>NC_133409.1:158192500-160592500 GCF_049350105.2 Macaca mulatta | reverse complement strand
TATTAAAAATCACCTTTTATTATCTTCTCTTCTGTGAGATCTCTGTTTTCTGGCATTTTCTTGATAAAATCTCATCCTATATAGCTGTCCAAGTTTTTGGCCCTTGATAAATGTATATGGTATGGAGTGGAACATTTTCAGAAATGGGAATGTAATCATGGAGGTCTCTGACTACACTTTATTGGTGGCAATAATTAAGTAGAATTGTGGGTTTGTGTTTATGTGAAGTAAACAGGTGCAGAAAGGATGGGATGTGCACAGAAATATGCAAATAAATAAATGTTTAATTTCATTTTGAGGGTCCAAATACCTATCTAAAGTTAACCACAAATGAGACGATTTCTTCATAACCTACAGAAGCTTCTTAAAAATCCTAATTATGCACACTTTTTAAGGAGTGCCAAATGGTGATTATTTGAGAGGAGCTAGGAAGGAGCCAAACCTCGAAAAGGACGTAACTTTCTCTAAGTCAAAACTGAGTGTGTAGGCACATATTTAGTTTTAACTACAAAAAAGGGTCTCTTTTTCTTATCCATAAAATATGAGGCATTCTGATCTTGGCTTTTTCTTTTTTTGACACTGAGCGTAAAAAATTAACTTTAACTTAAGAAAGTCACAGATATATACCAACTTTAACTCTGCTGGTAATTAATGTTATCAGAAGGCCTAGCAGGATTATTCAGCAGCCTTTTTATCTCTGTATGATGAGTGGCTTCAAATAGTCTCCCATTTCCCATTGCCAGTTGGATGTCATCTCAAAACTGAGTAATAGCAGCAACAGTTCCTAGTAAAAATGCTGCAGCCTCTTCCTTCAGAGTATGCAGTAAAGAAAGATAAGCAGCTACATAATTATCTAAAGATCAGTTGTTTTCCAAAGTAGTTGGAAGGTCAAAATAAGCTGGGAAAGGAGTACCAGAATGTTTTTCTGCTTTGACAGAAAGCACAAAACGTTTTCCTTAAACCCTTTATATGTAAATATTTTCATATTATTTGTTTCTGTACACATGGACACACAGACATTCACAATTACCGCATACCATTTTGATTTTTGAAAGAAACAATCTCTGTATTCCTCAGCCATGTATGTTAGCATTGCCTGAAATGTTTCAAGGAGAACTGGTTTTCAGACTGTACTGCACTGTAGTGTACTCTTTTCTTCTAAACCCCAAATTTGGGTTTATGCTAGATTTAAAAGGGAGCTGGAAAAGGAATTGCAGGAAAAAATGTAAAGTTTTTACTAAAATGTCTCCAAGAGGCTTTATAGACTTTGCAGTGCAATTCCTTTGAGAGGACAAGCCACAGCATGCATGCCCACAGTCATCGATGATGACAGTTGATGCTAAATATTATCAGATAACATATTTAACTTTGTGCGGATATGTAAATGACTTTTATCTTTTCCAAAGGTACCTATAAAATCATGTCTTCTGAATGCAATTCCCATCATTTTCAAAGTATTTTAATTTTCTATATTGCTACTGAAAATCAATTTATCAGACACAAGACACAACTTCTAGCTTTGGTAGATGTATGAGGTAAACCTATTTATTTATTTATTTATTTATTTATTTATTTATTTATTTAGAGACAGAGTCTCGCTCTGTCATCCAGGCTGCAATGCAATGGCACAATTCCGGCTCACTGCAACCTCCATCTCCCAGGTTCAAGCAATTCTCCGGCCTCAGCATCCCAAGTAGCTGGGATGACAGGTGCCCAGCACCATGCCCAGCTAATTTTTTTGTATTTTTAGTAGAGACTGGGTTTTACCATGTTGGTTAGGCTGGTCTCGAACTGCTGACATCAGGTGATCCACCCGCCTTGGCCTCCCACAGTGCTGGGATTACAGGTGTGAGCCACTGCGCCTGGCAGTAAACCCTTTTTATTTTAAGAATTAAGAATACTTTGCATCATTTGGTTCTCAGTATCATAAAAGATAAAGGAAATACTATAAATGAATACACATGGGCGTATTTCTAAAAGGCTTTTGAGCAATTTTCTTAGGATTGAGAATGGAAATATGCAAAATAATTCCACAGCTTCCACAAAAAGAAGTAGGATAACATTTGTCTGACCAACTCTGGCAGTTAAAGAATATATCCTACTATCATCTGTAGTAGGATGAGGAAAAGAAAATCATGGGTATATGATTTCATTTTTACTACAAATCAGGAAACATAGAGCCCATGGTTTGAAATTAGAGGGTTTTTAAAAACCATATTTTAATGGCTTATGACAGCTATTATATGAACAATCATTATTTGGGAAAATATTTTAATGAAGCTTTTTTCCTCTTTTCTCACAAGCTAAATTGTTTGTTATTTCTGAGAGTAAAACTATTGTACTTGTTAGATAATTTACAGTAAATACACATCCTCTTAATCACATCACAGAAGCTTAAATAGATTTGTAAAACCATTAAAAAATCAATACTTAGCTTTTAGGTGATGAATTAATTAATAGAGTGTGAATGCTTGAAGTCTGCATTACCCAGAATGCACTAGGGCTTTTCATAACATCACTGTCAATGGGAACAGTATACAAAGTAATGTGATGTAACTAGTTGGGAAGTGCTGATAAAAATATATCAATCCCTGCTTCGCATTGAGAATATTCCGGTAAAACCTGTTTTTTAGTAGGAAAAATCATGGAGTTATTTTTCATTTACAAATAGTGATGAGAAAAACAGTGTTGCTGATAAATAAAACACAGAGAAAAGATAATCAGAGAGTATGTCAACTCTTCCTCATTGGCCAGGCATTGTGTGATAACCCACACAATGGCATGATAGGAAACTGTGAAGGGCTGTAGGAATCAGGGTTGTTTTCCTCCAAAAAATTTTTAAAAAGTCTTCTTTTGCAAGTAAGTCATATTTTCCTAATTTCATTTGGGTTTATTTTATCCTATCCTTCCAGTGCTTCTTTTCACTTAAAAATTTCCTCCTCAGGCCGGGCGTGGTGGCTCACGCCTGTAATCCCAGCACTTTGGGAGGCCAAGGCAGGCGGATCACGAGGTCAGGAGATGGAGACCATCCTGGCTAACACGGTGAAACCCCGTCTCTACCAAAAATACAAAAAAATTAGCCAGCCGTAGTGGCACGCGCCTGTAGTCCCAGCTGCTCGGGAGGCTAAGACAGGAGAATCGCTTGAACCTGGGAGGCGGAGGTTGCAGTGAGCCGAGATTGCGCCACTGCACTGCAGCCTGTGTGACAGAGCAAGACTCCATCAAAAAAAAAAAAAAAACAAAACAAAAAAAGTCCTCCTCAATCACATCCAATCTACAGGAAAGTATAATGAGAAGCTGGACCTTGCCTTCAAGAATTTGCAGTCTAGTTGAATGATACTTTAAAAAAAGGTAATTAGAAAAGAGAGTTTTATGTTTTGAAGGGGTAAAACATAGGTAATTTTGAGGATGATCTTTTGTAGAAAAGAACACCCATTTATGAATATAAATTAAATAGGAAAGCTTCCACTTTCCACTTTGGGTTAAGATTTCAGCCAGACCTAGGATCTCATTGAGAACAATTAAAGCCAAGAATGTGGTCAGAAAAAAAAGATCTGCTTAAAGATTTTGGTGAACTATTGTGGCAACCAAGACTTGGTGGAAGAAATCAATCTCTGAGAAAGGGGAACAATGTAGTGTGAAGAATCAGGGCATTTGCTGACTGTAGCTGTAGGATAAAAGACTTAGAATCCAAAGCCTTGCGCAGAGAACCTCTACCAAGAGACAGAAAAATCAGGAGAGAATTTTGGTAATCTGTGGAAAAAGAAGGATAAAATTATAGTCTTGTGGAGATAAGACCCTAATTAAGACAGAAATCCATAGCAAAAGTTAATACAAAAGTAACTTTTTGTATGTTAAGCTGATGGTCAAATAAGAAATTAAAAGGAAATAAAAACATTTAAAATTATTTGATGATAAAAAAAAGACATCAAATTTTGAAGCAGCTGAAGCTAAGAAGGAAATGTGTAGTCTTGCATTCACGTATTAGAAAATTGAAAGCCACAGTGAGACTCCGTCTCAAAAAAAAAAAAAAAAAAAAGAAAATTGAAAGCCAAAAATTGGTGAACTAACCAGCTACTTCAAGAAATTAGAAAAAGAACAATAAATTAATCTCAATGAAAATAAAAGGAAGAAAAAAATATATAACAGCAGAATTGACTAAAGTAAATTTAAAAAAATCAATAGCCAAAATATGATTCTTTGAAATGAGTAATTAAAATTAATTAAAATTGGTCAACCTACAGAAAGACTAAGTGAGAAAGAAAAAGTTCCACAACGTGTATGTGAGCCTGTGAGAGAAGAAACTAATGATCAATATCAAGAATAAAAGGGAAGACATTATCAAAGATCCCTCAGGTATTTAAAATATAATACAAGAATATTATAGACACCTTATGTGAAAAAATACACATTTAGATGAAATGGATAAATTGCTAGAAAAATACGGTTTATCACCTCTGAAAGTAGAAGAAAATGCAACTAATTTTATATATACTAATAGAATATAATCTACAATTAAAATCTTATTCTCTGGTTGCCTCCCAATATACACAATGTCATACTGAATAAATAACAAAAACCTTAGACATAACTTTTCAGAGAATAAAAAAAAACGAGATCATTCCAAAAGCTGAACTATTACTAGCAAAAAAAATTTTAGGTCCATCTCCTTTATGAAAATAGATACTGAAATCTTAATCAAAAGAATACTCCAAAGTGTGGAAAAATCATTTGATAAAATTCAACAACTTTCATGATGAAAAGTCTTAATAAACTTAAACACACGTGTTGTGATGGTGTTTCTAGATTTTACAAAATAATCTATAAATCATTAGAATGAATATGTGAACTTAAATAGTTGTTTGATACTGCTATAAAAATAACAAATATTAGCAGCAAAAACTATAGAGAATAAAATTTAAAAAGCAGTAACATTTTAAAAGGAATCTTAAAAGATGCATAAAAATTACAATATATTATTAAGAAAAATTAATAATATTTAGAAAGATGTAGAAATTAACATTTCATGCATTGGAAGATTTAATATATTTAAAATGGTATTTCTCCATGAGCTGATATATAGATTTGAATTAAGCTCAATCTAAATTTTATATAAATGGAACTAATAATAAAATATATAGGGATTTTAAGTCTGGGTTCTTTCACTCAGCATAATGCATATGTTATTTATTCATATTGTTGCGCATGTCAGAGTTTGTTACTTTCTTCTGCTGAGTAGTATTCCATTAAGAAGTTATACTACAGTTTATG
The DNA here is from genome assembly GCF_049350105.2 of Macaca mulatta. NCBI lineage: Eukaryota > Metazoa > Chordata > Mammalia > Primates > Cercopithecidae > Macaca > Macaca mulatta. Next base: position 160,587,229 of record NC_133409.1, on the reverse strand, counting down.
TTTTCGCCTATTGATAAACTCTTGGGTTGTCAATATCTAACCATACAAATAAAGGTGCTATGAACATTTCTGTACAAGTCTGTTTATGAGTATAAACTCTATTTTCTCTTGCAGAAATATCTAGGTGTGAGATGGCTAGAATATATGAAAGGTATATATTGAAAGTTTTAATATATTGCCAAATATATGAATATATATTATTATATATATTATAATATATATTTTAATATATTATATATTATAATATATAATAATATGTATTATATGTTACATATATTAATATATATTATATTAATATATATTATATAATATATAACATAATACATATTATTATATATTATAATATATTATATAGTAATATATATTATATAACATACAATATAATACATATTATATATTATAATATATTATATATTATAATATATTACATAATATATAATATATAATATGTATTACATATTATACGTTATATATTATATACAATTATAAGATCTAAATATATAGAGAGATATATTCTGTTATTTGGAAGACTGTATATTGTTAAGATATCAATTTTCAGTTCAGTTCAGTTTTAATATATTGCCAAACTTTTTTCCAAGTTGTATCATTTCCTGTCCATATTGGTAGTCTATGAGAGTTCCAGTTTCTCTGCATGCTTACCAACACTTGGTATGGTCAATCTTTTTAATTTTCGCCATTCTAACAGGTGTGTATTGATATGTCATTCCAATTTTAATGAGCTTTTCCCTAATAACTAATGATTTGAACATCTTTTCATCTGCTTATTTTTCATCTGTATATCTTCTGTCCTATCTTTTATTAAATTTTTTTATTATTTGTTTTAATTATGAGTTGAAAATATCCTTTATATATTCTGGCTACAAGTACTTTACTGGATATATGATTTACAAATATCTTTTCTCAGTCTGATTTGCCTTTTCACTCTCAGCATATTTCAAAGAGCAGAAATTGTTAACTTTGGGGAAATCTAATATGTAATTATTTTCCTTTATTGTGCTTTTAGTATCACAGCAATAAAATTTTTGCCTAACCAAGATCACAAAGAATTTTCTCCTATGTTTCTTTATGAAAATGTTATAGTTTTATGCTTTACATGTAGGTTTATGATCTGTGTTAAAATTTGTATATGGTTTCAATGAATTAATTAAAATAATTTTTCTTTCTCCTTTGTTGCCCCCCCTTTTTCTTTCCTTCTTTCTTCCTTTCTGTAAATACATAAATTATTCCATCACAATTTTTGAAAAGGCTCTCTTTTCCCCACTTTATTACTTTTTCACATTGGTCAATAATCAGTGGTTGCTTGAGTTTTTTATTATAATTTAAAAAATCAGTTGTCTCTGTATATATGGCCTGTTTTTGGACTCTGTTCTGTTAATTTAATTACCTTTGTGGACCTAAACACCAGACTGTATTGATACTATAGGTTTAAGTTAAATCTTGCAGTCAGGTAGTGTTTGTCATCATTTTTTCCCCCAAAATTGTTTCAGTTATTCTAGATCCTTTGCATTATTATTTGAATTCTATAAAAACTTGATGAATTTCTATAAAAAAGTTTGCAGAATTTTGATTAGGATTGCCTTGAATCTCTAGATCAGTGTGGGAGGAAATTGATATCTTAACAATATACAGTCTTCCAAATAACAGAAAGCATCTCTGCATTTATTTAGATCTTATTAATTTCTCTCAGAAATGCTTTGTAGTTTTCAGTAAATAGGTCTTTCATATCACTTGTCAGGTTCATTCCTAAATATTTTATATTATCTTGAATATGTTTTTTATGTTTTCTTTAAAAATCAATTTCCATTGTTCAGTTCTAATACTGTATATAGAAATACAATCGGTTTGTTATTTGTTGATTGTTTTATCCTGCAACCTTGATAAGTTCATATTATCTATTTTTGATTTCACTGGATTTTGTATATAAAGGATCCTGTATTCTGTGTAGAAAGACAGTTCTATTTATCCTTTTCTGATTTGGATATCTTTTATTGCTTGTCCGTGCCTTATTGCATTGGCTAATACCTTCAATTAATGTTGAATGGAAGGTGAGAACAGACACTGTCATATCGGGGAGGAAAGCATTTGATATTTTGTCATTAAGTATGATGCTAACTGTAGGGTTTTATTCTTGTACTTTATGGTGTAGAAGATGTTGTCTTTATTACTGGTCTTGAGCAATTTGAATATGCTGTGCTTTAGTGTATTTTTAAAATCTTTCTTTGTGTTTGGGTTCTGTTGAGCTTCTCAAAGTTATGGGTTTATAGTTTTATAAAATTGGAATTTTTTACCATTATTTTTTCAGAATTTTTCTCTGCTTCCTCTGCTTTCTTTTGGAGACCCCAATTACATGTATAATAAGATGCTCAAAACTGTCCCACAACTCACTGATTCTCTCTTTTAAATTATTTTTCCTTCATGTGTTTAATTTTGGATAGTTTCTATTGCTAATCTTTCTTTTTGCCATACATAATCCGCATTATTTTCATCCTATGCATTCTTGTATCAGACATTGTAGTTTTCATCTCTAGAAGTTTAATTAGGATCTTTTTTAAAAGAAAATATCTTCCATGTTTCTCCTCAACTTTTTGAACATATGGAATACAGCCTTAATAACTGCTTTAATGTCATTGTCAGCTAATAATAACATCTGTATTAGTTCTGTGTTTGTGTCAATTGAGAGATTTTTCTACACAATATGGTCATATTTTCCTATTTCTTTGCATGCCCATTAATTTTTAATTGGATACTGGGCATTGTGTATTTTTATCTTATTGGGTAATGAGTTTTTTATGTTTATACATATTTTGAGCTTTGCTCTAGGATGCAATTAAGTTATTTTTAAAAATCACTTTGATCCTTTGGAATCTTGCTTTAAGATTCATTGGGCAGGACCAGAACAGTGCTCGGTCTAGCACAAATTGTTCCCCACTACTGAGGCAAAACCCTTATGAGGACTCTACCCAATGTTCCATAAAACATGAGGCTTTCTAATCTGGCTAATCACACACACTATCCTTGGCCCTGTGTAAATCCCAGGCACTCTTCCCTCTATTCCTTTCAGATGGTTCTTTCCTTGCTTCCTCACACTCATACACTGATCAGTATTCAAAGGGAATCTGCTGCAGATTCCTGGAATTCTCTCTTGGCAGCTCTCTCCATTCCTCTGTCCTGTGACCTCTGGCTGCCTTGATTCCCCATATCCTGAGCTCTCTCTCCTCAATTCAGGGGCTTTGTCAAGTTACACCTGTGTTTCTCCTCCCCATGTTGAATTCTGAAAACTCAGAGCAGTAAACTGGGGTTTCATAAGGCTAATCTCATTTTTTGTATCTTTCAGAGATCACTGTACAATTTGCCTGAATTGCAGTGTTTGGGAAACTTCTATTTGTATATTTTGTCTGGTTTTATCTATGTAGTTGTTGTTTATGGTAGGAGGGTAAATCTTGTTGCTGCTACTCCATCTTGAACAGAATTAGAAGTCTCTTCTAGTGGTATTTTGGTTTTGAACTTTACTTCTACTATTTTCATTGTTATTCTAATCTAGAAACTTTCAGATGTTTAAAATTATTTTAAAATTTTGACTATTCTGCTAAAGTATGATAAAGCTAACTACTTTAACCCCAATTACCCCCTTCTGATTTATATGCTATATTATTATATGCATTTGATTCAATAATTTTTATTATCTCTCCAAAATAGGTGTTATTATTATATTTGTTTATATTTACCCAATAAGTAGATACATTTGTGAAGGTCCTTTTCTGGGTATACAATTTTAAAAATGTCTTTACCATCCCGTTTTAAATATAGTTTCCGTGGTATATAATTCTTTCATTGCAACTATTCTGCTTGGGCTTTCTGAATCTGAGTATTCCAGGTCTTCCTCTTTTAAAATGTAAGTATTACTCAGGAGCTTTCTCTTCAGGAGTTTTATGTTTTCTGTAGAGCTGAAGGATAGAATGTGGTGGAAAGTCTAGAGGAGGAGAGCCTGCTTTGTCCCGACATCCCATTTGGATTGGGTGCCATATTTTTTCCTCCTATGCCTCTGTCTGCCATTACAATTTAGATCCGGCAGCTCTCAAGGAAGGTGCTAGTTCCAGAGTTTGTTTACCTCCATTGACTCACACTTTCACCTTTTTTCCTGCCCTCAAAGATTTCCTTTCCTTCCTGCCAGGTAATCAGGGCATTTGAAGAGATTTTAAAACAAAATCATTTGGGATCAATTTCAGTTTTCGGAAAACTTTCCAGACAAAGTTTCTGGAAATTCAGTCTGCCTTGTTACCAGAAAAGGTAGCATGGGAAGAACTTGTGGGTTCTGTTTGTGCACAAGTTTGTTTACTCTATTAGACTATAAACTCTATCCAGATTGAGACACGGTCTGTTAGTCTCAACACAGACTTTGAAAAGAGTAGTGGGGGAACCATCGTTGATGCAATTTTGAAAAGCTGTGAGTAGCCAACATTTTAAAATCTAGAGGAGAAATAAGGCATCATCAAGAATGAAGACAGGTCATAGGACACACAAATTAGAAGGTAATTTTGAAAGAACACTTCCTGTAAGGTGGTAGAGAGAAAAGGTATATAAAGAGGTGAGTGGAGGAGTAAAAGTTAAATGGCGAAGTGACTTTTCCAAATATTATGAAAATAATGGAGTAATGATGATAAGGATGAGAGCTTGACAAGGAAGGATAAGAAAAAAATGTAATATGAGAGACCTTTAATCCAAGCCAAGTGGAAGATCCAATAAAGAGTAAGAAATTAAGCTAGAGGAAGAATAAACAATTAATGAAACAAGTTCAGAGAAGAGGTAGAAAAAATATGAGATCACGAGAATAGTTAGAATGGCTAGCTTCAAAACAGAACAGAGAAAGCAAGATTGTGTGGACCCATAATTCGATTAAGAGTCAGAGGCAAGAAAAGTTGAGACAGATATTACCTGTTGGGAACTATGTTCTCATGTATTTATAACATATTTCTCAAGCACTACATAAAAAGGATTAGAAACAGCTGGAACATTGGTAAAATGACAAGAAACTGCATCTGAATAACCTAATTGGAACAGCTGCAAGAGAATTTATAGCAATAGATAGTTAATATTGAATTCTGTATGAAACTGTAACAAAGAGAAAAAGGCTTGGGGACTAGGTCCACATGACTCAAAAGAAAATAACATCTAGATTCTCATTTATTTTCACTTAGCACTCCCATTTGAGAAGTGCATAACATTAGTCTTTCATCACGTGGTAATAGTCACACCTACCAGGTTATCCTAGGTTTGTTAAGAGCTGCGATTTAAGATATGAAGGCCAAAGCTGTGAGTCTCTTCTGAGGCCTGAGCAGAAGCATCTCTGTCCCTCTAATTAGATGGAGACAAGAGTCAAGACTGAGTTTGGCCTGATTTTCCCAGATGTGGAGACCTGGGGACTCAATGTTGAGTTTCAGTGTACAGGGAAACTTGAATACAAAGAGCCACATCTGCTGCAAAGATTCTAAATCAGGTCATGAAAAATGTAAGAAGAATTCTTAAATGGGCCAGACCCAGAAAAGATTGATGATTAGATTTCGCAACAGACTTTACTAACATTTCAGGTATAATTTACATTTGAATATTTTTTCCTGACACAAAATTTAATATAATATTCAAGTTAAATAATGTCCAAGGCAGTCTTTGAATCACTGACAAGAAAGTATATATTTTGTACAGGCCCTCTTCTACCCTTAAATTTTTCACAATTCATTCTTTTAGATAGAAAAGAAATACATACCCCTGAATATCCACTCGCTGAGTCACTGAAAGGCAATGGCCCAATACAAATATTGTTATAAAAGATGAAGCTAAGAAGGACTAAATAAGAAGCAAAGATCAAATGGAAAATGTTCTTTTCAAAATGAAACACTTAGTCCAGGAAAGCCTGGGGTGTCAAACCTTGAACCTGAGAAGAGCTTGGCTCTGAAACCTTGGCTTCTAGTATGAATGTGTCTGTTACTCTCTGGGTGGCTCCATGGGACATATACTTCTCAAATGTGGAGAAATAAAGAAATTCCAGCCTGAAATGTAGAGCTGTCTGAAGACAATATCTTGTTCATCAGCCCACTCCAGGTTGCCGTTATCTAACTTTATTATATTTTCAACCCCAGGACCAGAAACCACACTGCTGTCTTTGGGCCCACTGTGGGGCTCTCTCTGTGGAGCGCCCCATCTGATATACACTTACTTTTACGATTATTTCTATTGCAATACAAGTCTTGTGCCCTGGTTGCTCAAAGTATCATCAACTAGCAACTAAATGGACCCTGTTAGTAAATGCCAAGGTAACTAAATCCTCTCAAGGGAAAACAAGCATTATTATAGAAGTCTTTTAGGGGAAAAATGGTTTCATAGAAAGGAGTGGCTGTAATAAGGGTAATGTCAGAGCTGGGATTAACTAGTGGGAAAGAAAGTACTGGTTGAGATGGGTCTTGTGTCTATTCTTGTCCCAGACTTTCAGGTGAAGAGGAAGAATTTCAAATTTTAAGGCTATTGAGCATGTACTTTGCACCAAGCACTGCGTTTGTCCTTTACCCTACATTCTCTCTTTTTACTCTCCCTCAAACAAGTGAAAAAATGAGCCAGAAAGTTTCAGTAACTTTTCCATAGAGTATTTAAACTCATGTGTGCTTGCAACTTAAGTCAAATCATGTTAATTCTCTGCTCATGATACTCCAATCATTTCTAATAACACTTAGGAAAGTCAAATTCAAAGTCCCTACTATATTCTACAGGGACTTACGTTGCCTGGTCTCTGTCTACATCTCTGTCTCTATTTTCTATGATTATGTCCTTCCTGTCTTTAGCCACATGGCCAGCTTGCTATTCTTTGAGCATACAAGCTTGTTTACACACAGCATCTTTACATTTTCTGGTCCTACTGGCTGGAAAGCTTTTCCCCCACATATCTGCCTAGTCTACTCCAGTCTCTACTCAAACGTCTCCTTAGAGAGGGCTTCTCTGCTGCACTATATACAAGAACATACACTATGCCATATCATGCTCAATTCTTTTGCCCTACTTTATTTTTCTTCGAGGCCTTTTCACTGTATGTTATCATATTATATTATACCATATCATATAATATTTTTATTACATTTTCTACTAGAATGTAAGCAAGCTCTGGGGATGAAGGCATTTTGCTTCATTAGTGCATAGAACAACATCTGGTCTTAGTAGGTACTCAACAAATGTTGACTATAAGAGTAAATTATATGACTGGTTTTCTCTCTGCAGTCTTATGCACTATTTTGGTGCCATAGTAATATTGTTTTATACCTGTTGCTAATGTTTACTGGGTGCTCGTTACATCTGAGGCACGAATTAAGTGTCTTACAAACTTTATTACATTTAATTTTCACCAATGTACTACTCCATTTTATATAAGGGAATTGAGCATTTGCAGAATTTGATATCCACGGGGGTCCTTGAACCAATCCCCTGGGTATACCCAGAGATGACTGTACTCACATAAAGGCATATGAGTGAGAAAGTATTATTATTATCCCAATTGTTCATATAACATATGATTATCACAAAAATTAAATAATAGATCACAAAACGATTAAGTGGATTAGCTGGGATTTGAAAGCAGGTGTGTGTGACTCTGGTTCCATCCCTAAAACCACTGGAGACAGTCATGACTATGTTGTGTTAATGATTATTTTACTATATCCATCCCTATTAGCAATCAGTGATCTAGCCCAACTCCTCATACACACAAGAAACATGGAGGCCTATATTTAAGAATAGGAAACAGAGCAAGATCTAAAGCCTTTATTTCAGCATCTTTTCCTGCATATGCCATATCGGCCTGTGACTAATAAAGAATTTGTTGAAGAATGTTAACTACTAATCAAGAGGGAAAAATATTTAGGTACTTCCTGACAACACTAATCAAAATAACACATTCAGTGGCAAATTCATAAGGAAAGTATGGAAATTCACATTTGGAAGTGTGAACAATATTTGGATGAAATAAGAATCCTTTAAATATAAACTTGAAATTAACCCACAATATTTGTGAGATTTTTAGCACATTCCTGGTTGACACAGGCAGACTCTTCTCAATCAAAAATAGATTTCTGTCCAGTTCATAACCATTTTTAATATATTTAAATAACATGACCCAAATAAATGAGAAACTCACTCCATTGCTTATTTCTTCATAAACAATGTGCACACTTGAAGATGATTATTCTCAGCTGTTGGAGCAAATTTCAATATAGTTTACTCACAGAGGTTGAAAATAGCAGCAACATTCTGGTATATTAAAGGATAATCATCATCAAAAATCATAATATAATGACTGAACACATAAAAATAAAATATAGATCAGGCACAGTAGCTCCTGCCTGTAATCCTAGCACTTTGGGAACCCGAGGAGAGAGGATTGCTTGAGATCAGGAGTTCCAGATCAAGCTGGACAATATAATGAGACCAGGTCGCTACAAAAGGTGAAAAAAAATTAGCAGGACATGGTGTCATGTGCATGTAGTCTCAGCTCCATGGGAGGCTGAGACAGGAGGATCACTGGAGCCCGGAGGTCGAGGCTGCAGTAAGCTATGATTGTGCCACAGCACTCCAGCCTGCATGACAGAGTAAGACCTTGTCTCTCTATATTTTTTAAAAGAATATGGATGGATGAATAGATATCTAGACAAAGTTAGATATTTATACTTTTTATGTCAAGTTTATTATTTTAAATATAAGAGGATTATCATCCAGGGATTCTCATTTAGCATCTGTACTGATTACCTCCCAACATGGCAAAAGTTGAACTTAATGCTAATCTCTATTCTCTCCTTAAAGTACATTAAAATGACATTAGAAAAGATAAAAGAAGCACAAATACATAAGGAAAAATAGAACCAAAGAGGAGACATCAGAAAAGTAAATAGAAATTAGAAGCATGGGGAAATAGACATGTACTAGCTGATTTATGGAACAGAAAAGCCGGCTAAGCCTGCGGAAGGGATGCAGGGGAGGAAAGGAGGCCCAGAAGAAGCTGATATTGCAGCAGAATCCCAGGCACGCTCAGGGATTAGATGCAGCTCCTACAGCTGAAGGTGGGAGTTAGACAGGGTTGTAACCAGGGAGAAAGATGAAAGGCTGAAATAAAAAAGCCTTTTGACCCCCAGTTGATCTGTCTAGAATCATGAGTCCAGTGACCATCCTTCCTCTACTCCAGCAGATGCCTGGACATTTGCCATGGACCAAGTTGACCTAGGTGGGCTCTGGATTTAGAGCCATCAGACACAAGGAAAGGCAGGAGTGAGAATGTGAGCCATCTTTCTGAAAGAGGAGGACTAAAGAGATGGACATCTACAAACTCATTTCCAGCTCCCTGCTTCGGCTCAGTGTCTCCATTAGGCAAGTCTCAATAAACCCATTTTCAGGCCTCATCATTTCATAATTTCCCTTCCAGACGGGTGATATCTTTTCTGGAAAACTGACCAGTCCAAGAGAAGAAACCCACAGATACTGTCATTGAAAAATCCCCCAATAAAATGTTCTAGTCCTCAGAAGGTTACCCTACAGTGAGAACTCCACTGGACAAGGCTCACTCCCTCTCAAAGACTTTCCAAGCATCATTTTAGTGTCTCATTCTAAAACAAGGATGAACAGTCATCCACCAGACAGGCAAGGGAAAGACAGATTTCAACTTGAAAGACAGAGCAAAATAAACAGAAAATGAAATATACTCAAAATCAACACACAGCTGAGAGGAGAAGAAAATTTCAAAATAACTGTTTTTAATATTTTTAGAGAAGAAAGAACACATATTACATCCATAAAAAAAAAAAAATCAAACACTACATAGAGGAGTCAGAGAATCAAAGAGAACCTTTGTAAATTAAAAAGAATACAGGGAAAAAAAAATCCAATGGAAGGTCTGAAGGAAGTTAGAGGCTATCAATCCAAAAAGTAGAACAAGATATACTCTTTCCTGCACTCTTCCCCTGTCTTGCAAGGGCTGGAAATTTGGGCCTGCTTTAGGAAGTTCTTGCCAGCCAAACTCTGGATTAGATTCAACAGCAAGAGACATTTGCTCGTGATCTGGCAGGCTGCTGAGACCTGTATTATTATGAGGGCTAATACGTTTTTGGGTTTGGATTGAGACTTCACGGCGGCCTTTGAATGTCTCACTGAAAATCTCCCACCGCAGGTCGGAAAGAGCTGCAGCTCCTCAGGCTCCTAGATTCTCTGAAATCGAGTGGAAGCATTCACTAGATTGTTGTCATTTCTCTAGCCCTTTTTATGGTGTTTAAACACCTAATTTCGGCATTAAATCACTCTCATAGTACCTCGAGTAGTTTTTGTATGACAAAGAAGTTTTCACAAAGGAGGTAAACAAGAATTTTTATTAGAGCGCTTGTGTGTGTTGTGTGTGTGTGTGCCTGCATGTGTGTTAGTGGGGAATTGGAGGCAATCCAAGTGTTGGTCACTAGAAGAATTAAGTAAAACATTGCCTGTGCAGTGATACATGTATCGGCTGGAAATACACTATACCTATACACTCAGATATGTCATGAAGATGTAGTATTTAGTGAAAACAAGAGATGGAATGAGATTGATAGTACACTACCTTTAAGTAAAGGAAAGCATGAACACAGACAAGACAATACTGCACATTTTACAAGGAAGCTGTAGCATATACATTGTAATGGTGTATGAATAAGAGAGAAGCAGATGGGAGTTAGGACCAAGTGTGGATGAAGAGGAGAGAATAATACTGCCCCCTGTACAGCCCAATAATAATGACTCAATCAACTGAGGATAAAATTTTCCTCACCTTCAGTCTCTTTCCCTCTCACAGTTCCACACCCCACCCCTCTGCCCCCGCCGGCCACCACTGCAACACACACACGCGATGGACTGAAATTTGGCATCCACTTTGGAACTGTTGTCTACTGATGGTTGAGTCCAGGGTTGATCTGAGACCATGGCAGTGCCATGGCAGTGAGAAGCAAAAGCAAGGATTAGATAAGAATATTTTTAGCTGTAAGCTCATTGAAGACAGGGATTTTATTTAATTAATCATTGTCATTTCTGTGCCTATAGGTGCTCAATAAATTTATATGTAACTGAACTCAACAAAAATTAACCTACATTCTACCATAGTTTAGGTACCAGGAGCAAAGTTCCATAAATTGAAGTAAATCATAAACATTCTCAGGTCTTTCTTTTTAGCACTACTGCATCAATAGTGGATAGTGAGCAGGAAAAAGCCAGCTTTTCAGGTGCTTTAATTTCCACAATGATAGTGTCAAGTACAGGGACATAAAGTTGGCCATCAGCTTGCTTCCTGAGCTCCGGCTTCTACATGGCTACCCGGAGAAAGACTTAGTGGGTGGGGTGAGGTGGGCAGTGTCAGAACTCTCAGCAATATTTCAAATCTACAGCAGCCAGATCTGGAATGAGAGGACTCAGTCAATGATCACTCAAGAAACAGTTATTTTTCATGGAGTTTAAAGAATCTTAATATTAGAATGACACAGAACTTTAGGTAATTAGGGAATTCCTCTGATTATTTAGGAAAATTGAGTTACTGCACAGAAGGTGTCTCTGTAAAACTAGTGTTCAATAAAATAAGTTGCCAAGTATAACAAAGGTCGAGAAATATAGTGTACATATATTTACATTTACACTTGCATACGCTCTCTCTCATGTACACACACACACACACACACACACACACACACACACACACACACACACACACACAAACAATTCATGGACTTGACCCGGAGAACATTTGCTCTAACAAACAGCTTTATTGCTTAATTTGTAATTAGGTCCTGTTTGCCCATGTGTGTGGCATTAACATAAATTGACCGGGAGAAGCACCAGGTGCATTCAATTAAAAGAGCTTTAAAGAGAGGTATCATGTTTTACACTTAGTTGCATTTTCAAAATATATTTAAAAGGTTTATTCCAATGTCAGGGTTGCAATAAATAGAAGTCAAGCTGACTTAAAACATACATGTCTTGTGGGTTAATCTTCCTGTCTCCTGATTTCCATCACCTACTTTGAAGCTATTCAGTCATCCATTTGGAGACCCTGCCAAAACCGGTGTCAGAAGCCTGCAGTTGCTCTTGTGCATGCAGTAGAAGAGCTATAATGCTTTTCTTCAGTTTGTGGTTTTATTAGTCTGAGTCAAGCTAAACATTAGAACTAACAAGGCACAGGCCCAATTATCTCCACCGTTATTTCTGTAAAATGGCTGAATGGACTAAGGTGCAGTGTGAGTCAGAGAAACTTAAACAGAGGCATTAAGTAAACTGTGAGCCTACTTATAAATGTCTTGCCTTTTGTCACTATTCACTTGCTGGCTCTTGGCATGTATGATGAACCCCTAGGAAGTGCCCTGAGTAGAAGGAATCAGAGATATGTTAGAGCATTATGCAGTGCAATTATTTTTAGACTTTTCCAAAGCTATGAAAAGTTTATGAAGTAGCTTAAAGCTGCAAACTCAGGCACAGAGGGAAGGTAAAATACACTTAGCTTAGATACTGAAGATCTGTGAGTAATGAGTCAATACTGATCTAATTAGTTGTTACTAATACTTTTCTCAAGGAATATTCCTTTAAATTCAATATACGCAACTTGCAGTCTTAATATTTCTTAGAGGACATAGACATATATACTTTTTCACCTTTTGCAGGAGCTTCAAATTTGAGTGACTCCTCAGACAAACTTTTACTTAAGATTGCTAGGAAGGAGCAGTCTCATTTAATTATTTTCTCTCAATATTGCCACATAACTATGCACTAAGAGGACTATAATTTAGCATACTATAGACTGAAGGTTTATGCCCTCTTAAATCCATATGTTGAAATCTAATCCCCAATACAATGACATTTGGAGGTAGGGACATTGGGGAGATGTTATTTGGAGATGGGGATTTGGGAGGTAAATGGGATTATTGCCCTTACAAAAAGGTCCGCCATGGACTCCCTTGCCATGTGAAAATGTGCAGACACAGTGGGAAGACAGAGGTCTATGGAGTGAGCTCTCACCAGACACCAAAATCTGCTAGTGCCTCAATCTTGGACTTCCCAGCCTTCAGAAATGTGAGGAATAAACTTTTGTTATTTGTAAGACACCCAGATTATGATATTTTGTTACAGCTACCCAGATGATTGACATACTGTCACTGTAGCCCTCAAAAACCACTGCTGATAGGTACATACACTACATCTTCAAGACACACAATAAAGTGAATCTGTAAAGAAGTTAGCAGATAATAATTATTAATAAAATGCATAAAGTCATTGTCTATTCAAATCTTACACGTTCCTTAAGAAAAATATCAATTGCTGACACATCTAAAGTCTCCCTGATTATTTTTGTGTAAATATGTGCGTGTTTTTGTGTTTCTGAGAATCTGTTTTGTTTTCTCTAATTATTTTATGCATAGAATCTTTGTCCTCAGCTTGCAAACTGACAAGGAAAGGGGTATGCATGACATTTTATAACCACCTGATGCCTAATTAAGATGTTGTGAATTCTTGCTTTGCAATATTCTCTTTCTGAACCGACACACAGCAAATAGCAGATGAAATATAAAATATACAATCAAATAACTTAGAAGTAGTAATGTATTTATAAGCTAGAATGGAATGAAATGCAAAATGTTAAGAGAAACTAATACTGCAGGTCTGCCGGTATTAGAGCTTGGAATCAAGCAGAGATGACAAAGTATTCTGGATTCTATAGGACAGAAAGAAATAAGTTCCCTCACTGCAGAGGGGGACTAGCGTTGGCCTCACTGCTGGTCTCATGCTGGGCCAGAGTGGAACTTTCTGACACTGAAGACAGGCTGAAAAAAGCCCTGATGTACTAACTTTGGGTGGTACAACATTTACAATGTTACCTTTTATAGAGGCACAAAGAAGAAGACAATCTTGTAGCCAGGGAACCTTGAGCCACACTACCACTGGGCAGCAGGAAATGAAATGATAGATTAAATTAAAAGGAGAGGAAAATATCAATAGTGTTTCAAAATAAATATGTTTAGAAAATCTGAAAGGGTAAAAAATGAATAAATCCATAAAAGAAACAAGAAATTATGGACTAAAACAGATATAAATGAAATAAAAGGTAGACATAAAAATAGAAATTCTTAACGAGAAAAGTATTATTATTGAAATAATAAATGGGACAACCTCTGAGACAGAAAGAATAAATAAATAGGAATATAGTTTTGAGAAATTCTACAGTGTACAGCAGTATATAGAGAGGGTTAAAACATGAATTATAGATTGAGATAATTTAATATACATATGTAAGTGTTCTAAAAGGAGACAATTGAGTAAATATCTAGATATACTGCAGTATGTTAAGAATAAAGAAAAGTTTGATAGCTGGAAACATGAGAGATATAATACCAGAAAAGGAATAACTGTTTCACTGAGGGTAGACTTCTCAGCAGCAACAATAGATACTAGAAGACAGTGGAATAATTTCTTCACATGCTTAAAACAATACATTTTGAATATAAGTTGTATACTCAGCCAATATATTATTTAAGAGTGCAGTTAGAATAAATACATTTTTAGCCACATAAGGCTAAGTGAATTCCACTACTCCATATTTCTTTTTTCTTTCATTTTTTTTTTTATTTTATTTTATTTTATTTTATTTTATTTTATTTTATTTTATTTTATTTTATTTTATTTTATTTTGAGATGGAGTCTTGCTCTGTTATCCAGACTGGAGTGCAGTGGCACAATCTCGGCTCACTGCAACCTCCGCTTCCTGGATTGAAGCGATTCTCCTGCCTCAGCCTCCCGAATAACTGGGATTACAGGCATGTGCCACTATGCCTGGCTAATTTTTGTATTTTTAGTAGAGACAGGTTTCACAATGTTGGCCAGGCTGGTCTTCAACCCCAACCTCAGGTGATCCGCCCACCTCAGCCTCCCAAAGTGCTAAGAATACAGGCATGAGCCACCATGCCTGGCTGTCCATAATTTCACTAAGACAGTTACTAAGTGATATATTTCCTTCATCAAAAGTAAAGGAAGGGTATGTAAGAAATAATAATAAATTAATGATAAAATTGTGAATAAATTTAATAAACTAATTATAAAAAATAAGTGTTATATAACATAAAAGAGAAAAAATAAAATTTTAGACAAAGAGTATGGTATTGGGGTTATTTTATAAAAGCTAAAGTCTTTAGAGTTAACTAGAAAAATTTATAGTTAAGTGTGTATGTTAAAGAATATAATTGCTAAAGGAAGAACATTATACCCTTCAAACTAACAAAGGAAAAGCACAAATAATAATAATGCAACACTGGTAACAATGATGAAAGAAATCTGATCAATACACAAGAAGATAGGAAAGCAGGGAGAAAAAAATCCTACAAAGTTATGGTGAACCCAAATGAAAATGAGATGGTAGACACTGAATTTATCACAAAATGTTATTAAAAAGACTAAATTCTCCTGATAAGAGATTAGACTGAAAGCAGTCTTCCTATGTATTGGTTTCAGAAATGTAATTTTTAAAAATGACATTAGAAAGTTAAACTTAAGGATCCATAACACTCAAATACTAATCACAAAAAGCTGCTAGAGCATACTAATACCAGACAAGGTAGAATTTAAGGCAAAAACATTTGCTGAGACAATTATTTCATTCCAATAAAATGAAGAATCTAAAGGGAGTAGAATACAACAATAAAAACTATGTATTTACTTAGCAACATAGCCTTGAAATGCATAAAACAGAAACAAACCTGATTCAAAGGAAATTGAAAAATCCACATATATTATGGATTTTGCCAAAATCTTAACATTTATATTGGAAATCGATAAAGCAGATTAAAAATCAGCAGGCCTACAGAAGTATCTAACAAAATAATAAGCTTTTTGATTTTTATTGATTATATAACTTTGAAAATAATATGAATTAGAAAATAGATCACATAGCAGATCATCAATAATGTTTTTAACAAATAACGAATTGACATAACACAGACCACTTGGTATGACGATTGGTTAAAATATTCTATACTCATGATATCACTCCCACAGCACTTAAGTCTCTATGAAGCACATAAGCACTCACATGTTAATGTATAACCTGAAGTGGTGTCCTAAAGAATGCATTATATTCTAGATTTCATTCAATTTTTGCTGTTTTCTACACACATAGCCAAAAATTTCTTGTCAATTTATAACAGTCCTACAAGGCAAACTGAAGAAAAAATGAGAAAACTGAACACAGCCAAATTAGCTTTCCACAATATTAAAAAGCTATATGCTTTTATGCTTTCAGTTTTTTTCAGTTTTATTGAAAATGTGGGAGGCAACTAAAATTAGTAAAGATAAAATAACTAAATTTACTATTTCAAAATTATAATTGACCAAAGCATTATTCATTATTAATATCAAATTGTTCAATTTAATATGTAAGCAGTTTTTATTTATCTGTTCAATAAAAACTTTTATCGATTTTGTTGTTACTGAAAGGGAAAAATGCGTGGTCAGCTATCATGAAGCCAGATGGTGGCTGGTAAAAAATCTCAGAATATACGTCACTTTATGACCTTGAAAAAATTATCTTACATGGTTAGAGATTACACTTATAAATAGCCTAGGAGAAAAAGAAAGGCTGATCATTTTTAAATGAATTTGACATTTTATCTATAATGTTTACATTGGAGAGATTTCATGTCTACATCAACATTGTTTGATGTGTGATTAACATCATTTTGCCTTTACAAATCCTATTCCAATCACTATCATCAGTTTCATTACTGTTCTACTTGGTACTTTTTATTTTAAGACACAGAGGCTCACACATATCTTAAGGCAAATAGTTTTTAATGTAAAGATGTATGTATACTGAACTCAAATTGTAACTGAAAAAACTTTGGAAACTAAAGCTTCTCTAGGGATTGACAGTTTTCTCCTCTCTTTTGTGATCCTTATAGTAATTTACAGCTCCTGACAGTTCTACTTTTTTTGTATCTGCTTCACTCTTCTCTCTTCATTCTTCCCTCAACCAGCTTCTCTGGTTGGCTGTATTTCCTCAATGAATTATGCTTATAATGAATAATTGGGTAGGGCAAAAAAAAAGGGGGGGGCAAAGGCAATATAGCAAAGGGTTTCAAGAATCAATTGGGAAAGTAGATGTAAAATGCCTGTATAAGTTTGCAACATATAATACATGCTTAATAAATTATAGTCAAAAATTATCAGTTCTATTGTAATTTTAGTAATTATGATATATTCTCATTAAGGTTAGACTTTGAGAAGCAGGAACAGAGTATGGGTTATGTCTGATTTTTGAATAGCAAAGACTATAAGACTATATCCAAAAGGTTTTATTTCAGTATTTCAGTTTTACAAGTATCAAACATACTAAATTTTTTCTAAGAAAGAAGTTTTTTCACCATGAAGAGTGGTCAAAGTGAGAAGTGGTTTAATATTTGTTCAGAAAGTCACTGTTTGTGTTATTGAGAAAATCTTATTAAGGGACTTAAAAGTGTGTGTTCATCATTGGTTCATTTTAAAAATGAACCAACTCTAAAAGAGAGAGGCATTGGTTGTTGAGGATTTCACTGAGCTCAATGCTGATTTAGCACAGTTATTTTAAATTTCTACTTCTCTGATTTTCTTTTAC
Organism: Macaca mulatta; assembly: GCF_049350105.2. NCBI lineage: Eukaryota > Metazoa > Chordata > Mammalia > Primates > Cercopithecidae > Macaca > Macaca mulatta. Next base: position 160,569,540 of record NC_133409.1, on the reverse strand, counting down.
TTGGTCTCTAGTCTATTACATACGAGTTTTTGAATTTATATAAAAGTACTAAACTTCCTATTTATTTCAACAAATAATATACATGTTACCTACTATAGAACAATCCTAAACTATTTTGAAGGCTACAAACAGCCTTTCCCTCACAATGTTTGACAAGAGAAAGCCATTTACCTTCAATAAACTTTTGATGAAGATAGAAAGATAACTAGCAACGCAATGCCTATATTCTTAAGCCAAAGTTACTTAAAAATTTAAAAGCATTTCCAATAATAAAATAGAAAAAAATTATTAATAAAAATTATCTTCAAAATATCATTTTCAGTAATTCAAAATTAGACATTTTAGTTAAAAATTCCCACCTTTTCATTATCATGCACACTGTTGATGATTTCTTTAAATGAAAATAGTATAAATTACTTATTTCTGAAGTTTAATAATTTGGTAATTATTTTGAAAGCTAGAAAACTATTAGAAGAGTAAGAGAAAATTGAGACAATTGAGTTTTTGAGGTTACATCCTCAAAAATTTGAGCATGGCTTTCTAAAAGCTTTGATCATTTTAAGCATTTACATGACAACTTAATGTAATGGCAAGCAATACAAAATTGAAATTGCAAAACTGAGTTTCATATTTGCTTGTAAACATGACTTTGTTGATCTCGGGTCTTTCAAACTGTGCTTTTAATGCAACAACAACACTGCCCCTCCAAAAAGTAAGAAAAAATTATATGCTTATAATAAAATTAGAGAAACAAGCTAAATTCTGAACCAGAAACAATTTGTAGGAAACAACAACAGCAGCAAAAATAGTAACAACAAAAATATATATCACGTAATGAAAAAAAATTAAGTACTTTAAGAAAATAGAGCCAGTACTGGCTATTTTAAGAGCTAATAATAATTGAGCACTTGATAGTTGCAAGCATCCCGTTTAACGCCCACTGTCCTGTTTACTTCAAATACCCTTTCTCTCAAATGGGTCCTAGAATTAGCCACATGTTAAATTTAAGGAACATGGTTTCATATAAGCACATAAATTACCTGTGCCATATATCTTATCCAGTCTCTTTATTCAAATTGCAAGCATTTTCCAAGTCACTAAATTTTACTTTAAAAACCTTACAGAGTATGGCCATCTAATCAGGTAATTATTATGTAAATAGATGTTATCTGCATCTAATCCCCAATTATTGAATACGCACCAGCATTGATAACTATTATTTGTTTAAACTTTGCTAGTTATATAAATAACTCATACATTTTCATGTAGGAGGGCTTGAATAAATATCATCATGCAAAATTAGCAAAGTATTAATATTATTTAAACACACTTTATTTAATTTTTTTCCCAAATAATAAGTTTCAAAATATTTAAGCCCTCAAATAAGAATAATGAAATAGAATTATTCATTACCAGCCACTTTTCTTAATCTTGGAGTGCCAATTTTCCTTCCATGGCCAATAAAAGAGAAGTTTTGCAAACAATTCCAATCTCCCCAAAAGCCCCCCTCCTGCACACCAACCAAACCAAGTCATCACATTCATGGTTGGCCAAGGGGGGCCCAATTGTGCACATATACCACCTGGAAAATCTGCACTCTCATGTCTCCCTCCTCAAAGTCCATTATCAAAGGCAAGTACAGATTTTACTCACTTCAAATTGATGATGATAATATGTACTCACAAAAATTAAAAATAAAAATGAAAAATATTTAAAAATTGATGATGATGATATAGCTCTTTGGGAACATCCCTTAAATTACTCTTTGGCTCCTAGAACATCCCCATTGAAACTGAATTTATTTCCACTCTGAGCAGTTGCCAGTATTGCACAAATCCCTGAGGCTTTAGAGGCTAGGCTTAGTGGACATGGATGAAACATAGAGGTGACAAAATATAGAGGTAGCAGACATCCTGTGACTTCTCAAAAAAGAACAGTGGGGGAGTTTCTACCCATGGTGGAGGGGAGGACTTACTCTGTATGATTATGTCTGCTAGAACATTTTAAAAAGAAAAGCCTTGATCTCAAATACTAACCATGTATAAACACTTCTATTGCATAAACCCAGAGGCAGTTAATATTTTTAATGAAGACAAAAGCACACAGAAAACAATTACGTTTCTCTTAAATCATAGTTTACACCAAGCTAATTGAATTTAAAAGTAACTAAACAAGAAAACATCAATTAGATATCTATTCTCTCTCTTGTATAATTATGTTGTTTTATTGCCTATGTTTCATAATTGTTGCCAAGCAGCTTTTAAATCCTATCATTAGTTTTCCAGAAAAGGGAAATGATAAGTGTTATATGTTTTAGACTCTAAGGTGTTTTGATAGGTATGCTGCTGCTGAAATTAGGTCCTCTTGACAAACAGGTGTTCCCGGTACACATGATTTTTAAAACATCCTGACCTATTAGAAACAGTTATACTCACGGAGTTTTAGTTACTGAAAAATAATCATTGCAGTGGCTCATGAGTACTTTGTTTATATACTAGCTAAATCTAAACCAAACCAAGTCATCAGGAATGTATCCTCTCTACTCTCCTCACTTTGAGCAAGAGATACAATAGCTTTAAAAGCAAGTTGGTTTCAAAGGTAAAAGCAGCCAAGATCACTCCACTTAATTGCATCCTTGAGAATGTAGGAATAGAAGAAATGATGTATCTGTGAAAGTGGACTCCATGAAACTCTATTTAAATGGTTGCTTCTTCTCAACCTTCCTCCCATTTTCCCTTTTCTAATGGTAGAATAAGCTACCATCAGGTGATAAATGTAATTAGAGAACACTGTTTTACAAGATCATATTTCCAAGTAACAAAAACTTTTAGGTCAGTTTCATACAGAAGAAGATGTGCTGGATATATAATTCTGTATATAATATGTAATTCAGCCGGTGGGGACTTTCCTTCAGTGCCCTTATTCACGACTCTCTACTACTTTGGATATATCTTTTTCCTCATATAACCTAATGATAATAATAGCCTAATCCATAATAAAAGTCAACTTCACACTTATTGGCACATCATAGACCTTCATAGCCATCGTCTAGGCTTTCATGTCCATAATCCCATTAATATTTGTAATAATCCTGAAAGAAATTCTGAGTATTACTTTAAATATCTTGAAATCATGTAGCAGAGGTTCACAAAGATTATATTAACCCCTGGCCTTACAAAGCTGGCAAACAAGTGAGAAATGCCAGAATTGTTTTTATTCTATCTCCTACTACCCCTTCTATAGGCCTGCCCTAGTAACCACACTCCCATTGATTTCTCCTGGAATTCTTTCAGTATTTAAGAACACACAATTTGGCATTTGAAGGCTAGCTTGTATTGTTCTGTAATGAACTCTCCCGGGCTTCATCTCTTAAATGAGATTTTAAGCTCCTCAAAAGTAAACATCTTTTGTGCCAGCCTTTCAGCATCACACTGTATTAGTGGGCAAGGGTGGAGGCACAAGATCTACTTGGGGAACAACACTTCTTTGCTTAATAGAATCTGTACTGCTCTTTGCAGACCTAGATCTTTCTCTACTAGATCTTTTTGTCTTTGCTTCCTGCTATACTTTTTCTCTCAGTTTTCCATAGGTGTTGGTTATTGCTCTAACCCTTACATCCCCAGTCCTGCCTTCACACCCTCATACTTGTTCACCTGCTGTAGTTCAACCACCCAACTATTGATGTTGGCTTTTTCTAGTGAGGCATCTTTGCCACCTTCAGCTTCAGCAGCTGGCTTTTAGAACTGGTCCTGCCTTCAGATTGAGCTCATTGTACAACCAAATACCTCTTCTAGACATGCCATCTAGCTAGATTTTTTCCTACTTCGGCAAACTTCATACATGATATGTGCATTGGTACAGCATACTTAGCTGAAAAAAAAAAAAAGCCACATATAGCAATATCTCCGCTTACAGAAATTCCAAATTCCTTTCTATTATGGGCTCCATGGCTGCCTATCATTTCCTATTTTCTTCTACGGCCACTAAACATTTCTAGTTTTCTAGCATTTTGTAAAATTCAGAAGAGGGAACTTGTCAGATTCATCTTTGTAGCAGGATGTTGATTTGTAAATGAAGTGTTGATGCATTGTTGATGTTACTTATTTAATAAAAGTGTGGTAGATATGAGTAGGGCAGATAGGCATTCTAAGAAAATGGCTTGACAGAAGAGCTGAAAGAACTTGTTTAGAATTTTAGAATTATCAAAGGGCTTCATGTTCATTTCACCTTGTTAGGGAGGGGATATCTCCTTTTGCCTAGAGCATGTCTGTCATCCATTCAGAGTTCAAATGGTTGTTACAACCCAGCAAATGGGAAACAAATTTGAGTGGTACTGAAATGGGTTAAGGGCTCTGATTCTCGTCTAGTCTGTTGGTTACACTGGGAAGGAACATCTGTCTAGTTATAATACTCAAGAGTACTGATATGATAAATTTGGGTAGGTTTCAGAGTGCTTGCTCACAGCTAGCAAGCAGGATCCAAAAAAGATGTAGAAAGCTGTGTAAACACCTGCAGTTGCACTGACACTTTCATTCATATGTTTAGAAGAGACTTATAGCTGAAGAAAATTCTCTTTTTAAAATAGTTTCTCAGCTGAGATTACACTTTTTTAGTCTGTAGCTCACAGGAAGTTCTAGTTACCAATAGCATGTTCCATATGAGCAGATCTCTACCTAATTCTTATGCATAATGAACCCAATTTTCGTCTTTTCTAGAAAGATACTGAAAACATGTGCCATGATCTCAATGTTACAACCATATAGCCTCATCTTTCACAATACAATACAATCACCAACAAAGTTTAAAGTTCATGTCTGGCATCCAAGGTGAACATTTCCATAGAAAGTAGGAAATATTTAGATGTCTGTTTGCCTTGGTGGTGGTGGTCCTATACACTTTTTGTGACCCTAAAGATATAATAATGTGTGACATTTTTGTTACCCAGTAATGTGGACTTTAGACATCCTAACCACACTGCTGACTCTAACTCTTTACCAGATTTTCACCTAGTTCTTGAGGCTCACTGCAGGCTCCAGTGCTAGTCCCGGAGAAAATCAGAAAAGGGTTGAAACCACTGACACAGTCAGCTGTTCAGCTATTCCTAACGCAGGTGTACAGTTTCCTGTAGTGAGCAGATCAGGGCCCACAGGGACACTGCATGCTTGCCCTAGGCTGTTACTAGTTTCATGGAAACATGTACTAATTGTGTCACTGTGTTTTCTTGTCACATTGCCCCCTTTCTAGGCCGCTCTGGTACCGTTTATTTAAACTATGCAACCATGTGGCCCAGGTGCCCTAGAGATTGATTAGCAGCACAAGGCCACCACAAGCACAACCGCCACCCGGCCATCCCAGCTATTTCCTCCAGCATTCTAGACATCATGGCGTCCGAGGGTGGGTCCAACCGGCTTTGCGTGTTCGGGAGATAATGCACTCTTCGCAGTGGAATCTTCTCGGGGCCGCGAGCGTTGCCCGCCCATTAGGTGGCGCCGGGTCCCTCGAGCAGGTCGCTCAACAACTCCCGCCCAGCAGCCGCCCTTACTGCGCGCGCGCAGACCCTGGCGTCTACTTCCGGTGTGGCCCAGGGCGGGTCCGCAGAACCAGCTATGTCGGCCTACGGCATGCCCATGTACAAGAGCGGGGACCTGGTGTTTGCCAAGTTAAAGGGCTATGCCCACTGGCCGGCGCGGATAGAGCACATGACCCAGCCCAACCGCTACCAGGTGTTTTTCTTCGGGACCCACGAGACGGCCTTCCTGAGTCCCAAACGCCTGTTCCCGTACAAGGAGTGCAAGGAGAAGTTCGGCAAGCCCAACAAGAGGCGCGGCTTCAGCGAGGGGCTGTGGGAGATCGAGAACAACCCCACAGTCCAGGCCGCCGACTGCCCATTAGCCTTGGAGAAGGGCGGCGGAGACGGGCCCCGGCCGGAGCCTGAGGCCGCGGAGGGCGACGCGGACAAGCCGACTCACGCTGATGGCGGCGGCGACGACGTGGGGAAGCCGCACGACGACAAGCCCGCTGAGGAGAAGGAGGAGAAGGGGCCGCTGAAGAGGAGCGCGGGGGACCCGCCAGAGGACGCCCCCAAACGACCCAAGGAGGCAGCCCCCGACCAAGAGGAGAAGGAGGAGAAGGAGGAGGCGGAGGCGGAGGCGGCGGCAGCGGCGGCGGCCTTCGACGAGGAGAGTCCGCTCCTCGTGGCGGTGGAGAACGGCAGCGCCACTAGCGAGCCCGGCCTGGCCTGCGAGCCGCCTCAGCCAGAGGAGGAGGAGCTCCGGGAGGAAGAAGTTGCCGAGGAGGAGGCCTCCCAGGAGTGGCATGCCGAGGCACCGGGCGGCGGAGATCGCGACAGCGTGTAGTTACCAGCGTTTCCAGAAGAGCCCCTGCCCTGTTCCTGCTGCGGCCCGGTCGTTCTTGGGGAATCCGGCCATGGCCTGCAAACTGGGACTGCCTTTCCCCCTCCCCCCGTCCTCCTCCAACCTACACTCCCTTGCCCTGCCCGGCCCCTGGATGGCAGATCACCTGACTCTCACCTCTGTGCCCCCACGCCTCTGTGATCTGAGTCAGGGCCTCAGTTCCCTCCCTGGGATAAAGTGAGGCCACCATCCCCGCTTTCCTCTCCCTCTTCTCGCCGCTCAACACCCCCTCCGCCCCCACCGTTGCCTGGATCCGTTTCCGACTTGGGGCTCAGGCAGGCTGTTTTCACCTCTAGACACCCCTCCCTACCCCTCCTGCTCCCCCAGACATTATGGACCTCTGCTTAGGAATGTGGGTAGGAGCGAAAGACCTGAAAGATGAAGAGCAGGGGGCACTTTCAGTCTTCAGGCTGTGGTAGTTAGCGGGCAGGAGAGTGACATCTTCCTGAGCTCCCGTCCACGCCTGCCATACCTCCCAGCTTCAGACATTCAGGGAAAAGTGGGGCAGCATGTGGGGAATCCCCCCCGCCCCCACAAATCCTTTTGCTGACCCAAGAGGTTCCGGGAGTTGCCGTTTTTCATCAAAACGTTTGGGGGCTTCCAAGTTGTTTGTGAGATCTGAAAACTTGACTTTGCCCAGTATCCTGGGTGGGGACCTTGAGAAATAAATATCTGTCCCCATTTAGATCTCTGGGGCCACTGATGGGATACCCTGGGAAGATCCTTGGCTGCCGCTTTCTCTCCCCACAGCCTCAAGGCCACCCTACGGTCATACATATCACTCAGACGTAAAGACACATATTTTAGAAAATCTTTTTAATAAAAGGAAGTTCCAAAAAATTTTAAGAACTACCCCTAGGTGTGCCTCCACACTGGCCCTAGCTTTCCCATTGCTATTCCATTTTTGAGATAAACTAGAAGGCTCCCTTTCTGTTTGAGGTTTTATGACTTGTAGTAAGGCTTTGCTGTTCCTCAGTGTCATTTTCCACTCAGGTACCATCACCTGGTCCCATCAACAGGTCTAGTATGTAGCCCACTGATAAAACAGAGGAAGATGTGTCTCCTCCCCCCCTCTTCCTAATGGTCTGTGTGCCTTTCTCCATATATTGTCTCTTTACCCCTTCCCCTCTCCCTTGGGCTCTGATGAAAAATTGTTGACTGCAGCTTCGGAAGTTTAGATCTGAGAACCAACCGTAGAATATTTCAGTTCTAGGAAATAAAACCAGTTGATTAAAGCAAATTTTCTCGGGCCTGTTCCTTTGGTTTCTAAGTAATTGGTTCTTAAATGGAATGCTCCTCTTATTTTTTATACATCTTGTGTTAAAGCAATTATTTGTAACATACAGGGACATTTTAGAATCACCCTTGAGAAACCTTTGTTATCTTAATGTCTCTATGCTTCACTTCATTTATAATAGTCACTACCGCTGCTTTGAATAAATGGAAACAAGTTAACTTAGAATGTTTGGATGATGACAAATTGGGACAATGCTTTGCCAAAGAATTGCTTTGTAGAAAAATAGAGTGAAAGGATTTGGTCCTTTTTTCTTTTTCCTGCTTTCCCACGTAATACTACTGTTTTTTCCAATGCCTTACTCATGAAAATAAGACAGTTGCTTTATACTCCCAGTTTGTAAAATATAGTATTGGTAGACTATTTTGCATTTGTAAGTGGCTTTGTGCAGATATCCCAGGATATTTAAATATAATAATGGTTACGTATTAGGCATCCTAATTTCTGTATTCATCAACATTGTAATTCATACGTGGCTTCACTAAATACTGTAGTCCTTCTCACAGAACATGCTATGGTGTCACTAACCAGCATGGTTGGCAACTGAAGACAACCTTGTTTTCCATCCCTGTAAAGATGGTATTATTTTGCTCCAAGATAGATAAATCAGATGATTCCTTGTTTCTCAACTACTGCTATTGCAATAATATTAATACTAGAAGTTATTAGGCACTGAGTGTCTACTCTGTGTCCTGAAGATGACTTCATTCAATCTTTGTAATAATCTGGCAATGTAGGCATTAATACTCAAATTTTTCATTGGAAGAAGCTCTGGTTCAGAGGTTAAGTGGCCTTTCCTGCATTCCACAGAACATTCAGGATTCAAACACAGGTTTTAGTAGTCCAAAACCCGAACTCTTTCTCCTGAAGGGCACATTTAGAAAAGCAGTAACGGCCGGGCGCGGTGGTTCAAGCCTGTAATCCCAGCACTTTGGGAGGCCGAGACGGATGGATCACGAGGTCAGGAGATCGAGACCATCCTGGCTAACACGGTGAAACCCCGTCTCTACTAAAAACATACAAAAAACTAGCTGGGTGAGGTGGCGGGCGCCTATAGTCCCAGCTACTCGGGAGGCTGAGGCAGGAGAATGGCGTGAACCCGGGAGGCGGAGCTTGCAGTGAGCTGAGATCCGGCCACTGCGCTCCAGCCTGGGCGACAGAGCAAGACTCCGTCTCAGAAAAGCACTAACAATGAAATCAGAAGTCAATAAAAGCCATTTTAGTATTAATAACAAGTAATCATGATAGTAGCTATTACCGAGTCTCTATAAAGTGAGCCAGGCAGTACAGTATGTTTTACATGTGATGTCTTTATTAATACAACTGCCTAATTAGGTAGCTACTAATACCTCGATTTTAGGACTCAGGGAGCTGGGGTTCAAAGATGTTAAACAATTTTCCCAAAGTCATACAACTAGTAAATGGCAAAGCCAAGATTGAAAAGCAGGTCTTTCTCATTCTGAATCATAGGTGCTTTGTTTCATTATATTTTATTGCTTCCCGTTGAATAAAACTTTCTGCTGAATACAATGGGAGTAGTTATTCTCCTACTATTTTGAAACAAACATTTAGAAATCTGAAAGGCAAAAAATATATTAATAGATGTTGCTAGTGGGTGTTTAAACAATATCATTTGGGGCAGCACCTGACAATTGTTTTGTCTTTAAATGATTTGGTGAAATGATGAGGACAATCGCGCATTCAGTATTTTTCAAGTTGTATGTGACTATAGGAAGTCTGAATATGGATTGGTATTTTTGCCGCAGGCGGGCCTATGATTCTGATAAGGCTTTTATGGAGGCACATCTACTGAAATGATTCAATAATGTGAAGTATAGAAAATGAAATTGCTACCATTTGTGTCTATTTCTTTGCACTATTTCTTTCCTCTTTTTGTGCTTCTAATACTGGGGATAGACATAGTTGTTTACTAGGACTTGACACACACATTTGCCTTCTTGGTGACGATGGTATTGAAGTGAAAACAGTAATCCTATACTGGAAGCCCAAACCTCTCCATTATGCAATGTATCCATGTAACAAACCTATACATGGTTCCCCTGAATCTAAAATTAAAAAATCACTTCCAAGAAATTTGGCATGGATCACAATTAGCAAGCAAGAAGCTTAAAAAAAAAAGATAGTCCAACTAGTAGTATATCTAATGAATGATGCACTGAGTTACTAAATACAATTAAACCTACTAAAGGGAACTATGGAGAAAATCTATATTCTCAGCCCTGTTTTCCTGGGTATTATATCCCATTTATATGCTTTAGTGGTCAAGAGATGTTTTTGAGTGGACTGAAAAATATGCTGTTTTTAGTATTTTCTTCAATTATTGAAAATTCCCAACAATTCCAGTGCTGTTTTTGTTTTCCTCTGAATAACATGTGCCTCTATGACAAAATTACTGATCAATGACTGGTTACTTAACTGAACAAAGAGTGCTGCTCAACCTTTTGCTGATGTTATGTTGTCAGTAGTCCAAACATGTCCATGCGTGTTTGGAAGATCTTGTTTAAAAGTTGCATGTAAACGTATGCTTATGATATTGCCAGTGATTTGCAGACACATTTAGCATACTATTTCCTATAAGGTTTTCAAAGTATTTGATATTTCACGTAAACATTACTCCAGCAAGGGACTGAAATGCCATTGAGGGCTGTCAATTTTTCTGTTTTCTTTTTCTTTTAGGCAGGATTGAGCTTTCAACTGCTCTGCAGATTCTCATCAGAGGTGCAGACTCTTCTTTGTGGCTCATACCTACATTTTATTCTTCCTGAAAATATAGTTTGTATTCGGGGGACACAGGCATCTTCTATTCACTTCATCATCAACACTTGTCAAACAAAAAACCCCCTACTACTCATGCTACAGACTCATGCAGCTCCCTGCATTTTGAAAGAATTGCCTCCCTCTTCTGAGCCTGGCTCAAGGTAAGACCCACTCCTGTGTCTTCCTGTAGAGCCCAAACTTGCACTGATTGTGTTCTAATTTCCTGTGTATTGCTTGCTCTTCCGCTAGACTGGAGGATAAAGGAAATGTGTTTCATTAGTATTTACTCCCACTTCCCAAACATGTCACAATAAGCACACAGTAGATACGTTCTAAATGTTTGAAGGTCTGTTGTCAAATATTCCTTATAATCGTGGTGCTGGAGTAAAAGTCATGTAATGTTGAACACATTCCGATTCTGAAAGCAGACAGGCAGGGTAAACTGGCCAGTACACTAATGGCAAGTGTGAGTTGGGGTGATTTTGTGTCCATGTCATAGCTGCCTAGATTAGGTGACTTGATGACATTGACAGTTCTTACAGACCCAGATAAATCTACCTTTTAATGTCAAGGTAATGCTATTTATTTTATCTAGATCTTCCCTCCATCTGGGTCACTTGTCGTAGTTTAACTTTCTACAATGCATTGGGCCCCAGGTAGACAAGGGAGCATCCTGCTTGCTTTCAGGCAGGAGCCATGTATTCACCATTCAGTCAAAAATTTACAACAGTAAAGAGTAAGTATGCCAAAAAGAACTTGTATCTGCCATTCCCTCCACCTCTTGTCGTGTAGACATCTCACTTGCTGTAGACACTTCTCAGAATTTAATGTCTTTGAAGGAAGGGGATCTATTCACCCCACAATGTGGTTTTGGCCCAAATCTTCTAAGCCAGTTATCTGTCTTGAATATAAATAATTATCTTTTCCACTGCTGGTAAAAAAACTAACTGTATTAGACCTTGAGATATCTAAAATAGAGACATTCTAAGTGATTTTCTAGAGTAATTCTGACAGCAGGTGATTTTCTCTGTGCAATCTGATTTTACATGCAAACTTCAATTTCACTGAAATGGTCTTGAGAATGCCAGAGGATACACAGAAAAGATCATAGCAAAAGGCTCTGGTGGCCAGAGGCAGCTTGGGGCATATGTTGACCAAGGGCAGCCCTAGTCATAGAATGGCCAAGTCATTGCATTGGGGACCAAAGAAAAACAAATTTATTCTACTTTATTGGCCTGATGTTTGGTCATTGTCCAAGAACTGTGAGTCGTTTGGTGAGTGCCCTTTTTTTCCCTCTGTTTTTTTCGTTTGTTTGTTTTTTGTTTTTTGTTTTTTAAATCAATTTGAGAAGGCTCTTCCTTCTGCTCAGAAAGCTTATGGCTCTCTTCTCTTCTTCCTCTTGATGCAGAAGTACTATGTCATAGTACTTTCCCTGAAGTACAATATCAAAATGAGGTATCACTTTAATGTGTTCTCATAAGACCTTGGTTTTCCCTCTATAGTATCTACTGCACTCACCTATAGGTATTGGTTTTTATGAAGTAATAGGTTGTACATTGTGTATGGACAGGACTGTATCATTTTGCTTATTTAAACCAAGTGCCTGGTTCATATATATATTAAACACTCAATAAATGGTTGCTAATAAGAAAATGAATGAACGCATGGCTAAATCCTGGAGCTCACCCACCCTTACTCCAGCCCTAAGAGGAAAGTTTGAGGAATTTTGTCATGCCTAGTAAACCATGGTAAGGGGAGCCAAAGATGGTTTTTTGCTCAGTTTGTACCATTGATTAAACAAGATTATTTTGTTTTAAATAGGTGTTGGTATCACAAAATAGCAGACCTTAGCAAGACTGAAGCCTAAGGAGGATAAGTCAAATTATCCAAGTTTGCCCTCTGAATCTGATTGTGAATATGCATGTCAAACACAACATTCATCTGCTTTCGTGATTTTTCTCTTTAATATTCTGATATTTTATCATCAACTTCCTTTAATATAGGAAGCATCTTGGTGGTTTCTGGCTTTGGAGTCATCCAATCTTAGATTTAAATCCTGAACTCCACCATTTAAGAGCTATGTGATCTCGGCTTCCTTCAACTAAAAGCTGTGATAATGACTTTCATGTGATAGCTTTGTTGTGAGAAGCAAATGTGCTCATGTATGTTAAAATATCAAGCATAGTATCCAGCACAAAACAGGCACTATGTACATGTTAATTCCATCCCCTTTCATGTGTATCCAGAGAACTAATGTTACCATTTCATGTATTGCAGCTCAACTTATCACCTTTTTCAGAAAACACTGGAGGCCTTTGCCGGATGCAAGCAGCTATCTCGTTTGGTTATATGTTAATTCTATATTTAGTCTGCCCATACACAGAGAGGAGCTAAAAATCTTATCCTTCCAATTATTCATATTGCTCTTCAATATCTTCTTAAATTCCCTCACTGGTAGCTGAGCTACTTTATACAGACACATCCGGTTTTAAAGATTCCTCTTTCTTGGCATGACTCATCCCTCCTGCGGCCAGTTTTATTCCTCCTGTTATTTCCCTAGGATCCATTCATTGTTTTCCGGGAGCGTTTCTTAAATGCGTCTCCTTGAACACTTTGTATTATTCCTGATTTTTTCCAACTATAGAAATAGTAATTATTTTGCTCTAGTTATTTCTTGGCTTCCTGGCCTTTTTTTCTAATGTACCTGTGTTTTCACACATAATTTTAATGAAATGCCCAACTCGATTACTAAAAGGCACTGGAGTATTACAAGGGTTTGACCATTCTTTCCAGAAGTTCTCTCTGGTTTCATGTCCTCCTGTGATTTACCAAGTGTCACTTAATTTTTCTTTCTCTTTTTTTACACACCATGGCCAACTTTTCATCACAGTCATTATCCACCTCTCTTGGTGATCTACTTAACATTTCATTAAAAAATATGTTCAGCTCAGCTCCTTTCTTCCTACCCTTCACATGTCAACAAGACCTGCTTTCCCCCTTTCACTTGTGATTCTTCTGGTGCTCAGAATTTGTCAATCATTAGTTCTCTTCTTGGTGCAGTCTCTCTACACATCCTCCCTCAGCAGCGTCTGTATTTCAGTCTAGGCTTCATTCCCATCAGCTGCCATTCTTTTTCCCACCTGTTTTCTGTCCTTCTTTTTACCATTAGATGTTAGGACATTGCACCGATTTTAGTCAATGAATACTTTGATGATAGTGTCTCAATAAGCCTTTTAAAAGAAAAGCAGAAATGGGAAAAGACAAGGATAAATGTCCTATTTTATGAATCTCATTCTTTTTAAAGTTAAAATCTGCAGAATGATTAGAAACCTAATAACTTTGCTTCCACATATTTTGGAGGTTGTTAGATGTGAAGACTGGAGGAGAAAGAGTTCTTGCCACAAGGAAGGGGGTGTGCTTGCATTGCAGGAGGGCCTACTGTGAGCATGGGGATAGAGCAGTGAATGAGGCAGAGAAGCTACCTACCCTCCTGAAGCCTGTATTTCATGGGAAAGACAAACAGACAATGAATAAATGAGACCATTTCAGAATGTGATCATATCAGAGTGTGACAGAGAATAAGTGAGGAATATATATTTTCAATTATGTTAAAGTTAAGCTTTGTATATTAGACTGCTCTTAGGAATTGTATGGCTCATTTCAAATTCAACCATTTTGGTAGAACAAAATATTTCTGCAGTACTGTGAGTTTATAGCTCTATTGCCTGTACTAGTGGTTCTCCATCTTTTTAATGGATAGAAAAAGATTCCAGAGACTTTCATGCCAGTAAACATTCCTCTATGTGTGCAGTATCAACAATAACAACAGCACCCACTTACTGAATGTTTACTATGTGCCACATGCTCTTCTAGGTGTTTGAGATACATTACTAAACAATATAAATAAAGTTCCTGGCTTTTTGGTACTTCCATTTTAGCAGGTAGAGAAAGGCAATTAGAAATAAACTTAATAAATAAAGAAATTATATTGATGTTAGAAAGATTTAAATACCGTTGGAAGAAACAAAGCAAGGGCTAGAGAGTAGTAGGCAAAGATGGTGCAATTTCAAATACAGCAGTAAGAATGGTGGCCAAGTTTATGTGAACACCTGGGGCTTTCTCTCTCCCTTCTCCTTAAGTCATCACATTAGAAAGTAAGTAAACAGAGTGGCATCCTTATAAAGATTACCTTGAATCATTATAATTGGTAAAACAGAAATAATCCACAAACTCAAATCCTTTACCATTTATAAATTATTACTAGTGGCACACCTCCCAGCCAAGAGAGAGACATGAATCCTATAACCAAACCCATTGCTTGGTACCCATTTATTATATATACCTGTGTGGTATCTTTTGCGTTGTGATATAGACCAATATTTGACCTTTATTTTATTTAACATTTTGCATGCATTTAATTCCTCAAATAGAAAATACTCAACCACAGGGACCATGAAATTTGTTTTTCTAAATCTTCTGCAATACCTAGCAGAGCACGCATCACAAATCATCATCTGTTTTTATAGACTAACTTAACGTAATGAAGTCACAATTTAGTCACATGTTAACAGCATACCTCAGCATCCTGAGAGCATGTGCGCATGTGAGATAAGTTTCCCATGAGACAGGAGTCCTAGTAGTAGCTGGATGCCAATGAGCTGGATGCCATGGAGTATTCATGAGGCATGTTGTTATTGCATGCTACAGTTTAAGCTTTGCAGAGTAGGCATATTTGCCTGAACACCCACCCCATCCCCATCTTTATAGCTGATGTCACTTATTTTTAAATGCAAACTGAGTGGTTGACATTGGAGTATGCATAGCAAGGGAAGTATGTGTATGCAGGTGGGGAATATTCTAAAGACAAATTTCTATTTTGCAATTCTTTCAAGGTCAAATTTTTCTTAAATCATGTAGAGATACTTCTCTATTACATTTCTTGTCATTTTAAAATCATTTTAGGCTTTGGAAGCCTTCTCCATTTTTTTTTTTTTTTTCTGGTCCAGAATCTGAATTGTTTGATGACAGGAGCCAGAGTTTAGAGTTGGTATAATAGACATAAATCTACTATGTTCTCGATATACTATCCAGACTTCCAAGTACAGACCTTGTGAAGTCCTGGGTTTTTGTAAAATATAACTTGAAATGCCAATATTTTAGATAAATAATTGAAGCCTGGGTTGGAATGATAGTGCAGACTGTGTAAAGAGATTCATGTAGGATAAGCTAAAAGCCTTCTTTCACGATGTAGAGAAAACCCATAGTTTTGCTATTTCTACTTTGTTAGTGTTCCTAACAACTACTCATCTGTGAGCAGACATTGCCATTAGGACTGAATGTCACAGCCTTGAAAAAAAGCTACACTAGAGTCCCGTGGTGAGGCAGAAAAAGGAACGGACACACATCAGAGCTGTTCGAACCATATCAATTACTAAAGTATTTGAGTATCCACCCTCTAATATTTCTTGTGACTGTCAACATGACTACGTAGTTGACAGAGCAGAGCACATCACAAAGTATCGTTCATTTTTATTGATTAACTTAAATATATTTAGGTCATGTTAATATTTTATTTTAGTCATGTTATTGTAAATGTTTGAGTGACAAGCAGATGGAATTCAGTACAGGTATGCTATAATATTTTTTCACTCTGTGGGTTTAAAAAAGAGAGAGAATAATTACAATGATATTTTACCTTCCAAGGGCTCAGTGTGGAATGAAAAACACAAAACTAAAACACATTCTACTTTCTCTTGTTCCACCCTTGCCTCCTCAGAAAAAACATCACCTGTATCAACTCTACAAAAACTACACCATACAAGAGAAAAAAACCTCTGGCCCTTTGATTGTGGTCACCCCATGAACTTGTTAAAGAGAGTCCCTCAGGGTTAAATATAAAGAATAATGAACAACTAAAATACTGGGCTGCAATGATTCCCAGACCTTCACATGGAGTCGTAGCCTGCCATGTGTGTTACCACCCAGAGTGGAAGGGAACCTCCTTCAAGAAGCTGCATGTTGGTGAATCTCTTTTTCTGATCCTGTAGGACCAGGATGGATACCAATTTATCAATTTTGAAAAAACAACAACAAAGAAAGACTACGTCACAGATGGTTGGTGACAAGGTGCCTCTTTATTCTTGGAGGACTATTATAGCTCTTAAAATAAATAGATGCCCCCAAGAATTATATCACAAAAATAATTAGCGTACCATATATCTGCAGGGCTGCTCTCTCGGCACTTTCCGCCGTTCGGCTCCAGGGGACAGACAGTAGTATATTGCTGCCGCCGCCACTGCCTCCCCCTAATAATGGCCATTATTCATAGCAGGGCATGGGAGGTCACTAGCGTGGTCTTTGTGCAAGCGACCCTACTATTCATCCTGTATTGTTCTCTAGATTGTGAGCTACGGCAAATGGATTAGGGAACCAGTTTGTTTTTTGTGCATGAGATGTAGATTTGACCTTGTGTTGTCTTTCTGCATCCTCTATGATCTCACAAACCCTAGACATAAGACAGCAGCCTTGTAAAAAATCTCCAACTGTGCTTTGGTTTTGAGTTTAAATCACAGTATTCCAATCATTTGTTGGTTTTGCTACAAAGATGCCAGGGGCCTCCAGCTTCAACTGAGAGGGCAGACTTGTCATTGTTAGTAATTAGAAGGAGCCTGGTAGTGATTCAAGGTAGCTCAGAATTCATAAAAAAAATTTTTTTAAACCAAATGTGTTAGTGAGATGTAGTTTGCTGAATTCGTTGTAGCTGTGTGGCTGTCTTTTTAACCTTGCTGCCCTGTTCATTATACATGCAGTCAGTCACCAAATACCTTGGTTTCCTGCTGTGCTCCTGAAGCCTGATAAAATGCATCAGATATTAGATGAATCTTCTGGTCTTCCCCTCTGTTGGTAACGATCTCTTTCAGGTACATTGGTATACCTATAGATTGAAATAAACTCCTAACATTTAATGCTGTATATGGACTGGTGCTTAGTAGGCACAGAATAAATGCCTAATGAATTAATAAATAAATGATTAAATGAAAAAGGGTATTGTTTATGGCATTTCAAAGTTAGTAACTTTATTTTACTAAAGAAATTAATCAACAGAGAATTGCCTAATCTTGCACACACAAGAAACACTTCTCAGGGAGGCACATTTCTATGATTTCTTGGTGTTGGTTTCCTTATCAAGGAGGCAGTATCTAGACATGTAAAACAGTTTTACTTTACCTACAATCCCATTTCAGAGGTTATTTTATTGTCTCTACACAAGGTATTAACACTCATTAGTCACTGGACTCTGCTTTAAAAGTGGGCTTGCCAGAAATAGGGATGCTATTTCAGGAAAAAAAAATCATTTCAGCAACGTAACCACAGAACACTGGTGCCACAGCAAATTAATGGATGCTCCACATTGAACAACATGATAAGGTAATATGTGATCATCTCAATTAGTAATTTCACTCCATGAATTCCAGAGCTGAAGATTAAGATAGACAAAGTAGAATCACTAACACCTTTATGAATTGTTTATACTTTAATTTGAAATGTCTACGTATCTTATAAGCTCTTCTTATACTAAAAATCAAACTTTATTCAGTTTTTTTGACCTATTCATTGATATACCAGCATAATGTATCTGGAATTTAAGTATGGCTGGACTGGAATCAAACTGCAGTTTAATATAAATATGCACAGAAAGGATAATCAATAAATTTTTGAATTAGCCTTTACTATCATAACCATAAATATACCTTTGTTTTTTTACTAGCGTATAGAATGTATTATCAACCATGTGAAATCTTTTTGTTTTTCCTTTAGTTCATGACCAGTTAAACAAAAGTTGAAGCTAAATATAAATAGAATAAAAGTGAAATTATCATTTTAAAAAGTGAAAAAACTATGGAGGGTTGACGGTATTTTTGGAACCGAGGAAAATGACCAGAATTTGTATAGTTTGGAAGTGATTCTGACCCTGGACCAGGTCCAGTTCTCCCTCATGGTGAGCAACTCAGCTGTTTCTCTGCCCTGTGTCTCCTTTGTTAAGTGACTCTACCAGCATTTTCAGGTAAACTTGCTGGAAACATTCATTGAGTAATCAATGAATCTTAAAGAATCAGCCACAGAGGTATTTTTATGTAAAATTATGCCCTATTATTCGAGAAGGACATATTTCTGTACACGTGCATAACTGCAAGTGTTTAGCTAATACTAGGTTTATGATAAATTCTTCTACCTTCATTTCTAAGATGGTAACGGTAAAAAGTTTTTGTTTTCTTTTTTGTGGTGGCAAGTTAAAAATTTACATTGGAAATGTATGAGATTTTCTGAAAGTTGTAGATTAACTTTCATAACTTCACAGGAAATATTTTAAAAGCTCAACATTTAAATATTTTTGCATTAATAGTGAAGAGGCCTATTTAGTGAGATCTAAGGATGGATTATGAGTGTGGCTGTAATGCCCATTGAAAAAATGAAGAAAGTGTAGTGATTTAAACCAAATTTGAAAACACTAACCCACAATCTATGTCTTACTTGCCTTCTGGTCAATTTGATTTACAATGTATAATTAAAGAGGTGTTAAGTTTCTTTAAACATGTGCAGACGAAGCCTAAGATTCATGAAGGCTGAAGGTGTGAGTGACTTATTTAAAACCCCTTCTGTTCAAACAAGCCAGTAAGGGCTTTTATTCTTGTGATGTTATAAAACATACATCTTTAACCTCAATAGCCTAATGTTCCCTCTGTACTTAAAGTATTGAGCACGGCAGTCTCGTTTAATGTAATGGTTTCTTTTCTGGCAAACAGAGTTTTATTTCACGACTGGGATAACCCATTACCCAAATCCCAGCATTAGAGTTTTCCATGACAGTCAGCATTTCTGATTTCTGACAGTGACCTCTAAAGGGTGACAAGTTTCTCTTTGGCTTAATGCTAGTGAGTAGAAAACATCACCATGAGGGCAAAGTGACCTTGCTTTCCTTACAGAGTTGGGCAAGTCACCCTTTAGATACAACAGAAAATGTAAAATATTTTAAAAGAGATATTTCATTCTCCTACGAGTAAGGTCAGAACTTAGTTTCCAATTTTGAGAATTGGAACCAGTTGCTACCACTTACTGTTACCAATTTCAAGCGAGGAAACGAGAAATGCGAGAAAAGTGAAAATATATGTATCTGACAGCTCTTGACAGCGTTATCGTAGAAGGTCAACTTGATTAATGTCTTTGGTGCCATGTGAAAATGAAAGCACACTATAAACCCTGAAAGCTCAGCCCCAAGAGTGTCTCACATCTAGACAAATCTGGCTGTAATGGCAGTTTCTCCACAACATAAACTGGGGGGAGGTAGGTGGGTATTTGCCCTTTGGTTTAGATGGGTATGTGATACAATACAGGCCAGGCCCTATTGCTTATATAGATATGCAGTGTTGACCCCATTTCACATTTGAGATTTTATTAAATATGTTATCATTCAGAGTAAAACTGCATCTAAGAATGTACATATATATATATATATATATATATATGTATAAAAATAAGATCTTCAAGCAGCTGAAATAGATGTCATTGAAGCTCGTGCTTGAGAGAATCTGATGTGTGTCCCTGGGAGTTGGGGGACATCAGGGAGAACTGCGAAGGCAGGTGGTCAGCCTGCTCTGTGAGGAGACCACAGCATTAAGATACTGAGAGTGTATTATGGCAGGTCCTGAGCCAAGGAAGGGTGGTGGGAAAAGGTGATACTGATGCCCATGGGCCACATAGGCGACAATACCTCTGCAGGGCCTTTGGAAGGGCACAGTGTTCTCCCCTCACCCAAAAGGAAAGGTATTGATTTGCCTGCAACATGGGATTTTGGCAATAGCTTGAAGATGACTGATAGTGGCACCATAAGAGGACTTGTTGCCCTCTGTCCCAGTCATCCTCCTGGGCTGCAACCCAGAGGTGCCAGAGCCCAGAAGAGAGAAGAGAGAGAGGAGAGAGAGAAGCCAGTTGTGGTCGTCAAGGCTGAAAATTATGTTGGACAAGGGAAAGCAAAAGAAACTTATAGAGCTTGTAGACTTAAATTTTAAACTGAGTGAAATCAGCTGGGACTTTTGCACAAATGGTAATAGTTGAAAAATCATGGAATCTGACTGAGAGCACATTAATGGACAAGGAAGCAAGATTGATTTTTTTGGAACTGATTTGAAAACAGTGGTTATAAAGAAAAAAATTACATTTCTGTTTTATCAAGTGAGGAATTTAATCTCATATCCAATATTCCTTTCTTTCTCTGAATGGTTGTGTTGAATGAGTGAATGAATGCATGAATGAATGAGTTTGAACCTTATCGCTAACTGCAGTGTTAAATGCATGTTTTTCTACATTTAAAACAGAATCAAAGCCTCAGTGAGCAGATGGTGGAAGCTTTTATTTTCCAAGAGACAAAGAGCCGGCTCATGCCCTTTAACTCACAGCAGTGGGAGGCTGCAGTCTCCCCCATGGGTAAAGTCAGCCTGAGTAAATCACAGATTGTCAGGAAAGCCCATCCACAGCTTTCACATTTTAAATTTTGTTTAAATTATCAAAAAAAAAAAAAAATCCTGTCTTTCAGTGAGCTATTTTGATATGTGAGAAAATTAATACTTTTATGTATTAGTGTTTTGCTTTTATTAAAATGGATTTATAAATCCATAGTCTAAAATGAATAATCAAGTTCATTAAAAGGGAAACCAGGGTAGACAAAATAAAATTTTAAAATCTCAATACTTGGTATTAGCATTGACAGAGCCTAAGTTCCACAAGGATTTAAGTTTGATGATGTGGACTAAAATATGCCTACTGCCTTTATGCTACACCTTTTATAAGTGTTAGTCCAAGAAAAGCGGAAACTATGCACGCTGTTTGTTATTTCACGGCATAGGATATTTGCTGTTACCAGAGTTTCATTGTTTGAAAGAGAGCTTTTTTCTAATATGAATGTGAAATACCTCCTTTGGGGTCAGAGGCATGCATAAATATATATCATTTGCCTTTTAATGGGGCTTTCTGGTGACTCCGCAGTTTTAAATTTTTCTATATGTATCAAGTATTCTTTGCTGAACGTTCTTGCTATGTCCTCTACAAATGTGGATGGAAATAATTATATGGAGGATGGCTTCATATGATGATGTCACTCCAGAGAAAACCTGCACCACAGGGAGCATTTCCAGCAAAGTATGGCAGAAACTGCAGGGTAATCAAAGTGCAAATTCCAATTTATTTAAGCAATATTGTTCTTGCTCCTCCATTTCACAAAGCTGTCCTTTCTCATTAAATTTTTGAAAGAGAAGGAATGAATTTCACCAGCAGAAATCTGAATGCTAGGTGACCTTTTTGAAAACTCTGCGTGGAATGCCAGCATCAGCTGTCTTTTCACACATGTGGTGACAAAAGGAAGAAATTGAGGCTTATAAGGAGTAAGTCGAATATATGCAAGACTTGATGCCATCCAGCTAGGCTTTTATTTGAAAGGAGGTCTGTGTATATTGAGGGGAGTGTATTTGTTGATGGCCCATGAAGAGCTTGAACAAGATATGTGTCTGAGGATTTCTGTGTGTTCTAGAGGGACATCCCAGGGCCTTGGTTTGGTTTGATCAGGGCATAGGTGCTACTCCATAGCAAGTGTGTTTTGCTCTCTGGCGACAAACAAACAGATGAACATAGACAGAATTGATAATATCTGTATATTGGTGATAATCTGACAGAGTTAAGTGCCTTTGCTTATTTAATAGTTTATTCTTTTATCAGATTATTATGAACCATCAATGATGTATCAGTTGGCAATGTACTAGGTGGAGGGATGAAAAACATCAAATAAAATTCAGCTTCTGCCCTTAACAGGCTCATAATTAGGAGAGATTTTCTTATTAGTAGGTAGAACACTACAACTTATTGTAATTCTGTGGTGGAAGGAGGCTCAGAGGGTGCTGTAGGAGTACCCTGAAGGAACTCTAATCCAGGTTGGTCAGAGGGGAAGCTTCCCAGAAACAGTAATGTCTGATTTGAGTCTTTAATGGCCAATCCATCAGGAAGGGGTGAGGTGTAAGAGTTTCAAAGCAAAGAGACGAATGTTTTCAAAGCACCAAATGTAAGAAAAAGCAAGGATAATAATAAAAGCACTTCCCTTTTGCTAGAGAGAAGGTGTAAGAATGAGGAAAGCATCAAATGGAAAAAAAGAGAGAGAGTTTTTCCATAGAGTCTTATTTTCCATCTTGTGTTTAAAATATATGGATTTTATAGTAAAGACTAGGGTAGCTATTGACATAATTGCTCTTAGCCTCATGCTCCAGGGGCCCTTGCTCTGGGATTCATGCTTAAGAAGGCCTGCATTTCACAGTCACAAGAGGAGAAAATGGTATGAAAGAATACAAGGCCACTTCTATCTGTACTCAGGTTTTAGTACTTATTGCTGGCCCAGTTCAACACATAATCTCAAACATCAGCTTTAGTGACTAACATTTAGTCCCCAGGGAAACACTTCTCTACATCTCTGGTACTGTGTCTAGAGGGAATGAGGACCGCATGCTGTGAAGGTCTATGGATATGCCACTGCCAGCCCTGGAATGGACACTGCTTCGAAGATAGGAAGAACTTCAGAGGGGAAAAGTGGAGAGAATTTTAAAATTTTAAAAATTTATATTAACTGATCACCAATTCTCAGATAACATGCCTGCGGTACATTCTTGCATAACTAAGAACAGTTTCCAAACAGGACAAAAAGAGGTCCACTTACTTGTTTCCCTTCACGTTCTAGTTTGTAGAAAAAAGGAGACAAGAATTAGGGTGATATTTCCAGACTTTGCATATGAAGGTTAAAAAATATTTTACACTGTTAAATATTTATAATTACTCAAAATATTTATTTCTGTCTCTCTCTATATATATCCCTACTCATACACACACTATATAAGCATAAATATTTATATATAAAACTACATAATTTTATATTGAATGATAAAATGGCTTTATCTATATCAAAAGATTTAATTCTTAAACACTATAAAAATTTAATCTTTACTTTGAAATATTTAACATTTTTATTGATAATGATATGTCTTTTCCCTTTTAATTTTATAGGCAATTTTGAATATTTTGAAAGAAAAGACTTTGAAAATATGAACAATAACTTTTTTACATTTAATTTACCTCTTCAATGAAAATATATTCCACTTTTGTATACTTTGAATACTTTTAGTCTTTTAGGTCATTATTATCTCTAGAACATTAATTATATACAAATCTTCAACACGACATAATTAGTAATTTTTCTAAAATGGGTATTGTAGAATATATAATAATCAATGCATTTTTGTGACTTTTCATTCTAACATCATCAGACTCTACAAAGAATACTCAGAAATGTACAATAATACAGTTTAGTTGTTTTTACTTTGTCCCTAGCCACATTCATTCAACAACGATAGCTTTACATATATGTTGAAATTTTTTCAGTATGGAGGCATATTTTTCACAGAAGGGGGACATAGTCTGTTCATCAGTTTGTTATATTGATTTATAGTTTGTATAGATTTAACGCCATGTTGTGGGTATCCATCTGTACTCTTGCCCTAGGCCCTGCAACGTGTTAAGAGTGGGTCTGGTTACTGAATATCTTGAGCAAGGGAGTAGCGTGATTGATACTGCATTTGAGGACAATTACTCCAGTGGAGACAATGACATCAGTTAGGAGGTTGATCTACCTCTTCGTGGGTAGCATTTTCTATCTGTAGCTTGAGCTTCTGAATAAATCCACTGACTTCTTCCCATATCCTATCATCTGAGAAGTTTTGAGCCCTGCAACTATAGGTTTCCTTGTCAGCGAGTTCCTGGCCATAGGCCTATCCATTTTCAGACTAGACATTTTGACAGCTCAACCACAGGTCTGGATAAATTGGAGGTCTTCTGCTCTTAACTAAAAGGCAAATTGAGAATCCACAGGAGTATGTCTTGAGTTTCAGACCCAAGGTTCATGCAGTATCTAACACCAACCATTAACCACAGAGATTGTTCAGGCAAAATAACAATGTTTTGAGCCCATAGCAAACTCATTGGCAAGAAAGCCCACCAGATTTGAGCAGCAAAATAAAGACAACCCTCATTTAGAGGATGTGAAACCTCCAACCTGACCACTACCCCAGGGGCTCTGCAAGGTTTCCCTCAATCCTCTCAGGTTGCAGTTTTCTACTCTGATCCAACCACAGGCTCCTGTGGAATCAGCCATCTGATGTCTTCAAGTGAGAAATACAGGAGAGCCAGGTGGGTTTGAGATGCTATTGCAAATATCCTGCATAGATTCCTTCTATGGGCAGAAGGGAATTAGGAGAACAGAAAACAGTTATCTTTTTTTTTCTAAAGCACTTTTTATTCTGACTTCAACCTAAAATTGAAGGGGAAGTCCCCTGCCTACTGTCAAGCTGAAATAAGTTGTAGAATGCAACCTAAGCAACAGCCAGAGATTCTAATTAAAGTTTTTCTTAGACTGACACACTTAGAACGCTTTCTTATCTATTTTTATCTAAAGAAAAATAGAGAAGTTAAATTTGATGGTGATGCCTTGATGACATCAACTTTCTAAAACGGGAAGCGAATTTTGTTTAGAAAACACACTGTATAATCTTAGAATGCTTTCGTTTTATCATGTTTGAGAGGAGAATATATCTTGATGTGAATATTGAAGGTTAATAATACCAAATTATTAACCAAGATGAAATTGAGTAGTTCTGATAAATTCAAGTTTATATGTATAAATGTGTAATTTATGTATACATGCATAAATTTACA
Organism: Macaca mulatta; assembly: GCF_049350105.2. Classification (NCBI taxonomy): domain Eukaryota; kingdom Metazoa; phylum Chordata; class Mammalia; order Primates; family Cercopithecidae; genus Macaca; species Macaca mulatta. The sequence continues at coordinate 160,544,256 of NC_133409.1, read as the reverse complement.
TATATGATAATATAGAGATGGAGTAGTAAAGTAGTATTTTAATAAACAATGTAATTTCTGTTTTCCATTTGCACAGAATTTATGAATTTCTCATCACATCAGTAGTAATTCTGAGATGGATTTAGGTAATTAAAACTAAATTTAAAATGATTTTAAAATCTATTACAGTGATTACTCTTATTAGCGATTTTATTTTGCTCTAATACATTTTATTCTATTTTATGCGCCACATCTCTCCATTTCCCATAGGAGTGAGAAGTGGCAGCATCATCAACTCCAAAGACAGCTTTATACAAGATTAGCATCTTCAACAAGAATGTCAGAGGCATGAAAATGAGGAAATTGTAATCACAATCACTCACTATGAATTTCCTGGGACAAAATTAAACTTAAATGGCAACAAAAGGTGAACTTGGTTAAAATGATTGATGGACAGTTCGTCCTTGCTAAATTTCATTCAAAATAGCATAGGTCATATCCAAGTATGTTCTCATCAAAGAGTGGATTGCATTCTGGTCTTGGTCTGGGGTCTGCTGCTTAATCCATGTGGGAACTTAGTGAAGTGAAGCTAACTTTTTCCTTCCTTGGTGGACTCATCTGTAAAATGGGTAGAATAACAGTACTTGTTAGGATGCCATCTAAGTGAAATAATACTTACGTGTTGTAAGAATTAAATGGCATGGTATGAGTGAAGCACTCAGCACGGAGCCTGGGAATAGTGAGCACCATCATATATATTAACCATTATTGTAGTACCTGGAAACTGTGTTTTACTTGAACAGCTGTGTTTTTCTTGTTACTTATCTACAATTGACCACACTGGATATTTGTTTTGAGCCATAGTGAGGATGAAGTGGAAAGATAAACCCATTTATCCCTCCTATTATAATTGTAAAGAGTCATTTTTAGTGAACTTCAATTATAAACTCAGGGACAAGAATATTCTTGAGAGCAAAGATAAAGAGAGCAGAGGTTGCAAAGAATTGTGCCCCACTTAGACATTGCCTTGCAAGCCCCAGAACAAAAGAAAATTGGTCTCAAGCAACAATTCTTTTGGCCACCTGGATCATGTCTGGTCAGGATAGAAGAAAACGGTTCTTGTTTCACTAATGGAATTTTAAAAGCATTGCTCCCAATTTTTCTGTGGGTAAGTTTAGACTCAGTAGAGAGCTCAGCCTGATGTGCAACAAATCTGGAGTTGTTGTATGGCTCTCCCAGATGCCTGAAGACATTAAAGATGTGTGGCCCCGACTGAGAGCCTAGCACAGTAAGCACATGGGGGTACAAGCCACAGAATAGAAAACTCACAGCTTAGCCCTTTGGGATATTTATTTTGTCTACTTTTCAAATATTTAGTCTGGAATATTTAAACTAATATTTGATTGGTGTACACACTTGTCCAAATGTACAGCAGCTGACACTACATGGAGCTTTGGAGACGCAGGTTCACGGCTAGCTGATTGTTTAGAAAGCTCATATGTGAAAAGCCAGATCTTTCTGCAAATGTAGATAAAAAGTGGGTCAAGCCAAGTGTATGGAAAATGAGATAATGGGAGATTCGGAGAATATTCCCATGGGGGCCAGTTTCTCTGATGTCCAACTGAACTACATATTAATGAAGGATGAAAACCTCTCACAACTGATAAGCAGCCTGTCTCCTGGCAATTATCATAGCTTCTGTTGCAAAATAGGTACATTATTTGGACTTTATCCATTCCTTGACTTGCTCTCTGTGAGGAAGCACAGTCTCAAATAATTGCGGGTCTATTAGCACATCAATTACCTAAAGACCTTGATTTTAGCAAGGAGTGGATTTTAATCAATCGCTGCAAATGTTATCGAGAGATTAGTTGTCCCAGAGAATAAAATTAACTACAATTAGACTGTAATAACTTGTGAGTGCCACTAGCATATATTTTCTAGTTCCTGTACAATTAATGCATTTTACTGCTTCCTGTATAAAAAACGTTTAGACTTTTTCATAATAACTAGAATTAATGTTACCTTTTAAATTTCCTTCCTTGTAAGGAACCAAAAGGACACAACTAAACTAATACATAAATAACTCGCACTTTAATATATTGAGTTCTTACTAAACAAGACAATTTAAGATAATTAATACAAATTAAAGACTTTATTAAAGCAGGATTTTATTTCAATACTGAAATTGAATCCAGTGTTTTTAAAGCATTGGTGATTTGATAGAGGGAATGATGGGGGGAGATAAGAGGAAATACATCAAGGTTCAGTGATGGTCAATTTGAGGTAAAAATGACAACATGGCAGATCTGGGGACATGTGAACATTCATTCAGGCATCCAGAAACACCTGAGGAGGGAACTGTACTAGTCTGTTCTCATGCTGCTAATAAAGACATACCCAAGACTGGGTAATTTATAAAGGCAGGAGGTTTAATTGACTCACAGTTCCACATGGCTGGGAATGCCTCACAATCATGGTGGAAGGCGAATGAGGAGCAAAGTTATGACTTACACGGCGGCAGGCAAGGGAGCTTGTGCAGGGGAATTCCCATGTATAAAACCATCAGATCTCATGAGACTTATTCACAAGAGCAGATGGGAGAAACGGCCCCCCATGATTCAACTATCTGTACCTGGCCTCACCCTTGACATGTGGGGGTTTTTACAATTTAAGGTGAGATTTGAGTGGGGACACAGTCGAACCGTATCAGGAATTTATTAAAGTGTTGTACTTGCTGTATTCAAACTATTATGAATGAGACTATTATGGTGTCTATAACAATTTATCTCTAAATACTTTGACACATACTATGCAATATAAAGCATGTGCTACTTAGTTTGAGCTTCAGTTCTAGGGCTAGTCACTTTCTCTGATCACGAATCCACACTCTACCAGTGGTAGCTAGCATCATATGAGGAAGGCTAATTCTACAGGTGGCTGCTAAAAGCCCTTTTTCCATATCTTAAATAGCACTTGAGGATATGCTAATTAGCATAGTGAATGTTAGACATGGATTTGCTCAGTGTACTTGGTGGCCTGTTATTTAGCATGACTGGTAGAACTGCACTCTGACTGATTAGATGACATGAAAATTGTCCCAGAGATGTGACTTGGCTAAAATCTTTTATTGATATTACAGGCACTTGCATAGACAGCATGTAGGAATTTGGGGAGACTCAAAGCCAGCTCTCTCAAGGATGACCCTGATGCTTGATTCCTTAAAGGCTCTGTGGCTGGTTCTCAATTGCATGGTATGATAAAAGTCACAGTTTCTCACCTCCAGAATGTTTTCATATCTATTTTGAGTGAAACTTTCATGTAGGGTGGTGGTTGCAGCATCTACACAGGCAGAAGGTGAGATTTTGTGCAATTATTTCAGGTTTGATTGCATATAAAAGTTTAATATATTCAATATTTGTAGCAGGACTTGGCTGAAAACTTACTTTCATTATAACCCGGTGAAGGGTTGTAGAGGAATAGCAAACTTCCATTCACCTCAAATTATTCAGGGATTAACTTTCTCCACCAAAAATAATTTAAGAGTTGTTCTTGTTTAAATTGGCTGAAGACACTTTGCAGCAGGGCATCGGATTATTCCTATTTGGGCATTAGATAACAGTACTTACTCCCTTTGAAGACTGCAAAGTTCAGATATATATAAGTTAATTTACAGTCTTCCTAGTGTTGTAGGAGGACTCCAATACTTTGAGACTAAAACATGAATTTTTAACCTAAATATTGACGCTGGATGTGGAAAAATTACATTTTTAGTTTTGTGATCCAATAACAGAATTTGGTATTTACTTCGTTTTTGAATGTAGACAAACTACATATTACAGGTGCCTATAATTTTTTACCAATATGAATCACAGAAGTTTTTCACGACATCTTATGGTTGTTATACATAGCTTTAAAGATTATTTAGGATCATCAGCACTTGAAAATTATGGTAGTTATTAAAGCAACTGCTAAATCTCTTTATTTAATATATCAGTAAAAAATTGCCTTAATTACTACACCATTAACTTTTTTCTTATATTTTGAAATATAATTTCAGTAAAATTGGCTTTCTTCTTCATTCTATGTATTTTATGAATTTAAAAATGTTATTTGGGGAAGGGGATCAGTAGAAATCACCAGACTGAAAAGGGCTTCATGGCACAATAAAGGGTAAGAACCCCTTACCCAGAAGTTTCCTTCAATGCCAATCACATTCCCCAAATTAATCCATGTTGCCTGAACTGTTTCCTTGTTTATGTGATGTCATAGAAGTGAATCATGTGCATCTGTGTGTGTGTGTGTGTGTGTGTGTGTGTGTGTGTGTGTATGTAGAATGGGTTAGACTGAACTGTCATAAATCAAAAAATAAGGGCAGCCAGTGTGGCAGATTCAGGAAAGGAAGATAATGGAGTAGATTTGTTGTAGGTTTTCTGAAAAATCTTTTATCTGTAACATCGTGCTGCATCATCAATTAAAAGGATAAAAAATTTATTTTCCAGTTTGTTGGATAGAGGAAGAAAATTTCATGGGGAACCATTTATTAAGTACCTTAACCTGACTTCTCTCCTGCCTGTACATATCCTCTTATGGTCAAAGAGGCTCATGAACTAACATAGGCATTTGGGATAAAGGACACACAGCTATATTATTGGACCACAGACTTTAAGGCCTTGGGCCAGACACCTCAATGTTCTGGGTTTAATTTTAGTGGAGAAAAAAGTATCTGACAGCACTTTTGACTCAGCTTCCTTACCTTCATATGTGTGTTGCCCAAATTAGAAAGGGGTTTCCTGATCCTTGACTGCACTAATGTAGAGGTGTCTATGCATGCCAGGTCTTCCTGCAGAACCCTTGATCTGCTCATTTGTGAAACCTGGAGAAAAATGACTGAGTGCTAGTGAAGTCGTGGATAGGCCTTTCATAGGTCTTGTTTGACTGTTCAGACAAAAGTCTTATTAGTATCTGTCACTGGAAACCTTAGTGTGGAAAAGCAAAAGCTATGAACACTGACATGGCATGTTTGAGTCCTGACTATGCATACCCCTTATTAGTTAAATGACCTTATGCAAGTCACTTCCTCTTCTAAAACTTCAGTTTCCACATCTATGAAATGGCAATTGTCGTCGTCGTCGTCATCATCATCATCATCATCATCATCATCACCTTTATCATCTCGTCTCCCTTTTGGGATGATGTGAGGTTTAAATTACATGCAGATGATATCTAGCATAATGTACTTATGGAATGTGGAATATAAATGACTCCACATCCATTCTCCTGGAGTCAAATAGCTGTTGGATGCTCAATAACCTCTACTAGGGCAAATTTGCTCTCTTGGAAAAGCCTGTTGAAAGAAATTTTCTTTTGTTTTTCATATTTCTTTTCCTAAAAGTGTGGGGAAGAGCTACAACTTGTCTTTATTGCCATTTCAGTGGATAAAGACCAAGTACTTCATGGTAGAGATTAATGGTCTGAGGGAACATAGTAAGATTAAGCAGCAGAAACACAGTGCCTTATTTTCTACATAGAAACATATTCTTTCATGTATCCAGTCATTCAATAAGCACTTCTTTACTTCAGGTTATCATATCAAAAACCTGAGAAAAATAGGGTAGAAAAAACCAAAATGTTTGTTGATAGGAGCTGTGGTCTTTTTCTTCAAGTAGCTTCCATTGTAGTTGGAGAAAGAAAACATCAAATTAACGTTGTAATTGGAGAACAAAACATTATCAAATATGAGCGTTTCTGAAAAACTCAAGTATCTCGTTCTTTTATGTCTTTCTGCATTTCATGAATTGCTATACTGTCCACGTTGCTCTCTCAATATAAGAGTCCTCTCTGTTCCTGTCTTTAATTTCTTTACATTTAATTCATTAGCAAATCTGCTGTTTTTCACTCAGAGAAATAAACTGAACCCAATCATTTCTAGACCAAGACACATTCATTTCTTCCCTGGATGACTGAAATAGGCTCCTAAAGCATCTCCTTGCTTTCAATCTTCCAAAATCAATTATCCACACAACAGCAAGAGTGATGTGTAAAAATATATATAATATAGATCATGTCACTTACCTGCTTAAAACCATCTAATGATTTCCCTTCTCATTTGGACTAAAACTCCAATGCATTAAAGTGGCTTTCAGAGCCCAACAGGAGATACTCATGTGTCCTCTCTATTTCTCTCATCATCTTCCAGGCTGTCTCCCATTTCAGGGTCTTCACGTTAGCCGTTCCCTCTGCCTTTTACTACTCTCCCCCTTGATATTCATAATTCACATTGATGGCTTTTTAAAAATGTCATTCAGTTTTCAAAGAGATATTTTATGTGCATTAGATCACTTGGCATCATTTCAACTTATTCTAATTCTCTGTTTTGCAATTATCACTATTAGATTTTTGCTTGCTAGTTTATCCCATGTACCAAGCACCATCTAAATCCTTATGCATTTTAGTCGCATACCCTTCTTGGTGATCTCCTGTACTCCTAGAGTTTCAATGAACATCCACATGCATGATCCACCATGGTGGGAACCAAGCCTCCTGTTATTCACGGTTGTATGCCTAAATTTAGCACCTGGTGTAGCACATAGGAGGAGCTCAAAGAATATCTATTGAATGGATGATTAATGATTCCAAGATGTGTCTATCATTCATAACCTTCCTCTGGACTTCACAACCATTAACTGCTACAGGATGGAAATACAGGGATTAAAAAATTGTGTTCAAATGGAATTTCTCACTTTCTCCCAAACTATCATTTTTATCTGTGCTCTGTACATCAGCGTTCATTATCTCCAGCATTGCCTGAGCTGGTAACACTGACTTAATGGCGATCCTGAGCAAATCTCTCCTCAGCCTAAAACATTTTAATGGTTACCAATTGCTATTGGGATACTATAGTTCAAACTCTTTAACAAGCCCTTCCTCATGAGCTAGAGCTTCCTTCTGTAGTTTTATAGCTGTCAACTACATCTGTACTCCTGCCTCCCTCCATTTTGTATGCTCTGATGCTTCCATATAAATGCCTGCCTCTATGTAAGGTGTCATGCCTTCTGCTCCCTCAGACTATAACACACTTCTCCTCTCCTGCCCCCACCAGCACCTGCTCATACCCTGCCCTGATAGCAACCTCACGCAAGCCTCTCCTCCTTGAAAACTTCCCATCCCTTCTCAAGATTCATTTCCTCTAGGAAATGAGCTGTCTCTCTTGGCCTCCCTGGCATTCTAATACACATGGTTCTGATTCAGGATGCTTGGAGGAGAGTCCTGAGAATATGTATTTTTAAAGAGCCCTCCAGGTGATATCCATGCAGCACTATCATGAATCATCATTTAGAAAATACTAACACACTAGATTGTAGTTGTCCATGTATTTGTCTGCATTCTCCACTAACCTGGGAGCTCTATGAGGCAGGGAACGTATCTGTCTTGTTCACTTTCTAAGAAACACTTACTCTAGCAATAAAAGACACTCAATAAATTTTTGTCAAATTATTGTGAAACCTTTGTGGCTCCTCTTTGACTAGCCAGGGGTTGTGTCCTGTAACTGTAGGGTTGGAAGGTAGGAGTTTCTGAGTAAATGAAATGTAACTAAGCCATTTTAGTGGGACCTGTCTCACACCAACCTATCATTGTATTACTGAAATTTCTCCCATGGCATTGAAATCATTCCTAGAATTGTTCATGAGACATGTACTAGAGCTCAAATCCTGAATGCTAATTTTTCCTCATTTTTTTATATAGAAATGAAAAAAAATTGCTAAAAGTCAAAGCCAATATTAGTTTCCTTGACATATCATTATTCCTTATTCTTGACCAATATTTACTAAGAGATTCTTTTGAGAATAACATTGTAGAATATGTGTTAAGAATAAATTGTTAAGTATAAATGTCATTACAAAAGTCCAGGTAAATGTCAAGGTAAATGTAAGTAATGTTGAATTAGATGGAACTCTACAAAAACACACACACACACACACACACACACACACGCATTTTAAGCTGGGGTAATATTGTTGCCTGTGAATGTTGAGTAATATTTTTCCAAGTGTTATGCTGAAAGTAACTTGAATGTTATCAATTGAAGTAAAAACGAAATGCTTTCCCCCTTAACGACTATTTTTTCTGTGTAGCCCCTAGTGTTCTACTTACAAGTTTCCACTAATCACCATAGTGCAGATTTTTAAATTTTTTTTTTGTCATTCCCCTTCTCTCTTTGTCTCCATACAAATAATAAAAGGTATCTTAAACTATGTTTGAAAGTCAATTCTAATCCTTGTTTTTTAAAGCGACATAATGAAATATGATTACCCCAGGGTGTTTCTATGACTCAGAAAATGGCGTAAGATAAAAAGAATTGCTCAGATAATTTACATGACTTTCTACTTTGGTATTCAGGATGAAATCTGTGTCTGTCTTCAAATTACACAGGATAGTCAATTTCTTAAAATATTTGTATCTGACTATTAATATAATACACAGTTAAGGTAGCACCTTTTGATAATTTACTGAAGTATAAAAACCAACCCATAATGCCATATGTGGCAATAATCATGGTTAATATCTGATGTTTCTACTTCTTTTAAGGGAATGCAAAATAAGACCTCTCCTCAACTGATATCCTCTATCAATCAGTGGAAGCTGCTTGGAATACTGTTTTGAGAAAGGCAGGAGCCAGCTTCTCAGCCCAAATGGAAGATACTAATGATTGATTAGGAAAGGTTAACACGGCCATGGGTGGTGGAAGGGGGGCTGTAAATGTGTGGGAACCATGCCATGTATTTGCTATCTTTGGTGTTAATATAATAGCCATGTGAACATGCATGAGTAGAACTTATTTTGTAGTATGAATAAGGTTAATTCTTAAGATTATATAGTGAAGGTATTCAGAAAGCTTTCAAACCCTCCTGCTCAGCTTATAATGTCCTCTTAAATGTGGAGAGTTAAGTATATTTATTGAATTTACAGCATTAACAAATGTGCATTTTATTTGGTATTCCCTCTGCCATGGGCATGGCACTTTCTATTAAGTGCATTCTTTCTTGAAAAAGCCGTATTTCCCACTAAAGACTACCAAACATATGGGATTTACCTATTAATTATTACCTTTGAAAACATACTTGCTGTTCTTTGCTTAGTGTTTTGCTCAGAAGAGAGCAAAAATGAAAAGTGGAATAGAGGAAGGGAAAAATGAAAAAAGGGAAGAAGGGAGAAAGGAAGAAAAGGTGGAAGGAAATGAGACAGCAACCAAGGAAGAGAAAATAGAAGTAGGAATCTTAAAAGGGAGGGCAGAACACACAGATTTAGAGAGATTAATTGCAACGGCAAATCCCAAGCGAAAGGGAAAATGAATCCTTAAAAGGAAAATGGAAAAGGCTAACCCCCCTCAGACAGTCTTCTCTGGGGATGCTGACTGGACACTCTGCCCTCCTGCAATCGATATGGTCATTTGCAGTTAAGCTGAGGGAAAAGCTGATGGGTAACAGGGATCCCCACCTCCATCCACTCCCATGATCGAAGCTGTGGGAGTAGCACAGGAAGAAGTCTGCAGATGGATGAATGATGTCACAGAGCTGAGGTGGAGATGGGAGCCCTGAGAGAATGGAAAGGCAACAGAGTACTTCTCCTGTTGTGGGTGGGGCCCTAGTGAACTGAGTTTAAATTAGCAGACCCAGAGGCAGGTCAGACACCAGACAGAGGAAGTGGCCAGAAGAGCTATGGGAATCTGAGCTGCAGGAGATTTTCAGTGTCCCATAATCACAGAGCAAAGAGGCGAGATGAGGGTCAGTGGCCTGCTCGCTAATGTGCCAGGGGAGAGCTGAGAATCCTTGAGCTGAACAAACCCTTTGTTAACAGCAAGAAAGAAACATAGGTGGAAAAGCGTTGGTGCTAGATTTTTGCATGTTAGCTAATATGCCAGAGGTGAAATTGTGTTCAAAACCTGTGGCGTTGTGGAGATACTACATGTACTCTGCATTTTGCTTTGAAAAGGAAAGGATATTAATGTTCACCAATATAGAGGAGCCAGTGGCTTTACCTTAAAGAGATACTGCTTTCTAGTTACAAAGGACTGTAGACAGAAAGTCACTCTTCGAGCCTATGGAGCGTCCACCTCATAAAAGTAGAGTCTCAAATGATTGAGAAGGACTAAGCTGAAAAGCTGATAGCTAAATTTGAGAGAGGTGGTTGGGATTGAGATGGTTGCCCTCAAAGCGAATACCGTGAGGCAGCAGTGATTACAATGGTTGATTAATTTTCATAAATTCCTCCCTATTCTGACTTCCTTCTCATTTCTTTGGATAGCAAATAATGAAAATTTAAAAATATATAAATTAACCTGTTTGAATGACAGCAGCATGGATGCAGTAGAAATAGCTCAGGGCGAGGTTAGCTTTTGAATATTTGCTCTGATTCTTACTCTAATTCATATAGTTGTTATAATGATTAAAGAGTGCAGTATGTAAATTCTCCAGTACACAGAGGAGTTACAATAAATGTTAGCTCTCATCTTCTTCTATTTATTCTAAAAGTTTAACCTTAGTTTATTGGCTGATACGTGCGAGGGCAAATTTTCACCAATTGATAGTTTTGAGAGCTAAATAAAACTGCTCTTTTACAATAAACACTAATTCTAATGAAAATCCTTAGATGACTTCATCCCGTTGACTTTTTATGGTAAAATAAAATAATAATAATGTGTGCAATGGACATTTAGTCTCCATATAATATTTTTGAAATCAAATTCTGTAAGTAAAGGCTAGTATGGCAAGGCAGAAATGAGATAGCACACTCAAACAAAAGGAAATTAATGTAGGGACTTTTTATAAAGGTGTGGCAAGGTTAAGAGAGCTAGAGAGACCCAAAGCCAGAAGACAGGGCAGCCTGAGAGGAGGTGTGGCCCTCTGTGGAGAAAAGCAGCCACTGTTGGCCAGCAATTGAGCAGGGAGAAAACTCAGGATATGCATACCCTGGCCTCACTCAGCTCCTGCCAGGTCCTCCCATTAGTTGAACTCAGTGAGAAGCAAGCTTGGTTCATCCAGAGTGAATCTGGAGTAGGAAGCAAATGTTGTCCAGCATAGTTGTGTGTGTGTGTGTATTCACTCACACATATACACAATCAAAGTCAAAAGCAGCTTATTCTAGTAACTCACACTTGAGTCTTCACCCCTGCCAGTGTAAGGTTAAATGCTATAACATGATTATTTGGGCTTGGAAGACAAATAACTGAGGTAGTTAACTATATCAGGACAAAAGGTCAGAACAGTGATTCATCATATAATTTTCAACTTCTTAGGCACTGCTAAGATAGCTGGGAAATGATTTAACGAGCCCCAAATTCAGTGTCTGCTCTTTAGAAAAAAGGAAGGATGACTCCAAACTGAGATCAGATGTGAGTGGGTTAAAATTCCATCTGCTTCTTGAGAAGGGCTGAAATGAATTCCCCTGTGAACAGGCCATCTATTATTTACCTTACTTAATCCAGTGCTCATGGCACTAGAAGTTATCACCACAGGGATTTGAGTTTGGCCTTTTGACTAATAACTTTCTTGGGAGGGATCGGTTTTGCTCTGAGAGGAGGATTGGATGTTCCACCAGATGAAAGCTTTCAGATGTTAATGAAATTGGATTCATCCCTGACCTGTTTCCTGGTGCTTGGTGTTTCACCTGAGGGTGAACTCAAGAGATAGCCAATTTGGAGATAATGTCCTACGCACACTTCTGACATTTGTTCTACAAGAGAAGCTAAGCAACTTGTGATTTCATGTAAAGCAAAGATGGGGGCCTGGGCATGGTGGCTAACTTCTGTAATCTCAGCACTTGAGGAGGCTGAGGCAGGAGGATTGCTTGAGGCCAGGAGTTCCAGACTGGCCTGGGCAATATAGTGAGATGCTGTCTCCATAAAAAATAAAAATATTAGCCAAGCATGGGGGTGTATGCCTGTACTCCCAGCTATTTGGGAACCCGAGGAGGGAGGATTGCTTGACCCTAGGAATTTGAGGTTATATTAAGCTATGATTGCATCATTGCATTCCAGCCGAGTGGACAAAGTAAGACCTTGTCTCTTAAAAAAAATGGTAAGTAGCTGTTCATACTTTCAAATGAATTGAGAGAAATATGAAATCTGTAATTTGAGAGGTAACATGTAGTCAAGATTTTTCATTTGCAGCAATCTGGATTAACAGAGAAAACTAATTTCTGAGTTTGGGAGCACTAGAGATGATAATCTTGACTAAACCTAGAAAATTTACCCAAGAAATCCCCTTTCTCCTTAAGCTAGAAATATGTGGAGCTATGGAGGCAGCGAACCATAAATGTCATACCAATTCTGAGAATCTAAGGAATTTTCTATATCATATATTGGCAATGTTAAGATGATATGGTTTGGCTGTGTCCCCACCCAAATCTCATCTTGAATTGTAGCTCTGGTAATCCCCATGTGTCAGGGGAGGGAGCCAGTGGGAGGTAACTGAATCGTGGGCATGAGTTTTTGCCCACTTGTTCCTATAATAGTGAATAAGTCGCATGAGATCTGATGTTTTTTTAAAGGGTATTTCCTTTGTACACATTCTCTTGCCTGCTGCCATGTAAGACGTGACTTTGCTCCTTCACCTTCCACCATGATTGTGAGGCCTCCCCAGCCGTGTGGAAATGTGAGTCCATTCAACTCTTTTTCTTTATAAATTACCCAGTCTTGGATATTTCTTCATAGCAATATGAGAACAGATTACTACAGTAAATCATACTATTTCTTGTAATTAAATTTCTCTTCAGATCACTTTGAGATGAGCCCATACTTTATTTCAGATATCTCATAAATTTTTACGAATGCAATGATGATGCTATCAACCACAAAATTCCAAGAAATTAATTGCCTGGTAAAAGTAGGAATGGGTACCCAACTGGGTGTTACTATAAAACATGTTAGAGAATGTTATATCCATTGGGAAGTACATATGTTGACACTTTAAAGGTATTTCACTTCCAAATTTTCTCAAGTAGAAATATGCTTCTACATAATGTACCACAGTAGGCTTTCAAAAATATAGGCATTACCTTTATGTTTTGTTCAATGTCCTACACATGTTTTCTCATTTCAGTTAAAATAAAACCCAAGTCAGTCATTGCGGTTTAGAAGTCCCAGCATGGTCTGGTTCCCACATCATTTGGTGCCACATTCCCTCTCACTATACTCTAGCTGTACTGAGCTCCTTGTTGTTCCATGCCAACCTCGTTCTCGCCTCAAGGTCTTTATGCCTTCTGTCTGCTCCACCTGGATGGCTCTCATCTCATCTCTTCATTTGACTGTCTTCATCTGATCATTCAGGTGCATGTGCAAGTGTTTCCTCTGCAGACAGTACCCCTGAAGTCCTCCTTAGAGAAACTAGTGTCCCATTCTAGTAAGCCTTGATCCCTGATCTTGATTTGCATTTTCCTCAGAGCTTACAGGGTATCATTAACTAATTTTTTTATTTGTTTAATATATTCTTATTGTTTGTCTTCCCTGTACATTGTAATCACCTTGAGGGCAAATACTTGTTTGGTAATGGCCTTGTGACACATAGAGCAACAGCTGGAAAAAAATTACACACACACACACACACACACACACACACAATTTCTAAATAAGTAACTGTTGAAAGAATGAATGCTTGTACCTCTGCATGGAAGCCTGGCATCCTGAGTCCTTTTCTGGTTTTACCTATGACCTCAAAACAAACATGACTTCGATTAAGTTTTCGTATTTTTAAACTTTAGCTTACCACTTATAAAATAATATCAATTCCTGACTTTCTCTGAGAGTCACACTTTCCATAAGTATCTTGAAATTCTTACATGCAAACTGCTTTTTATGTCAAAATTATGTCTGACACCATTTGAGAGCTGTGAGATGACCTTGAGAAAGGTTTGTGTGTTTGAGTAGCAAACTTTAAGTGTTGTTAGATACAACTGGATGCCCCTTGACTTAACAAACTTGCCCTTCATACCTCGCATGATAAAGTCTGTGCATTGTGAAGTAGAAGGACATTTCTTAGTCAATATTTATTTTTCTTGTATTTGTATCATATCGCTCTCCACGTGAGTTTGTTTTCATGGAGTAAATGTGTCAATCATATTGACACAGATATGGTCTATGAAACAGTTGTATTTGCTAATTTAAACTGATGAACTGGCATTCTATTTTCCTATCTTACTGTCTTGCCTTGGATAATATGAATTAGTCCTTGAGAGAGGAATGATTGTTTTTGATGTGGACAAAATTGGTCGTTTTTGACCATGGCATTCTAGTGCTACCTTATGAGGGATTAGAGTAGGCCACCAGTCTGCTTTTACAAGGTGAACACCATATCTAACTGTCACTCAGATCAAAAGCTTCCCTCTCATCCTTAGTCATTTGCCTCCAAAAGCCACAACAGATTTTTATTTTTATTTATTAATTAATTTTTTTAGAGACAGGCTCTCTCTCTATTGCCCAGGCTGGAGTACAGTGGCATAATCATAGCTCACTGTAACCTTGAACTCCCGGGTTCAAGTGATCCTCCTAACTCAGTAGCCTGAGTAGCTAGGACTGTAGGCACACATCACTATACCCAGCTAAATTTTTTTTTTTAAATTTTTTGTAGAGATGGGATCTCACTGTGTTGCCCGGGCTAGTCTTGAACTCTTGGGCTCAAGCAGTCCCTCCACCTTGACCTCCCAAAGTGCTGGGATTACAAGCGTGAGTCACTGTGCCAGGCCTAACAGATTAATTTTTTTATTTTTTTGGCTCTTTCACTTCATATGAGTAGAATAATGTACTGTGTACCTTTTAGATTTCTTGATCAATGTATTTATTCATCTTTGCATGTAGCAGTGTTTCTTCTATTTTCCTTGATATATGGTATTTTATTGTCCATTATCAAAATTTTTTTACTTATTCTATTGTAAATAGACATTGTTTTTATTTCCAGTTTGGGACTTTTATACAGGATGCCATGAACATTTTGTATATGTCCGTTGGAGTTCATATATATGCGTTCCTGTTGGATATATGCTCACAGCTGGAATTGCTGGGTATGTATGTGTGTTCAGATTTATCAGATACTGCCAAGCAGTAATCAAAAGTAATTGTATCAAGGTGTACTCCCACTGTCAGTGTGTGAGAGTCTAATTTCCTCTTTATCCTTTTAATTTTAGCCATTCTGGTGGATGTTCAGTAGTACCATGTCTGATTTTAATTTTCTTTGCTTTAATGACACATGATGTTAAACATCTTATGATATACTTATTAACCATTTGGAAATTCCTTTCATCTTATGCACAGTGTTTTTCCATAGTCATTTGACTAATCATGAACTATTTAAGCATTTCTGAATATAGAGAGTAGGCACCAGATTGATGGTCATTTATTTGGAGTCAGGAAAATGATCTTATAATGTTAGTGATTATGTTAATTACTTCAAAGGGATGGATTTAGCATCCACATGGAGAAATTGAAACATGAGAAACTAATAATGTTGCTAAAACACATAAAAAGCATTTATAAATAATTTAGCTTTATGTTTATGTAGCATTAGAAAAATAAGTTAATTGAAATTATAAAGAGTATTTTTAGATTAGAATTTGATTTACTTTTATATTATCTGTACTTGCCTTCATTATTCTCTAAAATTTTCTTTGTTTTGAATTTTGATATCAGTATCTTATGTGCAATTTTGTTGCTCTCCAGTTCAAAACTTAAATAAATCGTTGCCCTTAAAATTACCTTTATAAGCCAGACATTTCAGTCCCTTTGAGAAAACATGAGCATCTCTAGGTCAGCTTGCTTTTAAAATAGTTTTGGGAAGCCCAAAGGCTGCATATAAATAAGTGTATTTGAAAGCCTGTGGCAGAGTGGTGCATAATGTGTAGGTAATGACTGAATTCTCAATTCAGGCTGGCCAACAAACTAGAAAACGAACATAGCTAATTTAAACAAGATCTGGTGGAGGGAAAGAAATTACTTACCGCCACTCTTCTTAAAATGGGTTGTGCCTGTTATTTAATTATTACAACCGTTGCTCTGAAATAATTAAGCTTCCTCAGCCTTGCTACACATTCTGAAATAATAGACAGAGATGTGGTACAGGGCCAGCAGTTGACAATCTACTTAAACTGCCAGGAAAATAAACATGGGCCAATTGGCCTAAGTAAGAACAAGGCAATTGGCCTGGAAAGATAAAAGAGACTTGGAGACACTCTCCATGGGCAGTAATGGGTAACAATATTTGGTTATTTTCCTCACTATATATGTTGGAATGGGTAAGTATATGAAGTTACCTTAATAATTTCTAACAAACTTCCATTTGTTTATTTTGTTTTCTTTTTAACTATAGCAGTATTTCGTAATACAACATAAAATACTCATGTAGGAAGAAGAAAATTCATTATTTATTGTTAATGGGGGGGGAAGAACATTTGTGA
Source organism: Macaca mulatta (assembly GCF_049350105.2). Lineage (NCBI taxonomy): Eukaryota > Metazoa > Chordata > Mammalia > Primates > Cercopithecidae > Macaca > Macaca mulatta. Next base: position 160,527,834 of record NC_133409.1, on the reverse strand, counting down.
ATAACATTCTCTTATCAATGATTCTTAATGCAAATTTTTATTAAAAGTATATACTAAAGTATATAACATTGTCTTAGAAAACTGTCCTGACTCAATTGAGAATCCATATGGTTCTGGATTTTAAACAAATGTCAAACAAATGGCACTTATTCATTTAATAAATATCACTTTATTATGTTAAGTAGCTTGACTGAGCCATTCTACCACATATACTTATATCAAAACATCATGTTGTACATCATAAGTATAGACAATTTTTCTTGTCAATTTAAAAAAATTAATTGAATGCCAAATGGTAGAAACTGCCAGTTGTTTACCAATTTCCTTTTTTCCTGACTTAAAAAGTAAATTTCTCAGTTTCAGTTGAAAGCATATCTGCTCAGAGAAGAACTCTATTACCTAGTTTCCCTTACAGCATGGACTGCTATGTGACTAGATTCCAGTCATGAGCAGAAGTGACAGGGTGTATCCTCAAAGCTTGGGACCCTTCCCTTCTTTCCACAGTGCGAGAAATCCTCCAATACTATACCACTCCCCTCCAGCCAGTGTTAGAGAGAAATAAACGTCAATCTTATTAAAAACCCTTGTGCTTTGGGGTCTCTTAGTTATGTCAACTTAGCATGTTCATTAAATAATAGAGCCTCTCTTGACAGGTATAACACTAAAAGTGAAATCGCATTAAAAAAAATTTGTTGCCTTCATTCTCTGAGATGATAATATTAACACATATAAATTCCTACTACATACATATATATACTACTGGTAAAATATTTTTAGAATGACACTCAAAACTAACCATCCTAATATTGCAATAGCAATGTACCTCCGGACTGTCAATGCTCAGATTCCATGCTCTCCCTCCTACTCCTTTACTGATGGAATCCTCTTTCTAGTGACACCTGAGCTTACAGTCACAGTGCCTCACTCATGAAAAAAGCTATCATCAAAAGTTTGTGCTAACTCTCAGGCTTTTATAAGTTCACATGTGATTATGATAATGTCTGAAAATATCTCTCTAATAGACTAGATAAGGCCATTAAAGTACAGTAAGACTTAGTTTATATCAAAGTATTGACAGCATTTTTCTGCATAATAATAGTGATATTTATTCTTCTCAGGATATAACCTTAGCAAGGTCATCTCAGGCTAACCTTAGCAAGATTCTAGAAATCTAAATTGTTTTCCTCCAAAATTATCTTATCCTCTCGACATCCCCTTTACCAATAAGTACTGTTCTTCACATGATAAAGGAAGTGACCTGAATTTCTTTTAAAGATATGATGTATTTATAATCACATTTATAGTATTACCCCTACAAGAAGAAATTAGAACTTGATTAATTTCTAAAGATGTAGGGTGTTAGGGAGACATCTTCCAATATATTAATGCAAAAGAAAAGACAGAATTAGGAAGAAAAAAATGCTTTCTTTTGAAGAGTCTATTTAATAACTTAGACATTTACTTGTAAAGTATGTTTTGTAATGATAAATTTATTCTTTTTTTATATTCCCCAAAGAATAGCAGGAGTAATTAGATAAGAACGCCCAGAATCAGTGTCTTCCAGTTACAGAACAGATATTCTTCAAAGAGATCAGGAAAAATTCTCTTCCACACTTTTATTTTAGACTCTAAAAATTTACAGTTTTCCCTTAGACCACTCACACAAGGGAAAAAAATAAAAACCTAAAACTTCAGCATGTCTGCCCTTTATCTTGTTCAGAACGTAGGTCCTCAGAAACTGACTTTAGATTTTGGCACACATTCATGTTCACACCCATACACACACAGACTACAGTCAGCCCTCCAGATCCATGGGTTCTGCATCTATGGATCCAACCAACCACAGATTGAAAATATTAGGAAAAAAACAATAAAAATAACAATACAACAATAACAAATACAAATGTAAAAACACGACACAGTATAACAACTATTTAAATAGCATTTACCTTGTATTAGGTAGTATAAGTAATCTAGAGGTGATTTAAAGTATATCGGAGAATGTGTGTAGCTATATGCAAATACTATGCTTTTTTTTTGAAATGGAGCCCAGGCTGGAGTGCAACAGCATGATCTTGGCTCACTGCAACTTCTGCCTCCCGGGTTCAAATGATTCTCTTGCCTCAGCCTCCCGAGTAGCTGGGATTACAGGCGCCTGCCACCACGCCTGGCTAATTTTGTATTTTTAGTAGAGATGGGGTTTCACCATGTTGGTCAGGTTGATCCTGAACTCCTGACCTCAGGTGATCTGCCCGCCTTGGCCTCCGAAAGTGCTGGGACTACAGGCAAGAGCCACCACACCCAGCCACTATGCCATTTTTTATAAGGGACTTGAGCATCCACAGATTTCAGTATCTGTGGGGAATCCTGGATCTAATCCCCCAGGGATACTGAGGGTTGACTGTGCCTCTTCTGAGTGCTTTTCTGGTTGCCTTCCTGTATTATGGTCAAATGTCCACATGCTCTCAACACAGGGCGGAAACACAGGAGTATCTGCCACATCATGTCCAATCCAAACATCTTGAGAACATTGCTGGGGAGACAAAATAAAAAACACCTGGCCCTTTTGCTTTAGTTTCCTTTTGTTAAGATCTAACAACCACTTGACAAGGTAATTGAGGGATGACTTTTTACAATCTCTAGGAAAGGAAGACCAATCAAATGAGAGAGAAGAATCCACACTGGCACTAGACCATAACTCCACAGCACTCTGAAGCAGGGAGAAGACTGAGGAGACTTCTGCACACTCTCAGATGGCCTGGATTGCAGTAACAGTCAACTATCAATTTTCTCACCTACACCTACTCCCCACCATCTTTACATAGCCTCAAAATGGTTTCTCCTACCCTATCAGTCCTTAGCGTAGTGTCCATTAAAGGAAAGAATTAATGACATAGAGTCTAGACCTGCCTTAGTAGATGATCGAGTGATTGCTAATGTCAAATAATGTATCTTCTCGTAGCCTGTTTAAAACGAGAGAGTTAACTACATGAGCTGATTCAGCTCTAAAGTTCACTGACTTGGAATATGGAATTTAATTTATATGGAAAATAAAGACCAGGTAGTTTACATACCTGGTGTCCACACTGCTCATTACCAACAGACGTACAATTTGATATTCAGTTGCTTAGCATTGAGTTCAGCTTTCATCTCTTTACCTGTGATTGACGTTGTATAAAATTTTGAATTCAGGGTGGCTTTCTTCTTATTACATCATATGTTTTGCTTCAATTAATAAATGTTTAGGAATAAAACATTTAACATAAATCAGTGTAACACAATCAAATTTTGACAAAAAAAGTAATTAGGAAATATCAAATATATCTCAAAGCAACAAATAACCTTTTGATTTTCTAGTAGTTTTATTTGTTATTGCTTTTTCTCCTGTAGGTGATTCCCATGCAGTGATTGCCAAATGGGCTTTCTTCCCAGGTCTTCTGAAAGAATCTGGAGGAAATAATGACGCTCAGCAGATGATTCATGATCACTCGGAATTTCTGAGAACCATGGCAAGTATGATAGAAGCACAGAGATAAGCTTTAAGCAATTTCTAAATATCATACATTTCAGTTTATTTATCATCACAATGGTGTTTTTTGTTTGTTTGTTTTTGTTTTGTTTTTTTGAGATAGAATCTCACTCTATCACTCAGGCTGGAGTGCAGTGGTGCGATCTTGGCTCACCGCAAACTCTGCTTCCTGGGCTCAAGTGATTCTCGTGCCTCAGCCTCCCGAGTAGCTGGGATTACAGGTGTGTGCCACTGCACCCGGCTAATTTTTGTAATTTTAGTAGAGACGGGGTTTCTCCATATTCGTAGGCTGGTCAGGAACTCCTGGCCTCAAGGGATCCACCCACTTCAGCCTCCCAAAGTGTTGGGACTACAGATGTGAGCCATGCGGCCGGCCGAACACAATGAGTATTTATAAAGTCAATTTTGTTATGGGGTTGAGAAAGATAACTTTTAAAAATAATGGGAATATATTCTATGTGTACACAGAGATAAAGAGTATGTAGGATGATCTTGAAAATGACGTGCTTATCAGCCTGGAACAGTACGGATTGATCAGGTGACTAGGGAAAGCATCCAATCTCCAAAAATGTACTAGAGGAGAGATAGGAAGAAAAGTTAATTGACTAGTAAATGTTCTGTATTTCAAGTCTATTACATAAAAATTAAGTACTTAAAAATTCAGTGATGTTTCAAATTAAATTAGACTAGGTCCCAATACAGAAACATTTAAAATATATACACAAGTCTTTGAGACTATTTGGATACACCTGGATATATTTTTCTTGTGGCAGAATGTGGGTCATGAAAAATAATAATCTTTCATTTTCAAAGTAGAAATATACTAATGCATAAATGTATTGCTTATAATGTATCAGTCTGCAGGGTATTATTTTTCTCATAATAGGAAATGGCAGACGTAGGTAACTATATTCTTCTGGTGTAAAATGGAACAGAACAATCTTTTGCAATTACAATGCATAGACTATACTGGCCCTAGTGCAGGAAGCATAACAATTTGCATATTTTAATTTGGAGGTTAGGGACCCCTGTCAAAGTAACAGCTTGGACCAGGTCAGCAAGGAGAAATTGAGAAGAGAGAAATAATTGAAAAGGCAGTTCCCAACAAAATGAAATTTGTCTCGTTGTCACTTAAGGTTGTCTTCTTGTCTTTTAGAGAGAGCAAGGTCAGCTTAAGAATGAAGGGAGAGTAGAGCTTGGTAGATCACTAAGGACCAAAGGATAATTTTTTTAATAACAGTGGCAATTGCAATATATATTTATGAAGGGAAGAGGAAAAAAATGCACATCGCTTTCCAGTTAAGAGTCAGCAGGTGTCCTTTGTGTCAAAATATTGCAGATGTGTACATGGCTGCTCTAAAGTTTGTCCTCAAAGACAAGCAGGTTACAAAGGAGATGAAGTACTTAATGAAATAATTTAGTGTGACATATTGATATTGAAGGCTGGAAGGCAGAAAAGGATTTGCAACAAAATTAAGGTATGTCTTTCTTGAAACAGTTCCCCATTCCTTTCTCCGAGGGCTGATATGAGATTTTCCCAAGAAAACAAGCTCGTTTTATTTCTCTCTCCAAGTTTATGCCAAAACATAGATGCCAATGTGAAGCTCAACATCTGCACCACATGAAAATCTCATTGGAATATAGTCCAGAGAAAAGTCAGGTTATGAAATGTTTCGTCGGTTATGTATTGGAGGGGTTTTAATCTCTCCAGTGTCATGTGTTTTCAGTTAGAATGTACATTAGTAAAAAAACCTAGAGCACTAGCGGTGAAGGGAATTAGGCCTGGGAAATGTTAGTTGTAGATAGCGGGAGTGGAGGTGGCTAGTGCTATTATCAGGGCATAAAAACAGCAGCCAAACTTCTATTCTGAGTAAGGATAAACAAGGTCACAAGTTTCTGAGTATACTATAAAGTAATTGCTTGAGAAAATGAAGAAATGTATTTCATGTTCATGATATAGTGTCATCATTTACATAAAAAGCAAAGAAAAACACCCCCCAAAAAGTTATATTCTGTGATTGCCAAGCTGTTTTCTGCCCTCACACATCTCAAGGAAACCCATTCCTCAGTAATGATGGCTCAGTATGTCAGTGACTCTCAACTGGCAATAAGTAGAGAATCAAAGTTTGCAGGAAAGCAGTTAGGAAGGATGAAATGTGTAAGAGTTCCCCTTTCCCTCCTTTGTATAGAATCAAGAGTACAGCATCAATCACCAGGTAAAAAATCAAAATATTGGGCTTAGAGTACTAGTTCTCTAGCTGTGCAACCTTGGACAAATCTATTAGTATTAATAACTCCAATTTTCAGTTTTCTCATCTTGAAACAATACGTTGTTCTGCACAGTTTTTGTGAAACTACATACGTGAATGTGCTGTTTTAGACTGTGAAGTGTGCTGAAGATTTAAGTTTTCCTTATTAATTGGCAGAGATGAATGTACTTACTTGGTCTCGAGATTCTTGCAAACCCGTTTGTTTAGTCATTTTCTCTAGAGCTGAATCTCAAACACCAATGTGCTGTCTCTCTGGTCCCAATCAGATAAACAATGTTATGATCTGCTTCTACACACTTACCTGCCCAGGGCATCCCTCCAGGAGGAATGGACTTGTCCTCACAAATGCATTTTTAAAAATTTTTATTATACTTTATGTTCTAGGGTACATGTGCACCATCATTCTCAACAAATGCATCTTTAATATGAAGAACAACTGTTGCTCCAAAAACAGTCCTGAAATTTCTGTCACCTAGTGACTCCTAAATTTGCTGTGATTTTTCTCTTTTGAAAAATAATAAGAAAATGTGTCAAACAACATATCTAATCCTGAGGTAATGTCCTGGTGAAAAGCTGCAAAGTGGCAATTCTGAAGAGAAAGTTTATAGAATATACTTGGCAATCTTGAGAATTTTCATTAAAAAAAAAGACCACACAACACTTGCTATGAAAAAATATTACATTCTCTCCAGAGAAGTAACACTTCCTCCTTTGTTCTGGAGGTTCTCCAAAGACTTCAAAGCCATTTTGCAGGTTATGTTACCTAAAGTTATTAAAACTCACAAAATATCCATGAAGTAATAAAATGGAAACTATTCATATGCCAGTCAAACAGATACAGAAACAGTGGTCCTAAGAAAATATGACCTGTCTAAAGCCTCCTAACAAAAAATTGATGGGTCCAAAAATAGAATCTAGGCAGCTGACTCTAGACATTCCAAAACACTTCCTCTCTTCAGAATTATTATTGTTAATTCCCTCTACACATAAACAACCTCCAGCTCCCGGAGGATGGATGAGATCATGCTAACAAGTCATCCATTCTTTCCATAAGAAATACAGCAGTCATAGCCAATGAGTTAATTCATAGAATGTCCATGTGCCATAGTGAACACACACACACACACACACACACACACACACACTCCCCACACTCCCATTCTAGGTGCAGATTGTTTTTGTTTTCTTCAGTTAAGCTGTAGTTGAGATTTTAATTTCAAGCTTTAGCCCATGACTTCTGCCTAAATTTCACACTCGATGCTTCCCTATGTCTTCTTGTTCTTTCCTCCCTGTATCAAATAGTAAAAAACTAGACCATGGTAAAATGGATTTTTGACAGATTTTATAATTTAGCTATTGTCACTTCCACAAAGGCCATTCATTATACTAACATGTATTATGGACATGAAACAGAATTTGAAAAGTTGAAAGTCATTCAACCCTGATCATAAAAAATAATTCCATAATTTAAAGTTACCATATCAGAATTAAATTTGATTTAAAGATGTTAAAAAATGAATATATTTGAGAAAGAAATCCTTGCAAATAGCATCTCAATATAATGTAGGCAATTTGCACAATTTACGTATACTTTCTCCTGCCAAGATACTTCTAAGAAAAGACAATGGTAAAGACAATGGTAGTAGGAAACAGGAACTGGCTCTCCGAAGACCAGCTGCAGTTATCGGCAAAAGATACTTTGTCTATGTGTGCAGTTTAAAAAGGACTGGTAGCCTACACTGAGTTTTAGGTCAGACTGGAGCATGTGGGGTTGAGGGGGAAAGCTATTACCAGCATCCTCTTCTTTAAATATGAAAGAGGATATTCTGGCTACATTGTTGGTGATCAGCAGTGTCTGACTCAGCCTCTGCAATTTTTCCATTATAATGCTCACGAAAATAGGGAAAGAGATGCAGTTTCAACAGTGGAAACTAGAAATGTGGGTCAAAAATGTGTCATGCAAAAGTTGGAGAGTCAACTAAGGAAAACTTAGCCTGGAGGCAGAGTGAGAAAGGCACATGGGTTAATGAGGTAGGGGATTTCCATCTATACAGACTCATAGAGGCACAAACCCACCTTTCTGCTTTGTAAAAGCTCCACTCTATTTAATCCAAATACACTGTTCCACCCCTTGGCCCTGCTTCAAGCTCTAATGCATCTCTCCACCCCAATATTCCTCAGGAATGAAATGCTAATGAGGTCAAAATGAATGTGAGTAATATTTTAGATTTTCTTCACTATTTGGGAGTTTTCTGCAATGCAAGAAATACAGAGAACTTCAGACTAGACAGAATAAGATTCTTCCCTTGTGTCTAGACAAGGTAATCTAGTCATAACACCATGAGATTGTTTCTCAGACCAACAGATACTAAATTAAAGACAACACGGTACCAGAAAGTTGACTGGTGTGAACAGTGATACCTCCTATATCTTAAGATTTGAAAGGATGATTCTAACTAGATTCAGATAAAACTGAGTAATACTAAAACAGAATAATCCATTTGTTTCAAGGATGAGGCAATCTCTTTTCAAAACAAGTAAGTACTGTATGAAGTGATTGCATAACACAAAACACAGACACTAGAACTAGAGAAGGAGCAGAAGGATATTTTTTGAAATCATTTGTAATTTTAAAAGCTTATAAATTACTGTATTTGTTTCTTGCTGTAAAAAATGTAAGGAAACAAGGCTTCTACACAATAAGCCAATAATGGTAAATTTATTAAAATTACACACTGACATTTGAATTGGAAGGACAGAAAGTAGCATGATAATTTCTAGAGGCCGAGAAAAGGAAGGAAGAGAGAATTGTTTAATGAGTACGGAGTTTCAAGTTTGCAAAATGAGAAGAGTTTTGGGGATTGGTTACACAGCAGTTTGTATTTAACACTACTGAACTGTCACTTAAAAGAGTTAAGATGGTAAATTTCATATTATATACATTTTGCAATTATTAAATTAGAAAGAAAGATAATAACTAATGTAAAAAACAAAAGTAACTTGAATGAGAGGCAAGCTAAATATGTCAGAGGAAAAGAAAGGTCTCTGTGTAACTTAGTGGATATGAGCACAGGATTTGCATTAAAAATTGTCTTATTACATATTACAGTTCCACTATTTTCCAACTCTTTTATTTTGGAAAAGTTCCTTAGTCTCTGAAAGCCTTATTATCTTCACTTTAGAAAGCGTAATAATAGCACATTCTTCATAGGATTTCTGGTAAATATTCATTGAGATAATGCATTCAAAGTGAATGGTGTTTGGCATATAGTTAAGTGCTCAATAAATATTAATTATTGTTAAGTTATTCAAAACCCAAAATGTAATCACATAATTAAAATCAATATTATAAATAATAAAGACCTATATCAACTTTACAAAGATTGAACTATTAATAATGAATAAAAACTTGAGTGATTTTCATAGAACACAGAAGAAATAAGTAAGAAAATGAAAACAATTTGAGAAAAGATGATAGATATGGAGGGCAGAGAAAAATCTTCAACATATCTTAACTGGTGGCTTAATAAGGAATTTAAAGTCATAAACAAATTATAATAGAAGCCAAAGTTTCTATACTAAATACTTCAGTTTTTCAGAAGAAAAACCAAATAAATAAATGAAAAGAAAAACCAGTCCAATAAATAGAAAAAAACAGACAGAGGTTTGTAAAATTTTGTTTACTTTTTCATGTATTTTTAGTTTCAACTTTTAAAGAAAGTTCTTTAATTCCATCCAGGCAAAGCATTAACAATAATTTTTAAAAGTCACAACACCAAACCAAACAACAAAAGCCAGAATTGTTCCACATTTTTTTGAATTTACAAAATTCTAGAACCTCATTGAACAACGTCAGATCTCACAATCTCAATTGCCGTCACAAGTCAGATAGGCAATGCAAAATAATGAGGTAGGGCAGGTAAGTACTATGGCAAATTGGAGATTGCAGGTCCAACTTAAGGGCAGAAGTTGCGACTCAATTCTAATTCTGAATTGCTATGTGAGAATGCTCCAGTGCTGCCAACTGCTCTACCTTGTGAGCAAAGCCTACAAGTAGGGATTTTTATGTGAAATCTTCAGATTTGTTTAAAGTCATCAACCAATTCACATTTTCAGTTAGTGCTCTGCAGGCCAAGCAAAACAGATCAACACACAATATGGTCTGTAAGCAATACCTTGTCCATAGTTTATAAAGAACAAGGTTATAACCTAAATATAAGAGCTCCGTTTCTAGTCAAGTTTCTGTTCCTATGTAAAAGAAAAATATATTTCCATATGTTTAAACTGAGTATACATTTTATATATCCATCCTTTGTTAAAAATAAAAACCACAATGTATACTATGGCTGACAAATCAATCAAACACAATAAATAATTCAAAATGAAAAAGCAATAAGATAAAGCTGCTGGTGAAAAACATGGGTAATAATGACAAAAATTATAAATTATGGAAAGAAGTCAAAATAATGCTTGTAAATTATATATGTTAAACATGTATACATTAAGGAAAACAAATAAATATGAATTTATATGGAAAATAAATTTATAAACATTTTTAAATTGGAGAAATTTAAAGCATTTTGATTTTAAAATTGACCAACAGTCAAATTAGCTCAGAATGTGTAATATCCAAATCAGCTTCCAAATTTCTCGTAAAAGGAGACATTATCCTTAATGGGAAAGACAGTGATAATGCAAAAGACATAGAAAATGGAAAACCAGAAAACATAAGCAATGTTAAAATGCAGAGTCTCAAATAGGTCCATAATATCAAATTACATATGAAGGACACATATCAAAAGTCAAAAAACATTTTAAAAGTAAAATTTGGGATGAAGTTATATTAGAAAAGCAGAAATGATATAGTGGCAGTTGTTTACTCTGCCTAATTTAGGAGTAAAGTTAATGCTCCATAAGAAAAGCCTGAAAACTAGAGTTGTGAGCCAAATACTGCCTATTTCCTGTTTTGTAAATAAAGTTTTATTGGACAATACATCAATAAATGATGTATTATCTATGGTAGAGTTGTGTGTTCGTGACAGAGAGCATATTGCCCGTGGCACTGAAAATATTTACTTTCTGGTCCTTCACATAGAAAGTTTGCTGATCCCCAATTTACAATATGCATGTCATTATTCTGTGGCTTATTGCTTTCCTTGTGTACAGAGGCATAGCATTAGAGATATAAATCCTCCAAGTTAATAAATCTGAAATTAATACATTACTGTCCTTTAATAAATAAATTATTATGCCACAATCAAGTTGTTTCCAATATAACCTATATTAAACTGATTTTTTAAATTATTCTACAACTAGGAATTATTTGCACTGAAAGTTGAACATGTCAACAAGGTCATAATTTTTACGTCTCTCATTTGTCATAGTGAAATATTACAAATTATATAAACATTGTAATGCCTGCAATTTTTTGTTTACATTGCTTAGTTTCATGATAATTTTGAATTTTTAAATTTATTTCCTTTGATTTTTACAGCCTCCTTCATCTCTTCTCTTTGTAGGGAATAATTCTAGTGTAAGTATTATGCATTGATGTTACACAAAAGTTCAATAATATTGCACAAAGTAGAAAAATAATATACAAAGTCCAGGAATAAAAAGGGTCATCTTAAAATGATAAAGGGATCAATTCATCAAAAAGACATAATGACCCTAAACATGTATTTACCAAATATTTATGTGATATTAATAGAGCCACCCTTTGATTAGTGTTAGCATGGCACATCCTTTCCCATCCTTTTGCTTCTAACTTATCTATTTCTCTATATTTATATAATGGGTTTCTTCTAGGGAGTGTATCTTGCTTTAAAAAAATATAATCATATGATCTTTGCCTTTTAATTGGGATTTAGTCTATTTATATTTGGTGTGATTATTGGCATGGTTGGGTATAAATCTATTATTTTGCCATTTATTTTTCATTAGTCTCTTTTTTTGTTCCTTTTTTACCTTTTCTGCCTTCTTTTGGATTATTTTTTATGATTCCATACTATTTCTTTAGTTGGACAATTAGTAATAACTGATCATTGTGTTATTTTAGTGTCTACTTTAGTGTTTAAAGTACACATCTTTAACTTATCAATCTTCAAGTGATGGTATATAAATTAATGTGTACTATAAGACACTTAAAAATTATATTTCCGTTTCTTCCCTCCCAGCCTTTATGCAATGTAATCAAATATTTTGCTTTGATATCTGTTATAACTCATAATATACATTGTTACTCATTTTTTTACAGTAGATTATCTTTGAAGAATATTTAAATAATTTTTAAAGAAAGCTTTATATGTGCTACATAGGTATCATTCCTAAAGTTCTTCATTGGTTTCAGATATTTATGTTTGAAAAGCCTTCATTTAATCTTTGTTTTCTAAAGATATTTTCAATAGGTAAATAATTTCAGCTTGTTACTTGCTTTTTTTTTTTTTAGTGTAGTTTGCATTATTTGAATTCTGCTAAAATACTTAAATTTTTAAAAATATATATGTGTATCTCCACACCCCTGCCTACTGCCCCTGGCTGATGTTATAATGTTTTTTTCTTTATCGTCAACTTTAAGTAATTTGAATGAGATGTGACTTGCTAAAGTTTTGTGTGTTTTCTTTTTCCTGGCACTTGCTCTTGAGGTTTGTTGAGTTTCTTGAATCAGGAGATCTGTGATTTTCAGCAAATTTGAAAAAATAGTGCCCATTATTTCTTCAAATATTCTGTGTATATCCTGATTTCTTGTGTTTCAGGAACTCCAATCATATACATATATATAATTATATATATATATATATTTAATATATGTTTTTTTGTTCCAGAGCTCACTGATGCTCTGTTCAATTTTTAAAAGTCTTTATCTTTTATATTTTTAAATTTCAGATGGTTTCCATTGATACATCTTCTTCCACAATGTTTAATCAGCCATGAATCCCACTCAGTGAATTTTTTAATCTCAGATATTATAGGTTTTATTGGTACAAGCTCAATGTAGGTCTTTTTATATCTTGTGTTTCTACTTAACAAGTTTTAGTTTTCCTCTGGATATTTGAATATATAGAATACAGATAGGATATTAAGGTTGGTACCAAAGTAATTTCAGTTTTTGGCATGACTTTCTTTTTCTCTTTTTTCTTTTCTTTTTTTCTTTTCTTTTTTTTTTTTTTTTTGAGATGGCGTCTAGCTCTGTCACCCAGGCTGGAGTGCAATGGCACGATCTCGGCTCACTATCACCTCTGCCTCCCAGGTTCAAGCAAATCTCCTGTCTCAGTCTCCTGAGTAGTGGGGATTACAGGCACCTGCCACCATACCCAGCTGATTTTTGTATTTTTAGTAGAGACAGAGTTTCACCATGTGGGCCAGGCTGGTCTTGACTCCTGACCTCGTGATCCGCCTGCCTCGGCCTACCAAAATGCTGGGATTACAAGCATGGGCCACCCTGCCCAGCCACCATTACTTTCAATGGCAAAAAAAACCACAATTACTTTTGCACCAACCTAACTGTTTTAATATCCCTGCCTATTATCATTTGTGTTATTCTGACTCTCTTCAAATATTAGTTTTGCTCATTTCATTTCCTCTTTCTTTCCTCCTAAGACTCAGTTGTATATGTTAGGAGTTGCTAAACTTTTTCTGTAAAATGCAAGATAGTAAGTACTTTAGTAAGTACTCAACTCTGCCAGTGTAGTGGCATAGAAAGCAGCCATAGACAATATCTATGTGAGACATGAATTATGATAAATATACCTTTTTGTCCTAATGTTTCTTTTACCGGCAGATAAGATTCTTCCTGGCATTAAATTATATTTTTCATATCATAAGATTACTATGTCACTTCTCTTTTGGTTTATATTTGCCTAATATATCTTACGTTTTTTTCTTTAGACAACTTACTGTTGAATTTAAAAAATGCATCATTAGAGTCTCCACCTTTTAACTCATATGTTTAATCAACTTTTGTAGTTAACAACGGTTATATTGGTAAGTATTTTTCATGTAAATTTCACATTTTGTTTTTCCTTTTTCCCTACCTGTGCTTTCTATTTGAGAGTGATTCGTTCGCTGCTAAAAATTTATTGATGGCATTTTTTCTCATTATGGCAGGTGTCTTTCTCCAAAGACCCATAATCATGATTATTTTCTTGTAATCAATTCTTAAACTTATATATGTAAACATACACATACACACATATATGTGTATGCATTTAAGAATTTTATATATGTTCCTGCTAACAACATAAGTAATATAATTTTCCCAAGAGGACATTTTTCTTGATGAGACAAATAACTTAATTCACTCTCATTCCTCATGTTCCCTACCTTATCAAATTGAATCATGTTGAATTTTAGTTCTGGCTATTGTAAATATACTTCTCCATTTGCTCTAAATTTTTTCCCCTTTCCTTCTCTTTCCCTCCACCCACCTCATTCTCAGTCTTTGCCAAACTATGATCAAATATGTTGCCACATAGTTGATCATTTCACTTATATCTCTTCCATCATTTTCTGGCATTGTACTTTTCTAATTTGATTTCTTCTAAAATTATATTCAACTGGGGTATTTGTTATTTTCTTTGCTTTCTATTTAGCAGTATTCAAATATTTCTGTTTTTGATAATTTAAGTTTACTTATAGTCTAAGTGTGAATTTTTTATTATCAATAATATTTGACATTCGATGATCTTTCTAAATCCAAGATCTTTAATCTTTAATTATGTGAAATATACGTAAATTTTTATGTATAATATTCCCATGTGGAACTTAATAATTCATTGTTTTTCTTTTATATGGTTAAACTTGCTAATATCTTCATAACTATATTTATTATTCTACTTATAATTCTTAATCTGTCAGTTCTAGTATTTATACTTAAGATAGTTGTCCAGTTGGTGCTTTTTCTTTTGGTAATTATAGCCTTTGCATCTAGTTATTTTGGTGAGTGAGTTCATGCTCCCCTGGTCTATCAGCTACTCTGTTTCAGCAGGATCTCTGAATAGAAAAGATGTCTGCATTTCTGAAAATGTGTTTTGGGTAAGGGCCAAAAGCCAGGCTGCAATTTATATGAATTTCGGCGAGGTTAAAAATAGAGACAAGGATAAGCCCCTAGGCAGAGAGTCAGAGTCCCAGGCACTGCAGAACCTGTGTGGATTCCAGGCTGTAACAGTCAGTCCTCCAAGAGGTTCATCTGGTCAGTAATTCATGTCTCATGTTTAATGGTAATACAGCAGTAGGGGTGGTGGTGGGGGAGGGCAGTTTCCTGAGATTATTATTTATCAGTGAATGGGTATTTGGAGGGAAAGGAGGAGGAAGGGTCAATGCCCAAGGGCAGCTGGTCAGTCTTCTCTTATTTTTAAAAATTTGTCACCCAAAGAGGGCCTTTCTGCTACCTAAATATTACTTCAGAGACACTACACAAGCGATCTAAGCTGCTGTAACAGATTTTTGGGTAAATGGGAAGGAGTAATTGTCCAAAGACTATGTAGGGGAAAGGCAAGTGCAAAATTGAAAAGGCTCTTCTCTGCTTTATCTTATCAAGGCCATCTGTGGAGTACTTCCATAGGAAAATGCGAATTCCTATACTTTCCACACCCAGCAATTACAATTTTCGATCTTCTCAAGGTCTTCTGTTGGTTGCTTTGGTTAGTTTCTCAAAGATGTTTTCCTGTAATGACAATATTATAAAGTAAACTTAAAGGTTAAGTTGAGGAAGCTGAATCTAGCACAAGTCAGTTCACAATTCTACCAGGGACTAGAACTCTCCAGTCTGTCCTTTGTTAATTTTACAGGTAGGCCAGGCGTGGTGGCTCATACCTGTAATCCCAGCACTTTGGGAGGCCGAGGCGGGTGGATCACTTGAGGTCAGGAGTTCCAGACCAGCCTGACCAGCATGATGAAACCCCATCTCTATTAAAAGTACAAAAATTAGCTGGGTGTGATGGCAGGTGCCTGTAATCCTAGCTACTCGGGAGGCTGAGGCATGAGAACTGCTTGAACCCGTGAGGCGGAGCTTGCAGTGAGCAGGGATTGAATCACTGCACTACAGCCTGGGTGACAGCGCGAAACTCCGTCTCAAAAAAAAAAAAAAAAAAATTTACAGGTAGTTTGCTTTTGTTTCATTTTCTTTCTGTAGTTCAAAAGCCCTTCTCCCAACCTGAGTCAATTTGCATAGTTTTCTGCTCAAGGGCTCTAATAAACTCACTGGTATATGCACACCCCATTATAACTTTAAAAGTGTTCTGTTCCAAAAAGTGGTCAATAAGAACTTTACCCGGTTTAAATTCTGATTTTTTTAAAGTGAAGGAAAATAGGAGAGCTTGAGATGATTTCCTGTTCCTGAATCTCTAATTTAGTATAGTGCTCTCCTACTAGTAGTTTGAACTGACAAAAGAATTGACTACACTGTGAAAGAAGTTGAATTACATCTTTGCCTCCCCCCACCTTCAATTTAGGAGCATTTTCAAAATTAGGCATCAAAATGCAAAAACATCATAAAATAAATTTGAAATGCAGAAATTACTACTTGCACGGTGTCTGTACAATTTTAATTCTAAACATTTCTAAAAACTCTTCTAAGATAGCATTTTTGTGTGTGTGAAGGGAGGTGGAATGGATAATTTGAATTACAAAAAAGACTTGATAACCCCCCACACATCAATTTACCTGTGAACAAAAAGACTCACACTGAGAAAATGGGACTTGGGACTATTTGATAAATTACTACAGACTACTTGAATATTCCATTAGCAAAATAATAGCTCATTATGGAACCTCAGAAGAATGTAGTATAATTACAATAGTACTATCCTCCCTTGGAGATTGGGAGGAATGCAAATGTTAAAAATGATAACTATTTAACCAATGCTAGAGAAAAATGCCTCAAAACAAACTCGGAGGGTATATGATTTATGGAACTTAGGGAAATTATTACAGTTTCCACCAGCTTTAATTAGTTGAATGTGTTTCTACCAAATGAAAGTTATTCACATTCTTGGACCATATAGATGTATATATGCACACCCCACATGTGAATAATGACAGAATTGCCTTAGTCTCTGTTAAAATTTTCTGTAAACTGCCCCTGGATGTATTTGAGAAGTGATGACACGGTCACATTCTCAGTACCAGGTGAGAACATTTTGAGAAGCTGTTTATTGAACAGGGGTGCTAAAGTAGAAGATTAGAAAGGGTATATGATGGAGGGAAAGAATGGAGGGTGGGAATGAAGGATGAAAGAGAAAGAAAAAATGGAATAATGAAAAGAAACCTAATGTCTAACTTATAATTATGATGACCTCTATCACAAAATAAAGTACAAAATAACAATAAAACTGCCCAAGCTTTTGAACTAATATGTATCAAGTGCCCTTCTCTTGCTACTGGACCCAAAAAATGATATATAAATGGATGAACAAAACTAATTTTTCTTTAACAATTTAGCTTTTTCAGCCATGAGATGTTGTGACATCCAATAAACTAATCAAGCCATTTAATTTTTAATCAAGCCATTTAATCTCTTAAAATTAAAAAGTTGCTTTAAGAAAATAAAAGGTATAATAATTACTAATGTCAGCCATGAGAGCACATTCAACACGTGGCTTTTATTTCTTTTCTAAAGCTGACATATCCCAAATTTAGGAAATTTGCAAAGTATTTCTAAGCAAGAATTTCACAGTGAGTGTTATGCTCAATGAGCAGGGATATTCATACCTAAACCACGTTGGTATGTTTAATGTCACTTAGTTGAAAATGAAGTTTGCAATAGCCCAAACTTCCCCATGTGAAGTATATATTTGTCTAGGTTCCCATCCTTTTGTAAAGATCACCAGAGACAAAGTCAACTTAGAGAATATTTAAGGAAAAACATTTCCATATTAAAAGCAATAATATAGAATAGTTATGCTTATCAGAATGCCTAGAATATTCTGTTCAAATGTCTTAATAGGATGAACACAGGACTTTACCCAATGTATTCACTACCAGACTGTCAAGGCTAGAACTTGGCAAATAAACACTCAATATTTGCAGAATGAATATAATAAAGAAAACATAAAACAACATGTTAAGTAAGACTGTGTATGTTTTCCCAAAATATAGCCAACTTTTAATTATTTGTTGGCAATCAGTGGCATTGATAGCCCAATATCATGATGAAATTTGGAAAGTTTATATGTTTAGAGAAAAATGCTTTAACTTTCTAAATGATGATTCTTTTGGACATAAAATATCTTTCTAGTTCTACACATAGGCAGCATTATGGGAAACAGTGACTAGGAATATAACTAAAGAAATAAGATTCCTTTGAATAACCTATAAACAGAAAACCAAATGTAACTTATTTAGCATTCGTCTATGACAATAGTATTCAGAGATTCAACAAGCAACATTCTGTAATAGTTAGTAATTATTCCAAAATTTTTTCTTAACCTTGGTTGGTTCTGGGTAACAGGGAGTAAGCATTCCTCCTCTCTCGTATTGAAACCAACTAGAAACCCTGGGGAGAATGCATGGAGCAGCTATTTGTGAACTGTAAATACTAGCAAGAGGATTGGAGTTCAGAATTCCAAACTCATCAAACCCAAACCAGCAGTGAAATTTTTCTTTTTTCCCCTCTGACATCCCTTGTCTTGGATTTAACACAACCAGAAACTTGGAAGTGAGTACTCCTATAGAGACAGAAAATTCCAGGAGGAGCCATAAAAGGGGACCCTATCACCCCTGAGAGAGATGTCCAGCCCCCACCCTCCCTTTCCTGTGCCAGGCCCTTGGCCAACCTTGTCCAACCTGTGGCCTATGGACTGCATACGGCCAAGGATGTCTTTGAATGTGACCCAACACAAATTTGTAAACTTTCTTAAAACATTATGGAATTTTTTTTTGGTGGGGGGGCTTTTTTCTCCCATAGCTCATAGGCTATCATTAGTGTTAGTGTATTTTATGTGTGGCTCAGGATAATTCTACTTTTAATGTGGCCCAGGGAAGCCAAAAGATTGGACATTCTAGCCCAGGCTATCCCATGGCAGCCCTGGCAATTATAGTACGGAAACCCAGAAGAGACAAACTCACTCCAAGCAAGGAGAGCCTTTCTGCGCCCTCCCAGCAGCTGCAATTCCAAGAAGGTGGGGCTAATTCCCATCACTTGTTTTCTCTCTCTGCTCCTCCTGTTGCTTGGCCCAGGTTGGAGGCACAATCTTCTGTAGACACTTTTCACCAAATTAGGGTGTTTTCAGCCATGATTCCTTCAAATATTTTCTCAGCCTCACTCTTTTTTTCCCCGCCCCCTCTGACACTCTAACAATATAAATCTTCGACCTTTTGGTATTGCTCTACAAGTGTGTGATGTTCATTAGTTGTTTTCTTTATGCGGTTTTTCTCGGTTGTACAGATTGAATTGTATCTACTTATCAATTGTCACGTTTACTGACTCTTTCCTCTGCCATCTCCACTTTATTATTAATACCACCCTATGAAATTTTTATTTCTCACTGTGTACTTTTCAGTTCTAAAATTTCCATTTGTATCTTCTTTGTCTTCTGTTTCTTTGCTGAGATTTTTCTGTCTTTTCATTTGTTGGAAGTATGTTTCTGTCATCCTTTTTTACTGGAGAAGTGTTAAAACCACTTTAAAATTTCTATGAGATAATTCCAACATCTGTGACATCTAAGTGGGGACCCACTCAAAACTTGGGTTTCGAGTCTCTGGGTTTTTTTTTTTTTTTTTCTTTTTTTTAGATGGAGTATTGCTTTGTAGCCCAGGCTGTTGTGCAGTGGTGTGATCTCGGTTCACTGCAACCTCCACCTCCCGGGTTCAAGCGATTCTCCTGCTTCAGCCTCCCAAGTAACTGGGACTACAGACATGCGCCACCACACGCAGCTAATTTTTGTATGTTTAGTAGAGGTGGGATTTCACCATGTTGGCCAGGATAGAGTCTCTGGGTTTTGTTGAAATTCTACAAAGAATGTGAATATTTTTGCTTTAATAGCAAGTAACCTAATTGGGTCAGGTCATAAGTTATGACCAGGCTTCTTTGGCCAATTTGGCTTTCAAGGTCTTTGCAGTGTGATTCCAATCTGTCCTCCAAGTCCTGCATGCAGCCAGTCCAGGACTTGGGCAGTGGTCTATCCCCTAGTTCAGTTCTCAAAGTCTATGCGTTCTATTCAGGTTTACGTCCGTGCACACACAGCTCCGGGTTAGTACAGGAGTTCATGTACAACTAAAAGGAGCTGTTTTCTGAAGCTCTTGCCTCTTTGAAATCTTTGTAGTTTGTGGTTTCCTTAGGGTCCTTTTTTCAGTCATCTGGCCAGAAATCTAAAGCATCGTGTTTTGCTCTGCTTCACGCTGTACTTGACTGTAGCCACGTCAGAAACAAGTGCGGGCAGTGGGAACTGGATAGGGGAAGTAACACCGTTGCTCTAAGATTCTGTGATGGCTGAGGCAGCAGAAAACAGAGCAAAGAAAACAAAACAAAGCAAAAAAACAAAACAAACATGGATTTCCACACTTTCTCTGAGCATTAGGAGGTCCTTTTAGCTTTCCTTGAGCCAGAACCAGAGTGATTTTCCTGAATTTCTGTCTGTGTCAGTGATTCCTTCTGGTCCTCAGGCTATCTTGAGTTCAGGCAATGGAATTCCAGAGAGGAAAAAACTTGGTGAATTCACTGTAGTTTTTGATGGTTCTTGACTTCTGGTCTTCTGATTCAATCCATCTGCCCCTATTTGCTTTATTCTTTTCTCTTTTCTTAACTTTTAAGTTCAGGTGTACAAGTGCAGATTTGTTACAGAGGTAAACTTGTGTGACGGAGGTTTTTGTACAGATTATTTCATCACCTGGGTATTAAGGCTAGTACCCATTAGTTATTTTTCCTGATCCTCTCCCTCCTCCCATTCTCCATCCTCTGATAGGTCCCAATGCGTGTTGTTCCCCTTTATCTGTCCATTTGTTCTCATCATTTGGCTTCCATTTATAAGTGAGAACATGCAGTATTTGGTTTTCTGTTCCTGAAATAGTTTGCTAAGGATAATGACCTCCAGCTCCATCCATGTCCCTGCAAAGGACATGATCCCATTCTTTGTTATGGCTGCATAGTATTCCAGGGTGTATATGTACTGCATTTTCTTTAGTAGTTTCTCTTCATATCATATAAATCTTTCACCTGCCCCTGTTTTCTTTTCAGAGTCATCTGCTTCATCCACATTCTTTCTAGGTACATTGTTTTATAGCTACCTTCAGTGAAAGAGATGATTGAAGTGGAGTATGCTTTATCCATCTTTGCCAGAAATAAATCTTTCTTTCTTTCTTGTGTCTATATCTGCATTTATATTTACCTGTATCTTTCCATTTCTCTCACTCTCTAATTTCATATATATTTATTATCTATCTATCTATCTGTCTATCTATCTATCTAATCTATCTACCCATCCATATATCCAACTGACTTAGATGCTAGAGTATAAATCTGTGAGTTGCTAGCTTCAGAATTAGTAAATACAAGGTATTAAAGGTTTAATGGGGAGGTTTAGGAAATTGAGTTAGTCAAATATGATGCATAAATGTTCAATTACATGTTTTTCATCCTGCTGTAGAGATAAAGATATAGACCTATGGTGGGGTTCATTATTCTGAATGAATCTGTGTTCCGATTCTGTGTGTCCATGGACATAACAAATTGAACCATCTATTCACCACATGCTTGAATCCCATCGATCTTATCTATGCTAAGTGGCAATCATTCTAGGATGAATTTAGAACTACTGCTTTATAATGCTGTCCAGTCTGACTGCTGGAAAATTATCCTCCAAATTTGAAGCCAAGTCTATTTTTTTCCTGCAATTTTAACCCAGTTTCCATTTTTCTTCTTCTTTGGGTCTTAAAAAAGAGGGTTTTAAAAAAATCTATTTACTTTTTTTTCCCCCAAACAGGAAAGCCCTTTAAATATTTGAACACAGTTTAGCTTTCTCTACCTAAACATTCCTGGTTTTTCTGAAAGGTTTTCGTATAACAGTCTATGACCATGTTTCTCTGGGTGGTCTGCAGGCCATCTGTTGCAGAATATTCTGAGGTTCCTATTAAAAAATGCCGACCTGTAGGTTTCACCTCAGATGTACTGAATCAGACTGTCAGACTGGAGAGTCATTGCTCTCTGCTGTTGGAGTTGGGCCCCAGCTGGGCTCAGTGTCAACCCGCTCTGTTCTTCTTTTAACTGAGTTTTCTCTGCCCATCAAGTGAATACCAGTGGGGAACTTACCCTTAGAATCTCAAAAGTACTGTACTTTGAAAATGTTTCCAGAAATTGGCAAGGGCATATGCCTTGGGATTCCTGTATTCTCTGATGGATAATATAATTTATAGCAAGCAATGTAGTGAGAGCCAGGATCTCTGAGAGTCTAAGATACTGAAGTTACAAGTTTAAGGGGCCATTTGTGGGTCAAAAAGACTAATTAGGGAGAAAGAGAGCTAGAGATGTGGAGTTTGGCAAAGTGATTTTTATTGTTATTGCTGCTGTTATATTCCACGGGTACTTACACACTATGTTGGTGGAGTCCATTCCTCCAAAGGTGAGAGTCAGTAAAAGTTTAGTTCGGGTCCTGATGGAAATCCTTTTGTGTAAGTGTTGATCCACAAAGAAGTGGCAACTCCCTGTGAGAAGAAATTTGCAGCCGATTTTCCTGTGAAATTCAATTGAAAGTTGAAAAACAAAATAGCAATGCTTAGGTTCTATGTCTAGAGATTCTGATTTGGGAGGCCTGGAATAAGGCCCGGATACCCATTTACTTTAAGCTTTCCAGTGATTTCCATATACATCTAGGGCTGAGAACGGCTCTCCTAAATATTTATATAGACATTCCTTTTGCTATTGATTATCAAAAGTGATGTGGACACTTCCAGGTAATTGATAACAGAATCATAAAAAACCTGATAACCATTTGGGAACAAAACTCCTCTCTTCTAGCCCATTTATTTTGAATAAAAGACTGATTTAAATTTCTAGAGAAAAGAGAGACATGTTTGCATTAATTGGGGAGAAAATATCTTTGCAACAGGGAATAAATAAAAGGAAATAAGTTGAATTCAGGGAGGAAAACTCTTTATTTTGCTTCAGAATCAGTAGCATATAATGAAAATCTGTCACTTTAAAAAATAGTAATAAAAAATAGTAAGTTTGTTTCACTAACCTATATAACATTTAGCCCCCTTCTCCTACTAGTCAGGCCCATGAGATAAAAAGAAAACTAAAAGCGGTGTTTTTGGAGCTATAAGCTAAAATGTATTCTAGAGCATTTCAAAGACAAGTAGCTATCATTCATTCTGCCCCTAGAAGCATATATGTAATTGGGACTGTGGGCCTAATTGCTTTAACTTGAAATACAACTTACATGTGTTTTTTTTTTTTTTTCACTCTCTTCATATTCATACATAGTGGTTTTTCCCTTTTCCCTCTTCTGATAACAATACACTTTAGTAAAACCACATAAGCAAAACCAAAATAAGGTCAGTAAATCTTGACCTTATTTATTCCCACCCCCCACCCCCCTACCCCCCTACCCCCCTACCCCTGCTACAAGATTCAACTTTCACAGCTGTTGTGATCTGTGGGCCAAATTAAAGCTAAGAGAAGCTTTGTAGTTTCTGAAATTTTCCCTTCTTTCCAGAAAGGAACAAGAAGTCTTGGAATGACTGAGCCACTGCCAGCCAGCAACAGATCTTGCAAACCCAGCCTCTCCTCTCATCTCTCAGGAACTCAGCTGATTGAAGAAAGCCACCTGTTCCTAGGCCACCCGACTTTCTCTGTAATCAAGAAATAATGACCGCATTTGAGAGAAGAACCTCTTTGTTGGTTCTGATAAGTGCCCTAGGAATTTGTGGGGCAACCAAACTGAGCAAACTTCAGCTGAAATGAATGCCAAGGGCAGAGCAGAGGCATGCTAATGGCCAGATTTCATTTTTCTGTTTTTAATACCATCTGCATCTCTTTTGATATTTGAGTTACTACTTCCTGTTACATAGCTATAGTTTTTTAAAAGGATTTTTCTTCCCCTTTGGAGTTTCAGCTTTTTGTTAAGAAAATCTTTTAAGGGAGGATGTTCCAGCAGTATTAGGTTGGTGCAAAAGTCATTGTGGTTTTTGCCTCTCCTTTCAATGAAAAAAACCACAACGACTTTTGCACCACCTTTAATAACAGTGACTTGTGGAAAGGGTTTGTATGAGGAGTCAGCAGCAGACTGGACACTAGGACATGACCTAGGTTTGGCCAATTAGATGTTTCAGCCTGGGAATTTTTATCTGGAGCCAGTGATGCAGAGAGGGAGAGACAGAGAGAGAGAGAGAGAGAGAGAGAGAGAGAGAGAGACAGAGACAGAGACAGAGACAGAGAGACAGATTTAAAATGTGTTTATAGCTCTCAAGGTGTCCAGTGAGGGTGCAGCACCCAGCAGCATCAGTGTTCCATGACTGCTGAAGTGACAGCTCAGCAGGGTATCTCTGCTAAAAAGCAGTTGTTGTTCTTGCTTCTTTTGCTACCAAGTTCTCATTCTTTCCATCTATTTCCTAAGTCTGATTGTCCAGCCTGCTGTAGATTCTGTGTGCCCCATTATCTTTCCAGTAAATATTTTTCTATTTAAATTAGCCGGAATCACTTTCTGCTACCTGTGACCAAGGATCCTGTCTGATACATATGAGATGGGAAGAGTATGGTCATTAGAATGAGAAGTGATCATTTTAATTCCAAGCTTGGGAATATTCCTTGGGAAAATTTCTGCAGTTTTACAATGTATGTGGAATTATCATCTGGAGCATAAACATGAGATTGGAGATAAATATTAGAAGACTCAACTGTAGGGTACTGTAAAAAGTTGATGGGGCTTTTGAGTTGTAAGAGTAAATATACTTTTCTAGAGCTTCTTAAAATTAAATGAATGCTCATTTTTTTTTCTAAAGTAAGGTGGACACAATCCTCCTTTGAAGCCAAAGCTCCTGTTTGCAATCTTTCATACATAACGTGTGTTAGAGGCTCTTAACAATAACGCTTAATATGAGAATTACTGCTTTTTTTTTGTCTTATTATTGGATCGAAAGTCTTATCTTCTTCTGATTATTTGAATCTGGGTCAGGTATTCTCCACTATTGTAGGATTGAGGGAAGCAAGTAATAGCCACTCTATCTTTGGAATGTTCTGGCCCCTTTATCAATCACTTAGGCAACCTAGTTACAAAGGATTCCTCTCTGGGACACCTAGACTTTGAGGAACCCCAAAGGAAAGAAAATAAAAGCATCTAAAGCGGGCTTTTTTTGTTGTGTGAGGGCTGTAGCAAGTGAATGGGGGGAGTTTTAAGCAGTTGTCTGGTTAGACAGAGCTAGTTAAATAAGAAGAGTTGGTGAAGCCCGTGGGAGTCAAACCCTTCTCTCTATAGTTTTCCTTTGTAAAGGATAAAGCTAGGGTTGAGTGAACCCAGAAGCTTTTTCCTGTCAGGAGGGAATTAGAACAAAGATTTTCTTTAAAGACAGTGTGCTTAGTACTGTCTAGTGACAGATGAATCTCAAAAGACTCAGTTGTGATAAAGCCCCAATGTGTAGATTCTCAGTGGAAGCACAGAGTAACTTCCTAAACTTTTCTCTACTTGTCCTTTGTTCTGCTGACACCTAATTTCCTGTTTCTGGCTCTGTTCCCTCATTTTAATCCCATCTGGCCCTTTACCTGGAAGTATTCTTAGGAAAAAAAAAAAACCAAGTTGTCCTCCTTCTGAAAATAAGTATAAGTACAAGTTGTCAAACAACCATCATTTCAAAATAGAGTGGCACTGTGTTGAAATGGTCAGAAGATTTGGAGTTCTTATTCAGCATTAGACTTTCTGCTTGATTGAAACTTTCTGAGTTCCTTTTTCTGAGATACTAATATTTACTTACATTACAGGAATTCTGGGGCAAATAAATTATAGGAGCTAGAAAATCATTTAAAATATCCAATGCTCCAAGAATGGTAAATGTGATGAAAACTTTTCTGTACACTTGCAAGGAACAACTCTTTTCACTTGTCTATAGTCACTCCATTGATTCCAGCTTATTCTCAGCACCGGACTACCAGGTTCCATGCAGTTCTATTGTTGCCACCTGTTTCCCTATAGATCTGAGTTATTTTGTTGACTTCTTATTATGACTTGTATTTGGTGTGAAATTTTACTCAGTGCAAATAAATTTGTATTATCTTATTCTAATATACAACTCTGGAGTATTATATATACATGATAAGCTGGATATATCTATATGAGATAATTGCTGAAAAAATGTTTGACTATGGTGGCCTGATTCTGTAAAACCAGTGAAGTTATATAGTCCCCATTTTCAGCATTTTGATACTGTGTTTCTCTCAGGATTTACATTTCTCCTTAGAGAATGTCTCTCAGATATGTAGGGAAGCAAACATTAAGAAATGTTTTGCCGGCCGGATGTGGCAGCTCATGCCCGTAATCTCAGAACTTTGGGAGGCTGAGGTGGGCGGATCACTTGAGGTCAGGAGTTCGAGACCAGCCTGGCCAACATGGCAAAACCCCATCTCTACTAAAAATTAAAAAAAAAGAAAAAAAAGCCAGGCGTGGGGGTGTGCCTGTAATCCCAGCTGCTAGGGAGGCTGAGACAGGAGAATGGCTTGAACCTGGGAGGCATAAGTTGCAGTAAGCTGAGATCATGCCACTGAACTCCAGCCTGGGCAACAGAGCGAGACTCTGTCTTGAAAAAAAAAATGACAAAAGAAATGTTTTGCCAACACATGCCCCTGCTATCAGTGGTTGTGCAGTTGCTCATTACACAAATTTAAGGGAAACGATTCTCACAATAGTTGGTCTGTATGACTGCCAGAATGCATCCCATCTTTCTATATTTTCTCCCCTTCTTTAAGATAGTACTTATTAAATAATACAAATGATTGTAATATCCATTAGATTACTGTATAAGCAATGCTGACTTTGTCAATTACTCATGATTTTTTTTGGAGTTGGCTCCTATTTCCAGTTTCATTACACGGTGATTTCCTTCTATTCATGTATGCTACATAGAATAGTCCTCTCTTAACCATGGGGGATATATCTCAAGACCCCCGGTGGTTGCCTGAAACCTAGAATAAACCCTAAATACACTCTATTTTTTCCTAAGTCAAAAACTTTCACCTTTTCACTTAAAGGGAACACTTTATGGCTTCTCTTTGGCATATCCCATTTACTAGCATCACTACTCTTGCACATTGGAGGTGATTATTTTTAAAAGTTTCAACATTTCAATAGCTTTAGGTTTGCAAGTGGCTTTTGGTTATGTGGATGAATTTTGTAGTGAAGAAGTCTGGGTTTTCAGTGCACCCATCACCTAAATACTGTACATTATATCCAATAGGTAATTTTCATCCCTCACTCTCCTCCCACCCTCTCCCTTCTGAGTCTTCCATTGTGTTCATTTAGAATCAATGCCTCCTCCCACCCCATGGAAACCAGTGATTTGTTTTCTCTCCCTGTGTTTTTGCCTTTTCCAGTATGCTATATAAATAGGATCACACATTACCAATGTATTGTGTCTAGCTTCTTTCACTTAGCATACTCTATTTCAGATTCATTCACATTATTTTGTGTATCAATAGTTCATTCATTTTTATTGCTTACTAGTATTCCATTGTGAGTATGTATCACAGCTTATCTGTTGATGTAATGAGGATATTTGGGTTGTTTTCAGTTTTTGGACGTTATGAATAAACTTAGTATAAAAGTTCAGGAAAGATTTTTTTTATGAACATACTTTTTCATTTCACTGGGGAAAATTCCTAGGATTGGGATTGTGTCATTTGTTAAGTACATGTTTAACTTCATGAGAAATTGGTAAACTATTTTTCAAAATAAGCTATGCCATTTTGCATTCTCACCAGCAATGTATGAAAAATCTAGTTGTTCAATAATCTTGCCAGTACTTGGAATAGTTGTTATTTATTTATTTATTTATTTATTTATTTATTTATTTATTATTTTAGCCATCCAATATTTGTGTAATGGTGTCTGGTAGGGGTTTTAATGGCTACTAATGTTGTATAAATAATTATACATAATTTTATTAGTTAATTTATCTATATTCTTCTCTGATTTTCTTTTTAGATTCTCTCCTGTACATGGATTTAGAAAACAGGGCAAATGTCACCTTCTCTGTAGCAGCTTTTCAGACTGCTAAGATAAACTCTTCCTCCTTGGTGTTAGAGTGGCAGTAGGAACTTGCCTTTGGTGGTCCATTTCTTATTTGACTCTACCTGCCTGCTTCTCTGTAAAAATGTTGAATTCCAGGTGAATAGGGACTCAGTTGTACTCATATTTGTATCTTGGGTTCCTATTTCAGAGCCTGGTGTTTAGCTTATGTTTAACTAAATTGTAATTAGATATATGAATTTAGATCAACTTAGTTTCCTCCCATGTCCAATAAGAGAGTTAGATCCTATATAATCACAGTGGCTCTGTCTGTGCAGGTGCTGTATGACTTTATCATTTCGTCTGGCTGCAGGGAATAAGTTCTACTAAATGTGTCAAGAGTACAGAGTAGGGCAAATACCTATATGCATGGCAGCTAATGCTATGATAATTATCTATAATAATAATTACATGTATTGAGTACAGAATAGGTGGCGGGAATTGCACCAAACCAAATATTTAATACACTATTTTATTTGTTCCTCATAACAACCTGTGAAGTAGGTATTATTAAATAATATTCTCGTTTTATAAATCGGGAAATGGAATATCAAAAAGGGTTAAGTAACCTATCCAAAGTCACCTAGCTGTTAAATTGCAGAGCTGGGATATGAACTCGGATCTGTTGCTTTCTAAATCCTTTGCCATTCTCCGTTGGGCAGCATAGTTCTATCCTATGCGTGCACTATTCCAAATTCATTGTGTTGCCCATCTGTTATAAAAATCATAGCTGAAAGTCCCAGGAAATAAGGGGATTTCCTGCCTTTGAATAAAACAAATAAAAAGTGTTTTATAAATAACCTCTTTAAACAGTTACTGAGGGAAACCCAGAAGTAATAGGTGGAATTTAATGAGCCATTTGGATGTCTAAGGTACTTTATCATAGTTGAAAATAGCGCACCTTCCATTGAGAAATCAAAATGCCACACACTAGATGAATGAATGAGGAGGTTGACGTTCCTGCTGACCAGAGTTCAGCAGCTGTTAGTACTAGCAGTGTGTATAAGCTGTTCCGGGGGTACGGAGGTTCTATTTCTTCCATCACTCCTGTCGCTCAGCCCAAGATCCTATTGCTTCTCTTAATTGC
This sequence comes from Macaca mulatta, assembly GCF_049350105.2. Taxonomy (NCBI): domain Eukaryota; kingdom Metazoa; phylum Chordata; class Mammalia; order Primates; family Cercopithecidae; genus Macaca; species Macaca mulatta. The sequence continues at coordinate 160,498,743 of NC_133409.1, read as the reverse complement.
ATGTGCTTTATTTTGTAGTACCTGACAGTTTTTTTTTTTTTTTTTTAATGCTGTCTAGGAGGACTTCTTTTTTTTTTTTTAATTTATTTATTATTATTATACTTTAAGTTGTAGGGTACATGTGCATAACGTGCAGGTTTGTTACATATGTATACTTGTGCCTTGTTGCTGTGCTGCACCCATCAACTCGTCATTTACATCAGGTATAACTCCCAATGCAATCCCTCCCCCCTCCCCCCTCCCCATGACAGGCCCCTGTGTGTGATGTTCCCCTTCCTGAGTCCAAGTAATCTCATTGTTCAGTTCCCACCTATGAGTGAGAACATGCGGTGTTTGGTTTTCTGTTCTTGTGATAGTTTGCTAAGAATGATGGTTTCCAGCTGCATCCATGTCCCTACAAAGGACACAAACTCATCCTTTTTTATGGCCGCATAGTATTCCATGGTGTATATGTGCCACATTTTCTTAATCCAATCTGTCACTGATGGACATTTGGGTTGATTCCAAGTCTTTGCTATTGTGAATAGTGCCGCAATAAACATACGTGTGCATGTGTCTTTAACAGCATAATTTATAATCCTTTGGGTATATACCCAGTAATGGGATGGCTGGGTCATATGGTACATCTAGTTCTAGATCCTTGAGGAATCGCCATACTGTTTTCCATAATGGTTGAACTAGTTTACAATCCCACCAACAGTGTAAAAGTGTTCCTATTTCTCCACATCCTCTCCAACACCTGTTGTTTCCTGACTTTTCAATGATCGCCATTCTAACTGGTGTGAGATGGTATCTCATTGTGGTTTTGATCTGTATTTCTCTGATGGCCAGTGATGATGAGCATTTTTTCATGTGTCTGTTGGCTGTATGAATGTCTTCTTTTGAGAAATGTCTGTTCATATCCTTTGCCCACTTTTTGATGGGGTTGTTTGTTTTTTTCTTGTAAATTTGTTTGAGTTCTTTGTAGGTTCTGGATATTAGCCCTTTGTCAGATGAGTAGATTGCAAAAATTTTCTCCCATTCTGTAGGTTGCCTGTTCACTCTGATGGTAGTTTCTTTTGCTGTGCAGAAGCTCTTTAGTTTAATTAGATCCCATTTCTCAATTTTGGCTTTTGCTGCCGTTGCTTTTGGTGTTTTAGACATGAAGTCTTTGCCCATGCCTATGTCCTGAATGGTACTACCTAGGTTTTCCTCTAGGATTTTTATGGTATTAGGTCTAACATTTAAGTCTCTAATCCATCTTGAATTAATTTTTGTATAAGGAGTAAGGAAAGGATCCAGTTTCAGCTTTCTACTTATGGCTAGCCAATTTTCCCAGCACCATTTATTAAATAGGGAATCCTTTCCCCATTTCTTGTTTCTCTCAGGTTTGTCAAAAAGATCAGATGGCTGTAGATGTGTGGTATTATTTCTGAGGACTCTGTTCTGTTCCATTGGTCTATATCTCTGTTTTGGTACCAGTACCATGCTGTTTTGGTTACTGTAGCCTTGTAGTATAGTTTGAAGTCAGGTAGCGTGATGCCTCCAGCTTTGTTCTTTTGACTTAGGATTGTCTTGGAGATGCGGGCTCTTTTTTGGTTCCATATGAACTTTAAAGCAGTTTTTTCCAATTCTGTGAAGAAACTCATTGGTAGCTTGATGGGGATGGCATTGAATCTATAAATTACCTTGGGCAGTATGGCCATTTTCACGATATTGATTCTTCCTATCCATGAGCATGGTATGTTCTTCCATTTGTTTGTGTCCTCTTTTATTTCACTGAGCAGTGGTTTGTAGTTCTCCTTGAAGAGGTCCTTTACATCCCTTGTAAGTTGGATTCCTAGGTATTTTATTCTCTTTGAAGCAATTGTGAATGGAAGTTCATTCCTGATTTGGCTCTCTGTTTGTCTGTTACTGGTGTATAAGAATGCTTGTGATTTTTGCACATTAATTTTGTATCCTGAGACTTTGCTGAAGTTGCTTATCAGCTTAAGGAGATTTTGGGCTGAGACAATGGGGTTTTCTAAATATACAATCATGTCATCTGCAAACAGGGACAATTTGACTTCTTCTTTTCCTAACTGAATACCCTTGATTTCTTTCTCTTGCCTAATTGCCCTAGCCAGAACTTCCAACCCTATGTTGAATAGGAGTGGTGAGAGAGGGCATCCCTGTCTTGTGCCAGTTTTCAAAGGGAATTTTTCCAATTTTTGCCCATTCAGTATGATATTGGCTGTGGGTTTGTCATAAATAGCTCTTATTATTTTGAGGTACGTTCCATCAATACCGAATTTATTGAGCGTTTTTAGCATGAAGGGCTGTTGAATTTTGTCAAAAGCCTTTTCTGCATCTATTGAGATAATCATGTGGTTCTTGTCTTTAGTTCTGTTTATATGCTGGATTATGTTTATTGATTTGCAAATGTTGAACCAGCCTTGCATCCCAGGGATGAAGCCCACTTGATCATGGTGGATAAGCTTTTTGATGTGTTGCTGAATCCGGTTTGCCAGTATTTTATTGAGGATTTTTGCATCGATGTTCATCAGGGATATTGGTCTAAAATTCTCTTTTTTTGTTGTGTCTCTGCCAGGCTTTGGTATCAGGATGATGTTGGCCTCATAAAATGAGTTAGGGAGGATTCCCTCTTTTTCTATTGATTGGAATAGTTTCAGAAGGAATGGTACCAACTCCTCCTTGTACCTCTGGTAGAATTCAGCTGTGAATCCATCTGGTCCTGGACTTTTTTGGTTGGTAGGCTATTAATTATTGCCTCAATTTCAGAGCCTGCTATTGGTCTATTCAGGGATTCAACTTCTTCCTGGTTTAGTCTTGGAAGAGTGTAAGTGTCCAGGAAATTATCCATTTCTTCTAGATTTTCCAGTTTATTTGCGTAGAGGTGTTTATAGTATTCTCTGATGATAGTTTGTATTTCTGTGGGGTCGGTGGTGATATCCCCTTTATCATTTTTAATTGCGTCGATTTGATTCTTCTCTCTTTTCTTCTTTATTAGTCTTGCTAGTGGTCTGTCAATTTTGTTGATCTTTTCAAAAAACCAACTCCTGGATTCATTGATTTTTTGGAGGGTTTTTTGTGTCTCTATCTCCTTCAGTTCTGCTCTGATCTTAGTTATTTCTTGCCTTCTGCTAGCTTTCGAATGTGTTTGCTCTAGCTTCTCTAGTTCTTTTAATTGCAATGTTAGAGTGTCAATTTTAGATCTTTCCTGCTTTCTCTTGTGGGCATTTAGTGCTATAAATTTCCCTCTACACACTGCTTTAAATGTGTCCCAGAGATTCTGGTATGTTGTATCTTTGTTCTCATTGGTTTCAAAGAACATCTTTATTTCTGCCTTCATTTCATGATGTACCCAGTAGTCATTCAGGGGCAGGTTGTTCAGTTTCCATGTAGTTGAGCGGTTTTGATTGAGTTTCTTAGTCCTGAGTTCTAGTTTGATTGCACTGTGGTCTGAGAGACAGTTTGTTATAATTTCTGTTCTTGTACATTTGCTGAGGAGTGCTTTACTGCCAATTACGTGGTCAATTTTGGAGTAAGTACGATGTGGTGCTGAGAAGAATGTATATTCTGTTGATTTGGGGTGGAGAGTTCTATAGATGTCTATTAGGTCTGCTTGCTGCAGAGATGAGTTCAATTCCTGGATATCCTTGTTAACTTTCTGTCTCGTTGATCTGTCTAATGTTGACAGTGGAGTGTTGAAGTCTCCCATTATTATTGTATGGGAGTCTAAGTCTCTTTGTAAGTCTCTAAGGACTTGCTTGATGAATCTGGGTGCTCCTGTATTGGGTGCATATATATTTAGGATAGTTAGCTCTTCCTGTTGAATTGATCCCTTTACCATTATGTAATGGCCTTCTTTGTCTCTTTTGATCTTTGATGGTTTAAAGTCTGTTTTATCAGAGACTAGTATTGCAACCCCTGCTTTTTTTTGTTCTCCATTTGCTTGGTAAATCTTCCTCCATCCCTTTATTTTGAGCCTATGTATGTCTCTGCGTGTGAGATGGGTCTCCTGAATACAGCAGACTGATGGGTCTTGACTCTTGATCCAGTTTGCCAGTCTGTGTCTTTTAATTGGAGCATTTAGTCCATTTACATTTAAGGTTAAGATTGTTATGTGTGAACTTGATCCTGCCATTATGATATTAACTGGTTATTTTGCTTGTTAGTTGATGCAGTTTCTTCCTAGCCTCGATGGTCTTTACACGTTGGCATGTTTTTGCAATGGCTGGTACCGGTTGTTCCTTTCCATGTTTAGTGCTTCCTTCAGGGTCTCTTGTAAGGCAGGCCTAGTGGTGACAAAATCTCTAAGCATTTGCTTATCTGTAAAGGATTTTATTTCTCCTTCACTTATGAAACTCAGTTTGGCTGGATATGAAATTCTGGGTTTAAAATTCTTTTCTTTAAGAATGTTGAATATTGGCCCCCACTCTCTTCTGGCTTGGAGAGTTTCTGCCGAGAGATCTGCTGTTAGTCTGATGGGCTTCCCTTTGTGGGTAACCCGACCTTTCTCTCTGGCTGCCCTTAAGATTTTTTCCTTCATTTCAACTTTGGTGAATCTGACAATTATGTGTCTTGGAGTTGCTCTTCTCGAGGAGTATCTTTGTGGCATTCTCTGTATTTCCTGGATTTGAATGTTGGCCTGCCCTACTAGGTTGGGGAAGTTCTCCTGGATGATATCCTGAAGAGTGTTTTCCAACTTGGTTCCATTTTCCCCCTCACTTTCAGGCACCCCAATCAGACGCAGATTTGGTCTTTTTACATAATCCCATACTTCTTGCAGGCTTTGTTCATTTCTTTTTCTTCTTTTTTCTTTTGGTTTCTCTTCTCGCTTCATTTCATTCATTTGATCCTCAATCGCTGATACTCTTTCTTCCAGTTGATCGAGTCGGTTACTGAAGCTTGTGCATTTGTCACGTATTTCTCGTGTCATGGTTTTCATCTCTCTCATTTTGTTTATGACCTTCTCTGCATTAATTACTCTAGCCATCAATTCTCCCACTTTTTTTTCAAGATTTTTAGTTTCTTTGCGCTGGGTACGTAATTCCTCCTTTAGCTCTGAGAAATTTGATGGACTGAAGCTTTCTTCTCTCATCTCGTCAAAGTCATTCTCCATCCAGCTTTGATCCATTGCTGGCGATGAGCTGTGCTCCTTTGCCGGGGGAGATGCGCTCTTATTTTTTGAATTTCCAGCTTTTCTGCCCTGCTTTTTCCCCATCTTTGTGGTTTTATCTGCCTCTGGTCTTTGATGATGGTGATGTACTGATGGGGTTTCGGTGTCGGTGTCCTTCCTGTTTGATAGTTTTCCTTCTAACAGTCAGGACCCTCAGCTGTAGGTCTGTTGGAGATTGCTTGAGGTCCACTCCAGACCCTGTTTGCCTGGGTATCAGCAGCAGAGGCTGCAGAAGATAGAATATTTCTGAACAGCGAGTGTACCTGTCTGATTCTTGCTTTAGAAGCTTCCTCTCAGGGGTGTACTCCACCCTGTGATGTGTGGGGTGTCAGACTGCCCCTAGTGGGGGATGTCTCCCAGTTAGGCTACTCAGGGGTCAGGGACCCACTTGAGCAGGGAGTCTGTCCCTTCTCAGATCTCAACCTCCATGTTGGGAGATCCACTGCTCTCTTCAAAGCTGTCAGACAGAGTCGTTTGCGTCTGCAGAGGTTTCGGGTGCGTTTGTTATTGTTTACTGTGCCCTGTCCCCAGAGGTGGAGTCTACAGAGATAGGCAGGTTTCCTTGAGCTGCTGTGCGCTCCACCCTGTTCGAGCTTCCCAGCGGCTTTGTTTACCTACTTAAGCCTCAGCAATGGCGGGCGCCCCTCCCCCAGCCTCGCTGCTGCCTTGCCAGTAGATCACAGACTGCTGTGCTAGCAATGAGGGAGGCTCCGTGGGTGTGGGACCCTCCCGGCCAGGTGTGGGATATGATCTCCTGGTGTGCCTGTTTGCTTAAAGCGCAGTATTGGGGTGGGAGTTACCCGATTTTCCAGGTGTTGTGTGTCTCAGTTCCCCTGGCTAGGAAAAGGGATTCCCTTCCCCCTTGCACTTCCCAGGTGAGGCAATGCCTCGCCCTGCTTCAGCTCTTGCTGGTCGGGCTGCAGCAGCTGACCAGCACCGATCGTCCGGCACTCCCCAGTGAGATGAACCCAGTACCTCAGTTGAAAATGCAGAAATCACCGGTCTTCTGTGTCGCTCGCGCTGGGAGTTGGAGACTGGAGCTGTTCCTATTCGGCCATCTTGCTCCGCCCCCTCCCTGACAGTTTATTAAAGCAAAAAGAAACTGTTGTGGTTTATCATTAAACTCACACTGTAATTACATTTCCACACACATAGGCTTTTGTCAGCTTTACAATTCAGCTCAATATTGCATACGTTAATGCCATTAGGATATTAACAACTATTAGATGCCAGGTAGAGCAATCTGTTTTTTCGTTAAGCAATAAGTAACATTTAGGGATATGCTATTGATGATATTGACAAGTGAGCAAAGACCTGAGGCATGGAAAGAGGCTCCATGTTGAAGCTGCACCCTGTGCTGCCACTCCGGCCAGTTCAGAGACAGGCTGTGAGTCACCCCAGTGTCCTGGATGTGTCCAGTCATGACAGGGCCTTGGAGGTTTAGAGTGGGAGAAAAACAACTCAATGCATTAAAAAAACTTAAATAGCCTTATCCTCATATCCTTCATAGGATAAATTCCTGAGGTAAGAGGGATGTTAAGTATTCAGAAAGGAGGGGTACTGATGAATTGTTTGATCTTCTGAATGAAAATGTGCTCTTGCTCTTTGAAATTATTTTTATTACTACCTATATTGTGCCTCACAGGCAGCAACAGGTGTACAAAATTGGAAGTACTGTATAAGATAATAGAGAAGGAAATGTAAAAAATATATCTGGAAAGAAACAAAGCAAAATTAACCCATAAGAAATTGTTTATAAGTTATGTGAAGTGTCATAATTTCATGGTTGTCTTTGAAAGCAATGGTGCTAGTTAGCACTTGAGCATGGTTCATATATTATAATAATATTTTCATTATTGCCAGACTTCTTTCAGAATGTATTGATGAACAATGTATTAGGTTTTGGATATCCTTACTCATTTCTCCCAAATTAGCAGTATCTATTAACTACTTGTAGTAGTTATAAGTAGTTTACTAAATTTGTTATAATAGACAAAGATTTAACATATATCATGAGAATCACATGCTATTACATGTGGTGGTTTGAAAATCACCTACTTCACTCACTCTCCTCACCTCACTGCATTCCCTTCACCCTCTCAAAGAGGAGTTGCTATTTTAATTGAGTTCAATATATCTGGACTTTTCTTTAGACAGTTTTATAATGTCACCATATCATGGTGAAAATTTTTTTAAACAAGCAAATGACTGACTGTGGAAACTTGGCATCACTTTCGAAAATGAGGAGGATAACAGAATTTTGGAAAGTTCTTTCTTCTCTATGGAACCATTTTTCACCCTCGTCACATTGCTTCTGCTTATCCACCACACCTAGGAATTGCTACTTTGGCCAGATTTAAAGACACAAATGAGGCCCAATTTATAGTTGGTGGTTAAATTGTCACAAAGTATTATACGTGAATGAAGCTCTCTCGTTTTTGTTTCTTGCTTCGATGTCATAAGTTGACATGACAGCCCCACTCTCTGTCCCTTTCAATCTCTTACTTACATCATAAAAAGAACAAATAGAGTTGGCCACTTTTGCAGCATGATGAGCTACCTTGACTTCACACCACTGCGTTCATATATTGGATTTCTCATTAATTTGGGCTCAGCAGCTTGTTAGGGGGGAAATGAGAACTTAAACTTAAGGCCAAAGAAGGGCATTTCCTTTCCTCTAAATTAATCACTTCAATCCAGATTTATTTTAGGGTTTAATTAGGAGTTATGGACAGTTGAATAATTATAATAACGTGGTAATTAAACTTCTGATTTGTTACTCTCTCATGTTTGTGTGGCTCCTTTTGAAATCGCATATCTTAGGAATGATGGGAACTTGTAGGAATGATGGGACCATAATCAATCACGTGCTGTAACTCAGTACAGTAAAGAACCTCAACTTAATTCCTAATATTTTGATTATTGTCTATTTTTCAGCAGATTAAATTTAATTATTCACTTTCAGACCTCTAGAAAGATGACAGAAATATACAATTCTTTCCCAAATTTGGCCACTGGTGAACTCTAAGAAAAGTTGTATTAGCGGATGTTATTTGTATAATTTGTTTTCTGAAGTATCAACGCATATATTTTCCCCAACTGCATTATAAGCACCTTAAAGAGAAAAATGACATATTATTCAAAATTTTTAACCCTAACACAATGTACGGCACCTAGGCAGTAGTCAGTAAATATTTGCTGAGTATAATAGATAACTGTGCTATGTTAGTTGTCAAAAGGGCTAATTTTCTACCTATAATTTTGTGTTTCTCTCCATTTTTCACATTTTAGGAAAACAGTATGAGGAGTTATTTATAGATTTTACATTTGACCTTTCCAAGTGAATTAAAAATAAGTGTAGATTATTCATGCATTTGATTTAGAAATTTATAATTACATTCTCATGTAAGAGAGCCTGGAAATAGCAAAACACTGCTCTTAGAGGCTGTCAGTCAGCTCATCCTATCTGTCATCCTATCCCATATATTGTTGAATGAATAAATATATAATTGAATTTGTTGCATTAAGAGCTAAATAACAATTTTATTTGGTTTACAGTTTTAGAGGGGTTCAGTTTACTTAGCAACATACGTAGAAAAATTCTGTCAGGGTATTTTGTATACAGAACATAAGGGAAAGGGATTACTATTATCTTTCTCATTTTTGTACATTTTTGTATCTTTTTAGAACCTCTACAGTTCTCCATTGCTGTTGGACAGTAGAAGGCCAGTGATTTTTCTTTTGTGCATCTATTTTTTTTTTGGCTCTGGTGAGCTTAGACATGACCAATAGAAATGTATTCATAGAGGGCAGTTATCTCTGATATTAAAATCTATAAAGAGCTTGCCTCTGTGAAATTTTATATTTGAAAAGCTTGTAGTAAGATAAACAGTTCTGTTTCAGGCCACTCATGACTCTATCAAATGAGACTGATCTAACAAAAAGATAAAGTAAAATTAAATAATATTTGACTTGGCAAGTTGTACATTTAGATTCTTTTCTCTACTAAAACGCCATAGGTACTGAAAATTGTAGCCTTTGAATATCGAAAATTATGTCTTTTTGTGACTCTATTCAAATCCTAGCACATAACTACTCTGATGGTTAATACTAAGTGTCAACTTGATTGGATTGAAATATAAAAAGTATTGATCCTGGGTGTGTCTGTGAGGGTATCGCAAAGGAGATTAACATTTGAGTCAATGGGTTGGGAAAGGCAGACCCACACTTAATTTGGGTGGGTAAAATCTAATCAGCTGCTAGCATGGCTAGAATATAAGCAGGCAGAAAAATGTGAAAAGAGAGACTGGACAAGCCTCCCAGCCTACATCTTTCTCCCATGCTGGATGCTTCCTGCCCTCAAACACTGGACAAATTCTTCAGTTTTGGAACTTGGACTGGCTCTTCTTGTCCCTCAGCCTGCAGATGGCCTACTGTGGGACCTTGTGATCATGTGAGTTAATACTTAATAAATTCCCTATATACATATATATATATGTATGTATTCTATTCTATTAGTTCTGTCCCTCTAGAGAACCCTGACTAATACAACTACCCACCATCTCATAAGTTCTCCAGAACTTCTGGGTATCAGAATTTTAGAAAGTAATGAGGCTTTTTGTAGAATGCCATGAAATATACATTGTTTGTAATTTCACTGTACTATACACAGTCACAATCACAAAGGCTTATGTGCAGGGCAGTAGAGGAGCCCATGAACCATGAGCCATCTTTTCAGAAGTATGGCACTGTGAGTAAGAGCTCAAATCTGGATTCAGAGGTGAGTTCAAATTCCAATTTTACTACTTACTAAAGGGGGCTCTTAGGAAAGTAGCTCATTCTCTCTCTGGCAGAAATGGCCAACTGTTCATCAAAATTTGTAGCATCACCCATTGTGTGGAGATGTTGCTAAGCACAGGCTTCCCCGTCATGGATTCAATTTCCTAATCATCTTTGCATCTCTATGGAGCTATGTGACCAGCTCTCACTAACCGAAGGTGGGCAGGAATAAAGTGTGTTATTTCTTGGTTCTCAATGATTAAGAAGTAAGTGTGCCTGCTTTCCTCTTTCTTCTTCTTCCACAGTGACCTTGGAAGCCAAGTGCTGAAGATAGTGGAGCTACGACAATAAAGAGCTTGAGTCTTCAATCCTTACATGGCAGACCATCCACTCAGCACTCTCATCAAACTGTTATGTGTAAGAAAAAGAAATAAATGTATATTTTAGCTGCTAAGATTTCAGGGCTTATCTGTTCTAGCAGCTAGTGTTGCCTTAACTACTGTAGTCATTAAACTTCAGTTTTTCTCATTGATATAATAAAGATAAATGTATTTATACTTTCTGTATATGTTCAATGATGATGAGTGTTCTAGATGAGCTAATGCATGTACAGCATGGAAAAGAGAAAGTTCTCAAAAAAAGTTAGAATTAATGTTATGAGGGTTTACTATTGTTATTTTTATATGAGCTCTGTGAATTTTACTAACACCAATGTTTCCTGGAGGATAAGTGGTAATAGATACCAAGGAAGTAAAGGTAAATATATGTGGAAAATAATTAACACTGAGAATATATTAATGGTGTCATTTCTTTCCCTATGGGTCAGGAAAAAGTTTCTATTTATTTGGTTTTGCTGAATTCAGCATGCTGCAAGCAACATTACCTTGAAATTAGGTTGAGCAACCAGTGTAGCTTTGCTCCATACATAAAAATACAGGATCAGAGCACAGTGCCTGCATCCGTGCCTCATTCCATCTTCACGTCACTTCTCTTGTTTTAAAATATTCATTTTAGAGAATCTGTTATCTTCAGGTGTTATGTTGGTTGATTTTACTTGCTCATCTTTAAAACAGGAGAGGTGACATTCATTGGTAAAACTCCTAGGGAATAGAGGCGCATGATCAGTCACGAGCTTCAGCCTCAGGCACTGCAAAGCATGAAGCAAGAGACAGTATAAAGGGAGATGAGTAAACCAGTGACAGAAATGGTACAGCTGGTGCATCCGGTCATGTGAGGGATATAAAAGAAATGCGGACACCGTTCTCAAATCTGCTCAAAATTGCACACATTTCAATTTATTCCCAGGGCCATGGTCTCAAGTATTCTGAATTTCACTATTCACACAGTCCTTGGTATATTATTTTGTTAGTAAAGCCTTCCTGACTCTTCGAAGAGATAATTGTTTTCTCACAAAGAACAGACTGACATTCAATTGGTATACCTCTCTTCAAACTTTATTCCACATAAAATATCTACACTTTAGATTATCAAGTACATCAAAGTGTTATTTCTATGAAGACACTTTCAGGTTTGTGCCTATATTGGCTGGTTGTTATTTTAGACTATTTTTATTTGGTGCAGTATGATATGTGTAAGGTTCTTGTGTTGGTTCGAACCCCGAGAGCGCGCCAACAGACAACATGAGGCAGTGTGCAGCAACATGCTGTTTTAGCAAACGCCTGGGTGCAAGCAGGCTGAGGCCTAAAATGGCGTCAGCTCCTACTGAGAACAGGGCAAAGGTTTTATAGTCTCCTATAAACAGGAAGTGTCTTAGTCTGACGTAACTGCTACGTTGTACCCGGATGGCCCCTTCTTCGATCTTTAGGGTACCTGTCTTCCGGCCAGGGTAGGTGTCTTCTGCTGGCTTTCTTCTTGCTACTGCTATTTTGCTGGCACACGCTGCTGGCGCAAGTTGCGCCCTGGAACTGGACCTGAGAAGGGAGGAGTTATTCATCTCCTTAAGCTTTCAGGCCCCGGGGAGACTCTTACAGTATGATATTAAGATGGTTATACACTAAGGTGGGATGATGAAATTGATATAAACAAATAGAGTTAAAAGCTACTTTAGAGGCCGGGCGCGGTGGCTCAAGCCTGTAATCCCAGCACTTTGGGAGGCCGAGACGGGTGGATCACGAGGTCAGGAGATCGAGACCAACCTGGTGAACATGGTGAAACCCCGTCTCTACTAAAAAATACAAAAAACTAGCCGGGCGAGGTGGCGGCGCCTATAGTCCCAGCTACTCGGGAGGCTGAGGCAGGAGAATGGCGTGAACCCGGGAGGCGGAGCTTGCAGTGAGCTGAGATCCGGCCACTGCAACTCCAGCCCGGGAGACAGAGCGAGACTCCGTCTCAAAAAAAAAAAAAAAAAAAAAAAAAAAAAAAAAAAAAAAAAAAGCTACTTTAGAAATACTAGTTACACTTTATGTCCCTTCTTTTTTTAATCCAAGATGTAAGTGTTTTTGGAGAAAATAACAGAAGGTAAGATATACATTCTACAGAACAACAAAATATAAGCATTCTCATTCTGTGGGTCCTCATATAGCCTTATATAGAGAACTAAGTAGTTATTCAATACGATTTTGCTAAATTAAAGTTTGATGTTGATACATGCAACAAAATCTGACCCCATGTTTATTTTCAGAGTTCAAATAGGTTTACAGTGTGAGAAGGTTGGATTCAGGTCATTAAAACTGTAGGTGGATATCTCACTAATGTGCTGTATGCCTATTAGTAGAGAAGCTTCTATTGACTGAGCACTTCTATCATGTAAGAGGGTTTTCTGAGCTGCTCAGTGTCTGTCAGTTAACGTCTGGGTGAAGAACTGAGGGCCTCAGGCAAGACCAAGGGCCCTTGATCCAAATGGCCATTAAATACACCTGACCTGGAGGGTATTAACACTGCAGACATCTCAGGAACGCCAAAAAATCTGCGTAATGAAGTTTCTTTATATTTAAAGGTTCAGTTTGTGTTCCTGTTTTTCCCTTGTAGAGTTTTATTCTTGTGCTAGCATATGACCAATAGAAAACAACACGTGACTTACTCCATTAGGATTTATATATATGTAATATAAATTATATGTAAATCGATAGTTCTATGTAAAGAATACATTACCTATAAACCTACAGTTATATATAAAAATACTTATATACATACAAACTTTATGTATATATTTATGTATATAAATATATGTAAATTTTCATATATGAATATATAAATACTTAGATATATACATACAAACTATTGTCTTAAGTTGATCAAAACATCTTTTAAATTTAACGTAGGGAAGCAACATCAAAAGTATAATTTAGCAGAGCTTCTAAACAGAACCTAAAGTCCCAAATGTTCCTCTTGATTTGGTGATTTATGACCTCTGTTACTCTAAATAAGTTATTTTGTTCTCTTGGATATTCAGTTTCTTTATTGGTAAAATGAAAAGCATAGTTTGTTTGTTTTTTTATCATGTGTCAGTACAGTTGTGAAAATTTAAGAAAATATAAAATAGAGGCGTTTGTATTATTGCACAATTTACACTGTTTATATATTGACTATTATAAGTTCAATAAAAACAAATCTCCATTTTATCAACTAGTAATTTTTTCACAGACTTTATTAGCTAATTAAAGTGTATGTCCACTTGGTTATATCTTCCCACATACAATATTCAAAATTTAAGTTACCATCCTGACTTCTTTGAAAATACTCACAAATCTTTTTTATTGAAACATTATATAGACATTATTGCACATGCATATTATTTATATTTATATTATGATTTTATCAGACATTTAATAGAATTTAAATAAACTACAGTGCTTTGGAAAATTTCTGTTTCTTCAGAAAACTGGGGAAACCTCTCTGAGAACGCTGCATTTGTAATAAATTATTGATTTTTCCTTCCCCAAGAAGAGAAATGAATACATAAATAGTTTGAGGAACATCCTTTCCATTGGATAATCTTTACCTTTCTACTGTTCTCTTCCAAGTATTCTAAGTAGTAGGCTCTTAGACACAACTTGACGTCAACAAATGATGTTATTCCATGTGTGAATATGCTCCAGATTCCTCTCTCTAGCTATTACAATGTGATTTTCTCACGTTTTAAGGCAAAGGGACCTTTTGAATGTGTTCAGACACATTTGCCCTATTCAGAGGACAGAAATTGTTGAGCTTGAGGGAAATCTTTATTTTTCCCATTGCCTGCCCAATCCAAAAATGTTCAGCTGCAGATCCTGGCCTCTCCACACTTAATTCACAAGCCCAGAAAGTGCAAATGCTTCTTTAACAAGGGAATGTGACCCTGCTGCTAAACTGAAATACGAGAACATTTCTACTCTTTTTATAATTTTCTTGGTTAGTTTGTATCTATGCCCTCAGTGTCTGTTTTTTTGTGTGTTTGTTTTTGAGATGGAGTCCCACTCTTTTTGCCCAGGCTGGAGTGCAGTGGCACGACCTCGGCTCACTGCAACTTCTGCCTCCCAGGTTCAAGCGATTCTCCTGCCTCAGCCTCCCGAGTAGAGTAGCTGGGATTACAGGTGCCCGCCACCACGCTCAACTAATTTTCATATTTTTAGTAGAGACGGGGTTTCACCATGTTGGCCAGGATGGTCTCAAACTCCTGACCTCAGGTGATCCGGCCCGCCTCAGTCTCCCAAAGTGCTGAGATTACAGGCGTGGGTCACTGCACTTGGCTGGCCCTTGGTGTTTTTATTTCAGATATTTAATAAGACATTTTGGTTACTTATTCTATAGCTAAATAAATCCTCCTTTAATTTGCCCATCACTGTTAACTTAAACAGTTTTTCTTTTCCCCTCAATAAATGATAGCTTTCTTTCATCTTTGGTCATATTTGGTGTTCAAGCCTGTTTTCCATAATATTGATAAAAGTGGGTAAAATGCAGAGATGCTGCAGGTTTAATTTAGTTTGGCTTTAAGAGTAAGAGTAAGGGGCGGAAGAGGGTTCAAAGCTTTTCACTTTACAGTACTGCTTTGTAAAATGGACCTTGCCTGTCATGCAATGTCATAAGGGCATGATTGGCCTGCTTCTGTTTTCCTATAGACATGGCAGGAGAAATGATTGAGAGCTTTTCCAGTATGGCATGGAAACAAAGCAAAGCAATTTCAGTGTGGTCACAAGACTAAGGAGGAGGCAGATGCTGTGCAGGCACCAGTACCACAGCCAAGGGATGAGGAACTTCTCCGTAAGATGCCCCTTTATTGCTCCATAAGCTATTATGGGCTGCATCTCCCCAAACATGGCAGCTCACCACTGTGGAAACCTAAACAGAATGATACTCAGTGTTGAATGGCAAGGCCTCCGGTCATAAATAAGATAAACCAAAAGACATTTGATGGTTATCACAGAAATGGACTTTCCTTACTTGGAATTTTCCTGCCTAAACATCCACAGGGAAAAGCTACATGTTGGGATTTCATAATTCATTTCAAGCATTTTGTTTGCAAATCTCAAAGCCTGATTTTTTTTTCTAAGTTTGTAGGTACTTCAATATTTGTATTTCCATTTCAGATTTTTAAAATTCATTGCTTTAAAGAACTACATCTGAAGAGCAATGTTTAGCTCTTTATTTATTATTGTATTTTATTTATCTAAAGACCAATATGTTGCTTCCTACTGATAACGTCAGATGAATATTGTTATAAAGTTAAATGAGCTTCCTCAGCAGTGAGCTCTGTGGAATACATGCACCTTTCCTTCTAGTGTGACCATTTGAGATGGAACAGACCAGAGGATTTTCCATCCCGTTACTAGAATATGTTTCTGTGACAAAGTTTTAGCAAGTTTTAGTCTGTGATCCATTTCAAGGGAAATTCCCCTGTCTGTTTTTTTTCCAGTTATGTCTTTTAATTTATATTTTCCAGATCTTATTCCATTTGAGTGAAATATGAATAATTGAAGAGATGTGGTATCAAAGCTCATTGAACAAAACTTTTCTGGTAACATGCTTCATCCTATCTAGTTATTTGAATTCATATAAACTTAAAGGAAAAGAACAAAACAAAGCTATAAAGAAAATTGGAAGTTATTCATTGCCATTCGTCATAAACAAGCTTAGAGGCTGGGATATTTGGCATGATGATAATGAAACTGCAGGAAATTGAGCACACTCCAGTGTTGGTGAGGACGGTCCATCCATTCTGCGTACGTCTGCATCTTTGGGACTTAGAGTCTGGCAAGTAGAAGAGGGATTTCATCTTGTTGGAAAATATAAGTTGGAAAATCAACCCACATGAAATTGCAGAAGCTGAGGGGTGAGTGTTCTATAAACTGTCTAATTCTTTCTTTGCTTTTAGCTAGACTGCATTACATGATTCTATGTGTTCATTATTTTTGGACACTTTGTAAAGAGTAGCTAGAATTGTAAAGACACTATTAAGGTGATAATTTAAAAACTATGCTGGCATTCGTATCAATTAAAAACAAACTCAAATTAGGTAGAAGACTTGGCCCAACTTTCTATTTTTTTTGCTGAAATTGGTTATTTAATTTCATTTTTGTTAGTTGAATATGTTTGGGTTTCTCTGTGGTGCATCTAATAAGATTTTGTGTCTACATTTTGAGGTTTTATGGCCTTTCTCCTCTCAGTATTTCAGTGTGTTTGTGGTTGCTGCTCATGTTTAACCTGCTACTCTTAACTTTTAGTCATGGGAATTTTTGAGTTCAGGCATCTGCATCTATTTAAATATCAAAACTCTGGGAAGCTTCTCTGATAACCAAATCACAGTTATCCATGCACTTGCTCTGAACAGCAGTTGAAGTTAGGTGATATTTTATTTAGTGATCCTTATATAGCATTTATTATTTATTAAGCTCAGTTTTTGGTTTTTTACAAGTGTTAGTTTATTTAATCTGCATAACAAAGTCGTTAGAAGGTATTATTTGTATTCATAATTTTCAGATGAGGTAATTTAGGTGCCGAGAAGTTTAAGCACTTGTTCACATTCACACAAGAGCAAGTGTTAGAGTAAGGATTTCAGCTTAACCAGGATAGTTCTGGGGGGTACTGGGTTGACCACTACACCAATGCCTGTTAACCTTGATTTGCTGACCATCATGATAATTATGAAGTCAAAACAAGGAATAAACTTGATAATAATCAAATAGACTTTAATGAGGAAGTAGGTTTAAAACAAATGGTCAGCAAACACTTTTTGGGCATGTAATATACACCAAGCAATATGCCTCCCAGCAGACTGGTGTTGAATGGCAAAGCTAGGTCCTCAGGAAGAGCGGTGGTCCAGGAATGGACCAGGCGGAATTAACCATATTAAATCCTATATTTAAAATTACTCTGTTAGCTGTATTTTGTTGATTAAGCATCAATACAAGAAATATGGATCTAATCTTTCCAAATTATAATTTGGGAGAATTTTATAAGAAGTGCCACTCTCATTTTGATTCTGGCAGCATTAGTAACTGAGGCTTTAGAAATGAATTGAGATTCCAATGCTATAAAATAGCACTCTCAAATGTTTTGGTCTCAGGATTTCTTTACATGCTAGGAAATTTTTGAGAATCACCCCCTCCCCCCAAAAAAGAAAGCTTTTGTTAATGTGGGTCGTATCTCTCAATATTTATATTAGAAATTAAAATAGAAAAATTTAAAACTATTTAATTACTAATTCGCTTTAAAGTGACAGTAATAATCCCATTGCATCTTGACACGAATGGTATATTTTAATAGGAAATAACTATCTTTTTCAAAAAAACAAAAAAATGAGTGACATTTGCTATGGTTTGGATATAATTTGTTTGTCCCCACCAAAACTCATGTTGAAATTTGATCCTCAATGTGCCAGTGTTGGGAAGTGGGGCCTAGTGGGAGGTATTTGGGTTATGGAGGTGGATTCCCCATGAATGGCTCTGTGCTCTTCTGGTGGTAGTGCGTTCTCAGTCTTTTTTTTTTTTAAACACAGGGTCTCACTCTCTCACCCGACCTGGAGCATAGGGGTACAATCATAGCTCACTGCAACCCTGAACTCCTGGGCTCAAAGGATCCTTCCGGTTCATCCTCTTGAGTAGCTCAGATTACAGGCATACACCACCACACCTGGCTGAGTTCTCGATCTTGAAAGATTGAATTAGTTCTCATGGGAATGAATTAGTTCCTGTGATAGTGGGTTTTTATAAAGCCGGGATGCCCTTAGGTTTTCTCCACTTCATACATGTCTACTTTCCCATTGCCCTTCTCCACCATGTTGTGATGTGCCATGAAAGTCCTGTCCAGAAGCCAGGGCCATGCCCTCGAACTCCTTAGCCTGTGGAACCATGAGCTAAATAAACTTCCTTTAAAATAAATTTTTAGATATTCTGCTGTAAGCAACACAAAATGTACTAATACAGCATTGTTTTAAATTTTTACAAATTTCTTTATTGTGTGGCTTAATAGAAAGCTAGATTCTTAGATTTGCTTCTCTAAACATTCTGTTTTAATGTTACACGTTAAAACCCCTCTGAAAAACTCTGTTGTACACTTGTGAGAGAATGAGAGTGAAACAGAGAAATTAGCATCTTGGTTTATTATAAAAATAGTTTGGATCTTCTCGAACCTTTAAAGAGTCTTAGGAAACCCTGTGGTTCTCTGGCCATGCTTTGAGAACCACTGCCACAGGATAAATCCACTGCCAAATTCATCTTTTGTTATGTTATATGTTTTAGCCTGTTTTCATCTACTACTATCTGAATTTGAGCTTCAGCAATTCAATGTTATTGATTATGATTTTCTCTTTTTTTTGAGACAAAGTTTTGCTCTTGTTGCCCAGGCTGGAGTGCAGTGGCACGATCTTGGCTCACTGCCAACCTCTGCCTCCCGGGTTCAAGAGATTCTCCTGCCTCAGCCTCCTCAGTAGCTGGGATTATAGGCACACACCACCACACCTGGCTAATTGTTGCATTTTTGGTAGAGACGGGGTATCACCATGTTGACCAAACTGGTATTGAACTCCTTACTTCAGGCGACCTGCCCACCTTGGCCTCCCAAAGTGCTGAGATTACAGATGTGAGCCACCGCACCTGGTTGATTATGATTTTCAAATACTAGGTGACTCCTTCCTAGCAGTGGTTTATTTTATGTATGTTATATCCATGAATTTTTAAAAATTTAAATGAAAGCACATGACAGTTTCAAGTACTCCAACACTTGAGAAGCTACAATATGGTATATGCAGTACACACAAGGTGATTTGAGCATCAGATAAATTGAGACCAGCAGATAGAAAGAAAGTGTTAGATGTATATGTAACTATATCTAGGCATCTATGTTTGGCTTAATAAAAACACACAATGTTTCTTATGTATTGTCTTGTAATGGAAATTAACTGGTTAATACTTTTCTATTAACCTATCTACCTAGACTCGGTTTGTTTTTGTTTTTTAAATAATCTGCAGAAGTGGGTATATTGATCAAATTCGTAATGACAACACTACTCTTGCACAGTTTTGAAAATAGTGCCTAGGTTGGAATAGCCATTGAAATAGTAGATATTTATATTTTTTGCAATGCTTTTAAATGTGTTAATTATCAATACTCATTTGACTAGTTTACTTTATTGTGGCTGAAATGCATGCTCACAAGTAGTAAGAGGCACTTACTGTTTCTAAGTTCTATTATGGGATATGAAGGTCCTTTAGTTTTCCCAAGGTCTGATAGGCATGGCGGCTTTTAATTTCACATGGGATGCTTACAAATTGCCTTCTATTTACACATAGCTTTTGAAGTAATTAGTTTCCTTTTTAGTGTCCACATCTGTCAAGCGAAGAGCCTTTTTAGTACAAATTGTGATTTAAAGAGAATAAATGTTTCAGAAGAGTAGTGAAAAATGTTCAAATTGACATTTTGAAGGAAAACACAACAAACAAAAGAAATTAATTTTATTTCAAGAAAAGAGAAAAAGTTTTTTTCCCATAACGTAGTAAACATTTTGACAAAAAAAATAGCAAGTATGAGTACATGCATGTGTGTGCGTGTGTGTGTGCATGTGTGCCCCTTTCGAGAGAAGCTGACACTAAAATGATGCTTCAGATGCCAGAGTGAAGAGGTTTCTAGTTGAAACATTTAATTATTACCCAAATAGGGTAGAGAAACAAAGTCTAACTTCTTTCCTGTATTTGGAAGTGCTTGGTGTGGATAAGAAGTCTGAGTGGCAGCTGCAGCTGCCAAGCAACCTAACACAATGGGAGTATTCTGCTTCTCAGTTACAGAAGGGGACTTTAAGGCCTTCTCCCACATTTGGAGGCGAGGAGTCCTCTTCTTCTTTGGCATCTTCCATTAGCAGTTTTAAGAGAGTTTGTAACCCATTTTCAAAAGTATGTTCCTAAAGATGGTGAATATTGAAGAATGACTTAAAATGTGTATACGTATACATTAACACAGAGCAAACTATAACAAAGTAGGGTCAATAAATGCATTTTAATTAGATTTTTTCTTTTTTTCTTCTTTTTTTTGATCAGGTGCATTTTTTCCTGTTTTTTTTTTTTTGTTGTTGTTGTTGTTTTTGTTGTTTTTGTTTGTTTGTTTGTTATTACTTTTGCTTTTGCTTTTGAGACACGGTCTCATTCTCTCACCCAGGCTGGAGTGCAGTGTCATGATCTCGGCTCACTGCAGCCTGGACCTCCCGGGCTCAACTGATCCTCCCAACTCAGGCTCCTGAGTAGCTGGGACTGCAGATACATGCCACCACACCTGGATAATTTTTTGTATTTTTGGTAGAGATGAGGTTTCACTATGTTGCCCAGGGTGGTCTCAAACTCCCAAGCTCAAATGGTCCACCTGCCTCGGCCTCCTAAAATGCTGGAATTATAGGCATGAGGCACCATGTCTGGCCTATTTCCTGTGTTTAGACATGGATCTGAAGCTTCTGTAGTCTGAAGTTTTTCTCTGAAATTAGCAGTAGGTTTGAGCTTGTAGAAATAAATCCCTTACCAGACAATTGCTAAAATGCAATATTTATTAATTAAGTCAAATTGTGCTCCAAAGTAGACGTTAACTATTCTCTGTTGATGAGTTGGAACACAATGTGAGCTTGAGTCATTCATTCTGGCCAATGAATAGCAATCAATTATGGAAACCAAATCAATCACACAGCAGACCACACCAATGGTTAGGATGGTCAGAATGAAGAAAGAGGCAATGATGCGGTTGATTTCATATGTATAAACATAGTCAAAAGTAATAAGGAACTCTACCATGCATTGGGATACAATACATAGATCCCGATGCGGAGTATAGTTTGTAAAAATAGTGTTTCTACTTGAGTTTTGGAGTTAGATTTTTACACAAACATTCTAACCTGACAAGGAATCATATCTGAAAGCTGATATAAAAAGGAGTCCCTAAACTAATGAGAACTGTCAAAGTGAAGCAAATACATACTTTTGCTTATTTTGAAACTTTATTATGAACTAATGATTTTTTTTTTTTTTTTTAATTGAGGCAGAGTTTCACTCTTGTTGCGCAGGCTGGAGTGCAATGGTGAGATCTCGGCTCACTGCAACCTTCGCCTCCTGGGTTCAAACGATTCTCCTGCCTCAGCCTCTGGAGTAGCTGGCATTACAGGCATGTGCCACCATGCCCGGCTAATTTTGTGTTTTTAGTAGAGACGGGGTTTCTCCATGTTGGTGAGGCTGGTCTCAAACTCTCGACCTCAGGTGATCCACCCACCTTGGCCTCCCAAAGTGCTGGGATTACAGGCGTGAGCCACTGCACTCAGCCAGTAATGATGTTTTGTAATGTAACATCTGAGTTGGGCATACATATAAAATTATAAAATACTTTTATTAATCAAAGAATACATTTATATATCATTGCTTTCCACTCTAACCAAAACTGTAACAATGCCCCAGAAGTCTCCAAAGAGGAGCACAGTGGAGTGATTCTTGAGGAGGTAAAATCAAATCATTTATTATTCAGAAGGGTGGCAGATTTACCAATATGGAAGTTTCTGTCCCAAAATGTACATTCTTTTGTAGCACTTGTTCTAATATTTAAATTTTTCTATTGCTTATAGTAAGTTAACTGTTGTCACCTAAGATTTGAAGAACTCACCTTCAGATATTTTGGTTTCTCCAAGTAAAATTATGCCATGATACAGAACATTAGGTTTTCTCTTACATTCTTATGATTTTGAATTTATTTTAGGTTTCACTGATGGAAAAATGGAGAAGATTTGATGAAACAGCAAGTCCTTAAGAGTGGGAGCCAGAAGTTTAAGTTGTAACAGGTTTCAGATGTGATTCAGAACTTAGAGGATAACAAACTGCAGAAAAATTCTTTGGAAGATAATGATTAGAGAAAAATTCTGGGTCAAAGGCAGCTATTGTGGTGCATATTTATTCAGACTTCAAATTTGAAAAGAAATCATTGTTTCACAGACCAAAAGGTAAGCCACTGGTATCTGTCATCAGCAAACAGGAAAAATGAAGAAGTACATTTCTTCTATAGGTTGCAACACACAGTACAAATATATCATTAGAGTACCTAAAATGCAAGATGAATCGGTTCTGTGAATTGAAACTTTGATTTTGTTCTTGAGCCAGTAGAGTTTACAGAGTTCTATGAGGAAGGACGTCTGTAAAATATCTTACAATATGTTGTCTCCTATTTTGAGAGAAAGGGAAAGTATCTTTGCACTGTGAATATACCCTTTGTGTTATTAACTGTGAGGACATGACAAGGCTAAACAATTGCTTCTTTCTTCTGTCAAAGTTTCGTTTGCTTTGGTTAGTGCCATTGCTGGAGAGAATTAAACAAGTTTCCACGTTTTAGGCTTCTTGACATTTTTTGATGTTCCACGTAACTGCAACGGAATAACTCGATGAAACAAATCAAGGCAGCTGTGCTCTGATCCTTAGTTGCCTTCCAAGGATAAGATGACACATTTGATAAACACATTTCCTTTAACGCCAAGTTCTCCAGGTCAGGCAGGCATATCATATAGATGAAACTGATCTGAGCCTTCATCCTGAGGGAGAAGAGAGTTGGAGATGAAGGTAAACCAGGATCCCGGTTTTAACCCTGCAACACACCAGTCTCCTGAACTTGAGTATTTGTAAGTACTGCATCTGAGATTGGCTTTGCCCATGACTTTCCAAACATTGATATTGGATGGGACCTGACTCTTAAATAATCCCAAGTCAGAGAAAAACAATTTTGTGGAATAGTTGCACAGAGCATTTGCTCACTTAATTCTGTTGCCCAGGAGCCCAAGTGGTGGAGGGAGGAGAATGTGGATTCTGGAATTAGGAAGACTTGGATTCAGTGTCACCTTCTACCATTTAACAACTGCTGAGGTTAGTTTCCTATACTCTTTGAGTCCCAGACCCTTATCTCTAAAATTGAGAATAATAATATCTACCTCATAGGATTATTAAGAATGCTAATTGAGATTAAATATGTAAAGTACATGGCACAAAATGCTCAATAAATATTAGTACTATTTAATTTAGCCTAAGGGTCTTGCTAGGATTTTAGAGATGCTTCCCTGCCTCTTACTGGCTCTATTGTTTGCATAATTATCTCTTTATTTTTCCTTTTCTCTAAAATTTTATTAATATTTCAGTAAATCTTTCTTATATTGAGAACAATTTCTTATATAAAGTGGAACATATTGGGGGGAACTTTTCAGTAGCCATCTCATAGGCTAAAGAAACAAAAAAGATAGATGTTTTACATGTTTTTATTCTGTTGATGAGCCCCTGAGAAGATTGTTCCAGGTTCTGACACAGTCTCATCCAGGACCAAGATGGTTTTCTTCACTTTCCAACCCAGTGATCTTTTAGTTTTAATGTAAGTAAATCTAAGCATTGAAGTACAGCATTTCCAACATAATCGTTTTTGTACATTTAATATTTTAGCTCATGCAGAAAGGGGAGTTTCTGGAAAACCATGCCTAAAGTGACCATCTATGATAATCCTTGGAGAGTGTAACAAGAAAAATTGTGTTGAACATTTATGTAAAGCTTCTGGAAGGAGACAGGAAAGACATCCTTAACCAACTCAGTAGAACTTTCACTTTTAAGGAACTGCAGTGCAGGTGATTAATTAGTAAAAATGGGCCCTGATACAAAGTCAGCTTAGGGTCCACTGGATACTGCAACAAAGGACTTTTATTGTTTCTTCTTGAGTAGGGAAACAGATTTCCCTAATCAAAGACCAGATTCTTTCTTAGCAGTAAGGGAAAGAAAGTAGGTAATACTTTTTGTTTGTTTTTCCCTTCAGAAATGGAGAAAGCTCACCGAAGAAGAGAAAGGACATGCTTCACTCAGGTAGGCAATATTGCTTCTTTAACCCCAGATGCAGCTATAGGGACTTCCAAGTATATTAAGGGAAGAAGCCATTTGAGAATGGAGTTTATACTGCAAATACCCACGTCTTCCTACATACTCCGGACACTAGATTTGGGTTTGAATCGATTCTGTGGCTTTCTTTTACAAATTTCACTCCAGCTTAACATTGTCTCAACATTGTCCTCTCCCACTACCAGTAATTTCCACTTTAGTGGAAATTATTTGACTCCTCTTAAGAATAGCTGAGCCTGAAATTGGGTGACACCACCCCATAGTGTCATAGAACTGAGATCCCGTGACACCTACCAACCTATAGGTGTGCATCAGCTGCTGCAGCTTGTTACCTAATTGCTGCCTCTGGTCAATTAACAAAAATAACCTTCTTTCATGAAGCAACTTGTTGGCAAAGATTTGCTTACTTAGTAAGTCTTTCCACGTCTGGAATTATAACGGAGAGGCCAAAACAGAATTAATATTAAGATTGTCATCACTAAGTTCTCAGGGTTAAGTACGTACACCCCTTTTAAGTTATCTTTAAAATAATTTAAGTCAAATCCTCCCTTAAAAATCATGGTTTGAATTAAATTTCATGTCTCCCAGTCTGCAATCCATGATGAACAAGCTGAACGATAACTTTAAACAACAGAGAAATCCTTGGAATCAACATTTAATTAAAAGGACCATTAGATGGTGCCTCATTGGAAACACAGAACATGCTTAAATGAATTTTTCAATATGTAGATAAATGTTTTACCATTAGGGTCTCTTAAAGGAAGTAAAAATTGGCAACTCATTAAGAGTGTACATAGGTACTATAAACAGACAACAAAGTGCCCCTGGCATGTTTCATGGTTTAGACATCAAAAGAAAAAGTCATAAAATCTACTTGCAGTAAAACAAAGTCCATTTTTCCCCCAACAAGGCTGGTATCTATTAGCTACCTCATATGTGGAGAAAGAAAAGTTACCAGTCCTTTAATCAGATATATCTGAAATGTTTTAGGAATAAATATGAAATAGCAAAGAGTGTATGTATTTGATGTTTTCTATTTTTTACACCATACTAATGAGAATGACCTTGGTAGTTTAAAACATTCATCCTCTCTGTTTCTAATAATACCTACAATCAGTTGTGTGTATTAAAAGCTTTGTTAATAATCTAAAGTGGTAGGCGACCTCAGCTATTTAGTTCTGTGGTTTAAAGCGTGACCAAAATTGTGTTTTTGTTTTCCCCATTTTATAGCCAAAAAGTATAATGTTAAAAATACTGACAAAAATGAGTTATTGCTATAAATACGTGAATCGAATGGGAATTTTCTGGACTTTGTGATTACAAACATTGCACACAGAAAAAGCCAATGCATCACACCAGAATGTCATTGGGGTAGGGTACTGAGCCAAAGAAAAAAGGCAAAGAGCCCACTTTGGTACACCTGGAGTAGATTACACACATAGGGTTGATCTTTCCCTCGTAGCCAAAAAGCTCTGGTAATATGCTCTCCACAGTACATGATAGAGCAGGGTAAAGCTGGAAATTAATCACCTAGTGTTACCAAGGCAGTTCATTACATGCAATTGACAGCCTCCTCTCTGTATTTTTAAATGGCTAAGAATCAAGTAGTTGCACATCAAAATGTGATTTTTTCTTGCTTCCTGGCACAGGACCCGTATCTGTCATCATTTCATGTCCTCAAAGGCCTGAGAGAAGCTGCCATCCTTGGGCAACAAAGGATGTCATGCAAAGCAGCTCAGAACTTGAGTTGTTTCAACAGATGCTGTTTTATGTTTTGCCAAAGAATGGCCCCTTTTATTTCTGTCATGAATGCAGTCTTTCTTTCAGTTTCTAAATGTTTTCCAGTATTAACCCTAATCCTTATCTATCATTCTTTTAGGATGATGGGCTGTCCCTTTTCCTTTGGAACCAGCATAACCTTCACCATGTCAATATGGATTGCAAAGAAATGGAAACTTGGTGCTGTTCACCTTACAGCTCCTGATGATTTCTTACAGTGGGGGAAAGGGAGATTGGACTTCAAGGTCAGAGTAGCTGAACCAAGTTATTCCAATGTAAGAAAAAATGCTAACATTGAAAGGAACAATTTTACCCTGTAAAAATCCTCTGCCTAGGGTACTAGAAAAATCAGAAAAGGGAGCTGGTGGAGGAAAGAACTAGAATAAACAAAGCAAGCTCAGAACAATTCATTCCTATGTTTGTTTATTGAAACAGAACCAGGAAGGACCGACGAAGGTCTGAATTAATGTAATTTATAAGAAGAAAGGCTCCCCTCCAAGGCAATGAAATGATCTCTTTCCAAATATGTAACCAGGAGTGGCTCCCCATAAACCCAGGGCATGTCAGGGCAAAGATGGTATTCCAGATCTTTACAGCCTCCCCAGTTTTTGCCTCAGAGAGAGTTCCTAATTAACCATTTAGGGATTCAGAATTGTTAATCAAAGTTGCTCTGATGAAATTTTGAGGGTTGTTCTATTTCTTGTCACAAGTTGAATTGTTTAAAAGTACTGCCTCAGAGATCTGATTTTCCGCATTATGCCAGCATTTTCTTACCTTAGGGCAGGCAAAGGGCTAGTCAGACTTTAAAATTGGAACTTCTTCCATTTTTTTCCCTCAGAGCATTTGAAGTTTGTTTGTTTGGTCTGTTTGTTTTGTGTCTGTTACAGTTCTTTATTTTGCTTTTCAAGTGCAAAGTTACTGTGCTGGTGATGATAGAAGGGATACATAAAGGAAGGAAAAAACTTGCTCAAGGAAGTTCACAGAGTGGATACTCTATATCCAATAATAACAGTGAGGAAAGAAAGAATGCAGTTGAAGATATGAGGGGCAAAGTAATACAGAGATTTTCACAGATTTAGAAGATTGCTGCCCAGATCCTTCTGTTTCTCTCTTTTTGTTCCTAGTGAGAGTTATTAAAATAGCTAACATCTACATGCCCATTCTGCACAGAAAGGGATATATGAAGAAAGCAAGAAACCACTAGCCTATGTGTAGGGTGATATGCCTTACAGCCATGCTCAGTTACTATTTTTGGTCATGGGCCTAGAAATAACCATCTGGGCAATCAGACTTTTGCATTGACATGCAATGTTGGCTAAATCCACAGGCAGCTGGCTGAGTAGTATTTAAACTCAGTGCTGAGATAGGAGTAGGCCCTGACAGGCAGTAGTTAGGGGACACTCATCTATTCTACCCATGTCAACAGTAATGATACTGTAATTCTTTCCAAAATGTGGTCCTTTTTGCTATGTTTTGACAAGCTGGCTGTTATTCTAACTTTCTGTATTATTGGAAACACATAGGCTAGACATTGATACACATATATGCATATGCATGTGTTTATGTGGCTGTATATAGTTATGGAAGAATCCATGAGAGTCAGTCTTCCATATTTATTAAGTATGTACACTATGCAAAGCACTTTATTGTGTGATATAGAAAAATATGGAAAAATTGTAAGCATACTAAGTCCAGGAGAGGTTGATTCACCTATGTTCCAGAACCTCACTTTGTGTTTCTATTAAGTGACTTATTGGGATCAGGCAGTATCCAATATCATTTCTAGGTCTTTAATTCTATGAGTCCATCATTTTGGATAAAAATTAAATATACAGTTAAAAACACATGGACTGGATTAGTGGTTACAAGCATAAGCTTTGTTGTCAGATTCACTTAAAATATAAGTGCAGCTTCTGCCACTTAAAAGTTCTATCACCCTGTGGCATTTATTAAATTGGGCTCTAGTATCTCCAACTATAAAATAGGAAATTGTAATTGTGATCAATCTCATAAGGTTGTTTTATAGATTGAATGTGATAAAGCATGTAAAGCATTTTTCAGAAATCGTGGTAAAGGACAATTATTATAAAAATGTTAGTGCTTTTATGCTATCATAATGGTAGTTATGGAAGCATTGAAAACTGGGAAAAGTAAGTCAGCAGAACTCAATAAACTTGATTCCTTTGCACTGCCTTTTTTGTTGGAAAACTGTTGACTGGATAGATTTTTTTCCTCTCCTGGGGGAAAAGTGAAGTTGTGAATTTCTTTATACAGTTCAGAAGTAAATAAGATGATCTCATGTATAAATCACTGAATTTATATTAGTTCTAATAATTCCCACAAATACATCCAGGCTTTACGTGAGGCAAACACGTGCATTTATTGAAACAGTTCATTAGCAGTGAAGATATATGTGTATATGTGTATAAACACATAAAATCATTTTAGCATTTGTATGTTCATAGGAAAGAGCCAGAAACTATGGATAGATTAGAAGTCAGAAAATGCAGGTTTAAGCAAAGCTCTGATACTAACTTGCAGTGTCATTGTGGATAAGTTATTAATCTTTCTAATCTCAATTTGCTTCTTTGTGCAACTAGGGCTTTACCTATTAAATGGTCTCAGCTCTAACACTGCCCTGAAATCTCATGACTTTTTTGTCAACAATAGCTCCATGAATGATAACCTAGAATAACTAGAATGAACTTCATTCTTGTATAGTTCAATGTTTCTCAAATTAGAATGGGAAATCTAAGAGTCCAGACAATCTCAGCTCAATCAGCAATCTGAAGACCTCCTGACCAAAAGTTGTCCTGTTCATATGACCCTGTTCTCTCTACCCCCGCAGGCAAAAATCCACTAGACGTTCATTGGGAACCAGCTATTTGTCAAGCACTGCGCTTGATGGTAAAAATTTAAGATGGAAAATACATTTTCTAATGAGGAAGACATGTAATATTTATATTGTTTTAAATACTAGGCAAGCACACAGAAAAACTGCTAAATATTTCTAGTAAGGTCTGATAAATTGACACACAGGCTTCTTTGGAGATACATCTTAAAAGATTTCAAAGAATTGATCTGGTGGATAAAGTAATGAGGAGACAGAGGAAGTTCTCATGCAAAGAAAAAACACAACATTTGTAAAGCTACAAAGGTGTGAGAAATCTTGATATGGTCAGAGAATAGAAATTACTGTGGATGTGAAATAAAGAGCATTGGTTAAGAGCCCAGATACCAAAGTCAGATGGTCTAGGTTCAAATACCAGCTCCATCACTTAGGTGTAAATGCTGGGCTAATTATTTGACCTCTCTGCTTTAGTTTCTTCATTTGCAATATGAGAATGATAAGGTATTGTAAGGATATACTTTTGAAACATACGAAGTCAATATGAGCTTTTTTTCTGAGTATCAAGTAGAGGGGGTGAGTGAGACAATAGAGTGAGGAGACCCTGAAGAGGTAGATTGTAATCTGATGACAGCCAGAGGCTGTCTTATGCCTTGTCAAAAAAGGTCTCCTAGATGTGCCGATGGGGATTTATGCTGGCGAGTCCAGTGGCCATATTAATGGCATTGTGGCAGGGAAAATTGGAAGAGTCTTTTCATAACAAAATAAGAGTGGAGGAATAGTCCAATATTTTGCCTTAGGTAACCAGATGAATTGCAACCATTAACATCTGAGGCAACATCTGAAGAGGAAGTGCAAGTTATTGAGAAATATTATAAATTCAGTTTCATTGCGTTTAGTGTCTGTGGGACATCACCTGGAGGTATTCAGTGAATGTTTGGATATAGAGCAATGTCTCAGAAGAAAGTCTAGAATAGTGCTATCCAATAGACACCTACTGTGACCCTCAAATGCAAATTATTTAGTCCACAAATGTAAACAGGTGATATTAATCTTAATTACATGTTTTATTTAACACAATATATCTAAAATGTTATTTCATCTTGTAATCAATACGAAATTACTAAGATGTTTTCTTGCCAGGTCTTAAACTTGGTGTGTATTTTATACTCAGCACATCTCAAGCCGTATGTCAGGTGCTTGGTCGCCATATGTGGCTTGGGGACTACCAAATGGGACAGTGCAGTTCCAGAACACGGTAATGGGGGGGATTTATACATTTAGCAATGGTCAGTTGAAAAATTCCGGGCACTGTGCTAGGAGCGAGAATTCATTGATGTATAACACAGACACAGTTTCTCCTTCACTAAACTTTCAAGTTATTAGGGAATAGCAGTTCTGCTGGCCTTGATGTTCTTTCTGTGCAAATTAAATAACAGTGAAGTCACTGGGCAGAGTTGTCCCAAACCAGGGATCACAGAGCACACATGAGATTTCTATGCCTCTTTTGTTTGTTTGTTTGTTTTTCTGGAGATGGAGTCTCTCTCCGTTGTCCAGTCTGCAGTAGCGTGATCTCGGCTCACTGCAACCTCCGCCTCCCGGTTCAATCGGTTCTCCTGCCTCAGCCTCCCAAGTAGCTGAGATTACAGGTGTCCACCACCACGCCTGCCTAATTTTTGTATTTTTAGTAGAGGTGAGTTTTCACCATGTTGGCCAGGCTGGCCTCGAACTCCTGACCTTGTGGTCCACCCTCCTCGGCCTCCCAATGTGCTGTGATTACAGGCATGAACCACTGCACCTGATTGAGATTTCTATGCCTCTTTACTCTCTCTGCCCTGAAACTTTTTGTGGTACAAATTGTACAAAGTCATAAGTGAGGATGCCACAATTTACCCCGTCAGGGAATGCAGACATTTACAAGTAATTAAAAGCAAATGACAGTGTTATAAGGGAGGAAACTCATGTGAAGGGACTTGGTTGTTTAAAGATCAGGAATGTCTTGAAGTAATGACATCTAAGCTGGAAACTGAAGGATCACCAGGAATTAGACCAATGGGAATGTGGGTGGGTATTCCAGGCAGAAATTATGATACATTTGAAAGTACAGAGGGGAGGCCCTCAGGGAAAGTCATGGAGCTAAGAGAGATTTGGACCATGTGTGAGGGAGGAAAGACATGCAGTTAGAAGGTCTAGGGGCTTCTCTGCAGGGTGGATTAAGGGAGCAAGGGACACACAGAGCCAGGGACACTAATGATGTCAGTAGAAAGCAAGAGATCTTGGAAGGAACCTGGGAAGGAGCAGTCGGAAATGCAGAATAAAAACCAGAAATGAGTAATGATATATAAGGCAACTAGTGAGAGGGAAACTCCACTTTTTGAAAAGGGCCAACAATGTGTCAACTACAGCAAGGAAGTCAAGGCTGAAAAGGCTAAAAAGTGGCTGTGGGATCAATTAATGAAGGCAGCCTTGAGGCCTTGGTGAGCACAGTTGTGAGAAAAGAGGTAGAAACCAAATCGTAGCAGTGGAAAAACAAATGGAGCTTGAAGAACAGAAGGTGTTTTAAAGAAAGCTGACTGTTGGGAAGTGAATGAAGGTGATGTTCCTACAAAAAGAGAAGTACACTGCAGCATTGGTGAGAGTTGTTTGCTCTTTTATTTTTGTTTTTAGTTATGGGATACTAGCACATCTCTAAACTTCATATTACCACAGTTCTCTCTCCAACTCTGTTACAGAAAACAGATACATCTGGTACTCCTTTTTTTTTTTTTTTTTTTTTTTTTTTTTTTTTTTTTTGGAGACAGAGTCTCACTCTGTCGCCCAGGCTGGAGTGCAGTGGTGTGATCTCGGCTCACTGCAGTCTTGACCTCCCAGGTTCAAGTGATTCTCATGCCTCAGCCTGGTACTATAGGTGTGCGCCAGCACGCCCAGCTGATTTTTTGTATTTTTAGTAGAGACAGGGTTTCACCATGTTGGCCAGGCTGGTCTCGAGCTCCTGATCTCAGGTGATCCACCTGCCTTGGCCTCCCAAAGTACTGGGATTACAGGCGTGAGCCACCCCATGCCCATCCCATCTGATACTCTTTAGAAATGGACACAAGAATCAGAAGGTGTTATTGGATTCTCCTTGTTAACTTATTGCACAACTTGGGGCCTTGTGATAGAATGCATGTTGAATTTGTATACACAGGATTAAGTCGTCAAGGGACCATCAGAGGAAGAGCTTAGTAACCACTCTTCCCTCCGTCCATCATTGTCCACCCAGGTATGAATGAAATCGTTCATTTTTCACTGAACACTTACTTCATGCTGGGACCTAAGCAACAACTGTGGCAACAATGGACTTATTGATAATTTACTATGTACAGACACTCTTCTCACCTTTTGACAGGTATTTTCTCACTTAATCTGTCTCAAATGTTCATTGGACATATACTACCAAGGCTCTGGTTTACCATGCCATTGTGCTTCCTTTTGATCATATATATTGTTTTTGTTGGATATTGCTATATAGTGTTTTCAGTTTTTCATGTGGATATTCTGCTGAATGTTTATTATCCTTGTTTGCATACCTGGTGGACACAAGGCCTCTCTCAAATTTCTCTCTCTCTCTTTTTTTTTTTTCCATTAACATTCTCAGGTTTTAAAAAATCATTTAAATGGAAGGGTCACATGAAGTTAGCTTCTCAACTAATTTGGTCTTGTTTTTCTAAACATGG
The DNA here is from genome assembly GCF_049350105.2 of Macaca mulatta. Classification (NCBI taxonomy): domain Eukaryota; kingdom Metazoa; phylum Chordata; class Mammalia; order Primates; family Cercopithecidae; genus Macaca; species Macaca mulatta. Next base: position 160,466,148 of record NC_133409.1, on the reverse strand, counting down.
TTGGGTGGAGCGCCCTCTCTCCTGAATCCTTCTCTTTCGTTTTTCAGAGACCGTTGATTAGATGACCAAAAGTGCCCAGCCCTTTGCCAAGTGTGATAGAAAACAGGGAGAAGGTATCATCACAGTTTCACAGATGCCTGCATTCCAAAGGATCTCATCAGAGCATAAGAGCTCTTCCAGATAATTAGTAATTGGTCCTCACAGCACTCCTGGGAAGTACTGGGTATGCAGCAAAGCTACATAGAGCATAAATGAGCCTTTCCAGAGTGCAAGACAATTTCCTCCTCAGTGATGGGGACAATTATAGTGATCCACCTTTACAGGGGTGTCAATTATTCACAATCTAAAAGCCCTGAGAATTATGAACCTCACTAGGAATATGTATACACAGCACACTTGTATTGTACTTAATTGGCATTCTCCTTTCCCCTGCCCTGCTACCTGCAAATCACACCACAATGACACCCTTGGGTTTACCTTTGGTCCTGGTTATTGACATGGAGCCTGCCTCCCTGCATCAAAGATCTGCCTGGATCACACAAGAGGATAGAAGAACAGACCTGCCAGGTGTTGATGTGCCCATGACGAGCAACCTAAATGGAATCCTGACGGGCCCTCCCAGCCTTCTACATAAACATAATGAATCAATACAGAATACACACTCAATAAGCTACAAGTAAAGCAGAAAGCAACATATGAGGATAAAGGGAAAAACAACAGTTTGATCCACCTCAACGATAGGAATTGCAAAATTCACTCTGAATGGGTGCAGGGTGCAAGTGAAATATTCCAGATAAGCTTCTGTTAACAATTGCCACCAATGACCCATTCACCTTTGGATTCTTTTTATTAGAGCCTTTTTTAATCTCCTCCCTCTCTCCTATCCCCTACCTACCTTATTTTCATCTTTTTATGTGTAACTATCCTATCTCTCTGACAAACTGAAATTGTGAGCTTCAGGCAAGGAATATATCCCGTATGTTACTTTGATTCAATTAAATTAGAAACACAGTCACAAAAACAAAACCACCATTTCTGCTTCACCATTCTTCACCTGTGGAATTGCTTATGCATTTCATTATTGGCACATTCGCCATTCAATTCTTTCCATCTTCTTTGTTTCAGCACTTCTTCTTTATTCAACTCTTCATTTCATGCAACAGCTATTATTGGACGTGTTCACACACAGCCTAAGTAATTGCTACAGAGAGAGTTGCAGGAGTAGCCTCAATAAAATAAATGGAAATAGCATTTCTGGATAAAAGAACTCTTCTACTAGATATTACCCACTGACTCTATTTAAATATCTGAGTTCCTTAAAGATTTCTGGGACAGGTCTGTGTGGAGGGGAGGCTGAGTATAAAGGAAGAGGAGAGGAAACTGAATGATCATCAGAGGCAGTGCCAGAAGGTGAAAATTAATAAATGAACTATTCACAGAAATGTCTTTCAAAATGTAATTCTAAACCATTCTTTAGAACCTAAGATTCTTACTCAAAAACACCACTACCTAGTATCTTCTCTCCCAAATGTATACAGTGACATAATCTCAACCTGGAACCCTTTAGAGAGGAGTCACGCTAATACTATTACCTCTATAATTTCCAGATGTGATGCAATAACTAAAATAGATCATCCCTTAACCAAAGAAGAAAAGGCAGAAAGACAGAATCAGGTAAATTAGAGCTGATAGGTCTTGGGACAATTGCACAAACTCTTCAAACCTCAGTGATTAGAAAGGGTCCGTGTTTTTCATTAGTCAAATGCTTGCCACATGATCGTAAACCTGACCTCTGGTTGATTGCCTGCACAAAGGATTCAATGACCAAGATGGAAGTTGTTATATTTGTCTTAGGAAAATAAGGAGTGAGCTCACACATTTTAATTTTAAAGCTACATTGAATAAAAAACTCTGAAAACACAGAGCAAGTTATAAATTCAGGAAGAAATGATTTCCAGGACTCTCTTTCTAAACAGAACGTATTAAAGTAGCTGGAAAATTGTCCATTGTACAGCTAAACGAAGATGTTTCATTTCTCATCCCTTTCCATTAAGTGAGAAAATAGAGCACGCCGGCCAAAGAAATCAAAAATAACTCTCCTCAGCAAGCTTAAGGAACATTTTCCACAGCTCAGGTCATTGAGATCGAACGAGAGAAGATTTTGAGCATTCCACCCAGAGCTCATGGTGGGGTCCACAGTGTGTGTGGATATAGACAGCATGCATTTGTGAGAAATCAGCCTCAGAATGTGCTTGTCAAAGACAATTTTAAAATATTCTATCACACTGTTAGGAAACACCTCATTATGAGAAGGAACTCTGCTTTGGGGTGGTTGGTATAAACAAACGCAACGTTTTAACTTTATAGATTAGTGCATACCTGATATTTTGTATAACACTTTAAAGACCGGGTATTGTAGGAGATCTGAGAACATAGAAACCAAGAAACATATTAACTCCTGCAATGGAAATGCATAAAACATAAACTTAATAAGCACCAAGCTACAATATATTTTTGTGCCTGAATTATCCAATTGAGATATTTACATATATTAAAGTTACTGTCAGTTCTCCGTATCACTTTTGTGCTTATAATTCTGGTGAAAAAGGGACCCAGGGCATTAATATATTATTTATTCACTTATTTGCAGGATGTATCTAGCATATAGCCTTTAAATAGCTAACAACATTGTGTCTGCACTTGCAATATTTAACATTAGGCCCTTGGTAACCAGCAAGTAAGTGGGGGATTGTTTTTACTTTTTCGAGTATTGTGGCCATGTGGAGGGATAAAACAATTTGAATTTATTAGAATGAATTCCAATCAGAAAACCAAAAGAGTAAAGCATGACATGGTTCAAACATTTCTAATTAATATTCTGATGAATGGCAATCTGTGTCCCTAAAGATACTAAATTCATGTTAATATTGGATATAACAGCCCATTGAGACACTATCCTTGGGTAGAATTGACGCTGATCACATTTCAAGGTAGGTTTATGGTCAGGTAACAAAATGTTTATGCACTCATACACAGCAAAAGCAGAAAAATTCTACTTCCTTTTTTTTCTGATAAGAAGAAACTTCCCAGGACTTATCTTTAGCCCCTTGAGAGCTTCTGGTTGTTTTTCACATTTGCCTGTATTCACCTGTTCCCTCCATTGCTTCTCTGAATGATCTGTAAGTAAATACCTCAAAATTATTCACAGCATTGTAGTCTCAGCACTGTATTGCTATAGGGTATCATTCTGGGTTGAAGGCTGAGATTTTCGGGGCATAGGGGAATGAAACAAGGTGGCCAATATCACATAGGCAGTTAGCAAGTGAAGGAACCCTCTCAGTTCCTTCCTTCTTGTGGTCATTAGGGAGTGAACATGGACTTGGTTTCAAGTAAGGCTTGTGCTGACATCCAATGTCTATTGAAGGACTTTGTGCATATTGCACAAGGCTGTTCAGGTTGGAATAGCTTCCTCTGGGTTAGGTGACCCCATATCCTACTGGAGACTTTCCTCCAAAATGGGTGGGAAGCAGAGGTATTTTTTTTTCCCAAGTAAATAAGGGAAGAAATCCACTGTTCCAAAAGGAGAAGAGAATTCCTATTTCCACATATCCCTTGCAGAGAGAAGCACATGTCCACTGGGCTGCCGAGCTCAGGTACTCCAGGAAAGGGAGCTGGGAGTTTGGGCCTTATCCTCAAAAAATAATTGAAAATAGTTGCACTCTGCCACCGGGTGATCTCACAGGCCTCTCTATCGGTACCTCTGTGGATACGGCTCTTCAGAAACTGCCAGCACCTTGGAAAGACTTCAGACCACTTCTTTTCAGCAATGACCTGCATTTACATGGTCTCTCCGTGACAGCAGCCAAGTGATCTGGCCCGGATTTTTGTTCCATGCCTGAACTCATTCATTGCTGATAAAGTTAAACCTATTCTGATTGCCTGTTTTTGCACCTTGTGCATTCCACAGGGAATTCCCCAAGTTCAGGATAGCTCTGACTCAGTACTGCACTATTTGAAGGTGCTACGTGGAATCCTGGTTACCACCACCAAGGCTTGTACATCTCTGCCCGTTTTCCCGAAAATCCGTCCCCCAACTCATTTAGCCAGGTCATCTAGTTTTGCTCTGAGGTTAAATGTACTCAAAGTAGGAAGAGATATTTTCTCTCTGTATTTATTAGATGAAAGTATTGTGGCCGAAGACATGTTTTGGGGACACACTTTCCTGCTACCCCTTCCCCTTCCTAGTGCACGCCTGCTCTGAAGCACACAGCACACTGTAACACTGCAACGTGTCAGAAGGAAGCTGTGATGAGGTGTGATAAGGCCTAGTTCCAATCCTGTATTTCACTCCCTGTTTGCCTTTAGGCAAATCTTTAAAATCTCTTTAAACTGCAGGTTCCTCATATCAAGCTCAAGGAGATGTCCAGTGTACTGTGTGGGCAATATATGTAAGAGTGTTTAAAAACATTTTAAAGCGCAAACTAGTACAAGCATAAAGTGGTTTTTGACATAGAGTGGTATATGACAGTTATAGAACAGACATTGCTTTTCATTTAGTCTGTCTTTCCTCCTCTTCTTTTTACTTCTGCTGGCTTATCCCTTTATTCAACTTGCTTGAATTAGTGACATCCAGCTATACATCAGGTATATGGCAAGTCCTGGGAATTGAAGATTAATAACACAGCTCTTTATTCTTCAATAGCGTATAATCCCATCATGGAGACTTACCAAACCAGTGATTAGCCTATGAACACCCTGACAAGGGCATCTAAATGAGCTTTTAGCATCAGACAAGTCTTCCTGGATGAGTTGATATTTCAAATGAGGTTTGAAGGAAAGGATGCAGGAGATAAGTTGAAGAAGTAAGAAATTGCTCCATTAAAAGAGAATGGTGCATACAAATGCTCATGGATAACGTAGCATTAAGTATTTGGGAACCTAAATCAGTTGGCATTGCAGCAGCACAATGTATTAGAGAGACAGGGCCGGGAATGAGGCTAGAATGGTGGTCAGGGCCTTGACCAGTGATATTAAAAATCTTGGTTTTTATCCAAGGCTTAAACAAACAATGACTTGTTTAAGGAGAGATGAAATCTGTGTCTCGCATGTGTGCATACCTCTGAGTTGTAAGGACCAATTGTCATACAATATTTTTCATTTTGAGATGATCCATTTGTACTCCCTATTCTCAAATATATAAATTAACTGGTTGGATGATATCCTTCAAGATGATTTAAGTTTTAATCCATCACAAAAGGAGAGTAATTTGAATTTCTTAAAATTGGTAGGTGTTTCAGTGGCCTGGCTTGAATTAGTGATTTGATTAAAATCCAAATGTGAGGAAACAGAACTTCACACTCCCAAACCACAAGCACAATAGCCATTTGATTGGACTCATTAGGGCAGCTGTAGTCATTATGTCATGGGAAAAATAGGTATGGTGACTAACTTAAATGACCATTCATGGCATTTATTTTAAAAGAATGGAATTTGAAAAACATTTGTAATGGTTCACTCAGTCATGAATAAAGACACATTAATTTTCACTTTACAAAATATTTAATTCTCTTAAATAATTTCAAAATAAAGTGCAGCCATCATGATGAAAAATGGCCCTCCAAAAATGATGATGATTATGATTAGATATTAATCATGATAGAGATTATGCACCATCACATTACTTTGCTCAATATATTGACCCTGCTCTGTCAATTTCTAGGCTTTCCATGTTTTTAGGCTATTCTAATGGTAAAAATTAATTTGTGGAAATTAATTTATATCTAAATGAAAGTAAACCAATTAACAATAGGAAGCTTTTAAGGGAAAGGTTTTTAATTATTGCCAGTGTTATTTTTAAAGGCTTGTGATTTCTATTAAAGCTTTCCAATCCCTGTTTCTGTAATTTATTGGTGCTAAAGACAGTATTTTATTAACTCAGCAATGAGGATTCATTGTATGTTCTGTACTCACAAATTATTTGGTTTTCTTTCTCCTTTTCCTTCCCTTCCTCTTTTTCTGCCTCTTTCTTATTTTACTATTCATTATGTGTAATCTTTTTTTCCCCCCAGACAATCTTTGGCACTGATTTTGTCAAACTTTTGGAAATCATTTCAAAGCCTCTTCTTGCTTATTTTTGGATACAGAGTTTCATCCCATGGGAATTAATTTCCTGACCTCTCCTGACTCTTAATAACTAACACACCCACTCTAACTGACATCTATCCAATTACAGTCTATTCATAATCTTGGAAATTAGTTGAGATTACTTAAAAATATTTGTCTACTATTAATGTAGGAATAGCAACTTAGGTTCATTTCCGGGTATTTCCTTTTTCAGGTCAAATTGAACAAGTTCTGCGCCTTATGCTCCAAGAGACCCAAGATAAAGAATATCATAATTTTTCAAACCAGATGCCCACATAGAGGTACGTCGTGATTCTTCATTTGAAACCAGTACACATGTAGTTATAAGAATCTTTTACTTCTGAGTAAAGCAATTAGTAGTAATATTAAATACAAAGCCTTTTTGTTTTTGTTTTTTAATGACAAGCATTTTTACCATGCATTTCAAACTTTTTGGATGGAACTAGGCTCAGTGCTCTGCAATTTATATTTTAGCCTCTATAATGTCAGTGAGATATTAATATATGCATGAAGAGTTGTAGTGAATGTAATTACAGTGGCAAAATGATAAACACATAGCTATTTTGCCTGGTAATATTATGTATTTAACAGGTTTATTTGTTCAACAGTTCTAACTTTAATTACATTTTGCCATTTGGGATTTTTCGACATACAACAATCATAGCTCTTCTCTGGCTATTAGTCTAAGAAGATTGCATTCATTATAAAAATAATCCATATTTGTTTATTTAATTTTTTTCTTAATGCTATGCAAGTGAACTGAGAGTGATAACTTTCTGTGCTGCTGGTATTATGTGATCATTTGAATGCTAAACAAATCATTCCCCATTCCTACCTGTGGCAGTGAAAGATGCTCAACAGGGTTTTGGCCCCAGGACTGCTCAGTCTTAGGGACTGTGCTGTATCCTCTCATACAAACTTGGAGCTAGTCCTCAAAACCTTGGTTCTAGATCACTCTGAAAAATACAAAAAATAAACAAGGAATAGGTACTGAAGCTAACAGATAGGTGCAGAGGGCCAGTCTCTGTAACAGCCAGGCTCAGTCCTTTTGTGCTCAACCACAGCCAAATAACCTCTGAAATTATTCCCTGCCATGGAGTGAACAGAAGACCTGGGTAAATCTCAAGAAGGTGAGAGTGTGAGCATGGGGTGAGCTCATGTTACATCAGTGAAGATTCCAGAAAGCATACTGATAGCTCTTTTGCAAAGTGACTATTATATGATGTGTTCATTATGTTCATGCTTATGCAGAATTCAATTAAGCTTTAGTTCCAAAAGCCTTTTTCTGCTTTCCATCCCCAGATATTTATTTGGGAATCTACCTCTGCAATACTCTTTCAAATTATTCCTGCAGTGAATTCTTTTGATAAAAGCAGATTTTTTTTCCAGGTTTGGCCAAAAGATACGTTCTATTTGGTTTACACAATGTTATTGTTGGAAGTATGAGTTACATGCAGTCAAATGCACAGATCTGGTGTTTGACTTGATGAATTGTACTCATGTAGATACCCATGTAACGACCTGTCAGATCAAGAAGTAGAGTATTTCTGACTCCCCAGATGGCTCTCTCTATCTCTCTTAAGCACTCCCACATTCCACAGGATAACTTGTATAGAATTTTTTAATTTATAAAAGTAGATTTAAGATTAAAAAGATGATGATGACTTTTGATAATATTGCAATCAATTATAGTATTTTGACATCCAGGTGTTTAAGTACAACTCTTTATCCCTGATAAATAGAATTGCAAAACACATTTTAATGAAAGAGACAAAAGTTCTTCCTCATTCATTTGTTAAACATATACTGTAATATATAAAATGTGTTCAAGGCTAGAAATATAAAGATTAAAAACAACAACAACACACACTGCAGACTCTGGCCTGAAGGGGTTTGCACTTAGGTGCCCTCGGGCTATGATTTTAGCTATGGTTGCAAACATGCATATGTGTATTTGTGCACATGCTACACATACACACACACACATGCACAGCTTTTATTTATTTTATTCTGTTTTTCCACATATGTAAAACTAAAATAAGATCAGATGATGTGTTCATCATGTTGGATGAACCAGAGTGGCCTTAATAACTTCCTCCCCACCCGGGCTTGATGTTAAAAGCAGCCTATGAAAGCCACCAGATCAGCAAGCATGTTCTGAACCTGATAGTTGTACTCTAGTTTCTTTAGTTTGCACCCTACTATCTTGGGACTGGAGTCTGCCTTTGTGCCTGCCTTTTTAGTCTGATGCTTCGTTTGGACCATCCTCTTGATACTTGATAACACCTTTTCTTTGTACATTGTGTTTTTGTTCTCTCTTGGCCCATGCTCTGAAGCCCATGGCCATCCCCTCAGACAACACTGGCTGCTGGCACCCGTTGCGGATTGCACTCTTAACTGTTACTTAAACAAAAATAGAGTTTTGATGGCAGGCTTATGTTCTAAGTAACAAGATTCTACTTGCATTTACAATAATTTTTTTAGTTCTCTTGGTTCTTCCAGGAAATACAACATTTTCCTGGGGAATTATCTTTCCAAGAAAATTTCCTTGGAATTCTCTTAGAGAATTTATTTCTGATTTAACAAGTGGGCAAGTCTGATTCTCTTTTCTTGGATAGATTTTCTTCATACCTTTGCATTACGGTGCCTTGTAGTGAAATTCCTGTTTGTAATAACATGGGCTTTTAATGTGACCAACAATTCCCAATTACTAAAACACACACACTCCCACACTCATATACTCATAATATCTTAATGTTTTTTGCAGCTGTTGTTTATCCATGAATTATTATTGCAATGCTTAACCGGAGGTAGAAACTTACCGTGAATTTATCAAGTTTTCCTCTTCAGAAGTTTCACTTCAATTTCAAAGAAAATGCAACCAATGAAACAATCGCGGCGTGTCATAAATTATAGGTATCTGACATTCTTTACAAGGAAAGAAACAGTCAAATATCATAGGACTCATATTTATTTATGTCTATATTATCTACAGATATTATAGATAATATATATGTATATTTTGACAGAGAAAGAAGAACACTCTGGAGTGTTTAATCTACCATAGTTTGATATTGTCTTTCTTGTTTGTGCCAATTTGAATTACTTGGTTTTGTTTTTTGGTTATCTGCAATTAGTGTGCTATTTATTTACAGAATAGAGGAAACTGAAGCTTACTCTATGTACACAAAAGAATACTGTACCCATTCAATCATATAAAAATAGAGTTATCTCGTGGAAAATTCATTTTTTTCTTGTTTTGGTACTTTTCCTGAAGTTTTAGAATATGTTCTACTTTTGTCTGTAACACAAATTTTGGATCTTTTGATACTCTCGAGGACACACTGCAGTTGAGCCTGCAAACTGGTAACTGTCTTTTTGGTGGCACCCTGTCTTGGTCATTACTGACATCAAAGCACATTCTTCCTCCATCCTGATAGATACATAACATAGGAGGTGCATCTTGCAGTGTATGAAATATACCATACTGATATCGACCTAAAAATAGACACATTAACCAATGGAATAGGATAGAGAACCTAGAAACAAACCTGTGCATGTATGGTCGATTGATTCTCAACAAAGATGCCAAAAACATACAATAAAAAAGAACAGTTTGTTTGATAAATGGTTTTGGAAAACTAGATATCCACAAGCAGAAAAATGAAATTAGATTCTTGTCTAACACCATATGCAAATATCAACACAAAACACATTAAACACTTAAATGTAAGACCTGAATTGTAAAGCTACTAAAAGAAAACAAAGAGGATATACTTACTACATTCATCTGAGCAAAGATTTCTTAGATATGATCACAAAACCAAAGTCAACAAAGAAAAATAAACAGATCGGATTGCATCAACTAAACAGCTTCCGCAAAGCAAAGGAAACAATCAAGCTAAGAGATAGTTCATGGTTTGGGAGAAAATATTTGCAAACCATATAAGGGGCTAATACCCAAAACATATAAGGAACTCAATGCAATAGCAAGAAAACAAATAATCCAATAAAAATTAGGTAAAGCACGTCAATAGACACTTATCAAAAGAAGACATACGTGACTGCCAGATATATTAAAAAATGTTCATCATCACTAATCATCAAGAAAATGCAAATTAATACCACAATGAGTTATCACCTCACACCTGTTAGAATGGCTATCATCAAAAAAGACAAAAGATAAATGTTGGCGAGGGAGTGCCGACAAGGGAACCCTTATGCAATATTGGTGGAAATGTTAATATGGCCATTACGGAAAATGGTATGGAGACTCCTCAGAAAACTAAAAATATATCTATCATATGATCCTTCAATCCCACTACTGGTATATGGTCAAAGGAATTGCAATGCCTATTCCAAAGATACCTGCACTCTCATGTTATTGAAGCATTATTCGTAATGGGTAAGATATGGAAGCACTCTGTGTCCATCAAGGAACGAATGGATCAGGAAAATGTGGTATATATGCACAATGAAATACTATTCAGTCTTAAAAAAAGGGAAAATCCCTGTAATCCTAGCACTTTGGGAGGCAGAGGCAGGTGGATCACGAGGTCAGATCGAGACCACCCTGGCTAACATGGTGAAACCCCATCTCTACTAAAAATACCAAAAATTAGCCAGGTGTGGTGGCGGGTGCCTGTAGTCCCAGCTACTCGGGAGGCTGAGGCAGGAGAATGACGTGAACCTGGGAGCTGGAGCTTGCAGTGAGCCAAGATTGCACCACTGCACTCCAGCCTGGGCAACGGAGTGAGAGACTGTCTCAAAAAAAAAGGAAAATCCTCTAATTTTTAACAACATGGATAAACCTGGAGGACACTATGCTAAGTGAAATAAGCCAGGCACAGAAAGACAAATGCTGCATCATCTCACTTGTATGAGGAATCTAAAAACATTGAAATTGTAGAAGTAGAGAGTAGAATGATGTTACCAGAAGCTGATGAAGGGGAGTGGTTGGGGAAAGGTAGTTGTTGATCAGAGGTTACAAAGTTTCAGTTAGGAGGAATAAACTTAAGAGATCTATCACATAGAATTGTGACTATAATAAATAATAATAGAGTTGTTAAAAGAGTACATTTTAAATGTTTCAATGCACACAAAAATGACAAGTATGTGAGGTGATAGATTTGTTAATTATCCTGATTGTAAACATATATCAAAAATCACATTGTACCTCATAAATATATACAGTTAGTACTTATCAACAAATAATAAAATTCAAAAAAAATAACCAAAAAGAAAAAAAAAATACCAGGCTAATCATTTGTTCATCTTAGCTTTAAATTGGTGGATTTTTTTTTTTTTTTTTTGAAAATAGGTATTTTCTGGGGAATCAGATCAGATAGAATTTGAAACATTAATGAAATAATTTAAAATAATTCTTTAGGAAAAATTAAGTTTTTGAGAAAAGCGCATTGTTGCTTAATTTTGTCAAGTTGATTCACTGCCTTTGGTTTTGAATTTTGTATTTTACAGAGCATAACAAGGAAGTCAATATTCCCTTTGTGTGTTCTTAAAATCTTTTAGAAACTGAATAATAACATTCATAATACATAAATGTATTTTGAATCTAGTCATTTCAAATTGCTGTGAGGTATAGGTAATAAACCCCTGGTTTCTGATGTTCTCTTCTATATAATTTAGTTGTTTGAGCAGTTATTTCTCATGTTTGCTTTACACATTTGTGACTTCTTTATCGATTTCATTTTTTTCAACACTTTGGTACACCAGATTTTATTACCCGAGAATAAGTTGATTTTTTCCCATATTTGCTAGAGTGAAATGAGTAAATTGCTGCAATATTCCCATTTCAAGATGTGTAAGTCCTTATGTTTTTTCAGTGTGTTTAAGTATTTCCTTACACATTTTAACCAGAGCTCTTTTTGGAGCATCCTTGGCATAGTGATATGTAAGAATCATTTTTCTTTTCAAGTTATACATAACAGTTTAAAATAATAAATATATATGTAAAATAAACATTTTTCCTCAAAAACAAAATTAGTAAGAGTGCTCATGAGCAGAAATGAGAAGGAAAGGAGCAAAGATACAATAATTCCACCTTAAATCATTTTCTGATGTTATTAGAACTTTTTAAAAATGTAAGGCCGGCTAATTTGGCCTATTATGTGCTACAATCTGTGAATTGCTATGAAAGCTGGCATTTAGTCTCCTGATTAGATACAGGGATAAAGACCAGTGCAACCATGGTCCTACATAGACTACCAAGGACTACCATGGGCCACAGAACACTGAAGGAAAAACAGGTGAAGAAAGGCAGTGAAGAGATAGGTTCCCTACCTTGCACCCTCTAAGAGTGCTCTTTGGACTCGTGGAAGAGAACAGCTCGTACACATGCTGTGTGTAAATAACAAAAACATGAAACTGAAGAAAGGTCCTTGTATGCAGCCATTTTCCTGTGTCATCATTTTTCTGCTTTGCACAGGCCAACACTTATAATGCGTATATTTCTGGGTGAAGCAGGCATAAAGAAAGACTACAACACAAATTCCATAAAAGGCTATAGAGTGTATGAAATTCATCACCAATATTCACTACACAAAAATCTTCAGTTTTGCGCCTAGATAATTTTTAGCATTTTAACTAAACGCAGCTTAGCTCACACTAAGTGATTCTGCATGTCCTAGTTAAAATTAGGAACAACATGAAAACTAGTTAAGTGGGTTCCTACAAAACAGTGTAAAGAGAAAGTCCCGATAACCAATGAATATATAAGCACAAAACCCATATGTGTACTATCAAAATTACAAGTGATATTCAACAATCATTTTTTGCTGGGTGACGTTTCAATCATTGGCTAACTTCAAAATTTTAGTTTAAAGAAGGAGAAAGAGTTATTTGGTCTAAAGAGGAGAGAGATTGTTTTATCAAAAGCCAAGTCATGCCTGTGAATAAAATGAGTAAATAAAATAAAATTTCTTGCTTCATTTGTGTACTTTATGTAAGTTAATAATGAAAAACTGGCTATACCCAGAATCTAGCAGATCTTAATCATGTAGTTATTAGTAATTAATTGATAAATATTATATGTTTATTCATACCTATTGTCTTAAGCACAACTATCAGACTTGTTTTCAGATAAAAAATTAATTCATTGTTTGAATTTTGAGACAGCAACATGGCATAGCCCATAATTAGTAAAGATTTCAAAAATTATAAGCAGATTCCACCATAAGCCATCCCTGTAACAAATGCAAAAACACATACATACTTTATAAATTATTCTATGTTCTTAAGTTCAAAGAATTAATACAAATTTATATTGTAGAATCAACACACATTTTTATTATAGAAATCGCTTAATTTTTTTTTGAATAACATATTTAAAGTAACATATTCTCAGAAATTTATACTTTATAAAAAATAGCCACCGACTGACTTGTTTTAAATTATTCTACTGATTACCGTACTTAGAAATTTATCCAAATGTTTTTTCATATTACCATTTTCTGCTTAGGCGTTGAATTACTGGTGCAATTATGTGAAAAGAATATACAACTGGGCTCTTGAAAGAAGTAAACAAAAAATTTATACAGATACCTAAAAGTAAAGATGGCCTTCTGGAATCTTCGAATAATCTCGACACTCTCCTGTTTCCTCTGTAGGGCTGGGGACACTCAGAGGTCCTCAGGTCAGTAGCTTGTGTTTGTAGTGGGTATGTCTAGATTCACAAAGCCCTAGTTGTCAGTCTGGGATGTCAGGGTTTAGAACACAGCGAGTTTGTAGAAAGACAAGCAGGAGGTAGGGTGGTCAGGGCATGAGGGTAATCAGGAGTTACACCACTGTCTCCAAACCCCTGGCTTTACGTAGTGAGAGGGATTGCTGATAGCACAACCCTGTGGAAAATGTTTCTGGAAGCAGGACCCTCAACTTGAGCCCCAATCCTATCTTTTATCTCACTCCATTCCTTACAGTTCTGTAACTTTGGATAAGCCTGTTAACCACTCTGAATCTTATTTTACTTACCTTTAAAACAGGAATAATAGTTGTTGCCTTTTAGGGTTGTTGTAAGAATAACATAAAGTTATCAATGTTTAGTTCAGTGTCAGTTGTAGAGTAAGGACCCAATAAATGGTAACTATTACATTATAGCTATTTTATTTCCCTTTGTAGGCTATGTACAGCATCTGTTTACTTATTCAGAGGTATCTATGTCCAAAGTTCGGCTTGACATGATTTTCTGTGATTATTAGATAGCAACATATTCATTATGGAGGGATTAGCCAATCAATAATAGCCCGTTGACATTTGGGAAAATGGTGTGAAAATCATAGGAGGCTGAAATTTAGGGAAGCATACCAAACACCACATTAACCATTATATATAAAATCGTGTCATTAGGCTTTGAGGAAGAAGGAATGCTGCTAGTGTTGGACCTGAAGTGCAATTTTGATGCCATAAATACTAGGAACCTCCTTACAGGTGTGTGATCAATTGAGTGGTGTAAGATGGGGCTTGAGGAAGATTTTCTTGATGGTTGTTTGATGGTCAGCAGAATCTAGGAGGGTAAGAAGAATCTCAAATTGAGAAGTTTACACAAGTAATAGAGTCTTATTTTCTGATATTATGGACCTAATTTTCCTTTAGGCTAGGCCAATTTAGATCCTTAGTGATACTGACTTATAGAGATAATAGCCCTCTTGTAGATGTCATGTATTAACGGTATGAATCCTTTAGGATTCTTCTGCATACCATATGTGGTCTCAGAGAAAGTCATGAACTATCAACCATTTTATAATTTTCTTGTGTATTTATTTCCTGTTTTTAGATTATACTTTAAGTTCCGGGATACATGTGCAGAACGTGCAGGTTTGTTGCGTAGGTATACACGTGCCATGGTGGTTTGCTGCACCCGTAAACCCATCATCTACATTAGGTATTTCTCCTAATGCTATCCCTCCCATAGCCCCCTCACCCCCTGACAGGCCCCAGTGTGTGATGTTCTTGTGTATTTCTAAAGAAATACACTTTTTTTTTTTTCCTGAGAAACCTGTTAACTAGAATTTGTAAATTTTGCCAATGAAAAAACCAGGGAACCAAAGTATCCACACAGATTTACAAAACAAATCTTTGCAAAACTAAGCCTCACAAGTTTTGAGCTACTGCATTAATTCCCACTCTCATCACTTTGGTCAAACAGACCCTTTTGAACAAAATGGAGCATACCCATAGTTATAACCCATCACACCAACTTCTTGGAAATCCAAATAGAGTTTGAGGTACCTATGTGTTCCCAGAATTGCTTAGTGAGGCAGTTTCTGGCTATGACCCAAATTGAAAACATATAAGTATTCAAACAGGACCAAGTGCTATTTTCACTCAACTTAGAGCAGCAAATATTGGAAAGAATAGAAGGCTCCTTTTGGATGTTTTCCCATTAGCTTCCAAAGACAGTGGATAAGCAATGTATGAATACCCAAACATTTGGATTTTTATCCTCATTAAAGCCTTACACAAACTTTTAAGTCCTGTCCACCACTCATTTATCCACACAATGTATTTGGAAACAATAAAGGAGAATCAATGAGGCATTTAGCTGGCAGGAGCGTAGAACCTGAATTCAATGGTTGGCTTTGCAAAGCCTGACTATAGCTGTGCTGCTGAGACATTCCACTGGGAAAGGAAACCTGATGATATTCCAGGAGAGTGTGTTGCATTTGGTGTCAGTGGAAATGGAAGGACTAAAGTTTGTGAATGAATCTCCAGCAACACACCATTTCTTATCTTGAACTCAATCATCTGAGCTGATAAAATGGATACCACACAAGCAATACAGGATGCTACGAACTGAGATTTACTTTGGGTACTCCATAATGCATAGGGACCTGCCAACAGTATTTGAGGTAATTAGGAAGCCCAGTCTCTCTAATAACAGCATAGACATGTGAGCAAAGTGACAGTGTAAAGCCTGTGACAGTAATTTATTCAATTCACAAGTATGGAGAGAGAGACAGAGAAAGAGAGAGCTCTTGGTATTGGATGCTAACATAAGAGAACCCAGAAATACACCCACAAGAAATATACCTGATATTTTTTACACAGATGCATAAGAAATTCAATGGAGGAAAGACTACTTTATCAACCAGTAGTGCTAAAGCAGGTGGAGTTCAGAAGAAAGAAAGAAAAAAAAGACTTCAAATTAAACTCACACCTTATAAAAATTAATTCAAAATGGATCATAGGCTTAAATTAAAAATGTAAAACTGTAATTTTTTTTAGGGTCTGGCTCTGTCCCCCGGGTTGCAGTGCAAATCTCAGCTCACTGTGTCCTCCGCCTCCTGGGCTCAAGCAATTCTCCTGGCTCAGCCTCCTGAGTAGCTGGGGCTACAGGTGCCTGCCACCATGCTCAACTATTTTTTTTTCTTTTTTTTTTTTTTTGTAGAGGTGGAATTTTGCTATGTTGCCCAGGTTGGTCTGGAAATCCTGAGCTCAAGCGATGCTCCCACCTTGGCCTCCCAAAGTGTGTAAAACTTTTAGAGAAAAATGTAGAAGAGAACATTTGAGACTTAGAGCTAAGCAATGAGTTTTCAGACTTGACAACAAAAGTGTGATTCGTAAGAGGAAACTTCTTTAAATTAGAGATCATTAAAAAATTTTTTTAAAAGGTAAATAACTTTTGCATCGTGAAAGCCCTTTTGAAGAGGATATAGTAAAAGAATGGGTGGAAATACTTGGAAACCACATATACTACAAATGACTGAATATCTAGAATATATAAAGAACTCTCAAATCTAAATAGCAATGAGCAAAAAATGTGATTAGAAAACATTTAAAAGGCATGAATAGATTATTTCGCCTGAGAGGATGTACAATCTGCAACCAAACACATGAGAAGACATTCAACATCATTAGCCATTAGAAAAATGCAATCTAAAACCACAATGAAATATAACAAGGAGATATCAACATGATAAAATTAAGAAACATAGTGAAAATAGTCAATGCTGGTGAGGATGCAGAGAATCTCTAATGCATGGCTAATAGAAATGTCAAATAGCATAGTCACTCTAAAAAGAATATGAAAGTTTCTTACAAAACTACATATGTAACCACCATATGACCAAGCAATTGCACTCCTGGGCAGTTCTCCCAGATAAATGAAAACTTATGTTCCACGAAAAACCTTTATGCAAATGTTTGAAGTGGCTTTATTCAAAATAACTCCAAACTGGAAACAACGCAATTGTCCTGCCATGGGTGAATGGCTAAACAAACTGTGGTACCGTACCATGGAAAGGGTATCACCTCGCAGTCATGTGATAGGTGGCAGTCCAGCCTACACTGACAAAGATAGATGAAATCAGCACCCTTCTTTTGGAAATCAATCTGGCTACATCATGTAAGTTCACAATACCCACATCACGTAACTGTACTATTTTACTGGTAGGTGTTCTTTCTGTTCAGACTCTGGCACATGTTCATAGAAAGTCACACAATAATGCTTATTGCAGTGTTGTGTGTGATAGCAAACAAACAAAAACCAAAACAGATTTTTAAAAGGAAATGAATGAACTAGATCTATGAGTATTATCATGTAAAAATTTCAAGAACACAAAATTGAATAAGAAAAGTCAATTGCCAAAAGAGATATACAGTAAGATGTCAAATGCGTATAATGATCAACACTCAGAATCATGCGGATAGATAAATAGATGATTGATTGACTGAATAAAAGATAGAGTCTGAGCACAGAAAAATGGATGGGAATGATACACAGCAACTTCAAAATAGTAGTTTGTCTAGGGAACAAGAGATTAGAAAAACAGGGAGTAAGGCTGTAGCTACTTCTGTAATGTTTTATATCTTTTAAGAAAGATCTAAAGCAAATAATTCAAACCATGCTAACATCTGCTTAATCTCAGTGGTAGGTATATAGATATCTTTTACTTTGTTTTTATGTATTGAAAATATTTAACAATTTTAAAAGAAAGAAATAAAAAGCAGGCAAGCAGGAAAGAAAGAGGCAATTTGCTGGTAGAAATTTTATAAGTAATAAACCTGTACCTTTCCCATGGCAGTTTTATTTTATCCTTCTATCTCCTAAAGCAGTAATCTGGATAATAAAATGTTTCTCTGTGAGATTTCAATGAAGGAGGGGGAAGGCGACAAGTCTTCAAAGTGACAGGTTGGGGTGGGGTAGGGGGAGATGACATCTCTCAAACAAGCCTCCTTGGTTGTGGCTGCACCCCTAGGTCAGGACAGCTGGGATATTGCTGGCATTTTTAGCAGAAGTCACCTTGGCAGGCTTGTAAGAACAGTTCCCTCCGGTTGGTAAACATATTCAAGAGTGCTCACACCTGCCCGTTCAGGTCTTTTCCTTATGGGCTTGTGAAGGTCAGCAGGATGGGCGAGTACTCATCTCCTCCCAACCTTGACAGCTTGTAGAAACATGCCAAGTGTGGTCGTCAACATGTTCTTTAAACCACCACGAAGTCCTGACACAAATGATAGCTTTTTCTTCTCCTTGGTGATTACTCATCAAAATATTGTGTATAAAATTATTAAGTTCTCACATAATTTCCAGACTATTTTGTGAACTTGGGCCCTGGTTGCCTTTTTTTTTTTTTTCCTTTTTTCTTTTTTGCCTTCCAAACTGTTCTTACTGTTCTTGTTTCCATTGCCCACTTCTATTCCCAAACAGCAAACAGAGACTTTAGCTGGGTTGTAGAACATTTCCTTTGGGAATACATGAGATAACATTTCTAAATCTGCCACCAAGTCTCTCAGCTTAGGCAGATCCTCAAATTAATTAACCCTTAGTTGTTCCATCTATAGAATTCATTATAAAATAGATCTGTAAAACAGACTATAAATACAATTGTTTTTGATGAAGGTTAAAGTAAGTTAATACTAAATATAGAAATTATGTACCTATCTATCTATTTGTCACTAATTATGAGAGTAATTACAATCCTATCTCTCAGAAACATCATGACCTTAAATAAAAATAACATTGCAAACAAAGGAGTCAGAATGTCTACTGGAGTAAGAGAAATTTTGATTTTAAAAAGCAATTTTACACTGACAAAAACAACATGAACATTCTAGAAAGTATTTTGGAATGCACTTGAGAGGCTTGAATCCAAAGAAAATTGGTAAAATCATGTTTGAAACATAATCTCTGGAACCAGACCAACTGGGCTGGGATGCTTGTTCAATATTTATTTGTTACACAATCTTGAGCAATTTACTACACTATCCTGTGCCTCAGTTGCCTCATAGCATTGTTGAGAGGCTTAAATACATGGAGTCCTTAGAATAGCACCTGGCACATACACAATGCATTGCTTTTTTTTTGATATGTCAACTTGACTAAGCTGCAATCTCTAGTTGTTCCATCAAACATTAATCTAGATGTTGCTGTGAAGGGCCTTTGTAGATGTGATTGAAGTCCATAATAAGCTGATTTTTAAGTAAGGGAGATAGTCCCAGATAACCTGGTGAGTTTGATTTGATCAGTTGAAAGGCCTTAAAAGCAGAACTGAAGAGTCTCTGAAACAGAAGAAATTCTACCAGAAGTGGATGGCAACTTCTGCTCATGGCTGAGTTCCAGCTTGCCTTCCCTGATGGCCTGCCCTGCGGATTTTTGAACTTGCCACCATTACATAAGCCAGTACTTTGCAACAAATCTCTCACTCTATATGTCTTCTTTGCTTCTCTGGTTGAATGCATATACCCATATAGCACTGTAAAATACAACACTAAAAAAATTATGATTATTTTAGGTGAGCACTTTACCTGGGTTAACAGAAGAGCAGATAAGGCCTAAAGTCTGCTCAGGAATAGGAAGGCACACACAAAAACATTTGAAGGGAAGCTAGTTCCTAGTTACTGAGAAAGCTAATGAACAGGTTCTTAAATTCTTATCCCACCATGAGACCAAGGGTTGGGTATCTTCCTCCTTCAGTCAGTCCTGCTCTCACCCCGACCCATCCTTCCCATACGAGAAGAAACTCTGGGGACAATGAATCATTCCTCTCAAGACCTCAGGAGTTATCTTTGTGACTTTAAAAATTGTAGTATAGTTTTCAACAAACTACAAAATGTGTATTTTTTTTCTATTTAACATACCTGATTTAATTGTAAAGGCCTTTAATTTTTTTTTTTTTTTTTTTTTTTTTTTTGACAGAGTCTTGTTCTCTTGCCCAGGCTGGAGTGCAGTGGTGATATCTTGGCTCACTACAACCTCCACCTCCCGGATTCAAGCATTCTGCCTTAGCCTCCCAAGTAGCTGGGATTACATGTGCCTGCCACCAGCCTGCCACCAGCCTGGCTAATTTTTGTATTTTTAGTACAGACAGAGTTTCTTCATGTTGGCCAGGCTGGTCTCAACCGCCTGACCTCAGGTGATCCTCCCGCCTCGGCCTCCTGAAGTGCTAGGATTACAGGCATGAGCCACCTATGCCCAGCCATTTGAAATTCTTGAGAAGAAATTCCATCTCATCTTCTCATACAGAGTGGATTTTTTTTTTAAATGATTGGGGCATGGTCATAAAACATGGTTGGTTTGGGGGCTATGTCTGCCAGGGTATGCTTGACTACTTAGAATTTGAAAAGTGAATAATTCTTGAATCCACCAGGATGGTTGAAAAGTGCACTCTACCATTACAGAAAAGAGGATTCTTCTAATGTGGGGTGATTTTCCAACTTGGTCACAAATGTGACAGCGTGGAACTATGGTTTGACAGCTGGTTTAATTTTGCTCAGCACTGTGTGTGTGTGTGTGTGTGTGTGTGTGTGTGTGTGTGTGTGTGTAGTAAGCATGTTCTGTTCTCTGTTAAGAATCATTTCCTTTCTTTCTACTTGGTTTCCTTTGACCTGCTCAGAACATCTTTATATTAATGTATTTTTCCCATTAATAGCAGTTGCTGACAATTGACTCAATACAATTCCTCCATAGAGGGCAAGTAGGGAGAGAAGGTGAACTCTTGAGCTTTCACCAAGGCCTACACTTAGATTCGTGCAAATGGATTAATGAAATACATGACTACTTTCTCCTTTGTGCCTATATTTTACTCACATTGTTAAACTCTATTTTGAATGAAAGAGATTGAACTACAATGAAGTATTAAAGATAGCAACATTCAGTGCTATAGATTACACCTAGAAATAAGGTAAATCTGTACTTGTAAATATTACCTTTTGCATCAATCTTAGGCCAAATGATAAAATCTGCCCACTCTTTCTGGGATCAGTCCTTCGAGGTGCTCCACCCTTCCAATCTTAACAAAGTTTCTCAAATATGAACACTTTACCCCAGGAAATGATCTGAAATAATCAGTTGCAAGGAATTTATGCAATAGTGTCAATTAATCACTGTTAAGAGTTGGGGAGAAGCCATGTTTAAGTCTTCCCTTTGATTATATAAAGAGTTTCATAACATTAGTTTAAGTATGTAGTATAAGGAGGTAGTTGGAAGAGAAGCCCTTTATTTCTCAGGCAGGGAAGCTTATTCCCAGCCCCTTGGGTACAGCAGCTATATTGAGATGGAGAAGCACAAAGCAAGGATGAATAGCCTGGATTCAAGTCATGTATTGACAACAAATGTATGCCTCTGGGTAAGTCATTTCACTCCCTGAGCTTCAGGTTCAGGTTCATGATCTGTAAAATAGTTGTCATGTACCTACTTTATAGGGTTATGTTGAAATTTTAAAATAATTGCTTACTTTACAATTCTTTGTAAGTTGTAAGCTCTCTGTAAATACAAAGACCTATTTTTCTATCTGTAAACACATTGACATCTCCTCCCAGGATGCCTCTGCTTCCAGCCAAGAGTTCACTATCGAAAAGGCTAGAAATCAGAAAAGCTGTGGCTTATCAAGTCCTTACTAAGTGCCAGGTACTGTTCTGAACACTTCAGTTGAATAACTCATTTAATCAACACAACAACCTTACCAGGTAGGTAATATCAGTATCATCATCATCTGCATTTTTCAGAGAAGGAAACGGAAGCATGGAAAGATTAAATAATATACCTATGTTTACATAGCTTGGAAGTGATGGTACTAGAATTTGAATCTAGGTGTGCTGGTTTGAGAGCAGAGCTATAACAACTCCACTCTATCACGATAAGCATAAATCAAATAATCCTATGATTTAATAATATTTAATTCTGCTGTAGAAAATAAGAAAAGTAAGAAGGATAGATAAAACTAGATAAAGGTGAAAGTAACTTGGGAGATAGGTTGAGCATAAAGTGAGCAGATCCTATGTGTTCAGAAGATGGATAGGATGGAATAGAAGGGCCAAGCGGGCAATGAATATACCTTAGGCTTTACTTGAGCCATTCAAGGGTGACACCCATTCTGGCCCATATATCCTCTGTCTGGAAATACAGATAAAACTGTAGCTGCTCATTAGACTAACTGGCAAGCTACAGGTATTGGCCAGATAGACTTACCCTGTGTGTTTCAGAGAGTGCAACTGTGTGTTGACTCCAGGTGTCTTCCATCTGCTGAGACCCCTGGCTCAAATTTCTGCTCTGACCTTTACAACTCCATCACCCACAGGGAATTCTGATATGATACAGAGATGGGACATATGAATATTGTGTACCCCAGGATTCAGGTAATGTTGTCCTCCCACCTCACTTGAATGTTACCCCTAGATTATTAACACCCTATTTCTTCTCCTTACTCTTACTGCATTTTTAAAATTAATTTAATAACCAGTGTGATAATTTGCTCTGTGAGCCTGTCTGTTCTGTGACCTCTGGGATAGCTTAAATATTGGTATACTTGGCACTTACTTGGAAGTTCATTTTCCACAGCATGCCCTAAATTTTGCTGTAGTCAATAATTTCAAATTCTACTACTACCAAGCTACTAATAAGTAATAAAAAATATTTAATTTTTGTAACCTCCATTCCTTTAGCCACTTGGTGACACTGAAAATGAAGCTAGTAATCATTATGATGACCATGAAGGTGGTGTGATGGTTTTTCATGTTTTTTGCATATATGTTACCCAAGAACATTGCTGGGTTGTTTGCATGCCCCATTTCATTTTATCCTTGCAACAATCTCCTTAGCTGCTTATAATTAGTATCCTGATTTTGAAGATGGAGAACATCAAAATAGTTGAGTAGTCAACCTGACACCATACATGCATTTAATGGCTGAACAGGAAGTCAAACCAGGTCTGACTCCACAGTTGCCCGTTTAGTCATTGGTCAGTGGTATTAATACATCTAAGCTCCCCCAGATCAAGTGCACACTTAGAGAAAAAGATCAATATGAGAAGGACTTGGAGTCCCCACAAGTTGAAACAATAGTCTTTGGTAAACAAGAGTTGACAGTATACATATACCTATCTGAGCACTTGAAAATATATGTACCTGAGAACCTAGAAAGAAAATAAATTTTAAGTAACTCTTTGAAAGCACCTTTAAAAAATGAGTACATTTTGCCTACTGGCTGCTGAAAGCAAGGACCTCCAGAAGGGAACACAAGGGACCATGAAAAAGATCTTTGATTTTTATTTTCACAATTCTGCATTCTATACAAGGCTATATAATTTGATGTCCTTTTAGAAACAATAAACAGAGGGAAAGAAATATCATTTTCATCTCCAACTATGATGCTGGTGGACCAGGGCAGATTTTCATACATCTGAGGAAGCTTAAGCTTCAGAGACCCTTCCAAGAACTTGTACTTATAATTTTGGATTTGTCATTTTGTATAAGCTTCTGGCCCCACAAAAAAATGTAATTGCCCTATGAAGACATAGTTGGTAACACAGAAATACCAAAATATAAACAATTCAGTTAGAGTATCTTGCTTAATATTGCCATCAAACAGTGCTATGAGACAATGCCAGCACATTTAAAATTCTTTTAAAATAACTTTAAATATAGCTGAAAATAATTTTAAAAATGATTTTTAAACATTTAATTTCTTTTAGTAATTTAAGATAAATATTAAAAGGCAGCATATTCTTTGTTTTCTTTCTCTGCCCTTTTGATTCCTTTTTCCTCCAAATGCATCTGCTTTTTCATAGAAGGCAGAAAAGATGGCAAGGCAATTTCAGCAGGGAATTTTATGCAGATGCAGTATTTATGATGGTTGTCCTGGGGAGAGTCTGTGATTAATGATCACATATAACCTGGTTCAATATATATATATTTAAAGTAGGCTTCCTTATTGGCTACAATGTACTACAAAATGGACTAGACATCGAAAGATCTCTTAATCCGAGGACATAGCCCAATGGGTCAGTTGGGTATTGTTTATAACCTTTAAGATCAATGGTTTTGAAGGTCATGTGTAGTACACCTTTACTTAGCCTGCCAGTAGTAAGTCTACTTTCTGGATATGTTAACAAAATTGCTAACATTAGCTATTTTCTTCACCCGGCATTTGGATGCTACTTATTTTTCCAAACAATGAGTTTTAAGACAGATTCATCATACCTACCTAGATCGTAGGGACACTCAACCACAGTATTCCTCTGACTTTCAGTTTCTTCACTGTAGAAATTAGCCAGGAACTCATGTAATTGAGAAGATAATTATGCATAAGGAGCAGCAACAGGAACAACCATAGCAATAGGAGACCCTCCAAAGTGAGGTTATTAGAGAAGTGTATTAGACTCACACCTCCTCGGAATATCTTTTAATTTTGTGTTTTGTTTGATTTTTGTTTCAGATTCCTTCCACTGCAGGTTTTTTGCCTGCCTTTGGGAGGCCTCAGGCTAGTGGTTCTATACTGTTGTTGCACTTTAGACATACCTGGGAGAGCTTTAAAAAAATGCTGTAGCAGGGCCATATGTCTAGAGATTTTGTCCGATTGGTAGAGCCCAAGCATTACTATATCTAAAAGGCTTTGCAGAGAATTTTGATGTGCAGCAGGGTTGATGTCACTCCTCTGAGCCGTGACTAACATTACACTGCTCTTTCAATGTTCTGCAGTGTATTTCTCCCTTGGGTGCCCCTTATGCTCGCTCCTCTCCCTTCACTCTTCCTTTCAGTAACCCTCCCTTATGCTCTATTTCATCATCATTCAAGAAACATTTATTACATGCACAGGTATGTTTATGGCAGCACTGTTCACAATAGCAAAGACTTGAAACCAACCCAAAAGCCCATCAGTGATGGACTAGATAAAGAAAATGTGGCACATATACACCATGGAATACTATGCAGCCATAAAAAAGGATGAGTTCACGTCCTTTGCAGGGACCTGGATGAAGCTGGAAACCATCATTCTCAGCAAACTATCGCAAGAACAGAAAACCGAACACTGCATGTTCTCACTCATAAGTGGGAGTTGAACAATGAGAACCTATGGACACAGAGAAGGGAACATCACACACTGGGGCCTATTGGGGGGTGTGGTACTAGGGGAGGGAGAGAATCTACATTAGGAGAAATACTTAATGTAGATGACGGGTTGATGGGTACAGCAAACCACCATGGCACGTGTATGCCTATGTAACGTTCTGCACATGTATCACAGAACTTAAAGGATAATTTTTTAAAAATTTCCAAAAGTGAAAATAATAATAATAATAATAATAATAGGCCTAGAGAACAACAACAACAACAAAAGAAACATTTATTATGTATTTTAAAAACTATCTGACACTGGACTAACATTGGGGATATAAACAAATAAAAATAATGATAATGGAAATACAGGCACTGTCTTTGAAGCATCAGAGTTCATCAAGTAGATGATTGGAAGCCAACCATCCCGATCTGTCTGAGGCTGGGAGTGCATTTGTGGGGAGTACCTTAGATGTGGAACTTTCAGGGCTAAAACCAAGAAAGTCCTGGGAACACTGGGCTAAGTTGCTCACCCTAACTAGGAAACAATGAGGAATGGAAGAACTCTGTCTGGAGGGCTGAGGAAAGATTATGAATGTGACTGTACAAACCCATTGGAGCTCCTGTCTTAAAACATGAATAGGTACAGTATTTGCTTTGTACATTAGAGTGGAAGGATGAAAGGCATTAAAAGTGCCCATAGTGGCAATGGCAGCATTGAAGATATTCATATTTTTATAGTTACTTTAATTTTTCCCAGTTGAGAAGTCTACATTTTTAACTCAATATTTTCCAAACCTCTATATTGTCATAGAATTTTTTCACCCAAGACTTTTAAATAACTCCTAGACCCACTATTTTGGGAAATGCTGGACTCAGTCATAGACTTGGAGAAGGGTAGTTCATAGAAATGAGAGTGGAGAAAGGGCAGGGATAGACTGGGTACAGGAGTTAGAAGGACATACTAAGAAGTTTGAAGTTTTTCTTATGGGTAACGAGAAGTTTTGAGTTTTTAAATGGGAAAATAGCCTCGAAAGTGTTTAGTTTTAAAAACTAAAAAAACTTTCTTCAAAGTTTTTTTTTTTTTTTTTAACTTCCCTTAAGGTGCTTGTTCACTATGGGTCTCATGTAAATGTTTAACCTTGAGTGGGGTTTACTACAGCTTTGGGTTGGATTCTCAAGCAACCTGAGCCTGGGAAGAAGCAGTTTTGGAAAGGTCCTTCCTATGGCTTTCTGCACAGGGTACTAGGGGAGAAAGAGACTGGGGGGAAATAAAGAAGTTAGTAGGTGGTCAGTTTACCTATGTGAAAAATGATAAGGGATGAACTGAAATACTGGTTGCAAATAGAAAGGAAATAAAGTTTCAGAGATTTATATCAAGGGTACTATTAATAATAAAAGGTAAATGATAATGTTTGTTTTTAAATCCCCTGGCTTCAAAGTAGAAGGTAGGAGAGAAGATTTGAAATTTTCCCAATTTGGTGAATATAACAAATATTTGAGGTGAGGGATATCCCAATTACCCTGATTTGATCATTATACATTGTATGCATGTAGGAAATATCGCATTGTATGCATGTAGGAAATATCATATGTACCCCATTAATGTCTACAACAATTATGTAACAACAAAGAAAAGATTTATAAATAGACATATATTAATAGTCAATTTCTTTTGATTGCTGAGTATTTCCATTATGAGGATTTACTACAATTTGTTTATCCGTTCACCAGCTGATGGATATTTGGATATTTCCAGGTTTCAGCAATTATGCATAAGGCTAAAATACATATTAAAAAATAGATGAATAAATTTTCTGTCTTCACATTTGTAGAGGGTAGGGCTCCAAATAAAAATCCAACAGCCAGTTAAATGTAATTTCACATGAACAACAAAATGTTTGAGTAAGTGTGTCTTAGGCAATATTTTTTTTCTAAATCCTAAAAGAGGGTGAATTCACATTTTAAATATCCATCTCATCTCATGGAGAAATAACAACTCTCTAGAAAGGTATGCTTCTTCCTTAAAAAAGGACTGTGTCAACATGAGATACAGTGCAGCCCACTCTCTGAGTAACAGGTGCTTCAAATGAGCTACACAGGCCTTTGTTGGTGGACAGAGATAATAAACTGAACTTAGTAGTTGCTATAATCATTTATGAGGTTTTTGCTATGAACAGTTCTGTAGATCCAAACTTTTGTTACTTGTATCAAACAGGAGAATCACCTTGTCCCAGGCATATTATTCCGATAGTGGTATACTAACATGGAGACCTGGTAATCGCATGCATATTTAGTGACATCTGGGGGAAAATTCAGAAAACATTACTGTCGGTGAATTTTCAAGTATTGGCTGTTTGTAATTCAGCTATTTTAAGTTAAAATTATGGCCAAGGAATGTATGGGTACTCGGTGATTATTTTAGAGTTGGAGTCTACCCCTAGCATGTCTATTTTCCTTTCAATTGATGGTTCCTCTCAGAGTACATATACTGGGGCATGCAGTTAGGGGAGGCTGAGTCTCTAGTATGCTGATGACTAGACCATGATAGGGACACAATATTCTGACATAGATCTTTGTGATAGTTTGCTAACAGCCTCTTGTTCTTCTCGTGTCCCTATGTATTAGACTTTGTTCCCTTACCCATCCAGGAGGGAGTCTATTGATCTACCCTTTGAATATGAAGTACCTGTGGCTGGCTTCCTCTGACAGACTGTATGGAAAGTGAAATTGCATGAGTTCTAGAGCTTAGGCCTAGAGACCCCACGTGGCTTCTGCCCTTCTCCATCCATACCTGTGGCTGACCTGTCAAAAACATCTGTTCTGAAAAGGGACAGGCCTATGGCTGGGAACTTTCTGTTAGGAAAAGCTATAGTGGGAGGGCTCCAGGGATACAATATGGGAAAATATGAGTGTTGACTCAGAAGTTTAGGCTACAGGGTGAAACACCACTTACATAGAAGGAGACCAGCCTTCTAAGTGGTTTTATTGAATACACTGAAGTAATCTTTCTCAAACATAGTACTGAGATGCTATTCCTTTACTTTAGATATTTCAGTAACCAGATCCAATCCTAATATTTGCAAGGGTTTGGGACAAAAGAACAAACGTAAATCCACATAGATATGGATAAAAATAGAAAAGTTGCACAACAATTTAACAAACTCTAAACAGAATAAGTCATTTTGTAAGAAAGATGACTTCCTGTTGACAAAATCTAAACATACATGTAAAGCTAAGGTTTTTATATGAAGTCAGGGGGATAATAAAAACAGCTGAAGTGGGTTGTCTTCATGCATGTCTGAGTATTCTGATATAGTTCAATGATTTTAGGCTAAGAAAGTGAAAATACAAAATTTATAGCTTGTTAGATATTAATTCTGTAATATTAATCTTAGCAAAATCACTAATTGTGGTAGGTATTCTAATCAAAATGTTCACATATTAATAATTTGTTCAAGTGACAACAATGATATAAATTATAAATACTAAAAATGTACAAAATTAATTTTGGATATATTTTCATTAAAGATTTATGCTAAAGTAAATGTAAAAAATGATGATGATTTTTCATATCTTTTCAAAGAAGACTTTTCTCCAAGAAAGTTGAGGTTATCTATTATAATTAAAAGGCAAATAAATTATAATGAGGGAATATCACAAAATTAAATAAGATATTTTTAAATAAAGCCTGTACTCTCATAAAACAGTTTTGGAGCTGGGAAGTCGTAAGGAAGAGAAGCAAGTCACTGGGCCAAAAGTCCCACTCAACTGTCACACACACAGAATAAGGTCCAGGTGAGCCCAGGTATGCCCAGGTGTGCCCAACCCCCAGTGGATCCCCCAGCTAAACGTAGCCTCCAGAAAGAGCATAGGCAAGATGAGCAAAAGAATCAATTGGCCAATAGACAGAACTGAAAGAAATACTCGTATATTATCTGGAAACTGAGACAGTATCATTCTCACGTACACATGTAGAAAAGGTGCTCAGCATAGACGGCTTGCCCAGCATAATACAATCACTACAGGCAGGCACTATGATTTTAAACAAAATCTCTGTAATTCTTTGCCTTTTCTGCTGTATCTTAGGAAGCTTCAGAGAATCTTCAGAATATTAGGGAAAACTGTAATTGGATTTAGATGAACCCTTTGGCCCAAAGAGTTTATCTGTCAGATAAGGTCAATCCTTATTTTTAGATTCTCTGACTTTTGTAGAAAATTAAATGCAAATTTTTATTTGGCACTGAGTGTAGGAATGAATGTGTGTCAAATGAACTAAATCAGATGACATTAAGAAGTATTTAGCAAAAGGCTTGGAACTAACATAAATATTATTTCACTTTCTAGCTGCACACATATAGACCTGGCCAAAAATTAAAATTCATTACATTCAGTGAAACCATATGCATCTGGTTTATAAAACTTATTATCCAAGGCATAATTAATCAAGCATATTAAATTAACAGACAGATATTTGTTGAGCTCATATTGTGCAAGAGGCTCTGTGTTGGATGCTGTATCACATGTTCCATCTGAAAAAAACAGTGGATAACTTCTTTTTAATGGCTTAGATTTCTGGAACTATGTGGATATTTTACTTAGGTGTTAATGAATGAGAGCCCTAGATTAAATGTTGTGCACACTTGAAGGTATGTGAACCATTGGCCATCCATGTATCAAACAAAACATATTCCTGCTTTATATATTTTGCCCAGAAATGTATTGATAATACTATTTATCCATTTCAAATAGAACTTAAGAGGGACCTACATTTTATTTTATAGTCTTTAGTTACGTGAATATTTCTTTATTCTGTACATTTATTTATATTAAAAAATAAGTTTAAAAAGTATGTATTTTCAGAAGCTAACATATTTAAGATCTGTGTATATCTTTTAAAATTATTATTGTGTGAGCATTTATTTATATTATATAATACACTTTTATTTTTGTTTTGATTTTCTAGGGCTGCCATAAACTGTCACAGACTGGAGAGCTTTTAAACAATAGAGAGTTAATTTCTCACAGTTCTGGAGGTTGAATGTCCAAGATCAACGTGTTGGCAGGTTGGGTTTCTCCTGAGGCCTCTCTTTTTGGCTTGCAGATAGCTGTCATCTCTCTGTGTCCTCACGTGGTCTTTTCTTTGTGCATGCACATCCCTGATGGCTGTTCGTGTGTCCAAATTTCCTCTTCTTGCAAGGACATCAATCGGATAGGATTAGTGCCCACTCTAACAACCTCACTTAGCCTGACTCACCTCTTTAATGTCTGTCTGTCCACATGTAGCCACATTCTGAGGTTCTAAGGGTTAGGGCTTCAACATATAAATTTGGAGGGGAAACAAAACTTTGAAAGGGACACAATATAACCCGTAGCAATTTTTATTATCTTATTTACAACAGAATATGTATATCCTTTAATATTATTATTAAAGGACACTTTATATATTCCTCTTTACATTATTCTAACATTTTACACTTACTTATTTGATTGTAATGATAACTAGCAGTTAATATTTAAAGCTTACCATCTGGTGTAACAATAATGATTTTATATTAATTATGACATTTAAACCTCGTGGTGACCATAAGAGCCAGCTACTGCTATTATTCCTATTGCACTGGTGAGAAAACTGAGATTAAGAGTTGTTTGTTGACTTGTAAAGTTACATGACTACTTAGTGGAGAGACCAGATTGTAGTCCAGGCCCTTTGCCTGCAAAGCAGCCCTGTGAAATCGGTATTGCGGGTACTATGTAATTTGTTGGGGGTTGCAGGGTATGAATTGTTCCCTTATCATATTTTGAATTCTTATATGGCAGGTCCATTCATTCATCTTTGATGCTAAAATTCTAGCATTTTAGCTCTGTGCCTGGCAAAGAGTTGGTGTTTAATACACTATTGACTTGATGTCAGTTAGTTTTAATCATCATTACTTTCTTTTGAGAAATAAAGAGATACTAGATAAGTAACCACGACGAATTCAACCGAGCATCCTAAAGTAGTTTAGCTACAGGGAGCATATAGCATATCAGTAAATATTTCATTGAACCTGAAAGCGGGGTGCTTCATAGATGTTTGAATCAAACCAAATCAAGAGATTGAACTGTTTGCCTAAAGCCACCCAGTTAACTGGTGACAGATTTAAAAGCAAAACCAAACAAAAATACTAGGACTTTATTCCATTTCTGGTCCAGTTACTTTACTTTTACATCTAAATGCTCCATTTACAAGTGAAGTCACCCTAGTAAAGTTTGTAGGATAGAGAAACCGATAGTGTGTACTATTTTTTAAAATGCTTGTTAGGGTTCCTTCAAAAAGAGAATCACAATTCATTGCTTTTCTTTTCTGGCAATCAGATATTTATTTAATAACTCAGAGCCAGGTTGAGATGAAAGCAATTTAGTGCTGTCTTTAGAATGGCCACAGCAACATAATCTTTATTTTATATGATAAAAAGACTTGATTGGGCAAGCAATTAATATTATATGTGCCTGCATACTGTAAGATAGCGAATGCACCTGTGCTTGAAGGCTGTTTCACTGTAACACCTACCCATTGAGCTTTCACATTTTGGCCAATTTCAGCTTTAGCGTTGAATGGAAAGCCCTGGGGTCTCAGTGTGCTTTCCATTAGAATCCAATTCATCTTTGTTTCCCTCCTTCAGCCATCTGGTTACTACTGTGAGTAAATGGGAATTGGGATGCTTTATCAAAGCACAGAGTGATGAAATCCCAAGCACCTCAAATGGTTCCTAGCTTTTCTACTTAGAAATCACAAGCAATCCATTCCCTCTTTTTGCTCCTTTTCTCATAGTCATGCCGCATGTTATCTTAACAGACTTTCTTTGACTTTCTATCTTGCAAAAATAGGATAGAGGTAATTTCTTAAACACTTCTCATTCTCAAATAATCACAGAGATGTTTCACTTAATCCTATGTAGGTAGCTTCAATTCACATATCCGTGTAAGATGTACACATTTATTCCTTTTTATTGAGTTTTATGCTGCATGCAATACTAACTGATTCTGCCACTCACCATGTATATCTTTTTAAATAAATAATTTTATTTCTTTACCGCTTAATTTGCTTATCTGCAATGTGGAGATAGTAAGTCTGAATTATTTCAGTGGTAACCTGGGAAAATAAATTAGTTTGGAAAGAATTTTGAGTTTTCCTGCTGAAAGATTTTATAATTGGTATTGCTTTTATTTTCATCAATAGAATGCTGAACGTAATACGAAAAAAAAAAAAAATTAAGTGAACAAGGTCCGAGCCTCATGCTCACCTCTTCAAGCATAATTCTGTTTCATCAAACTTGCCTCACATTCACTTCTGTATGTGATTGGACCCACAGAAAGCAGAGACTACACAAACTCATTACAATCAAATGGGACTTGAATTCTCTTGTCTAATGTCATAATAAGCAATTATGAGCATCTTCTCAGCATTCAAATTGGGTAATGGTGAAGCCCTAGAGAGGCATTAGATGCTGGCAGACTCTGGCTGATGGAATGTGCATATGCTCAATGGTTCCCTAAAGGCAGAATGGGGAGCTAGACGCCAGGGCAGATTGCCCTCAGTATTTAGGGTAGACACTACCTTCAATTATGACTTGTGTTTTATAATTGGGGCAGTTATAATAATATGTGTGTTCATTCTGGAGAACTCATTGTGGCAACAGAACGAACAGCATTTTCTATTTCCCATTTTCATTGGAGAATAGCAAATGAATTTCTTCTTTCAACTTCACATTTTCCCGAAGAAGTCTGGGAAAATATTGGTTGCTACTATATGTTATTATTTCATTTTAAGTTAAATCTCCTTTTGTTGACTCTGGGAAAGGTAGCAGATTTTGTATTATCGGTGGAACACTTTGCAGTGATAATTAGATAAAAAAACACTTGCCACCCTAAGGAAGTAGTGCCTCTTAATTATTAGAAATTTTCCCTCCAAACAAATTAGTTACTAAATTGGAGTACTCTCTTCTGCTGAGCCTTTGCAGTAAAATATGATGTCCTCTGTCTTTTTTTCACAAAACCAGAAGACTGTTAAGGGATATTACTTCTTGTAACTATATGATTCAGTAAAATAATTATCAAGTGACATTTATACATATTGTAAAACTCTTTACATTGGAGATCTTTAGAAGAAAGTACCTTTCATACCTATCAGCCTAGATGGTACAAGAAACACAAAATGTTGGACTAAGTTAAAGAGCTCCGAAAAAATATCAGTATTTTTTTATTTTAAGTGAAGAAAAACATAGAGAAATAGGGATATTCTGCAGGAATTATTGACATTATTTTTATATATGCATAATTTTCACTTTTTAGTTCCAAAAACTATTTAAAAGCATATAATACACATTGAAAAGTAAACTATTAAAGATACACTAAATGTGTGGACCAAGCCCTAAAGCTTCAATACTTAAAGATGTTCCATCTATTATGTGGTCCATTTCTCCACTGGCAAAATCAATGTAGTTATTTCATTTGTCTCAACAACCAAATTACTCTGATGCCTGGTTGGTCTGATCCATGATGGATTAGATTCCAGCATCAATTATTGGAATGGTTCACATTCTGATGTGGCTATCCCATGCAGATGTTGTCAAAGTACCCTGTGAACCAAAGCTCAGTGCCATCTCAAATAGATTCCCTTTGATGCATACAAAACAGAAATCCTTGCTGACTCTTCAGATCATCAAGGTAAGCTATATTAAGAATGCTTTACCGAAAGATGGCCGAATAGGAACAGCTCCAGTCTCCAAATCCCAGCGCGAGCGACACAGAAGACCGGTGATTTCTGCATTTTCAACTGAGGTACTGGGTTCATCTCACTGGGGAGTGCCGGACGATCGGTGCTGGTCAGCTGCTGCAGCCCGAACAGCGAGAGCTGAAGCAGGGCGAGGCATCGCCTCACCTGGGAAGCGCAAGGGGGAAGGGAATCCCTTTTCCTAGCCAGGGGAACTGAGACACACAACACCTGGAAAATCGGGTAACTCCCACCCCAATACTGCGCTTTAAGCAAACAGGCACACCAGGAGATCATATCCCACACCTGGCCGGGAGGGTCCCACACCCACGGAGCCTCCCTCATTGCTAGCACAGCAGTCTGTGATCTACCGGCAAGGCAGCAGCGAGGCTGGGGGAGGGGCGCCCGCCATTGCTGAGGCTTAAGTACCTAAACAAAACTGCTGGGAAGCTCGAAGTGGGTGGAGCTCACAGCAGCTCAAGGAAACCTGCCTGTCTCTGTAGACTCCACCTCTGGGGACAGGGCAATAACAAACACAGCCGAAACCTCTGCAGACGCAAATGACTCTGTCTGACAGCTTTGAAGAGAGCAGTGGATCTCCCAACACGGAGGTTGAGATCTGAGAAGGGACAGACTCCCTGCTCAAGTGGGTCCCTGACCCCTGAGTAGCCTAACTGGGAGACATCCCCCACTAGGGGCAGTCTGACACCCCACACCTCACAGGGTGGAGTACACCCCTGAGAGGAAGCTTCCAAAGCAAGAATCAGACAGGTACACTCGCTGTTCAGAAATATTCTATCTTCTGCAGCCTCTGCTGCTGATACCCAGGCAAACAGGGTCTGGAGTGGACCTCAAGCAATCTCCAACAGACCTAGAGCTGAGGGTCCTGACTGTTAGAAGGAAAACTATCAAACAGGAAGGACACCTACACCAAAACCCCATCAGTACATCACCATCATCAAAGACCAGAGGCAGATAAAACCACAAAGATGGGGAAAAAGCAGGGCAGAAAAGCTGGAAATTCAAAAAATAAGAGCGCATCTCCTCCGGCAAAGGAGCGCAGCTCATCGCCAGCAACGGATCAAAGCTGGACGGAGAATGACTTTGACGAGATGAGAGAAGAAGGCTTCAGTCCATCAAATTTCTCAGAGCTAAAGGAGGAATTACGTACCCAGGGCAAAGAAACTAAAAATCTTGAAAAAAAAGTGGGAGAATTGTTGGCTAGAGTAATTAATGCAGAGAAGGTCATAAACGAAATGAAAGAGATGAAAACCATGACACGAGAAATACGTGACAAATGCACAAGCTTCAGTAACCGACTCGATCAACTGGAAGAAAGAGTATCAGCGATTGAGGATCAAATGAATGAAATGAAGTGAGAAGAGAAACCAAAAGAAAAAAGAAGAAAAAGAAATGAACAAAGCCTGCAAGAAGTATGGGATTATGTAAAAAGACCAAATCTACGTCTGATTGGGGTGCCTGAAAGTGAGGGGGAAAATGGAACCAAGTTGGAAAACACTCTTCAGGATATCATCCAGAAGAACTTCCCCAACCT
Source organism: Macaca mulatta (assembly GCF_049350105.2). NCBI lineage: Eukaryota > Metazoa > Chordata > Mammalia > Primates > Cercopithecidae > Macaca > Macaca mulatta. Next base: position 160,430,410 of record NC_133409.1, on the reverse strand, counting down.
GGTAGGGCAGGCCAACATTCAAATCCAGGAAATACAGAGAACGCCACAAAGATACTCCTCGAGAAGAGCAACTCCAAGACACATAATTGCCAGATTCACCAAAGTTGAAATGAAGGAAAAAATCTTAAGGGCAGCCAGAGAGAAAGGTCGGGTTACCCACAAAGGGAAGCCCATCAGACTAACAGCAGATCTCTCGGCAGAAACTCTCCAAGCCAGAAGAGAGTGGGGGCCAATATTCAACATTCTTAAAGAAAAGAATTTTAAACCCAGAATTTCATATCCAGCCAAACTAAGTTTCATAAGTGAAGGAGAAATAAAATCCTTTACAGATAAGCAAATGCTTAGAGATTTTGTCACCACTAGGCCTGCCTTACAAGAGACCCTGAAGGAAGCACTCAACATGGAAAGGAACAACCGGTACCAGCCATTGCAAAAACATGCCAAAATGTAAAGACCATCGAGGGTAGGAAGAAACTGCATCAACTAATGAGCAAAATAACCAGTTAATATCATAATGGCAGGATCAAGTTCACACATAACAATATTAACCTTAAATGTAAATGGACTAAATGCTCCAATTAAAAGACACAGACTGGCAAACTGGATAAAGAGTCAAGACCCATCAGTCTGCTGTATTCAGGAGACCCATCTCACATGCAGAGACATACATAGGCTCAAAATAAAGGGATGGAGGAAGATTTACCAAGCAAATGGAGAACAAAAAAAAGCAGGGGTTGCAATACTAGTCTCTGATAAAACAGACTTTAAACTATCAAAGATCAAAAGAGACAAAGAAGGCCATTACATAATGGTAAAGGGATCAATTCAACAGGAAGAGCTAACTATCCTAAATATATATGCACCCAATACAGGAGCACCCAGATTCATCAAGCAAGTCCTTAGAGACTTACAAAGAGACTTAGACTCCCATACAATAATAATGGGAGACTTCAACACTCCACTGTCAACATTAGACAGATCAACGAGACAGAAAGTTAACAAGGATATCCAGGAATTGAACTCATCTCTGCAGCAAGCAGACCTAATAGACATCTATAGAACTCTCCACCCCAAATCAACAGAATATACATTCTTCTCAGCACCACATCGTACTTACTCCAAAATCGACCACGTAATTGGAAGTAAAGCACTCCTCAGCAAATGTACAAGAACAGAAATTATAACAAACTGTCTCTAAGACCACAGTGCAATCAAACTAGAACTCAGGACTAAGAAACTCAATCAAAACAGCTCAACTACATGGAAACTGAACAACCTGCTCCTGAATGACTACTGGGTACATAACGAATTGAAGGCAGAAATAAAGATGTTCTTTGAAACCAATGAGAACAAAGATACAACATACCAGAATCTCTGGGACACATTTAAAGCAGTGTGTAGAGGGAAATTTATAGCACTAAATGCCCACAAGAGAAAGCAGGAAAGATCTAAAATTGACACTCTAACATCGCAATTAAAAGAACTAGAGAAGCAAGAGCAAACACATTCGAAAGCTAGCAGAAGGCTAGAAATAACTAAGATCAGAGCAGAACTGAAGGAGATAGAGACACAAAAAACTCTCCAAAAAGTCAATGAATCCAGGAGTTGGTTTTTTGAAAAGATCAACAAAATTGACAGACCACTAGCAAGACTAATAAAGAAGAAAAGAGAGAAGAATCAAATCGACGCAATTAAAAATGATAAAGGGGATATCACCACCGACCCCACAGAAATACAAACTACCATCAGAGAATACTATAAACACCTCTACGCAAATAAACTGGAAAATCTAGAAGAAATGGATAATTTCCTGGACACTTACACTCTTCCAAGACTAAACCAGGAAGAAGTTGAATCCCTGAATAGACCAATAGCAGGCTCTGAAATTGAGGCAATAATTAATAACCTACCAACCAAAAAAAGTCCAGGACCAGATGGATTCACAGCTGAATTCTACCAGAGGTACAAGGAGGAGTTGGTACCATTCCTTCTGAAACTATTCCAATCAATAGAAAAAGAGGGAATCCTCCCTAACTCATTTTATGAGGCCAACATCATCCTGATACCAAAGCCTGGCAGAGACACAACAAAAAAAGAGAATTTTAGACCAATATCCCTGATGAACATTGATGCAAAAATCCTCAATAAAATACTGGCGAACCGGATTCAGCAACACATCAAAAAGCTTATCCACCATGATCAAGTGGGCTTCATCCCTGGGATGCAAGGCTGGTTCAACATTCGCAAATCAATAAACATAATCCAGCATATAAACAGAACTAAAGACAAGAACCACATGATCATCTCAATAGATGCAGAAAAGGCTTTTGACAAAATTCAACAGCCCTTCATGCTAAAAACGCTCAATAAATTCGGTATTGATGGAACGTACCTCAAAATAATAAGAGCTATTTATGACAAACCCACAGCCAATATCATACTGAATGGGCAAATCTGGAAAAATTCCCTTTGAAAACTGGCACAAGACAGGGATGCCCTCTCTCACCACTCCTATTCAACATAGTGTTGGAAGTTCTGGCTAGGGCAATTAGGCAAGAGAAAGAAATCAAGGGTATTCAGTTAGGAAAAGAAGAAGTCAAACTGTCCCTGTTTGCAGATGACATGATTGTATATTTAGAAAACCCCATTGTCTCAGCCCAAAATCTCCTTAAGCTGATAAGCAACTTCAGCAAAGTCTCAGGATACAAAATTAATGTGCAAAAATCACAAGCATTCTTATACACCAGTAACAGACAAACAGAGAGCCAAATCATGAATGAACTTCCATTCACAATTGCTTCAAAGAGAATCAAATACCTAGGAATCCAACTTACAAGGGATGTAAAGGACCTCTTCAAGGAGAACTACAAACCACTGCTCAGTGAAATAAAAGAGGACACAAACAAATGGAAGAACATACCATGCTCATGGATAGGAAGAATCAATATCGTGAAAATGGCCATACTGCCCAAGGTAATTTATAGATTCAATGCCATCCCCATCAAGCTACCAATGAGTTTCTTCACAGAATTGGAAAAAACTGCTTTAAAGTTCATATGGAACCAAAAAAGAGCCCGCATCTCCAAGACAATCCTAAGTCAAAAGAACAAAGCTGGAGGCATCATGCTACCTGACTTCAAACTATACTACAAGGCTACAGTAACCAAAACAGCATGGTACTGGTACCAAAACAGAGATATAGACCAATGGAACAGAACAGAGTCCTCAGAAATAATACCACACATCTACAGCCATCTGATCTTTGACAAACCTGAGAGAAACAAGAAATGGGGAAAGGATTCCCTATTTAATAAATGGTGCTGGGAAAATTGGCTAGCAATACGTAGAAAGCTGAAACTGGATCCTTTCCTTACTCCTTATACGAAAATTAATTCAAGATGGATTAGAGACTTAAATGTTAGACCTAATACCATAAAAACCTAGAGGAAAACCTAGGTAGTACCATTCAGGACATAGGCATGGGCAAAGACTTCATGTCTAAAACACCAAAAGCAACGGCAGCAAAAGCCAAAATTAACAAATGGGATCTCATTAAACTAAAGAGCTTCTGCACAGCAAAAGAAACTACCATCAGAGTGAACAGGCAACCTACAGAATGGGAGAAAATTTTTGCAATCTACTCATCTGACAAAGGGCTAATATCCAGAACCTACAAAGAACTCAAACAAATTTACAAGAAAAAAACAAACCACCCCATCAAAAAGTGGGCAAAGGATATGAACAGACATTTCTCAAAAGAAGACATTCATACAGCCAACAGACACATGAAAAAATGCTCATCATCACTGGCCATCAGAGAAATGCAAATCAAAACCACAATAAGATACCATCTCACACCAGTTAGAATGGCGATCATTAAAAAGTCAGGAAACAACAGGTGCTGGAGAGGATGTGGAGAAATAGGAACACTTTTACACTGTTGGTGGGATTGTAAACTAGTTCAACCATTATGGAAAACAGTATGGCGATTCCTCAAGGATCTAGAACTAGATGTACCATATGACCCAGCCATCCCATTACTGGGTATATACCCAAAGGATTATAAATTATGCTGCTATAAAGACACATGCACTCGTATGTTTATTGCAGCACTATTCACAATAGCAAAGACTTGGAATCAACCCAAATGTCCATCAGTGACAGATTGGATTAAGAAAATGTGGCACATATACACCATGGAATACTATGCAGCCATGAAAAAGGATGAGTTTGTGTCCTTTGTAGGGACATGGATGCAGCTGGAAACCATCATTCTCAGCAAACTATCACAAGAACAGAAAACCAAACACCGCATGTTCTCACTCATAGGTGGGAACTGAACAATGAGATCACTTGGACTCAGGAAGGGGAACATCACACACAGGGGCCTGTCATGGGGAGGGGGGAGGGGGGAGGGATTGCATTGGGAGTTATACCTGATGTAAATGACGAGTTGATGGGTGCAGCACACCAACATGGCACAAGTATACATATGTAACAAACCTGCACGTTATGCACATGTACCCTACAACTTAAAGTATAATAATAATAAATAAATTTAAAAAAAAAAAAAAGAATGCTTTACCTAGCAATGACTATTTTCTCATTTTGTATATTACCTTATTCGGATATTATAGTCTCTCTAGGTTTACAAAGGCAGTTGCCAATAAAAGGAGTAGCAACCGTTTTTACAACACTTCCTGCCTTTATAAAATCAGTTGTAGGAAACTTAATAGCATGTGGACAGAGAAATGAATAAAAATACATAAGCAGTCCCAAACACATTACATTGAAATTATTTTTTAATTACAAAAAAAGACAAGGTTTGCTTTAGCTTCAGCTTCAAATTAGCACAGAATTCATGGTAACATTTATTTATGGAATTAGGCTTAAGAATTGGGTGTAAGGATTACAAATAAACTAATCAACAACAAACAACAAGTAATGACGGGAGATTGGACACAGTTAGAGAGATGTCTGGAGCTCAGAGGGCCCTGCTTCACATATCAGCTTTCATAGTTCTGATTCCCTCTGTAATGACTCCAGCCCTCTGTTTCCATCTGATATCGAACGCTAGTAACGCTGAGAAAGAAGAAGAAAACAATGCTCCCAAGTGCGAGAAAGAGTGAGTTTTTTCATGCTTTTAACAATGTGACCTTAGGTATTGATTTATAGCCTGCCGCAGCACCCCAGAGCAAAAGGGAACATTGATAATTAAGTCAGTATCTGCACTTTCTAAAATAGTGCTGACTTGCCACAAAGAGAGCCCCTTTATTTTTCCTCTCTGTCTCCCAGTGAATGCAGATGCAGCCACTGACCTCTGACCTTTCTCCAAATTCTCTAGCTGCAGCTGTTATTTTTCTTTCTTGGGACCTTTAGCTGCTGATAGACCAGTAAGATTCCTTAAATTGTGTGTGCAACTTTCTTTTAAGCAAACATGAAACAATTTATACCTCAAGCTTTACTTATAAAATATATCTTTATTGAGCTGAGAATGAAATTAAATACTTTTACTTGGGCACCTATTAGAGATTTGCCAGATAAGAACCTATGCCCATTGATCATATTCAGAATGCACAGTTTTTGGAAGAATTTTATGTTTAAATAGAACTTTCCATTGTGAAACTCCCAAGATTGTAAAGTGTATTGAGTCAGAAATATCTTTGTATTCCAGTAGAGTCATTACTGAAATAGGGCCACAAAAGGTAACAGCAATGAAACCAAATACCTTAAGGTATATAATATGGAAATTATATGCTAATATATGGTAATCTGAGTACCATGTTCAGGGGGCATAAAAAATACTAAATACTACTAATTAAAGGTAGGTACATTGCTGTGTTTTATACTTCACAGCAATATGAGAGAGGTAGACTATTATGATAATTATAGCATTGCTTGCTTTGGGGAGCACATCCAACATTTTAACACTATTTCTTATTCTGGTGCATTTGCCCATTTCACTTTTTCTGTTCTCTGCCCTAGGTCTTAGATTCATGAAGTTAGTGAAAAACTAAGTAACAAATTAAGTCTTTAGCCTCAAGGAAAACAAATACTTTTCTCCCTAGAAACTTCGGAAGTGTGGTACCCACCTAACACTCCTCTGAAAATAAGTGCACCCGACTGGAGTGATGGGGTTCAGAAGTCATCCACACTGAAAATCTGGGTAACAGGAGACAAGAATTCTCATTATACTTGGGAAATTCAAAAGCTATTTCTCCCAGAAATGCACTTCAGTATCGAGGATTTTTTTCTTATAGTAAACTCAACAGAATATAATTTTCTCTTTAATTCTAAAAAAAAAAAAATCCTAAGGGAATGAAAACAAAAGCAACAGCATTCATAAAAGGACATAAAGTAAACGTGAAATCTACCTGCCTAAAAAATTCTGATTTTCCTTATTTAACTAAATAAGTTATGTGTGTATATTCAATATGTTAATAGGACATTAGCCCCCTATAAAATGCTTTTGCCCCATTATACTAAATACATATTTTATCAGTAGATATTTACCTGAAAATTACCCAAATTAGGTGGAAAATCCACCTGAAACCAATTTACCAACTTATGAAATCTATGTTGTAGTTTCCCACGGCTTCTGTAACACATTACCACAAACTTAGTAGCTTCAAATAACAACACATTTCTTGTTTCAGACATCACTTTGGAGGTCAGAAGTTCAGCACAGGTCTCACTGGCAAAACTCAAGGTGTCGGCAGGGCTTCAGTCCTTTCTAGAGGCCGTAGAGGATAATTCATGCTCTTGTCTTCCCAGCTTCTAGGATCCACCTGTATTCCTGGGCTTGTGGCCCCTTCCTCTGTCTTCGAAGACAGCAAGAGCCGGTTGAGTTCCTTTCAGGGACTCTGACCTTCTCTTCAGCCTCTCTCTTTCACTTCTAAGGAACATAGTGATTACATTGTCTCCCCTAGATAATTTGAGATAATCTCCCTATTCTTAGAAATCAGGCTATTAGCAACCTTCATTCTATCTGCAATTTCCATGTGCCATGTGGTACAACATATTCACTTGTTGTGGGGATTAGGATATGGAAATTTTTGGAGGTAGGAGAAAGTGCATTATTCTGCCTGCCCCCTCTGGCATATGTGTATCAGGGGTGGATTCAGATATGATCAAGCCATGTCCTAACTTCAATGATTTCATAGCCTATCTCAGGAAATGGACATGCAAACAAATACCTGTCATATAGTTTAATAAGTAGTAATAATAGAAGCATCCACATGGTCCACTGGTAAAGGAAGAAGTGCCAAATTTAACTTTGCTGACTTGTAAACAATTTAAAAGAAAACCAGAGAATTTACTGAAATTTTGAAGAATGATAAAATTTCTGCAAAGATGTCTGGTGGATGGAGATTCAAGGAAAAGATAAAATTACAGGGTACAGGACAGTAGTATGAGGAGCCCAGAGGTTGGAAAGTTGAGCAGAAGCAAGGATTGATAGTTCATTGTTTTTATATTGTGTTTAATAAGAAACCATGTATGGTTTTTGAACAGCATAGGTATCATATGCGGTATGTGTGTTAGGAAGTTTATATGACACTGACAATGCAGAGGGGAATTTATAGAGAAACTTATCTGGAATTGGACACCTTACCAAGGAGATGATTGCAATCCTCCGGGAAGAAAAGAATGGTACTGACCTAAACTAAGTCAGTGGCAGTGAGGATGGATGGGGAGAGATGGATTTGAGAGCAATTGAAGGATTTGCTGAGTGATTGGATATGGAACCTCAATGGGAAAATGAGTCAAGGATCCCTTCTGGTTCCTGCCTGGGGTAATTAGTTAGATCAAAATAGCATTAACCAGGATAAGAGTTACAAGAGGATAAGTAGTGATGGAGAAAAAGAAAATTGTTTCATCCTGGATATAATGACTTCAAGTGCTTGTGGGAGGATGTTGAGAATCCATCTTTACAACAATGAAAGTGAAGAGATCTGGGCTATTTTGTTGATTTTAAGCTTAGAGAAAACCCCCCAAATTGTAATCTTAGTCCAGTTGAATGAAGAGGTTCTTTGGGAATGGGATGACATGTACAGAAGGAGTTCATGAACAAGAATGGGAAAGGAGACATGGCACAGAGCACCATGAATAATGTCATGAGGGTGAAAGCCAAGGAATGCACAAAAATGTTAAGGATAACTAAAGCACTTTGTATTGTGTATTTAGAACAAAGAGAAGGTAGGTGAAGGCAGACTGTATATAATATTTTAAAATGAACTGAGAAAGCGAAATTTGTGGTGGTTTTTCTTCTTTCTTCAAGAGAATGATCCTCAAATTAAAAAATGGGTATAACAAACATGGTAAAGAGGAAATTGGATCCAACGAGATCCAAAGAGAGAGATACTTAAATAACATCTGTTTGTTTTAACTGTGTTCCTGTCTTTAGACTGAGATTAGGGAGTCCAGGATACCAAAAAAATTTCCAGATGTTATCACAAGCATCATTACCCATAATCTCTGAGTAGTTATTGTATTAGGCCATTATTGCATTGCTACAAAGAAACACCTGAGACTGGATAATTTATGAAGAAAATAGGCTTAATCGGCTCATGGTTCTGCAGGCTGTGCAGGAAGTATAGTGACATCTGTTTCTGGGGAGGCTTCAGGAAGCTTCCAATCATGGCAGAAGGCAAAGGGGGACCAGGCTGTCATGTGGCAAAAGCAGGAACGAGAGAGAGAGAGAGAACAAGGTGCCACACAGTTTTAAACAGCCAGATCTCATGAGAAGTCACTCACTATGGCAAAGACAGCATCAAGGGGATGATGCTTAAGCATTCATGAGAAACCCACCCCTATGATCCAATTACCTACCACCAGGCCCCACCTCCAATACTGGGGATTACAATTCAACATGAGATTTGTGTGGGGACACATATTCAAACTATATCAGTTATGAATGGGTGAAGTGCCAGAAGACTGGTGTCTACATGGTAAGGATGCAATCATCAGGAGGTTACAGGTTGGTAATCGTCTGCTTGACTCCTGACAAATTCTAGAATGGATTACTCAATTTTTAGTGTTAAGAAGATAGTCACAAGAAGGAGTTAACAAAAACACATTAATAGGAATTCATTTCATTTATATTTTCATTTTTCAGGGAACAAAAGTTTAGGGAAAGCTAACAAATTGGAATAGGAACAAAATGAAATAAATATTTCAGTTTTGAAATAATAGGCCCAAATCAACATGTTGCAATATACAGGGCCAAATGTAAAATCTTATGCTTAGGTTTAAAAGAATCAAATCAACTACACCAGTTGGAAGATATTGAGGATCCAGCGTTATAACAGTTAAAAGTTCTAGGCTATTTAGTTAATTGTAAGTTTCAAGAGGATATCTCAAATTGTAACCTAGTACAGACATGTATCACCTCAAACAAGAAAGGTAACATCTGTAGCTCTCCTGGCAAAAGTCCCATTTTAAGGATTGAGTGGTCTTTTTTTGTACTGTATTTTAAGGGGGCAAAAACTAAAAGAAAGGAAACTCTCAGTATTTGGAAATCATGTCAAATGATTAGAAGTTGAAGGAGCTAATTATAATGTTTAGGCCAAAAGAGACATATTATGTCTTTGAGTATTTGAAGACATAATACGGGATTGGGTTTCTGATTATCTTTAGCTCTAGAAACTGAAACTACTACAATGAGGTTCTAGGAGAGAAAAAATATCGTTTGCTCTACCCATCCTAGGTTCATGGCTGAGATCCCTATAATAATAATTTGTATATATTATATATATTGATATATGTAATCTGATATATATATATATCAACAGAGATTAACAAGATAAAAGCAGACAGATTTATTTACCATAATATTTACATGTCATGGGAACCTTCATAAGGAAATGAAGACCCAAAGAAACAGTTAAACCTGAGTATATTTTATAGTAGGTTTGATGGAGAGTAGAGAGTGGTGGAGAAATATGATAGGGTAAAGAGTACGGTTTAATAGTAACGTATTGGGAGAAGCTTGGAGAGGCTCATGCATTCAGATTCTTCTGTGTCATCCATTCATCTTCAGAGATCAGATATCAGACTACGGTCCTTTGCTCGGGGTGTAGGGAAGACATCTCTCACACAAAGGTCTTATGAACTCCCTCAGGGCAAGAGCAGAAAATCCTTCCTAGGTTTTATGACCCACATCAGGGAAGAAGGATAGGAAGTCAGAGAGTCCATCTGCTTCTGCCATTTTTCAGTATGTCACGGTGCCATATTTTGGCATAGTGTATCCTGAACTCCATTATGGTATAGTTAACCACAACATTAAAATAACTTTAAAAAAATAGATCTTCTAACGAAATTAATCAGCTGCCTGATGAGAAATATGGTTCTCAATAGCAATCCTCAAATACAAACTAAGTGACACCTTGTTAGGGATATTGAAAAGAAAGTGCCAACGTCAGGTAGGAGTTTGAAATACATCTGTTTTTCCTAAATTTTAAACTGTGAATATCCCTTTTTATTAAAAAAAAAAAAAAGAAAAAGAAAAAAAGATAGGCGTGGTAGCTCACGCCTGTAATCCCAGCACTTGGGGAGTTCGAAACCAGCCTGGCCAACATGGTGATACCCCATCTCTACTAAAAATGCAAAAATTAACTGGGTGTGGTGGCAACCATCTGTAATCCCAGCTACTCAGGAGGCTGAGGAAGGAGAATCGCTTGAACCCAGGAGGTGGAGGTTGCAGCAAGCCGAAATTGTGCTATTGCACTCCAGCCTGGGCAACAGAAGCAAGACTCCGTCTTAAAAACAAACAAACACCACCCAAGTCTCTGTATATGACTACTTCTAGTATCCATTACATAAGAAAATATATAGAGCAATAGTAAAAAAACCACTTTATTTGGGTCCAGAACTATTGTCATATAAATATGCGTTGAAATGACTCAAATGTATCTTTATACTTTTACGAAAATAGAATTCTCAAGACATATTTATTCCTCAGAAAATATCTGCTGTTTCTTTGAATTCACGACTCTCTGAAATAATTTTGTATTCTCAAATGTTCCCAGGGTCCATATTGAAAACTGAACAAGATAATAAAATTATGATTCACTAGGCCTGCATAGGGCCTGAGAATCTGCATTTGAACAGGCTCCAAGGTGGCTGATGCTGGAGATTTGCATCATATTTTGAGTGGCCATCAAGTATCTTCCAGGTTTAAAGTCTGTTTTATTGTGTCTCATTTTTATCCAAACCTAAAGATGATACTGTTTCCATTGATAATTTATAGCCTAGTCCATCCTGGCCTACTCCAAATCCTGACTATGCCATTTACTCAAGCTCTGTGATATTGAAAACATTCCCTAAAATTTCTGGTTGCTTCCTGAGATGGATATACAAGAATTAAATGAAATAATGTATATACTGTGCTGAGAGTAGTACCTGACATACAACATTCATTCAAAAGTTATGGCTATTGATAATTTCAATGGCAACATATGTAAAGCTGGTGATGAGAAATTAAATGGAATGAGAATACAGACATTTTCTCCCACAAAGCAATGTGTTTCCTGAGAAATTGCACATTAAAAAATAATAGAGTTTAGGGAAAGAGACCACTCCAATTAACCCTTGTAATGAAAGCACTAAAAAACAAACAACAAAAAAGATGATTATGATGTTATGATGACGCATACCTGGAGAGTTAATTTAGATGGCCCAGGCAGACAGCTCAGCATTGTTAAAAGCTGCCTCAGTGGATATTTAAAATCAGCAAAAGTGAATACAGTCAAAATATTGACAGTCCTTTAATTAGAGCAGCATCGGTGGATGTGGAGAGGTCTGCAATAGTAAGGCTTCCCTTAAGATGGGCAAAAGAGTGAGCAACGTGAGATACCTGGAGTTCCGAGCCCTACAGTGGTGGCCTGGGCTCTTACATTCCTTCCAACATAATTGAAGAGACAGCTGAACGGAAGCTTTGTGTTTCCTCCTGAAGATGATAATTCTACTCTTGCTATTTTACACCTCTCCTTGCCTCTGAGTGAGGAGGCCAGGAATCAAAATCAAATATACACCCACCTGACTCCTGCCTTTCACCAACATCATTCCCCATGACATTGCCATACTAATTACTAATTTTAGTTTCCAACACTTGCACTGCAGCAGAACAGAAATGTCCTGGGTTTTGTAGTCTATGTCTTATCTGGAAGGCACTGAGAAGGAACATTTCCTCTAACCCTCTTGGATTCTCTGATATCCAGATGAATAGAAGATGATCTAGGTTATGATGGTGGAGAAAACCTTTGCAAACTCTTGAGGAATAAAAGCAAAGGGGCAAAATAGCCAGAAGCAGAAGGTTTTGGTTAAATATCTCTCTTACATCCTCCATCTTATGGTGCTCTCCTCATAGCGGAAGACTGAACTCAGTTATGAAGCATTTTCTCCTAGTTTAAACCTATTCCTAAGTCACCTCTCCTCATCCCATGGTACAACTTCTGTAGACGATAGCAACGTTAACTGGGCAAGCAAGCATCTTCAAAGAGAGCTGAGAGGATCAGGTGCAACTTTTTGGTTGGCAACCTCATTCCTTTGGGAAGAAATGGATAAAAAAAATTCAAAGAGAGGCTGCAGTTCTTGGCCTGGTATCTGGGCTAACTGTAAGCTTTACGGCTTTGCCTTGATGTGTGTTTAAGCAGCAGCAGCCTGCAGTCTGGCACAAGGAGGATTTTTCCTCCACTTGTTTTATTATAAATAGTTTTCAAAAGCTCCTGTGGAACACAGACTGTGGCTTTGATCCGGCCAACTTCTTCAGTACTGACATTCCCATGGAAAACCCCAGCTCGGACCAGCTTCAGCCACTTTTACAATTCTCATTTAAATTCAGATTCCCCCTAATCTTAACAGGCAAGAGGCAGATGAAGAGAAAGAAAGCTGGATGCCTCTCATGTGTCCACACAGCCCTCAGATCAAACAGTTGCATCTAGGCAGCAGGGAGGGTGTAGAGATCCCAGAAGAAAATAGCAAAATACTGGATGTGGGCTGTGTACCTCCTAGACCAGGGCTTCTGACTGACACTAGGTTCACATCAAGTTGCAATATATTTATGAAAGCTCCCTTTAAGATCTCTGAATGTTTTATGCCATATTTTTGGTTAAAATAGAAATAAAAGGCTTGATGTGGTGTGCACTATTTACAGAAAGAAGCATCATTTGCTTGGGTTCATTTTATGGGCATTCCTAAAAGTGTACTGGTAGATTTTACTTTTTCCACCTCTATTCCCACAGCTTCCTCCAAGTTTACAATCAAAGATCGTCCCTTGTTCTTGTTAATTTGAGGAATCTTACCAACCTAAAAGATGTAGGGAGATATTTGGAATTTATATGAACTGACAGAAGATTCACACTTTCTCAAGGATGTTGTGCAGGAAATATACAATCCCTTTTCTGCCTTTCCTCTCTTGCCCCAGGGAAGAGGGTCTGATCTCCCATTTGCCTTCTTTGGTATACAACTTGGTTACTTCTGGTTTTACATTGAACCCTCCACCACTACCCCCAGCCCCAACACACGCCATTCTGAATTTGGTAATTTTTGATCACTCTGTATCTGCAGTAGAAGATTTCTTAGCTAACCACTTGAGTAGAGTGACCTTGACTTATTCTGTGAACTCAGTGGACTCAGCTCCAGAATTTCCTCTAGTCTAGGCTCACTGGTCTTTCCACCATGGCTGGGGCTGACTTTTATCTACCTTCTAGCTACTTCCTGCTTTGCTTTTGGAGAAAGAATATGGGATAGACTTTCTTGGCCAAAAATCCAATTTCTCCAGGAGAAAAGTTGACAAAGCACAAACTAACAATAAGTAGATTTTATCACTGATCTTTGAGATACATCAGGAACACATTATGGTTTTCCAAGTTGCAGCTCATTTCATCCAAAATTCATAACTAAGAAAATATATATCATCCAGCGATCTGGGAAAGGATGATTCTACAACCTATTATTTTCTGAAATTATTCTTTTCTTTCTGCTTCCATTCCCTCTGCCTTAGATAAGGACCTTATTCTTAATTACTAATAACCTCTTAATTAGTCCCTTTACTGTCATTAGAAAATGATGTCAAAAATGTCACAATAGGAGACTGATAAGGCCTCTCTTGCTCCACTGTTTAAAATATTTCACTGCCTATCCAGCACTTACATCAGTGTTTCCTAAGGGACAGGGAACCAGAGAGAAACTTCAACAAGTTAATAAATGGCAAAATATGATTTAGAAAATTTTGGGTAGTGAAATCCCCTCCTGGAGGCTTCAAATGCATTCATTTGGAGCAGTAATGGCCTGAATAAACTAGTTCAATCCAGAATTCTCTTAATGTATTTAATCACGGAATTTCTTTTTCAAGTTTTACCTATTCAATATCTATAGTACTAGTTTCCACAGAGACGCTTTGGGTAACGCTTTCTAGAATAAAAGCCAAGCTGCTTAACTGATAGCAGGGGGCACATTGCGACGGGCTATTTTCAGTCTCCTTATTAGCCTGGCTTCCCACCCCTTGATGCCTTTCTCTATTATCTTCTACCTGAACAAGGCACACACCACAGTGCTGTAGTCCTCTGTGCCTTTGCAGTTGCCCATTCCTTTGCCTCGAGTCATTTTCCTCCCGTTGCTTGCCTGGTAAACTATTTTCCCCCATCTTTTCAAACCCAGAAGAGATGCCTCTTCCCAAGGAGGAGTCTTCACTGACTTGTCGAATAAAGGGAATCACTCCCTTCATCATTCTACACTATGCTTTGTTCACCTCATTTGCATTTTGGTTGTACTCATCATACTGGTTTGAAATTGTGTTTGTGGGTCTAATGGGTTTCAAAATTTATGAGAGATTTCATGGAAGAAATCTGTGTAATGAGTCTTGGGTTATGCGTGGAGCAAGGTAGGAGGTTAAATCCTGTTTGTAAAACAGGCAAATGGTCACATTTCATATGGGAGTAACATCATCCGGATTCTGAACTTCTTTTTTTTTTTTTTGAAAGGGAGTCTTGCTCCGTTGCCGAGGCTGGAGTGCGGTGGCACGATCTCGGCTCACTGCAAGCTCCGCCTCCCAGGTTTTCGCCATTCTCCTGCCTCAGTCTCCCGAGTAGCTGGGACTACAGGCGCCCGCCACCACGCCCGGTTAGTTTTTTTGTATTTTTAGTAGAGACGGGGTTTCACCGTGTTAGCCAGGATGGTCTCGATCTCCTGACCTCGTGATCCGCCCGTCTCGGCCTCCCAAAGTGCTGGGATTACAGGCGTGAGCCACCGCGCCCAGCCTGGATTCTGAACTTCTGTTGGTGAAGATATCTTAGGTTAGATAACACACATACATCAAGAAAAAGGCAAAAATGTTATCATAGGAAAATGAGATGTATGAGGTATGTGCATGTATATACATATAAATATATATCTACACATATCTGTGTCTACATCTATAAATACGTAATACATACATATATAGTTTCAGTGTATAAAAAGGACACACACAAATGCGCGCACACACACACACACACACACACACTTATGCTTAGTCCCTCACAAAAATAATTTTCCCCAGCCATGAGACACTGCTATTTAATTAAGGATTATTAGGAAATACAGGAAGAGAAACTTTACCAAGGGCACTGAAACACATAGGTGGTTATAGAAATAAAACTTTGGTATTTTTATTCTTTACACATAACCTTCACTTCTACGGTCTCATCCAAACAACAGACCTGCAGCATCCTACACAGACTTCTATTTATCTACTTGGGCTGAGCTGACCCCACTGGAAATCGAACATTGCTGCAGATATTGATCCAGGCACACGGACACTGGCAGGGCTCCCTTTGTGTGAAATTTACAGAAGGGCCTGCTAGAAAGGAGGGAATTCTAAGTACAGAAGCAGCCACGAGACTGCTGCTTCCCTCATAGGTCTGATAGAAAGAAATCTGCGATCACTTCTATCTGGGCAAGGGACTAGCACCACTGTGGTGCCTCACTGTGTATTGTGCTGAGCATGGCTTGGCTGTCCTGTTCACCCCTCTCATTCCTCTAGCTCCTCCATCTTGCTCTGACTCTTAATGTAATGTGACCAGTTAGTCATGACCTTCACATGCTGCAGTGGTGCCCTGTTCTCCCTCTGCTCTGTGTCTCTGGCCTTAAGCTGTAGTGAACTCACTAAGCACGAGACTCCCCTTTAAAACATCTAACTGAAAGGAGTGTTGTTTGCTTTCTGGCCCTCAAACACCAAGGCACTGTTGTGCTCCTTAAAATTGTAAATTATGTCTGTTTAAGAAAATGTCAGCGTTTTTTAAAACAGAATAACAGTGCTGGAAAAGACTTGGCTGTGCAATTTGTTACCAAAGTTTCATGCAAGAAAAATGATGCATTCATCATTATGAGCACAGTCAAGGGTTCTAATGACTTGGGCACAATGCCTCTTCAGTTCTTTTAAGGAAAATGATGAACTTTTTTCTTTCTCCTCAGCAAGTTATCTGAGTAACGTAAAAGCTCATAAACTAAGATTCAGGGAGACACTGTCAATGAGGCATTATACTTAACAACAATTAAAACGTAAGACACATCTTGTATAATTAAATTGATTTTTTTTCTGCCAGAAACAAGACCTTTTCGGGTAATGATTGCTTTGGTTGTCTAAAATTGTATGTATTGAGGCAGCAGTGGAGGAGATCTGTTGTTACATTTATACATCACTTCATGTGTCTTCAAAATCCAATTCCTAAATAGGCCAGTAGGATGATTTTTGAGTAGGGAAGGGTAAATAGTAGCTATGGATGATCAGTACAATCGATGTTGAGTCACTGCACTTGGAAACATATTATTTAGCTACTTAGAATTTCAGTTCTGCAAGTGGACTCACAGGTTTAGAAAGGCAAGGGTGAAAGTGGTAGCAAATGGGGCCAGGCCTCTGATTTTGATGGGTTCTCTGGGAACTAAAGTTGGGACCTGGGGAAGGTCTTAACTTACCCACACATTCTCCAGCGTCACACAAGCATGACGTTGTCACACTTTTTGTGTGTCTGAAATACGTTAAGGTCTGTAAATAAAATGCTTCACTTTTTATATTAAAAATTGCCTTTTAAGGATAGGTGTAACACCACACCCTCAAAAACCACAGTGTCTTTTTGACCCCTGGGTAATTGTATTAAACGGGAATATTTACCTGAATTTTCCTTACTTGGCCTCCATTCAGGTTAAGCAGCTGTTGGAATGAATACAAAGGGACTTGCCTGACTTTCTAGTAATAACCTTCATTTTTTTTCCTCGTGGTTCGAACACATTATTTAGTGGATTGAGTTTTACCTTTTCCTGCAGTGGGAGTAGCTGCTTTTCTGTTAAATATTACTGGGTTTTATTAAGAGATATTAAGAGAAACCTTTGCCATATGGCAATTTCAAAGAAAGAAGGAAGAAAAAAAGAGAGCTATGTTTGCTTTTATTTTTACCTGATGTTTGAAAAGCTAAACGTAACCCAGAGGAGAGTAGGCCAGGGGTTTTTTGTCAGTGGGTGGAACGTATTTGCTGTGAAATGTGATGGAATGTTTACTGAGCTATTTTCTTCAAAAATCAAAATGTTCCTGCTCTCATATCCAGTTTACACAGCAGTAGCCTTTTTAAAAATGTTGCCTCCGTTATGGGCAGGCAGGCTTCGTATTGCTGTCTTTGGAAGTAATGGCCCAGGGTTGTGCCTGGCTACACTCACACTGCTGGGCAAAAGCGCAGACAGATACGCTCCATTTCCAAGCATGTGGGAGCTGAGTTCCATCTCTTTCTGGTATTTACTAAAGACATATCTAATGGATGGGAGGAAATCTAATCCTGACAGAATGTTTTCTTGCTGTCTAGGTTAACATGTGTGTTTCTATGCCTGACTCTCAACCTTGGGCTGGTACCTTTGCAATCACATGGCCCTGGATGAATGAGGAAGGGTGGCATGTGAATAGAAACTGGACCAGGGAGACCACCAAGGAATGGTGTGCACTCAAGCAAGGTCCTCATTCTCTTTGAGTCTCTAGATTCTGTTAGATGAAAGCAAATTAGGACAGTTATTTATTTGTAATAATTCTATGCATACAGAAAGAGATGGAATTTAATATAATAAAATCATAGCAGTGGTGATGTTAATGGAGTGGGATTTTAGGAGAATCTGGTCTTCCATGTCTCTGGATTTTCTGTAATTTTCCCTAAACACACACATGCATACATGCACACACTAGTGACAACAGCAACATTAAAAGGCTTTTGGGCAGGTCTTCACAATGAATAATTCATATTATTTACCTTCATATGCACCAATAGTCTTCAGTCAAAAAATAAAATACATACAAAGTATATATACTCTATCATACTCCTTCATGGATTGTTTTGAAATTAAATGATTAAGCAAACGTGCTTAATATCTTATAGCTTATTTTATAGGTATTGTTATTTTGGAAATTATATTATCATTATTATATTGCTATCCTAAGAATCTAGTTTATCACAAACATACAGATACACATATATAATTTTTACATATTTATCATGTATCTCTCTATATAGATATATATCTATATATATCTCTATGGAGAGAGATCTATAGATCTATATATAGATCTATATATAGAGATCTCTAGTAATTTGAACATTATTTGGGGTATTACATTTTTATTCATTTGGTGAGGGAAGGTTAGTTAAAACTTTATTTTGGAAATGTGAAGATGAACTGTTTTGGAGGCTAGTTTTAAAAATTAAAAACTGTGTGTTTTTAAACAACAACAACAACAAAAGACCAGATCTTTATGTTGTCTTAGTTACTACTGTAGTTTTAAAACTTCCGTGTTTTCCAACTCTATGATTTTCTCTCTTTTCTCTCTTTGAAATTCACTTTAGATGTCTGAGTGCTTTTTTCTTTTTATTTTTTAATTTTTTTGACAGAATCTTGCTCTGTTGCCCAGGTTGGAGTGCAGTGGCGCAATCTTGGCTCCCTGCAACCTCCGCCTACTGGCTTCAAGTGATTCTCCTGCCTCAGCCTCCCGACTTTTTTTTTTCCCCCAGTGGATCCTGCATTAGAAAACCACCAACTTATTGTAACTTTTAGTTAATTATAAAAAGATAACTTTGTCACTGTTCAATCTTATAAAACAATGAAACCAAGTATAAAGTATTATAAGTAAATTGCTTTTCTGCGATTTCTCTTTTCAGAATTGACTGTGGCTCCATCGTTTGTTGTAATTAATTAAGCCATGTTCATTTGGACTTTTGATCAAAGTTAGCTAAATGTATTTATTTTATTCTATATTTGACCAAAAGTTTGTTAGTAATAGCATCATCTAGATTTTAGAGATAGTAATAAAAACTGGTAAAAATACTAAGTGGGAAAGTGCACTGTTGTAGCTTATCAGTGTTAGAGCTTGAAAATACCTAAAAAACTGAATGCAGACAGAAAGAAAAACCAAGAGCACTAAATCCAGAGGGTTGCATACAAGCAGTATAAATTACCAGAAAAAACACTAGGTCAAGCTGAGGGAGCATGAATTCCTATGCCTGCTTTGGAATTCCCATGTGGATTTAGGTGAGCTGCCCCTATGCCTCAGTGGCCTTTATTCTTAAATAGAAGGGCCAAAACAGTTCTGTAGGAAGTACCAATAGAAGGGAGTGTATGTCCTGTGCACACTTAATTTTTGAACTATAGAAGCTCTATTTTTGTATGTTTTATATTTTCCTGTCTTGTGTACAGTTCAGTTTGCAGTGAGGTAAGTGTTCTGTTTAAAAACTATTAATGTATACATATTTCTCTCTAAGTAATCACTGAGACAGGCTTGCCTCCTCTAATACATGATTTAAGATACTTATCGTGTAGAGAAATCCTCATATCTGGAACAATGTGGAGAATAAGTGTATGAATAGTGAAAATGATCCATTTAGTCAAATATGTATTGGTATCTACTACATGGTAGAAAACTAAGGTCATAAAACAGTAAATCTTAAAAGGAAGTTCTAGATTGGAATTAAGAAACCTAGAATTCAGTTGGGTCTAACCACACTAGCCCTGTCACCTCAGCAAGTCAAATTTCTAGAGTTAGCTTATTATCTGATTTTCTGAACATATACCTTGTCAAATGTTGCTTTGGTTTCTAAGTGCCCACCTAGCCATTCCCTCTTATAGCACCCCAAATATACTAAAACTTCCTTCTTTTTTTTTTTCCTGAGCCAGAGTCTCGCTTTCTTGCCCAGGCTGGAATGCAGTGGCATGATTAGGACTCACTGTCACCTTGAATCCTGGGCTCAAGTGATCCTCCCACCTTGGCCTCCCAAAGTGCTGGATTTTCAGGTGTGCGCCACTAAGCCCAGCCTCAGACTTACTTCTGATAATGTAACTCTGACTATACTAATTCGAGTTAATTACCCTATGATTTTAGACTTTAGTTTTCTAAAAACTCCTTTCCAGCAAATTTTTTACTCCTAACTTGTGCTTGTTGTGTCTATCATTAAAGTATTATTGCCTTACTCCTAACCTGGGAAGCTCTCAGCTCCTCTAAAACACAATTTTGGGGCCGGGCACAGTGGCTCACACCTGTAATCTCAGCACTTTGGGAGGCCGAGGTGGGAGGATCACGATGTCAGGAGATGGAGACCATCCTGGCTAAAACGGTGAAACCCCGTCTCTACGAAAAATAAAAAAAATTAGCCGGGCGTGGTGGCGGCGCCTGTAGTCCCAGCTACTCGGGAGGCTGAGGCAGGAGAATGGCGTGAACCCGGGAGGTGGAGCTTGTGGTGAGCCGGGATCGCGCCACTGCACTCCAGCCTGGGCGACAGAGCGAGACTCCGTCTCAAAAAAACAAAAAACAAAAAACAAAAACAAAAAACACCACAACTTTGGGAAGGAAATGCTTGCATCCACTTGCATCTACTTTTCCATGAATTACTTGAACAAATATTTGTCCACGGCAGGAGGGATTGAGCACGGCGGGATGGATTTGCAGAGTGTCTATTAATAACTGTGATGAAGGGACAAAAAGGGAAAAAGAGACTGACAAGTAATGATCACAAAAAAAGAAAAAAGAAATATCCGAGTAGAGATACAACACGTTTCCCGACCTTCACAGAGGAATTTAAGTTTATGTCATTATAAAGCTCTGAAGATATTTCAATGATTATGGTGGATAAAATGGAACTCTTAAATGATCATACAGGTATGTAGCAGTTCATACTTAACGTTAGCGGAGTATTATAGAGTATTATAAAAGTTAAAACCTGAGGTCATCTTTGCTAGATGATTTCTATGTCAATGAAAACTCAGATGTATAAACCAAAAAGATTGCATCATCCTTCTCAAATTCTTATATTTATAAAAACTTGTGCTAAAATTTCATTATCGCCAAGGTTTCTATCCTAATAAAAGAAGAACAACTCACACTAGAAAGATACCTATGCCAATCAGTGGGCAGGAATACACTATGCAATTTCAGGTCTCTAAGATGACAAATCAAAATAAATTACCCCAATTAAGGCAGACAATTGCACGAGGACCTGACCTGGCCGGTGGTCCTATCCACTCCCTTTTCGGTAGGTTTTTGTTTGTTCATTCTAAATATAAGTGACCAGTTCTTACAAGTTTATATTCAAATAAGCGTTCAGAAGTAAATAAATGCATCTATTCATTCCGTCAAGTAAAGTAATCCAATTTTCCTAGTGTGTGCACATGTGTTAGTGGTTTCCTAATATATATATATTTCTTTTTTAGAAATACATGTGCTGTGGCTTCAAGGGTGGAAAATTTTACACACTTATATAAGTGAGGAGGTTTACTTGTAACCCTTTTGCATTAGTTTTGGAGAAAATCTCTTTAAGAAAATAAATATTGCTTTAGCACCTAGAAATACATATAAAATACTGTGTTTACATCTCTCTCTTCCAGACCCTCCAAACAGTAGTATCAGGTCATTGGTTCTTTTGATGGCTCGTTTTGGCACTGTGTTTGTTCTAAAACGTATTCTAGAAAACACCAAGCAGGTATGCCAGTTATGACCTTCCAAATACATTCCACTTCTCAGCATGCTAGAATATATTTAAAACAGATTATATTTTCCTTCTGTGTTTCAGTTTTCACAGTTAATAAGACAGGCATTTCCATGGCTGACTTGCTGTTTTCATGGATAGCAAATATTCTGATTAGTATTCCAGATGCCAAGTTTACCAAATTTTATTCAGAATAGAAAATGCCATAGAAATTAAAGGTTTTGCCTCTTACTGTTTAAAGTTAAAACATCAAAATAATAATATATAGCTAATATTCATGATTGTTCTGGTAACTGGTGTTTCTAATGAAGTATCCCTTGAACCAATGTGTCTTGAAAAATACTCATGTGATGTAGAAGCTGCTGAGTTCAAAAAATAACTCCTAGCACTAATCTTATATTTAAAACTTTTAAATAAAATCTTACTTTGGATCCGAGAGATGACAAGGAGATTTGGAACAATGACTCTCCTGTTGTTTCAGTCCTTATGACCTAAACTTCTTTGCCATCCTATCATATACAACTAACCTTTTAATACCCTCTCCAAGTGGGAAATAGTTGAAGGTAATGTTGTGTATGTTTTTCCAATTATTCTTAGGAAACTAACATGATGAGTTGAAGGTAATGTTGCTGGTAAGTTTTTCCAATTATTCTTGGGAAACTAACATGATGAGTTGAGTTTCGGTACAAGATCTACTACAACTTCCTAACCTCTTTTTTTCACAGGGAAAATAGACCCAGTGTTTCAAAAAAAAAAAAAAAAAGGATGCTTGGGCATTTTTTTCCCTCATTTTGATTCATCATATGTTTTATGATGTTATGATATTAAACATGGTGTTGTAATAAATAGGATCAATGAAAGTCAATAAGTGATTGGATGGGAAGTGGAGGAAAATGTAGATGTCATGTGGCAGTGATGATGGAATTAGATATGTCCAAGAGGGATGATAATGCAACTTGGGGGTCACATGAATTTGTCATAATTTCCAAAGATCAGCCAAAAACTATAAAAATGATCCTTTTGAATTTTAAATATTGTATTCTTCATAAAATGTGGGATAATTTCACTGTTACATGGGCTGAGAGGTTTATTTATTAAGCCTAAAAGTTTCATTCTTAATTAGTTTAATGATAACATTTTGGGTTGAATGCACTCTAACCTTTATTTTGAAAGCACCTGCAACTAGAGGAATAACCTGAAATTACATAGATAATATAATGGTTATGTAAATTGAGCTATTTTTCAGATCTGATGAATTTTTCTTTCTCTATTGAGAATTTTCCAGAAAGAAATACGTTTCAGTCAGTCTGGCACACAATATAGCTAGCACCATGTTCCTGTCTCATACTTAAGGTCAGTTTGATAGAGGATGTGAGAATGCATAGCTGATTGGCCAGCTCTACTGCCACCCAGTTAATGCTTCACAATGGGTGCTGGGTTTAGCAATCTTCCTGGGTATCGTTCTGTCTAGATCCTTATCTCAGGCTGGTTTATATTTGGAAGACTCTCTAAAACTTCTTGAGAATTATTTATTCATGATCTCTGGTGGCTATAATTTCAGTTTAAATCCAGAGCAAATAATCAGCATGATGCTATCTTCTTTCTTAAATTGAAGAAGTTCAATAAATTGAAGAGAAAGTAAATTGCCATTAGCAAGGAAATTCACAGTTTTTTTTTTTTTTTTTAAAATGCATGTCTGTTAGGATCCAGTGGCCCAATATGCCTTCAAAAAGTAAGAACTCTTCTTAAAGGCAGAATCAGGTTCATGACCTAAGAATCTGCCTTCTTATACTACATTAAAGAGAAGAAAGAAAAGAAGGAAGGAAAAAGGAAAGAATTTTATCAGGCCAAGAATTTCCTTCTTCTTTCCTTCCTTCTATTTAATGTAGTATAAGAAGACAGATTCTTAGGAAAGACAAAAAGAAAAACTGAAAGAAGGAAGAAAAGAATGAAGACAAAAGGAAGAAATAAAGACAGAGAGTAATTAAGAATAAGCTACTTTTTGAAAGTTATCAAATAAGTTAATTATAAAAGCAAAATAAAAGTCCAGATCTAGTCACATTTACATAAATTAGCATTAAGTTCTTTGTCAGTCATTTGTTAGTTGTCATTCATTCGTTCTTCCAGGCTTGTGCTAAGAGCTAGAAGAATGATAGAAAAGACTCTTATTGTATAAGGCAATGGTTTAAAACCATGGGACAAACCCTACCCTTGAATACTTGACTGTCAGCAAAGTGACCTCCACAAAGTGCCATCCAGTTTCCATTCCCCTTCCAGCTTCTTTGATATTTCCGGGAACTGATAGAGTATGCCTTCTGCATTTAATATTTATAAATTGGTTAAATGTCTCAGACTTTGGTCTAAGCCATATAACATAGGGCAAAGAATGAAAGAGGTTAGTCAGATCAGAGAGAAAAGCAGAGAGAGAAAGGGTCTCAACAGAGCTGTAGTTATTTTCTGTAACCAACTGGCCCTCGAAAACAACTGACATCCTTAGTCAGATGCTAAGCATGTGATGTGGAATGGCCATGGCTGGCACCCTTCACAGAGGATCGTGCGTCTCCACTGTGCAGGTGTTTCTGCTCCTGGAGGCCTGCCAACCAGCAACCTGATTCTCTGAAGGGATCACACACAGTTGCTTCTTAGTTAAAACGGGACACTTAAGCAAACACAGGATCCACTGTTGTTAAATTTAGTTGCTCTTGTTACCTTTCATTCTCTGGTTGTAAATGAGAGAAGCAGATGCTGGCAATGCAGGCTTTACAATTCTTGTTTTTCTACTCATTTAAATTGGCACCCACAGCTTCTACACAGAGACTACACAGCTCTGAAATGACGCATGAAATGGAAAAAAATGGGAACAATTTTTGCCCTGAATGCCCAGGTCACAGAAATTACAGACGCAGATTCACACAACAAATGGTGCTATGTCTCCATTTAGTTTCAGCAAAGATTTAAGCCAACTGTAGTTGGTTGTACCAATAAGCAGAGAATTGAGTCAAAAGAGAATAGGGACTTAGGTCTGTCCACTTCTTTGACTTGACACCATCTCATATGAATCATCTGAAGTCCTGCCCTTTCCTCCTACACCGTCTACCAGTTTGTGCTTCCCTATCACATTTCTTCCTGATTTTTGCTTTCCTTTTTTGCTATGTGCCCTCTCCAAATATTCAACACTTTATTTTCATGCACTCTTTTCTTCCCTTCTATTTTATTTTTTCTCAAAAGCCCCTTACCCAGAGTACCTTCTCAGGAGCATATTAAAGGGAGGCAGAATAAGAATGGGGTCGTAGGGTTTAAGCATTTATTAAAAATAGAGACATATTCAAGAAGCAAAGCCACCAAATGACCCCCGTCTGTAGGTGCCGGTCCATGTATTCTAAAGAAACAAAAGCTATGCTGTGTCACTAAAGATATGACTATCAACCAATTGTCTGCTGGAAGTACTTATGATAGGTCACTTTGCTAAGCAATGTAGGCTTGTCTGTGAATACCCATAAAACTGGATGGGGTTACTTCCCAGCTGTCTATCTGTCACTCCAGCCCTGTCTCTCTTAGTCAAAGAAGGAGATCAAATACAAGAGTAGAAGTTGTATTGGGAGTATAACAATGAAATTTATTTTAAATAAAGCAAGATCTAAATTCATACTGCATTTTAAAGGTTCTGCTTCTCAGCAATCTTGCTATTCAGATGTATAAATGAGGCTGAGCAGGCTTCCCTTTCTTTGTGGATTGTTACTTGATCTTTGAGAATTTAGGGGGTTTCCAGGAAAAGTGTAAGACTTGACATCAGGATACTGGCCTTACTGTTTCAGCTGAGGCATCTACCAATTGCATGAACTATCTATGTTACTTTGCTTCTCTAAGCCTCAGGTTTTATTTCTATTTTTCTTTTTGATAGTGACAAAATTGGAATAAATTCCTTTTGATAATTGAGTGAGTCAAATGAAATGAAATGTGTTGAAGACCTTTTACAATTAAGTAATTGTGAATAGAGAAGACTATCATCTATTCTATGGTAGTAGCCATGACTACAATTTCGATGGCTAACCTGTAAGAAATTCTTTTAACTTCTTTAGAAATCACCATATTGGCATATACCCAAATATTTTCAAAGTGAGAATCTGAGATCAGTATAAAGAATCTGTTTCGCCTGGTGACTAGAAGCATGAACTTTGTAACCAGACTGAATTTAAATCCCAACTTGGCTAATTTAACATTTTTTCCCCCATTGGTAAAATGTGTAAAATAATACTGCCTGCAACATAGGAATGATATGAGGATTCTGTGAATGCATAATGATGCCTGCCTTCATGTGGCGTGCCCCATAACGTTTACTGAATTAAGAGAAATAAAGTAAGATAAACTGTGACCTGCTCCAGGATATTACTTGCACAACTCCTCTCATCGATATTCTAATCAAGTGTCTAAGGCTACAAATATCATTTGATTTTAGAACTTTTACACAGAAATCAGCACTACAAGTTTCTTATGCTGCTGCTAATGTTTGAATCCTTTCTATTTTTATCTTCTCTTCCCTAACAAACCACTTCCCATGATTCATTTTTATTGGCAATCAAACAAGTGCTGCTCTAATGGCATGTAGAATTTAATCAATTAATGGAGTTCAATAGGCCATTTCCAGTTGCAATATTTTGAGAGGTTAATTTTGCAAACACCTGAATACTTTGGAAGATTATAGGGTAGCCTGAAATTACTGAGTACATGCCTAGTCTCAGTGGACTGAAAAGAGAGGGATCAATATATAAGTGAAACCTTTTCTCTACCAAATGTCCTTAGATAAGTTGCTAATTCCCCACTGAAGCAGGATCTTTATCTTAAATTTACATTGCCAGGTTGTTTTAAAAAATAATTGTTCTGAAAAATTGTTCGTACCCTGGCTATATTTACTATATATGCTAGCTTCCTTCTTTACCGTGCCTGCATTGTTGTTTCCTGGAAATAAACAACAATTCATGACAAAAAAAATTATCATTCAAACATAACATAAAATACTATCAAAGTGACCACAAAAACAACAATAGGAACAACCAAAGAGCAAAAGAAAGAGTAAAAAGGAGGTGTGTGTGTGAGTGTGTCTGTGTGTGTGGGTGTGTATGTAGATAGATAAGAAAGACAATTGTTAATTGATTCTTAGACATTTCATTTAGGTTTTTGGATTGTTGATTAATTTGACCAATACATTTATTTACTACCTATGTGATAAAGAATGGTTTATACCAATAGTCATAGAACATTGTCAGCAAAATTAACCTTTTTATAACTACTATGTTAAAAGTAAGAGTTAACTAATTCATAATAAGAATTAACTGGTTGGCTATGCTTTAACAGTTTCCACATATGACACGAATTCAATTTGACACATTTCTTTGCCCTTGAATTCTCAAACTTTTGTCTACATTGGAATCACCTAGAAAGCTTGACAAGCATCGATTTGTGGGTCTGTCCCCAGCATTTCTCCTTGAGTAGATCTGGGGTACAGACCGAGAATTCGTATTTGTAAAGAGTTTCACAGTTATGCTGATGCTGCTGGTTTGGGAACCACACTTCAAGAACTGCTGTGCAATAGTTTCTTTTCAATCAATTCATTGTAAGGTAATTGATTTTTATTGTGCCAGGCTGTTAACTTATTTGCCTTCCTGTGAATCACATCCTCTTGGTACCAATGCCCTTTGCACGAATATGGGCTGGGCTGGTGGTTTGTTTTAAACAATAGAATGAAGTAGAAATGATTCTGTCCTGGTTGTGGATCTGAGCTTTGAGATGGTCTGGCAGTTTTTACTTTTGTGCTAGTAGAAAGCAACCACCACATGAAAAAACTCTAACTACCTTGAGACCCTCATGTTTGAGAAAGTTCAAGATAAGCACATGGAGAGGCAACATAACAGAGAATTGAGGAACCCAGGCAGCAGGGAGAATAGGCCCCAGGCAGACAGCTCCTGCCTAATGGCTCCCATCATCCAGACAGCATAAATTTATCTTACGGGTGAGGCCACTGTAAACCAGCTAGCCATCAGTCAACACTAGGTAAAGCAGAAAAACTGCCAGCTCAACCCATGATCATAAGAAATAATAAACTGTTTTTGTTTAAGCCATTCAGTTTTTGAGGTGATTTTTAAAGGCAATGGTAGAAAGTAAAAACAAAATTTGTATTTGCAAGTACAATGTGGCTGTAAATGAATGATGTGAAATTAGGGGGTTTGGGGACTAGGTGGCAGTCCCTGAAGGGCCGAAGGGCCCTGAAGCCTGAGGGGCTTCAAAGAAACTTTTACTATACACTGGAACAATATTCGGGAAATTGTTCTTGGTGGCTAGAGAGAATGGGGCTGGTGGAAAAATGAGTGAGGCTTCCATCTTCAGTAAGGCTGATGATAGAAATGATACTTAATGACCTTGTGGCTTGGGTATTGTGATTTCCGGGCAAAATGTTGAAGCTACCTATTTTGACTTTACCTATTTATGACAAAGACAGGAGGAACAAAATCAATTACAAAGGAAATTTTAATTTTTGAACAAAATTAAGAATCAATGTAAAAAAGCCAGGATTTGCTTCAGTCAAATATAAATCTGGTTCTTGGTCAGGGGTGGTGGTTCACACATTGAATCCCAGCACTTTGGGAGGCCAAGTTAGGAGGATTACTTGAGGCCAAGAGTTTGAGACCAGCTTGGGCAACATAGAAAGACTCTCCTCTCCACAGCAAATAAAAAACAAATTAGTGGGGTATAATGGAATGCCTGTAGTCCCAGCTACTCTGAAGGCCAAGATGGGAGGATCCCTTGAGCAAGGAGTGAGTCTGCAGTGAGCTATGGTCATACCCTTGCACTTTAGTCCAAGTGACAAAGTGAGATCCTGTCTCAAAAATATAAATAAATGAAAATTAACCTGTTTCCCATACTCAGCTATTCCAACTGTCAGTAATTCTCACAGTAACAAATGGGCTGAGGACAAAGATGAAATCTGGTTGTGGCATTTGGGGTAAGGTCATGTTTCAAAACCCTTTGTTAATTTCTTTGAAACACTTCAGGCAATACTTCCTAGATTTTCTCTACTAGACTACAGGATTCCTAAGATCATAAAGGCATGACTCATGGAGCTCCTCAGCAAGAAAAAAAAGGACTTCTAAGAATCGTAAGACATTGTTCTACAGCTGAGATTCAAGAGGGTTTTTTAATAGATGTATTGTTATGACTTTTGCCTATTTTATTTTAATAGGGTAAACTTTAAAAAGATTTATTGGAAACCTACAAAACCCTTAAGGTAATTGTATTAGCAGAAGCACTACCAAGCTGGATTAAGAGGGACAGACACAGGTTAAAATAAACAGGGGCCTTTTTTAAAAAAATTTTTTTATTATACTTTAAGTTTTAGGGTACATGTGCACAACGTGCAGGTTTGTTACATATGTATACATGTGCCCATGTTGGTGTGCTGCACCCATTAACTGATCATTTACATTAGGTATATCTATCCCTTTCCCCTCCCCCAATCCCCCAGCAGGCCCTGGTGTGTGATGTTCCCCTTCCTGTGTCCAAGTGTTCTCATTGTTCAGTTCCTACCTATGAGTGAGAACGTGTGGTGTGTGGTTTTCTGTTCTTGTGATAGTTTGCTAATAATGATGGTTTCCAGCTTCATCCATGTCCCTACAAAGGACATGAACTCATCCTTTTTTATGGCTGCATAGTATTCCATGGTGTATATGTACCACATTTTCTTAATCCAGTCTGTCATTGATGGACATTTGGGTTGGTTCCAAGTCTTTGCTATTGTGAATAGTGCTGCAATAAACATATGTGTGCATGTGTCTTTATAGCAGCATGATTTATAATCCTTTGGGTATATACCCAGTAATGGGATGGCTGGGTCATATGGTACATCTAGTTCTAGATCCTTGAGGAATTGCCACACTGTCTTCCACAATGGTTGAACTAGTTTACAGTCCTGCCAACAGTGTAAAAGTGTTCCTATTTCTCTACATCCTCTCCAGCACCAAACAGGGGCCTTTGGATGTTAACTTCCTATTGACAGGAAGTACTAAGAAAGCAACCCATCTGCAAATACGGGTCAGTTATTATGGAAAAGGAAGGATAAATCAGAGAATAGAACCAAAAACCACTAAAAAGACATTTCCAGACATTAGAGTTGAGCCCTAATTGAGGAACTATTTATTTATACCTGGATAAATTTCAGGATTTTTTGGACCAGTGATTACTATGTACCTCGCATATTTCCAGTTTTTGAATGGGAGCGTTTGTTGTAATTTTCCTGTCCCTGGTTTACAATTGTTTGTTGTGGATATGAGGGACAGATTAACTTGTCTCACAGGCTCACAGATCTTCAGATCAAAAGAAGCCAGGCCTTAAGAATCTCATCTGTACCTGGATATGACCTAGGTGATGAGAATCTGGACTTCAAGCCTAAGACAATGCTCTAATAAGATGAGGTTTTATTGGTCTCAGGAAACAGTAAATATATTTTCCATATGGAAGGGACTCAAATCATGGAAGGCCAGAGGACAGACAAACTTAACTGCAGGAAGAGGCCATGTGAGGCAGCCCCTGAGCTTCTTGCTGACAACCGGCATTGGACTTGTCAGCCAAGAGAATGAGCCACTGTGGAAGTAGACCCTCCAGTCTGAGTTGAATCACCTTAACTGACACCATTGCAAAGATCATTTCAACCCAAATTGCATAATTATGAACAAACAAATTATTGTTGTTTTAACCCATTTAACCCAGTAAATTTTAGAGTGCTTCGTTACGTAAGAGATACTTAAAATGTTTTGTCTCTGGCACAAAGACAGATTAGAGTCTTTTCTTAAAACTACCATCTCATTCCTTTTCCCCAGCTTGACTCTGGGATTCATATTAGGTTTTGCTCATTTATGAATTTTTCTGGAAAACACAGCCCCAATTTTCTTTCCACATTCATCTTCTTTCCCCCCCTACTACTTGGTATTCATCACTTGTTATGGTAACCAGTGGATACATTCACAGTCATTAATTAGTTTTTTTTTCTGCTTTCATATACTGTATCTAGCGTTCAATTTTAAAATCTTATCCTCATGGAAACCATTGAAATAAACCCTACTGAGTAGTGCTGGAATCTGTTTGGTAGGGATGGGGTTAGCAAATCTTCTCAGCCTCTGAGTTCCCTCTGGTTACTTTCCTAGACTCAAAGGATGCAAAAATGGTGCTCACAGGTGATTGTGCAGTGCCTACAGGGTACAAGTACATCCGGACTCTATCTGTCCAACCATCTCCAGTCCTGAGCAACCAAGAAATAGTTTTGCTCATATTGCTTTATTTTAAAGCCTACCAAACTTCCAGTTTTCCTTTAAAGTCAAGTGGTTGAATCATTAATATTTTATTTTGGGGGATTAAATTTGATACAGACAGGATTTTTTTTTGAGAAATTTTGAGATATTCAAAGGAGTAAGATAAATTCTTTACCTTTGGAAAATGTCAAGGCTAAGTTAATATTCTTCTTGCCTTCCAAATATGGCTCTATTTTATCTTCTAGTGATACATATCAATACATATTCAATATGTGATATATTGCAGCATTGAGCATTCCTATGGCCTACTTAGTTCTGCTTCATTCATTTATTCCCTTATACATAGGTCTATCCACCCATCAAGGTTTCATGCTCATTTTTTTCTGAATAGCTCTATATTAAGGATTGAAATAAACACACGAAATAAAAAGTAATGTCCTGACTTTCATGGATTAAAAGAAATCCAGTTGACTTTAAGGGATCTTGGAGGAATAGATGGTTCTTGAACTTGATTACTTTATATTTAAGTAGTTACTGAAAGGATTTTTTAAAAAAGAAACAGATATTTAAATAGTATTTTGACACATTGTAGAGTTCTCTGCATTTTTGTTGACAGCTCGGTGAATGAATAAATGAGAAGAATAAATGAAGTATCATCTGAGTGCTTACCTAAAACCTAGAAAGATCAAAGGGTGCCAAGGAAATTTGTTTTCTAGATTGGGGCACATTTTGCCAAGTTCTAGTTCTTTTCTCTTTCTCTCAGCCTCACTTAGGAACTTTTAGGATCTGTATATTGTTCTCCTTCACCAGGAAGTCAAAAATAAGAGAAGAAATATGAAAAACTATCTTTGCTTCGAGAAAGAATAGCCAATGCCTTCAGATAATCATATAAAATCCTGGTTTAAATAAAAAAAAGACTTGAAGCCACTAACAGAGGAAGAGTTCTTTTCTTGGAATTTATACTAACCTGTCTTTTAGTGAGTATTAATTTGAAAGACTGAGTAGAGGCCATAACTGCTAGAGAAAAACAGAGTATCAGGATTAGAGAGGGCCCCATGTATTATTAGCTGTGAAAAATAAATTATATATCATTCTTTAACATGCAAAGACAGTAAAGGGAATAGAAATATGTGATTGCATGTGGCTGTGTAACAAATTGCCCTAAAATATAAGGGCTAAAAAGAACTACTCTTTCATCATTTCTCATGATGTCATAGGCGAGAGGTATGCTGACATTACAATGTCCAAATGGCTTTTTCACTCACATGCTTCAGACATGTATGTAGCTCAAAATGGCTCAGCCTGGGTCACATGTCTGGGACTTACATTTTCTCTTTTAGTTGAGCTCATTGGCTGTTTTCCAGTAGTCTAAGGGTTTCTGTTTCTCTACAGGTTCTCTTCACATGGCCTTAACGCACTATCTCTAGCAGGGATGCCACACTTCTTACACAGAAGCTGGGGCTCCCAGGAATGCAAAAGCAGAAGCTGCCAGGGCTTCTTAAGGTTTGGGTCTGAAATAGGGCAGCAATGTTTCCACTGCATTCTAATAATTAAAGCAAGTTTCAGGCCCACCTCATATTCAAGAAGAGTGTACTACAGGAAGATGTGAATACCAGAAGGCATGGGCCATTGTGGCATTCCAACATAACAGAAAACCAAAACACAGCATTTAGACTGACTAACTGGAGCCCCAAATCTAAAACCAAAGTTGCAAAACAGGTGTTTGACTCCTGCAAAATGTTCAGACGGCAAGAAGAGAAGATCATCATATAGTGATTGATGCTAAGTCTCCCAAGAATGGAATAAATAGGAAAAAAATGCCCTGGAGAATGAGAGACTGTTTCATTTGTCATCTTGAACATTAATTGTTTTGATTGAAATCATCCTTTTCAATATCAGAGCATAGAATGAATTTTACCACAGTGTTGTAAATTATGCTCTAGAAAAATCAGACTCCATAAAAGTATTCTCTATTTAAGGAATCTGTGTTTTCCTGCAGAATTTTTATTCTTGGTGCTTTGTCATGAAAAATTATAAAATAAGAGAAAGTAAAGGGAACACTACTCTAACTGAATCTTAGTATTTTAGCTGTGGGCTGCAGCTTTACAGGGGCAAACAAGTATCCAAAGATATCTTACACATGGGAGCACCACCATTTACATCTTCTGTTCTGTTTTCTTTCATGTTGTACCAGGTCCCCCCTAAAAATGAATTAAAGAGCAACTGTCGAGATGATAGCTTAAAAATAATCTTCTGCACTGTTTCTGGGATGCTCAACTGTGTAGTCTAAAAAAAGACATGTTTAATCATCTCCTTATCTGGTTAATTTACATTACCTCATTGTAAGATATTAAAAGAATGACAGGGCAATTCATACTTATTTTTTGTATATTTCACTATCTATTGCTCTAGAATTAACTCACTTTTACAAATGAAAGTTGCAATAGGTAGCAAAAAACATTGCAGGGGAAAAGAAAATCTAAAATGCGACTTCAAGTTCCTTACAGAATAATTTGTTTTCTTAACTTTAAATTCTATTTTCTATTTTTTAAATTATTTTAATATGTCAAATTTGTGTCTAACCTCACGTGTAGTAATTTACTCTAGGTTCACTCTAATTATAGTCCCAGTTTCTATTTTCCTGCCATATAGACTCAAAATACATTTTTATGCAGCTCTGCAGCAGTGCATGAGATAAAATATTTGAATAGCGACTGATGTTGTGTGTGCTTTTCACCCCAGGAGATTTCTTTCAAGAAAAGCAATGGCCAGGATGTCTCAGCATTTCTTTATCAGTATTCATGCAGCTTTTATTTGTGGCTTCATTTTAATCCTCTGGCATAAGAATTGGAGCCCGAAATGTGTACTCTCTGTTTACGTTATACAAAATGGCCAAGGAAGAAGAAAAGAGGGAAAAGGAATGTAGAAATAAGATTTTAAAACATGATTGCTGCCCTGATGTGAAGAAATTAGGTGTAAAAACGTAGCCAAAATTAACATGCGTGCATGTGTGTGTACATTTGTGTGTTGCAACCTCTTTGTTGACTCATAATCAACACCATTTTCAAAAAAGCTTATTAGCAAGGATGCCTATTCTACTTTGATACTTCAATTGTGATTTTTTTTTTTTTAATTTGCAGCCTTGCTGCGTATGGTTATATGTACACACGATACACATGATCACTTATCATTGAAAGGAACATATTTGATTATATTTCTTTATTAATAAGGTGACTCCTTTGTCTGAAAACCACAGGATAAGTCAAGACCCTTTTCCCCCTCTCTTACCACCAGCGTTTTGAACTGCTCTGAATAATCTAAAGCTCCGTTCAGCTTGCAACCAGATGTGAACAATCACTGCCTGACATAGAGTACAAATAACACCTACTCCAGCCATCACTCTTAAATTGGAGCTCTGCTCTTGATGGAGGCTGAGATTGCTCTGGCTTGTGTAACTTGCACATGGACAGTAGTAGGCACAGAGTGAGAAGGAGGTCAAAGTGCTTAGGCTGCAAGCTAGAGGCTGCTCTGCTCTGGACGTCTCCCAAATGAGAGTGGTCTGTTTTAAAGTGAAGTGCTGTCACAGGCCACAGTTCAACCTGAAGGACTGAGTAGACTAATGTATTTGGCAGACCCAGACCCGTTAAAACAAAACAAAATAAAAAATAAAGTGAAGAAGGGTACAGGCCTACTTTGAAACCTAAATGGCCATTCACTTTCATTTTTGAAAAGCTTCGGAAGTCTTCTAACCATCCTAGGCTAAACTGTTTATGGTTCATGGTGTTAGAGAAAATGGAGTCTTGACATTCTGACCTTGCATGAACCTGAGATCTAGAAGAGAATGAAAGAACCAGGAGAGCAGAAGTGCTATTCCCTTAGCAAGCTGCTATGTTTGATGGTCGTGGTCAGAGTTTACCAAGATCCTGGGATTGTGCTTCAGAAATGAAACTAACAACTCTTAATTCCATGTAGTATTGATTGGCTTTGTTTCTGCTGTGTGAGTGTTTTTTTTTAATTTCATTTTTAAAGTTAGGTTGCAATCATTGCTTCCTCCTGGATGTTGAGTATTTGTTGTGAAGAATAACAGCATGTTCCACCCGCAGAGAAGGCCCCTACTGAGTTAATGCTCAAGTCCAAGGGATCTGAGCCACACAAATCAGGAAAACAGGTTGTCTTCCATTATGCTTTATTCCTTACTTATTTCTGTTTTATTTACTTTTGCGTTTTTCTTAAATGTTGTTTTTGTCAGAAGTGAGATTGTCTTCTTTTATATCTTCGTATTGAATTGATTCCCTCAGAGAACTATATGAAACGTTTGCACCTTAACAGGGTGAAAATAAACATGGGCCACGAATTGTGGTTTATACTAGTAAAGTTCATGGTTCAATGATTAGAAAAGGGAAGCAAAGAGGAGAGCAATGTATTCTTTAAAGGAGGCCTAGGTTGCATAAGAAGATGTAAAATGCATAAAAATTTCCTGCCATTAAAGATCATTTAGAAGTGAAAACTGGAGGAGGGAAAAAATGCTGTCATGTTCCTGAAATAGAAAAGAGAAAACTCTCAGTGTCAACTCTGGCTCCATTGAGTACTTGCTGCTGTGATGCTGTCAGACTCTGTTATTGGTGGCCCACGTGAAGCCTGCAACTCACTGACTGCCACTACTTAAATTAAATTAAATTGGGCCACCTTGGCTCCTAGAGCTATGAGTAGACCCACCCTCATTTGTGTCACCTGTGGGGAAAAATCACCTGTTATAAGTATGCTCCGTGAAAGGGGTACTAGATTTCCCTTGAAAATAATCTTTATGTATTGAAACTTTTCAGAAAGGTAGAGGTGCTGAACATAAACAATTTAAAAAATGATCAGATGAGATATAAACATCAAGAATGCTGATCCAAATGTACATGCATGTTGAAAAAAATCTAAAAACTGAAATTATTTTGTTAATTCAGTTATACGTTTGAAGGTGCACAGATCTTAAGTGAAGATCTTGAATGTTTACATGTTGTAGAAATGTTTTTAACCATGCACAGATCAAGATATAGAACATTTCTTGCCCCTTAGGAGGCTTCCAGCTCACCTTGCATTGCAAATGTGCACCCCAAAGGGAGCCATTATTCTGTATCACCTGGTTTTGAGTTTCACACGAATAAAAGATATGGAGTTTACTTATTTGTACCTAATGTCTTTTACTCATCATATATCTGTCAAATTCATCCCAGTTGTTATGTATATGAATAGTTGATTCTTTTATAGATATATAAATTAAATTACATATCTCTAATTTATTTATCATATCCCCATATTGGAATATATATATATATATATAGTTTTCCAGTAGTTCATTCTTTTATATGTATGTAAATTTATATATATATATTTTTATATTTATATATTCCTGTATGGGGCTATGATAAATAAAGCTGCTATGAACACTATTGTATATATCCTTTGGAGGACAGAGCACTCATTTTGGACAGGTACATACCCAACAGTGAAATTACAGGTTATATAGTATATTGATTTATTAGGTGCTGCCAAAGAGTTTTCTAAAGTCATCATATCAGTTAACACTCTCACCGGTAATTCAAGAGTTTTTGTTGCTCCATATTCTCCCCAATGCTGTATATTCTTAATTGTAGCCATGCTGCTACTTGTTAGTATTTCTTAATTTGTATTTTTCTGATGAATAATCATGTTGAGCATCTTTTTTTATATGTTTATTGCTCCAATTGTTTTTAAAATATAAAATTTGGGAGTTTATATGGTTTGAATCTGTGTCCCTGCCCAAATCTCACGTCAAATTTTAATCCCCAGTGTTGGAGCTGGGGCCAGGTTGGATCATGGGGGTGGATTTCTCATGAATGGTTTAGCACTACCCCTTGGTGCTGTTCTCAGGAGAGTGAGTGAGATCTGGTTGTTTAAAAGTGCATAGCAATCCCCACTTACTCTCTCTTGTCCCTGCTTTTGCTGTGTGAACTGCTTGCTCCACTTTGACTTCCACCATCGGTAAAAAGCCACCATCAGTAGAAGCCTCCCCAAAAGCAGACGCCACCATGCTTCCTGTACAACCTGTACACCTGTGAGTCAATTAAACCTCTGTTCTTTATGAGTTACCCAGTCTAAGGTATTTCTTTATAGCAGTGCAAGAACAAACTAACATAGAAGTTCAGCTTAAAATTTTACTCCAAGAGGCCTGGGGATCGTATCAGTTTCTTGGCAGTATAAACAAAGGTGAGAAAACAAAATTAATGTTTATTTAGTGCCTATCATGTTGTGAGAACTTTACATATGCCATCTCAATTAATTATTTTAACTGACATATGTGGTATTTTTAATGGCTCTAAAATTCGTAAGTTTATGAATATAGTTCATTCCGTTATCTAATCTCTCTCCTCTTTCTATACCCTGATATGCCTTGATTCTCCATTATCCTCATATAAGTTGGAGATTAATGTGTTTCCTTATTGATGGAGAGAATAATGGTTATTGCTATGGCTTCTTGATATTTCCTTAACCTATTAGCAATCTAACTTCATCAGGTGGGATAGTCTTCTCTATGGTTTTTGGTTTTTAAATTTTCACAACAAATCTCTATTTCCTTTGTAATTGAAAAAAAAAAAACTGTAGAGTTATTTCCATTTTAGTGAAAAAAATCTCTTCCTTCCTCCTGGCTAAATGAGAAACCAGGTTCTTGCCTTCTCAAATTGTGTTATGAGAGGGTAATCAATGACCTGTTTGCTTTTTTACTTATTTTCTTTTTTTTTTTTTTTTTTTTTTTTTTTTTTTTTTTTTGAGACGGAGTCTCGCTGTGTCGCCCAGGCTGGAGTGCAGTGGCGCGATCTCGGCTCACTGCAAGCTCCGCCTCCCGGGTTCACGCCATTCTCCTGCCTCAGCCTCCCGAGTAGCTGGGACTACAGGCGCCCACAACTGCGCCCGGCTAATTTTTTGTATTTTTAGTAGAGACGGGGTTTCACCGTGGTCTCGATCTCCTGACCTTGTGATCCGCCCGCCTCGGCCTCCCAAAGTGCTGGGATTACAGGCGTGAGCCACCGCGCCCGGCCCTTTTTTACTTATTTTCAAAGGCATCTCCGCTTCCAGCTTTCAATTAATAAATAGTCTAGTCCTAACTCTCAAGAAATCAAGTATCGTCACTAATTCTTTTTAATTTCAGCAATTCTCCCTTATCTCAGGTTTTCCTTTTACAAAAAATGTTCTCATATTTATACTTAGACTCATTGACATAATTAGCCCGTTGAAGAAAAAGATAGTGGATATAAAATAACTGGAGAGGAATATCAATCATCTTCCTAATCTCACAAAGAAGTTTATGTGGTACCTTAGGAGGGAGTGTTTAAGTTTGTTGATGAGGTCACTGATGTTATTATTGAGTAAGAAATGTCCTACTTCTCTATTTTCTCTTCCTCTCTTGCCCTTAAAATCCAAAATGAAACAAAACCCCAAAACCAAAAAGAAGAAAAAACTTTACTAAAAAAAGGTATTTATATATCTTTTAAAAGTATTAAAAGACACACTGAATATTAACCAAAGACTTTCCTGTATGGTTCCAAGGAATGAAGGTGAAGGTAAACTGGCTAGGTCAAGTCAACATATGGAAGTTTATGCTTTCAACATTTTACACAAAGCTGGGTACATAACAGATACCCAAACATCCTTGTTTGATTTGTCATATTTTTCCTCATCCAGATACTTTTAAATATCAGAGTTGCCTCAGTATGCTTGCTTACCTTGCATCTAAACAAAAGCCTGTTCATTTTTGATATTGATTCTTTTTACTGCAAAACTAAAAACATCTTTCTTAAACCATCATAATAAACCACTTCAACTTCTGAAATGTACCAGGTCCAGATCATTCTTTAATGTTTTCATTAAGGATGATTACATTATCCCTAAGTGTCACCAGGAGCAAATGCATTAACTTCTGAGCCCCCGTGGATAAAGTCAAATGACATGGCATAACTCCAGCCTGCCCATATTTTATATTTCAGTTTTGGTATATTTTGTCTCCATTTTTCTATGTGGTATAATGTTCAGTGGTTGGAGGAGGTGTTCATGCAATTTTAAACCCACACTTTGCCACACATTTGAGTAGATTATTGCAATTGAGTCAGTTGAGAAAAAGCCTATGGATTTAATACAAATGTGCTATCTTGTATTTGGCAATGGCAATTGTATATTTGGATAGGCAAGAGGGCTGGCTGCCAGCTCTCCATGGAGGTAGCAATTTCTGATGCTTTCCCCCTAGTCTGTTTATTTTGACCTTAAAGTAACTTTATTAAGTTAAAGAGTCAGCAATAAATTTCTGTTGTAGAATTCAAAACACTCATATACTTTTCTGGAGTAACAATGTTTGTCTAGTGGAGGTTGGAATAATTCAGCTCAGTTGCCTACAGTCCAATCTTATTTGAAAAGACTGAACTGGATTTTCATTAAGAGTAGGAGCCAGGGGCAGCAGGGGTGCATGGGTGCAGGGGGAAGCAGAACAAAACCAAAAACGAGGGGTCAGGGAGAATGTGGGCAAGACAGTGATCAGGTGTTTGGTTGGAGCTGCTGCTCAGTGCCTGGAGAATGATATTTCTCAACTGTTATTTTAGATATATATGGGTGTGTATTCTGAGATTTATGTAAGGGCTGGACAGGATATGACTGGGTGTGACAAAGACGTGGCTTCCCAGGAAAAGCAACCAAACAAGAAAAGGGCATGATAGAAAGGCATGACCTTCATTTAGAGGACAGTTCTTGTATCCCTGTAGATTTGAAATCTTCAGCTGTGAAGGTGTGCATACAAGGCCAAGGGAAAGGACATGTGATTTTAACCAGTATCTCTTGTTCAGCTTTGAAATTCCTTATATCAATGAGTGAGATATAATACTTTCCACTGAAGATGCATCTCGCATGGCAGCATACCCACAAATGTGACCGCAGGCTGCAGAAACCAGAAAGGAGGAAAACCATAAAAGATTAATCGAAATGAAATACAACTGGAAGGAGAACCATCATGTCTCCCATCTTTTTAGCTTCAACATGAACTAAGGTTGAAAACAAAGTGTGAAGTCTTTGGAATATTTGAGAATCCATCATTGAAAATGAGAGCCAACTACCTAATAAATAATAAATAAATATTTCCCTTCTCCCAAAACCCACAAAGAAGTTCTGATTTTGAATACTAGAATGGCTCTAGAAGTCCATTTGGAGATACTTTCTTGTCCTTACTTATCCATTGATTCAATAAACATTGTTTGGGAATTTGCTACCAATGTCTGTGCTTAGTATGGAAGTACAGAGACGAGTAAGATATAGTTTGTTGCATTTAAGAGTTCATATTTCACTGGGAGAGATAGATCCATGCAGTATTAGATCTGTGCATAGGATATTATGAGAACACTAGAAAGTTTTACTTAGGAGACAAAGAGTAGCAAGAAGAGCAGTGTGAAAATTTTATGGCTATGTAAGGGTCATGCCAATGAAAAACAAAGGAGTGAGGGAGAATATTCCAGGAAACAGGGACTCATTGTGGGAAGGCTAGGATTTTTTTTTTAAAGGTATAGCGCAAGCTGTTTTCTTTAATTCTTATAAAAAGTTTCACATTTGTAAATTTGTTGGGCAGGAAGATAGAAATTAAACTGAAAAGACAGACAATGGTGAGATAATGGGATGCTACCTTTTCCTGCTAAAGGCTTGAGAACTAGAATATAGGACCTAATGGTATAGGCAAAGGGGAATCACTGAGGGCTTCAACCACGGGAATTGATTGAATTTAAGTACTTGATACGATTTGACTGTGTCCTCACCCAAATCTCATCTTGAATTATAATCCCCATAATCCCCACGTGTCATGGGAGGGACCTGGTGGGAGGTAATTGCATCATGGGAGTGGTTTCCCTCATGCTGTTCTCGTGATAGTTAGTGAGTTCTAATGAGATCCAATGGTTTTATAAGCACCTGGCATTTCCCCTGCTGGCACTCATTCTCTCTCCTGCCACCATGGGAAGAGGTGCCTTTCACCATGATTGTAAGTTTCCTGAGGCCTCCCCAGCCCTGTGGAACTGTGAGTCAACTAAACCTCTTTCATTTATAAATTACCCAGTCTCAGGTATTTCTTCATAGCAGCTTGAGAACAGACTAATACAGTACTCTAATCAACACTGGCTTTTATTCTGCTTTAAGTGATTAGTTTAAGGCAATGTTTCCCAAACTTATCTGCACATTAAAATCCTCTGGGATCTCTTGAAAATTCCAAAACCCAGACCATATCCCACGCCAATTAAGTTGTGTTCTCCTGGGATATGTTGGGAACCAATGGCTTAATGAACAAAGTTTAAAAGGGAGTGTTATTTGGAGCAGATGGAATTGACTTGAGAGGCATGTGCCAATTCATTTATTTTTTCTTGCATATGCATTTTTCACAACTCTTAACTTCCTAGTTTTTAAGTGATGGAGAATGGTTGTTGAAACAGGGTCAAGCTCTCTTAACAAGATAAGAATCTACTCACTTTTGTTCACTGTGTGGGCAGTTTCTGTCCAGCTAGTATAAGTAGGAGATTGGGCAGAAAGGATGATTTTCCAGAGACTACATCTTTGGGTCCATAAATTTTTCTTCATTTTTTCCCCCATAGAATCATGCCCCTTAGCAACATTTTTAGTATAACACAATATATTCGTACAATATTTATACTTAGAGCACAAATAGTATTCATTTTTACCACGATATAGTGATGTGTCTAAAGAGGCATTACATACCACATGTATCAATTATGGGAAATACACTATTTATTTACTACTCAATTCAGATAGGGACCACATACCACATAAAATGAGTTTTTCTGTTATGTCCTGGGTCACACCTTTTCCCACCACACTGGGTCCAAAACAGAGATTTTTTTTTTTTTTTTTTGGCCTTTTCTTGGATGTTGAAGAGGCAGGTTTTTAATTTGCCTTTTTAGTTACAAAATTCTATTTAGTTAAAAACAAAATACAACAGTTGCAAACTGTGAACTCTTACTGGTCTAGCTAGTGACAAGTACGGAAGCTCACCTGAGATACAGGATAAAGGTAACGATTCCATGTGCCACATCCAGATTTGGTAAATTTAACATGTTGCTCAGAAGTCTTTGTTTTAAACAAGTATCTGTTCATTCTGATATGATTGGTTTGTTGTCACTTTTTTTTTTTTTTTGAGACAGTGTGTAGCTCTGTCACTCAGGCTGGAGTGCAGAAATGTGGTCATAGCATACTGCAATCTAGAACTTCCTAGCTCAGGTGATCCTCTCACTTCAGCCTCCCAGGTACCTGGGACTACAGGTGTGCCCCACCACACTTGGCTAATTTTTGTAGAGATGGGATTTCACCACGTTGCCCAGGCTGGTATTGTACTTCTGGGCTCAAGCAGTCCTCCCACCTCAGCCTCCTAAAGTGCTGGGATTACAGGTGTGAGCCAATGCACCTGTCTTGTCACTTTTAGACACACTGACTTTGGCAATAAAGATGTAAAGAGAAATAAGGAAATAAAACATGCCTTGAATGTGTTTTGAACCAAAACAATTTTCTTGGCTTCCATATTTGTTTGTTATAAGATGTTGTGCTAAATTTGAGTGGTTTTCTCCCCATCAGAAATCCTAAGAAAAATATTTAAGGTGGTTCTTCTTCTACCTTTTAAGTAGGCTCTCCTTTCCTTTTTTCTACCCTTTCATCAAATGTTTGCTTTTCTCTCATACTCATACTGTATTTGTTGGTGCTGTAGATTCTCTTCATTCCTTACCATTGTTCCATGTTCCTTTATCCAATTTTCTAACTTTTCTTTTTTCCTCCCTCCCTTCCTTTCTCCCTTTTCCTTCCATCTTCTCTTCCTCCCTTCCTCTTTTCCTCTTTCCTTTTTTGATTACTTTCCTGGGGATCAGCCATTAGGGGCTCTACCTGGTGGGCCCAGTCGATGCTGTCACTAGAGCCAGGTGAGACTTCCTGGCTTCCATGTCCATGCAGTAGCAACTCTGTTCCGCAGGCTGCAGACTGCAGTGGAAATGAGTGTTGGACTGGAAACCCCATGATCTAGGCTTGCTTTAACATTTAGCAACAGGATACTCTTGAACAAACACCATTTCTAAACTATAGTTTCCTCTACAGAGATTTGGAAAAGGTAATATCTACTCTGCCTACTTAATGAAGTTATAATGTAAAGAAGCGAAACTACTGTATGTCAAAATAAGTTGGAAATCTCGAAAGCCTCACAAATACCTAAGGCAGTGGTTCTCAGTTTTAGCTTGCATCAGACTTACCTGGAGGACTTGTTAAAATGCAGCTTGCTGGATCTCACTCCCAGAATTTCTTCTTCATTGGATCCGTGGTACCTGGGCATTTTCATGTTAATGCTCCTGATGGCAGTATCAGTGGTTGAGAACTTTGGTCTAAGGAATGATTATAAAAATGGTCTAATCTCTCAGTTTGCATCTGCTCTCTGATTCCCTCTAGATCTAAAATTCAGAGATGCCATTAGGAACATAAAGGTGCTAAGAGGAATTTGAAATGACCAGGAGGGTAGGTCTCCATAAAGTGCCTACCAAATAGGAGCTAGAAGCAGCTGAAAACAGATTTCACCTGAGGAAGCTCCACAAATGTCTAAGAAATTATATTTGAAGCCTTGTGTTTCCTTGGATGATGAGTTAATTTACTTTTCTGGGCTATGAAAGTAGTCAGTATTATCTTTTAATTGAAGCCTAAGAAGGGGCAACTGAGAAGGGGCCTCCCGCAGGCCTCTCTGCTGCCTGCATGTTTAATGGCGCAGTTCTGGCTTACTCTAATGAAGAGGAACAGGACACTGTCAGCTTCAAAGAAAATTTTCTGTGCTTTAAATGGTAATGCGGAGAGCATACTAGATAATTTTAGCTGGAAAATCAAAATATGCTGTGACACAGCTATAAAACTCTTGGCTATGAAGCCAATATTATTCTGGCTGACGAACCTCACAAAAGGTGGTTAATTAATGAAACAAACCAGTTGTAAAATGGTCTGAAGGAAGTCTGGTGTGTTGCATCAAGCTTTGAGGTGCCAAATGAGACTACATCTACCTAAAAAGAGGGGAAGCTGGCTGGATGGCAGAAAAACTCAGAACGCCTGTAGATTTGTATCTGAATCTGGTTTCTATGGCATATCTACGTGTAGTATGTGTGCTTGACCAAACATCAGAACAATCAGGCCTTTGAAGGAATGATGGG
Organism: Macaca mulatta; assembly: GCF_049350105.2. Classification (NCBI taxonomy): domain Eukaryota; kingdom Metazoa; phylum Chordata; class Mammalia; order Primates; family Cercopithecidae; genus Macaca; species Macaca mulatta. The sequence goes on along the minus strand of NC_133409.1, from coordinate 160,385,899 downwards.
TCAGTCTAATTGGTCTTTCCTAAGCAGTTGCACATACTGTTAAATTAAAAAAGAAAAGATGGGTCAGCTTAAAGCCATTCACATGACTTGGATTAGCTGTCAAGGTCCTACAAAGGCCAAAGCCAGGAATCCTTGCTCACTGTTTCTTCAGGGTGCAAGGATGGGTTCGACTGGCAGCATAGCTCTTGGTTGCCCTCTGCAGGGACAAACATCTGAAGCTTTTATTCTGGGGAAAAGACTCGAGAAAATTGCAGGCCTTGGAAAGATGGATGGGCTTGAGGCAGTAAATTTCAAGGCATGTCTGGCTCTTTAAGGGCCTATCCAGTGTGGGTGATTTCACAAGCAGGCAATATATTCAGGAACCGAGTTTAGTGCTTCAGATGTACAGGGGATTTGCTGACTTGAGGAAATGGAGTAATTCAGGTCTGGGGCAAATAGGAGAATATGAGAATTATTTTTTTTCTTCCGCCTTCATTGTAAGGCTGCAGCTTGTATGTGGCAGGGTGGGGGATGGGGGTGGGGGGTGGTGCTCTTATGATAAAACAAAAAATAATACAAAACAATATATACACACAACTCTTGTTTTTATATATTTAGTACTGATGTCAGTGGAACTAATGAAAAGCAGATTGGTCACAGCAACATAGAAAATCAATTCTCAGGCTTTTTCTTATTCAGGTTTTTGATAGTACATTGCTCTCATCTGTTATGTGAGGGTCTCAAAGTGATTTTCAAATGAGTTGTTCTTTAGAGAAGAAATGAAGACACTGAAGACACTTGCTCTGGGTCATACACAATAATACAAAGTAACCTCTTTCTTCCAATGAATGCTTTCTATGGCCTTCAATTTCAAGGCTGACATGAAAGAACTTTTATAATTCTCTTCCATGAGGCTCTTTCCGGGTAATAGAAATCATCAGCTGAAAAATGAGATATTCACATTATACGTGCATTCATAAATTAATATTGATCAACTCCTCAGATATTTTATGACTTCATGGTGACCTAATGCTTTGTCATTTCCTCATATATTAGCAGGACTTGGAACTAGTAAATGTGGCTATGCAACTACTTATTCAAAGATGGATGAAAGACTAAGTCTCTAGTTTATTACTAAAGAATACACATTTCTCCTGGACACATTTGCATTAACATGTCTTGAGGAAGTCTATGGAGGGGACAATTAGGGAATAGTATATAAATGATCTCTAAACAGAAGACTACATTTTTGCTATTTCTCTTTGTTGAAGGCAGATGAAAGCATGCTCAGTCATTTTGGGTGAAAATGCAATAAGAAATGTCAGGGAGGCAAAGGTAGCATAAATGCCCTATAGATGGCTGTTTTTCCCTCTCCACAAACATGAGAAAGAATATAACATTTGAAAGGAATAAAAATAAAGGGCCTCAATTCGGCTCTCAGTTTCCTTATGTACAGTAATAAAGTTGAGTAATAGCCACATTTCAACATATGTTCCACAGGAATGCAAATTCTATCACATGTAAGTACGCATCCCCCAAAACAATTCCATCGTGATATAGGTTTGAGGAAGATGTGTTTAGTTGAATTGAACAGTCTTATTTACTGCTAGACTTCTTAGGCTTTCATAAACCAATGTACACCAGGGGTTCCCAAGAGGTGGACATAACGTAGTGTTTCCAGTCTTTTTAACCACACCACCATTTTCTCCACATTACTATGAAAACGTTGATATTGATTATTGTTAGTATCTTGTCCAGATGTCAAATTATATGAGTGCATGTTCAGAAGATGAGCTACACAAAGAGACAGTATGAAATGGAAAATAGATGGAATTAATCATGTGCTTTGGGCCATAATAGCCCTGTTTTACATTTTCACAACGTTACAGCAAATAATTTGTTTCCTTGATTTTCCACATGTTGCTTTGCCAAGATAAAGAAACCTAAGTAGGAGAAAAAAAAAGTCACCAGTAAGAATAGAAATGACTAGATATTTACATGGCAATGAAAGAGATCTTAGTGTCAAATTGGTAGCATCTAGGAGCTGCCATCAGCAACATATTACTATTTTCAAGGCAACAAAATATCTGACTGGAAAACCCAAGCTCTTACCTATCTTCATTTTCCACTCTGGCCATTCTTAGAATATGACAATGCCAGGCAGGCGCAAGGCACTGAATCTGTTTTGAACCCTTACAGTTAAGGCAGAAAACGTGGAATGTTCAAAGGTGAGCCCTTAAGATGATCAAGGAGTTAAAAAACAAGCCCAGTCTGGAAAGGTTAAATGAGATGGGATTTATTTATTTATTTTTTAAAGCATGAAGTAGAGTAAGCAGAGTTAACAGCATGGAGTAGAGTAAGTAGGGTTAACCGTCAATTCTCTTGTGTGCAGTATTATTCAACAGAGGAAGGTGACCAGCTAATTTGAAGGAGAGAAAGTGTTCTTATGCTGTAGTTGCAAGAATTTATTTTAGATATGAGGAATGATTTTCTTATTCTAATGGTTTTGTACCATGATTGCAGTTATCATTTAATTAGGTCAAAAAGGTAGTTTCCTAAAAGACACTTTACCAATATGTAACTAATAATATTAACCCTTATTAAATTATTATTATGAGCCTCATACCATACTGGGGACTATTTAGGCATCATGACATTTAATTTTCATATGTGCTTTCTGAGAAATATAATTTTATCAACAATTTATATATGTGAAAAATTTGGTTTATAGATATTAACTACCATCAGTATTTAGTGGAGTCAGTTTTCAAACTCAGATCTACCTGACTTCAAAAGCCACACAATTGACCATCATAATGTACAATTTCTCTTGTTGCACTATTTCAGTATAGGTCAGTTAGTGTTTATTTGACTGTGCTCCTCAACAATAATATACAATGCAGATTAACTGTACTATAGAGACCAAAAGAAATTTAAACCAAGAACTGACTTTGCTCCTTCTTGACACAGGGAGACAGGTGTGATCTTACTGAAGAATGAAGAGTCTAACGTAGTGGTTCCATGTTGTTTGGAGAGTTGCAGTCCGGGTTCTCAGGGATCTTCATTACTGTCCCTCACCTTGCCTTGACTTGTTACACTGAATCTGCTGCTGAAGACAAAAGGTGGAAAGCAGAATATAATATCAAATGCATAGGTACTGATGGACAGGGTCTGTAATAAAAGGGCTCTGGGGTGCTCTATGAAAGTGTGTAAGAATGGGAAGAAGTTGGCTTAGAAAGATATTATGTACATTAAGTTCCTGAAAGTCAATCTCAGCTAGGTGTGGTGGCTCATGCCTGTGATCCCAACACTTTGGGAGGCCAAGGTAGGAGGATTTCTGGTAATCTCAGCATTTTAGGAGGCCAAAGTGGGAGGATAGCTTGAGCTCAGGAGTTTGAGACCAGCCTAGGCAACAGAGCAAGACCTCGTCTCTACAGAAAATTTAAAAAATTAAAAAATTATCTGGGCCTGGTGGCATGCACCTGGAATTCCAGCTACTTGGCAGGCTGAGGCGGGAGGTTCAACTGGGCCCAGGGAGTCAAGGCTGCAATAATCCATAATCGTGCCATTGCCCGACAGCCTGGGTGACAAAGAAAGACCCTGTCTCAAAAAAAAAAAAAAAAAAAAAAAGAGAGAGAAAGTCAATGTCACCTTCTTATATAAGACCTAAGAGGCTAAATTCAAGCTGCCTATAACTTTGCTTGAAGGTTTAGATGGATTTGTATAGATGACTATTTAAGAATTTGATTCATGGTAGGTAATTCTGTAATATAAAGAGAAATAAAGGAGAGATGCAACATCAGAAATGTTGTCTACAAATTCACTGTTTCACCATAATTTATGTTAGGTAAGTCCTAATCTCTTGAAGTATACGTGTACACAATGTGGATGACAGCATGAATAATGTTTTGGAATGCATGCACACTAAAATGGCTATTGATAAGTAGCCAGTAGTCACAGGCATTTACTAATACTCATAATTTTCTTAGCTCTCTCCTGGGAAGAATCCAGCAGGCCTTTCAGGAGACGCCCCAAGAACCTGGGTTTTGCCTCATGGTGCAATGTGCAGGTGTTTATTCCAAACTCTAAGTCATGATGCTTTTCCATTCTGACCTCATTCCCTGAGTCTGCGGTTGTCCTGTGTGGAATCAGAGCAAATCCTACCATAAATCCAAGTTGAAGAATCAGAGTAAATAATGGAAAGCCTCTGGTCAAATTGGATCCAGGGTGTGAGGTCAAGCAGACAGAGCCAAGAAATGTTATGTGAGGATATCTGAAAATATCTGGATAAAACTGAGAATCTGTAGGAATGACCTCAGAACAAATAAATTCTTCTGAATTCTTGCTGGGCCCATCTGTCCACATCAGGAAACTCTAGTCAAGTTCCCAAGAGCATGGAATCTTCCCACATCTCATTTCCATTGGGTTGAACGTGCTTTTTCTAATTTCTCCTGGATCTGCCTCCTGTCTCACTTGAAAGAAAATATACTGAAAAATTGAATCTAGTGTCATAATGTTTGATTATCCTGCTTGCTTGGCAACCAGTCTGCTAGGACCTCAAAAGTTGCTCTTGACTAAGATTCCAAGTACATAGATTGACCACCCAAATTATTTCCAAGATCGTTAGCATCTTAACATTGCTCAGAACAAGTACTACTGTACTTGATAGGCTTCCTTTTTAATTGTCCTCAGTCGCTCCTGAAAGCTTGCACAACTCGATAGCCTTGCCCTGGTTACCCTCTCTCACTAGATAACTGTTTGTATCTCATTTGACCAAAAAAGTAAAATAAAAGAGGCTCTCAAGCCTACCTGAAGCCCTTCAACTTTGAGCTTCCAAATTTACATCTGCAAAGGTCTTATCTTTTTTAATCTCCAAAGAGTGACCTGTGTCTTCTCTAAAACGGATCCTTCCACTTGGGCATTGAATCCATAACTGCCTTTTTCCTCAGAATTTGTTCCAACAAATAATCCCATTCTTTCCTACATCTTCGACTCCTCAATCTCCATTTTTCTTTTCTCCTGGCATGTAAGTATGATAAAGTATCACTCATATGTATTTTAAAGACCTCCTTCTTCCACTCTTTGTTTTTCTTTTTTAGCCAAGCTTCCAACTTTTTTTATTGTTCCCACTATCTTCTCTTTCATTCACCTGATATCAGTTTAACATAATCTGGATTATTTTCTCATTAATCACTGAAACTGTTCTTTATGAGTATCAGTAGATGTCCAATCTAACATCTGCTTTTAAGCCTTAATCTGACATGATTCCTCTCTGGTATTTGACACTCCTTTCTTTTAGAAACATGGTTTCCCTGTTCTATTTTCTCATTTGTTTCTGACATTTCTGGCTGTTCCTTGTCTCTAATTTCAGGTCCTTTTCCTCCACTTTCCTCTGGATTTTGGAGTTATCTCGAAGTTCTCTCTTTGGTTTCCTTTCTTCTCCTTTCCTTCTTGCAGTAAACTTAATCATCTTTTCCAGTCCTTTGACCTCAATAACAACATGTTAGCCAATGCCTCTTAAAATTTGATCTGTATATCTGTTCTCTCTTCTGAGCTCCAGAAAGATGTATCTGATTACCTACTGGATATGACCATTTGGGCATTGCACCCATGTTTCAAAACCAATAAACCATGTTCTAAAGTTTGAGGTGTTTCTTATATGGGAACAATGAGGTGAGGAACAGTGAAGAATTATAAGACTATGAACATTCCTAGGCCCAAATTAGAAGTTGGAATACAGAACAGAGATTTGAATTTGTGATTGCTTGATCTTTGCCTTAAATGCATCAAATCTAATTTTATATAAAATAAGAAAAATCAATTACAAACAGATTGAGTGCATGTCTGTGCAACACTTATTCATCGATTAAAACAAAATGTCAGTGCAAGGTCAAAAAATGACTGGTTTACATGATGTGTGAACACTGTAGGGAATATAAGGAAGCACTTCTTTTCCATTCCTCATATTTCCACAGAAGAAAGAGAAGGTATACTGAACTCTCAGGAGAGAAAAATATGATATAAATTTCCTTGTGTCCCTCAACAAATCCTCATGTCTGGAAGAAGAAGTAATTTGATCACTGAATTATGGAAAAGAACTGAGCATGATGATTTCTAGAGAGCTCTCTCTCCTTGTCTTTTTCTCCCTCTCCTTCCCTCTCTTCCTGTCTCCCTTCTTCTCTTCCTCCCTTTTACTTGCATCTGCCTGCTTGCAAAAAGGGCAATGTCTAATCTAGATTGCTTCTGTGAACTTCTGGGAAATACATTTTATTTAGGAAAATTATTAGGAGATATAATTGTTGGAGGCATTTCCCCAGTTCCAGGTTATAGTGTTAGTTAAACTGATACATTGACTCAATTTTTTATTTCTTTCTATGTGTTTTTTTTTAAGTTTGACAAGGGAATAGTAATGTGTTGGCACTTTGGAAGTGAATAAACAACACCCCTGGTGACAGAAATAAAATGTGATAAATATATTCATAAACTTGTGACTTCAGAAGTTTAAGATGCATTTTCATTTATATCTCTTATTAAAACACAAAAATTGTTTTTAAAATTTTGATTATCTAAAAGGAATAACCATCTAAATTCATTTATATGGTCTCGGTAGAAATTTTATTATGTTTTACATATTTACTATATACTTATATGCTAATAAAATATAAAAAACCAAAATATCTAACATTGTCATATGTATGAAATAATACTATCAGTTCTTGAAATATTTTGAAAATAAACTTCTTTGATGTAACAAAAACGAAAGTGATGGAAAAACATTTTATGTCGATGGATTGAAAGACTTAATATTTTTTAAGAGGGCAATACTTGAAACAATCTATAGATTTAATGCAATAACTATCAAAATTTCAATGGCCTTTTCTGCAGAAATAGAAAAGCTGGTCTTAAATTTCTTATGGAATTTTAAGAACCCCCCCAAAACCTGAATAGCCTTGAACAGAGTTGGTGAACTCCCACTTTGCCTTTTCTTTTTTTTTCATTATTATTATTATACTTTAAGTTCTAGGGTACATGTGCACAAGGTGCAGGTTTGTTACATATGTATACCTGCACCATGTTGGTGTGCTGCACCCATCAACTCGTCAGCACCCATCAACTCGTCATTTACATCAGGTATAACTCCCAATGCCATCCCTCCCCTCTCCCCCCTCCCCATAATAGGCCCCGGTGTGTGATGTTCCCCTTCCAGAGTCCAAGTGGTCTCATTGTTCAATTCCCACCTATGAGTGAGAACATGCGGTGTTTGGTTTTCTGTTCTTGTGATAGTTTGCTGAGAATGATGGTTTCCAGCTGCATCTATGTCCCTACAAAGGACACAAACTCATCCCTTTTTATGGCTGCATAGTATTCCATGGTGTATATGTGCCACATTTTCTTAATCCAATCTGTCACTGATGGACATTTGGGTTGTTTCCAAGTCTTTGCTATTGTGAATAGTGCTGCAATAAACATACGTGTGCATGTGTCTTTATAGAAGCATGTTTTATAATCCTTTGGGTATATACCCAGTAATGGGATGGCTGGGTCATATGGTACATCTAGTTCTAGATCCTTGAGGAATCACCATACTGTTTTCCACAATGATTGAACTAGTTTAACAATCCCACCAAGAGTGTAAAAGTGTTCCTATCCACTTTGCCTTTTCAAACCTTACAACAAAACCTTCAGCAATCAAAAAAAGTGTGATAGTGATATAGGCTAGACATATAGATCAATGGAATACAATTGAGAATCTAGAAATCAGTCCATTTATCTTTGGCCAATCCATGTTTAACTTTTGACCAGGGTTTCAAAAGCATTCGATGGCAGAAGAACAGCGTCTTCCACAAATGATGCTGAGACAACTGGGAATCCATACTCAAAAAAATTAAGTTGAGCCCTTACCTCAAAATGGATATGAGACATAAATATAAAAGCTAAAACTATAATTAAGTCTTAGGAAAAAACTTAGAGGGAAATATTCATAACCTCGTATTTGGCAATTGTTTCTTAGATATAACACAAAAAGCAGAAGCAACCAAATAAAAAATAAATTGTACTTTATCAAATTAAAACTTTCATGTATCAAGGGAGTGAAAAGACTACCTACAGAATGAGAGAAAATATTTTCAAATCATATATCCAAAAAATGTCTAGTATCCAGATTATAGAAAGAACTCTGACAACTCAATAACAAAAAGACAAACAGCTGAAGGGAAAAAATGAGCAAAATACTTTAATAGACATTTCTCCAAAGAAGACATACCAATGGCTAACAAGGACAGGAAAAGATGTTCAACATAGTCTTTAGAGAAATGCAAATCAAAACCACAGGAGAGGCCACTTCACTCTATGACTAGACTGAAAAAAAAAAAAAAAGAAAAAAATAACGAGTGTTGGTTAGGATGTGGAGAAATTGAAATCCTCACATATTGTTGGTGGAATATAAAATTGTGCATCTGCTGTGAAAAACAGTCTGGCAGTTCCTCAAAAAGTTAAACAGAATTACCTTATGATTAAACGGTTTCGCTCCTTGGTTATACCCCAAATCATTAAATACAGGTGTTCAAACAAGTTTTACATAAATGTTCATAGCAGCACATAAATAATTACCAAAAGTGGAAAGAACCCAAAAGTCCATTAGCAATGAATGGATAAGCAAAATTTGATGTATTATTCAGCCATAAAAAGAATGAGTTTCTGATATGTCTACATTGAAAAACCTTGAAAACATGATGGTAACTGAAAGAAGCCAGACACAAGAGGCCACATATTATATCATTCAATTTATGTGAAATATCCAGAATAGGCAAATTGGTGGAGACAGAAAGATTAGTGGTTGCCAGGGACTGGGGGTAGGAGACATGGGAGTGACTGCTTCATAGATATGGGGCTTCCTTTCAGAAAAAAAAAATATGAAACGAATAGGAATGATGGTTTCACAACATTGTAAATTTTTTGATGTCTCTGAATGGATCCTTTAAAATGGTTAAGATGGTAAATTTTATGTTATGTGTGTTTTACCACAACAAAATTTTAATGTCTATGAAAGGGATTTGATGAGTCAAAATCAAACAGGCAGGTAACTTTTTTAGCTGGTTAAAGAAATATAATGAAAAGATGCCTAACTCTAATTAGGTAACACTGAACGCTCCTACACTGTGGTTTCTTCTGTGCTGTAAGATACTAGTTGCTTTACAAATAGCTCTGGAAACAGAGGGAGGACAAGGAATAGAGAATATTAAAAATGTACTCAAGGGTTATATTTTGCAATGACAGAAAAATATGTTACTATATAAAATATGAATTTTCAGACACTCTTTGAAGTACTCATTTAGTTAGCTATTGTTTCAATATTTATGCTCTAGTATTAAAATGAAGCCTTTTGTCATTTCCTAGGGCTGGTATTGTATATGTGTGTTTTGAAGAAGAAGGGGGCAAGAGCTACGGGGCACAATATGGAATCTTTAAAATATAGATTTCTGAGCAAAAATATTTTGTATACATGAAAGAAGTCCTCTATGAAATGAATTTTTAACTCCTTGCAAATGAAAGCTAAAATGTTTTATTCTTTGTAAAACACATTGAGAAAATATTTGTTTCTGACTGACCATTGATTAATACCTTCACAACATACTATTTTTAGGGAAACCGCCGTTTTTAATGAACACAGATTGAGTTAATGTTAATTAGACTTCATTGGTTTGGCTTAACCTCACATCCAATTCTGCTCTTTTAGATTTCTGTAACGGCAGACTGTCAATCAGTAACTCCATCTTGCAAACTCACAATATGTCATGTCCCAGTTACTGGCATGAATGGAGTTTTTGGGAACCATTCCACTCTTTCAAAAATGTCTTCAATATTTCCATTTCTACTTAGTAGGCATAAGGCCTTATGTTTTCACATAGAAGTAAGCAATGTTCACCTGTTTAGATACCACTTCTGAAACAGGTGGAAGGCAAAGGCTGTTTATGGTACTTGACTGATATAAGCATCAGTATCTTAATCATAGATATCAGGAGAATGTAGTACAGGTATTAATATTTAATAACATGTCACTGAAATAGATGATAAAATAGAATATGCTCATACTGTATATGATATTATGTATATTAAATATTCCATATGTGTTTTATGAAGTAGAAAAAAAAAGACCTGGTGCGTCTATTTTTGGGCAAAGGGAAGGATTAGTCCAGTAATGGTCATATCACTTGTTTTAACCAATGAAATTTGAGTGAACATAAATTGCTCTAGCAAATGAAATGATGTGAACATCTAAATGGAAATATTGAAGAAACAGTGAGGGATTCTTCATCAGCCTTCCCACTACCATGGCCATCAGAAAAATTTCAGCCGGTGGAGCCTCCATCATGGCGAGTTCTTAAGTAAGGACAACATGGAACTAAGGCTCCCTGAACCAAAATAAACACGTTGCATAAGTGTGTTTTCAAGGAGTTAGACTCTGGAATTGTTTGTTACAGTAACATAGCCTATCTTATACCAATACAGTATATTATAGACTTAGGCTAAGCAGTATGTTTAATACAATATGTAATATTTGTAGCATACATGTATTTCTAAATGTACATGGAATGTCAAACTATGACATAAAATAGAAACATATCCCTATCATGTTATTTTGATGATGATTTCCTTCTCTCCAAGAAATTAGTGTAACCCTGTACTGGATGTGAGATGTATTTGCTCCAGTTCTTGTCTGAATCCTCATTTTATCATCAGGTTCGAGACAATCCATGGCTCTGTTTCTGCATACCAGACTGTTCCCTACTAGTCAACATTAGACATATTATTTCTTGGTATAAAAGCTGACATATGAATTACAGATTTTTCTCATTTCTTGGAAATTTTAGAAATTTAAATCTACAAATTACATCTTTAACATTCTTTTTAAATTACCCTAGATGTTTTCTGTTTTTAATTACCAATTTTTTAGAAATTGAAAAACCCTGGAAATATGACCTTGCTTGTGTTTGTAAAAGTCAGTCAAAGAATGCTTCAAGTGGCCTTTTTACTATCTCCTAAGGGTTTTGTCACGTTCTTGCAATTTTTGTTGAAAATTTCATCATCACGGAATGTTGCAGTTTTTCTTCATGGAAATATCATGGCAGTAATTATATATTTATGTGTGCAATCATTTAAAAAATATCTTTTTCAAAATTAGGCTGTTAGCTCTATGAGTATCTGTTTAGTTTAATACTTTGTCACCGGAAGCCAGTACCAGACTTGCCACATAATAGGTTTTTAGTAAATATTTATTTGGTAAATGTCTGAAAGACATTTTTGAAGTTGATTTCTTCTTTGCTGGGTTTTATTTGTTTTTTGTTGTTTTTTTTTTCCCTCCTCCCAAGACCTCTTCTGTTTACATGAGACTTTGGTGAAAATCTATGGGAGAAATTAAAGCATGGTTAGTTTAAGAGCTATATTTGTTTTTCTTCCACTCTACCTGACTTCATCTGGTACATAATAGGAACGTAATTAAAGCATGCATGTGATTCTGAACACAAAGCACATAAAACCACGTAAATCACTTGGTTTTTTAACTTTTATGATTGTGATTTATAGTGGTAATGACGAGATTGGGTGTCAGGAGGGAGTGTTGGATTTGTAATTAGAAAATGAAACAGATGTTAAAGCCTTCATTTTAAATGATGTTTTCATTATAATAGTCCTCATTGCTCACTGATCACTTTCTATTTCACGTACTGAAATGCTCACCAAAAAAATCTGGGTCTCTAGGTAACACCCACCATATGAAGGCTTCACTGCAGTAAAGCACTGAGAAATTTTTGATTCATTACTCTTATAAATGGAGACCCTAAAAAACCCCATGTGTAAAGTCACAGAAACAGAAACAAAATAAACCATTCTTTTTTTTTTTCTTTTTGGATCCAAAATACTGGGTGTATAATCATGTTTACACACTGCATGTTTTACTCTATGTTTCATAGAATTTACCTAGCTTATTATCTTGACAAAAATCCATTTTTTCCCCAGCTGATCAAAGGAAGGAAGAAAGGAAACTTGTATCCTAAATCAACCTAACACCGTTCAAAGATAAACACTGCTAGGATAAACAAGTATATCTCAGCACTCTGGGTTTGGTGGTGAAAAACACCATTTGTGCTCTCCCTATGGTGTCCTTTAATCAGAGGATGGGTCACACAAGGTTGTATCTACGAGGCCTTGATGTAAGAGGCCTTTGCTGACACTGACACGTGAGCAGTAGAAGGAATGTAACACTGTTGATTTCAGTTCAGTTAGGATTAACAGGAGAATGGTGTCATTAAATAGGAAAGGTTATGAAAATAGTAGGGAATATCAGAATCACTTTAGGCCTATTGATCTTTTCCTGTGCATCTTTCATGCTGCCCCCGTCCCCACCTTGAATGTGGGGCAGTGCACACGTCTGGCTGAAGTCAGAAAAACCTTGAGTCATTGCCAGTATGTCTAAATGGGGAGATCTGAGAACAAATAGATGTCTGTCCTACCATCTAGAATGAATCATGAGGGCAGGGACTATGTCTACTCTGTTTGTCACTACATCTGCAGTGTCTAACACAGTAAATGGTATACGGCAGGGGCTCCAATGTTCATTAATTATTATCACACTAACATGCCAGCAATGTTACTCAATGATACTAATTGTTTGCTGTTATAACTGAGAGCATCAAGTCAGGTAGACCCAGACTTTAGGCTCAGTGAAAACACTTAAAATCTCTAGAACCAGATCTCAGCTGCCTGGTGAATCTGCAGACAAACTTCTTTTGCCTTGAGGAGGAAACACTTTTCTGTCTGGTTTCACCAATGGAAATGATTGTCCACATCTGAATGAGCCAGTCTGTTCCTTCTTCACATGGAATGCTGCTCTTAGGAAGGAATAAACACCAGCTAGCGAACAAATGGAGCTCCATATGAGAGAGGAAAGTCAGGTAATGAATTACAGAGATGCATTGAGCAAATCTGCTTTGATGTGACATTGTAGTGCTGGTGTCAATAAGATGTTGGTCAACCCCATTTGATAAAGCACATGGAAAGACAAATTTAACCTTCTAGTTTAAGAGCCTGCATAAACGTGTTGTGCGCACACACAGTCCTCTTTGATCCGTTAATGGACTCCCTACTAAAACACATTTTCATCCCCAAATGGTTGTTAGTCAAGTTTTTCACCTTTTTCTTTACATTCCTTCACAATACCCCTTGACTTCATGAAATCACTCTACATTCTACTTCAAAGAGAGGTGTATGTTTATTAACCCAGTTGTGCATAGAAGAATAAAAAGCTTTTAAATGGAGCATTGCAAATTTGCAGAGACTACATATCACTGTATAGAAGACTGATTGTGTACAAGAACAGACCTGTAAAATCCCATTTGTTTAAAGGCAGGTGCTCTCAATTATAGAAATTTCTCCAGTTCTGTATCTCTCCTTAGGGATGAGTGCTCTTGTTCTGGTAAGGAGACACTCCAAGTGACGTATCCATTTTTAATTAGCATTTAAGTTTTTTAGACAATGAGGCCTTCATTATATTTGTTAATGAACTTGAAGGATGAATCTCTAGTCTATAGGTGACTCAGTGCTATAAACAAAATATTTCATGAAGCCAACCTTGAACTTGAGAACATATCAAGTCTTCTTCAAAGTAGGGTTCCTATCCTGCTCTCCCCAAGCATTATCATTGTCATGTCACTTTGTATTTAGATGTTGTAATTGTAATGTGAGAGCAGAGAATAAGAGTAAAGGACCCAGCAGGGCATGCTGACTCTTAGAGCATGGTAAAGTCCGAGGTCCTGGCTTTTAAAACCCGGCCTTTGGATTGGCAGGATGCAGGTCCAAAGAGGGAAAGAGTGACTTGTTGGGTTCTGAGGAAAAATGTCAGCTTAAATATATGTCACCTAGAAAGAAAAAGTAAAATTAAGAGTTATTTATTATTCATGAATTATTTTTTGCTCCTTTTATTCCTGCACTCTCATTTGAATTTTTGAATAATCATGATGATCAGATCTGGACAGGCAGTGTCATTTTTGCATGAGACAATCTGGTGTCTGTCTTGTTCATGTCACCTGGTGGATCAGTGCCTCTTAGTGAATGCCTGTGCTGCTGTGCAAGGTACAAGAGTGCATCAGCTGGGCATCTGCAGATGATGGCTCCAGGTGTTAGCCCACGGAAATTGCTGAAACTCAATGCAAATGTCAAAGCTCTAGACATTGAGTTGCAAAAGCCATGCGGGCAAGGTCATGTTTTTGGTACTTGTAGCAGGAACCAAAGAGAAATTCTGAAAGCACTGCCCACATTGTCCCAGAGGGAGAGCTGACAAAAGTTTGCTCCACTGCAGAAAAACATTCAGCACACATAAAATGTCCACTGTTCCCTGAGGCAAAAAAGTAGAGTTTAAAGTATGTGTCTGAAGGAAAACAAAAACTGCCTCTTGAATGTCTGCACGTGGCAGGTAAATGAGTCTTTTCTAAGCCAAGGCCCCTTTGTCTCTTGGCAACTTAGCATTTATCTCTTCATGCTCAGCAACATGAAATTTCCCCCTTCCAAAATTCAAGCCATCTGGGCTATTAGCAACATAATCAATCCTAGCTAATAAATCACCCCACCCAATGTTCTTGACAACACAAATTCTGTAGTATGTTAAAACATTATAATAAATGACAACATGGTATGATCTATGAGCCCTCCTAGAGCTATCCACTTCACCCAGCTGGGAAAATTATGGCCTCAAAATCTTAATTTTGAGCACTTATATTTGCTGAGCAGACATCTAAAAATGTGTCAATTTTGTGGGAGTTTAAAACCACTTACCCATGGAAGAAGCCCTTGGCTTTTCTCGACAGAAGATATTGTGATCAAAATGTCTTCTTAATGCTTTCTGTGGCCAAGCAATAAAAGAGTTAATGAAAATCAACAATTTGGATGCTGGTTAATAATGCAAATTGGTTTCTTATAGTACCAAGTAAAATGTAATTTTGGCATGGCTTATTTTACATATAGTTCTATTTCTTGGGGTTATGTTTTTACAAATGAAACACACTGTTCTTTGCTGTGAGAATATATAGTGATTTGCAAATATTAAGCCATTAATATCTTCAGTCTCCTCAGGGCAAGCAATTGGAAGTATTCTATTTCAAAAACTCAGAATCAATGTACTAGGACCATGCACAGCATTCCCCACAGTGGCTGCCATGATAAAGTACCTTGTGCAGAATTGTACTCAATGACTCATTCTGAATCTTCTTGATTTGTTTTTCCTAACAGGTAACATTTCTTGAGAATCCAACTAACTTATATAATAAAAATAATGTGTGTTGATTCCAAATACCAGAAATTATATCCTAAGTACACTTATGAAAAGCCCTCAGGAGACTTGTAGATTAACTCTTACCAGTAATAGAGAAAATATGAAATATTTAGAGGGAGATATAAATAGGTACCTATAAGCCATCACTAGGCATATAATATTGTAGATGGCTTGAAAATTTGTTTTAGTCCATCTCTGGCTTTTTCCCTGCTGTAGTGACAGTTAGACTGCTAATTATGCTGTACAGTTTTGCTGCATCAAGAAAACATTATTCATAAAGGGGCTAAAGTCCAAGTAGTGTGCACGACACTGAAAAAATGAACTATTTAGGAAAAGAATTTCAAAAATATAAAGTATAGGCAGGTGGTAGAGCTAAGAGGAAGATGTGCTCTTATGCAAGGCTAGCAGGTATTTACATACTGAAATCAAAGTAGTTTATATGTCATATATTATTTATTATCTACTATATACACACACTTAGGGTCACCTACAAATAAAGCCATTCTGACCATCTAGAGCACTAAAATTCAGTGTGTCAACCTAGAGGATTTTTTTCTTGAGTGACACACTGTCTAACTTTTAAAATATCTTCAAAGGATGTTTCTCAAAATAGCCCGGCCTGATTCACTCCATCATCCTTCATCACTTGTCAATCAATAAGTCATCCAATCAATCAATCAATCAAAACTAGGTATTCTCATAAACAACCATTCTAAAGCTTTTTCATTTCATCAACCACTGAAATTTAGGGGGGAAAAAAAGGAATTGACATGTAGTTGCTAACATTTTATTTTCCAAACAAGAACTTAAATAACAGAAACTATCAGTACCATATGCTATCACAGGTGTTTAAAAAGAGATATTATATTTTAACATCAAAAATAGTAAAAATATCTTTTAGAACAAAGTATAATTCTTTTCATGAATAAAGAGTTAGGACCTTCCTGATATATATGTATATCCATACACACAGAGTTACAAACATACATGCATCCATATATGTAATTGTCCTTTCATTTTATTACTTTAAACTACAAATTATTCTTTATTTTATCAACATTTGCTAGATTTGGGGCAAAGAGGGAGGCCTTAGCATAATTCCAACCTGGAATAGTCTTTTACATGATCATTGGCAGATAGTCTTAGTAACATGAAGGATTTCCAGTCATTATTTAATTCTAAAACATTAGCTGAAAGAGAATCTTGGATTTTGATGTATACATCAATTATTAATTTACTGTCTTTCAGCTCCAAACCTGCCCGTCTACCCTTTGTGATGCTGATGCTTGGTCTCTGCAAACTGCATTTCTGATTTGCCAGTTTGCTTAGCCAATAGGGGATGATAAGGGAAGACTGCAAAGCTACAGAACAGTAACAACAAAAAAACAACTGGTGCCTTCTTATTGATTCTTTCATGAGTTTAGAGCCTGCTTGCTGACTGCCTGCCAGAATATTAGCCTAGCAACACATCTTCACTGGGAAGTGGTAGCTCCTTTTGGTGGAATCCAGTGGGTACTTTCTCCAACATTTATAAAACCAACTTGTTCGTACCCCACAAAGATCTCACTATGAGCAACTAGTGCCCTTTCCTCCAAGGTCTAGGTCCCAGGCTCATGAAACAATGCTTTCAAGTTTTCAAATTTTATCAATCCAATCTTTTCCTTTTGTTCCCTTGGCCCTAAGGATGGAAGTTGCTTCCTGCAGTTGCTACCTCAATGATAATTTAGAGCAGGGGTTGGCAAGTGAGTAATTTTATTTGTTAACTTGACTGGGCTAAGGGATGCCCAGATAGCTGATAGAACAATAGTTCTGGGTGTATCTAGGAAAGTGCTTCCAGAAGAGATTAGCATTTGGATCAGTGGACTGAATAAAGAAGATCTGTTCTCACCAATGTGAATGTCATCCAAACCATTTAGGCCCCAAATAGAGCAAAACGATACAGGAAGGGCAGATTCTCTCTCCTTGAATTGGATCATCCAATTTCTCCTGCCCTTGGAAATCTGAGCTCCTGGTTCTTGAGCCTTCAGACTGCAGGACTTATACCAATGTTCCCCCTGGTCCTCAGGCCTTTGGACTCAGATTGAATTACACCTCTGCCTTTCCTGGGTCTCCAGCTTGCAGATAGCATATCATGGGACTTCTTGGCCTTTATAATCTCATGTTTCAATTTCCATAATAAATCCCAGATCTCCATATATCCTATTGGTTCTCTTTCTCTGAGGGAATTCTGACTAATACAGCAAACTACAGCTTGTAGGCTGAATCTTCCCTGCCGCCTGTGTTTTTGTAAATACAGACCTATTGGAACACACTCAGGCCCACTTCTTATGTCTGAGGTTGCTGTTTCCTTGCTTCCACTGTAGAATTGAGTAGCGTGATGGCTCATGAAACTAAAACTATTTCTATCTGGCCCTTTGCAGAAAAAATTTCCTGATCTCTAACTAAGAGTTCTCGTTTTACCCTTTCGGTTACCTAGTTAAAAACTTCATATTTAGTTAACTGTGTTTTAAAATATTGAATTCTTTTCAAATAACCAGGTGAAGTTTCTGTTTTCACACTGATATAATGTGAAAGATTCACAAATTAACAAAAAATTGACAAATAGGAGGACTGCAAAACACACACTGCGAAAGTGAAAACAAAGAAAACAATCATCGATGAGAAGGACCTCCCTAAAAGTCAGCAAATCAACCAGACCCTGGAATTGCCACATTCCCAAGGCTAAAGAAAACAAAATGAAAGAAAAAGTTTTACACCAGGGAAAAATGATAAATGGTCAAGAGGAACTTTTTAATTGTATAAACTAAAATCAGGTCAACCTGCAGCAAGAATATTTATGAACAAATATCATTGCCATGGAGACAGATACCAAGAACAGATCAAAATTAAGTCTTTGAAACCAAACTGCATCTCAGGGAAAGAAAGAGAACTATAAGTCTATTTGGCACTTTCCTTCGGTCTAATAATTTTCAATAGATCATGCGACATTTGGAAAGGTGGGCTCAAATGACCTCTCCATACAGTTCTACATTCCTTTCTTTATGTGGCACTTGTTTTGGTTATAAAAAAGTAAAAAGCTATGTAAGGATGAGAGTTTTGGTTATAAAAAAGTAAAAAGCTATGTAAGGATGAGAAAAGTATAAGTATCTACTCATTATTTTTATTCCATCTTTTGACAGGAACCCATTAATGATATAACTAGTGGGAATAGAATTGCAGCATGCGATTCCATTAGGTAACTTATTTTTGGCTGCTTGTTAAAAAGTGTTGCCTAATGCACTGTTGTAAGGACAAAATCACAGTTTTCCTAACTGGTATGCAAGAAATGCTTTCCTGGCTTTCAAATATAAGTCACTAAAGAGAGATCACAGTTTTGATTACCACCTCTGGAGATTTTTGTTAGCAACATTTCTTTTCATTGGAAATCACTTTTGTAAGACATTAAAACTTTATAATATTTGTGGCCTCTAAATCTTAGATGAACCAGCTAGCCTACAGATATTTTCCACCAGAATTGGTAGATGAGTCTTTTGTATTTTCTAAGAGGTTATTACTTTACACACACACACACACACACACACACACACACACACACACACACACACACACACACTCTTCTTAACTGAAAACAATTATTCCTCCTTACTCTGATGTTTCTTAATACATGCTCAATGTAAATTGGCAATTGCTTTGTATTTGAAACTTGCCAGAGCCTTCAATTATGAAAAAAAAATACATGTATGATAAGAATCTGCAGTAGAAAAAAAAGTAACAATCGAAGGAAGCTTTGAACATGCCCTTGGTATTCAGACAATTGAAAAATATCTAATTTAATGATAGTAAATCTGAACTTCCTGCGAAATCCCAGAGAAACTATTTTTTATGGTATCCGTTCTGCACCAAGGATACCAGAAACCTGGTATGGCATACTGTGGCTGGTCGACCAAATCCAGCCCTCTACCTGTGAATAAAGTTTTATTGGAACACAGCCAGGCCCATTTGTTTACATACTATCTATGCTGCTGTCACACTACCACGGCAGATTTCAAATGCTAAAATAATTTACTCCCTTACCACTTGCAGAAAAGGTTTGCAGAACCCTGTTCTATATAAATCAAGTATTTTTAATTATATTATTTGACCTGTAAGTTTTATACTCCCTTCTCTCACTAGTCTTTAAAGAACCAAAAATTGGAACATTTAAATGTATGTCATTCCAAGTCTCAACATTTCTGCAATGAACGCATTCCCTTTCATCCCATTTCTGATCCTCCTCTCTTGCTGCCTGTCTGGACATCTAAGCATCCTCATTCCCTCCCTCTCCTTCACCACCCACGCTCCTGATGAACAAGTCTTCTCCATTAAAACTGGCACAACTTCCACTCCTTTTCTAGACAATTGAAATAGCCTCCAATACATGCTACTTCCATTCTTTGCCTTCTTTAATCCATTCCCCTCATTATAAATAGAGCAATCTTGCCAGAATGTAAATTGAATGTGTCACTCTCTTTATGAAACCCCTTTATTGCTTTTCATCATCTTTAAGAGTAGTTCTTAACCTTGTGATCATAGAACATTGGTATGAGGAGAGCTGCTGTATGATAGTTTTACACACACACACACACACACACACACACACACACACCCCTAACTGAAATTAAAGAACTGGATTTTGAGATGAGTTGTGTTTTGATGAATAAGACAGGATAGGTTATTGTTCTGCATTTTTCTATCGGATGGTCAGTCAGGTGTAATCGCAAGAGGAGACACAGGAGAGGCTCAGGAAAACAAAGTTTATTATCCTCATCAGTCCTAAAAACAGGGGATATGACACTCCTCACAGACACATGGGGAGGTCTCACTGTGGTCAGGGGACAGAAGGCAGGAGTTAGAAAGGTCTAGGTGAGAGCTTTTATTGGGGTTTTGGAGAGAGAGACGAGGCAGGGCACGGTGAATACTTTAGGACTGGCTAGTTTAAATAATTTTGGTGGGCTCTATGCTATGGGCTGGTCCCTGGTTGCCTGGTACCTGGCACCGGGATGACTGAGGCAGAGGAATATTATCTCCTGGAGCTCACTGACCAGAGATATGACTCTGGATTGGTTAGTTTGCATTATCAAACGTAAGCTCCTGGCTGAGCTCTGTGCTGTCTCTAAGGACTGGCTGGCTCAGGGAAAGCAGTTGCTCCCAACCCAGAACAAAACTTAAGTATTAAAACATCATAATATACAGAAAATAAAAATATAGACATTACAATTATCCTTCTATTTACCGTTTTCCTTGGGATTCAGACACATTTTTCTTAAGAAGGAGAGAATGGGATAGAGTTCGAGGAAGTTCATCTGGAATTATGCATGAATCTGAATATGTCCATGGAAGAGTGGAACATGTGGAAACATCATGTTCTTATGAGAACTGGTGATCTGCAGGAGAAGGCATAGAGTCCAAGGCTGTGATGATCTGACACCCATGGCAATCTTCTCCACGAAATCTCCCATCAATTCATCACAGAGTGATGATTTATGGTGGTTTCTTGCTGTCCCTTAAACTTTACCACTCTGTACTTGGCCTGCTGCTTCCTCTGCCTGTGATGCTCTTCCTCAGCTTGATGGACTCCTATGTATCCTTCAAGATTGGGCGTAGATAACTCCTATTCAAGGGAAGCCTTTTCTGATCTCTCCAGACAGAGTTATACACATCCTTCCCTTTTCTCCCCAAATACCCTGTAGACCCTCAGACCCTTCCCTTATAACCTGTGCACACAATAGTTCAATCACCATATACCATATTGTCTTCCATCTAGAGGACCTCAACTGTTTTTTCTTTTCCTTCTTTACATTTATAGTGCCTGGGACTCCACCTGTCATCTAGTGAGTGCCAAATAATTACTTGCTGAATGACTGAATGTCTTTCTGCTCTTTCAACAACTCAGAGAAAACATTGATGTTTAACTCCACTCTATCTTCTCCTCCCAAAGAGTAAAACAGGGAAGAAGCTTCCCTCACAGCCAAGAGTCACGAGTTGAATTCTATGTCTCTCAAAACATTGAGAGATGAAGAACCTTACTTTAAATAAATAAATTCCCAAATGATGTCATTTCATTCTTCAGTAGAAAAAGTGTTTGGGGGTAGCAACTTTTCTAGTATTATTTGTATTCAACCATGTCCTACGGCAACTGAGAAGTCTTTGTTCTCTATTCTGTATGGATAGAGTGACAAGTTGAGGAAGATTACTGGAGAATCCATAAGGTTACACAGCCTCATTTATATGAACTCTGAAGAAACAGCAGACGTCAGATAAAAGCAGAAAGGTTTTTCAAGAATAGTTTGGGAGGCTGTCTAAAATGAAGCACAATGCCTCATTCTTTTTAATCCTGCACCCACCAGGTGCTGAAAATATAATGTTTAAAAAGCATATAGCCAGTCACAAGCCAGTATTTTGAACCTATAGGATTTTTAATATTTAACAAGAGGTTTTGTCTCTATATGTAGTGGTTAAATCAATCAATTAACAGTGCAAATTTCACACAACCTGCTTCCACACATCTTTATTTTTTTTTTTAACTGGATTGACCAGCTATATTATTCTCATGAAATCATAGGGTTTAATGAGAACTTATGACCTCATAACAATGAAATAGCAGATTTTCACCTTGTAGTTACTGTCTAAAAAAAAGAAATTGAAGGAGTCCATTATGGAAGCAGTTTAAGAGTTTTGCCATGAGTTTATCCAGTCTGATCATGAATTGTGAGTGAGAAATTGGTTTCTGGGTTTTCAACAATGGCACCGGAAATAATTAAACTTGATCAGTGACAAGAAACCAGTGAAACTGGCAACTTTAATGGGCCCTCAAAAGTTTTCCTGAAAACATAGGGTAATGCCATTAGTGCTGAATTTGCCCACCTGTAACAAAAATCATTTCCTTAGGGCAGAGTAGACGTAAATGGAAACCACATTGTGATGAAGAAAGAGTCTGAGGTGATTTATGTGTGTGGTTTCGCTTGAAAGTGGGTGGCAGAGGTAAAGAAAAAAAAATAATGGTCTTTCCAGGGCTCTTTTTTTCCCTCTAATTCTATGGAAAGAGCTGTGTTCCATGAAACTGGAGTGATAAAATAAGGGCTAAAGGAAACCATAACAGGGATTATTATTAATATGTTTTCATAGACATGGCCAATGAATGTGAGATACAGTGGCATGATTTTCACTGAAATAATATATATCACTTATATGTGTGTATGTATTGAAAGTTGGATGGGGAAGAATAGGGTAAAGAAAGTCAAATTATAGGAGTAATTGCCAAAATCCAATAGATGGAAAATAAACAAATAAGTAAACCTTATTTATTTTATTTAGGTTACACTAAGAGTCCAGACTTCACCACTGTACAAAATATTCATGTGATAAGACTGTACTTGTACCCTTTAAATGTATACCAAAAAAAGGGAGAAACATTTGTTTCATGCTTACCGTATTTCTGACACTGTTCTAACAACTTTATGAATATAAACTCATTTAATTGTCATAACAACCCTGTGTGGTAGGACTATGGTTATCCCCCTTTCACTGCAGCCCAAAGAGGTTAAGTAATTTGTATAGAGGCACACAGCTAGTAAGCGGTGAGGTTGGGTTCAAACCTGTCTCCTCATGCCCTGCTCTTAACCCCATGGATAATGGACTTATCCAGATGGAAAGTAGTGAGATATCCTGGGAATACACAACATAAATTGTGCACAGTGTTGATATTAAAGAAGCACCTGATCAATTTTTTATAGCACTAGAACATTTTCTGTAGCATTCCTGCCTTACTTACCTGACATGCCATTCACCTTTGATTCTTCTCCAGGGTGAAGAAAATAAAATAAAAAAAAAAAAAAGAATAAGAGAAGCACTAGGAAAGTGATCTAGACAATTTGGTGAGTTACTTCTTGATTGAGATATCATTTATGAATGCAGTGGCTCTACTAATAGAGTTGAAAAGGCTAGTGGTTTTTCACCAATTTTCTTTTTTAATTTTACGTTAAGTTCCTGGATACATGTGCAGGATGTGCAGGTTTGTTACATAGGTAAATGTGTGCCATGGTGATTTGCTGCATGTATCAAACCATCACGCAGGTATTAAGCCCAGCACGCATTAGCTATTTTTCCTGATGCTCTCCCTCCCTCCACGCCCCGACAGGCCCCAGTGTGTGATGCTCCCCTCTCTGTATCTATATGTTCACATTGTTCCGCTCCCACTTATAAGTGAAAACATGCGGTGTTTGGTTTTCTGTTCCTGTGTTAGTTTGCTGAGAATAATGACTTCCAGCTCCATTCATGTTTCTGCAAAGGATATGATCTCATTCCTTTTTATGGCTGCATTGTATTCCATGGTTTATATGTACCATATTTTCTTTAGCCAGTCTATCAGTGATGGGCATTCGGGTTGGTTCCGTGTCTTTGTTACTGTGAATAGGGCTGCAATGAATGTATGCATGCATGTATCTTTATAATAGAATGATTTCTATTCCTTTGGGTATATACCCAGTAAGGAGATTGCTGGGTCAAATTGTATTTCTGCTTCTAGATCTTTAAGGAATCACTACACTGTCTTCCACAATGGTTAAACTAATTTACATTCCCCAAAAACAGTGTAACAGTGTTCCCTTTTCTCTGCATCCTCGCCAGCATCTGTTGTTTCTTGAAATTTTAATCATTGCCATTGTAACTGGTGTGAGATGGTATCTCCTTGTTGTTTTGACTTGCATTTCTCTAATGATCAGTCATGTTGTGCTTTTTAAAAATATGTTTGTTGGACGCATGAAAATGTCTTCTTTTAAGAAGTGTATATTCATGTCCTTTGACCACTTTTTAATGGGGTTTGTTTTTTTCTTGTTAAGTTTCTTGTAGACTTTGGATATTAGACCTTTGTCAGATGGATAGATTGCAAAACTTTTCTCCCATTCTGTAGGTTGTCTGTTCGCTTGATGATAGCTTCTTTTGCTGTGCAGAAGCTCTTTACTTAAATTAGATCCTATTTGTCACTTTTTGCTTTTGCTGCAGTTGCTTTTGACATTTTCATCATGAAGTCTTTGCCTGTGCCTATGTCCTGAATGGTATTGCCTAGATTTTCTTAAGGAGTTTTTATAGTTTTGGATTTTACATTTAAGTCTTTAATACATCTTGAGTTAGTTTTTGTATAAGGTGTAAGGAAAGGGTCCAGTTTCAACTTTCTGCCTATCGCTAGCCAGGTTTCCCAGCACCATTTATTAACTAGGGAATCTTTTTCTCATTGCTTGTCTTTGTCAGGTTTGTTGAAGATCAAATGGTTATAGATGTGTGGTCTTATTTCTGAGTTCTCTCTTCTGTTCCATTGGTCTGTGTGTCTGTTTTTATACCAGTACCATGCTGTTTTGGTTACTGTAGCCTTATAGTATAGTTTGAAGTCGGGGACCATGATGCCTCCAACTTTGTTCTTTTTGCTTAGAATTTTCTTGGCGATACAGGCTCCTTTTTGGTTCCATGTGAAGTTTAAAATAGTTTTCTTCTAATTCTTTTTTTTTAATTTTTGAGACAGAGTCTCTATTTATCACCCAGGCTGGAGTGCAGTAGTGCTATCTGCGCTCACTGCAATATCCAACTCTCAGGTTCAAGAAATTCTCATGCCCCACTCTCCTGAGTAGCTGGGGTTACAGGCATGCACCCCCATGCCTGGCCAATTTTTGTACTTTTAGTAGAGACATGGTTTCACCATGTTGGCCAAGCTGGTCTCGAACTCCTGACCTCAAGTGATCTGTGCCTTGGCCTCCCAAACTGCTGGCCACCACACCTGGCCAGTTTTTTCTAATTCTGTGAAGAATGGTAATGGTAGTTAATGGGAATAGCATTGAATCTATAAATTACTTTTGGTAGTATGGACATTTTCACGATATTGATTTTTCCTATCCATGAGCATGGAATGTTTTTCCATTTGTTTGTGTCCTGCTGAATTTCCTTGAGCAGTGGTTTGTGGTTCTCTTTGAAGAGTGCCTTCGCTTCCCTTGTTAGCTGTATTCCTAGGCATTCTATTCTTTTTGTAGCAATTGTGAATGGGTGGGAGTTCATTCACGATTTGGCTTTCTGCTTGTCTGTTGTTGGTGTATAGGAATGCTTGAGGTTTAGGCACATTAATTTTGTATCTGAGACTTTGCTGAAGTTGTTTGTCATCTTAAGAACGTTTTGGGTTGAGACAATAGGGTTTTCTAAATATAGGATCATGTCATCTGCAGAGACAATTTAGTTCCCTCTCTTCCTATTTTAATACCCTTTATTTCTTTCTCTTGCCTGATTGCCCTAGCCAGAAATTCTAATACTATGTTGAATAGGAGTGGTGAAAGAGGGCATCCTTGTCTTGTGCCGGTTTTCAAGGGGAATGTTTCCAGCTTTTGCCCATTCAGTATGATATTGCCTGTGGGTTTGCCATAAATAGCTCTTATTATTTTGAGGTATGTTCCTTCATTGAGAGTTTTCAGCATGAAGGGATGTAGAATTTTATCAAAGGCTTTTTTTCTGCATCTATTGAGATAATTATGTGTTTTTTGTCTTTAGTTCTGTTTATGTGATGAGTTACATTTATTGATTTTCATATGTTGAACCAGTCTTGCATTCTGGTAATGAAGCTGACTTGATCGGAGAACTTTTTGATTTGCTGTGGGATTTGGTTTGCCAGTATTTTATTGAGAATTTTGCATCAATGTTCATCAAGGATATTGGCCTGAAGTTTTCTTTCTTTCTTTTTTTTTTTTTTATTTTAAGATCTGGGGCACATGTGCAGGATGTGCAGTTTTGTTACATAGGTAAAATGTGCCATGGTGATCTCTTGTATCACAAAGAAATGTTTCTGAAACTTTTTTTGAGAAGCTATCTTAAACCCTAATCTAATTAAAGATCCTGAGAAATGAGAAATGATGTTTATCTTTTATCTGTGTCTGTATATGATTAAAATATTATGTGACTATCCTAACTATTTGCAGGACTGCAAAATTTTCTGTTACATAGAGCAAGGGTAACTTCTTTCAAAGCCAATTGGAATTGATTGGGCATTTTCGGCATGTGAGGGAGAAATCTATATGATTTCACCAACATTCTCTCAGCCACCACTCAAATGATTTTACTCTCATCAAGATCAAAATATTATTACAAAAGAAGTTGCCTTTGTCAGCAACATAGACACTTCTTCCTGTCCTGCATCTTTTCTGATGTTTCATACATGAGTTTTATGAAACCAAACTCACTAATTTGACTTAAGGTTGACTACACTCCCAGACCTTCTTTGATCTTAAAGAGGGATTGGCTCCTTTGTCTCAGATGGGTTTCCAGTGAGTCACTTTTGAGCCATTCTAGACTGTACAATCACTTAGCTTTGTATTCAGCTACTTTGAGGGTTGGTGTCATTCTTAGTCTTTGTCCCTGTAAATACTTGAACTCTTAGATTAACAACCTACTAAATACAGCATATAAGCAAAGTCACTAAAATATGTGGCAAAATAGTAAGCTTTGTGCAACACAACTCCTAGCTCCTATTGCAAAGTCAAAATTTTTTCTCAAGCTATCATATAAGTGCTTGGAAAAGGAAGATGCTTGCCTTGTCAGGATTTCAGTAGGCAAAGCGTATCAGTGGAAATTTGTGTGTTCAAGTGTCTATTGAAGTAGATTTCTTCAAAGGTTGAGTAAAAGGACCAAACGTATATTCATCAAACTCCTTATTGATTTATAATGCATGTCTTGCTTCCAGATATGTTTTCAGGCCCATAAGTGCAGTAACATGCTGAGTGATAATATTTAAGCTGTTTCCTAGCATCCATCTTCTGTGCTTTCCTTATTTGTACAATAAGATATTTAGAAAGCATAAATATAACAAACATGGTCACTTACAATTCAGAGAAATTCATGTCTTTAAAAATAGATAAGATGCCCTAGAAGAGTTGTGCCTTCTATATTACTACTTCTTTGTAGCTCTTAAGGATTTAAGTAAAAGCATCTGAATGTAACCTTTCAGATGATTAAAGATACAGCTTTAAAACAATAGAAATTTCTAATGTTTCCAAATCACTCTCTCTCCTCCTACCCTCTCTCTGACAGTGTGGCTAATCATCTCCTTGCCACATAGTGTAATTGGGAGGGAAAAGTAATCTGTAGAGCTGAAAGATCTTAATTTCCATTTCTTCTACTTACTAACTATATGAACTTAGGTAAACTTCTTAATCAGAAGCTTGGCATTCATATTTGTAAATTTGGTATGAAAATAATTTATTAGTGAGGATATTACAAGAAATAGATAACATGTCTGATAATTCCACTCTATCATTTAGTGCATAGAAACGCAGTAACTATTAATTTCTCTTTCCCTTTCAGATATAAATGGCAAGTAGAAGCATTACTCTTTTAAAACAGTTGGGATCTGATGTAAATAACTTGCCCTCTCTGAGTGGAACACCTGTCCTTAGCTAGGACAAATTCAGGAGGTCCAAGGCCGGGAGCCAGCCCACCATCAGCTCTTCCCTCTTACCTTTCTTTCCTTGTCTTTGATCATTGGAGAATTGTGGTATTTCTCTTCAAAGGCAGGAAGTTTGTACACCTGCTACACTGTGTACTTGCTCTTTACTGGATTATGCAGAATTATCTAAATAAATAAGAACATACCAAGCACTTCCTCCCCATTAAGTGCACAGCCAACTGAGTCAGACTACCATTTCTTTGTAGCTTGACACACCCACAGAAAGATCAAACACCACACCACCTTCCAGCTGCAATACCCTAAAAAGAACAGACTGTTGGGAAGAGGCCATTTTAGTGGTGTCTGAAAGACTTTGGTTGAGTCAAAACATTATCTAGGCTGGTAAAGGAATTAATGGCAAAGAATGAGCTGACACTTGGCCAGTTCAGTTGTAAATATATGTATTTAGTAATGTATTAATATATATGTACTATATGTGTTAGTATTATATATTTTAGTCTACATAGGTTTATGTGTGTAACATATTACATGCATCATTATATATTAATATAGATTTAAAGTACACATTTTATATATATATCCTTGTACACACACACTTTTCTTTTTCAAGTAAAGTATAGTCTGGTAAACTGAATAATAATACTTACGAATATCTCCTGTGGTAACTGTGATTCATCAGTAAAATATCTGCCTAAATAATGCTTCCCTGTATCAGAACATGTCAGATTTGATTTCTATTGCCCTTAGCCTTTCTTCTTTCACTCTATCATCAAGTTCTCTTGATTCTGTCTCTGAAATGCATGTCATCATGGTCACAATTTTGGTCAAGATCCTAGTTTCCAACCTAGAATATTGCAAGAGTCCTATAAAGATTTTGTATTTCCATTTTTGATTCTCCTCAGTCTATTCTCCAATTGTAAAATAATCTTTTCAAAAAAACCCATCAGTTTGAGATAAGCAGGTTACAGGTAACTCAACCAGGTTAGGGAATTCTCCATCCCCCACCAGAAACATAGACCCTCCACAGTCTCAACATGTCACATGCCCAAAGCAGAGTTGGGACAAAGTCAGGGACCACCCTGGCCTTTTCTCATCATCCAAGGGTGACCCTGTGGCATTGCTGCCACATCCAGGAGAAGGTAGAACTTTCCCTTTTCCTCAGGAGTTCTCAGGACTTGGTCTGTAGTTAGGCTCTCTCTCATGTGGGCAGAAAGATTAGACAAACTTTTGGCAAGATATATTGCACTTTGGCCATTAGCTTCCTCATATGTCCTGGCAATGACAATGAGAAAAACAGCAGCAACCATGAAGTTAGCACTTAGCAGGTCATTCTTAGTACTTAGATTCTGAGTGCTTAGATTCTTTAAATTTTTTCTTTAATTTTTCATTTTTGTGGGTACATAGTAGGTGTTTTTAAAAAATCATTTCTATTCTCAGTGCTTAGGTTCTTAGTGCTTCATTCTGTGTCATGCTTAGGGAAGCCTCTTCTTTTGAATTTTTCATGTTTTAAAAATAACTTTAAGTATGTTTTCCATATCATAAAATTCACCCATTTTAGATCGACAATTCAGTGATATTTAGTATCTCTACTAAGTGGTGTTGCAGTCCCCATAAGCAAGCTTTAGGACATTATGATCCCCCCACAAGATCCTCCATGCCCTTTACAGTTAATTCTTCCCATTCCAGCCATAGACAACCACTAATCTACTTACTGTTCTTTAAATTTGCTTTGTCTGTACATTTCATATGCATGTGGTCTCCCAGATTTGGCCTCCCTCATATAGTAGTGTGGGATGAGCAGCAATTAATTCCTTCCATTGCTGAATGGCATTCCAGCATATGCATATACCACATTTTGTTTACCCATCACCGGTTATATCTCATTTTGTAAGTCTCTTTTTCTTGAAAAGTTTACCCCTTTCTTTGCCACATGCAGCCTAAATTTTCATTAATGACAATAATTTGGTGGATGAATTCTGCAACAGATATTAAAAGTAGGGCTTGATGGTTTTCTACTCAAGACATAAAGAACTAAAATGACTAAATGAAAGACATTATGTTTTTGACTTTTACTACAAATAGCAAGAAGGATCTCTGCTGCAGGCTCTGATAAATGCGTGAACTCCTAGGTTCTTCCTATATGTACCTAGAACGGCTGGGTATATGGCTTTGATCAGTCACATACCTGGTATCCTTATTATGAGAGGAATGGCTCACTTAAGGACAGGAAGCAGTGCAACTTATTTAACTCTTGTTTCTGCATTATATTCAGGAAAGCTACGAATTTTGTGAACCATTGTAAAATCAATACATGAAGCTGTGTAGCTGCCAGAATATCCCTGGCAAATGTCCATAGCAATAGGCAGAGGTGAAGACTTCTGTTCAGAAATTCTTGCCACTTTTGTGTCATGGGCTTCATATTAGACTGGGATTCATTGTGGTCGAGGACACCAACAATTTGACAAATTGGGACAGGGCTCTATAAATGGTGGCCTTTTTCAACAAAGTCTAAACTAGTGGTGTTCATTTAAATTAGAGTATATTTCAAACTTCTGGATGCACTATTACTCAGTGGAATTACCCCATGTCAATAATGATTCATGGTCTCACTCATCAGAAAATCTCTGTCCTTTGAAGCTTGAAGAATAATCAAAATAGTGATAGGTCAGTGAATAACTTCAAAGGCAGTGGTTATTCTAGCTAGACCATGTTGAGATAGTTCCCAACATCTAGGTCAATCACTTAATAAACCTATGTTTGAAATAGCCAGTATCCTCTCTTAGTCAATATTTTCTGGTAACAAGAAATCCACTCAAAATACCACCACTAGGAGAGAATATTATAGTAATACAAAAGACATGGAAAATAATTATATATGGGGAGTCAACATGGGAACTCAATATGAAAAGACACTGAAACAACTACTTTTCTTTCCGTATTTCAGGACTAAATGTTTTGCTGCCTCTCTGTTCATTGGGGTTCTGATGCTTTCTCTCCATTATGCTTCTTTTATCCTTCTCTCAGAATATACCAGTGGAAAGAGATATTGATCTGTGTGTAGAAAACAAAGCTCAAAGGCAAGAGCCAGGGGAAGCCAATTGAAGAGATAATCTGGGAGTGGTGGACACTGAGAAGAATCCTATGAACAAATGAGAACGGTCAATGTCCTGGTTAAGAGACAGAATGAGCGACAACAGGGACAGTTCTATAACAAATTACACAAGCATAAAAAATCCATGGGGTTTTCCTTCCACATATAACCTAGCATAATTTACCCAACCCAGAGAAAACTCTTACAGTCCCATATCTAACCTTAGCAATGCAGTCTCACTTTTCAGAGCTGACATTCCTATTTGGCGTAAGAATTTGCTGGTCTTCATAAAATGACTCAGTGCTCCTTCCAAGTAATTGTAGTAGAAATACATGACATTCCCCCTAACTTAAAAAAACAAAAAACAAAAAACACCAGACTCTCCTGCAGCGTAAAATGAATTGCTTATATGACTGGGCACAGTGACTCACGCCTGTAATCCCAGCACTTTGGGAGGCTGAGACGGGTGGATCACTTGAGGTCAGGAGTTTGAGACCAGCCTGACTAACATGGTGAAACTCCATCTCTACTAAAAATAAAAAAATTAGCCAGGCATGGTGGCGCATGCCAGTAGTCCCAGCTACTCGGGAGGCTGAGGGCAGAGGATCACTTGAACCTGGGAGGTGGAGATTGCAGTGAGCCAAGACTGTGCCACTGCACTTCAGCCTGGGTGACACAGCAAGACTCTGTTTCAATTAAAAAATACAAATAACAAATAAATTGCTTATATAAGCAGGAAATGAGAGAGATTTAACCTAAATGAATACACCTTTGTGGTTTTAGTCAGTGTTAACATTCTATATGAGACAGACTAAATGCTTTCTTTAGAATTAGAGCTCTTCTTGAGGGGGTGAATTCACTCAAGGTATGCATTAATACTCTAGAAACACATTGCCTGTCAATTATTACTACTTGCTGCTTAATTAAAAGGGATGTCAGACACTTCTGAAAAGGCTCTGGTAAATTGTCAAATTCAACAAAAGAAAGAAAATTTTAGATAACGCACCTTATGTAAATTAGGCCTTCCCCCAGCCCAATTTCCTTCCTTCTTCTAACCACCGTTACCATCATTTTAGGTGACTTTTGTCTGGCATTTAAAAATGAAATGTGATTCTCTTATTCACTCCTTGGCAACCTTCCCTGAAATATTCAACTAAGTGTTTTCAATTATTTGCCAGTCCCAATAGAATCTCAGTAAGAGGTTTTAAAAAGATATCTTATCCAGTACATAATATTTTGCAGTTTGAACGCTATCCATATTGCAATATAGATAAATTAAGCAATGCTAATGAATCCTATAACTTTAGATCAATACATTTGTGAATGACTAACCATATATTCCAAAAGGTTTAACATTTTTAAAGGTCATTTTCAATTCTTTGCCTTAGAAAGATCATCAAATTTATAAGCAACAAAATTGCAAAAAAACGAAAACTAAAATTATTAGTAAAACTGGACCTCTAGTATTATTCGATTGCATCAATTTGATTATATATTTATTAAATTATGTAGAAAATAAGGTACTTATTGGTATTTAACTTATTAAAGTTATAAATAGAAAAAGAATGCCTTACATATTAAGTACCAGAGTTACTAAGTGGAAACCACACTAGAATTAGAATTAGAATTAGGGTCCTAGTGCAGGCTTCACAATGTTTTAAGATGTGTGGCCATTTGCAGAGTATTTAAACATTTCATACTTCAATTTCTCCATCCTTGAAACAGTGATAATAATATGTGCCCTGCCTATCTTATGGAAATGTCATAATATTTGAATACACAAAGGTATGCTGAGGACTTTGTACATTCTAATAGGATGGTGCATAAATGAAAGGCATCACTATCAGTTTTTCTTCCAGTTGTGCTAGATCTCATCGCCACTCTTGAACAAATGACGGATTTAAAACAGATCATCATTTTCATCTTCTCTCCAACTCTTTTAGTGACAAGGGTAATCAAAGAAAAACCCTATTTAGAGTTCAGTCTGGTTGGTTGCAACATTTCTAATTTGTGGTCATGTTTTTCTGAAGATTGACGATGTGCTTAGATATTTAAGACCTAAGACTTCAGGAAGTAAAACAAGCAGGAGAGAGAAGTATAATCCTGTTAATAGACATCTAAGATTGAATTGTGATAATTAGCAAGAAATGAGTTAGGAAAGTGAGCAATTTTATAGATTGCAGATCTTTTTTTTTTTTTTTAATAACCTCTCAGGTGTTACAAGATTGCATGTCTATTTTAATGATTCTTGAGATGTTTCTGGTTATGGAATTTTTAGTAAAAACATAAATGAAAGCTATAAATGAATTTTTAGAATATTGAAATCAAGAACTCACAAACTCTTATGGCAATTTGGAAAAATATAAATTATCCAAGCAAGTCGACCGTTGTCAAATTCCTATTTTGATAGAGTAACAAGGCTGGGAATATTATTGCTGGGAAAACACTCTGCTTGGTTAATTAAAAAAAAAAAAGTAAAATCCTTTGTCATTTGCCATCAGGATAAATGCTGTAATAAGTAATTGTTCTCTGAGTAGCAGCTTCTCAAAAGTGTCATTTCATTCCCTTTTTTGCATGTTTCACAAATTTGAATATGCCCCAAAGACAGTAGTATGCCTTCAGCATGAATAAGATGATTATAGGATGACAGAATTTTTCTTGAGAGCCATTTTAAGAGCCATTATGTATACTTTGTCAACTTGCAGTTGGATGCCAGATGCATTAGGTGATGAGACTACTATTTAAAACAAAACAGAATAAAATAATTATGCCAATTGACCAGTTGCAAACTGAAAAAACTCTGCATGTTATAATTTTAGAAGTGTATTTTTGCATCCAGGGACATGTGATGGAAGCTTAACGGCTGTGTCCATTGTCTTTTCCGTTCTCCTTCGTGTCTCTTATTGATTTCCAAGTTATGAAGATTAGGTGGCAGTGATGCAAAGTTCACTTTTACTTCTGCACAGGTCCTAATAATCAGGCTGCAAACAGTCTTCTTTTCCCCACAACTGGCTGTAATTAACACAAAACTAATTTTTAAAATTTGCTGCTGTTTTATATCAATAGAGAAATTTCTGTGGCTGTTTTTGAAAAACCATGCCTGAGGAAAAGCTGCTCTCTAGGAATAAAAAGCTACCTAACTGATGTGCATTTAATGTTCAAGAGTTCAAGCTGTCCACAGACATGAGCATTTTATAGTTTTGGCCAATAAAATTAGATCGTTAGGTGCTGGTGTGTGCATTATTAATGTTTTTGACAAAGAGAAACGATGGAGAAAGGTATGTTAATACTATCCCATAGTCTAATTCCCCAACTTTTTGCTCGAAGGTGCCACAAAGAGGTGAAGATTGTTGTTGATTATTTATTTACGTATTTGTTTATCCTCCTCTGAAATTCAAGCTGCCTATTTGAACCACCTAGGGTTGGAACCAGAGATCTGGCAAAGCATGAAGATTTTTTATTTGTTCAACAGATGTTTGGCCAGGCACCTTGACTCACACCTGTAATCCCAAGACTTGGGAGGCGGAGGCATGTGGATCACCTGGGGTCAGGAGTTCAAGACCAGCCTGGCCACCATGGTGAAATCCCATCTCTACAAAAAATACAAAAAAAAAAAAAAATAGCTGCACAAGGTGGCAGGTAGCTGTAATCCCAGTTACTCAGGAGGCTGAGGCAGGAGAATTGCTTGAACCCAGGGGGCAGAGGTTGGGGTGAGCTGAGATCATGCCACTGCACCCTAGCCTAGGTGACAAAGCGAGACTCTGTCTCAAAAAAAAAAAAAGATATTTATTCAGCAAATACTGCGTATCAGGCTCTATTCTACACACAGGTGATGTTGGAGTTTATGAGACAAGCAGAGTTCCCAAAGTCCCTGTTCTAATAGGACTTATATTTACTATGCAGACAGTAAAGAAAACATTCTCTGGGGAGGCGACATGGGAACTGAATCCTGGACAATACAAAGGAAGAGTTGCTGGACAGAGAGATCAGCAAGTACAAAGTCCGACAGAAAGAAATGAGGTTGGCATATTTGAGATACCAAACGAAGGCCAACGTGGCCACCGCCAAAGTATGAGAGTAATGGGGAGAGTGGCATAAGATGAGGTGAGACAGGAATGAGCATCAGTCTAGTTGTTTTTGCACTTTAAAAATATATGTGAAAAAAATAGTAAAAATTTAAAACAATGAACAGCTCACGATGTCACAAGAATATTACTGGCATGCTTTGACCAGCTAGTCTGACATTACCCAAAGATTAAAATGAACAAAGGAGTAGCATGGCCCTGCCTGATAGACACTACTCTGCTGGATGATTTATGAAACTTAAGGAAAGAAGGGTCACCTGATCCACAGGCCAAAAATATTGCAAACATTCTAACATAAAGGGATATTAAAAATTTTATGTCTTCTAACACAGGAGAAATAAATGGTATCTAGATTTCATTCTTAGGGAGAAACTAGGTATCTAGATTTAGCTCTCAGGGAGAAACCACTTCATTCATCTAAAAAATTGTCTATATCAGAGACTGTGGTATTATTATTACATATATGGGTTTTCATCCACAGCTAATGGCTCACAACGCCCACACCCTCATTATAGTCCTCTGTCGTGATGCTAGGGCACTTTGGGCCTCAGGAGCAGGACTCAGGAAACAGAATCTCTCTCTCTCTGACTTTCTCCTCCTCCTCTTACCTGCCCAAGGCAGGAATCTAATCTGATTGTGGGTCAAAAGAACCTCATTCCAGATGA
Organism: Macaca mulatta; assembly: GCF_049350105.2. Lineage (NCBI taxonomy): Eukaryota > Metazoa > Chordata > Mammalia > Primates > Cercopithecidae > Macaca > Macaca mulatta. The sequence continues at coordinate 160,350,285 of NC_133409.1, read as the reverse complement.
GGTCCTGCCTTGCATTCTGGAGGAAAAAATGCTGCTCAGAGGTGCCAAGAAGAATCCCAATGGACACTTCTCACTGTGTTTCCCCACTCCGTCTATTAGTATGAGATCATGCCCTTTTTGTCCAATCACTGTTCTGCACAGTTGTCAATCATGCCTACATAACGAGGTCTCCAAAATACCCAAGAGGACTAGGTTCAGAGCGTTTCCTCATAGCTCACCACGTGGAGGTTACCGGAGCATGGCATGCCCGGGGAGAGCATGGAAACTCCATGCCCCTTTCCCCATACCTCACCCTATGCATTTCTTCATCTGTATCCTTTGCAATGTCCTTTGTAAGAAACCCGTAAACACAGTACGTGTTTCCCTGAGTTCTGCGAACTGCTCCAGCAAATTAATCAAACATAAAGAGGGAATTATGGAAACTCCAACTTGAAGCCATTTGGTCAGAAGTTCCAGAGGCCTGGACTTGTGACTGGTATTTGAAGGGAGGGGGCCAATCTTGGGGTCTGAGCCGTCAACCTGTGGGATCTGAAGCTATCTCCAGGTAGACAGTGTTGGAATTGAATCCAAGGACACCCAGCTGGCGTCCAGTGCTTCTTGGTGGGAAACAAACCAACCAACCTACATTTGGTTATAGAAGTCTTCCATGCTGGTTGTTATGGTGTTAAGAGCAGAGGGAAAATGCAGTTTTAGAATTTTCTGAAACAGAAACAGAATGTCAACCATAAGTCTGTTCATCTTATTTCTCCCACCTCTTTCTCTTTAGGTAGAAGGGACATATGATTATGACATCATATTTTTAAAATATTCTAAAAGAGTGAATGTTGCCAAAAAGCTTTTAGAATAAGGATTTTTAAGTCTAGGTTTTGAGAGTTAGTGACACCTTTTGAGATTGCATATACGATTCCATATATCCCTGTGCATCTGTGAGTGTGAAACACTAGAGTGTAGTGGGCTGTAGATTCAGGTAGACGCTGTAGTCACACTGCCTGGGTCCAAATCCCTGCTCTTTCTCTTATTAGCATGTGAGCTTTGACAAGTTTCTTATCTGTGCTGGCACCTCTTCTTTTGAAAAATGGATATAATAATATTACCTGCCTGATAGAATTGTTTTAATGTTTAAATGATTCAATGCATAGAAAAGGATATAGTACAGTTTCTGGAATATAAAAACCATACTATGTAAGTATTACTTGTCATTATGTGAACGTTTCTGGGAAGAAAGTCCATGCAAAACCTCCTTACCCTTCATCCCAATAAAGAAAGTTAAAAAGAAAAAACAAAACAAAACAAAACTGAGTAGCTCGGGAAAGATTATCTTTTAAAGTGGCAGTAGACTAACATGTGGAGGTGATTAACATATCAATCTCTGCATGTTATTTCCTCTCCGAGGATATATTCATTATTCTGACCTTGTTTTGGAATCACTACTGTTAACTTCTTACTTTCTTTTATTATTATTTTTTTCAGGGTCGTATTAAAGATTTTGTTCTGGCAAAAATAGTAAAAAATGACTTAACCTTGAAATCTACTTCCAACATAGAATTATCTATCATGAAGGAGAAAAAAAATTATAGTTAGTTTAAATAGAATTTTTGAAATAATCTTCAGTTAAAGCAATTATGGCTTTTTAAAAAGGTTCTCTTTGTTTAGGGTTTAATAGAATTTTCTAGTGAATTCCAACTCTGGTAACCTTCTATGAACTCTAAAATACAGAGCACTTCCCACCAAAAATAACCAGGCTTGTGCATTTGAGTGTGTCAATGGCTGGTACATGCCGGAAGAGAGCTTTCCAAAATGCTAAAGGGAGAAGTGTTTTGTTTTCTTTTTCTCTTTGACACTTCCCTGATGCCCAGAACCATGGTGGGGGCCGTGAGTGTTTTGAGTTTTCTTTTTCTCTTTGACACTTCCCTGATGCCCAGAACCATGGTGGGGGCCGTGAGTGTTTCTTAAGCCTATGCACTGTCTCATCTGTGGTTTGAGTTCTGTAGTTGTGATAAAGCTATAGAGAACATGCCTTGGTGCATTCAATCTCACAGAAAAAAATGAGGTAAATTGTGGTCAGCTCCCAACAGTCATTTTTCAGTCTATTTAGCATATAATGTCACTGAAATAAAAAAGCATGTGTTTATATGTAGACACACATGAAAAAAAGTTAGAAAACTATTTAAAACCAAATATGCAATGCCCTATTTAAATCATAGCCAGGGTTAAATAAGCATTTGTGTTCTAGTCTAGGAATCTAACCCTTTATTTGTCACATTTTCTATAAGCAAAGGCATTTTGTTGTTCAAATCATCAACTTAACAATAAATGCTTAGAACACAAACTTTCTGAAAGCAGGGTGATCCCTTCACACAAACCTGTGTTTCAGCAGGTACTCTTCAATGCTTTCTCCCAGCGCACCCCCGCTCCTACCCCCTAATATCCACCTCTCATTTCTACACAGTTTTGATTTCTAGCATATTTTCCCATGAGTATTCTACTTGATCTGATTAGTCTGATTGACAAAGTTTGGGATCAAATCTGTTCAATTTGTCTATACAACATTGAATGAGGCTACTGTCAACAGGACTCCAAGCAGCAGAATGAAGCCTATTCAACATTGACCTGAACGATGACCCTGAGTCCTGGTCCTGGACTCAACCATCTGAACAAATCCCAGGGACCACTAAGCTCTACCTTAGAAAGCCAGGTAACTTTCTTTATAAGTTTCTGTATTAACTTTTCCTTTAGATCCAAGGCAATAATCTAAGTACAGCATGATGTATTAGTGACCGCATAGATTGCCTTTGCCTGCAAGGAAGAAGTCTATGCATTACTTATAAACAGCTTGGCCAGTAAATTGAGGCTGACCTGGATTCCTTCCAGGGTCAATGTAGTATAATTGGTCAATTTAACTAAAGTCAAGGAAGGACAGATTTTGTACCACCTTTTGTAACCAGAAGGATGGCACTGCAGTTTGGGAGAGGGTAGTAAATGAATGGCTCACTCCCACCCAAGATATACAATTCCAAGGACACATGTGGTGACTCTGAAAAGAAAGTATTGTTTACAAATGTTGGGGTCTCCCAAGTGGGACCTACATTATTCAAAGGGCAGAGGTTGGCAGAGCTTTTGAGGTAGCTTCCTGGCTGGTTGGTAGGCCTTGGGATTCCTAGTTGTGTTCAAATAATTGAGTCTAGTCCTTGCATTTTGAAGGCACTTGGTCCCTTGGTCCTGTTTATCCACACCACCACCCAGGTGGCATTCATCTGTCCCTTGGATTGACTGAGAATGGCTAGGTGGGGAGAGGGGAACATCTGGAGGTTTCTTGCATGGGAGGAGCAGGAACTGAGGCCATCTGATTTTTCCAATAGGCTCTCAGCAAGGTTAAGAAAAAAGGCAATCAAATCATGATCAGAATCCTCTGGTAGGGGATGATAGACTGAATGTGGGTTAAACTTGAGGCACTTGCAGCAGTTTGGGAGCTCCACATGAGGGCATCTTCCTGCAGAAGAAAGGGCCCAGGGATAATTTTGAAAGACAATATATCATTAATGATCCTCTATCTTCTATACGTCCCAAATCTAAAATGCTCCTTGTTGCTCTCTCTCCATTGCCACAGAATGGGAGTGTTCTATTCCGATATCTATCACATCGCCTTTATTTCTGATTATTCCCAACCCACACCCAAACCTTTTGTCTGGAAGGGTTAGGTACAAGAAGAACAAAGTCATTTTTATAAAACTTAACTAGGATTCATTTTGAATCCTCTAGGCTGGCCCCCTTTTGGCCAGGCTTCCACTTGGAGAATGTATCAACCAGCCTGAGCTAGGGTTGCTCTTTGGGGAAAGAAAGACATATAATACTTAGAATGGTCAAGGCAGAATCCTGAATTTTCAAAATATGTCTACTCAATCTCTAACTCCTTTCATCTTGATCATTACTCAAGAAGTAGCTGAGAAAGGGTGATCCTTTCATGTGGTCAGGGACCAAATTGTCTTCCTATTTTGTATGGGCCAGAGTGTGATGAGGGAGGCAGAGAGAAATCTTTTCAAGCCAATTTTCAAGGAGGCTGATTTGCTACTCAATAATACCAGATGCCTCTAAGTGGTAGAGATCACTGAAAGTCCATTACATACCTTAGCTCTCAGCCGACTGTTGAGCTGATCTTGTAATAAAGGGTACTTCACTGTCAGATTGAAAATGGCCCACAAAGCCAAAAACACAAGACAGATTCATTTTGACAGCCACAGTGTTGTAGTGGGAGCTAGCTGATTAGACTGGAATGGCAAAGCTGTAGCCTGAAAAAGTTCAACAGTGGTCAGGCATGACCCATAGCTTTCAGAAGGGGCTGGAAGTCAGATGTAGGCATGAACAATGGCCAATGTGATTTAGCCTTTCTCACTATAAAAGAGATGGGTCAACTTTTGGCAGGAATCACAAGTTTGTCATTTAGTGGGTGCCTCTGCATCAGAAATGTAGAGTCCTTTACTCCATAGTCAGTCTATGATGGTGGCTATGTACCATATTTGGCATGACAATGGGTAAAGACAACCATGGAGGTAACAGGCTTAATCAGTATCTTGATTCCAGTTGGTTTCTTCAAGGAAAGGGCCCTGTGGAGCTTCCAGCTTTTCCTCAGTTGTAGAGGAGAAAATTCCCCCCATTGGAATAGCTGTCACATTGTCATATAAAGCAAAAATGCATCTGTGACAGACCATACATATCCTCAAATACAGCATTTTTATTGGATAAATAAAGTTTTATTTGGCCTTTTCCATCTCATTAGTCATGGAGTCTGAGTTAACCAAACCCCAAATGGGAATAACAGACTGGAGAGCCACAAGACCTCCATGGGTCAGACATTTCATTTCAACAAGAGCCCAGCAGCAAAACAAGATCTGCTTTTTAAAGCAGTGTACCTGGTAGCCATGTTGGGAAGGTGACAAGTCCAAAACCCCAAGTGGCTCTCCAGATGGAGGTTGCCTTCCTTTTCCAGGGGCTCTGTTAGAAAAAATCATTAGTCACAGAGACTTGAATCTCAAAGAAGTCATTAGGGTTGTGGGACCTCAAAGGTAGAAAGCGTACCCCAGCTTGCTGGACAGTTTCCAGTGCAGCCTATTAGTTTGGTTCCCCCTTAAAGGATGCTAATTTGTGGGTTAGCAGTATAAGGAACCAAGTAGCATGCACAGGTGAGGCATACACGGCTCTATGATTCCAATAAGCTGGGCCTACTTCATGGTGCTCAGGCTAGCAGAGGATGGTTTGCTTGCTGAAGAGAATGAGCATTGTTAAGCCAATCACATAGTTCCAAGAATCTTTACTGGGTGAGCAGCTCCCTACATTTGTGACAACACTGTAGTTAAACCATTGGGGCTGAGGCTTCTGGATTGTCATTCAACAGGACATTATATGTACACAGTGAAAACTCTGACATTACAGAGTAGAGGCAATTGTGATAAATTCTGAACCAGCTACTGGTGGCAAATGGCAGGGACATTGACCTTACAATCCCTCCTCTACATGCTTCTCTTCCCCATTAGAAGAACCTCCTCTGACCCTTACAGGGCAAGGAAGTACAAGCTTTTAACACATCAATTCATCTATAAATTTATACAGAGAAGCAATTTTAAAGGTATATTGAATGGACACAAAGGGCTCACTCATGAGGTCACATTAGCCTCTCAACACTCAACACCTAAACCCCCACAAGGTGATCAGAATAATTCTTCCCTCAGGGATTAGGGCACATGGCTGATTTTGATTTCAGTGCCTGTATCTGATGGACCGATACAACTTTGATTCTCTCTACTTCTTAGAATTTCCCTGCATATTCAGACAGACTTCTTTTTCAGTCCACATTGGAGACAAGGAAACCTTGGTCCAATCGTGATATGGTTTGGCCGTGTCCCCACTCAGATCTCATCTTGAATTGTAGCTCCCATAATTCCCGTGTGTTGTGGGAGGGAACTGGAGGGAGATAATTGAATCATGAGGGGCAGTTTCCCCCATACTGTTCCCGTGGTAGTGAATAAGTCTCATGAGAACTGATGTTTTTATAAGAGGTTTCTGTTATCACTTAGCTCTCATTCTCTCTTGCCTGCCACCATGTAAGACATGCCTTTGACCTTCTGCCATGATCATGAGGCCTCCCCAGCCACGTGGAACTGTGAATTTGTTACACCTCTTTTGCTTTATAAATTACCCAGTCTCTGGTATGTCTTTATCAGCAGTGTGAAAACAGACTAATACAGTAAACTGGTACCAGAAGTGGGGTGCTGCTGTAAAGATAGCCAAAAATGTAAAAGTGACTTTGCAACTGGGTTACAGGTAGAGTTTGGAAGAGTTTGGAAGGCTCAGAAGAAGATAGGAAAATGTGGGAAGGTTTGGAACTTCCTGGAGACTTGGAGGGCTCAGAAGATAGGAAGATGTGGGAAAGTTTGGAACTTCCTAATGACTTGTTGAATGGCTTTGGCCAAAATGTTGATGGTGATATGGACAATAAGATCCAGGCTGAGATGGTCTCAGACAGAGATGAGGAACTTCTTGGGAACTGGAATAAAGGTCACTCTTGCTATACAATGAGACTGGTGGCATTTTGCCCCTGCCCTAGATATCTGTGAAATATTGAACTTGAGAGAGATAATTTAGGGTATCTCATGGAAGAAATTTCTTAGTGGCAAAGTTTTCAAGAGGAAGCAGAGCATAAAAGTTTGGAAAATTCGCAGCCTACTGATGGAATATAAAAGAAAAACCCATTTTCTGGGAAGAAATTCAAGCCTGAAGCAGAAATTTGCATAAGTAATGAGGAGACCAATGTTTATCACTAAGACAGTGGGGAAAATATCTCCAAGGCATGTCAGAGACTTTTGCAGCAGCCCCTCTCACCACAGGCCTGGGGGTTCTAGGAGGAAAAATGGTTTTGTGGGCCAGGCCTAGGGCCCCCCCTACTGTGTGCAGTCTAGGGACTTGGTGCCCTGCGTCCCAGCTCCTCCAACTGTGGCTAAAAGGGTCAAGGAACAGCTCAGGCTGTGGCTCTAGAGGCTGTAAGTCCCACACCTTGGCAGCTTCCATGTGGTATTGAGCTTGCGGGTACACAGAAATCAAGAATTAGGTTTGGGAACATCCACCTAGATTTCAGAGGATGTATGAAAACACTTGGATTTCCAGGCAGAAGTTTGCTGCAGGGTGCCTCTGCTAGGGCAGTGCGAAAGGGAAATGTGGAATTGGAGCCTCCTCACAGAGTTCCCACTGGGGCACTGCCTAGTGAAACTGTGAGAGGAAGGCTACCATTCTCCAGACCCAAGAATGGTAGATTCACTGACATCTTGCACTGTGCACCTAGAAAAGCCACAAGACACTCAATGTCAGCCTGTGAAAGCAGCTGAGAGGGGGGCTGTACCCTGTAAAGCTGCAGAGGCAGAGTTGCCCAAGGCTGTGGGAGCCCACCTCTTGCATCAGCATAACCTGGATGTGAGACATGAAGTCAAAGGAGACCATTTTGGAACTTTAAGGTTTAATGACTGCCATGTTGGATTTTGGACTTCCATGGGGCCTGTGGCCCTTTTGTTTTGAACAATTTCTCCCATTTGTAATGGGAGTATCACCAATGCCTGTACCCCCATTGTATCTAGGAAGTAACTGACTTGCTTTTGATTTTACTGGCTCATAGGCGGAATGGACTTGCCTTGTCTCAGATGAGACTTTGGACTGTGGACTTTTGAGTTAATGCTGAAATGAGTTAAAACTTTAGGGTACTGTTGAGAAGGCATGATTGATTTTGAAATCTAATTTCAAATGAAATATGCTTTGAAATGAGATTTGGGAGGGGCCAGGGGCAGAATGATATGATTTCGCTGTGTTCCCACCCAAATCTCATCTTTCATCTTAAATTGTATCTCCCATAATTCCCACATGTTGTGGAGGGATGTGGTGGGAGAGAACTGAACCATGGGGGTGATTTCCCTCATACTGTTCCCATGGTAGTGAATAAGTCTCACAAGACCTGATGTTTTAATACGGGGTTTTCCTTTTTGCTTGGCTCTCTAGCCTGCCGCCACATAAGATGTTCTTTTCACCTTCTGCCATAATTGTGAGGCCTCCCCAGCCACATAGAAATAGGAGTTAATTAAACCTATTTTTCTTTATAAATTACCCAGTTTTGGGTATGTCTTTATCAGCAGCATGAAAACAGACTAATACAATTCCCGAATCATCTTTTTCCTTAAAAAACTAAAGTCAAGGGAGAGGGAAGAAGGTGATCAGAGGTACTGAGGGGGAGACCAGATTCAGGCCAGGAAGCAAGGCACAGTGGTTGCTCATGGCTCAACCCAAAGAGCTGCCATGTGTTTGTCCTCCCAAGGTCTAATTTGAGTTTGAGGATTTCTTGACCCTTCCTCCTTCTGCTTGGGAGAGAGGGGCAACAACTACAGCATCATTCAGTTTTTGTTTTTTTTAAATTTTTAATCCAACTCTTATTGCTCAAATTTTAACCATTTATCAACAATAGGGCAGCAGGGGATCCTTACTCCTTCAACCCCTTGGCTCACTTTTGGACAAGAGCATTTGCTTCTAGAGTCCACGGAGTCGTCTCTTACCGCCCAACCTTACCTACAAGGCACTTTTCCCTTTCCCAAAGGTTATGCATTTGTCACATCCTGTCCTTGTTGCCAGAAACATTCACACACTCTAAAGGGTCTGAAATGTCGTCATTTTAAACAATTTAGTCTAGTATAGTTTTACCAATATTGGCAGGAGACATGAGACTCCTAGGTCAGAGAAAAGAACTTTATTACTCATAGCACAGCAGGTAGCATGAACTTCATGTTCACATTGGTACCTTATGGCCCTCGTGTCCCAGGGGAGTGACACAGAGGGGACCAGGTGATTGCTGTGCACCCAGTGGGTTTGCGTCACAGCTGAGGGACCCAGGACTTAGGAAACTCCAATCTCTTATAAGGAGGTGCAAGCGAAACTGTGCGATCACTGCTCAAGAAACAGACATTATCTTTATTATGTTGGAGTGCAAACTTACCCACTGTTGCAAAGCGAAACACAACCTCTGTCTTCCAAGGTTGTTGATTATACAAACGGCTTTGTTAAAATAGATCATTATGAAAGCACTATCAGTTACTAATATTGTTTGGCTCTGTGTCCCACCCAAATCTCTTCTTGTAACTCCCATAGTTCCCATGTGTTATGGGAGATGATTGAATCATGGGGGCAAGTCTTTCCTGTGCTGTTCTTGAGATCGTTAATGAGTCTCATGAGATCTGATAGTTTCTAAAAATGGGAGTTTCCATGCACAAACTGTCTCTTTACCTGCCACCATCCACCTAAGATGTGACTTGCTCCTCCTTTCCTTCCGTCTTGATTGTGAGGCTTCCCCAGCCACATGAAACTGGGAGCTCTTCATCAAACCTCTTTCCTTTGTAAATTGCCCAGTCTCAGGTATGCATTTATCAGTGGCATGAAAATGGAGGGGTACAGTTACTCTGCCCTCAAGATGTGCAGATATATAAGTGACCCATGGAGAATTGTCTCCCTTATATCTAATTCATGGTGCTGTTGGGATGATTAAATGAGATAAGATGATTATGAAACATTTAATTAGTTAATATTAGTTATTCTTATTGATATTATTTTTATAGAGGAAGATTTATTTTAAAAAATGGAGTTGATTTAATTTGAAGATATATTAATTTACTGTTCCATAGTCTTTTGTAAAAGAAATATGACTATGCACACATGCAATGTTTTGAAAGCCAAAAGAACGATATATGCCTAAAAATACAAAAATAAGATTCAAGTCCTAGTACACAGAAAATTCTAAACATGGTATAAATAAATAAAAAACAGTTCCTGAAATCTTATACTAAATGGGTTTATACATTTTAATATGGTTAAGTTTTGCCACAGTCATAACAGTTCTAATCGAGTGCTTTAAGTTAATAAATAGATAATTAATAAAATAATTAACAAATGTTTTGCTTAAGAGAGCAGATAAATATGCTTTTTGTTTCCAGAGACTAAGTGGTGTTTTTTATGGCCTTGTATGTATTAGTCTTTTGTATATGTTATAAATACGTGGTTTTTCCAAGTTTGGCAATTATTTGTCTAGACCATCTGCTTCCCTCATTTCTAACCCACTTCCATATCTTAGCCATGGGGACTTAATGTTTTTTAAATTTTTGGTGGGGAAAATAGTACTTGTTTTTGCAGGACCACTTTGTAAGTGGACCTTAGTATTCAGTTTTAAAAATCGTTTTCATTATGTAAAAATTTAAACATACACACAAGTAGAGCAAATAGTATGATGAAGTTGGTTTTCTCATCACTCAACTTCAATAATGATCAATTCATGGCTCACCTGTTTCATCTCTGTTCGTGCAAACATCCTGCTGCCTCCCTGATTATTTTGAAGCCACGCACAGACAGAATATTATTTTATCTGTATTTATTTCAGTAAATTCTCCTGAAACTGAAGGATCAATGTTTAAATTCATAGCCACAATATCTTAATCACACTTACAATTTCTTAATATCATCAAATATTGAGTCTAGTTCACATTTCCCTGATTACCTTATTATTAATTTACTTTAATTTTTATTTTCATTTAGTTTCATTCAACCACTTAATTAATTAACAGACACATGTCGGTTGAGATCCAAGTAAGGTCTCTGTGTGGACATAGGAACCTATGTCTTTCAAGCCTCTTTTGGATACATTTGGCCCTAATCGCAACCTTTTTGGTTGAAAACTTAGATCATTTGTCCTATGGAGTTTTGCATAGCTCAGATTTTCCTCGTTTTATCCCTATGGTGTAATCTGTCATATTCCTCGGTCCCTTGCATCTCTTGTATCTAAAGACCTGGGAAGATTCACGTTCAAGTTTGCGTTTTATTTGTTGGTTTGTTTTGACCAGATGACCCTCAAAGATGCTTTCACTTAGAGTGGCATTAGGAGGTAATAAATCAACAACTCCAGATCTGTGCCAGACTTCCTGTTTCATAAGGGCAACACATTTTAAATTCATTATTTCTATAACAAGAACTTCCTCTCTTCAACTCTTTGGTTTCCCTGGAGTACTGATTACATAGAAAAGGTGAGAAAATTGTTTTCATCTTTCTTTTTACTCACTAGTTAGTTCTCATAAAGATGAAATGGTTTCTTAGCATCCTCCAAAGGTGATCAATTGGTTTTTTTAAGTATCATTATAAATGCACAAATGTAAGCATATTTGATTCTTATGCCAAGGTAGGTTTTGGCTTTGCTGATGGTGAAATTTATTCCATCTTTGGCTTGAGAGAGTTTACCCAGTTTGGCTGCTAAATCTTTTGATGAAGAAACTTCTCTTTTTGTGTGACAAGATATTCATATTCATTTTGTATGTTTCCTGCCCCAGACCTGGAGTCAACCATTTTTCAAAGAAGTCATATCTTTTTTATGGGAAGTAGTATTAATAGGCCACAATCATAACATTTTTAAGGAGAGAAACAAAGCACTCTAGATTGGGCAATCCAGGAAGCCAAATGGATTATGTTTGATATTAGACAAGGAAAAACAAAAGGAAAAAAGATCCTGGAAGAATTTCTGCTTTTTCTCTGTATCCAAGTCATAATATTAACCCTCTCCAAAAGACAAAAGAAAGATTTAAGTCAAATTACATCCATTGTTTCAGATAGGAGAGCCTAGCAGCTCCTGCTTGATTAAGCACGTGTTTTTAACCTGAGGATTTTTATTAAGTGAAAAATTCTTAGTATTGCCATTAAGCACCCCCTTTAAAACTGAATGTGCTGTAAGATGTTTAAGAAATCAGTCATGGCTTTCTATGGATGTGTGACTGGTTTAATAATGTTCCTCTTTAGTTTGTTTATGCAGCCTCGTTCAAAATGCCTGCTCTAGCCTGTTTTAAGCTTGCTACCATAATTTGGTCTATTTCTGTGGATCGGAAACTAAGGAAAGGGCTGGAAGGAGCAGAGGTTGCGTTCCCCACTGTGATCCCCAGTGCTGATGCAGCACTGCGTTTGGTGACCTGAAATCACAGAGCCTGGGGATGGGCAGCTCCTGGCTGGGATGTGCATTTTGATGCAGCTCCTATGGCAAATCTAATGGAAGGCTCTGGCTAGCTGATGCATAGCTGGCCCCCTGCCCTCCTTTAACACACAACGCATTCCTCATTCCACATACCACAGTCTATTTATGGATTCTGCTGGGACTAAGTCAGAAAATAAAATATGTTTTTGGCTAGTTTCATAAAACTGGACACATAGGAAATGGAGGGAAAAAATTGTTCAAACTCTCAGTCACATTTTAACATAGATGGTAACTATAGGAGGTGTTAGTTGCAAAAAAAAAAAAAAAAAAAAAGATGAGTTGATCAGGAAGATTTGCTTGAGTGAATTTTGATTTTGTTTCCAGTAGACCTCTTCACATGGCATTGTTTATGCAAATAGGCCCTCTTTTCACAAACCGTCTGGCTTCAGAAAACCCATCAGTAGAGCATAAAAGCTAAGTTGTACGGCAGCAGTTAGCAGACCTGAACGCCAGCTGAATGGAGCACAGGATGAATCTGCAGGCAGGCAGGAAAACAGAGGAGCTATTCTTCTCCGGGTACCCATGGTGTGGAGGGAAGTCAGCAGACCCTGGAGGAAGACAGAAAAGGCCTGGAGAAAAGGGGCAGTCACCCTCCGCTAGAGAGAAAGAAAAACCTCCAGTTACGGAAGCCCAGGATTTTACAAGTGTGCTGAAAAGATAAAAACAGATTTTACCCTTGCTCCTGTATTTCCAGTGGTTCTGATATATGAAAATATATTTGTCTCTCTTTGTCTTTCACTCCTGTTAGATGAGATTTATGGAAAGGAAGTAATAGTGTTATTTACTCACAAAAAATAAAATGAGCTTTTGCCTCCATGTTCCTCTTCATTTGTATCCTGACTAGCATTTCTTATAGGAACAGATATTGATGGCAGAGGTACAATGGGAAGTGTGAAGATTTTTTTTTTTTTTTTTAATTTGGTAACCTGTATTTTCCTGCATAGGGTGCTGGGCATGAAAAGCTAGACATCTCCATTTTATTACAGTTTGCTTGTAATTATATGTATTTAGATAGAGGAGTGTGTGTACCATCCCCCGCCACACACACAGAGTATATAAATCATTCAGGGGGTGTTCTAAAAATATAAATATTGCATTTGGTATAATGATTTTATAAATCAACTAGCAAGGAACAAAGAATCAAATAAATTCTGAGTATATTTTGTTTACCTTAAATTATTTTTTTCTGTTTTACATTTTGTGAGAAGCCTAGATTTTTTTTCATAGAATTTTCTATGGAAAAGGTAAGAGGCATAAAATCAGAGCTATTGAAAGCACTTCTTGTCAATAGATTGAGTAACAGTTGAGTCCATTTTTTCCCTTGCACCATTTATTACAACTTGGTTTAGAAACTGCTCAGATTCTCTTTTTATCTGTATGAATGACTATTCTTTATTAACTGAACACATCAAAAAATGTAATGATACAGGTTGCATAATGTAATACAATTGTTTAAAAATACAGAAAACATCAAGATTCCAGTAATGGATATATGCTTTTTACTTCAACATAGGACAGTGTTTATTGCATTTATTCTGGCCACGGCTTTCAGAGTATTATTTGTGTTTTTAACTAGCATAGAAAAACCATTCATTCTGATCAGGGATAAGATTTTTTTAAAAACCACCCTAGGCTGATGCTACATAAGGGAAATGAATAATGTATTTTTAATTTGAATAGATCTACTTCTTTTGCTTTTGCTACCTTTTAAAGCGAGGAACGAGGCCTGGAAGTCTTTTTTAAGAGCACTGTGTAACGACCAGGACCTTCTTTGTCTTTGTGGAGTTTGGAAACTGCTGGCCATTTTGACCACATTAGAAACACATCTTTTTGAACTACAGAAACTAAAAAAAAAAAAAAAAAGGAAGAAGAAGAAAAAAAAAGAAAAGAAAGAAGAGAAGGGCATGCTCTGCATTTCATGGGCCTGGCCTTCTTCAGAAAGGTTATTGCCGCGGCTCTCCTTTATCACCCACAAGAATAATAATAACATTTTAGGTGGAAAGTTGGGGGCTCTCCACAAAGGGTTATTTTCCGTCTGCCATCAGTTTGGGTTTTGCATATCACTAAAAAATTAATAAATTAATTTCAGGCATATATGACACAGTTAATGTGGAAGGCCTATTGTTCAGAGAGAAATAGTATATTCTTATCAGTGGATTTAAACAGCTATTCATCATTTCTAAAGGGCAATTATTTGGAATCCATTAAACTGGAATTCATAATACCCCTGCATACTGAATTTTAAATAGAAATCTGTATTTAGATGAAGGAATACATTAGGATAAGTCATTAGAGCACTGAAAATCCATGACTTGTTCATTTTTCACTTTTTTTTTTTTAACAGATAATACAAAGCACCAGGGATGTTGGTCCTTTAATAAAACCAAACAAAAAGAAAACCATGCACTCTTTTTTCAGTAGCATTGCTATGGATAATTATGTTTTCTTTTTTATCTTCATGTTCCAGTTTTTCTAATTATTACTCAGAAAATGAATCATCTCATGGAAAAGTTCCCAGTTTGCAACAGAAAACTCCTGACTTAAAAATGGCGGCACTTCTCTGCAGGTGTTGCCTTTCCTGGCTACCTGGGCATCGACATTCTCAAAGTTATTGCTTCCAAGAGCACATGAAAGCTAAAGAGAGATGTGTGTGGAAAATTGCACAACTACAAATGCGGTAGAGAGAACCCAGTCTTGATTAATGAAAATTTAAATTATTATAGAATATTATTTTTAAATAAATTTGGTCCCCATAATTTTAAATAATATGAGAATAATGGTTATTAGGCCTATTTTAATACATGATCCAGAAACATTAGTAGTTATTATGTTGATGCATGCAAAAGTGCTGCTTTTATTGCTGCAAAGGCATAGAAGAAAACATGGTTGCCAGACATCTAACCGAGTCAATACCTTTGACACTAGCAATTTGCTTAACATCCCTTTTCCTCACATAAGCTATGCTGAATAAATTATAATCCAACTTATGTTAGAACAAATAACAACTCTGAATTAGTGTGGACTAATAGAGATTTTTCTGTGTATCGTATCTACCATATTCTCCCAGTTTGAACTTCTGTTAACATTTATGTGTTAGTTATTTATACGGACTTCTGTAGTATATATGTCTGGCAAAGGGAAAACTATAAGCCCACAACTATGAAAGATAAAGATAAAGAGAACCTCACCAATCTGGACTATTCTAAACAAGCCTTTACTGAGCTTTCCCACCAGCCCTCCCACACACACACCTTTCTCCATTACAGGCACATCTTAATGAGACAACCTAATGGAAAGGCAGTTAAAATAATAGGCACATGATCCACAGGTGTTGATGTGGGCTGGCAAAAAATCAGATTTCTTAAAAACACAGCATATGGCCCTATGACTTGCAGCCTCGTTTGCAAAGGTGTGAACACAGTATGTTCCAGCATCCACACTGTTAACATTTTTCTTGACAAGAAACTAAGTATTAAACATGTGAATAAGCATGCGCATCTACTTGTGGCATGCACATGCAAAGAAGCACATGCTGTATTTACATCCCCTATATTAGACTAAGTTGTATGCTAGTAAACATATAAACTGGGTAACAGTGATTTATAGACAACAATTACCAAACTCAAAGGGCCATAAATCATAGAATTGCTATTTGAATCCTTTGATAATATACAATCATAAGAAAAATGAGTAACAGTGTACGTGAAGGCAGCAGGAAATCTAGCTAAGGACTGGAGTTTGTGTGTGTGACTGCTTTGCACTTTTCCAAGATGCAATTTTATGAATGCTTATTTGATTTTGATTTTTTTCCTAATATGAACAGATAAATTTAACCTCACCTTCTTAATTGACAAAATAAAATTAAGCATCTTTTGCTAAGTAAACTTTAAGGTATATGAAACTATACTTCTTCTTGTATATTAGATATCAAAGTATATGCCATATATAATATTATATCATGTACTATACCTACGTATGTGTGTGTCTATAGTGGTGAGGAGATGACCATAAAAGCTGCACTTAATATGGGGCCCCTATTAGTTTTCCAGGGCTGCTATAACAAAATACCACAGACTGAGTAGCTTCAACAACAGACATCTGTTGTCTCACAGTTTTGGAAGCTGTTAATAGAAGTCTGATTATTAATGTGTTAGCCAACTTGGTTCCTTCTTTATGAGGAAGACTCTGTTTCAGGCCTCTCCCCTAGCTTCTGGTGACTGAGATTTTTTGAGATTCCTTGGCTTGCAGATACATCAGCTTGGTTTCTGCCTTGGCGTTCAGGTGGTATTCTCCCTGTGTAAATGTCTGTGTCTGAATTTCTCTTTTTATAAGGACAACAGTCATATTGGATTAGGGGCTCATTCTATTCCAGCATGACATCATCCTAATTTAACTCATTCATCTGCAATGAACCTATGTCCAAATGAGGCCACACTCTGAAATACTGGAGGTTAGAGCCTCCACACATAAGTTTTGTGGGGATGCAAGTAAACCCCTAACAGGGCCTATAAGATACAGCTTTTGTGAATCACATTTATTTAATGGCTTTTCGAGGGGATGTCTTCACTGAAAGAAGCCTCTCTAGTCCCACTCTCACTCTTAAGACAGAAGTGAATCTGTTCATGTAGACTAGACTGAAGGCTACCTTTACCCAAAGCATGGGTGTGCACCACACTTGAGCAGTAGTTATGCTAAGTATTACCTGAAGCCAAGAAACCATGCAAGTCATAGTCTGGCCACGGTTCAGAAGTAGAATGAAACTAGGCTCAGTGATATAAGTTCTGGCGTGAGTTTTGGAGCTGGAATGATGGAGACGTGCAGGCTCAGAAGCTACTCTGAAGACCTGATGAAGACTTCTCAAATTCCAGTAAATCAGGAAGACCCAGGCTGTCAGAGCTGTGTCTTTCTATGGCTTAATGCCATTTGTAACTATCCAGACTATAATTTTTTCCAAATGAGAACTATGTTACTATTATATGGTAATTTGTTTTGAAAATTTATATTAATACTGCTCCCAGAGTTGAAAGTGTATCAACCAATAACATCTTGTTACAAAATAATTAGAATAGAATGCCTACCTCAACACTGGTTCAGTTCAGTATGGAGGGAATAGAATTTGATGAATTCTAATTCATCAAACTCAGGACTCACAAGACTATATATCTTGCAAGTTTTAAATCCAATCCATCCTATTTTAGTAGAAATATAATGCTTTAATATCAGGTTTCTAATGTTGAAAATACAGAATGCAAAACAGGGTTGCACGTGATCTTTACATAATAAGTGAGTATGGAATGAATTTTTGAAACTTTGTCCTATGTGTATTAGAAAACAGAAAATGATGGATGGCCCTTTGGGAGAGGTGAACTTAAAAAATACATTGTTATTTGGTAAGAGGTGGACGGCAGTTTGGGTGAAGCTACATGAAAGAAAACCAAGATAAAAATTAGACAAAAAAATTGAAACATTATTGAAGTGACTAAAACAGATTTAGTCTGAGATGACCTTTTGCTCACTGTTTATAATAAAGAATATCCTCTTTACCTGAAAGGTGAGAAGATTGTACCGATCTACACAACTAGTGAAATATGAAAAACAGAGAATAAGTCCTGAATAAAGTCCAAAATGACAGGATTTGAAGAAGCATTTTAAATATTGTAAGAAATAAAATAAGTATTTTCATTAAATTATATTATATATGGTGCCCTTTTTCTTAGTGTTGGAATTTTACTCTTTGCATCTGTCAGTGTCAGAGTTATTTTATTGAAGATTTATAGAAACAGTTTTACTTTTCTTTTCTTTTCTTTTTTTTTTTTTTTTTTTTTTGAGACAGAGTGTTGCTCTGTCACCCAGGCTGGAGTACAATGGCGCAATCTCGGCTCACTACAACCTCCACCTCCTGGGTTAAAGCACTTCTCCTGCCTCAGCCTCCCAAGTAGGTGGGACAATAGGCGCTTGCCACCATGCCTGGCTAAATTTTGTAATTTTAGTAGAGACAGTGTTTCTCCGTGTTGGCCAGGCTGGTCTCGAACTCCTGACCTCAGGCAATCCACCTGCCTCGGCCTCCCAAAGTTCTGGGATTACAGGCATGAGCCACCATGCCTGACCCATAGTTTTACTTTTAATAATTAGGTTATAATCTCAATCCTATTTAGGAATACCCCAGCTGTTAGATGAAGGACCTGAGTTTGTTAGATCACAAAACACATGAAAACAAAACCATGGACACCACCTCAGGATCATAGACCAGCTGCTGGCTGAGTTTCATACAGCCTCACTAGGAATGGTAACACAATTCCTCAGCATCTATAAACAGAATTAAGCGGCCATTACTTATTTAAAAACGAGTTGTTTTATGGATTGAATTATGTCCTCCCAAAGATATATTGAAATCTTCACCCCCGGTACCTGTGAATTTGAAGTCATTTGGAAATAAGGTCTTTGCTGATGTAATTGAGTTAAGGCAAGGTAATTAGTCTAGTCTAATATGACTTATGTCCTTACAAAAGGAGGAAAATGTCATGTGACAAAAAAGACACACAGGGAGAGGCTGAGGGATAAGATGTGATAGGAGAGACAGGGACTGGAGTGAGACAACTGCAAGTCAAGGAACCCTGAGGGTAGATGGCGGCCATCAGAAGCTCGGAAGGGGCAGGAAAGTTTCTACCCAGACTGTCAGATGGACATGGCCCTGCTGATGCCCGGATTTTGGACATCTAGCCTCCAGAACAGTGGAAAAATAAATTTTCTTTGTTAGAAGCCACCATTCTTTGTTACAGCAGCCATAAGAAACTAATACATTGAGTTCTGATATTTAGCATTTTGCATTATTCGACAACACTTGTTATTACAGAAACCTATGGCCTGCACCAGGCAAACTGCAAACTCCTTGACAGGCAAAAGTGCTTTCTTTGTCTTTGGCCTTCCCACTTTAAAAGTACATGTTTACTCACATACACATATGTTGATTCTTTGTGTAAATAGGTCATTTCTTTAGTGGTTAAGGATATACCATGTGTAAGAATAGTGCCTTCTTATGCAGGATAACAAGTCAATAAATAGATTAGGCTCATATAGTCCAAGTCACAGTGTGTTCAGGAGTATTTTTTTCTGTGTATTTTTAAAGTAGTTGGACACCTAAGCCAACTAGCTAGATAAGCCTCTCTCTCTCTCTCTCTCTCTCTCTCTCTCTCTCTCTCTCTTTCTTTCTTTGACAGATTCTCACACTGTTGCCTGGGCTGGAGTGCAGTGGCACGATCTCAGCTCACTGCAACCCCCATCTCCCCGGTTCAAGTGATTCTCCTGCCTCAGCTGCCCAAGTAGCTGGGACTACAGGTGACTGCCACCACACCTGGCTAATTTTTTGTATTTTTAGTAGAGACGGGGTTTCACTGAGTTAGCCAGGATAGTCTCGATCTCCTGACCTCGTGATCCACCCGCCTCAGCCTCCCAAAGTGCTGGGATTACAGGCACTGAGCCTGGTCTAAGCCACACATTTCTACACTTCAGCTTCTCTTTCTGGACTCTTTCTCTAAATTATTACCATCTCTTCTTCCAAATGCACACATCCACCACCCTCATGCTGTTTTTTGGATGTACAAAGCTTCTCATGGTGCCTACCCAAGCCTGGACTCACATGAAATGCCCGTTTCCACCTTCCCATTAAAGGCATAAGCTTCTGAATGGAAATGCCAATTTCTTCAACAAGGTTATATTAGCTGGGTGGAAGCAATTTGATTAAATCAATTCACTTTAATGAATTAATGGCAACTTATTTAATTTTCCCAAGGATATTTGCATTTTGAAAGAGGAAAATTATTAACATAAATTAGTCTCTTATTAATAGAAATGTAGACAGCACATGAAACCAAAATTACATGGTGTAGAGATTTTGAAGGAGATGATCTTTCACATTATTCACTATACCTTACCATTAGAAAATAGCCCACACGGCCAGATGCAGTGGCTCACGCCCATAATCCTAGCACTTTGGAAGGCTGAGGCAGGTGAATCACTTGAGGCCAGGAGTTCAAGACCAGCCTGGCCAATATGGTGAAACCCCATCTCTGGGAGGCTGGGTGGAAATTATCCGGGCATGGTGATGTAAGCCTATAGTCCCAGCTACTTGGAAAGCTGAGGCAGAGAAGTGCTTGAACCTGGGAGGCAGAGTTTGCAGTGAGCTGAAATCAGACCACTGCCCTCCAGCCTGGGCAACAGAGTAAGACTCTGTCTCTGTCAAAGAAAGAAAGAAAGAAAGAAAGAAAGAGAGAAAGAAAGAGAGAAAGAAAGAGAGAAAAGAGAGAAAGAAAGAGAGAAAGAAAGAGAGAGAAAGAGAGAAAGAAAGAGAGAAAGAAAGAGAGAAAGAAAGAGAGAAAGAAAGAGAGAAAGAAAAAGAAAGAAAGAAAAAGAAAGAAAGAAAGGAAGGAAAGAAAAGAAAGAAAGAAAAAGAGAAAAGGAGAGAGAGAGACAGAAAGAAAAGAAAGAAAGAGAAAGAAAGAAAAGGAAGGAAGGAAAGAAAGGGAAGGAAAGAAAGCCCACTCTAACATCTTCATGAAAGCAATTGTGTTTCCCCATTCTGATCACTTGTGAGCACATAAAGAGAGACAATATTATGAAGATGCTGGGCAATTTTTTTTTTTTTTTTTTGGAGTGGAGGATCAGTGTGTATATGTGCAGGTTTGTTAATGGGCATGTTACCTGATGCTCAGGTTTAGAGTATAGGTGGTCCTATTACCCAGGTATTGAGCATAGGGTAGTTTTTCAATGGGTAGTTTTTCAGCCCACGCCCCCTTCTCTCCCTCTCTGTTCTAGTAGTCCCCAGTGTCATTTGTTGCCATCTTTGTATCCATGTGTATTAAATGTTTAGCATTCTTTTATATGTGACAATATGGAGTATTTGGTTGTTTCTGTGTTAATTTGTGTAGGATAATGGCGTCCAACTGCATCCATGTTGCTGCAAAGGACATGAATTATTTATTTTTTATGGCTGCCTAGTATTCCATCATGTATATGTACCACTTTTTTTTTTTAACCAATTTACCACTGATGGGCACTTACGTTGATTCCATATTTTTGTTATTGTGAATAGTGCTGTGATGATCATACCAGTTCATGTGCCTTTTGGTAAAATTGTTTATTTTCCTTTGGTTAAATACTCAGTAATAGAATTGCTGAGTCAAATGATAGTTCTATTTGAAGTTCTTTGAGAAATCTTCAAACTGCTTTCCACAGTGGCTAAACTAATTTGCATCCCCACCAAGTGTGTATGCATTCCGTTTTCCCGGGAGCTTCACCAGCATGTGTTATTTTTTGACTTCTTAATAATTGCCATTCTGATCGGTGTGAGATGGTATCCTTTTGTGGTTTTGATTTGCATTTCTCTAACGATTAGTGATGTTGAGCATTTTTTTTTCATGTGTTTGTTGGCTGCTTGTACATCTTCTGAGAAGTGTCTGTTCATATCTTTCGCCTAGTGTTTAATTGGATTATTTGTGTTTTTGCTTGTTGATTTATTTAAGTTCCTTTTAGACTGTGGGTATAAAGTCTTTGTTAAGATACATAGCTTATGAATATCTTTTCCCATTCTGTAGGCTATTTACTCTGTTGATAATTTCTTTTGCTCTACAGAAGCTTGTTAGTTTGGTTAAGTCCCAATTGTCAATTTTTCTTTCTGTTATAATTGCTTTTGGGGACTTATCCATAAATTCTTGGCCAAATCTGATGCTGAGAAAGGTATTTCCTAGCTTTTCTTCTAGAATTTTTATAGTTTGATGTCTTACATTTAAGTCTTTTAATCCATCTTGAGTTAACATTTGTATACAGTGAAATGTAGGGGTCCAGTTTCATTCTTCTGCATATGGCTAATTTAAAAAATAGAGAGTTCCAGCACCGCTTAATAAATAGAGAGTTCTTTCCCATTGCTTCTTTTTGTTAACTTTGTCAAAAACCAGATGGTTGGGCTGGGTGCGGCGGCTCACGCCTTTAATTCCACTACTTTGGGAGGCCGTGGTGGGTGGATCACTTGAGGTCAGGAGTTCCAGATAAGCCTGGGAAGCATGGTGAAACCTCATCTCTGCAAACAAACAAACAAACAAACAAAAAATAGCAACAACAAAAAAATAGCCATAATGGCATACAGCTGTATTCCCAGCTGCTTGTGGGGATTGAGGCGGGAAGCAGGAGGATCACTTCAACCTGGGAGGTCAAGGCTGCAGTGGTGCCGAGTTTGCACCACTGCACTCCAGCCTGGGAGACAGTAAGGCCCTGTCTCAAAAAAAAAAAAAAAAAAAAAAAATCAGATGGTTTTAGCTTTGTGCAGCTTTATTTCTGGGTTCTCTATTCTGTTCCATTGATTTTTGCATCTGGTTTTGTCCAGTACCATGCTGTTTTGGTTAGTGTAGCTTTAGTATAGTTTAAAGCAGAGTAATGTAATTCCTCTAGCTTTATTCTTTTTGCTTAGGATTGCTTTGGCTATTTTGGCTCCTTTTTGGTTCCATATGAATTTTGGAATAGATTTTTTTCTACCTTTTTAAAATGACATTGATATTTTGATAAGGATAGCACTGAATCTGTAAATTGCTTTTGGCAGTAGGACCATTTTAACAATATGTATTCTTCCAATTCAAGAGTATGGAATGTTCTTTTCATTTTTTGTGTGTCATGTGTGATTTCTTTCAGTAGTGTTTTGTAGTTTTCCTTATAGAAATCTTTCACCTTCTTGGTTAGGTGCACTTCTAGATATTTTATTTATTTTGCAGCAATTATAAATGGGATTATGTTCTTGATTCAGCTCTCACTTAGAGTGTTATTGGTGTATAGAAATGCTACTGATTTTTGTACCTTGATTTCATAGCCTGAAAACTTACTGAAGTAGTTTATCAGTTCCAGGAGCCTTTTTGGCAATGTCTTTAGAGTTTTCTAGTTGTAGGATCCTATCATCCATGATGAGAGATAGTTTGACTTCTTTTCCTATTTGGATGCCTTTTCTTTCTTTCTCTTGTTAGATGGCTCTGGCTGGCAATTTCAGTACTGTGTTGAAGAGGAGTGGTGAGAGTGGGCATCTTTGTCATGTTCCAGTTCTCAAAGGGAATTGTTTTAGCTTTTGCCCATTAAGTGTGATGTTGGCATGGGTTTGTCACAGATGGCTGTTTTTATTTTGAGTCTGTTCCTTTGATGCCTAGTCTGTTGAGAGTTTCTTTTTTTTTCTTTTCATGAAGGAATCTTGGATTTTGTCAACGGCTTTTTCTGTCTCTATTGAGATCATCATATGATTTTTGTCTTTTATTCTCTTTTTATTCTGCTTGTGATAAAATGTGGTGAATCACATGTATTTATTTATTTAGGTTTAACCAACCTTGCATCCCAGGAATAAAGTCTATTTGATCATGATGAATTAACTTTTCGATGTGCTATTGGATTCAGTTTGTTAGTATCTTGTGGAGGACTTTTGTGTCGATGTTCATCAGGGATATTGGCCTAAAGTTGTGTTGTGTGTGTGTGTGTGTGCCAGATTTTGGTATCAAGATGATGCTGGCTTTGTAGGAGGACCTCTTCCTTGATTTTTTTTTTTTTTTTTTGAATAGTTTCAGTAGAATTGGTGTCAGTTCTTTGTACGTCTCGTAGAATTTGGCTATGAATCCATCTGATTTTTGTACATTGATTTCATAGCCTGAAACCTTACTGAAGTAGCTTATCAGTTCCAGAAGCCTTTTGGAAAAGTCTTTAGGATTTTGTAGTTGTAGGATCCTATCATCCATGATGAGAGATAATTTGACTTCTTTTCCTATTTGGATGCCTTTTCTTTCTTTCTCTTGCTTGATCACTCTGGCTAGCAATTTCAGTACTGTGTTGAAGAGGAGTGGTGAGAGTGGACATCCTTGTCTTGTTCCAGTTCTCAGGGGGAATTGTTTCAACTTTTGCCCATTAAGTGTGATGTTGGCCATGGGTTTGTCATATGACATTGACACATAATATGTCAATGTATATTACATTATGTTAAATTACTGAATTAGGTTTTATATATGTTATATATACTATATATATATTATAATGACTTACTGATTCAATTTCAGAGCTTATTATGGGTCTGTTCAGGTTTTCACTTTCTTCCTGGTTCAATCGTGGGAAGTTTGTGCAGTTCCAATATTTTTTTATTTCCTCAATATTTTCTAGTTTGTGTGTATAAAGGTGTTCATAATAGTCTCTGAGGATGTTTCGTATTTTTGTGAGATCAGTTGTAAGGTCATCTTTGTCATTTCTGATTGCCCTTCTTTGGAATTTCTCTTTATTTGTTTTTCTTTGTAAATCTAGCTAGCAGTCTATCAATCTTGTTTATTTTTTCAAAGAACCAATTCTTAGTTTCTCTGCTCTTTTATATGGACTTTTTAGTCTCAATTTTGTAGAGTTTTACTTTCAACTTTTAGTTATTTTTTTTCTTCTGCTGGCTTTGGGTTGATTTGTTCTTCTTTATCTAGTTTCTCTAGGTGCAATGTTAGATAATTAATTTGAAACCTTTCTAACTTCTTGATGAAAGTGTTTAGCACAATCAACTTTCTTAACACTGCTTTAGTTGTATCCCAAAGATTTTGGTAAGTTGTATCTCTATTTTCATTACTTTCAAATAAATTTTTGATTCTTGCCTTAATTTCATTGTTCAACCAAGAATTATTCAGGAGCAATTCGTTTAATTTCCATTTTTTCCCCATTTTTTGTGTAGTTTTGAGATATCTTGGTACTGATTTCTATTTTTATTGCACTGTGGTCTGAGAGTGTGCTTGGTATGATTTCAATTTTTTCAAGCCTTTTGGGACTTGCTTTATGACCAAACGTCTGGTTAATCTGAGAATATGTTCCTTCTGTGGATAAGAAGAATGTATAGTCTGTGGTTCTTGCGTGGGGTATTCTGTAGATGTCTATTAGGTCCAGTGGGTCAGGGATTGAGTTAAAGTGCAGAATTTCTTTGTTAGTTTTCTTCCTCAATAATCTGTCTAACGCTGTCAGTGGGGTGTTGAAGTCCCCCACAATTATTGTGTGGCTGCCTAAGTCTTTTTGTAGGTCAAGAAGAACTTGTTTTGTTAATTTGGGTGCTTCAATGTCAGGTGCATTTATATTTACAATAGTTAAGTCTTATTACTGAATGAATTCTTCATCATTATATAATGCCCTTATTTGTACTTCCTAACAGTTGTTAGTTTAAAGACTGTTTTATCTGATATGAGAACAGTGACTCCTGCTAATTTTTTTTGTTTTGTTTTGTTTTCTGTTTGCATGGTAGATCTTTGTCCATCCCTTTATTTTGAGCCTGTGGGTGAAATGTTGGACAATTTAAGATGAGTACTTGGATTCATATTTAATGTAAATGGAATTGTTAGGGTAAAAACATTTTTAGGGATTACAAAAAAGTAGACCCAGGTTAAATTGTGGATTTATCCTATAGGGCATTTCTGAGCTAATTACTTAACTTCAGAGCATCCCAGTATACTTCATGTAAAAAGAAAATTAAATGACAAAGTACATATTAATTATCTGTCACAGTGCCTGACTTTTCTTCATTCAAGAATATTTATTAAGTGCCTACTACATCCCTAACACATAGTATATGATTAATAAGAGATGCTTTTTTTCCATTTCCTTATTGGTAAGCACGCACACAAAACATGCAATAGCAGTATGGCACTGTAAAGACTCAGAAATAGGCATGATCAATGATGCCCAGGAAGACAGCACATATTTGCCCGATTAGATTGTTATAATTTCTTCTCTACCATACCACTTTCGGCCTTGTATATAGTTTCCCTTAATTAGACATAGGATTTAATAATGTTAATACAGAAAATTTTCAGTTTAATTTAGTGAAGGAAAAGTATTTTATTACTTTTATTAAAAATATATTCTCTCTGTATGACATATAAACTGAAAAAATCTATTTCTTGAATTTATGAAGAAATAAAATTAATATTTTAAAAACAAAGTTTGATCAACTAACTGAGCTATATAGGCCATTGCTTTTTTTCATTTTATATGAAGACAGCTTAGGAACTAGAATTGTCTTACTTTTCAAATAAGATGTGATATATAAAGATAAAGAATGTTTAAGGTCATGGTTTAGATTTACCCTTAAGCTTATATCAATAATTAAGGTCTGAAGACCTTCCAGGCAACAATTCCTTTTGTTTTCAAAGGTTAATTGCAGGGTTTTCCTACATAGTTCTAGCCTTTGAGTAAATATTCTGTTAGAAAATTAGTTAGCTAGCTCAATGTATCTGATTATTTGTGTCTATTTGCTAGCTGTAAAAAAATGCTTGGAAGTTAATCTGTAATGTCTAGATACTCATAACGTGTCTATACTCTAGTTTTATGGTGGCTTTGAACATGGTTTATACCACACAAAGATTACTTGGCTCAACCAATGAGTTCCATATTGTCTTTGTTTTTTTTAGGCTGACCTACTGCTTTGCCATCTTCTCATTTATATATTAATTTTAAAATAAGATAATCAGTAATGATGATCAGTTGTAGTTATCTCTACAATTTTCTCAACACTTTTAGGACTAGGCTAATATTGGTGTGCTATGATTTGGGTTGGTCTTGGTCCACTCACTTCTTCTGGTTAGGCTTTAGATTTCTCATCCGTAAAATAAGAAGTTAAGATGCCAGATCTTTTCCTGATTGAACTTCCAATGATTCTATTACTGGAATTTCTGTGCTGGACAATGTTGCTGCATTCGTAGGTGCACTGTAGAGGTAAGTCTTCCCCCAGGGGATGCTTAGCATTTGGGCCCATTTTCAGGTAGTGATGAAATCAGTTACAGGGATTAGTTTGGGAAACTCATTTGTTTTGACATGAGGGATATCAGAGTAGGTGCAAGTTTGTTCTGAAAGTTTGCCTTTGGCAACCTGGAAAACTGTAGAGTGTTTGGGATTATTTATGACCTACTCATGAGTAAGACTTGAGGAGCCAGGGCAAAGAAACAGAAACTGAACCACAGAGGTCTTTTCTAGGGCCACACTTGCTTTAAACTACATACTTTAGGTTGCCAGTTAGATATTCAAGCTTAAATTATCTGATTTAATTTTGTCTCCATTTGTCAAATTAGTAAAGGAAATGACTAGATTTTTATTTTGCTGCATTCTATATAAATATGTCTGTTTAACTCAAACTGGTACCTCTGTGTGTGTGTGGGGGGGGGCGGTCTGTGTGTGTGTCTCTGTATGTGTATTTAGTCAACATATTTTCGATGAGAAAATACTGTGTATCAGAAACTACCTTAGGTTGATCAGGGCAGAGAGACTCATACTATTACCTAAGAAAGAGGTTGGCTCTTTCTTAGAATCTGTATGTCTTATACTATAACAAAGAGAGAGATGCCATTTCTGAAAATGTAGCTTTGAGGCCCCAAATGTATTAAATCTATAGCGTGCTGTCTCTGTGTTTCTATTTCATATTTGTTTTCTTTAAGAACAGGGCTGTTTTTAACATTCAATTTGTAATTTCCTAAGCATTAGTACCCTAGTGTTACCATATTATGCAAAAGGTAACCAAATTAGTAGACTGAGCATGTGACAGTGTGTATTGAAAACTCAATCATGCGGTTATTATCTTGTTCCCTTAAAAATGTAATTAGAAGAAATAAAATGATACGGAGAGATAATATTGTACAGTTTTAAAATACACGAATGCTGACTAGCCTCCTTTTCTTTAAAACCAAAAATGCCCACAGAGCCTAAAGCTTCACATGGAATGATCTGAAACAGTGTTTGCTTTAGCAGGTGACAGTTTAATGTATATCATCTAGTAACTCTAGTTTTCTACTTAGAACATACTTGCTTACTTAAATGTTAGCCAGTTGTTTATGTGATAACTACCTCATGGAAACAGTCTCTTCTGTGAAGTTTTTCCTGCCACCCACAGGCCATGAAATTGCACCTGTTTCCTGGTCACTGTAAACAATTGCTATCATGTTTCTTGCTTTTTACCGGCCTTAAGAATAGTCTCTATTTTACTGAAAACCATTTGGATACATTCATATCTCATGTGTCCAAATCTGGTGTCCTATATCTTAAATATATGCATATTTTAAATATCTATATCTTAAATACATATATGTTGATATTTTATACATTATATCTATATAATTATTTATATCATGTTTGTACAAATTATGTATGCTATAGCTATATTGCCCATTGCTTATCTTCAATAGGGATTTAATGATCAAAATTGCCAATGCCATTTATCAAGTTAGAAATACAAGCATTTGTAATATGTATCTCTATATACCTACCTATAGGTCTATAGAGCAATATTTTCTAGGAATTGCCAATAGATATCTCTTGAGAAATAGGTACTATGGGAAGTTAATTTGATGTATGCTAAGTAAAAGCAATTTAAAAACAAATTATGGTACTGTTCACAATCTATCATATGTAATATGTGCCATGGATATTTAAGATGATGATACTAATTTTATTTAAAGGGGTAGTCCATCTCCAGTGAATATCTTGATTGAGGGACTGGAATTTGATAGGATACATTTCAGGAAACACCAGATATTCAGAAAATACTAAAGGGGTCAATTTCATAGTTTGCAGCTGAAGATACTGTGATAATATTCCTGTCAATAATGTTCTACCTCCTGGTCTTGAGTAACTGTTTTTACATCTTGATGTAGTCCCAGAAAACATTCAGTGTTAAGCAACTAACTTCTTTAACAATTAATCAAAATAATTGAAGAAGTTGTGCAGTTTATCAAATCAAATATTTATTGACCTCTGAATAAATGTTAGTACAAGGAGAAATATAAATGTAACCAATATACTCAGCATTGACTCCAGGGAATCTAAGACAAAGAGCATTGTGAGAATATTTCTCCTGTTGTAACCTGAAGAAAGCAAATACATTTGAAACTTTAGCCCCTTTCCAAGTATTACCCACCCACCAACCCCCAAATACACACACAATTTTGAGAGTCCAGAGAATTAGTCCATATGTTTTACCAAACAATCTTTCAAACTACCTTGTATAAAATATCGTTTTCCTCTTTTCTGATTCTGTTCAAATATTTCTGCTTCTCAGACCTCTTAATGTTTTGCAGGCTCTATGAATGTGATTTTCCATGGGTTCTGGTAATGAATAGTATTCAATGAGGATGAATGTGGGCTCATTATTACTCAAGTTACCATAGTTACCTGTCTGTCATTGGCACATACTCCCATTGCAACAGAGCTCTGGGAGGTTACCCAACACCATATGGGTTACCAGGTTCCCACATGTCCACAAGGTCTTGGCTGCAGGAGATGTTACCATGGTGTGCTTAGTGAAGATGCTCCCATGTCAAAGGCATGTTTTCATACCATTGTGCCAAAATCTCAATGGCCTACAGTCATGCTTTGTTATTCAAATCCTTCAATATTCTAAACTCATGTTCTCCCTCAACTACACTAAAAGAATCCTAAAGCAGTATTCCCATGTGCTTCCAGTATCTTACAGGTAAAGTAGTCCTCTTTCAGTTTTCGCTCTCAGGCGCTTCTCATTCTAGTTCTCAGATCATGGGCACCAAGTTAGAGGACACATCTTAACAAGTGAGAGTGACAAATACAATGAATGTAACTCACTCCCACTCATCTTCTTTCATATGATTAGAGTCATAGCCCCCACACCCAACTCCTCTTTCAAAATCTTTCTTTTCTTGAAATAATTTATGTTTTAGTAGGTTCCTCAGGCTGTCACACATACTGATCATGAATAGGTATGCTCCACAAGTCTTTAAGAAAAATCCAGACAATCTATATTCTGACATGCTTACACTTGGAAAGAAAAATTTACTTAAACATTAAATTACATGATCTCCCAGGACTTTTTTTTTCCAATTGAGTTAAGTAGTGTGACCTATCTAGGGTAGGAATGTAGGGTAAAAGCAGAAGGTTATTGAAGATAGCTTGTTTTTCTGCCATTTGTGAATCTAAGTCAATGAAGAAATTTTACTGACTATGTAGGGAAGGGAGGGGCAGATGCCTTTGAAGAGAGAAAGGGTGGAAATAGACTGAGAAAGGTTTTTCCTAACTAAAGGAAAAGGCGGTGGTTTCCAAGATCTGTGAGGATTTGGGATTCAAGATCTACTTTCTTACAAAACAAAATGGTGACTGGAATCTGGGAAAGAGCTACATTGAACTCTAGTGACTGGAGCTCCTAGTCATAGAAAAGCCTCCTATCCTACATGACATGGGAACTTGTAGATTTCAAAGCTATGCAGGCATGGATAGTGGTTTTCCGTGTAACTAGGATGGGTCAAGGAATGGAAGACACAAGTATTTGTCGTCCATCTAAAATCTCCATCTAAAATCTCTGAATGATTGAATGAACATGAGAGAGGAAGCCTCAATAATTACCACAGTTGAATTTTCCACTAGTCTGGATGGTGGGAGCTTGGAGTTTAATTTATTTAAAGAAAACAAAGATTCTGAGGTTAAGACTTGAACTTGCAAGAACAACTTAATGAAGTTTAGAATGCAATCCATAAACATTAAGGCACTTAATTAGAAATTTTTGGCCTCATGACACATTTGATGATTTTCAACACTGAGCCTACATCTTTTAACTATGCAAGGTGGTATACCTCAAATGTCAAAATGAGTGCAAACTATAAGCACTTCAAAATTCCAAAGCAGGGCAACATTTGATCATAAATATGAGAGGAGCCCTCAGATGAAATAAATGACCTCTCTTGGGCCATAAACAAGGGACAGGTGTGGATAGCAGAGAAGAAAGGAGACTATCTCCAAGTAGTCAAACAGCATGAGCAAGACTGACGGCAGAAAGAATCATGTTTTCAGGGAGAGTGTGGAGACCTGCCTGACAGAGGAAAAGCAGAGGATGGGGCAGCAGATTCACTAAGGAAGTTGTTAGGACACAACTCTGAACCTTGGAATCTCAAGTTCACCATAACTCCCAAAGCTACTTTATAGCAGACACCAATCAGTTCAGCATTTAAGTGAATTAAATGATTGAGCTGCCAATTAAAATTTCCTTTTATATGTTGCTTTATAGAAAAAACTGTAAAAAGTAATAAATATCAATGTATTTACAAAGTAAATACTCTGTGCTAGGCTTTGCACTGATGGTTTACTTAAATATTATGTCCAATCCTTATTATAAACAGGCATAGGAGGTATTAGTGTCTTTATTTTACAGATGAGAAAACATGGACAAAGAAAGATTGAGTGCCTTGTTTAAATCAAATAGATTGAAAGTATTAACGCTATGAGTTATGAATCCCTGGCAGAACAATCTCTGGCTAAAGCCTGGACACTTTACTTTAGCAATACCACATTATCTCCCAGTATTAAAATATTTTCATAACTTACCAACAATACAATAGATGGATTATTGTATTCTGGGAGAATATATAATGAAAATAATTAATTAATTGAATGTAAATAAATAGATGGCTATTTCCTATTTTCTTTCAAATACAATGTGATATTTGAGGAATTTTAATAATAAAATGAAATTAAGCTTTTGGTGGATTTAGAGCAATTCTATTGTCAGGTGGAAGATACACAGAATTTACACAAACTACCAAAGCCAAACAGAGTAAGAGGAGAGTAAAATACAAAATAAGAAGAGCATAAAATTTCACTGTGCTAAGTCACAGATTATTTTCTATTTAAATTAAAATTATTTTAAAAGGGGCAGAATCAGTTATTTCTACAATGTGGATAACAGGAAAAATAATAGAAAATGAATGCAGTGGGTTGACTGATGGTCCCCCAAAGGAGGTGTCCACCCATGAGCTGTGAATGATCCTTATTTGGGCACGTGACCTCATTTAGAATAAAGAGTCTTTGTGGACGTTAAGGATATAGAGATGATTATCCTGGATTAGAGTGAACCCTAAATCCAACAACAAGTGCATGAGAAGAAGAGGGGAGGGACAAGAAGAGGAAGGGAGGGACAAGAAGAGGAGGGGAAGAGGGGAAGGGAGGGGAAGAGAGGAGAGGAGAGGAAAAAAGAGAAGAGGGAAGGGAAGGGAAGGGGAAGAGAGGGGAGGGGAGGGGAAGGGAGGGGATGGGAGGGGAAGGGAAGGGAAGGGGAGAAGATGGGATTCAGAGGAGAAGACCTTGTGATGGGGGCAGAGATTGGAGTGATGTGCCACAAACTAAAGAACTCCTGGAGCCACCAAAAGCTGGAGAAGACAAGGAACAGATCCTCTCTCAGAGCCTCCAAAAGAAACCAATCCTGCTAGCGCTTTGATTTTGGATTTCTGACTCCACAACTGTGCAAGAATAAATTTCTGTTGTTTCAAGCCACCCAGTTTGTGGTAATTTGTTATGGCAACCTTAACACATTTACAAACAAACAGCCCTAAGAAATAATTTACGACGACAATATGTGGTTTAAACCACAAGTGTATTAGAGTTCAAAAAACAACTCTCTGTTCTATGTGGAATGACTCCAGTCTTTCACCAAATAGTTTTCCCATGGACAAAAGAGGAAAACCAAAAAACAAGTAAATAAAATATATTCTCTACAAATGTGAGTGGTATACTGGGATTGAGCCTCAGTCTGCTTCTAGAAAGTTTTCTAACTGAATTTTCTGAAAAGCAAGAGTGGACACTATGAGGAAGTACCAGAATTTGCTGGAATTTGCTGTTTTCTGGTCATTAGAGAATTACATCCATTGTATATGAAGCTTAATTTGAAAAACAAGTCATCATATGCTTGAAAGAACAAATGCATGTATTTATCCACCTACAAACTCAGAGTTTAGGCTTCATTGGCTCTTACCTTTTCCTTAACTTCAAACACAAATGCATTTAAGTGAGTAGTGCACTCATGCATATGTGAAATGAAAGGCTGATGATTCAGTTATAACCACACACAAATGCCCCACAAATAAAGCATCTACTATAAATTTAATTAGTTATATGATTTATTTTGTTTTTATATGACCAGTACTTTGTTATTTTTAAATCATAGAAACACTTGATTATGTAACCACCATAAAAAAGAATCAGTATTCTCATAAATAATAGTGCCCACATTTAGAAATAGCGAATTAGCAAATTCTGGAGCTCATCTGTCAGTACTATATTTTCAGACTATATATCATTTTCATGGACACACAAATATTTTAATTATCCTCATCATTTATTGGGAAGGTTTCTCCATTTTGATTTAAAACATGACAACACCTCTAGCAGCCTTCTAAAATCCAAACCCAAATAATACAGCATTATATGGTCATGTAAAACAACTTTTACCTTCTCTTCCATCTACTCTTAGGTTTCAGAGATGCTTTCTTGGCCACTGTTTGGATGTTCAGAGCCCATTTCATCTACGAAGCCTTCCGCTATCATCCTGATCAGAAATCAGTGTTCTCTAAATGTATTTTACTGTTATGTGACTTTCAAACAACTTATTACATGCTGCTATGGGTTGCAGTGATTTACGGATGTTGTACTGCTCCTCTTTTTAGGTATAAGCTTCTTAAGTAGAGGTGGTACGTCACTTTCACTTGACATGTCACCTCCAATGACGGGCAGTCAATACCTGAGGTACCCTGTTGAGAAGGACCTGAAGGTGCTGTTCTGGCTCAGCAGGGGGAAAAATACCCTGATCCAATAGGCATTTGCAAAATAAGTGAATGGTTTTGCTCTTTCTGTTCTTTAGGGTAGGACCATAGTGCATTTATCTATTTCCAACAGTGCTTAGCACTGGGGTATATGTTTATTTCTTATAGGCCTCTAATTAGCTTCAACATAAAAATCCCAAAGTCCACCAGAACTGTACACAAACCAGTCACACATGCCTGAGTTCTTGCTCCTGGAATTCTAGGCCTGTTTTCCTTTAGTCTGCTTCAAACTTCCTTATTTTGGCTCCCTTTGGTCCTTGATTTGCTTAGCATTGCATTATGGTTTCTTTTCTTGATTTATAGTCCTTTGGATTAATAACTGGTTTCAGATTATTTATTACAAAGAAAAATCGACCAAGTAAATTCTTCTGTATTTCTCAAACCGTAATTTTAAGTACAGAAGCTGCCCACCCTCCCATCTGAGACATCTGTGACCCACAGTAGTTTTCCATAGGCTGAGGCTGCAGCCGTCACCCATCACCCCCACAGATTCAGGCAGGAGTATATCTTGCACGAAAGAGGCTGTGCATGAGTGGTGCTTGATAGATTTTTATTTTAATCAGTTGATTTTTAAAAGTGTGTGTGTATTATGGGGACCTGTGTACCATAGATCCTTCTCCTGGCTTTTTGTGAAAAATGTGATACTTTATACTTGAGTTCTTAGATAAAATTAATAAAACATTGAATTATTGATCTGTCTTCACATTTTCAGTGAAATATTTGGTACTGAGAAAAAAAACAAAAACAAAAACAAAAACTGAACTGAGCCTGAAGTCTGTGGTTTTGAATAACACTTAGGTATGTGGTTTCAAAAAACAATTTGACCTTCACAGGAGTAAAAGGCCTTTTTTTCCTGCTTTTATGCTTCATTTTGGTGATAGCAATTTTTTTTTGTATAGCACAATGTCTTTTAAATACAATTTAACCAGCAAGTCAAACAAAAAAAAAATTCTTGTATGCATTCAAGATGTTCATAATTTTAAAAAGGAGACTAGTGTTTTTTTTTTTTGTTTTAACCTTTCCACAGGCCTTCATAAATGATGTTACAGATATATTGTGTTTGCTGCCACCAGGACTTGTTGATGGAAAAGAAAATAATCCATTCATAAGCCTTAGGGTATTTTGTAGGGCACCATATGCTCTGGGATTGGGTATTAACACAGCATGGAAGGCTGCTATGTCTGTCAGTTTTTTGGAAGCTGTGGAAGTGAGGAGGATGGGAATAAGAGTTCTCTAAACAAGTGGATGATCACACACACACACACACACACACACACACACACACATTGGAATGGCAGGGAAATTCAGGTAGGTGTTATAGTACATCAGGTACATCAGAGAAAACGTTAGTTGAAGCAGGAAGGTAAGGGGAGATCAAAAAAAACTTTACAAACTTTAAAGTTGATGGTCCTCAAGTTCGTCAAATGGAGATAGAGCACTCATAGTTTTATGGGATGTAAGTAGACAAGAATTCTAGTCTCCAGTAGGGTAGAGCTAAAGGTCAAGGTGCAGTGGTTCAGAACTCACAAACAATGAAGACACAGCTTAGCTTTAGCCTAAGCCAAGAAATTTAGGCAAGAAAAACTCAGCATCTAGGTTTTGTATTTTGTAAAAGAATCATGGCAATCAACAAGAGCAGGGAAGGGAATGAAGTTACGCAGGAGGTAGGTCTCAGTCTTGTTTTACGTGGCTTTTGCTCAGCACAAGAATAGCAGCAGAGGCAGTGGAAGAGTCACCACCCCGTTGTGGAGGCCATTCAGGGAGTGCCTGTGAGTCGCTTTCTCCCTAATTCCCTGACAGCAATAGATAGGGCACAGGCTTTGGAGGCACACCTGTTGTAAAACTATTCAAGATAATTAACCCTTTGGAATATCAGTGTGCTAAAATATAAATGGTGGCTAATACCCGGTGTTATTGTGAATACTAATTGACACAATGTATGTAAAGTACTTAGCACATTGCCTGGCATATAACAAACAATCCCCCAAGCAGGAATAGAACCCTTAAATATCTAAATATTATTACTATTCTAGATGGGAATTCTGAGTATCAGTGATTTTAGGTAACTTGCCCAAGTCACTCAAATAGTAAATGGTGATCCAGGATTCACAATCAGATTTGTTTAAAGTCAAAGCTTCTATTTTTTCAACTCAATCACACTGGATGTAGGTATAATTCAGCCCACATTCACAGTCAGATTTGTCTAAATCCAAAGCCTCTACCTTTTCAACTAGATCATACAGGATGTAGGTGTAATTCAGCGCAAATTTAGATACTGTGAGGAAGAATGAATTCATTCTTGGCAGTATCAGTCACGTGGCTACTTTGTAATGATAAGTCAGTTTCCCTAAACAAGAACTACTGTGGCTTTTTGCCAAGGTAGGTAATAAAATAGTGCTGTAATGTTTAAGTTTTACTTGATTTACATATTTGAGTGACTTTAAATAATCCCAGCAGCATTTGGTGCTATTATGAAAATTGTATTATATATGCTTTGGATTCTAGGCACAGACTACATAGTTTTTTCAGGTTCACACCATGAAATAAAGGTGAAGGGGCTGTTTCAAACATTTTAAAGGTACTATTTCAGAAGTCAAGTCAAGACCTACCATTGGAGTTTCTCAACATTTTGTGTATATTTTTATATATATATATATAGAGAGAGTATATATTATACATATAGTGTAGGCATAAAAAAACTGTCCTGTGCATTTCTCTCCTCACTTACTTAAACCTGCTACTTTTCTGACATAATGTGCCAGTCATACAAGGTAAATATGGAATATGAAGTTATACAGTGACGAGTGGGTGACACATTTCTTAAACTCTGCCCAAGACCCATTGCTATGTGGTTCTCTAGAGGTGGCATGAAATTAAGAGTTTCCACCTGGAGCCTAATATGTGCCTATTTATTCAGGTACAAATCACTCTAATAATCACAAAAGGAGCTTTCTGTGTAAAACTTCAGCAAGACAGCTATTCCTGTGGCTCTTTGGATGCTAACTTTGATTTATGAAGAGAGAAAAATAAGACAATACAAAAAATGCTATGCTAGTCAGAAACCAGTGAAGTGAGATCAAGAATAACACTTTGTTCTGATCAGTGGAAGGTCAGAACTAATCCTCTCTCTCACCCTCATTTTGAGACCATCAGAGTGCAGTTTTGCAGGGGAATGATGAATTGGGGGTTGTCTTAGCTTGCTAGGTGCTGTAGATCTCATTTATTTTATTTTACAAGTCATTTGGCACAATGGTAATAATGACAATGAAATTGGATTCCTGCTACTTAAAAAGGCCTTCTACTTTGTGCATAAATACCTGAGCCCATGCATTCAGTTGTCAGGGGAAGGCCATTATCCAGTTGCCACCTCTAGTTACAGTAACTTTAATTTGGTTATTTAGTATTATAGTCAGTTCACACATAAGCAGGATGAGGCAAATACCTACACAATACTTGCAACTAGTGTGAAAATTATCTATTTCCCCCAGAATAGTTTGTCCACTTGCACGTAATAGAATCTCAAATTTTGGCCAGGTGCAGTGGCTCACGCTTGTAATCCCAGCACTTTGGGGGGGCCGAGGCGGGCAGATCATGATGTCAGGAGTTTGAGACCAGCCTGACCAACATGGTGAAACCCCATCTCTACTAAAAATACAAAAATTAGCTGGGTGTGGTGGCGGGTGCCTGTAATCCCAGCTACTCAGGAGGCTGAGGCAGGAGATCGCTGGAACCTGGGAGGCAGAGGTTGTAGTAAGCCGAGATCATGCCACTGCACTCCAGCCTGGGTGACAGAGCAAGACTGTCTCATTAAAAAAACAAAAACAAAAAAAAAAAAAACCACTCAACTTTTTCCATTAAAGAATCCTGTATTTCTTTTAAAACTCCATGCCTATATATATACATATATTTTAATATGCTGCTGTTTGTTATAAGTCATTTACCTATTCATGTGAACTGTATTACCTCCTCCAGGACAATTAGCAATGACTTTTAAGTAACATGAAAGAAGGTCGTGTGTCTGATGATTCTCTATTCCATACATGGTACCTGGTACACTCTTATGCACATGCACTTAAGAAAAGATTTTTGATAAAAATAAGTACTTGATTTCAGTGAACAATGGAAATCCTCAAGTTCCAGGTACTATGGGATGGGAAATTTTGATGGAAGAAGAAGGAAGAATAATAATGGAGAACAAAGGCACAAATGAGATATTGTCAAAGATTGGTAGGTAAAGAATAAATATATGAATGGTATGGATGGAGTGAGCATGAGAGTTACCAAAAAGAAAATCAGGGGCATAGGAAGAGAACGTAGGAAATATTTCCAAGCCTAAATTCACAGTTATGCCTTAGGCTAATCCCAACAGAAAGATATATAAGATCTTGCAAACTGAAGCTTTTCTTAGCAATCAACTCCAAATTGACTGTTTCAAACACACACCTCTCCTCTCTAACCTGATCCCACTGTGGTAGTCAATTTGGATTATTTTCAAAAGTATCCCTTCTAAGGTTCCTGATGAAATATACTGAGCACATTTTGTCCCCTTGAAGTAAATGTGCTTTCCACGGTTCATTAAATCACCATGTCTCCAGCATAATTCAATTCTAGCCTCATATACACCTTAGAACTAAGCCACACATTACCAAACAACACCCCTCCTCTTTACTATCACAGAATTTGATCATTATATTTTCTTAAAATAAAAGGTAGTTTTATAAATGAGCTTGCTCCATTCAGTTCTGGCTCTTCTAATAACCAGCTTCAAGGGTTTCAATTTATTTAACAATGCTGTCATTTAAAGTATGAATTTTTAATCTGCGCGCGCGCACACACACACACACACACACACACACACACACACACACACAAGAAAAACAGAATTAAAAATACTTCCACTTGCCACTGATGACTCTGAAGAGTTAATATACTCAGAGCTGGCTATTATTAATATTTTGGGCCAGTCAAAATGTGTTTGCCTTGAAGGAGTTTAACCACAGTAGCAGCTGATTAAATGGGGCTTCTTAGCTTTCTGCTCAGATAATTCCATGCTCTAGCTTCAAAAAGTGACAGCTTAGAAGCTTAGACACCTAATAATCCCCAGGTGCCCTGAAATCACGAGATGCCGCAACACTGAAAAGCTGAGGGTTCAAGTGGACAGCGTGGAAATAATATGTTTACAAGTGAAAATGCATATAGTACACATAAGCAGTTTGCATCCCTGCAGAAATTAGAAATTATTATAATTTCTTTCCAGATTGAGCTCATGAGTACACTTCTTACATTAGTGCACGTATTTCTTACACCACTATTGACAGATCTTTCATATTACACCTTGTAGCTGAAGTGACAGTCCTTGCCTTAGCACCTAGGCTATATCAGTAAAAGGGGACATTTTATTCCAAAGGCCACATACATTTACACATTTCTCCATGCAGCATTGATGTATTTGTGTATCGTGTGCCATACAGTACTCTATATGTTGGTGAAAAAGATAGGCAAGGTCTTTGTGCCAAAAGACTTTACATACAAGTGGAGGGAGAGAGATATTAAAGAACTGTACCAATAAATGAATGATATAATTTTAGAGAGAGATGGTGCTAATAAGAAATAAGCCAGAGTACTAGGATAGAGAGACATGGGTGCAGGTGGTCAAGAAAACTGTCGTTGAAGACAAGTTGTCATTTGAGTAGAGGTGTGATGATGGGAAGAAGTCAGTCCTGAGATCTCAAGTGACAATTCCCTGGCCCATGAAAAGGCAAACATAGAAATGAGCCGTCATGATCAGGGAATACAGAAGACCATTGTATTAAGAGTGGGTTGAATGATAAGGAAAGTGGTAAATGAGTTGGAGAGAACAGAGAGACAAAATAAGAGGGAAAGACAAAATACAGTCTTGCAAGAATTTGGATTTATTTTAACGATATGATTTGGATTTTTAAAAGCTCACTCTGACTTCTGTTCAGGAGTGGCATTATGAGGCCAAGGATGAAATGAAGGAGGCTGGTTATTTTACGCCCTAAATCTTATAAAGATCAAAACTCTAAGTTTCGAGTGCTGCTAATTCTTCTTTGATGTATGAATGACTGTGGCTGTGAAGGTGTATAACATCATTGCTCTATTCTACTCAGTGTGAAGAAAGGAAACCCAGCCTACAGTTCTTACTTGTTTTATGTTGGGGTGATAGGGATGGGAGAAGAAGTTTTCTTCAGGTCCTTTCACAGGAGTTTTGTGCATGATTTCAAAACAAGAATAACTGTCACAAAGTTTTTATTTGTAGCCCTTTCTGAGTTAGGGTGGTAATGCAGAAATAACATAAGGCTTGGAATCAGATTTAGAATACACTCTCAACCACTTATTAGTTACGTAATTTAATTTTCTTAGTTTTTTATTTTTGTGGGTATGTGGTAGGTGTATATATTTATTGAATATATAAGATATTTTGGTACCGGCATGCAATGCATAATAATCATATCATGGAAAATTGGGTATCCATTCCATCAAGTATTTATCCTGTGTTTTGCATTCCAATTATACTCTTTTAGTTATTTTAGAATGTACAATTAAATTATTGTTGGCTATAGTCCCTCTGTTGTGCCATCAAATATTAGGTTTTATTTATTCTTTCTATCCTCCCCCAAACCCCTAAACCCGTCCTACCCTTCCCAGCCTCTGGTAACCATCCTTTTATTCTCTATCTCCATGAGTTCAATTGTTTCGATTTTTAGATCCCACAAATAGGTGAGTACATACAATGTTTGTTTTTCTGCGCCTGGCTATTTTAACTTAACATGATGATTTTCAATTCCTTCTATGTTGTTGGAAATGATAGAATCTCATTCTTTTTATGGCAGAATAGTACTCCATTGTGTATAAGTACCACATTTTCTTTATCCATTTATCTGTTGATGGACACTTAGGTTACTTCTACTTCTTGGCTATTGTGAACAGTGTTGCAACAAATATGGGAATGCAGATATCTCTTTGATACACTGATTTAATTTATTTAGGGTATATATCTAGCAGTGGGATGGTTGGATCACAAGGTAGCTCTATTTTTAAATTTTTTTAGGAACCCCTAAACTGTTCTCCATAGTGTTTGTACTAATTTACATTCCCACCAACAATATACAGGGGTTCCCTTTTCTCTACATCCTGGCCAGCGTTTGTTATTACCTGACTTTTGGATAAAAGCTATTTTAACTGGGTGAGATCATAACTCCTTGGAGTTTTGATTTGCATTTCTCCTACAATCAATGACGCTGAACACCTTTTCATATGCCTGTTTGCCATTTGTATGTCTTCTTTTAAGAGATGACTATTCAAATCTTTTGCCCGGATTTTAAATTAGATTACTAGATATTTTCCTATAGAGTTTTTGAGTTCCTTACATATTCTGGTTATTCATCCCTTGTCAGATGCAAATATTTTCTCCCATTCTCTGGGTTGTCTCTTCTCTTTACTGATTCCTTTGTTATGCAGAAGCTGTTTAACTTGATGTGATCCAATTTGTTCCTTTATGCTTTGGTTGTCTGTGCTTGTGGGTGTTACTGAAGAAATTTTGCCCAGAGTTTTCCCAAAGATTTCTTGTAGTAGTTTTATAGTTTGAGGTCTCAGATTAAGTTTTTAACACATTATGATTTGATTTTTTTATAAGGCAAGAGATAGGGATCCAGCTTCATTCTTCTGCATATGGATATTCAGTTTTCTCAGGACCATTTATTGAAGAGACTGTCTTTTCCCGAATGTATATTCTTTGGACCTTTGTCAAAAATGGGCTCGCTGTAGGTGTGTGGATTCATTTCTGGGTTCTCTATTCTGTTCCATTGGTCTGTGAGTCTGTTTTTATGCCCGTACCATACTGGTTGTTTGTTTGTTTCTTTGTTTTTCCAGAGCTCTGCAGTATAATTTGAAGTCAGGTAATGTGATTCTTCCACTTTGTTTCTTCTTGCTCAGGATAATATTGGCTCTTCTGGACCTTTTGTGGTTCCATATAAATTTTAGGATTATTTTTTCTATTTCTGGGAAGAATGTCATTGGTATTTGGATAGGAATTGCATTGAATCTGTAGATTGCTTTGGGTAGTATGGACATTTTAATAATAATGATTCTTCCAATTCACGAACATGGAATATCTTTCCATTTTGTTTGTGTGTGTGTGTGTTCTTTTCAATTTCTTTCATCAGCATTTCATAGCTTGCATTGTACAGATCTCTCACTTCCTTGGTTAAGTGAATCCCTAGGTATTCAATTTTATTGTGGCTATGGTAAATGAGAGTATTTTTATTTCTTTTTCAGGTTGTTCACTGTTCGTATATAGAAATACTACTGATTTTTGCATGTTGATTTTGTATCCTGCAACTTTACTGAATTTACCAGTTTTAATAGTTTTTGGTGGCATCTTTAGGTTTTTCCAAATATAATATTATATCATCTGCAAATACAGATAATTTGACTTCTTCATTTCCAATTTGAATGCCTTTTATATCTTTCTCTTGTCTGATCGCTCTAGCTAGGACTTCCACTACTCTGTTGAATAACAGTCTTGACAGTGGGCATCCTTGTCATGCTACAGATCTAAGATAAAAGGTTTTCCGTTTTTCCCCATTCAGTATGATGCTAGCTGTGGGTTTGTCATATAAGGCTTTTATTATGTTGAGGTATGCTTGTTCTATACCCAGCTTTTTGAGAATGTTTATCATGAAGGGATGCCAAACTTTATCAAATGCTTTTCCAGCATTAATTGAAATGATTATATGGTTTTTGTCCTTCATTCTGTTGATATAATGTATCACATTCATTGATGCGTGTTGAACCATCCTTGCATCCCTTGGCTAAATCTGATTTGGTCATGATGAATGATCTTTTTAATGTATTGTTGAATTCAGTTTGCCAATATTTTGTTGAGGATTTTTGCATCAATATTCATCAGGGATATTGGCCTATAGCTTTCTTTTGATTGATATGTCTATGTCTGGTTTTTGTATCAAGGTAATACTGGCTTGGTAGAATGAGTTTGGAAGTATTTTCTCCTTCTCTATTTTTCAGAGCAGTTTGACAAGGACTGGTATTAGTTCTTCTTTAAATGGCAGTGAAGCCATTGGACCCTGGGTTTTTCTTTGCTGGGAGATTTATTATTACAGCTTCAATTTCATTACTTGTTACTGGTCTGTTCAGGTTTTGGATTTCTTAATGGTTCAATCTTGGTAGGTTAAGTGTGTCTAAGAATGTATCTGTTTCTTTAGATTTTCCAAATTGTTGGCATATAGGTGCTTATAGTAGCCACTAATAATCCTTTACATTTCTGTGATATAAGTTATAATATCTCCTTTTTCATCTCTGATTTTATTTATTTGGGTATTCGCTCTAATTTTCTTAGTCTGGCTAAAGCTTGTCAATTTTGTCTACCTTTTCAAAACATCAACTTTCTGTTTCATTCATCTTTTGTATTGTTTTCTTTATTTAGATTCATTTATTTCTGCTCTGATTTGTATTATTTCTTTTCCTCTACTAATTTTTCATTAGGTTTTCTATTGTTTTTCTAGTTCTTTAAGATGCATCATTAGGTAATTTATTTGAAGTTTTTCTTTGTTTTTGATGTAAGGACTTACAGCTATAAATTTCCCTTTTAGTATTGCCTTCACTGTATCCCATAGGTTTTGGTATGTTGTGTTTCCATTATCATCTGTTTCAGGAAAATTTTCAATTTTCTTTTTAATTTTTTCATTGACTCATTAGTCATTCAGGAGCATACTGTTTAATTTCCATGTGTTTCTATATTTTCTAAAATTACTGTTGTTACTGATTTCTAGTTTTATTCCACTGTGGCCAGAGAATATGCTTAATAGTATTTCAAATTTTGAATGTTTTAATACTTGTTTTGTGACATAACATATGGTCTCTCCTTGAGAATGATCCATGTGCTGAAAAGAATGTATATTATACAGCTGTTGGATAAAATGTTCTCTAAATATCTATTAAGTTTTTTGTTCCATAGTGCAGATTAAGTATGATGCTTCTTTGTTTATTTTCTGTAAGGGAAATCTGTCCAATGCTAAAAGTGGAATGTTGAAGTCTTCAGCTATTGTATTGTTTTGAGGTCTATCTCTCTCTTTAGCTCTAATAATTTCTTTTATATATCTGGGTACTCCAGTATTTGGTGCATACCTACTCACAATCATTAGATCCTTTTTTGAATTGACCCCTTTATCATTATATACCAATCTTCTTTGTCTCTTCTTAAAGATGTATTTTTAAAATCTATTTTGTTTGAAATAAGTATAGCTACTCCTGCTCTCTTTTGGTTTCCATTGGCATGGAATATCTCTTGCCATCTCTGTTATCAGTCTATGTGTATCTTTATAGGTGAAGTGTGCT
Organism: Macaca mulatta; assembly: GCF_049350105.2. Taxonomy (NCBI): domain Eukaryota; kingdom Metazoa; phylum Chordata; class Mammalia; order Primates; family Cercopithecidae; genus Macaca; species Macaca mulatta. The sequence goes on along the minus strand of NC_133409.1, from coordinate 160,306,194 downwards.
TCTTGTAGGCAACAGATCATGGGGTCATGTTTTTTTCATCCATTCAGCCACTCTATGTCATTTAATTTGAGAGTTTAGTCCACTTACATTAAATGTTATTATAGATAACTGGGACTTACTCCTGCCATTTTGTTATTTGTTTTCTGGATTTTTCACAGTCTTCTTTTCAAAAAGAAACTAATAAAAGCTCTATACTAACTTTGTCCTCCTGCTTGAGTTTCTTGGCAAGGCTCACCACTGTGGGATGAAGTGCTCTGGGGTCATAGGTAAACATGAAAGGCAGTCTTGGAAACAAGGACTGCAATTCCTAGGCAATTCCTAGTGCTAGGCTGGGTTCAGAGCCAGTGAACTAGGGTGGCATGTGACCTAGCAAGATACAAGCTGGTGCAGCTAAGGGAATGCTTGCACCATCCCTCCTCCAACCTGAGGCAACACAGCTGGCAGCAACAAAAGGGTCTGCTTCTTTATGCTCAAGAAGAGGAGAGCTAAGAGTCTTTTTTGGGTTAAATCTACCTGATGTTCTCTAACCTTCTTGTACTTGGATATTGATATCTTTTCTAGATTTGGGAAGTTCTTTGATATTATCCTTTTGAATAAACTTTCTACCCCTATCACTTTCTCTAACTCCTCTTTAAGACCAGTAACTCTTAGATTTGTCCTTTTGAGACTATTTTCTAGATCCTGTAGGCATATTTCATTGTTTTTTATTCTTTTTTCTTTTGTTTTCTCTGGCCATGTATTTTCAAATTGCCAGTGTTCAAGTTCACTAATTCTTTCTTCTGCGTGGTGAATTCTGCTATCAGGAGACTCTGATGCATTCTTTAGCATGTTGGTTAAATTCTGTAATGCTAGAATTTCTGCTTCTTTTTAATTTTTTTGAAATCTCTTTGTTAAGTTTATCTGATAGAATTCTGAATTCCTCCTTTGTGTTATCTCGAATTTCTTCAAATCAGCTATTTTGAATTTTTGGCCTGAGAGGTCATATATCTCTGTCTCACCAGGATTGGTCCCTGGTGCCCTATTTAGTTCACTTGGTGGGATCATGTTTTTCTGGATGGTGTTGATGATTGTAGATATTGGTTGGTGTCTGAGTATTGAAGAGTTAGGTATTTATTATGGACTTTGTGGTCTGGGTTTGTTTGTGCCCATCCTTCTTGGGAAGGCTTTCTAGGTATTCAAAGGAACTTGGGTCCCAACCCCTATAATGCCATGGCTTTGACACACTCATGGAGATACTGCCTTGGTGGTCTTGGACAAGACTAGAATAATTCTCTGGGTTATCAGGCAGAGGCTCTTGTTCTTTTCCCTTACTTTCACCCAAATAAATGGTGTCTCTCTCTCTCTGTTCTGAGCCACCTGGAACTGGGATATGGTGATGCAAGCACCCCTGTGACCACCATCATTGGGACTGCAATGGGTGAGACCTGAAGCCAGCACAGCACTGGGCCTTGCCCAAGGCCCTTCCCTTTAGGGCAGTAAGTTTCTTCAGGCCCTGGGTAACTCCAGAGATGCCATCTGAGAGCCAAGGATTAGAGTGAAATATCCTAGCAATTTACCTGATGTTCTATTCTACTGCAGCTAAGCTCAAACCACAATACAAAGTTCTTCTCACTCTTCCCTCCCTTTTCCATAGGCAGAGGATCCTCTCCCTGTGGTCAGCACCACCACTGGTCCATTGGGTGTTCTGACAGGCCACTTCTCATGTTCACTTACAGCCCAAGGGCTCATCCGTCAGCTTATGGTGAATGCTGACAAGCTTGGGACTCACCCTTCAGAGCAGTGGACTCCTCTCTGGCCCAGGGCAGGTCTAAAAATGCTGTGCAAGAGCCTAGGCCTGGACTTGGGGACCCCAAGAGCCTACTTTTGCTCTACTCAACTGTGGTTGAGCTGGTAGCTAGGGTGCATGACAAAGTCCCATTTACTTTTCCCTCTGCTTGTCTCAAACAGAAGGAGTGTTTCACTGTAGCCACCACAGCTGGGAATGTGCTGGGTCACCCCGAAGCCAGCATGTCTCAGAGCCCAAGGCCCATGGTGTATTACCTGGGTATTGTTGCTGTTTAATCAGAGCCCAAGGGCTTTTTAGTCAGGAGGTGATGAATCCTGCCAGGACTGGGCCCTTCCCTTCAAGACAGCAGGTTCCCTTTTGGCCCAAGATGTGTCTAGAAATATCCCTGAGCTAGGGTCTGGACTGGGGGCCTAATGACTTTGCCCAGTGCTCTATCCTACTGTGGCTGGTATCCAAGGTTCAAGACAACATCCTCTTGACTCTTATGTCTCTTCTTCTTGAGCAGAAAGAAGGAGACCCTTTTGTTGCTGCCAGCTGTGTTGCCTCAGGTTGGGGGAGGGATGGTGCAAGCACTCCCTTAGCTGCACCAGCTTGTATCTTGCTAGGTCACATGCCACCCTAGTTCACTGGCTCTGAACCCAGTCTAGCACTAGGAATTGCCTAGGAATTGTAGTCCTTGTTTCCAAGACTGCCTTTCATGTTTACCTATGACCCCAGAGCACTTCATCCCACAGTGGTGAGGCTTGTCAAGAAACTCAAGTTCCGACCACTAGACTGAAGGATTCACCTCTGGCTAGAGCTGGTCCAAATGTTCCCTCTGTGTGCAGGCACTGGAGGAGACCAGCATGGCTTTATTCCTTGCCATGACGGGATGGCACTGAGTTCAATGTAAAGTCCCCCAGCATTGCGAGCTCATTCTCCAAAGGGCACAGATTCTCTCTCCATGCTGCATGGCCGCTGGCAGCGAATGGGGAAGTGGTGCCACTGGTGATTCAAGACTGTCTCTCCTGCCCTCCTCAATGCCTTTCTCTATGATATGAAGTTAAATCCAGGTGCTGTGATTTCTCATCTGATTTTTGGGTCTTGTGATGGTGCTTTTCTCTATGCTGTTAGTTGTTAAAATTTGGTCTTCCAGCGGTGGCAGTGAGGGTGGGAGTGGGCAATGAATGGTATTAGCTTTCATCTTGCTCTGCCTTTAGAGTTAAATAATTTTGGGGAAGTCAGTTAATGTATCTGAACCTCAGGTTCCATCTCTTTCAAGTAAAGGAAATAGTACCAGTATGTAAGATCAAGTAAGACAGTGCATGTGACAGCACTTTATAAATTTTAAAGCGCTGTAGAACTGTTGGGCATTTTGATTAATGAGTATCTAGGCTGACTTCTATATTTCATAAGGTGGAGATAAAAATATATTCAGGTGCACTGTCAGTGTCATACACAAAAGTGGGCCTCTAGGGCTGAACTCCCATCACTATCCTGTAATACTTCCAAAACTCCAAAGTGAAGGTGAAAGTAGGAATAGAAAAGGGAAGGATGGCCAGGCAGGGTGGCTCATGCCTGTAATCCCAGCCAAGGGGGAGGCCAAGGGGGATGGATCACCTGAGGTCAGGAGTTTGAGACCAGCCTGGCCAACATGGTGAAAACCCGTATCTACTAAAAATGCAAAAATTAGCCAGGCATGGTGGCGGGCACCTGTAATCGCAGCTACTCGGGAGGCGGAGGCAGGAGAATTGCTTAAACTCGGGAGGTGGAGGTTGCAGTGAGCCTGGATCGCTCCATTGCACTCCAGCCTGGGCAGCAAGAGTGAGGCAGAAAAAAAAACGGGGGGAAGGGGGAAGGAGATAACAATCACCTTAAAAAAGAAAAGAAAAGGTTGGAAGGGAAATGTAAAGGATCATGTAGTCTCTAGGTTGACAAGCTTTTTCTATAAAAGGCCAGAAAGTAAATATTTCAGGCTTTACGGGTCACACATTCTCTGTTGCAGCTACTTAACACTGCTGTTGTAGCACAAAAGCAGCACTAATAGATCATATATTAAAAAAGTGAACATGCTTGAATTTCAATATAACTTTATTTATGGACATGGAAATTTGAATTTCATGTAAGTTGCATAAGTCAAAAAATATTATTTTCTTTTTGATTGTTTTTCAGTCATTTAAAAATGTAAAAGTTATTCTTAGCTCATGGGTCATGCAAAAATAAGTGGTGGGATGGATTTGACCCAAGTGTTGTAGTTTACAAACCCTGATGTGATCTATTTCTCTAGGTCCTGGATTAACTGTGAGGGATAATCTAAATCTACTAGCTGCTAATTTAGCTATTAAGGAAACTTGAAAAAATAGGATAATGAGGACTTTGCAGTGAGAGAATATAATTCAAAAATCAAATAATGAAAAAAATCTATTTATACAGATAATTTTTAAAAGACTTTATTTAGATAAAAAGGGTGATTTACACATACTGTGCCAAAGAAAATGAAGACATATACTGGACCTCTACTGATAAGAATGTCCAGCTAGATTAAGAAATTTGCTAATTGACACTTGTAAGTTTAGAAAAGATAAACAGAGCTTCATCTGTAGGACACATAAGCTGTGTTGTCATGCACAGACAGACCAAGTTCACTGTTGCTAAGAATCCTGTCAGATTAAATCAACCTGCAAATATATAATTGTGACATCTTGTTCTCTTTGGTACAGTGTGTGCCACTGTAGTCATTATCTCAAAGCTCTTTCACTCTGAAGAGCATCACTGTTTAATTATATTCTTTTATGAGAACTCATTTGTAGACATCATCCTCTTTCAGAGTTGGCTTTGCTGAGGGAAAGTAGGTCATTTTTTCAAGACTGTCCCAGTAGTGCTGAATAGTAAGCCTCTCAACAATGTCCTTTTAAATAGAGCATCTTGTGGAACCAAAACTCCTTGTTCTTGCTTTAAATTCTTTAGCTGTAAGTTGACAGATGAACTTACATCCCAATTCCTACAGGCCCTCGCTGTCCACAACAAGGCCCAGGGGAAGATTATGGGCTTGTGGTCTGTTCAGTCTAGCATGTGGGTCACACTCTTCATAACAAATGGAGAAAAACGTATTTTATTTCCATATCAAAAGCTAAAATTATGAGTTATTTGAGAATAATCTCTAAGAAACTCTGTGAGAAAAGGAATAATAGTTAATATGTGATATGAGGCTTGAGAAAGACAAAAGGTTGACAAACTATGGCCCAAGGACCATATCTGACCCACTATTGTTTTAATAAATGTAGTTTTATTGGAGCATAGTCATGTTTATCTATGTGTTGTCTATGGCTTTCTTGCTACAACAGCAGACTTAAGTAGTTGAAACAAAAACGTACAGCCTGTAAAGTCTATAACACGTACTGGTCCTTCAGAAAAAAGTCTTGCTCACGCCTGCTAAAGACTGTCAAAATCACAAAGTTAAAACTATAAATGAACTTTAGTTAGCTATTCAAGTGTCGATAAAACTTTCAGAATTACATTCTATTTGTTATGCTATCTTCAACTTAAAATGAGACATAATGCCAAAAGTGCTTTTATTCCCCTTTGTTCATCTAAATTAATACATCTGGCATAGTACTACTGTGTGTTCTCCTGGTACTTCAAAAAGAAAAAAAACCACAAAGTTCTTTCTGAGTGTGTGTGTGTATGTGTGTGTGTGTGGTGTGTGTATGTGTCTGATTATGTGTGTTTAACAAAAACACAATTTCTGAGTTTTTCATTTTAAATTGAAATGGGAGATATATGTTCCTGCTCTCAGCATACCCAACCTGCATGGGCCTGAATATTCATTAATAAGCACCAAACCTGGGAGGAGATGCTTCAGACCTAAGAAATTCCCCAGATTCTTGGTTAAGGAAGAACTAGTGCCCCTTACCTGATATAAGATTTCTTACTTTCCTAGAAATTTTTTCTTTTAACGACAGGGTCTTACTCTTTTGCCCAAGCTGGAGTACCATGATGCCATCAGAGCTCACTGCAGTCCTGGACTCCTGGGCTCAAGTGATCTCCCGCCTCAGTCTCCCAAGTAGTTTGGGACTTCAGGTGCATCACCACACCTGGCTAATGTTTTGAAAATCTTGTTGTTGTTTTTTCATAGAGGCAGAGTTCTACCTATGTTGCCCAGGCTGGATCAAACTCCTGGCCTCAAGTGATCCGCCCGCCTTGGCCTCTCTAAGTGCTGGGATTACAGGTGTGAGCCACAGTGCCTTGCCTCCCCAGGACCACTTTAGAGTGGGAATCTTATTATATACTATCCTTGTCCATATCTCCAAAAATAGGGAGGGAGAAGGACATTATATGGGTGCTAATCAATGTATCTCATGGATAATTCTATGAGTTAGCCAACTTCCTTATCCTCTCTTGGAGATGGTCAACACATACTACAATGTGCTTAGAGAAAGTAATAATCTGGTTCAGTAGAAGGTTGGATTCAGCAAATAAACTACTGATATTTTTTAATGAAATTGAAATACAATTGTTTTCCTTTACTTTCTCCAGGTTATTTTTATATGCATACACCATTAAAAAGTACCACCGACTCTCTCTTTCCCAGTCAGCACGCAGCTGGAAGTGGGATTTCCTTTGGCAGTTATTGAAGAACTTGTTTTTAAGACTGAATATATATGAGATTTTTGAGTTCCACAAATGTGGTTGTATTTCTGAAAAGAAACTTTTCCTAACTAGATTCCATTCACCAATGCCAAATTAAATATTTGGTCAAATATAGCACCAGGGAATTAAAGGTATATATAAGTATCTTTTCTAGAAATTCTTATTTTTATCATATGGTTTTTCTTTTGAAAGTCTAAAAGAAATCCAAATGCCCATCTCCTAACCCACTGAATACTTACCATTAATTATGATTTACTTATAAAGGTCTTCTGTTAAGTGAACAAGGGCTTAGTATGTGGAATGGCAGCTTGATTTTTCTTCTTTTGACATCTGTTAAAAATGAGCTATGATATCATCAATCATATTAACTCTGTGGTATTGTGTTATTCCTTGGGTGTTCTGATTTCATATGACAGCTTTTTCTAGGATTCAAACCATAAACATTTCCTCTAGAGACTGTAATGAGAGGTACAATTATAAACCCAGGGGACTGTACATGATAAAAAAAAAAAAAAAACATCCTTTTGCGCACTCTTCCCTAACCCACAAAACTAACTCTTTACCATAATTTTCTACAAATAGAAGAACAAGTGGAACCACTAGAAGCTGAAAAATCTAAAGGTTTAATTGCCAAGAACAATTTGGAACCATAGTAATTGTTTCTACATTTATATAAAGCATGTAAGAAAATATGTATTATCGATTTGAGCAGAACATACCAATCTGAAAAGTGGTAACTAAAACTGATAAACATGGAAATTGTATCACTTTATTTAAGAATAATGAAGTATTTTATTGTCAAATTCTAGTAGTAGTCTATTTATACAAAAAGGAGCATAGAAAATAATTTTGTTTAAAAAGGTAGCATTGATAGGAAAATAGCAGAGTATTTCCTCATATCTAAATTATATATTTTTCTTTTTGGATACTCATACACAACTTAATAGTTTGAAACCCAATTCTCAACTAAATGTCAAAGTAGAGTGTGTGTGTCTCTGTATGTATGTGTGTGCATTTTAGGCTACTTAATGCTTATTTGTATTATAGACAACAAAATAGCATCAGATGCATTTTGTTGTTGTAATTTATACACTGGATTTTAATGTTGCTGAATGATTTTCAAATTAGCTTACATTAAATACACTTATACCTTTTTATTGTTACTCATATCAAGAATAAGCACTATAAGAAACTTTACCAAGAGTTTTGTGAAGGAGACTAGCTGGATTTTCATCACACTTATTTCCTCTTCCTCTTGAGCAAAGTGCAACCATGCTAGTAATTATGCCCAGCTGTGGGAATGACTTCTGCCAGTTGAATATGTATAGGTGGAAGTGATTTGTGCCATTTCTAGGCTTGGCCCATAAAAACTTCCCATTTGCAATTCTCTGTGTTACTTTTTCAGTGACCATAGAAGCTGTGTGTGGAACGCGGTAGAGCCACAGGATGGAAAGGTATCAGTTCCCTAATCAAAGAGAAGAGCCGACTACCAATCGGGAACACCCATTTTGGACTTTAGGTGAGCAAGTAATAAACCACTGATGTTTGAGAATTTATTACAGTAGTTGGAGTTACCTTCATAAATTCCAATTTGAATTAATTTAGATGTGATTTGGAATTATTAGTTTTTAAGTCTGCATGCTAACAAATCTATGGAAATGTTGGAATGAAGTTGTTTCTTAAGAATTTTCACAAAGTAACTCAAGTTACTAAAACTTCCACTTTCTGATAACCTGCTAAACAGCTTTGATATAGGGAATTTGAAAAATTTAAGAATAAAAATAACACATAAATAAAACAAAGCTCAGGGGCTTCTTTATACTACCAGCTACATCATATTTCCATGATAAAAATATGTTAGAAGAAATTTCAGGCACTTACAGGCTCTACTTATACATGAACATCAGGATCTCATTGAAACTTATGTTCAGACCACAGTGAGGAATGGACTCCCAAAGGAATGGTTTTCAATACTGTATAACCTTTGTATCACACTCAACCCCTAGTATAATTAACCCACATTACGTAACTGGGGCTAGTGACCATTGGGGAAGAAGGAAGAAAGAAAAATAAAAAATATTCACATTAACTCAAGTTCCACGTCCCAGTCCGCCATTCTCCTTTTCTTGGACATCTCAAGAAACATTCACAAAATATAGAGATAAATAAAAGCTATAGAAAACAACCTCAGCAAATTTAGGTTTGCATTGTGCAAAAGGTAATAGTGTCATGTTACACGCCCACAATCCCTTTAGGAGCATTCAATATAGAATTATTATAAATTGTAGCTAACTTTTGGAGCAATGCTCAACCCATGGCCTACCTATGTGAGAATGTCCTTCCCTTTCAATGGAGGTTTGTTTCCAGGACTTGTATCTGTACCGTGTGATTCCACTCCTGACCACAGTGCATTGGATCAACTGGGCAAATAAGATTCTCCCTCTAGGAATTTTGGGATATAGATATAGCAACCCCAGTAAGTCTGGACTATTACTAGATATGATGAAAACTGTAATATCTTAGTACAAAATGATGCCATTCTTCAGAGAAAAATTATTCAGACCTAAAGATGAGAGAGCCTGAGCAGGTTAAGGAGAAGGAAGAAGAAAGACAGAGAAAGAGAGAAACATGGACAGAGACTCAGAATGAATATATGAGAGAGTGCCTAGGTTACTAGTCGCTTTCCATTTCCTGGTTCTAAACCCACTGCTGAAATATGTTTAGCTTCTGGATTCACCCAGAATAAAAGTGCAAATGAATTGCACATTCATTCCCTATTATGGACCAGTTCTGGCTGATATTAAATTACATCTTTAATGGGCCTTCCTCTTTCAACTTCACCTTCCCAACATTCATATTTTTTTCCTCTGCTTTACTAATTTTTCAATAAGTTATTTTCTACTTATCTGTAAAGATCTGGATCAAATATCACCTCCTCTGTGAAGTTTTATCCAATTCTGTTAGACAAAGTTAGTCATTACTGCACCTGTGTTTTCACAGTACTTTCCACATTCCTGAATTATAACTATTTGCTTATGAAACTCCCATCCATCAAACTAGAAGGACTTGTGGGTTCTTGAATCTCCAACATCTAGCAGTTTCTGGCACACAGTGGGCTCTCAATAAATGTTTATTAAGTGAATGAATCAATGCAGCAATTACTTCCTCTATGATGTTTTAAAACACCAAGACACTCCTAAAATTCTGCATCTGTCCTCAACCTTTTGAAGGGAACTTTCCCTTTCTAAGCAACTATTAGCTTTCTTGCCATCCATATCCCTCTTGAGACAGGCTTGTTCTAGAATACTTATTACTCTATAACTCATATATTTTTCATAAGAAGTGACTCAATCCTGCTTATAGCTAGGGTTCATTAGCAAATGAGGCTTTCACATTGCAAATACCACTCCTAGAGTGAGTTTACACATAGTGAAGATATACAGAAAAATTAATAGAAAAACTTCAGAAATTACTATATCTTGGATTTATTCATAGGAGGTAGCCTACTTTAGTGTTCAATGTAATAAGATATGTTAGTTTTACCATGAAACATCAAACTGATGTGAAGAAAAGTATGAATTATAATATAGAATTATTTAGAGGCCTAAATAAGCCTATAGCCTATCAGAGCAGCAAGTGAAACCACTCAGATATCCTAAGTCTCAGGAATACTAACTCTTTATCACTTTGGAATCCAAATTTCCAGTCTCACTATTGTGATTTCACAGGGTAGCTACATAACTAAAACCCATATGCAGCACATGTAGCTACACGGCTTCTGTTTTCTTCTTGTTTCAAAGAGGCATGAGCTGTTGACTCACCAGACTTTTAAATATCTATGGAGGGAAACAAGAGAGAAACAAAGCAAAGGGGTTCTTTTTTAACTGCATGTATATGTGTTCTGTCTGTTTCTCTTCTGTGTGTGTGTGTGTGTGTATGTATGCAAGATTATATGACATTATATACAAGTATATATACACAACAATATATATGTATGTGTATGTTTATGTGTGTGTGTGTGTGTGTGTGTATATATATATATAAGTCTGAAAGTGCTTTTTTGATTTTTTCCTCCAACCCTTCATAAGGTGAAGCTTCATCAAATCACATCATGTGACTCTCCAGGAACCTCACTGAACGGGTCTGACTCATCGTCTGGGAATTTTAAATAGGCATGTGCTTCCATGAGAGTTAATACTTAAAAATACACATACACACAAACTGGCAGTGAAAGAGAGCAAAAAAAGAAAAAAAAAAAAAAGAAAAAGAAAAAAACAAGTGAAGCTTTTGCTTGGCACAAACACTCAGGTCAGACACTGGCCACTCAATATTTCACAGTTAATTACCAGGTGGAATTACCTTTAGAGTGAAGGTGGTGGCTCAGTGCTCAGGGGGCAGAGGCAGTAAATCTACAGTTTATATCATTAAGTCAGGCAGGTTGGATTAAGCAGTGAAAGGGACTGCCCCTGAAATCGTTGACCCTGATTCCCCTCTGTGATATAAAATTTTCCTGAGAACCAAGGGCTGTGTCTGCCCACTAGTGGTCAGGTGGCAGAGCTGGTGGGACCCAGACATTCCCTAGAGGATTTTATGCCAAGTTCTATCTGGATCAGTTGGGAGTTGGCCCTGGCCACCCAGTCTGCTTTTTAAAAAGCATTTTGAGATCTATCAGCTCAGCCCCATGAGATAAGTCAGTAAGAATAACACAGCCTATGTCAATCTTGAGGGAAGGTTTCTGTTTGTGATAGTTACCTTAAACTCTTATTAATGATGAGTAATTGCACTAGGAACTAACATTTCTAATCTATTACCAAAAGATCACTTGAGTCAGTAACACTCAGTAAAGACTAATCACTTTTTTCTCTCTTCCCAGACCTTCATAGAATACCACAATGATGTTTTTCTATTTGAAAACTACGAAATGTTCTCCCATCGTTAAAAGAATTAATTTATAAAATTTTAAGTTAGAATTAAAAGTCTTTTACTTAATTGGCCCCAAACTATAATTTACTCTTTATCTTTATTAAGCTCCTAAATGAAATCTGTATTCTAGCTCAACTCAAACACTATTGTTAGCTGACTTTTCAGTTTTTCCTCCATGCTTTACTCATGACTACCTACTTGAAGCACCCAGCATGTTCTACCTACCCACTTACCTACTTACCTATATAAATATTACCCTCAATTCAAAGCCAAATCCTATATCATCATCAAACTCTGAAATGCCTGAGATTAGCACTAAGTATATGAAACTTGCTATAGCCTCCTTTCATTGCCATATTTGTATCTCGAGCAATAACTTAGATACATGTCATCTCTATAGGATTTATGTCATATACTCCTTTTAACACTTATAATGTCTGATAAAATTGTTTTTTTTTTAAGCTTGGAATAGGGTGTCCACAAATATTTGTTGAAAGTAAAACACAGAAATAAATCTGTGATTAAATTTATCCGTCAAGACTCAAATACAACACAGTTTTATTGTGGTCCAACATAATAGCACCAATAACAAAGCTACCCCTCTATGGGTTTAGTTTTCTCTATAACTCCTAGGAACATTAATCTTGCACTGTGGGTAGAAAAAGGCTGTTGGGTGGAGTATTGACTCCCTGGTAAAGTATAAATTTTCTTTGACCTTCACATGAGTGTTAGACTTCATGATATGCAGATTTTCTCAATTTTAGCATATTTTAAGATAAAAATTGATTGTATGAAATGCCATTGGAAAACTTAAATAAGTTTTAAAGAAATTCATATCCATGAGCTCATCCTTTTATTTCACCACTTCTTTGTCCAGTGACATTAGGAACAACCAGACCATCTCATTATATTCACTAGTTTTCAAAAAATGTTCAGTCGCATCATACATAAAGTTACTGAGTTCCTTGGATTCTTTTAAGTGGGTGATTAAGAAGACCCCAAGGAGATATTTTGTGTATCTCTGTTACCAATTTATGCTATGGATTATCAATTCTCTCCTTACTACTGAAAATAGAGACATTAGCATCTTAAATGTAAACATATTAGCCAATTCCAGAAACACTAGAACCAATTCAGAAGATGAGCCCTAAAATTCTCTTCCTCTAGAATCACTCTTGGTATTAAAATATCTGTATTTGTTAGGGTTCTCCAGAGAAACAGAGTCAATAGGAGATATACGTGTGTGTGTGTGTGTGTGTGAGAGAGAGAGAGAGAGAGAGAGAGAGAGAGAGAATGAGAGAGAAAGAGAAAGATTCTTAGAATGAGTTCTCTTGATTATGTACACTGAGATGGTTCATGATCAGGAAGCTGCAAGTTATAGATCTAGGAGAGTCAATGGTATAGTTTTAGTCCAAGTCTGAAGACCTGAATGCCTGAAAACTGAGACAGTCCTAGTCCAACAGCAAGAGAAGACTGATGTTCTAGCTCAAGCAATTGTGCAGAGAAAGTAAATTCTCCCTTACTCTGCCTTTGTGTTCTATTCAAGCCCTCGACATGTTAGATCTGGCTCACCCACACTGGGTAAGATGCAAGTGGATTGCACATTCTGTAGTTTCTTGTTCAACCTGCCTACCTAGGAGAGGCCCCTCCCGTGTCTCAGGCCCAAGTTGTCATTTTGAGGGTTTAATCCTGGGTCACATCCGATTGTTGGGCTGAGTTCAAGTTGGCATGACTGCAGCCACCACCTGGCCAAGGAGGAACAAAGAAACTAGGCTCTCCTAGGCTCTCCTATCTAGAACAATACCCACTACACTGTCATGGGCTTCTGTGAGACTGAGACTTGACGGAACCATACTGCCCACAGCATCTTACCCATGTTGCTCATCTAAGAGGGGCCCTGCCCTCTCTGTTCATAAACCCTTGGTTTGCACCATTTTGAGGGTTTAACACTGGGCTGTGCCCCACCCTTGAGTTGAGTTTGAGCAAATGTGATTGCAGCCACCACCCAGCCAGGGAAGAGGTGGGGAGACAAAGATTTCCTAAGCACATTTAGGACAATAGCCACTGCCTTGCTATGGGCAGCTGGGGGACTAGGGACTAGCCCATCCAACCCATCACAGCTTTCAGCAACACCAGCATAGACTTCTTGGGTACCAGTGGGTACACCACTGCTACAACCATCACCTACACCAATCCAGCTGCCCAAGGGTCTAAGAACCAACTCGCATGCCTTGTTCACCTCTTCCACTTCTAGTTTCTAAGCAAGCCACCTGAAGATTCAAGAATCAATCTCCAGGACCTTCTAACACTACAGCCAGTGTAAAATGCTCTGGGGCCTTAAAAGGGGCATATTTACCCCACTGCTGCCACCACCAGGGCCCAAAGATTAGCTCAGTTTACATCCAAGTCCTCCTCAAAAATTGCACCACTACTTGAACCAATGACTATACCCTAAGCAACTAAGGAAATCACAGATACCACTGACCCTGTGTATTGCCAAAGAAGTAATGCAAAGATCACACTACCACAGGCACCCAAAGTCAAAGTCAAACTACATTAATCAACAATATACATAAAACCTCAAGGAAAATTTCTCTCCTACAAAAGTAATTTCAAAAAATTGGAACAAGCATCTGCTACACCAGATGCACAGATATCAGTGGAAGAACAGAGGAAACATGAAAAAGCAGGGAAATATGACACAACCAAAAGACAAAACAATTGTCTAGCAACATATCCCAATCAAAAAACTCCTACAAATGTCAGATAAAGAACTCAAAATATTGATTTTAAAGAAGCCCAATGAGATGCAAGAGAAATCTAAAAAGCAATACAAAGAAACCAGAAAATCAATTCAGGATGTGAATGAGAAATTTACCAAGGAGATAAATATCTTAAAAAAAAAAAAAAAACGCAGAAATTCTGAAACTAGAAAATTCATTGAGGGAAATAAAAATACATTTTAAAGCTTCAATCATACACTAGATAAAGCAGAAAAAAAGACTATCAGAACTTGAAGATAGGTATTGTAAATAATCCAGTGAGAAAATAGTAAGGTAAAAAATAAGAAAGAATAAACAAAGCCTTCTAGGATTACATAAAGTGATCGCAAGTACAAATTTTCAGTACTATCAAGAGGGGAGGGAGACCAACAGTTTAATAAATCCATTTGAGAAAATAATTGATGGAAATGCGCCAACTCTATTAAGAGCATTAGACATCCAGATATGGGAGGCCTAGCAATCCTAAGAAAAATACATTACAGAAAGGAATTCACAAGAGTGTATTATATTCGGAATGTCTAAAGTCAAAGTGAAAGAAAAAGTTTTTAAATTAGCAAGAGAAAAATGTCTAGTCACTTATAAAGGAAATTCCATCAGAGTAACAGCAGACTTTCCAGCAGAAACCTTACAGGTCAGAAGAGAATGGGATGGCATTTTCAAAGGGCTGAAAGAAAACAAACAAACAAACAAAAAAACTGTCAGCTGAGAATTTTATATCCTGCTTGAATAATCTTCAACAATGAAACAGAAATAAAGTCTTTCCCAGATAAGTAAGCACTGAGGGAATTTCTCACCATGAGACTGTCCCTACAGGAAATGCACAAACGGTTATTAAACATAGAAACAAAATGTCAATTTTACTATCATAAAAACACATAGAAATATAAAATTCACAGCTGTTATGAAACAGTCACACAAAGGAGGAAGAGGCAGGAATCAAATGGCAACATGGCAGAATTTCATCAAACCACAAAGAAAAAAAGACAGAAATGGAAATAAAGAATGTATAAAACCACTTGAAAAAAACAATATGACAGGAACAAAGCCTCACATATTAATATTAACCTTAAATGTAAATGGCTTAAATACTCCACTAAAAGATACGGATTGGCAGAATGAATATTAAAAAACATGATCCAACTATATGCTGCCTTCAAGAAAACTCACCTTACCTAAAAAGATATGTAGACTGAAAGTGAATGAATGGAAAAAGGTATTTCATGCAAACAAAAACCAAAAGCAAACAGGAGTAGTTATATGTACATTAGAATAAATAGATTTTAAATCAAAAACAGTAAAAAAAGATGAAGAAGGTCATTATATAATGATAAAGGGATCAATTCAGCCAACAATCTTAAATATATATGCACCAAACATCAGAGCACCCAAATTCACCGAACAAATGTTACTAAACCTAAAGAGACAGACAGCAATGCAATAATAGTGGGTGACTTCAACACCTCATTCACAATAGTAGATTGATCATCAAGACAGAAAATTAAAAAAAAAAATTGGACTTAAATTGGACTTTAGACCAAATGGACTTAATAGTCATTTATACAACATTCTATCCAACAACTGCAGAATATACATTCTGCAAAATATTCTGCAGAAAATACATCAGCTCATCAAACATTCTTCAAGATAGATTACCTCTTAGACCATTAAACAATTCTTAACAAGTTTTAAAAAATCAAAATCATATAAATTATTTCCTTAGACCACAGTGGCATAAAGCCAGAAATCAACACCAAAAGGAAATTTGTAAACTAAGCAAATGAAAATTAAGCAGTATGCTCTCAAACAATCACTGCATAGATGAAGAAATTCAGACGAAAATTTAAAAATTTTTTTGAAACAAATGAAAATGAAAACACAGTGTATCAAATCCTGTGGAATACAGAAAAAAAGCACTGCTAAGAGGGAAGTTTACAGCATTAAAGGCTTGTATAAAAAGGTGAAATACTCATAAATATACAACCTGTCATTGCATTTCAAGGAACTAGGAAAACAAGAATAAACCAAACCTAAAGTTAAAAGAAGAAAAGAAATAACAAAGATCAGAGCAGAACTAAAACAGAGACCAAAAAATTACAATGGATTAATGAAAGGAAAAGCTGGTTCTCTGAAAAGATAAAATCAACAAATCACTAACTGGACTAACCAGGAAAAGAGAGTAATCCAAATAAACACAATCAAAAATGAAAAAAGACATAAGTGATAGCATAGAAATACAAAAGATTATCAGAGTCTATTATCAACAATACATTCATAACCTAGACAGCCTAGAGGAAATGGTTAAATTGCTGGAAATATACAGTCTCTCAAAATTGAACTAGGAAGAAATAAAACTCCTGTACAGAATAGTAATGAATAGTGAGATTGAATCAGAAATTTAAAAATCTCACAACACAAAACCAAGACCAGATGGATTCATAGCCAAATTCTATCAAACATACAAAGAATAACTACCAGCCCTCCTGAAACTAGTCAAAATAATTGTGGAGGAGAGAATTCTCTGTAACTCATCCTATGAGGCCAATGCCACCTTGGTATCAAAACCAAACAAGGACCCAAAAGTCAAAACTACAGACAAATGTCCCTGATAAACATAGACCCAAAAATTTTCAACAAAATACTAGCAAATGAAATCCAATATCACATCAGAAAGATAATACACCATGATTAGGTGGGATTTGTTCCAGGGATGCAAAGATGATTCAACATATACTAACTAGTAAATGTGGTACATCACATAAACAGATTAAGGACAAAAACCATATCATTATCTCAACAGACACCAAAAATGCATTCAATAAAATGCAGTATCCTTCATGGTAAAAATCCTCAACAAACTAGGCATAGAAGGATCATATCTCACCATAATAAAGGCTATATACAACACACACACAGCCAGCATGATACTTAATAGGAAAAAGTTGAAAGCATTTCTTATAAGAACAAGTAGAAGACAAGAATCTTCACTTTTGCCACTGTTATTCAACATTGTACTGGAAATCCGTGCCAGAGCAAAACACAAGGACAAAGGACATCCAAATTGGAAAAGAGGAGGTAAAAGCTGATTAGCTGATAATATAATCTCATATCTAGAAAACCCTAAAAACTCCACTGAAAAACTTAAATTTGATAAACAAATTCAGAAAAATCTCAGGGTAAAAAATTATCATACTGAAATCAGTAGTGTTTCTATACACCAATAACGATCTAGTCAAGGACCAAATCCAAAAGGCAATTCCATTTATGATAGCATCAAAACACACACACACACACACACACGCACGCACACAAAAACCACAAACCTAGGAGTATTTTTAACCAAGAAGGTAAAAGAGCTCTATAAAAACAACTGCAAAACATCAATTAAAGAAATTGTAGGTGGCACAAACAAATAGAAAAACATCCCATGCTCATAAATTAGAAGAAACCAATATTGTTAAAATGGCCATACTACCCAAAGCAATTTGCAGATTCAATCCAATCCCTATCAAATTACCATTTTTCCAGAATTAGAAAAAAAATCATAATTTATATGCAACCAAAAAAAAAAAAAGACCCCAATTGCCAAAGCAATCCTGAGAAAAAAGAATACAGCTGGAGGCATCACATTAGCTGACTTCTAATTATACTATAAGGCTATAGTATCCCAAACAGCATGGTACTGGTATAAAAATAGACACAACAATGAATAGACAGATCAATGAACAGAATAGAGAACCCATAAATAAAACCCCATACTTACAACTAACTGATCTTAAACAAAGTCAACAAAAATATACACTGGGGGAATGACACTCTATTCAATAAATGGTCCTGGGAAAACTAGTTAGCCAATGCAGAAGAATGAAAAAGTCAAAAATCTATAGATATTGGTAAGGATTCAGAGAAAAGGGAATGCTTATACACTGTTCATGGGAATGCAAATTACTATAACCATTATGGAAAACAGTATGGAGATTTCTCAGAAAATTAAAAGTAGAACTACCATTTGATCCAGCAATATCACTACTGGGTATATACCCAAAGGGAAATAAATAATTATATCAAAAAGATACCTGCATTTGTATATTTATCATGGCATCATTCCACAAAGCAAAGATATAGAATCAACCTACGTGTCCATTAGTGAAAGACTGGATAAAGAAAATGTGGTGTACATATATGTATACTATGGAATACTACTCAGCCATAAAAAAGACAATAAAATCATGCCTTCTGCAGCAACGCAGAAGGAACTGGAGGCAATTATTTTAAGTGAAACAACTCAGACACAGAAAGGCAGATGCTGTATGTTTACACCTGTAAGGGGGAGCTAAACAAAGGGTACATATGAACAAACAGAGTGGAATAATAGACATTGGAGACTACAAAAGCTGGGAAAGCGGGAGGGGAGCGTTGAGGGCTGAAAAATTACCTATTGGGTGCAATGTTCACTATTCAAGTGATGTGTACATTATAAGCCCAGACTTCACCACTATGCAATATATGTATATAAGAAATCTGTATTTGCAACCCCTAAATATATAACTATTTAAACAAGTTTAAAGCTGGAAGAGAATCTATTTAACATTTAATCCAATTCTCAATTTTACACATGGGTAAATTGTGGATCAGTGATTTGTCAAAGTTCATATAACTAGTTATAAAAAAAATCATGGGTACAACAAATTTCTTTTGGGTCACAATCTAATATTCTTTCTATAAAATAACATTGCTGCCCTGATATTTTGGTGGTAATGATGTCTGATTTAGTATTTGGTGTGAAGGCTTTATGTACTATTATTTGATAATGCATTGACTACTATATCATAACATACATGGCCTTTAGATCAAGCCCAGTCACAAATCATACAAAATCTTCTTCAGTGACTGGTAGTTCCTAGAATAAGGGGAGGTTTGTGTAGGTTAAAGAGATGGGGAGGTGCTACCATGTCTGTCATAGCTTGGACAGCTATGACAAATTAGCATAGGCTGAGTGTACTCAACAATAATATATTATTTCTTACAGTTCAGGAGGCTCAGAAGTCCATGATCAAGGTGTCTGTTGATTCGGTTCTATTGATGGCTCTCTTCCTGATGTGCGGGTGGCCATCTTCTCCTTGTATTTTCACACAGAGGAGAGACAAACCTCCTGTCTCTTCCTTTTTTTTATAAGGGCATTAATCCTGTCATGAGGGCTCCATTCTCATGACCTAATCTAACCCCAAAGATCCCACCTCCAAGTACTTTGAGGATTAGGATTTCAACTTGTGAATTTTGGTGAGACACAAACATTCAGATCATCACTTTGCCCATGGGAAAAAATTCCAGCATGGACCAAATTCAGGGTCATGAGAGATATAGGCAAATGCTTAATGTACAAAAGTATTGCTAATGGTTACCACATTCATTCATTCCTGTAAACACATTGGCACTCTAACACCATATACAAATGGCCAGAAATTCATAATGGGTGATATGGTTTGTATTTGTGTCCCCACCCAAATCTCATGTCAAATTGTAACCGTCAGTGTTGGAGAAAGGTGCCTTGTCAGAGGTAATTGGATCATGGGGGCGGATTTCCCCTTTGCTGTTCTCATAATAGTGAGAGAGCTCTCAGGAGATCTGGTTCTTTAAAAGTGTGGAGCACCTCCCCTGCTCTCTCTATCTCCTGCTCCAGCCATGGAGAATGTGCCTGCTTCCTCTTTGCCTTCTGCCATAATTGTAAGTTTCCTGAGGCCTCCCCAGCCATGCTTCCTGTACAGTGTGGAACTGTGAGTCAATTAAACCTCTTTTCTTTATAAATTATCTAGTCTTGGCCTGGCGCTGTGGCTCACACCTGTAATCCCAGCAGTTTGGGAGGCTGAGGCGGGCGTATCACCTGAGGCTAGGAGTTTGAGACCAGCCTGACCAACATGGAGAAACCCTGTCTCTACTAAAAATACAAAATTAGCTGGGTATGGTGGTGCATGCCTGTAATCCCGGCTACTGGGGAGGCTGAGGCAGGAGAATCGCTTGAACCTGGGAGGCGGAGGTTGCGGTAAGCTGAGATCACATCATTGCAGTCCAGCCTGGGAAACAAGAGTGAAACTCCATCTAAAAAAAAAAAAAAAAAGATCTAGTTTCAGGTAGTTCTTTATAGCAATGCAAGAATGGACTAACGCAATGGTCAGGAGAGCCTTCTTTTTTCATTTGTCAAAATGTTTAAGTTCAAACTTTTATAATTATGATTTTTTCTTTTTTTAAAAAAATTCGCTATTTATTCTTTTTTTCTGAGTATGAAAGTAACATATGCTGTCTGCAAATGTGCTGAGAAACTGAAAATGAAGAAGGAAATACTGCCCTGAGCAATACAGTGAGACCCCATCTCTAAAAAAAAAAAAAATTAGCCAGACATAGTGGTGCTTGCCTGTAGTCCCAGCTACTCAGGAGGCCAAGGTAGGAGGATCTCTTGAACTCAGGATGTCGAGGTTGCAGTGAGCCATTATTGTGTCACTGAACTCCAGCCTGGGTGTAAGAGAGAGATTTCATCTCAAGAAAGAGAAAGAAAGGAAGGAAAGAAAGGAAAGAAAGGAGAAAAAAAGAAAGGAGAAAGAAAGAAAATAAAAATCAGCTGTAATTTCATCACTCAAAGAAAGAAAACAATCCTAAGGTTAAGTATTTCTAGTATTTTGGAATATGCATAGCATAAGTACATGTTCTTTTTTCCCCAAAATGACAAAATAATTCTCAGAGAGTTCAAATTAAATAAGTGTTTTATGGTAATTTAATTAACATTTCTTCATGCAAGAACTAAAGTTATAGAATATAGAAATGCTCAAAATATAACACTGAGGCTGGGCATGGTGGCTTATGCCTGTAATCCCAGCACTTTGGGATGCCCAGTGTAGGCAGGTCTCTTGTGGCCAGGAGTTCAAGATCAGTCTGACCAACATGGTGAAACCCCATCTCTACTAAAAATACAAAAAAGTTAGCGGGCATGGTGATGTGCACCTGTAGTATCAGTTACTCAGGAGGTTGAGACATGAAAATTGCTTGAACCCCAGGAGGCAGAGGTTTCATTGAGCTGAGATCACACCACTGCACTCCAACCTGGGTGACAGCATGAGAGACAGAAACCCTGTCTCATATATGTACGTATTTCATATATATGAGATAAAGGCAGATATGAACATTTCTAGAATTTTATACTTGATTCTGGTGAGAGAAAATAAAAACAAAATATTTTTGTAGCTAGCAGTTGGCTTGAGAAAGGAGATTGGAAATGTCAGGCATACTTACAGCACTGCATTTAATATTAAAGTGCGGTTGACCAGTCACTCCCAGATTTAGGTTTAATGGCCACTTTTTCAATGTTTACTGGACAGATTTCTCACCAGTCAAGAGGTTTCCACCATACAAGTTATTAATGAAGTCTGCCAATAGCAGGGTGCTCATTGTATTTAGATTAGCTGCTCCACTCTGAACATATTCTCAGAGATAGATGCTATCACACATCCTCTCTTAAACAATCCAAATTACTTCCATTGGCTTAGATCCAGTTATTTCACCTCAAATAATCTTTGCACTCCTTAGAATACCTTTATAATAGACAGAATACAATTTGCTTCAAATGAGACACCTTTTGAAAGAGTACAATCTAATTTAAACTGTCTTGAATGTCTTTATTCTAGGCAGCCTCTATTACAATATCTATTTTTACATACACTTTATTTTCCCACTTTCAAGCTGATTAAAATTGTGAAGCATTAAGCAAAATTATTATACCTTTTGCTTTTCAATATTCTAGACAATTCAAATGATCAACTTATTTTTCAAAATTCATAACAAGAAGGTGAAAATTAATTTGTGTGTGCATATATTTTCTTCTTAAAAATGATAATACATCGGAATGCAGGACTGATGAAGTTCTGTATATTAAAAAATGCAGATTTTTTTCAGAATATAAAAATATTCTTTTTTTCCCTTTCGGGTATGTCTTCCTTCAACTTTATTTTTAAAAAATATTAATTTAGGCTTTTCTTTACTTCCTTTACATTTTTAAGGCAGTGTGCTAAAATCACAAGCCATTAGAATTTACTGGATTCATTACTATGAAAGGACAGAATTCAGAATGATATAGTATAAAGTTTGGAATCAGGTTCCATTAGTGAGCTTCAGTCCTTGCCCTGTTCTTTTTATAACCCTTTCAATTTGACATCATTAATTTTCATCCTTTCTCACTTGCCCTCCAGAGAGTCAACTCCCTCTTCCAAGTTTATTTCTCCTTACAGCCCATTCCTTAAAAGGCTTAATCCATATATATATATATATGTACACACACACACATACACATATACACACACACACATATATACAAACACACACATGTATATTGATTGTTGTGCAATTAACACATGAATAAATTACCACTGTGAAAGATTAAAACCATATAGCACCATGTAGAATAGAATGCCTAAGTCACTCTCTCACTAGCCACAAGTTCGATTTTCTTAGCAGAGATGTGTCCTGTTAATAAACTAGGATGAAGATTTCTATCTTTTGCTGTTCATGTATCTATACATGTATCACTTTAAATAAAAATGAAACCATGATATATTCATTGTTCTGTGACATGTTATTTTCATTTAACAGTAAATTTTGGAGCTTGTTTCAGATTCTTACATGAGCCAATCTCTCTTTTTTTAATTGTTATATACCATTCCATGATATTTGACATTGGATATTTTATTTAAATCTCTCCTCTTGATTTATATTTAGTTCTTTTCTGATTTTTTGATAGTTTAAATAATACACAGCCAATACTTATGTACATATATTATTATGCACATAAAATTCTTTGGGATAGATTCCTTGGAGTCAAACTCTGAATCAAAACATAAATATTTACATTTTAATAACAGCTGAGAAATGGTTCTCAAGTTAGTTTACATACTCATTGTCATTATAAGACAATGCCTGTTTTCAAAAATCTTCACCAGTACCGAAGATTAACATTAGTATTAGTCACAATTCAGTCAGGATAATAGAAACCATGTCAGTTATTTAAACAGAAGGATTACAATACAAGAAATTAGTTAAACAGGTACTGGAAAACTGAAAAGGCAAAACAACAAATAGGAAGTGTTAGACACTGCAAAATGAAACTACAACTCCTTTTTAATTTTAAAGAAATGAAGGAAACAGGTTAAAACAATTATCACCTAAGCTGGGCACCGTGGCTCACACCTATAATCCTGGCACTTTGGGAGGCTTTGGTGGGCAGATCACTTGAGGTTGGGAGTTTGAGGCCAGTCTGGCCAACATGGTGAAACCCCGTCTCTACTAAAAGTACAAAAATTAGCCAGGCATGATGGTGCATGCCTTAATCCCAGCTACTCGGGAGGCTGAAACAGGAGAATCACTTGAACCTGGGAGGTGGCGGTTGCAGTGAGTCGAGATAGTGCCACAGTACTCCAGCCTGGGCAACAAAGCAAGACTCTGTCTCAAAACAAAAACAAAAACAGAAACTATTATCACCCAACACCTTTGAGCTGGGACCGAGACCAGAATGGGGGGGGGTGTCTGCTCAGTTGGTAGAAGAATATAAAACACCCAAATTGCAACATCTGAAGAGTTGAAAATGTCTGGTAAAAAATAAAAATAAATAAAATAAATAAATAAATGAGGCCGGGTGCGGTGGCTCACACTTGTAATCCCAGAACTTTGGGAGGCCAGGAGTTCGAGATCAGCCCAGCCAACATGGTGAAACCCCGTCTCTACTAAAAATACAAAAATTAGCTGGGCATGGTGATGGGTGCCTGTAATCCCAGCTACTTGGGAGGCTAAGGCAGGAGAATCACTTGAACCCGGGAGGCGGAGGTTGCAGTGAGCAGAGATTGCACCACTATACTCCAGCCTGGGCGACAAGAGCAAAACTCTGTCCCAAGAAACAAACAAAAAAACTGAAACCAACTGCTCTACTGGAACCAACTGCTCTTTCCAGAATGAAGAATTATGGTTGGAACAATGTTACAAAATACAACATGAAAAGCAAATCAATCTGAGAATAACAACTAAAATTGAAGGAAGTACAGCAAAATCTAATTCAAGGATGAAATCAAATGAGCTGTATGACATAGGAAGGTGCTGGAGCAGTCTGAGCCCCAGAAAAGGCCCAAAACTAATAATCTAAAGCCCTCTTCTAGTGAAAAGACCAATATGGAGAACTTTGTAGGAATTTAATCAAATTTGAGAAGGACAGGGTTAAAATAGGGGGCAGAAAGATGATCAAAGTAAGGGTTGTGCTAACTTTTACTGCAGAGATGAAGAGTAAATATTTCAGACTGTGCTAGCCAAAGTCTCCATCACAACTACTCAGTTCTGCAACTGCAGCCTAAAAGCCACCAAAGGCAATAGGTAACTGGCTGTGGCTGCATTTTGATAATACATTATTTACAAAGCAACTGGTGGGCCAGATTGTCCCACGGGTTAATGTGTTGGAAGGGAACAGACAAGACAGTTCTCAGAAAGTGTAAAGACATATATTGATTCTTTTTAAAGTAACAAAAGTGGAAACTCTGAAGCGGTGAAGCTAAAATTTCACTTGACCCAGTATTACCTCCTAAAAATACAAAAAAACCCCACTTCATCTCTTAAAACAAAGGAAAGAGGAAAAAAAATAATAAAAAAGGAAGAAAGGATTGTGATCAAATTTTATAAAAGGTTATAAGATAATAAGAATAAAGTCCATAATAATATACATCTAGACAATTGTGGAGTCCCGCTAAGTAAGCAACAATGAGGAAGGGGCCCAAGATTGCAGAGAACAATGTTTGAGAAATGACTAATCACAGACAACCTGCTGGCACAACATCCTGTTCCCAAATACCTGCCTCCACATGTAGCCCCAGCAGCATGACCTCATTCTTCCTGTAGCCCCTCCAGCATGACCCTGTAAAACTTTCCTCCAGCCCCTGCCTCTTGGCAAACAGCCTCTCTCTGCTGTGCTGCCCACTGCACTCTTGCAACGTATCTTTGTACTTTAATAAGTCCCTCCAGCACAACTCTATAAAACTTCCTCCCAGCCCCTGTTTCTTGGCAGACAGCCTTCTCTCTGCTGTGCTGCTGCTCATTGCATTCTTGCAATGTATCTTTGTACTTTAACAAATCTGCCTTTCTTTACTCATTATTGTCTTGGTCTTTTTTTTTTTTTTTTTTTTTTTTTTGCTTTTTTCTTTTTAAAGACACAGTCTCACTCTGTCACCTAGGCTGGAGTGCAGCATCTTGATCTTGGCTCACTGCAACCTCTACCTTCCAGGTTCAAGCAATTCTCATGCCTCAGCCTCCCGAGTAGCTGGGATTACAGGCACGTGCCACCACACCTGGCTAATATTTTTGTATTCTTAGTAGAGACAGGGTTTCACTATGTTAGTCTCAAACTCCTGACCTCAAGCAATCCACCTACCTCGGCCTCCCAAAGTGCTGGAATTATAGGCATGAGCCACTGTGCCCGGCTTTTGGCAAATTCTTTTACTGTCCATGACGCTGGCCCCAGCCAGTTGTACCTGTGACAGCAATGAAATCACAGGGAATGATATGTTCAGAAAAATATAACCCAATACTTTTAAATGAGATAAAAGAAATTAGAAAAAAAATTAAAAAGCTATAAACACAAACAAATATCAAAATCAAATTCCAAAACAAGGCATTTGAAATAGCGAAGATGTGAAGAGATGTGATAGAATCCAAAAAAGAAATCAGAAATTAAAGAAGAAAATTCTTGCAATAAATACTAAATTAAAGGCATATAAAAGAGAATAAACAGAATGGTTGATACCTTAAAAAAAATAGAAAATGTAAATTTTTCAGTAAAAAAAAAACAATTGCAGAAAATGATCAGGATAGAAAATAGACCAAAAAAGAAAAAGAAAACAAAGACATATATATACACACACACACATATACATATACATATATACATACATATACATATGTGTATGTGTGTGTGTGTGTGTGTGCATGTGTGTGTTCTTGAAAAAGAAAACCAAAGCAATAGAACCAAACAAAAACTAAAAAGCATGATTCACAAAAATGTTGTCACCATGAAATCAATCTAAAAATACATATGGAAATGTACATTCTCTACCTTGGAAAACTGACCCAAATAACAAATACCAATATACAGTTCAGGAAATTATTGGACTTTAAGGAAAAAGTTTTATGTATATACATATGAATACATACATACACACACACACACACATATATACGTATATAGGCACTTAGACAAAATGAAGACTAAGGCACTTACAAAAAATTCAAAAAAAATCATATTGTCATCATGCTTTATACCATATGTCAAAGGAGTAATAATTTTAAGTTACTCAAGAAAATGTGAGCTAGAATTTTGTATCTAGTCAAAATGACCTTTGATTCTAAAAGCTATCAATGAAACTTTATGAATGTTCAATAACTCATGCAATATTGTTCCTTGTGCTCTTCTGTATTAGGGCTCTCCACAAAAAGAAAAAAAACAGAATTGAAGAAAGATATAGATAGATAGATAGATAGAGAGATAGATAGATAGATAGATAGATAGATAGATAGATAGATATAGATAGATAGATCTTCATCAAGAGAAATTGGCTCACAAAATTATGAAGGCTAGGAAGTCTCACAATCTGTGATCTGCAAACTGGAGAACAAGGAAAGTTCATGGTACAATTCTGTCAGAGTCCAAAGGCCAGAAACCTAGGGCAGCTGATGGTGTAATTTCTAGTTGAGTCTGAAGGCCTGAGAACTGGAGGGAGTGGGGGAAGATAGGAGAGGATGGGGAGGGTACAAAGAGATGATCTTGGTCTAAGTTTCAGAGTCTGAAGACCTGAGAACTAGGAGCTCTGATGTTCCAGGGATGAAGATGGATGTTTGAGCTCAAGACAACAAAGAGAATTCTCCTTTCAGCCTTTTTGTTCCATTTGAACCCTCAAAAGATTGGATGAGGCCTCTCCACATTGGTGAATGTGGTCTTCCTTTACTCAGTCCATCAATTCGCTTCTCAAGCCATCCTCAGAGACATCTCCAGAAATACTACTTTACTAGCTGTTTGGCCATCTCTTAGTTCACTCAAGTTAACCATAAAATTAACCATCACACCTCCCTACAGAACCTCCTAGAGAACAAGCTTCAGGAACTGAAATGATTGGAGAGGCATTCAGCAAAGGACTGGGAGGTCTTCAAATGTCACATAATTTTGAAGACCAAAGAAAAAGAGAAGTTCTTAAAAACAAACATCAAAAAGGCAGACTATTTTCAAATTTGCAATAATCAGACTAACAGCTGAATTTTTATCAGCACCAGTAGATACCAGAGATGATGGAAAAATATATTTAACAAGTTAGAATAAAGTAATTGTAAACCATTAATTCTACCCCTAGGGGAAATAACTTTTAAGAATAATTTATAATGAAAGTAAAGACATTTTTAGGCAAACAAAACTTAAGAGTTAGCCACAAAAAGATCCTAACTAAAGGAATTTCTATAGGCAGAAGAAAATGATTCCACATGGGTGGTCTGAGATGTAAGAAGAAATGAAGACCAAAAAAAGATGGTAAATGTGTTGGTTTATCTAAACAAACATGTATGACCTTTGAACAATATGGGTTTGAATGGCCCAGGTTCACTTATATGTAGATTTTCTTCCACCTCTTCCACTCCCAAGACAGCAAGACCGACCCTCCTCCTCTGTTCCTCTTCCCTACCCAATGGGAAGGCAATGAGGATGAAGATATTTATGATGATCCACTTCTACTTAATAAATAGTAAATCTATTTTCTCTTCCTTATAATTTTCTTAAAAACATTTTCTTTTCTCTTGCTCACTTTATTGTAAAAATATAGCATGTAATAATTACATAATACAAAATACGTGTCAACCAATTGTTATGTTATCAATAAGGTTTCTGGTCAACAGTAGGCTCTTAGTAGTTACGTTTTGGGGGAAATCCAAAGTTATATGTGGATTTTTGACTACACAGGGGGTCAGTACCCCAGCCCTTTGCTTTAACAGGGTACTTTAACAGGGTATTTATGGGAGTCTGCTGACAGATAGCTATACCAACTTGAATTAACTTTTTAAGGCTAGTTCACATTTTATTCAAGGGTCAACTCTATAATAAAACATTAATTGTATAATGCAACACATACTATCTCGAGTAGAAAAGAAACAGAATTTTAACATCCAAATAATACTAAAACACTGAATGAAAATAGCAACCTAAGTCAGCAGAGTTTGGAAACGTGAGGACATGAGCCACTCACTGGGGGATGGAGCGAAGCACTTTAGTATTTAAAGGCAATTGCGACATACTTGAGTTTTTGTTTTGTCAGACTGTGCATAGTGTACATATTTTATAAAATTATATATATATATATATCTTTGTATTAATACAAACAAATCTTTAAAGGAAAAACCACAAATCTCAATGGTTGGTTCAGATCAGTAATGGTATTCTTTAGAAAGATAACTGAAAGAGATATTTCTTTCTGAATCTACCGTCAAATTTATCAGTTGTGATATACTAATAAGGCAGTATGTTTTTTTCAAAGGTCCTGATGTGTTTCATGCTGTTCAAGCCAAGTGTAAGATAAAAACATTAATTTTATCTCTTTTTCCTTTGAAAGTTTCAGTTGGAATAAAACTCAAGTCAAAATGATACAGAGAATTAACTACTTTCTTTATTTGATATGGGATTTCCCTAGCTAATATCTAGCCTCTTTTTTCTATATATTAAGATAATTACAGTCATTAGTAGTACACTGTGGTAGAGATACTATCACTATCATAGTGTCATATGAACATTTTCATGGTACCTAAAGTGAGAAAATGCAAAAGTTTGTCCTCAGAGAGCTTTAATGCAATATGTTAAGTCAGCACTTGGTATGAGAAGGGAGGAGCGGAGACAATGGGAAAAAGAGCTTGGAAGCTTTAAATGTAAATGAACGTTAATCATGAAAAACACTGATTAAAGTGTAATGATGTAAAAGTTAATCTAGCTACTATGCAATTAACTCAAAATTACAACCATATATTGTATGTGTAATCACATCCTAAGAAACATACTACATTTTAAAAAATGAAACTGCTTTAACAGGGTGCTTATGGGAGTCTGCTGACAGATAGCTATACCAATTTGATAATTAACTTTTTAAGGCTAGCTCACATTTTGTGTTCCTAATTAATGCCTACTTAATTTTTGATACATTCTATATTAGGTTAAGTGCCAATTAAACACTGCAGGCTCTTAAGAGTAAAAAAATTCTCCAAACCTCAAAAACATGTGATTTTATCCTTAGATTGCTGAACAGAAATCTATTCAGTGACTAAGAATATCACTTTCTCACTAACAACCTAATAAATTTATCCTTGAATAAAATTATTAAAAAATAAAACATGATTGGCTGTGATGACCTCATGAATTCAAGTGATTGGGATGATCACTGTGATGATAGTTTCTAATTATATAGTCACTTGTAAAAGTCTATTTAAACAACTTTCACAAAATCCACTAATAATCTCTGCACAGTTTCATCAGACGTACTAAATTATGTCTTCATCTGCAAAGGAAAGTAGTAGAGCCCAGGCTTGTAATCTTATCCAAGAACACCATGGAAGACAGAATGCTGAATGCACACCAGACCAGGAATCGGAAGACATTGAGTGAAACACTTAGCAAGTTTCTATTTAATCTTAAGCCTCAATTTCCTTATTCATGTAATGGGAATGGCAATGTCTGCCTGTTAGCGGGGTTGTTAGGATTAAATAAACATGTCTGACACATAGCAGACAACACGTACAACAAACAATATTCATACTTAACATTTGCCCCAAAAGTAACCTAAGTTTTTTTAATGTACAAGCATGTCCCTGCGATTCTCATAACAGTGCTGTGATTGATACTTTTCTTCCCATTTTTCAGATGAGAAATCTCAGGTACATAAAGCTTAAGTAACCTACCAAATGTCACACAGCTAGTGACTGGTAGAGCTGAGTAAAGAACCCGGGTAGTCTGGTTCCAGAACCCAGGCTCTTAATCACTATGCCGTAGAGTTCAGTAAAGGTTAACTGGATTTGCAAGTAATTTTCCCATCACCGTTCTCTGCAGTGTGGCTTTGCTTCTTAAAATGGTGTGCTCTTAAGTCTACAGGATATTGAATGTTGCATACCCTATGCTTTTATCAACTCCTGAATAATGAGGCAAATTTTCCTGAATCTGCAATTAGAGGTACCTTAAAGAAAAAAAAAAAATCAGGATTAACACATTCTAAGCAAATTTATTTATATATATGTCCTGTATATTATATTTGTAAGTAAATTTTTATTAAAGTATCACATATATAATAAAATGCACAAATTATTAGTGTATAGCTAAGTGAATTTTAAAGTAAACACATTCAGGAACCAGCACCCACATCAAAAATAGATCAGAAGTCCACCTTCTCTCACTCACTAAATAAGGTTGATTACTATTCTCTAAGGTTGATGACTATTCTGATTCCTAACATCATATATTATTTTTTGCTTATTTTTGCAATGTATAAATGGAAACATACCTTATGAACCATCTTGTCTTTTTTTCTGATTTCATTCAGTTAATATTGAATTGATGATATTCATTCATTTAGTTGTACCTAGTTACATCTCATTTTTTCTCATTGCTCTATAACATTTCATTATATGAAGATGCCACAATTTATTTATTTATTTATTTTTTTTTCTGCTTTTTTTTTAATTTATTTATTATTATTATACTTTAAGTTGTAGGGTACAAGTGCATAACGTGCAGGTTTGTTACATATGTATACTTGTGCCATGTTGGTGTGCTGCACCCATCAACTTGTCATTTACATCAGGTATAACTCCCAATGCAATCCCTCCCCCCTCCCCCCTCCCCATGATAGGCCCCGGTGTGTGATGTTCCCCTTCCTGAGTCCAAGTGATCTCATTGTTCAGTTCCCACCTATGAGTGAGAACATGCGGTGTTTGGTTTTCTGTTCTTGTGATAGTTTGCTAAGAATGATGGTTTCCAGCTGCATCCATGTCCCTACAAAGGACACAAACTCATCCTTTTTGATGGCTGCATAGTATTCCATGGTGTATATGTGCCACATTTTCTTAATCCAATCTGTCACTGATGGACATTTGGGTTGATTCCAAGTCTTTGCTATTGTGAATAGTGCTGCAATAAACATACGTGTGCATGTGTCTTTATAGCAGCATAATTTATAATCCTTTAGGTATATACCCAGTAATGGGACGGCTGGGTCATATGGTACATCTAGTTCTAGATCCTTGAGGAATCGCCATACTGTTTTCCATAATGGTTGAACTAGTTTACAATCCCACCAACAGTGTAAAAGCGTTCCTATTTCTCCACATCCTCTCCAGCACCTGTTGTTTCCTGACTTTTTAATGATCGCCATTCTAACTGGTGTGAGATGGTATCTCATTGTGGTTTTGATTTGTATTTCTCTGATGGCCAGTGATGATGAGCATTTTTTCATGTGTCTGTTGGCTGTATGAATGTCTTCTTTTGAGAAATGTCGGTTCATATCCTTTGCCCACTTTTTGATGGGGTTGTTTGTTTTTTTCTTGTAAATTTGTTTGAGTTCTTTGTAGGATCTGGATATTAGCCCTTTGTCAGATGAGTAGATTGCAAAAATTTTCTCCCATTCTGTAGGTTGCCTGTTCACTCTGATGGTAGTTTCTTTTGCTGTGCAGAAGCTCTTTAGTTTAATTAGATCCCATTTGTCAATTTTGGCTTTTGCTGCTGTTGCTTTTGGTGTTTTAGACATGAAGTCTTTGCCCATGCCTATGTCCTGAATGGTACTACCTAGGTTTTCCTCTAGGATTTTTATGGTATTAGGTCTAACATTTAAGTCTCTAATCCATCTTGAATTAATTTTCGTATAAGGAGTAAGGAAAGGATCCAGTTTCAGCTTTCTACTTATGGCTAGCCAATTTTCCCAGCACCATTTATTAAATAGGGAATACTTTCCCCATTTCTTGTTTTTGTCAGGTTTGTCAAAGATCAGATGGCTGTAGATGTGTGGTATTATTTCTGAGGACTCTGTTCTGTTCCATTGGTCTATATCTCTGTTTTGGTACCAGTACCATGCTGTTTTTGTTACTGTAGCCTTGTAGTATAGTTTGAAGTCAGGTAGCGTGATGCCTCCAGCTTTGTTCTTTTGACTTAGGATTGTCTTGGAGATGCGGGCTCTTTTTTGGTTCCATATGAACTTTAAAGCAGTTTTTTCCAATTCTGTGAAGAAAGTCATTGGTAGCTTGATGGGGATGGCATTGAATCTATAAATTACCTTGGGCAGTATGGCCATATTCACGATATTGATTCTTCCTATCCATGAGCATGGTATGTTCTTCCATTTGTTTGTGTCCTCTTGTATTTCACTGAGCAGTGGTTTGTAGTTCTCCTTGAAGAGGTCCTTTACATCCCTTGTAAGTTGGATTCCTAGGTATTTTATTCTCTTTGAAGCAATTGTGAATGGAAGTTCATTCCTGATTTGGCTCTCCGTTTGTCTGTTACTGGTGTATATGAATGCTTGTGATTTTTGCACATTAATTTTGTATCCTGAGACTTTGCTGAAGTTGCTTATCAGCTTAAGGAGATTTTGGGCTGAGACAATGGGATTTTCTAAATATACAATCACGTCATCTGCAAAGAGGGACAATTTGACTTCTTCTTTTTCTAACTGAATACCCTTGATTTCTTTCTCTTGCCTAATTGCCCTAGCCAGAACTTCCAACACTATATTGAATAGGAGTGGTGAGAGAGGGCATCCCTGTCTTGTGCCAGTTTTCAAAGGGAATTTTTCCAGTTTTTGCCCATTCAGTATGATATTGGCTGTGGGTTTGTCATAAATAGCTCTTATTATTTTGAGGTACGTTCCATCAATACCGAATTTATTGAGCGTTTTTAGCATGAAGGGCTGTTGAATTTTGTCAAAAGCCTTTTCTGCATCTATTGAGATAATCATGTGGCTCTTGTCTTTGGTTCTGTTTATATGCTGGATTATGTTTATTGATTTGCAAATGTTGAACCAGCCTTGCATCCCAGGGATGAAGCCCACTTGATCATGGTGGATAAGCTTTTTGATGTGTTGCTGAATTTGGTTTGCCAGTATTTTATTGAGGATTTTTGCATCGATGTTCATCAGGGATATTGGTCTAAAATTCTCTTTTTTTGTTGTGTCTCTGCCAGGCTTTGGTATCAGGATGATGTTGGCCTCATAAAATGAGTTAGGGAGGATTCCCTCTTTTTCTATTGATTGGAATAGTTTCAGAAGGAATGGTACCAACTCCTCCTTGTACCTCTGGTAGAATTCAGCTGTGAATCCATCTGGTCCTGGACTTTTTTTGGTTGGTAGGCTATTAATTATTGCCTCAATTTCAGAGCCTACTATTGGTCTATTCAGGGATTCAACTTCTTCCTGGTTTAGTCTTGGAAGAGTGTAAGTGTCCAGGAAATTATCCATTTCTTCTAGATTTTTCAGTTTATTTGCGTAGAGGTGTTTATAGTATTCTCTGATGGTAGTTTGTATTTCTGTGGGGTCAGTGGTGATATCCCCTTTATCATTTTTAATTGTGTCAATTTGATTCTTCTCTCTTTTCTTCTTTATTAGTCTTGCTAGTGGTCTGTCAATTTTGTTGATCTTTTCAAAAAACCAACTCCTGGATTCATTGATTTTTTGGAGGGTTTTTTGTGTCTCTATCTCCTTCAGTTCTGCTCTGATCTTAGTTATTTCTTGCCTTCTGCTAGCTTTCGAATGTGTTTGCTCTTGCTTCTCTAGTTCTTTTAATTGCGATATTAGAGTGTCAATTTTAGATCTTTCCTGCTTTCTCTTGTGGGCATTTAGTGCTATAAATTTCCCTCTACACACTGCTTTAAATGTGTCCCAGAGATTCTGGTATGTTGTATCTTTGTTCTCATTGGTTTCAAAGAACATCTTTATTTCTGCCTTCATTTCGTTATGTACCCAGTAGTCATTCAGGAGCAGGTTGTTCAGTTTCCATGTAGTTGAGCGGTTTTGATTGAGTTTCTTAGTCCTGAGTTCTAGTTTGATTGCACTGTGGTCTGAGAGACAGTTTGTTATAATTTCTGTTCTTGTACATTTGCTGAGGAGTGCTTTACTGCCAATTACGTGGTCAATTTTGGAGTAAGTACGATGTGGTGCTGAGAAGAATGTATATTGTGTTGATTTGGGGTGGAGAGTTCTATAGATGTCTATTAGGTCTGCTTGCTGCAGAGATGAGTTCATTTCCTGGATATCCTTGTTAACTTTCTGTCTCGTTGATCTGTCTAATGTTGACAGTGGAGTGTTGAAGTCTCCCATTATTATTGTATGGGAGTCTAAGTCTCTTTGTAAGTCTCTAAGGACTTGCTTTATGAATCTGGGTGCTCCTGTATTGGGTGCATATATATTTAGGATAGTTAGCTCTTCCTGTTGAATTGATCCCTTTACCATTATGTAATGGCCTTCTTTGTCTCTTTTGATCTTTGATGGTTTAAAGTCTGTTTTATCAGAGACTAGTATTGCAACCCCCGCTTTTTTTTGTTCTCCATTTGCTTGGTAAATCTTCCTCCATCCCTTTATTTTGAGCCTATGTATGTCTCTGCATGTGAGATGGGTCTCCTGAATACAGCAGACTGATGGGTCTTGACTCTTTATCCAGTTTGCCAGTCTGTGTCTTTTAATTGGAGCATTTAGTCCATTTACATTTAAGGTTAAGATTGTTATGTGTGAACTTGATCCTGCCATTATGATATTAACTGGTTATTTTGCTCGTTAGTTGATGCAGTTTCTTCCTAGCCTCGATGGTCTTTACATTTTGGCATGTTTTTGCAATGGCTGGTACCGGTTGTTCCTTTCCATGTTTAGTACTTCCTTCAGGGTCTCTTGTAAGGCAGGCCTAGTGGTGACAAAATCTCTAAGCATTTGCTTATCTGTAAAGGATTTTATTTCTCCTTCACTTATGAAACTTAGTTTGGCTGGATATGAAATTCTGGGTTTAAAATTCTTTTCTTTAAGAATGTTGAATATTGGCCCCCACTCTCTTCTGGCTTGTAGAGTTTCTGCCGAGAGATCTGCTGTTAGTCTGATGGGCTTCCCTTTGTGGGTAACCTGACCTTTCTCTCTGGCTGCCCTTAAGATTTTTTCCTTCATTTCAACTTTGGTGAATCTGGCAATTATGTGTCTTAGAGTTGCTCTTCTCGAGGAGTATCTTTGTGGTGTTCTCTGCATTTCCTGGATTTGAATGTTGGCCTGCCCTACTAGGTTGGGGAAGTTCTCCTGGATGATATCCTGAAGAGTGTTTTCCAACTTGGTTCCATTTTCCCCCTCACTTTCAGGCACCCCAATCAGACGTAGATTTGGTCTTTTTACATAATCCCATACTTCTTGCAGGCTTTGTTCATTTCTTTTTCTTCTTTTTTCTTTGGGTTTCTCTTTTCGCTTCATTTCATTCATTTGATCCTCAATCGCTGATACTCTTTCTTCCAGTTGATCGAGTCGGTTACTGAAGCTTGTGCATTTGTCACGTATTTCTCGTGTCATGGTTTTCATCTCTTTCATTTCGTTTATGACCTTCTCTGCATTAATTACTCTAGACATCAATTCTTCCACTTTTTTTTCAAGATTTTTAGTTTCTTTACGCTGGGTATGTAATTCCTCCTTTAGCTCTGAGAAATTTGATGGACTGAAGCCTTCTTCTCTCATCTCATCAAAGTCATTCTCCATCCAGCTTTGATCCGTTGCTGGCGATGAGCTGCGCTCCTTTGCTGGGGAGATGTGCTCTTATTTTTTGAATTTCCAGCTTTTCTGCCCTGCCTTTTCCCCATCTTTGTGGTTTTATCTGCCTCTCGTCTTTGATGATGGTGATGTACTGATGGGGTTTTGGTGTAGGTGTCCTTCCTGTTTGATAGTTTTCCTTCTAACAGTCAGGACCCTCAGCTGTAGGTCTGTTGGAGATTGCTTGAGGTCCACTCCAGACCCTGTTTGCCTGGGTATCAGCAGCAGAGGCTGCAGAAGATAGAATATTTCTGAACAGCGAGTGTACCTGTCTGATTCTTGCTTTGGAAGCTTCCTCTCAGGGGTGTACTCCACCCTGTGAGGTGTGGGGTGTCAGATTGCCCCTAGTGGGGGATGTCTCCCAGTTAGGCTACTCAGGGGTCAGGGACCCACTTGAGCAGGGAGTCTGTCCCTTCTCAGATCTCAACCTCCGTGTTGGGAGATCCACTGCTCTCTTCAAAGCTGTCAGACAGAGTCGTTTGCATCTGCAGAGGCTTCTGCTGTGTTTGTTATTGTTTACTGTGCCCTGTCCCCAGAGGTGGAGTCTACAGAGACAGGCAGGTTTCCTTGAGCTGCTGTGAGCTCCACCCACTTAGAGCTTCCCAGCGGCTTTGTTTACCTACTTAAGCCTCAGCAATGGCGGGCGCCCCTCCCCCAGCCTCGCTGCTGCCTTGCGGCGAGATCGCAGACTGCTGTGCTAGCAATGAGGGAGGCTCCGTGGGTGTGGGACCCTCCCGGCCAGGTGTGGGATATGATCTCCTGGTGTGCCTGTTTGCTTAAAGCGCAGTATTGGGGTGGGAGTTACCCGATATTCCAGGTGTTGTGTGTCTCAGTTCCCCTGGCTAGGAAAAGGGATTCCCTTCCCCCTTGCGCTTCCCAGGTGAGGCGATGCCTCGCCCTGCTTCAGCTCTCGCTGGTCCGGCTGCAGCAGCTGACCAGCACCGATCATCCGGCACTCCCCAGTGAGATGAACCCAGTACCTCAGTTGAAAATGCAGAAATCACCGGTCTTCTGTGTCGCTCACGCTGAGAGTTGGAGACTGGAGCTGTTCCTATTCGGCCATCTTGCTCCGCCCCCCACAATTTATTAATCCATTCTATATCTCAGGTATGTATATGTCCATCCTCAGCACATACTGCCACTGATTTTTACAGAAGAGCTGTACCAGTTTATATGCCCACAAGCAGTTGCTCCATATCCTCATTAGCACTTACAACTATCTTTCTTCATTTTAGTCATCATGCTTGAATTTGTGGTAGCATTTTGCTGTGGCATTAATGAATAATGGTTTGAAGAATTTACATTTTTACAGGCAACTTTGCTGTCTTCATTGTGAAGTTTTTATACAAAACTTTCCATTTTACTTGAGTGTCTAACTTACTATCGGGTAGTTGGTTGTATGTGTTGCAAATAATATTCCTCACTCTGTCTCTTACATTTCCATTGGTTTAACGATGTGGTTTAATGAACAGTAATTACTACTTTTAATGTAATCTACTATCTTTGCATTCATGAGTAGTGTTTTTGTTACCTGTTTTAGAAATCTTTTCCTACTCCACGACATAAAGTTACTGTCTTTTGCTACTTACTGAAAGTTTTGTTTTACATTTCACATTTAGCTCTTCATAATACTTGAAACTGATTTTTATGTGAGGTACAGATCAAAATTTGTATTTTTAGAATGTAAATATTCAACATGCCCAGCATCCTAAAATCCCCAAATCTCTGAAATATTGTGCAGTAAGTTAAGGGTTGATTTATATCTTTGATTTTTAGAGGCTAATTATTCTGTTTCATTTTCTATTTATCATTCGCCACTAGTCACGCTATTTCTCTTAGAATAACATCTTACCTTGTTGAAAATGTTTTTCCACATGATCCGTCTTCAAAAATGTCTCATTCTAGGCATTTTGAATTTTGATACAGATTTTAGAATTATTTGCCAATTTTCACACACACAAAAACTGTGGAATTTTTATTAGAATCACATTAAATCTTTACATCAATTTGTGAATAAATGACATTGTTATAACACTGGGCTACTCAATGAGAAGAGTATTATTTCAATTTATTTATATCTTCTTTAATTCCTTACAATGAAATCTTACTTTGGTATCTAGAGCTCATTTTTCCATCTTTTCTTAGATTCATTCCTATATATTTTGATAGTTTTGGTACTTTTGTAAATGGTATCTTTTTTAATCAAAATTTTCTATTTGTTTGCTTCTGGTATATACAAATTAATTGAGTTTTGTATAATGAACTTATATCCAACAACCTGAGCTGTAATTAATAATTAGAATTATTATAACTTACCTGTAAATTATTTGTAAATTTTTATTAATACTATTATATAGCCTCAGAGAACTATAGTTTTATTAACTCTTTTGCCTTTTTAAAACTGAAGAGACAATGTTGAATAAAACAGGTGATATTGGGCATTCTTGTTTCATTTCCGATCTCAGAGAGAACAATTTAAACATTTCACTCAAGATGAAGTTTGCTGTAGGACTTTCGTTGAGAGACTTCATCAGATAGTGTATGCTTTCTGTTCAAATTTAGCAGATATATCAAGATGTTTTCCAAAGTGGTTATTTTTTATTCAGTGAATGAGAGTTGTCATTTTGTCATATTCTTCATAATGTTTGGCAATAGTAGTCTTTTTCTAGTTTTCTATGGCTATAACTGAATACCTGAGATGCAGTAATTTATTTGAAAAAAATGTCTTTCTTGCGGTTCTGGAGGCTGAGAAGTCTGAGGTCAAGGGGCTGCATCCGGTGAGGGCCTTCTTTCAATGGGAACTCTCTGCACAGTCATGAGGGGGTGCAGGGCATCATATGGTAAGAAACAAGAGCATGTCAAACTGGCTTTTATAACAGACCCACTGTCATGATAACTAACCCAATCCCCAGATAATCCATTAATTTATTAACCCATTAATCTGTTAATTTATGAGTGGATTAATCTATTCATGAGGGGAGAGCCCTCATGACCTAATTACCTCTTAAAAATCTCACCTCTCAATACTGCTATATTGGGGATTAAGTTTCAACACAAGTTTCCTAGGGACAAAACATTTAAGCCATAGCACATGAGTATTTATTTCTAATTCCTAATAGATCACTTTTTTCTGTATCTATTAAGATAATAATGTGACTTTTCTCCTTCATGTCATTAATCTGATAAATTTAATTGATTGGTTTTCAAATGTTAAATCATCTTTACATTTCTGCAATGAACTCCAATTTTTTTCCATCCCCTTTTCCTGGTAAAACCCAAATTTGTCATGATATATTATCCTTTTAATATATTCCTAGGGTTTTTGTTAATATTTTGTTTATGATTATTTTATCTATGCCATCAGTAAGATTTCCCTGTGATTATTCTTTCTTATAGTATGATTGTTAGGTTTTGATTTTAAGGTTATCCCAGACTCTTAAAACAAATAGAGAAAAGTTGTTCTTTCACTTTTTGTAAGAGTTTGTGTAGAGTTGGTGTTAACTTTGGAATATATTTGCTAGAATTCATTGAAGAAGCTCTCTGAGCTCAGGGTTTTTTTTTTTTTTTTTTTTTTTTTTTTTTTTTTTTTTTTTGGAAATGGTTTGTGCTTAAAGATAAAATTTTTAAAGCAGTGATTCAATTTTTTTTCTTGTGTCTAAGAAGTGTTTTCAAGGACTTTTCTAGTTCATTTAAATTTTCAAATGTATTACCATAAGATTTTTTAATTGAATCTTATTATGATATTTAAAAAACCATAGCCTATCTGGTGATGTCATTCTATTTTGACGTTGGTCATTTGTGCATTCTCTCTCTCATACATGTGCATGCACACACACACAAACCCAAGCATACACACATGTTCAAACATATGCCTGTAACACAAGGGTATACCAATTTTATGGGTTTTTTTTGGCTTGTTGTTTCTCTTCATTGTATTTTTTAAAAGTCTATTACATTAATCTTTGCCATTTTCTTTTATAACTTCCCTTTTACTTTTGTGGGTTTAATTTGCCCTTTTTCTTTAACTTTTTTGATGGATGCTTATTGAATCAGTTTTTCTGCCTCTGTTCATTTTCAGTTACATCAACAGAAGGCTATGTGTTTTCCTATAAGTACTGCATTAGCCATATCCCATTTCAAATTATTATTCAGATCAAAATAACTCCTAATTTTTATTTCTTCTTTGACACATGGTTTATTTACAAGTATATTGTATTTCTAGATATTTGGGATTTTAGACAATTTTGTTTGTGCTATTAATTTGTAGCTAAATTCCATTGTGATTAAAGAACATAAGCATTTTATTTCAATCTTTAATCAAAAGTACAGCATTCTATGTAATTTCAATCTTTAACATAAGTACAGCATTCTATGTAAGTCAGTTTTTACTTTGTGTTTTTAAACCATGTTATATAATATGTAAAATTCAGAATTATTCTATTTCTTTTTAATTTAAAGCTTTTATTCACTTTGTCTGAAATAATGCTATTTGCTTTAAAGTTTATTTTGTTTTACATTAATATGTCTGCACTGGCTTTTTAAAAGTTATTTTTAAATCAATTTCCTTAAAGTTGATTTTCCCTTAATTTTAGTTTCTGTATTTGTTATCTTTTAGATGCATTTTTGGTAAGCAACATAGAATTATGTTTTATTTGTTTTTATCAAGTCTGATTCTTGCTTAGTTTTTAGTACACCACCATTTGGCTACTGTATTACAACATCAAATTATCTCGGCTAGTGACCTTCATATCAAACACAGACTCTCGATTCATATATTCCTTGTCTCTGTTTTATCTGATAGATATCATATATTCCTTGTCTCTGTTTTATCTGACCACTTGTTATATCTTAAAGTTCCTTCCTTCCCCCATTTGTTTCAAATATGACACACTCCTCTGGTTCTTCTCTACACTTTCAACAGTTATTTTTCCAGTTATTGTTTTTGGCTCTTCTTCTTGTGCCCATGCTTCAAGCAGTAGGATTTTCTAAATGTTGCATCTGTAGTCTATTGCTCTTCCCATTCAACTTGCTCTGCTGTGGGGTTTTCATTTGTGCTCACAAATTTATTTTCTCCCTGATGCTGGTAACTTCTAAACATATATCTTTACTTCTGATCTGTCCCCTAAATTTTACAAATCTTATGTGTCTGCTATCTATAAAATCTACTTGGACATTGCACAGGCATCTTATACTTAAAATGGTCATAATTATGATAATTATTATATTTTAAGATCTACTTCATCTGAACTTCTTATTTGATTTAATGCACCCATAAATCTATTAATAAGTAAAACAATATATACTAACCTTAGGTTCTTTTATAATACGCTTAGTCACGAAACTACGGAGCTCTTTGTATGGGTAAATTCTTGCATGGGAACCCAATTTGTAAGTTTAGGGAAAAGCAGACCTGTACGTTTTCAATGTGGTGAAGTGTGTGTTGTCTGGGGAAGTGGCTGCAGAGGTGGAACATGGATTCCCATTTCTTTTCGCTTCCTTTTTACAACTGATTACAGTAACAACTGTAAAAATGCAGTCATAAAACCACTTACCTAAAAATAATTTACTCTGGCACCATATTCCTTAATTGGGAATACCACTCAATATTTTATGATGTAATTACAGCAAATACTTCTATTTCCCCTCTCTCGCACACAACAAGCTCTTTTTCACGTAAATGTTTCTTGGTTTTTCAGTTTCCTTGGAATGTTTTTCCCTTTTTTTCAATTGGTAACTCTTTTTCACTTTTTAAAAAGTCAACTAAAGTGCAGCCTTCTGTAGGAAATCCTAATCCTATATCACAGTCAAAAGGTATCTCAGTACGTTTTTATAAAAGTCTGTAGAAGCATGAAAATCACTGTTGAAATTATATTAAAATTAGGCTTCAAATTCCTCAAAGACAGGGTGCAGGTCTTTGTTATTTCTTTAGTGTTCAGCAGAGTGCAATCATTATGGTGAATGTCAATAAATGTTTATTGAAATGTTGAACTAACCTGCCTTATAGTGCATAGACTTCAAAAACCAATATAAGAAAATTGAATATTTTGTAAAATTGACTTATAGATTGCAAAGAATTTTCAACCCAATTTTAAAAATTTGATCTCCACAAGAATTTTACAAAATTAAAACACAACTATTATCCTAATTTACAGGTAAATAAAAAAAAGAAGCCTGGAAATGTATGAGTTTTCTACCACATATCTAGTTAAAAGCAAACCAAGTAAAGTTCAAAACTATGTTTTTAGAACATGAAACTGAACATTTCTTAAAGTCAATCAAGTTTTTATTCATTGTAGGGTGATCAAGATTTGTGTGGAGTCTCATGTAGTATTACTTTTGCCTTCCAAACAATTCCTTGCAATTTTTAATGATGTGTCAGTGTATTGGTAATATCCAAGAAAGTAAATTAATCCTATCTTACTATAATGTCATTGTATTAACATACAATTTTATCTTTGTCCATTCTTTAAGATCTCAAAATGCTTAATTTCCTCTTTTCAAATACTCTCACATGTGTACAATAATGAGGCCTATAGTAACTTGACTTTGTTTCTATGGAATTTATTTTCCTTGTTACCTATTTCCAGCCATAAGTTTTTCCATATGGAAACTTCTTCCTGAATGTACCCACTCTGCCTCAGTCCATGTAGCTTTAAGCCCACTTAGAGCCCTTGTTTTCTTAGGCCCTTTCTTTACCTTTGGTGACCAGTCTTTCTATGCTATACCTCGCCTTGGAGCTCCTCCATGTCCTTCTGAATTACGCCTCTATTCATACAAGTTGTAATTTTTTCTAAAGATAAAGAACACACTTCTCTGATCTCCCCATTGGTGCTGTTTCTATATTTAAATGGGATATTTTACGTTGCTTTATTTTTTCTTGCTGTTCTTAATCACATTTATCACACGTGGTCAAGTAATTTATTTGAATAAAAGAAAAATACTCGACTTCATTTTAAATTCGGGCATAGAATTTTAGATGGCCATAACTGTTGCTTTGGAAAGTTTTGCCCCAGAACGTTTTGAAAAAAATATTTATTGGAACCCAGATTTAGTATCAACTTTCAAGAGAATCACAAGTTTATTATTTTTCTGAAACATTTGGCCTGCTTTAAAGCCAAAAAATAGTGTACTGTAGATATTTTTATTTATATAAATCATCTACAATTACTGCTTTATGCATATTTTCAACATAAAACAGGAATTTTAATAATATTGAGCCATAGCATGATAAATATATCAATTTAAAATGTTTAACTTGATTTGAATCTTCTTGATTAGATAGCTTCTTGCTACTATTGCCTTAAAAAACTTTATTACAAAGTAAAACCTCTATTAATTACTATTCAGTGCTAGGAAAATGTTCTAAGGCATTTATTTTTTTGCTATCAGGCCAAGTCCAATCATTCATTTGACTAAAGTGAACTACGCTAAAGCAGAGACTTATCTTAATGTACTTCCATTACATAGAATAATCTCTCCCATGAAATCAGTATTCATAAAGGCTTGCACAATGAATGAATCTTAGCTTTCTAAGAAAAAGAAATAAATATCAATAATGGATAGATCTTAAGAAGTCTACTTACTAGGTTTTTCTTAAAGTTTCCTTTTAATTTTTATTCTATCAATTGAACTAAGTTGATGAGGGAGATGAAAGGAGAAAGGTGATAGTTTAGATCACCTCATATTGTTCATTAACCATCAAACAATTAGACTAATATCACATGTTCATACACACGTGTGTATATATATGTATATATACATACTAGTCAAATAATTAGACTAATATTGCATAGTTTATACATATACATATACACACACACATATATATATAATATATATGTCTGATGTTGAAGAGTCAGCTTATGCTATGTTAAATAAAAATATTATGAGCTTTTTCTTTTGGAGCTGAACTGAGAATTATTGCCTGATTGTATATGTCTTGTATTGAAGAGTTGGGTTGTGCTATATTTATTTTTTATTTATTTTTATTTTTATAAGACTAGTCTCACTTGTTACCAGGCTGGAGTGCAGTGGTACAATCTCAGTTCACTGCAATCGTCTCCTGGGTTCAAGCGATTCTCCTGTCTCAGCCTCCCAAGTAGATGGAATTACAGGGGGCTGCCACCATGCCCAGCTAACTGGGGTTTCACCATGTTGGCCAGGCTAGTCTTGAACTCCTGACCTCAAGTGATCCACCCACCTCAGCCTCCCAAAGCGCTAGGATTACAGGCGTGAGCCACTACGCCCGACCAGGTTATGCTATAGTAAATAAAAATACTATGATTTATTTGGAAATTGAATTGATAATTTTGACCTGATTGGTTGGATGTATATAGTGGTAGGCTAAAGATAAAGGACAATTAAGCACGTCCTTTCTGAGTAATTATGACTTTTCAGTTCACAAAGAACAATTTATTAATGTCACATTTGGATCAGGTTAATTAAAGAGACAGACTAAATAAGTGCTGTGCCACAGAGCATCTATATAGACTCTGCAAGGCCCATGGTTTGCATTTGAAGAATAAGATTAAGTGTTACAGTTAATTGCAAATAATACCGCTTTGAGGGCCATATTTGAATGAATACTTTTTATCATAGCTTTTGTATCACCAGAGGGTCCTAGTTGCAGTAAATAAAAGCAAAATCATAGTCTTTGTTATCTCATAAATGTAGTTTACATCCTTTCTGTATGTCTTACTAGTTGAGTGAGTTTAGCCAACTTAAATAACCCCTGTAGATCCACTAAAAAAGTGGATAAGTAAGACCAACT
Organism: Macaca mulatta; assembly: GCF_049350105.2. Classification (NCBI taxonomy): domain Eukaryota; kingdom Metazoa; phylum Chordata; class Mammalia; order Primates; family Cercopithecidae; genus Macaca; species Macaca mulatta. Next base: position 160,261,464 of record NC_133409.1, on the reverse strand, counting down.
TCGAAGAGTCTGAGCTGATACAGCAACAACAACGAAGTGTGGATTGGCAACTTATCCCATAGGAAAAATGTTCTATAAGTGCTGCACATTTTATTCAATAAATGTTTGTAGTAATTAATACAATTGGGAATTCTCTCATTGAACTTCTGTCCGCTGTTCCCAAGTGGTTTGTCACTATGCATATATATAAGTCCTTTATTTGAACATGACATCAAGGATTGATGTCTGCCTATCATGTGAAGGACATAAATATATAACATTGTACTGGTCTTTTATCTGGTCCTCATTTTATGTAAAACTAACCTTCTATTACTAACCTCTGGTCACATATTTTTATCTTTGTTAATGGAAGCCAAAAAAGATTGAATGTGTATGTTAGGATAATATAATTAGAAATAATGAAGTTACTATCAGATTATTCTTCAAACAGAATTATTCCAAATTGATTGAAAAGAGAGATGGATATAAGCAAAAAGATGAGAACAACGACTGTAAGAGTCAAAGGGCATCCAGTATGTTTTATCGGTATTCATGCAGAGTTTTCATGATAATGTGTTAGCTTTTTATATAGTTCAAGGTCCTGATTTACTTTTAATACAAATAGTCAAAAATGTATATATCCTATTGCATTGTTTTGCAGATAATTCTACAGACTTAGTGGACTGAGTCCAAGTAGGCAGGATTTGCAGCAGAAATTCAAGCATAAAAGTCCCTGTTGTTAGCATCCTCAGCAACTTTCAAAACGGGCTGTGAAATCGCAGCCCTTGTCCCAGAAAGACTATTGGTCATGGTGGAAGGAAGAAAAGGTGAGGCAGCTTTATGTATCTGTGTGTGGGAGGAAGCTCTTTCTATTAATAAGCAGGCCTTTAATCTCCAGAGCCCATTTCCCCAGCAGTCAATTCACTTAGAAAAATAAAATGTCATTTAATTGGTAGAAAAATCACTTAAATTCTGTGTGACGAACTCAAAGAAATACATTCTGTAGATGGAAAAGCAAAGAGAAAAGGATACAAATTAAATGTTAATTATAAAGATGATTAAAATGTAACAATATACAAAATTCAGCTAGTTCCTTAGTAATTGACACAAAATTATATAACTTTGGGATATATAATCACAATCAAACTAATATTATAAACTTAAAAAATAAATTGCTTAAAATTGATGCTTAGGCTCCGTTGTGTTGACAGCTATCTACTCAATCTGTAGAGAATGATAATTTGATAGGAATGACTTGCATTGAAAAGTCAGTTCAGATTTTGGGTTAATTGGCATCCACTTAACTTGTGAAGTCTACCTTGTTAAATATAAATGTTTTAAAAAATTAATGCCAATAGATGTGAGAAAACCATTTGACACAAGGCAGCAATTAACTACAGTATATAAAACCAAAATTCAAAAGTTGGTAAAGATGCAAACTTCTTTACTTGCCCTTGAATTTACAAATCAATCATATGTCAAAATGAAGTATAAGAAAATAACCTGCCAAATCGTATATGGGAGAAATCAGAAAATCCAGAGGAAATGGAAGTGCAAAGATTCTAACAGAAAAGAATGAAATAATGATGAAAGAAGTCCAGATACTTTCAAAAAAGTCATGTACCTGTTTTTAGCTTATATCGAATACTTAAATTTATTATTGTTTAACATCTCTGAAGATTCATCTTTTATGCATCATGCTTTTGTTAATATCAAGTCATATTACACAGGTAAATATTTTAGTCTAGAGGATTATACTAATGAAAAACTTTAGTACTAATAATTATAATAGCATGTTTCTTCTCTCTTTTCTTTCTGGATCTTTCATATTTCAGCTCAGCATATACTAATTCATGGTCTCTTGAATTTGAACCAAGCACTGTAGTGATTACTGAGCAAGTCTCTCTTCTAAATCAAATATCTACATAGATAGGAATGAAAGGGTTTAACAATTTCTGGAGGACTTACTCTGTTGACAATTTCTGAATAGCCAATGAGGACAAATGCAAGTAAGTTTAAATCAGGAAAGATGATCTGGAGCCAAGTATATAAAGGACCTTGGCAAAGGGTTCTGAGGAAGCACAGAATAGTAAAATATGGACTATAGCTGGAGTTAAGGGCCCAAAAACTTTTATTCATTTTGACGTTACCTCAGAGCCATGAGGTTGAGAGAGGTTAAATAATTTGTGAGATGAACAAATTTGAACTGAATAAAACACAGTTCTGGTACTTAAAGAACGTTTAATATCCTATCTTTTGATATTGTAATGGTAGATGTGATCACTCGTCTTATTTAGTGCACTGTTAAGACTGTAAGTTCAAGCTTTAATCCACCTAGTATAGATCCTAGCTCTGCAACTTGCTCTGGTTGACTGTGTACATTACTGAAATTGTCTGTCCTCAGTTTCCTCATGTTTAAAATGGGATTAATAATAGTACCTATCTTACAGGAATTTTATACGAATAAAATGTGATAATGTGTCTATAGATCTTAGAGTAGTGCCTAGGATATAATGAGAAATCACTATATCATGTGTTTACCTCCCAAGCAGATTCTAGGTTCCTTTAGAAAAAGAAACCCACGTTCATCGTCACCTGTATCAAAAACAGCAGTTATCTACTTTTGCAAGACTTATCATTCTTTCATTCATTCAAGAACTGTTCTTTGAGTTCTCATTACCCTTCTGCAGTGGTGTTTGAGACTGGAATGCCAGACAGGCATGGCCTCTTCTCTCACTGAAATTATAATCCATTGGAGAAATACAGACAAGTCAATGAGTAATTTTAAAACAGTGAGTACACGTTATTGTAAGACAGGTTCACAGTATAGAAAAAGTTGAAGAGATATCCAATTTAAATGTCAGTTTTCAGGAGAATCATACTGCAGAAAAGGACTTTTGACTTCAAATCTGGTAGAAAGGGCAACAATGGGGAGAAAAACTATTGCAAACAGAGAGGATAGCATGCCCAAAGTGTAGGACTAAAAATGGATATGCTATAAGAATATGCTTGAGAAAAGGGAAGAAGTGTAAATATGAGGTGAACAGGAGAAAAAGAGGAAAAGTGGGGAACGTTATTGGAGCGGGAGGTATGACTCAGACCATTCAGGACTTTGTCAGTCACACTGAGCATCTTTGACATTATCTTAAATGAAATTAAGAATACATTAAAGGGTCTAAACATGAGAGCTATGTGAAAAGATTTGTGTTTTCTTAAGACTATTCTTGCTGCTTATAGAGAATGGAGTGAAGGGAACGTGAGTAGAACCAAAGATGAGAAGACTCTTAAGAACTACTGGAAGGACATAATGTGTCTTTGCTATAGAATGGGCAGAGGGATTAGGCAAAGTTTGGTTTTGAAACTTATTTAGGATGTCATATTATTATGTATCTTGGATTAATTTGATAAGCACAGTAACAGAACCAAGAAGGACAATCAAATGGATGATACCATTCTTGAGTATTTATTTTGCATCTAGTCACTCTATATGTATCCTTGCATTTGATCTTCAAAAACTCCACGAATGAGGTAACATTATTATTTTCACTTTACAGATGAAAAAAGTGAGGTGCATGCTCTAGTTAGGTAACTTTCCTGGAATCACATAATTTGCAAATGGTGGAGGCAGTATCCAAATCCAGATGGAACAACTTCAGAGAGTATTAATTAACTTGGATAGAAAGAGACAACTTAAGAGGGGCATTATCTGGGGGCAAAGAAGATGGGTCATATTTGAGACATGACAAGTATAAGAAGGTTGTAGGTTAAGTAAGTGAAGATAAGGAGGGAGACAGCGTAGCACAGTGATAAAGACCATGGTTGTGAAATCAGACATGGATTGAGATCTCATTCTGTCAATTACCAGGTCTGACCAGGGGCAAATTATTTAATCTCTCTGGGCATTACAGTACCTCATGTATAAAACAGAGATAACAATAGGGATGTTGGGAAGATTAAATGATAGAATTCCTGTAAAACACTTGCAAAACAGACTGGTTGGCCTATACTCCATTTTCAATTAATGTTACTACTGTACTTACTACTATTTTGAGTAGGTTGTTAAAACATGAGTTTTGAGTTCAGGGAAAGTCCCCCCAAAGGTATTGTCTTAGCTTATTCATTCATGTTTCTGTAACAAAATACCATAGAGTGGGAGGCTTACAAACAACAGAAATGTAGCTCTCACAGTTGTAGAGACTGGGAAGTCAAAGACCAATGTGCCAGGAGATTCAACGTCTAATGAGGGCCCATTTTCTGACTGATAGGTGGCTGTCTCTTTTGCTGTGCTATGGATGAGGGACATCTCTGGGGTCTGTTTGTAAGAGGACTAATCCCATTCTCAAGGACTTTGCTCTTATGACCCAAACACATTCCAAAGGACCCACCTCGTAATAGCATCATTTTGGAGGCTAGGATTTCAGCATATAAATTTTGAGGGGATATTAACAATCATTGCATTGCAGGTATCATCAAGGTATAGATGGTATTTGAGAACCTGGGAGCATAGAAAGCTATCTGGGATGATTAAGAAAGAATGAGAACAGACCTCTGAAAATACAAATTTAATTTGAAAGAGCTCATAAAAATTAATGCATTAAATCATAACATCAAAGCATAAAAAGCACAGAGAAAATGATAATACTCAAAATTACCATCTCTCAAATGTTTCCAGATTTAAAAGAAAAAAAAATGCAACTGCAAAGGAATGAGCACAAAGCTGGCAAAAGAATCTCATCATCAGCGTGGCAGGATCCAGGAAGTGGAGGATGGGTGAGGGTGGCTCCTTAATGCACTGAAGGAAAATTATCTTCTAGTTAAAATTTTATACCCAGTCAAAATATTGGTCAAATATGATAGTAAAGGCATTTTTGGATATGCAATGACTTCTCACATATCCTTTTATAAAGTGTATATTAAGGATCTTTTCTAGAAAAATAAGGAACAAAATAAAAAATAGAAATTCATGAAGAAAGAAATGGAACAGGAAACAAAGCAATTCAATCAATCAAAAATTGTTTGTGGAAGGTAGGGGAGAAGGGTGGGAAAAGTTCAGAGAAAAGAAAATATAGAATGCAACCTATTTTTTAAAAATACAAGTAGATCAATAAAAGCACAAAAATTTTAATAAAAGTTAATATCCATTTTTGCTTAAAGAAACCCTTTTACCACACTAAGGAAACAATAAATGTTATTTAATCTTCTAGACATCTGCCAACAACCATAGTAAACATGATGCTTTTTTGGGGGGATGGGGTGGGGACAGGGTCTTGCTCTGACACCTAGGCTGGAGTGCAGTGGAGTGATCATAGCTCACTCCAGCTTCGAACTCCTGGCCTAATACAATCTTCTCAGCCTAGCCTCCAAAAGCACTAGGATTATAGGAGTGAGTGAGCTACTGCACTTGGCCATGCTTCTTAATAATGGGGAGTGGTAGAAATTTCCTTTATAGTCATGAAAAATGCTACAAGGCCATGTCACCTCTTTTTTTCTGGGTATAGCCAGTGAAAGACAAAGAAAAAAATTGTAAGTACCAGAAAGAAAGAAAACAACCTTTAACATCTACTGGTTATTTGATTATTAAAAAGAAAAAGAATATACAACTAGATTCTTAGAATTAATAAGAATAGCATAGTAGCTAAGGTCATAAAGTAGAAAACAAGAAAGACAAGGAAAAAGAGACAGAAACACAGAGGAAGTCAGACATTGAAATTCACTTCCCTTAACATATGTCAGATCAAGTAGACAAATATTGATATAGAAGGTTTACATAATGTGAATAAAGTTGCTATGATTTATATATTAAATTCTGCACTCTGAAATAGATAATATACATTGTTTTCCACAGCATCATTATAAAAATTTATCATACATTATACCGTGTGGAAAACTTTAATACATTTCAAAAAGTACAGAAAACAACTCTGTTAGTCAGCTTAGGCTGCTATACCACAGGACCATAGGCCAGGAGGTTTAAGCAGCAGCCATTTATTTCTTAAAGTTGTGGAAGTTGAGAAGTCCAAGATCAAGATGCCTACTGATTCAGTTCCTGGTGAGAACTCTCTTTCTAATTTGCAGATGGCCATATTCTTGCTGTGTCCTCAAATTACAGAATGAGACAGAGAGAGAGAGAGAGGAAGAGAGAGAGAAGGAGCACATGCTAACTCTCTGGTAGCTTCTTATAAGGACACTAATCTCATCATGAGGACCCCAACCTCCAGACCTCAAATAAACCTAATTATTTTCCAAAGGCTCCACCTCCAAATACTATCACGTTGGAGATTAGACGTTCAACATAGAAAGTTTGGAAGGACACAAATTTACAGTCAATAACAACATTTTCTAATTATAATGCAATACAACTAGAAATTAATAACAAAACATCTAAAAATTTAAGTATTCATGGAAAAATGTAAACAGTTTCCTTTACACGACTCTTGGATAAAAGAGGAAATTCAAGCTGGATATGCAGAATACCAAGGCAATATTAATAAAGCTGACAGTACCTGTAAGAAGCTATGGCATATAGCGAGAGGCCATACTCAAAGGAAAATGTATAGCATTAAATACCTCAACTGAAATTATAAGTTAAAAACAACTAAATCAAAAATTTACAGAAAATAATAAATAATCCAAATGAAACAATAAATGCAACAATAAAAGGAGACAAAAGGAAGAAATAATCAGATAAAGCAGATACAAATAAGTTAGAAAGCCAAAAAAAAAATTCATAGGCTTAAAAACTTATTCATAGTTTTTTTTTGAAAAAGTATGTAACATCAACTATCCTAATTAAAGAATAACCAGATAGTGATGAGGTAGGGGGCAGGAGAGAAGTGGAAAATGTGCCAACCAACCCAATATAAGTTTTTATGTAGAAATAACCATTAAATCTCAAGATATTTTAGGAAACAATCATCGGTCACTTGTTTTCAATGGTTTACACATATGTGAACATCTTATTAAAATGGACATAAGTCTTAGGAATTACAAACAGAACATTTCCATAGATGTTTATAGAAGGCCCGGCATGGTGGCTCACCCCTGTAATCCTAGCACTTTGGGAGGCTGAGGCAGGTGGATCACTTGAGCTCAGGAGTTCGAGACCATCCTGATCAACATGGTAAAACCCCGTCTCGACTAAAAATACAAATTAGCTGGGGCTGGTGGCTTGCGCTTGTAGTCCCAGCTACTCTGGAGGCTGAGGCAAGAGAATTGCTTGAACCTGGGAGGCAGAGGTTGCAGTGAGCCAAGATCACACCACTGCACTCCAGCCTGGGTGACAGAGTGAGACACTGTCTCAAACAAACAAACAAACAAACAAACAAAAGAAACATAAAGAAGATAGCTTCTCAAATATCCCAGGCCAGAATGATTTCATTTTGAATTCTACCAAAACTTTTCAGAACAGATTATTCCAGTACCATTTAAACTGATACAGGAAGGAAGAAAAAGAAGTAAAGCTTCCAAAACTTTTTTTTAGTATATTAATAAAGCTAAGAAAAAAATTGTGAATATCTCTGTATATGCTAAAAAAGAATTTGATAAATTTCAACATTTTTTTTCCAAAACATTCCATCTTTTTTTAAGATGACACATTACACTTTCATTTCAGCATTTAAAGCCACTCTTATGCTTGATGGAAAAGTTTAGACACATTTATGTTAGAGTCAAGAACAAGGCAGATGACCAGCATCAGTAATACTCAACATTGTTCTGGGGATACTACTCTCCAAACTATTTGAAACAATCATGAAAATAAAGCTATGTGTAGGCCGGGTGCGGTGGCTCACGCCTGTTATCCCAGCACTTTGGGAGGCCAAGGTGGGTGGATCACTTGAAGTCAGGAGTTCGAGACCAGCCTGGCCAACATGGTGAAACCCCGTCTTGACTAAAAATACAAAAATTAGCTGGTCATGGTGATGCATGCCTGTAATACCAGCAACTCAGGAGGCTGAGGCAGGAGAATTGCTTGAGCCTGAGAGGTGCAGGTTGCAGTGAGCCGAGATTACGCCACTGCACTCCAGACTGAGCAATAGAGAGAGACTGTCTCAAAAAAAAAAAAAAAAAAAAAAAGAAAGAAAGAAAAGAAACAAAACAAAACAAAACAAAACAAAGCTATGTGAATAGAAGTAATAAGTTTGGATACAAAATTATTAGAATACATCAGTAGTTCACATATACACAGTTGGCATTTAGGTTAACTGTTGTAATGAAAAAGAGATGTCATTTATAATTACAAGAAAAAGATAAGATTTCTTCAATTGAACCTGGGTGGAGAGGTTGCAGTGAGCCAAGATCACTGCATTGCACTCCAGCCCAGGTGATAAGAGTGAAACTCCGTCTCAAAAAAAAAAAAAAAAAAAAAAAGGTAAGATTCTTAGGAATATACTGGATAAACTTCTACATGAGAAACACCAAAGAGACTTTAAAAACATGAAAAGACAGAGGTTGGTGCCAAGATGGCCAAATAGGAACAGCTCCAGCCTCCAGCTCCCAGCGTGATCGACACAGAAGACAGGTGATTTCTGTATTTCCAACTGAGGTACCAGGTTCATCTCACTGGGGCGTGTCAGACAGTGGGTACAGGACAGTAGGTGCAGCCCACCAAGGGAGAGCCAAAGCAGGGCGAGGCATCACTTCCTGTGGAAGTGCAAGGGGGAAGGGAATTCCCTTTCCTAGCCAAGGGAAACCATGACACAAAACACCTGGAAAATCAGGTCACTCCCACCCTAATACTGTGCTTTTCCAAGGGTCTTAGCAAACGGCACATCAGGAGATTATATCCCACACCCGGATTGGAGGGTCCCATGCCCAGGGAGCCTCCCTCATTGCTAGCACAGCAGTCTGAGATCTAACTGCAGGGTGGCAGCGAGGCTGGGGGAGGGGCATCCACCATTGCTGAGCCTTAAGTAGGTAAACAAAGCAGCCAGGAAGCTCGAACTGGGTGGAGCCCACCAAACTGGGTGGAGCCCACCGCAGCTCAAGGAGGCCTGCCTGCCTCTGTAGACTCCATCTCTGGGGACAGGGCATAGCCAAACAAAAGGCAGCAGAAACCTCTGGAGATGTAAATGTCCCTGTCTGACAGCTTTGAAGAGAGTAGTGGTTCTCCCAGCATGGAATTCGAGATCTAAGAATGGACAGATTGCCTCCTCAAGTGGGTCCCTGACCCCCAAGTAGCCTAACTGGGAGACATCCTCCACTACGGGCAGACTGACACCTCACACCTCACATGGCTGGGTACACCTCCGAGATGAAGATTCCAGAGGAACGATCAGACAGCAACATTTGCTGTTCAGCTATACTCACTCTATTGCAGCCTCTGCTGCTGATAGCAGCCAAACAGGGTCTGGAATGGACCTTGAGCAAACTCCAACAGACCTGCAGCTGAGGGTCCTGACTGTTAGAAGGAAAAATAACAAATAGAAAGGACATCTACTCCAAAACCCCATCTGTACGTCACCATCATTGAAGACCAAAGATAGATAAAACCACAAAGATGGGGAAAAAGCAGGGCAGAAAATCTGGAAATTCTAAAAATCAGAGCGTCTCACCCCTTCAAAAGAATGCAGCTCCTTGCCAACAACGGAACAAAGCTGGATGGAGAATGACTCTGACGAGTTGAGAGAAGGCTTCAGACAATCAAACTTCTCTGAGCTAAAGGAGGAATTACGAACCCAGAGCAAAGAAGCTAAAAACCTTGAAAAAAGATTTGATGAATGGCTAACTGGAAACGCCAATGTAGAGAAGTCCTTAAATGACCTGATAGAGATGAAAACCATGACACGAGAAATACGTGACAAATGCACAAGCTTCAGTAACCAACTCAATCAACTGGAAGAAAGGGTATCAGTGATTGAAGATCAAATGAATGAAATGAAGCGAGAAGAGAAGTTTAGAGAAAAAAGAGTAAAAAGAAATGAATAAAGCCTCCAAGAAATATGGGACTATGTGAAAAGACCAAATCTGCATCTGATTGGTGTACCTTAAAGTGACAGGGAGAATGGAACCAAGTTGGAAAACACTCTGCAAGATATTATCCAGGAGAACTTCCCCAACCTAGCAAGGCAGGCCAACATTCAAATTCAGGAAATACAGAGAACACCACAAAGATACTCCTCAAGAAGAGCAACTCCAAGACACATAATTGTCAGACTCACCAAAGTTGAAATGAAGGAAAAAATGTTAAGGGCAGCCAGAGAGAAAGGTCGAGTTACCCACAAAGGGAAGCCCATCAGACTAACAGCAGATCTCTCAGTAGAAACTCTACAAGCCAGAAGAGAGTAGGGGCCAATATTCAACATTCTTAAAGAAAAGAATTTTCAACCCAGAATTTCATGTCCAGCCAAACTAAGCTTCATAAGTGAAGGAGAAATAAAATCCTTTACAGAAAAGAAAATGCTGAGAGATTTTGTCATCACCAAGCCTGCCTTAAAAGAGCTCCTGAAGGAAGCACCAAACATGGAAAGGAACAACTGGTACCAGCCACTGCACAAACATACCAAATTGTAAAGCCCATCAATGCTAGGAAGAAACTGCATCGACTAATGAGCAAAATAACCAGCTGACATCATAATGACAGGATCAAGTTCACACATAACAATATCAATCTTAAATATAAATGGGCTAAATGTTCCAATTAAAAGACACAGATTGGCAGATTGGATAGAGTCAAGACCCATCAGTTTGCTGTATTTGGGATACCCATCTCACATGCAGAGACATACATAGGCTTAAAACAAAGGCATGGAGGAAGATCTACCAAGCAAATGGAAAACAAAAAAAGGCAGGGGTTGCAATCCGAGTCTCTGATAAAACAGACTTGAAACCAACAAAGATCAAAAGAGACAAAGAAGGCCATTACATAATGGTAAAGGGATCAATTCAACAAGAAGAGCTAACTATCCTCAATATATATGCACCCAATACAGGAGCACCCAGATTCATAAAGCAAGTCCTTAGAGACTTACAGACTTAGACTCCCACACAATAATAATGGGAGACTTTAACATCCCACTGTCAACATTAGACAGATCAATGAGACAGGAAGTTAACAGGGATATCCAGGAATTGAACTCAGCTTTGCACGAAGCAGACCTAAGAGACATCTACAGAACTTTCCACTCCCAATCAACAGAATATACATTCTTCTCAGCACCACGTTGCACTTATTCCAAAATTGACCACATAGTTGGAAGTAAAGCACTCCTCAGCAAATGTAAAAGAACAGAAATTATAACAAATTGTCTCTCAGACCACAGTGCAATCAAACTTGAACTCATGATAAAGAAACTGACTCAAAACCGCTCAACTACATGGAAACTGAACAACCTGCTCCTGAATGACTACTGGGTACATAACGAAATGAAGGCAGAAATAAAGATGTTCTTTGAAACCAATGAGAACAAAGATACAACATACCAGAATCTCTGGGACACATTTAAAGCAGTGTGTAGAGGGAAATTTATAGCACTAAATGCCCACAAGAGCAAGCAGGAAAGATATAAAATTGACATCCTAACATCACAATTAAAAGAACTAGAGAAGCAAGAGCAAACACATTCAAAAGCTAGCAGAAGGCAAGAAATAAGTAAGATCACAGCAGAACTGAAGGAGATAGAGACACAAAAAAACCTTCAAAAAATCAATGAATCCAGAAGCTGTTTTTTTTTTTGAAAAGATCAACAAAATTGATAGACTGCTAGCAAGACTAATAAAGAAGAAAAGAAAGAAGAATCAAATAGATGCAATAAAAAATGATAAAAGGGATATCACCACCAACCCCAAAGAAATACAAACTACCATCAGAGAATACTACAAACACCTATATGCAAATAAACTAGAAAACCTAGAAGAAATGGATTAATTCCTGGACACACACACTCTCCTAAGACTAAACCAGGAAGAAGTTGAATCCCTGAATACACCAATAACAGGCTCTGAAATTGAGGCGATAATTACTAGCCTACCAACCAAAAAAAGTCCAGAACCAGACAGATTCACAGCCAAATTCTACCAGAGGTACAAGGAGAAGCTGGTTCCATTCCTTCTGAAATTATTCCAATCAGTAGAAAAAGAGGGAATCCTCCCTAACTCATTTTATGAGGCCAACATCATCCTGATACCAAAGCCTGGCAGAGACTCAACTAAAAAAGAGAATTTTAGAACAACATCCCTGACGAACATCGATGCAAAAATCCTCAATAAAATACTGGCAAACCAAATCCAGTAGTGCATCGAAAAGCTTATTCAACATGGTCAAGTAGGCTTTATCCCTGGGATGCAAGACTGGTTCAATGTATGCAAATCAATAAACATAATCCAGCATATAAACAGAACCAAAGACAAAAACCACATGATTATCTCAATAGATGTAGAAAAGTCCTTTGACGAAATTCAACAGCCCTTCATGCTAATAACTCTCAATAAATTCAGTATTGATGGAACATATCTCAAAATAATAAGAGCTATTTATGACAAACCTATAGCCAATATCACACTGAATGGACAAAAACTGGAAGCATTCCCCTTGAAAACTGGCACAAGACAGGGATGCCCTCTCTCACCACTCCTATTCAACATAGTGTTAGAAGTTCTTGCCAGGGCAATCAGGGAAGAGAAAGAAATAAAGGGTATTCAATTAGGAAAAAGGAAGTCAAATTGCCCCTGTTTGCAGATGACATGATTGTATATTTAGAAAACCCCATCATCTCAGCCCAAAATCTCCTCAAGCTGATAAGCAACATCAGCAAAGTCTCAGGATACAAAATCAATGTGCAAAAATCACTAGCATTTGTATACACCAATAACAGACAGAGAGCCAAATCACGAGTGAACCCCCATTCACAATTGCTTCAAAGAGAATAAAATACCTAGGAACACCACTTAAAAGGGATGTGAAGGACCTCTTCAAGGAGAACTACAAACCACTGCTCAATGAAATTAAAGAGGACACAAATAAATGGAAGAACATTCCATGCTCATGGATAGGAAGAATCAATATCGTGAAAATGGCCATACTGCCCAAGGTAATTCATAGATCAATGCCATCCCCATTAAGCTACCAATGACTTTCTTCACAGAATTGGAAAAAACTACTTTAAAGTTCATATGGAACCAAAAGATAGCCCACGTTACCAAGACAGTCGTAAGCCAAAAGAACAAAGCTGGATGCATCACGCTACCTGACTTCAAACTATACTACAAGGCTACAGTAACCAAAACAGCATGGTACTGGTACCAAAACAGAGATATAGACCAATGGAACAGAACAGAGCCCTTGGAAATAATACCACACATCTACCACCATCTGATCTTTGACAAACCTGACAAAAACAAGAAATGGGGAAAGGATTCCCTATTTAATAAATGGTGTTGGGAAAACTGGCTAGCCATAAGTAGAAAGCTGAAACTGGATCCCTTCCTTTCACCTTATACAAAAATTAATTCAAGGTGGATTAGAAACTTAAATGTTAGACCTAAAACCATAAAAACCCTAGAAGAAAACCTAGGCAATACCATTCAGGACATAGGTATGGGCAAGGACTTCATGTCTAAAACACCAAAAGCAATGGCAACAAAAGCCCAAATTGACAAATGGGATCTAATTAAACTAAAGAGCTTCTGCACAGCAAAAGAAACTACCATCAGAGCGAACAGGCAACGTATAGAATGGGAGAAAATTTTTGCAATCTACTCATCTGACAAAAGGCTAATATCCAGAACCTACAAAGAACTCAAACAAATGTACAAGAAAAAAACAACCCCATCAAAAAGTGGTCAAAGGATATGAACAGACACTTCTAAAAAGAAGACATTTATGTAGCCAACAGACACATGAAAAAATGATCATCATCACTAGCCATCAGAGAAATGCAAATCAAAACCACAATGAGATACCATCTCACACCAGTTAGAATGGCAATCATTAAAAAGTCAGGAAAAAACAGGTGCTGGAGAGGATGTGGAGAAACAGGAACACTTTTACACTGTTGGTGGGACTGTAAACTAGTTCAACCATTGTGGAAGACAGTGTGGTGATTCCTCAAGGATCTAGAACTAGAAATACCATTTGACCCAGCCATCCCATTATTGGGTATATACCCAAAGGATTATAAATCATGATGCTATAAAAACACATGTACACATATGTTTATTGTGGCACTATTCACAATAGCAAAGACTTGGAACCAACCCAAATGTCCATCAACCCAAATGACAGAATGGATTGAGAACACATGGCACATATACACCATGGAATACTATGCAGCCATAAAAAAGGATGAGTTCATGTCCTTTGTAGGGACATGGATGCAGCTGGAAACAATCATTCTCAGCAAACTATTGCAAGAACAGAAAATCAAACACTGCATGTTCTCACTCATAGGTGGGAATTGAACAATGAGAACACTTGGACACAGGAAGGGGAACATCACACACCGGGCCTGTTGTGGGGTCGGGGGAGGGGGGAGGGATTGCATTAGGCGATATACCTAATATAAATGACGAGTTAAAGGGTGCAGCACACCAACATGGCACATGTATACATATGTAACAAACCTGCACATTGTGCACATGTACCCTAGAACATAAAGTATAAAAAATAAATAAATAAATAAAGACACACCTTGCCCTTCCCTTAGCAGATGCAACATTGCAGAGATATATCAGGTCTCCATGAGTTAGTTTATAAAATGAATGTGATTCCAGTGAAACAATATTAGGATTTTCTTTTTGGAACTAGAAAATTGATTCAAAGTTTTAAAATTTCAGGGACTTGCAGAAAAAGAAAAGAAATAGTGAAGGGCAGAGGCCAACCTTATCAGATATTAAAACATAACACAAAGCATTAATAATTAAAGCAGTGTGGTAGTGATGCCTAGATAGACCTATCAATGAAACAGAAAACCCAGAAACAACATCAATGCATCTGGTTCAATACTATATAAAATGCAGAGAACATTTCAAATCATCAGGGAAAAGATGGGCTAATAAAATACTAGTGATCCAGATTCATAACTCTTACTTACTAAACTTTGATACATTTCCAAGGAATAAAATGTTTAAAAGAAAAAATGAAACAATATAATCACTAGGAAAAATAAGGACTAATTTGTTATGAGCTTAGAATGAAAAAAATCTTTCAAACTATGATTCAAACTATAATTTAAAATCCACATAAAGGAATCATAAAGGAAAAAATTGATAAATTTGCATATTTGAATATTAAAATAAAAAACTTCTAGATGAAATTAAACAACAAAAAATGCATCAGCAACAAACTAGTACTACACAAATGAATACCAGACAAACTAGTAACAATAACTGCAGCTGACACAGTAGAGAAAATTCAATAATTCTTCTTAATATATGAAAGCCTCCTAGAAATTGGAGGGAAAAAACCTAATAATCAAATAGAAAACTGGATAAGTCAAATAGAAAATTGGATAAATGTGCCCAGTGAGTTCATGGAAAAGATGCTAGACATTTAACCTTATTTATAATAAAAGAAATGTGAATAAGAGATGCCAATTTTAACATACAAAATTAGCAAAAGTGCAAAAGTTAAATAACCTATTCTGTTGACAAGGCTATGAAATCAGAGATTCTCATATGTTTCTTTTAGGAGTACAAAATCTTACAAATCTGCTGGAGGACAATTTGGCAATATCTATCACTGTTAATCAGATATATATATATATATATATATATATATTTTTTTTTTTTTTTTTTTTTTAATGTGTGAAATTACATATACCAAACAATGTTTGTAGCACTGTTTCTCATACCAAATACTGGAAATAACTTAATAATAGGCAAATGAATTCATCCCTAGTGGACAATACTCCATGGTACATTCCATATAATAGAACACAGCTGAAAATAAAAATATGAAAGCTCTTCCTATAGACTGACATGGAAATACCTTCTTGGAATATAAAGTGAAGAGGTGAGGGACAGTGGATATAGTATGGTATATTGTGGTGAGTGGCAGGAAAGGAGGAAAAATAAGAGTATATTTGAATTCACTTACTTGTTCAGAAAGAAATGTTGGAAGGACACAAAAAACAATTACAATGGCTATTTGAGAACAGGAACTACAAAGTAGGATCTGCTCAGATGTTAAATAAGGATTAGAAGGAGATGGCCACTTAAACATGTAAACCATGTAAAGGTATTACTTATTCAAAAAACTTGAAACCAAATATAGTAATACACATGTGATAAATGTTACATCTGAGGTAGTAAGTGCCAGGGAAAAGGTGATGAGTGGACATTCAATTATGTTTAGGTGGTAGGGAAACTTGCAGAGATAAAATCGTAATAGTACTGGTACTGGGTCTAGAATGTTGAGTAGAAACTCACCAGGAAAACAGGGTAGCAGGAGTGTGGGAGTCAGGGGAAATCTTTTCCTTCTCTCTCTGAAGGTCTGGTGAACATCACTGAAGAAAGGCAGATTAACAGGAGAAAAGGCATGCACACTTATCTGATCTTGTTTTATGTGACACAGGAGACTTCAGAATGAACACCCAAAGATAGAGAGGGAAATTGTCCATTTTTATACTTAGGTTCAACAAAGTATGGACAGCCCTGTAGAAATAGAATTAGACAAAAAGGATATGATCTAATGCTAATAGACTATGAGGAAGCCCGACAAGGTCTGTTTAGATCCTCCTGGACTCTGTGCAGTATTCCATCGTTCGATTTGGGTATGGGGCAGGGTCTTCTCTGGAATGGGAGGGTTATGACCTACACTCAAACAAGGTAGGTCAGATAATTTCTATACGGTTTACACAGAAAGGCCGTAGGGGAATTGGGGGAAGTAAAAGTAATATTTGATGCTTCGTGACGGGCTTTGGGGAAAGGGATTCTGGTTTCCATGACCTGCCTTGAGGAAGAGGAAGTCTAGTATCCATGGCCAGCCTGGTGGCGGCGGGGAGGAGGAGAGGGGTGGAAATGAAGGGCCAGAGACAGGAAGTTTGGAGAAGGTCAGAGAGAGAGAGCTGTTTCTGAGGACTTCATTTTGCAGTAACATTTTCTGAGATCCTACAAATGAAAATGCATTTCAGATATCAAAAGACAAAATTACGACAAATTTAAAGATTTTAGTTGGCTTTTATTTGTGATTCTAGAACTTGTCAATAGCTCATTCCATAGAATAGCACGAATGTTCCGATGAGCTTAACAGGAAGACTTGACTTTATAGTGACAGAAAAGGGCTGAGGAAAGCAGAAACAGAACAAAAGCGGGTTGGTCATTTCAAAACTAATTTCCTGGTAAAAGTTAACATGCAGGATACTTCCATATCATGCCAGCTGAAACAGGCCTGTTTGAGGTTGTGTCTATTATCTCTTCGGATATTTTGGAAGGTCAGATAAACAACTTAGTTTTGCCTTGGTGGCAGGGAACTTCAGCATGAAGACCAAACCATTTTGGTTTGGTCTATTTGGCCTAGTGCAAGAGCTCTGTTCAAACCAATGGCCTCCTATCAATTTTACTTAACACAGTCATTTAGGCTGAAGCAAAACCATATATAAACATGTGGTCCTTGGTGGGAGCTGAAGATTTTCCAGCCTGACACTGCCCATGAATCCTGGTGATTAGATGGCCCTCAGTTTCTCCATAAGGAAGCAAGTAGAAAGTCCACCTCACTTTAGAAATGTCCGTCTGTGAGTTCATTTCTCATTCTTGTGGGATGAATATCAAAAGTTAGATCTTTATTCATATTCAAGTTATAATATTAGTGTATGAGTGTATCAAATTCTGTCTACAAAATTAACAAAGTTAGCCCTTCGTTGCTAACAACTGTGCTGAGTTCTTTTGCCAAGGGTGTGAGAAATTCAAGGTTGAACAATCTTTATTTTCCCTCTGGTTTGCTTTTGTGATGGTTAGCAAATATTTGACAAATGATGGAATAAGTCCCAAATCATGGAATTATCTTTCATCCTTCTTCAAATTACACACATAATGTCTCACCAAATTCCACCCATCTGCCTTCTAAAATTTTTCTATCACTCCCCCACCTTTGCCCATTTCCACTGTTACTACCTTCTTTAACCATGGCAAAGATCCCATCCAGACCCTTCTCTCCTTTTTCTCTTCCAGATTCATCATTTCCTAAGGTATTTCTGTTTCTCAGGTTTCTTCACCTTCCATTCTGAGGACGCTGTCACAGGAAATTGTAAGGAATATTGGCAAACCTACTAGGCTTAAGAATTTTTTAGAGGCATCCAGTTACTCTTTAAGGCACTTTCTCAATTCTCTTCCAGGACACATTTTTTTTTTTTCGTGTATTGACTGCCGAACAGTGCCAGTAATATTAATACGACATAAACTTGGAGTCCATTGCTTCAAAATATGTCACAATTCGAGTAGGGAATTCAGGTAGAGCTAAAGTTCCCTTTTTACTTCATATACAGATTTTTTTTTTTTTTCCAAACAAATCAACAGTATCATCAAGACTGCCTGGGTAATTTGTAGGCTATTTAAGAGAACAAATTGTTTTCAAGCATTGGTAGGCAGTGTAGAAGAATCTATTTACATTCAAATTATTTGCTAATTACAAATCATTATTAGCTATTAACTAAGAAAAGCCACTTAAAGACAACTACTAAGCAACATTTTGTCAGACTGGTTCTATTTCTGGGGACTGGAACATAATAAAACTGAGGTTAAAAATAGTTTGGAATCCGTTTTTATTTCCTCAATTCAAATACACCTCTGCTTATTTCTACCAGACCAAATAATATATACAAGAGAAAGCTGATAAATTGTCTGAATTCGAGAAGTCAGATCCCTCAAGGTTACTCCCCAACTAGACTATTTCTCTGGATTTTTTTTTAAGCCTATAATCAAGGAGGTAGAACAACACAATCCCAGAAAAGACAGCTGCAGAGGAAACAGGGATAAGCATTTGTTTTCACTTTGAAAACATGAGCTAACTGCCAACAGGTTTTGGGCTCCTGTACAAGTCATTCCAGAATTACACAATGATTTCAGTACAGAAGAAGAAATGAGGGCCAGAATTACCTTTGATTTAGCACATAGTTTTTTCAAGTCTCAACACACAAAAGTCAAAATAGATGTCCTATCATCTACTGTAGAGATCAACTTAATGGAAGAAGTTGATCTCTGTGATTCTGTTCCGGAGCGATATGAGCCCAACTGATTTCAGTGCAGTGCAGCAGTATCTCTGGTTCCATGTCATGGAAAACACATAGGAACACCAGCAAAATTCTGGTTTTGACACACTTAATCCCTCCAGTGGCATTCATCATTCTTAGAGAATTGGTGGACAATTATGAGAGTGAATTCTTTATGTAAGTGGTTTGCAAACTGTAATACTCTCTAGATGTCAAGTGAGATTATTACTGCCTGCAAATGGACACTACTAAACATATAAACCCAGAATGATCTTCTCAGGTGGTTGTATAACAACATGTCGAGATATTTTTTAAAAAGAGAAGGCAATAGGCTGGGCACTGGGCTCATGCCTGTAATCCCAGCACTTTGGGAGGCCGAGGCGGGCGGATCACAAGGTCAGGAGATCTAGACCATCCTGGCTAATACCGCGAAACCCCGTCTCTACTAAAAATACAAAAAAATTAGCCAGGCGTGGTGGCGGGCGCCTGTAGTCCCAGCTACTCGGGGGGCTGAGGCAGGAGAATGGCATAAACTCAGGAGGCAGAGCTTGCAGTGAGCCGCCGAGATTGCACCACTGCACTTCAGCCTGGGCAACAGAGCGAGACACCATCTCAAAAACAAACAAACAAAAACAGAAGGCAATATGTGCTCCATAAACACATATTACATAAAAACTGTGTATGTCACACCAAAGATAGCATTTGTGCTAATGTGTGTGTATAAAGTTGGGTGGAAGGAGAGAGTAAGATGGGTGAAGAAAGACCACCTAGATAAATATATAAGTAATCTCCAATGTTTCTGTTTCTGTGTAGAGTAGTGGATTCACAGGTTTTTAATATACTTTTAAGGCAAAGAATCAAGGAACCAAATAATACTATGTATGAGATTAGCAAAACCTGCCATAAATGAAGAATTATGATTCATCTAATTCTGTACACCAAATATGTTAGCAAACAGACCCTCCAAATATGATAGCAAATTTAAAGAGGGCATTTTTATTCTGATCAGCTAGCTTTCAACTGAGCTCAGTAAAGTCATTAGTGTCTGACAGCTGACAATGTGCATTTGAATTTCTTGAGTCTTTAATTCTTCTACCAGAGATCCCAGGCTTCACTATGTTTCCCAGGTAGATCAGCAGTTGTAATAAAATACAAGGCCTTCACAGGGGCAATGTAAACAGGAACCTACCTAATGAATGTGCGAACTGTTCTGTATCTGAAGGCATTATTAGTTTCTTGTTTGTTCTTTAGCATGATAATAAAAGACCCTGTGAATTCAGTCATGTTGATCAAGAAAAACTGTTTAATGAAGTAATGGAGTAAGCCAATTGTTTGGCATAATTTAGCAAAATAAATATTTGAACAAATGACCGTTATTTTAAAAAAAGATTTCAATGGTTTCTATTGACAGTAGGCTTTGTGCTATTTAGCCTAGTGGTCATTATTGGCCAAATACTAACACCATGCATCTGTGAGCCTCTATTAGGGACATTTTATTTTTTAAAGTATAGTGTAAGAGAGGAGTGTTATCTGCTGTGTAACAGAGTTCTTACAACCCCTCCAAATGCATCCTGCTTGGCTGTTTGCTGCCAGGTTTAAACAACAAAACCAATACTTGCAGGTGCTTCTATTCCCCCCACTTTGCCATAGATGGCCTGACATAAAAAAATGATCCTCAAAATAACTGGGAATCTGCCCAATTTAAGAGGCGATAGTCCATTTTCATACTGCTATGAAGAGATATTGGAGACTAGGTAATTTATAAAGAAAAAAGAGGTTTAATAGACTCACAGTTTCACATGGCTGGGGAGGCCTCATAATCATGGCAGAAGGTGAAGAAGGAGCAAAGGCATGTCTTACATAGCAGCAGAAAGAGAGTTTGTGCAGGGGAACTGCCCTTTATAAAACCATCGGATCTCATGAGACTTATTCACTATTACAAGATGGGAAAAACCTGCCCCCATGATCCAATTACCTCCCATGGAGTCCCTTCCACCACACGTGGGGATTATGGGACCTACAATTCAAGCTAAAATTTGGGTGGAGACACAGCCAAACCCATATTAGGTGACATTATTTTTATCTGAGTCATTTATGTCAAATTCCCATGCAAATTCTAAGACATTCCTTTATATTAACTTTCATAATATTACACAATATGTAATATTAACTCACTTCCATAGGTGGCTGGAATGATAATGGACAATTTTTTGGACATTGCTTTATTGAAATATTGTGAAATAGGTGTGGGAAGTAGGAAAAAAAAATGAAACAAAAAACAACCAAATGTATCCTTCTGGCTGTTACGAGGTCTCCAAAAGCAATGCCCCAAAATGAGGGTCTCAGAAGCAGCTTTGTCTGACCTTCTCCTGCCCTCGTAATTCTGGCCCTTTCCGCTCCCCTGAGGCTAGCCATGGAAACTAGAATCCCTTTTCCATAAGGTAGGTCACAGACACCAGAACCTCTTTTTTCCAAAGCCAGCCATAAAATGTAAAAATGTCACTCTAACCTAAAAATATGACCAAAACCTACAAATATTAATCTAATCTTTGCTCCCCTGCCTTTCTATGTAAAAAA
This sequence comes from Macaca mulatta, assembly GCF_049350105.2. NCBI lineage: Eukaryota > Metazoa > Chordata > Mammalia > Primates > Cercopithecidae > Macaca > Macaca mulatta. The sequence continues at coordinate 160,239,769 of NC_133409.1, read as the reverse complement.
TGGCCATAAAGAAATTATCTGACCTACCTTGTTTGATTTTAGGTCATAAGACCCCCATTCCAGAAAGGGTCTTGCCCCACCCCAGAGGTAAGGAATTCTGCACAGACAGGCCAAGAAGGATGTAGACAGACATGCCTCGCTGGGTTCCCCCAGTCTATTAGCATTAGATTCTACACTTTTGCCCAATCATATTTCTATAGGGCTGTCCCTATTTTGTTGAATCTAAGCATAATAGTGGAGAGTTTCCCCTGTATCTTTAGGTGTTCATTCTGCAAGTTCCCCTGTCATGTAAGTTCCACTGTCAAGTATAATCAAATAAATTTGTATGCCCTTTCTCCTCTTAATCTGCCTTTTTAAGTGATCTTCAGTGAACTTTCGCGGGGGGAAAGGGAAGTTCTCCCTTAGCCCCTACATTGTCTGTACCATCATGAGGCAGCAGCAGAAGACACAACTCTATGACTCTTGGCTCACCCCTGAGCAGAGATTTCAAGTTGGTTCTGGAGTACCCGGCTGAGCTGTCAAGCCCCCTGCCTGGCTGGCCCAGGACTTTAAAATGTCCTGCCAAAGGTTTTCTGAAGGAAGAAACAAAGAATGCTTTCGGGATTTCTTTTTTGGAGCTCTGTAGTGCATAAGCTCATGAAAGACTGAGAAATCCTACATAAAGAAACGTTAAATTTTGTTTAACCCAGAATGTTTCTAAACACATTTGAAATGGAATTCTAATTTTGAGAATATCCATTGAATTTCCATAAAACGACTCTTTGTTGGGATGTATTTTGGAAAATGTAGGTTTACACAGAGATAATTTATGTTCTTTAGTAATGATAATAAGAAAGTGTGAGAAGAAACACTCAATATGGGCAAACAGAGAGGGGTAAGAAGGGGTATATCGACAGCATCAGGTCCGTTGGTGAGAAAACCAATTAGCAAATTAGGACTGATGAACAAATAGTGTTTTGATATATATGTGAAAATTAGCATGTGTGTAAATGTGTACAACAATTTTAAGAAATTACAGGAAATGCAAGATTTTATAAATGGAGCAGGCTTTTTGAAAATATAAAATGCTCTTCTCTATTTTCCCAGAAAGTTTATCTAAGAATGGATTTGGAAAGTGATTCAGAGAGAAAGACTCCTCTCTTCCTTAAAACTCATCAATACAGACCAGGCATGGTGGCCCGAGACTGTAATCCCAGCACTTTGGGAGGCTGAAGCAGGTGGATTGCTTGATGCCAGGAGTTTGAGACGAGCTTGGCCAACAGGGTGAAACCCCATCTCTCCTAAAGACACAAAAAATAGCTGGGCATGGTAACACACGCAACACTGTAGTCCCAGCTACTCTGGAGGCTGAGGCAGGAGACTCACTTAAACTCAGGAGGCAGAGGCTGTAGTGAGCCGAACTTGCCCCACTGCACTCTAGCTGGGGTGACAGAGTGAGTGAGACTCCGTCTCTAAAAAAAAAAAAAAAAAAAAGGAAAACTCATCAATACACATTTATGCATAAGTAGAAACATTTCTATTTTATGCCGCATCCAAACCATGTTTTGTACCAAGGGTTGCACATGACCCATTTCTCTTATCTTCCTAATATTATCCTCTTCGGGCTGCATTAGTCCATGGTAATGGAGTCTGGAGCAAGTGTGGTTTAGCAGCTTAGGTCTGTTCCCAAAAGGAATTCTGGAAGCACCAAAGAGAATGTCAAGCACTTCATTTTACATTTTCTCTGTAGATCTTGCATATTTATGTGAGCCACTGAATAGAATGCAAACAAGGGGGTAGATGGTTAGCATATTTTTGGAGTAGTTGTTTTTCTCCAAAGCAGAGGCTTAATGTCAAGGCTCCTTTTGGAATTCAGGGAGAAAAAAAAAAAAAACTCAAAAAACTAATGAGAAAATGTGTCCTGTTGTGTAAATGCGATAAATATTTAACATTACAAATGTGTCTATGAGTCACAAAACAATATGCTCAATAACAATTGCTTATTTAATCTTTTGTCAAAGATTTATTTTCTTAAAGTATGGCATGAATGAGAGAGAGAGAAAGAGAGCACATTTACTACCTCTTTATTACCTTACAATAATCACTTTCCATGAAAAAAGCACTCAAATTTGGACTCAGAGAGGGAACAACTGAGAAGATTGCCCTTCCTGGAAGCAAAGTTTTGATGTGTTTAATAACAAAGGATCTGTGTCTGCCATGGAACTGAAAATGATCTGAATGTCTATTGCAAGGAATAACTTCTCCACAAGCTTCAGACATTGAAAGTTCTCTATCATGAATCTCTCTCTACCTCTCTCTTAAAATTCTGTCATATATATACATAGTACTATATACTTTCATAAAATAATTTAATAATAAAATAAAATTTAATAGAATAATAGCTATTACTAACATTAAAAATGACTTAGTATAGGCAACATTGACAGATGTTAAATACATACTAGGTGAAAATTAGCTGATGATACATAACGTCATACTTATAAATGAATGCACAGACTTCCCCTCCATTCCTGTGGTCTTGATCATTTTGCTGTAGTTATCTCTTCAAAGCAAGCATTCAACATATCATGGTCCAATTTCCCTTTCTTTCCAGCTCTTTTACTTGCATACCTATTTGAGTGTGTTATTTGAAAATTGCACTGAAAAACTTTGTTCCCTGAAACAGGTTGATTTCATGAATAATAAAAATGACTTGGCTACATTGCCTTAGGATTTAAACTTCCCATAAGGGAACTTATTCTACATTTTTCCCTGTCCACCGGAGTTGAGAGATGGTGGCAACAATATTTGGGGTCTTTTAAGACTCTGGATATTTCTTCAAAAATGATGATGCTTTATTGGTATAACTGGAAAGCCAAAAGTTATGCATAGTGTGGGTTTGAGCAAGCAGTTCTAGGAGTATCTAGTCACACTGTGTCTTTTCTGAGATATCTGGGCTATTTTAGCTTGAAGATGAACTCATAGGCAGTTGCAGTCCAGGTCGGGGTCCTCTACATATTCTTCATCCACACAATGTCTGGGAATGGCCTTCGCAAAACATAGACCTGCCGTTGCTAAAAATGCTCTTCCAGTTTTGCTTATACCTTTCTCTGTCACCTCAACAGGAATTTTCTTGCCCAAATATGAAGCTGTTCGTACTAAGTAGGTATCTGTTGTTAGTGGTTAAGAATATACCCACTTCCAGAATATTGGAGTTAAAGGCATGATTGCTTTACATAATTCATATTTGAGCCTGGGAAAGTTATTTTTTCTTCTCTGAATCTGCTTCTCTGTGTGTAAAACATGAATAAAATATTACCCACTCTATGGGGATTAATGAAAATAAAATGCATTCGACATAGTGAGCACATGCTGGCACGTAGAAAAGTAAAAATTATTAGCTCTAATTGTGACTTGAACTGGATTTCGAGAAAATGTGCTAATAATTGCACTGGCAGAAGTGGATTAGTACTATATCCTCAAATTGGGTTGGGTTCTGTTGTGTACCCACTAACAAGGCCGTAAGATTCTATAAAATGAAGAGGCTAACAAGAAATTTGAAATTCCTCTTTATCCGAAGATCATCACTACTCCACCTTTATTATTTACATATAGTAATAAGGATGTGATTGATTTACTGGGGACTGTTGACTATTTATTAATTGTATGTATAAATCAGGTGTAATATAATTTTCACATTTTCGGCAGTTGAAATGTCATAAGTGCTATTTTTTCCCCTAGCTTTTTCACTGTTTCTGACATAAGTGAAATGAAAATTAGGGACTTTAAAGACTAGGATTTACCAAATGGCATCGCAAGACCATACGCATTAGCCTGGGAAGTAATGCCATTCCTTTCATGGTTCTTTGATGTCATGTGGACACACACAAGAATCATTATGACATATAAATTATACATACCATTTTTTTAATTTTAATTTTTTCCATGAAAAGTTTCCATAATATGCTTTGCAATGCTTAATTGGACATTTTAAAGAAATAATTATTTCAGGTTTAATTAATCTTAGCCCTTGTTGGCATATGTTGCATAACTTTTAACTGGAAAGAAACTGCTAGTTCTATGACAGTAGAAACAAGCTAACAAAAGAAACATTAAAACCACCATGAAAGCCTAATACTCACCCCTAATTTTATAAACATATCAAAATAAATGCCTTGGTTTCCTTTAGGATTACTCAGTAACTGAGTTATGCATGTACAGTAGGCCTATCCCCCAGAAGATATCACTGGCTCTGAAGGGAAGCTTCAGACTCTCCTCTCAGAAAGCCAGAACATTGTTCCATAGAATTTAACCTAGTCCTAGAAATCAAACCTTACATAATAATTTTGACTACCACGGTGTTCTTTGACTTCTTAACTATGCTCTCTCTGTTTTCCCTTTGAAAGCTTGTAGAATATTTTATAATTAAAGGAACGAGCAACCTGAAAATACCTTTTTTTCAGCTTGATATTCCATACATGTATGTATAATCTCTGCCTCTGACTCACTGCCTACTTTCTGTGATACTGAGCAGAGAGAATGCCAGGACTGTAGGGAATGTACCAAAACCACTGAGGTCACTTTATAAACAGAGTGTGTTTAAAGGAGGTTTAAAGAGATCCTAGGAAATGTGAGACCCATTGAGGTTCTGCCCAGGGAACAGATACCCCCACCCCCCTCACTTACTAATTCTCTCTTGCCCAATCCATGGAAAAAGATTCAATCAGACAAGTTTCTGAGTTTAAGGTCAATTGGAAATTCTTTTCCTACCTCTTTTCATTTTTTCCAAGCCAAACATTTTACTGGCTCTAATGCAAAAGCATAGAAGTTTATCCTTACTTGCCCTAGAAACCCTGTTATTTTCATTTTAAATAACCAGTTTCTATGCTTGGAACTTTTAACCCACTGAGCGAGGTTTCCCTGGATTTTCTCTCCTCCGATTTGTGTCCATTTGTACTACTTTATAGAAACACAGGGCAATGTGTCCGATTTTGCTTGCCTACATGCAACAAGCCATCATACTCCACCTGTAAGGGTTTCTTTCCAGCGATTGCCCTAGTTTTCACCTCTTCTTTATAGTAGAAGTACTGTAAACACGGTCTATAAAGACAGTCTCAATTCTTTTATCTCCTATTTTCTCTAATCTATTTTGACTAGGTTTTTGTTCCCACAAATTAATTGATACTCAAAAAAGTCACCAATGACTTCTATCTTACAAAATCCCATGGTCATAGGTATAAAATCTAAAACTATAAAATTTCTAGAAGAAACATAGAACAAAAATTTAAACATGTGTTAGTAAGCAAAGATTTCTTAAATGTGACAGCAAAAGCAGAATTTATGAAAGAAAAAATGACATTTTGGGCTTAATCAAACTTAGAAACCTCTGCTCTTTGAAGAACATTAGTAAGAGAATAAAAAGAAAAGCCACAGACTCTGAGAAAATATTTGCAAAGTAGACATCTGATAAAAGACTGGTGGACAGAATACATACAGAATATTCATATCTCACTAATAAGGAAACAACCAATTCAATGAAAAAATAAATGGATAAGTGATGTGAATGGATTATCCACCAAAGAAGATAATAGAGTTGGAAGAAAAGTACGTGAAAAGATGCTCAGTATCATTAGTCATTAGGGAAATGGAAATTAAAACGACAATGATATGCCATCTTTTAGGATAGCTAAAACTAAAAGAAAATAAACCTATATAGCAACTAGAATTCACATATATTGCTGGTAGGAATAAAATATGGTTTAACAACTTTGAAAAGCAGTTTTAACATTGAGTTTTTTTTCGTAAAATTAAACGTGCAATTATCATATGACCCAGGAGCTAAGTATTTACTCCAGTGAAATGAAAACCTATGTTCACACAACAATTTCTATGTGAATATTTATTGTGAATTCATTTGTCACTTTCAAAAACTGAAAAGAATCATCAGTAGGGCAATGAATAAACAAACTGTGGTCCATCTATACAATAGAATGCTACTCATCAGTAAATAGAAAGGAATTACTGATATATGTAATAAGAAGATGAGTTTCAAAGGCTTTATACTAAGTAAAAACAGTCAGATTCAAATAGCCACACACTGAATGATTCCATTTTAGGACATATTGTGAAACTACAGAAGCAAAAACAGATCTGTGGCTAGCTATGGGGAAAGTGTTGGCTACAAAAAGACACAGGGAATTTTGAGTCCTGATAAAAGTTCCATGTCATGATTATGGTGGTGATAACACAACTGTGTATGTTTCTGAAAACTTGCAGAACTGTAAGCCAAAAAGAGTATTTTACTTTATGTAAATTTTACCTTAGTGAAAAAAAAAGGCCGTGGACATTTACCCCATAAACACCTAAGATAACTGATTATCATTCAAAAGTAATCTAGGGGTTAATTCTAAGTCTGCACCTTATCTGACCTTTCAGCAGCATTTGGCAACGTTGATCACTTCCCTTCTTTCATGAATTACCTTTTTAATTCTTTGTTTCATACATAACACACTTTTCATGTTGGCCTTCCACCTTTACTGACTGCTCCTCACAATCTCATTTCCTGACCCTTCCTCCTATTCTTTACCTCTAAATGCCAGAAGGCCTTGGCTCTTTTAGGCAGGGTGGCCAGACCAGGCTTCTTTCAGGAGGGGAAAGTTGAACAGAAATCTAAACAAAGAGGAAACATAACTTTTCCTCTTAGGAATGGTTAATTTGTGGGGTCTAGTGCAAAATGAAAATATGGGGCCCCCAGTTCAAAAATTCTGAATAATTCCAAGATGGCAACAGCACAGCGTCAACCCAGGAGGCCCCTCTGAGTGCAGGACCCTGTGGGACTGTGCAGGTCACACACCGGATGCCAGTGAAGCTGGTCCTGCTGCTGCTTCCCAGCACGTTCACTCCTCAGGCCCACGTCAAAGCTGAGCAGTCTCTCACAGGACAATCTCAGTGACTTTGTAGCTGGACTTCTTGCTTCTGTTCTTTTTTCCTTCTAGGAAATTATTCACATAGAAACCAGAGTAGTCTTTTAAAAATATCATTGTGCTCCTCTGCTCAAAACTTTTCAGTGGCTTTCCATCACTTTCCTATAAAATCCCAAGGCTGGCCAAGGCTACCACCCCACCAGATCTGGCCCCACCTGATTTTATCAGCTTGTCTGTTACCACTCTCCCTTTCCATCACTTGCTCCAGTCACTCTGGCTATCGTGTTTCTCTTTAAGTCGGTCCAGTGCCTTTCCACGTCATGGCCTTTACACTTGCTAGCCCATTACTATAGAACACGGCTTTCCCAGTTCTTTGTGAGATATATTCTCTTTGTTTTCAGATTTCTGTTCAACTCTCATTCATATCCTGAAAGAGGTCGTCTGTGTCCACCCTGCCTAAAAGACTTGTCCCTCTCCTACCTGCAATACCTCCTGCCAAGTCTCTTTATGTTCTCTTTCCCTGAGTTTTCACAGAACTCATCTGGAATTCTCTCATACACTACTTTATTATCCATTTTCCCTGCAGACCTGTAACTCCCATGAGAACAGAGGCTTAATCTGGTTTCTTGCTGTATATCTGGTGCATAAGATGTGCCTAGCACACATTAGACTGTCAATACACACACACACACACACACACACACACACACTTCTCCTCTTTGCTTTGGTACTTGAGCTTTTCTCCTCTTTGCTTTGCTACTTGCTATAAAATTATCCCTGCTCCTTCACTCTTCCATAAGTAAATCAATAGTAGGCTGAACCATATGAAATGGTGACATTGTGAATATGCCATCATTTTGGAACTACAAAATGGCAGTTTCATATGGTTCAAATTAATGATATTGTATAAAAACAAAACAAAAACACATGAATGTGGCAATGACGCACTGATTAAGATAACAAAGGTATTTGATAGGAAAGGGCAAACATCATGATCAGATTATTACATATAAATAAAACCTGGGGCCGCCACTGTGATGCCTCTACCTTCCTGTGAAATTTACGAAGCCGGTTGAGAGTGACAGGATGTCTGCTTCCTGAATGATAAGAAGAAATGAATGGATTTCACACTGACAGCTCGTTAATCCACTACCTGGCAACCACAACATTGGAGACCAAGCCTCAGTTTCAAAAATCCGTGTTCTCTCTTGAAGTCTCATTTAAGTAATATCTGTGCAATCTATGAATGAAGCCAGACTAGAGACATGTATAAAAATCATAATGGTATTCACTGACAGATATCAGCTCTTTCTCTGCTAATCCAGAGAAAGGGTTTTTGTTTTTTTTTTTTTCATTTTTCTTTCCAGCACACCAGCTATTATTAAATTTAAGAAGTGCCAAAAACTAATCTTTTTTTTTCTATTTCTAACAACTGAAATATATAATCCCATGGTATTTGCACATTATACTTAATTGCAAATAGTTATCGACAGCATAAATCTCACATTAGTATGCTAGCTTCAGTGAGATCTGTTTGTACTTCCCACTCTCAATACTATGGATTGTTTAATACTGAATAATCTTTATATTTCAATACTTTCAGCTGCTTTTTACCTTTTTAGGTTTTCTTACCCAAATTTTTTCCCAGCAGCTTTGTAAGTATAATAAATCTATTGGCCTCCAAAGCCCACCTGACTTGAGACGTGATGGAGTTGGCAGGTTCACCAATTGAGTATAAGATTAGATTTCTTTCCTTATTCCTTTTCCGACTTTCTCCCATTGACTAATGTAATTTATATGCATGTGTATTCTTTGAGCATATTCAAACCTGACATTTATGCTTTTGAAAAAATATAGCAATGATCAGGTTTACCTTTCTGATAACTAAATTTATACACATAATCATCAAACATTGCTAGTTCAATCTGTGCTATGCATATTCCTCCCATTAGGAAGATGTGCAAATTTTATTATTACAAGATAATAACAATTATTAGAAGATAGAAAATCAAAATTATTAGAAGATAGAAAATCAATTAAATGAAAAGGAGAGTGACACCTATGCCTATGAAAGCAAGTCAGAGTTTCCTTAAAAAAACAAAAATTATTACAAGATAGAAAATCAATTAAATGAAAAGGAGAGTGACACCTATGCCTATGAAAGCAAGTCAGAGTTTCCTTATATGAACATAATAAATACCTAAAATTTTATCTCGACAGCTCTTTTTACCAGTTTTGAAAAAAATCCCAGCAAAATAAGTATATTGCTTAAAACTTTCATTATAAAGACATTGATAAAGGCTTACAAAAGTTAAGTATACAGCATATTTTCAAATCTTAACTTATATTAACCTGTTTATGTTTTTATAGAGCATTTTTCTAAGATAGTATGTGTATTAGAGCATGCATGTGTGTGTGTGTGTATGTGTAGTGTGTGCTTCAGTAAGAAAAGACAAATGCAAATGTTATCAGTGTAGTCCAAAACAACAATGTCCAATAATAAGGAATAATTAAGATGACTATTGCTGTTGGGAAAAAATAATGCAGACACGGTCATCTTACTTGTTATTTATTATTAGATACTGAAGAATGTTTGACTAAACTTGCAAATGTGGGTACTTTGATGGAGTAGACATTTCAACTAACATTTTTTTTTTTTTTTAGACGGAGTCTCGCTCTGTCGCCCAGGCTAGAGGCAGTGGCTTGATCTCAGCTCACTGCAAGCTCCACCTCCCGGGTTTATGCCATTCCCCTGCCTCAGCCTCCAGAGTAGTTGGGACTACAGGCGCCTGCCACCTCGCCCGGCTAGTTTTTTGTGTTTTTCAGTAGAGACGGGGTTTCACCGTGTTAGCCAGGATGGTCTCGATGTCCTGACCTCGTGATCCGCCCATCTCGGCCTCCCAAAGTGCTGGGATTACAGGCTTGAGCCACCGTGCCCGGCCCAACTCACATTTTTAAAAATCTTTTCAAACTACATTGTTTTTGTTGGATAAAGATGTTCAAAAAACATAGGATGGCTTAGCAAAATAGATGTTAATAGAAATGGTCATAAAAGAAAGAAAAGTACAAAAAATACAGTGCTTTCTGAAGAACCAAATAGATCTTTAGTGAATATTTAATTTGTATTTTGGGATAATCTTTACATGAAACAATGATACTCTTTCACAATCTCCATGTCTAATTATAGTACGCCTACTCAGAGTTTTGAATTTGGCAAATATTTCATATTTTGTTGTAAAGCATGCCTTCATTGATTCTTTTATTTGCTGAGGTTTGGTTCTACTTTTAACAGTAGTTCTCAAGGCTGACTGCATATTAACATCACTTGAGAAGTGTTTACATAAAGCGAATGTTTGCACTCCTACACAGAGCTATTGATTCAGAATATCTGAGTGGTGAGACATGTGAATTAGTATTTGTATTAATAATACACACTTTAATTGAAGTAGAATATGCATACAGAAGAATGCAGCCATCATAAATGTACAGCTTAAGGAATTGTCACAAAGTGAACACACTTGTGTAACCACCACTCAGATTAATAGTATATCATCAGCATCCTAGGAATCCTATTCATTTCCTTTTGCAAGTAGCCATTGGTACACTGTAAAAGTCCCTCAGGGGGTTCTAATGTATAGTCAACAATGAGAACCTTCATATTACATGCTAATTGTCTTGTATGCCAATTTCTCTATTTTGATGGAGTTGTGAAGAAGAGGAAATGGAGCAAACACATACTCTATGTTGGTGGTTCCACAAGCATTATGCTATTTTATCTTTAAAGCAACCATTTAGAATAGTTAGCATTACATTCTTTCATATAAATGAGGAAGCAGAGGCTGAAAGAAATGACATAATTTGTGAAAGTGGTTACCATTGAAATGAGAACACTGGAATGCAAATCCAGGCCAGCTTAGTGGTTAAAAGATCAAACTGGATCAGGCTGACTTAGGTTTGAATACCAGCTCCACCACTTCCTAAATGTGGAACTTCGCGTCAATGAATTCAGTTTTATTATTAATGAAATGGAGATCATAATGCATTCTAACTCATCTAATTGCTATAAGGATTACATGTAAAGGACTTCAGTGCCTCATAACTATTATCATCACTAGCATCAGTCTTATATCTTATATCTGATTCCAGACTTAACTTTTCCCACTGCCTCAAATGGTTTCTTGTAAAAAGTCAAAGTGAAGAAGCCCCATTTGCAACTTCTTGCCATATCTCTTGGTAATTAGTTGACTTAATTTCTTTGAGAACCATCAGAATATTGAGTCATATGGAATGGGAGCCAGAGAAAAAGATGATCACAATGTATACACTAATAAAACTAGTGTGTCCCCAAATTGCAAAAACACAGGAAAAATGGAATACCTATTATGTCCTTGTCAGCTTAGCAATTAGGTCCATTGATTTAAATTTAGAAGGACACCATTTGAAGAGATGTCCAGATATTAAAGAAAAACATGTTAAAATGTTAATTATAAATGAAACTTAACATGCTGCTTTATAAGTTTACATTGCTCTCCTTCAATGGAATGTAGATAGAAATATAAAATTATATGTGAGTGTATATGTATATACACATATCTTTATAAATAGGTAAATTTATAAATAGGTAAGGGAACCAGGTTAATTAAAACAAATCAAGGGGATTTCCTCTCCTTGTCCCCTGGGACTGAGCTAACCAGTCTACAGGAGCTTTAAAAAGTCAAGTGATACTTCGGTGAGGAAAATAACATTATGTCACTGTTGTCCTTTCAGGTTAGCAAACAAAAGCTGGATACCGCAAATTATGTAAGTCTCAGCCAGATACTTTTGCCTTACTAAATTACAATGTTAGGGAATTTCCACTACAGTCCTGGGATGTGCCCTGTGAATACCCTACTTCCTAATTAGACCTGTTACCTCGCTTGACCTACTCTTCCTGCTACTCATGTAATTTTATTTAAAAAAAAAAAAAGAAGAAGGAAAAGAAAAGCAATAAATGAGAGTGATTAATGATCTCGTTGGACATGTATTTACCCTTCTACTTTGTTACGTGGGGAGGCAAAGATTAACAGCTTCCTTTAAGATTTCACCAGCTAGATCAGTATTGCGCTCTAGGAATTTCGTAATTAAAACAATATATTTGTGGAAAGAGTTGTGACTAAGAATCAGCAGAGCTGTTTCACACCTAACTCTGACATTTAAGTCTGTCAAGTCCTCTGGGTTTCGGCTGTCTCCTGTGTAACAATATTTCTGTTACCTCAGTTTCTCTGCATGATTTTACTTTGGAAGGATGAGGATAATATCTAAGAGATGCCACAGGGTTTTGTTCTGATTATTTGTGGTGTTGTTGTTTGCTTGTTTGTCTTTAAAGCTTTAGGTTTATGTCTACGTTAAAACTGGAATTTCCCAGACAAGCAAGGCAGAGAATGGCCAAATAATCACAGACTCATTGTAATCTTACGGTATCAGTACCCTTTAAAGATATCCATTCACATACAGCTATTAGCAAGTTTCAATTCTGATTAAATTCCTCTTAAAAGTAAAATGTAGTCAACTTTTGGGGTCTCAATTTTTTATTATTTTAATCTAATAGATTAAATCCTAGAAAATTGCGTTTTAACATCAAGTATTTACTCTTACGTAATATGTTTTAAATAATATTTATTAAATATAGGCTAAAGTCTTACACAGAGCAATTGACTTTATTGAATAGACGTTTACAAGACTAATGGAAACTTTCTATTTGAATTATTCTATGAGGTTGTCAGAATAGAATCAAATTGTACTAAACATTAAAATATTCCTCTTTCAAAGCCTATGTAATTTTATCTAGTCAGTCTATGCCTCAAGGATGTGATGGAGATATAGGAAATCAGAATGGAGGTATGAAAGTTGTGTGGAAAGGATCCAGTGGTTTTCAAAATGTAAGGTATTAGTATGCGGTTGCTGCTATTTGAGAAGGTTAATTTGACTGATTTCATATAAAATATATAATAATAGATGAATGAAGGTTTTAGCATAATAATAAAGGTTTTAATCCTTTTTAATAAATATACTTTATTGTAGTAACCCTGTTGGGCATATTTTGGACATATTTTAGGATTTAGCCTTGCTTTGCTTTGGTACACTTCAAATACTAAGGTGTCTATCCTCATGTTGAATAAAGGCCAAGTTAATGGTGAGCCATTGGAAAAGCAGATGATTACACCATTCTTTGGAGGTAGGAAATTTGGCATCAACTGTCTAAATCGGTGTTTCACAGAGTTAATTTCATATCATATTAATTCAAACAGGTTTTCTCAACTGTGGCACTATTGATATTTTTGGCTGGATAATTCTCGGTTGTCTGGGGCCTGTCCTGTGCATTGTAGGATGTTTAGTATCCTGCTACTAGAGGTCAATAACACCTACCCATTTGTGGCAAGAAAAAAAGACATCCAGACATTGCCAAGTGTCCCCTGGGGGAAAAATTACCTTCAGTTAAGAACCACTTTTCTAATGTTTTATCCCCACTAAATGATTTTATGATGAAATTTATATGACAAATTCAGCAATAATATGACTCTCTCTTAAAGATTCACTTTTAATATTAGAATGTTAAAGATTCTGAGAAGTCTTATTGCAAGGACACCAATTTACTCTGGTCTAATTTGACATTTCCCAAATATTTTGATGACAGGATCATCTATATCTTAGTAATAGCCATTTTAGATTTCTATACCATGTTACAAAACACACTGGAAATTCTGGTAAAATTGAAGGTCTACACAAGCATTTGATTTACTTATAAGAAATAAGAGTTCTTATTAAATGTCTGACTTATTTCTGTACTTTTTTTTTTTTTTTTAGAAGGAGTTTCAGTCTTGTCGCACAGGCTGGAGTGAAATGCTGTGGTCTCAGCTCATTGCAACCTCCGCCTCCTGGTTTCAAGTGATTCTCCTGCCTCAGCCTCCCAAGTAGCTGGGATTACAGGTGCCCGTCACGCTGCCCAGCTAATTTTCTATTTTTAGTAAAGACGGGATTTCACCATGTTGGCCAGGCTGGTCTTGAACTCCCGACCTCAGATGATCCACCCACCTCGGCCTCCCAAAGTGCAGGGATTACAGGTGTAAGCCACCATGCCCGGCCTATCTTTAAGTTTTAAAAAATAATTTAACTAATAATAGACATCAACCATAGTAAACTAATAAAATTGTTTTTTAGCCTCATAACATAGTAGTTTACCAAATTACATGGCAGACATTCATCATTTCCTTTTTGAGAGAAAAGTATTAGTAGTATTCTCCCTTTATGAGTCAAAGAAATAGGGTAGGAAGCAGAAATCCAAATCATATTCTCAGGAGTCCACACTTTTGGTTGCCTGCTCACCTGTCATAGTATACTTTATGGAAGTAGCCATCTCAGCATACTGTCACCCCTTTCCCACAGATTCCAGCCATGCAATTAGGATGGGATCACCTTCCCCTGCTGCATCTCCAGGGGCAATTGGCCTCATCCACTCTGCTCAAACCAATTCCATATTCACAATGATTGGCTCAGTGACAAGCGCTTAACCCAGGCCTAAACTGCTCAGTGCTTGGCATTTTGATAACTCTTTCAGGACTGCCCACTTGACCTAAGTTGGTCTGGTCAGATTGAGGCCTAGGACTTCAGTGCAATAGTTGGGGAAAGAAAAGCCCCTTGGTCAGGTCAAGCAAGTGGTCGGATGAGCAGATAGTTAGGTTAGCAGATATGAGACCTGTGACTGCTGCAACCTTTTGCTGCCACATGGAAAGGTCACCTTCATGAGAAACCAAAACATGGAAGAGGATGGAACCAGAGAATTCCAGAGTGAGAGATGTAGCATCCCAATCGAACTGCCTAAAGCCAGATTATTTTCAGTCGTCCAATAGCTCCTTTATTGTTTTGCCCATTTTGTGTTTAGGTTTCTGTCAATTACAATGGAAACCATTCTTAGCAATATACCTGAAAAGGAAATAGTAATAAATGCTATGTCATTTCAGAAGTTAGTTATCACAATAGAAAACAAAATACTTGATTTAAAATTATTTTACAAATTTCAAATGACATTATATTATTATTATAATGCCTAACTTACATCTCCCTAAGCTAGGTCACGGTTAATCACAAACTTTAAAATAGAAGAAAATAATCACATAATATGGTTAGATACAATTAGTAAGGTGACTCCAAAGGAATGCCACAGACAACTAGCTATCTACTTGTCTAGCCAGAGGTACTGGCTAGAAGCAAAAAATAAAAAAAAAGTACATATATCTGGAGAGAATGTAGCTTCCTAAGGACAGAATAGTCAGAGTGAACAAAAAACTTAGTACGTAACACGATAAAATGCTAACAAAAATAAGCTCTCAGTTGCCTTATTTTTGATAAATAAATGAATGCTTCTATTTATTTATTTAATTTATTGTGGAGAAGCTGGAATCAAGGAAATGATTAAAATCAGTCCAAATATTTGTCTAGTTTTTCCATAAATAGATTCTTGCAAGCTTGTTTCTCCTTTCGATTTCATATCTAAGTTCTAGTTCTTGCAAGAGACACCTTTCTATATATTCTTTCAGCTAATCATTATTCCAGTACAACTCACTTTCATCTTCTGAAGTCCAGACACAGTGAAAGTATTGGACAACAAAAAATAACTTCTTGAAAGGCTGTCACGTGATGGTGCCATTCTAAGAAGTGCCCAAGTTATCATTGACTAAATCCAAAGGTGAGTTACTAACTCTTGCCTTGGAGGAGCTATGAAATAATAGTTACTAGAAGCTACAAAAGACACCAAAAGTGGGTTCTGAATGATTCTGAACACATCTTTAATGTTTTAGGAAGAAGCTTTTGTTTACAAGGGGAAAAAACCCCAAGTAAACAGGATCTATTGACACGGCCACCTTCGATTAGAGTCTCCAAGAGAAAGGCATTCCTAGACTCATAATAATCCTAGAGACCTCAACAGCAATACTTTGGGGGTCTTTATTGTACAGTCGGCTGTGTACGATGTGATCCAAATATTCCCCACAGGCCTGCTTTTAATGTCCAATGAAAAAAATAGTTTCCTTACTTTGTACTTTTTTTTTTTCTACCTAATTGCTCTGCTTACTCATAGTTTCTGTTACCTCATAACTTTGGCAAAGCCCATCATCATCTTTCCAGGCTGATTTCTACAACATTTAACTTTGGTTCCTGCTGCTAAATGACTCAGGCTCTTAGAATTTCCTAGTTCTGATTTTCAGGAGACTCTCACTTGCTGAGCTCATCTTTTGCAAGCCAGGTCATATCACAGTTTTCTCATCAGCTTTTGGATTGGCTGTCTTTGAGTTCAGTGTCTCATTCTTGGTCTAGGTGGGAATCACTAAGGAGGTGAAAACCTGTGCACTAAAATTATTATGAAGCAGTTTTTCCTGGTAAGGAACATATCCATGGTGAACAAGGTGTGAAACATATGTAATAGAGCTTAGCTCTTGCTAATTAGTAAAGCAAACTCCCTACATCCCATTCATCCAATTCAAAAGTTGTCCCCATCTGACACATTCCATCTATCACATGCATTGTAAATACATTGATACCTTAAAAATAGGATGCTTTTGTGTCAACTCCATCTAGTGCCTCCAGAAGAAATGACAAAAGGACACATCAAAGACTGCTTAATCATATTGGAGTCCACTGGGCAATAGTCAAGACTATTGGTCTGAAGCTAGGCTGTCTGGCTATGAAAGTTGGCTCCAATATACAATATCAGGGAAATTATCTTAACTTCTTTATTCCTCAGTCTCCTAGTCTGTAAAATGGGTATGTTCCTCACCTACCTTTTTAGATTTTTGAGAGGATTAAGTGAATCTATGTATCTAAAATACTTGGAAGAACATTTGTCACATAGGAAACTAGCTGTTATTTTAAATAGTACCATTAAAGTATATTCAGTTTTTATCTTCTCTTTTCAATCTGTAAATTAAACAACTAAACATTGCTAAACAATTGATATACAATAGTGGGAAATAACTAGAACTCTTATAATAACTAACTGTTGCAAAAGGGAAAAATAGGACAAAACCTTTATTTCTCAGTACCTGATGCCATGTACCATTCACTTGCTCTGGTCCTAAACACATATTTCATTTTCTGGAATAGTTCATTACCCTGTAACATATGGTTCTCATGGCTGGTACTATAATGTCATTGATTTTGAGATGGTAGGATATTTAAAGGGATGAGTAACTTTAAGAGTATTAACTTGCTGCCTAACTTTTTTTTACAGTGAAGAAATTTGTGATGCTCCCTTTCTCCAGAAAGCACAGATTATAACTTTATTAGCTGCAACATATAGCATGAAATATCAGAATGTCATTCCAGAAGCAAAGCCATTGTAATGGCCTAAATAATTCCAATTACCCCACCAGTTCCACTAGCTTAAGCCCTATTCCTGGTACAAATTTGTTTTATTTGAAGTATTTTTGTTTACTTAAATGTTTACCTAAAGTCTTTTTATAATTAAAAAGATTACTCAGTGGCCTTAATAAAAAGAGAGCTGCTCTTAAGAATATATGTGATCCAAATCTGGAATAAGTGTGTTAATGGGAATCCAAGAAGGTCTAGGAGCCAGTTCTTATCCATATCTCTTAGAGTAAAAGAGACTCTGTATCTTAATGTCTTTTTCCCCTGAGTTCGATACATTTTAGCTTTAGATTGCCATATTCTCCACCTTAAAGCCCCTACACAACTTCATAGCTTCTCTCTCTGTGCCTCTTTTTACCTTCAGAAATAACTACTAATCGCTTGATTTTCTCTGTACTTCTCAATTAAAATCCCAGAGAAAGTGAGTGGTACTGGCCTAGCTTATGTCATTATAGTTTCTGTATAGCTAGTACATTGACTACTCTTGGTCAATACCCATTTCTGCCTAATTATTTGTATTTATTATTTTATGCAGGCTCTGTCTTCAGGGGTGGTGAGTAGGGCTATTTCACTTAGAAGCTTATGCATGGGCAGAAAGTGTTTTGTTGTTGTTGTTGTTTTTTGAGATGGACTCTTGCTCTCGTTGCCCAGGCAGGAGTGCGATGGTGCAATCTGGGCTCACTGCAACCTTCACCTCCCGGGTTCAAATGATTCTCCTGCCTCGGCCTCCCGAGTAGCTGGGACTACAGGCACCTGCCACCACGCCTGGCTAATTTTTTGTATTTTTAGTAGAGATAGGGTTTCACCATGTTGGCCAGGCTGCTCTCGAACTACTGACTTCAGGTGATCCACCTGCCTCAGCCTCCCAAAGTGCAGGGATTACAGGCTTGAGCCACCATGCCCTGCCAAAAGTGTTTTGAATAATAGGTTAATATAATAGCCTGAGAGAAAAGCACATTTTATTCCTCAGGGCATGATACTGACCAACAGATTTGGAGGACCATAAAGAAAACTTCATTTTCAGTGATGTCAATTTGGTAGCTTGAAATCACCCTAGTGGAAGTATTTTCTCCCTGGGAAACCAGCAAACTCAACAAATCAGGGCTTCCCAACTCTGTGCCCCACCCTCACTCTTTCACTCTATAGCTGGTTCATCCACACACTACTGCCTCTTACGTTTCAATGACATTGGCCATGTACCGACACCTGAGTCTATTGCTGTGGTAGGAGAGTGGATTAAACAGGTTGCCCAGGCCTGAGTAGCTCATTCATTACAGCTTTCCGATACAGCTTTTTCCATACATTTATTACATGTGAGACAAATAAGAATGTACAAACTTTTAAAATTCTTCTCTAGGCTATTAATTCTCACAAAATAAGAATGGCACTCTGAATTTTATTACCATTATTGAATATAATTCAGTATCAATAATAAATAGAGCACTCAATCTTATAATTATTTAGAAATTTCCCCGGCCGGGCGCGGTGGCTCATGTCTGTAGTCCCAACACTTTGGGAGGCCAAGGAGGGCAAATCACGAGGTCAGAAGATCGAGACCATCCTGGCTAACACAGTGAAACCCCGTCTCTACTAAAAATACAAAAAAAAAAAAATTAGCCGTGAATGGTGGCAGGTGCCTGTAGTCCCAGTTACTCGGGAGGCTGACGCAGGAGAATGGCATGAACCCAGGAGGCAGAGCTTGCAGTGAGTCGAGATTGCACCACTGCACTCTAGCATGGGTGACAGAGTGAGACTCTGTCTAAAAAAAAAAAAAAAGAAATAAATAAATTTCCTCAAATGCTCCAAAATTAGGTTGTGTGTGTGTCTGTGTGCATATTTAACTAAAAATCAAATATGATAGCATTCAGCGGTTGTAGCTTATTCATGTCTGTACCTTAAGGCCCTGTTGGTTTGCCCCAAATCATCTGAGCTCCTTTAAACATACTTCGTGTTAAAGTGAGCATAATATGGAGAGACTCAGTGACACTCGCTTATAGATCCCCTACAGATACCTGTGTAATCATCAGAAGGTCAGCCTGACCACAGAAATCATTCCTCCTTAGTAGAATAAAACCTAAATTTAAATAATACAAAACCTTGACATTTTTTAGTTGTCCTAGCTGATGCTAAATGTTGACAAGATTCACAGAAGTTCCAAGGCTTCACATGTGTTACAATCATTTGATTTCTCCTACTTTATGTTTTAACGAAGCATTTAAAGTACATAAAGAAAACAGTTGGCTTTGTCTTAGATTTGCCCCTCATCCAGGGGATTTTTATTTCTAATATATTCCATGTCTTTGGACTCTCCTTCACCAGAAATAAGAATTTGTCCTTTTGAGGTATGGTAGCATCAGACACAGATGGAAATAAAGGTGCAGAAAAAACTTGGTTTTGTTCTACACACCTCACCCTCAACTGTACCCAAACAAGACTTGGATTTCCCCACTCCATTTTTGTATCGTATGTCTCAATAAAAGTGGTAACTATGAAAGCAAAGATAGCCCCGGTGAATTAAAGACATGACCTAGTTGTCCAATGCCAATCCTTCCTCTTTGACTATGTATCAAGACTACTTTATAGGAAAAGTGATGAAGCTATCCACCATAATTATTAATAAAAATGCATCCGCACTAAATAGATTGAAGATCAGAAAATTAAGGGTGCACCCACTCAGGCTGTATTGAGAACAGCTGGCATGGGAATACAGTCACAGTGACCTTGTCACTCTCTCTGCTGAAGTGACTTCGGCAGCATTCTTTTCATCCCCATATAGGAAGGAGAAAGCCACCTCCTGCGGATGTAGAGACTTACATGAGGTCTCCTTCCCTTGCTCAAAAGAAAGGTCACGAAAACTGCATACTGATCACATTCTAAACCTTTTTGCCCAGGCCCCAGTGGAAGCCTGGATTAATGAGACTGATAAACTCTGATTTACCCTTTAGGATAGCTCGAGAAAAAGACCCCATGGTGATCATTCAAGGTCAATAGGACAGGCCATCACTAAGCAGCAGCTCTCTTAACTTGCTATTGTTCCAAATGCCTTTGAATCACAATAGGCAATGGCAAATGTGCAAACCTTTCTTTCTTTCCCCTTTCTTGGGTGAGAAGGAGACACTGTCAAAGGTCAAAATTTCCAGGATGAAGTGATATGTCAAAGGTTACTAGAATGTTATATTTATCAAAATTGTTATTGATAAAATATTTTTGGTTCGTACTCTCATTGTGATGATTTTACATTCAGATGACTCATTTATGTTACACTGGTATCTCTAATGTTTCCTTTTAGTTTTTCAACTTAGGGTGAAATGGCAATTGGCTATAAAATATTTAAAGCATTTGTGAAAAAAGATCCCATTTTGACAGAAATGCAAGCAGTAGATAGATGTACATTGTTTGTTCATAATGAAAAAAATAATATATGACATCTAAATACTCATTGGATTAAGGAATATAAAAATGAGTTACACATAGTTTAATTGTATTTCTGAAACATCCAGATAGCATAAAAGGATGTTGCTTGAGCTTTGATGCACCTGCAAGCATTTGATCCCCATATAGGAAGGAGAAAATCACCTGTGGAGGTGGAGACTTTTATGAAGTCTCCCTCCCTTGCTAAAATCCTTGCTCAAAAGAAACATCACAAAAACTGCATACTGATCACAAAAACTGCATATGATCACACTCTAAACCTTTTTGGCCAGGTCCCAGTGGAAGCATTTCTACACACAATTATTTTGTTTCAATTCCAGAGTAATTTTCTACATATGTTTCTACCTTGTAGGACCTTAGTCACCTGTAATACAGTCAGTCAGGGGTAGGCTAGATAATGACCCCTAAAGATGTCCATGTGCTAGTCCCCAGAATCTGTGACTCTGTTTCCTTACATGGCAAAGGGGATTCTTTTCCATGTAAGGCAAAGCATCACATGCTGTGGTTAAGTTATGAATCTTAAAATGGAATTGGGGGGGATGATCCTGGATTATCAAAACGGGGCCGGAGCGGGGTGGCCTGGATTGGGCCCCTGGTGGGCCCAATATAATCAAAAAGGTATTATAAATCTAAAAAGGAAGCGGAAGAGTCAGAGGAGGAAGGGCAGATGTGACCATAGAAGAAAAGTTAGGCGCGATGCCAATGCTGGTTTTCAAGATGGCGCCAAAGAATACGGGCAGCCCCTAGAAGATGGGAAAGTCAAGGCAAGGAATTTCCCCCTGGAGCCTCCAGAAGGAATGCAGCCTTGCCCACACCTTGATTGGCAGCCTGTGAGACCCATTTTGGGCTTATAACCTCCAGAACTGTAAGTTTAAAGTATTTGCATTCTTTGAATTCACTGAATTTGTGATAATCTGGTACAATGACAATAGGAAACAAATACATGATCTAATAACTTTATTATATAATTATAAAGAGTCTTTGGGGTTTTATATAAATATATATATATACACACACACACACATATATAACCTAACTTAATATCCATTATTAAAATGATTATCAACACATTTCAGTTGATTCAACTTTCCTTTACTTTTCAAAGATTTAGACCACTATTGGATTCAGTAAAGACCCATGACTAAAATATCAAGTTACTTATCTTTTAGTCAACTCAACATAATCCATCTTACCTGTCTTAAAAGTACTTGCAACCGTATTAACCTTTTACAATTACTGACCTAAAATTAAGCTTACTTTATTTAATATGTTACTCAGTTTATTGTTGACAATCCAGAAAAGAGTATTCTAAATAAGAGATGATGTTGAAATTTTGTTTTATTTTGAGATTAGCTATAAATGTCTTCTAGCTCTTGGAGATTCTGGGAACTAAAACTAAATAACTCATTCAACTTTGAGAAACTCATAGTCACCTAACTCTTTGAATGCAATTTACTAAATTATGCAATGGGCTAATGAAAATGATCTAACAAATACACCTGTGTTTTTATTTTAGGAGAATCTAACAGGAATGATATGTTTTGTTCTTGAATCAAGTTTAGGAAATTTCAAATCTTTCTTTTATTTATTTAATTAATTAATTTATTTATACATAAATAAATGTTTATTGTTTACTTATTTATATGTATATATTTATTTATTTATACATAAATTAAACAGAGTCTCACTCTGTTGCCCAGGCTGGAGTGCAGTGGCGTGATCTCGGCCCACTGCAACCTACACCTCCCAGGTTCAAGCGATTCTCCTTGCCTCAGCCTCTCAATAGCTGGGATTACAGGTGAGGGCCACCACGCCCGGCCACTTATTGTATTTTTAGTAGAGATGGGGTTTCACCATTTTGGCCAGACTGGTCTTGAACTGCTGACCTCAAATGAGCCACCCGCTTCTGCCTCCCAAAAGTGCTGGGATTACAGGTGTGAGCCACAGCACTCAGCCAAATATTGCTTTTAAACATATGATATAGGCATTTGGAAATGTTATCATTCTTAATTATCACTTGCTCACATAAAAAAGAAGCTTTGATATTTTTATCAGAAGAAATAATACTTTTAATTCTCTTGCATTTGTTTAAGAAAATTTTTAACCTCAGACTATATCTGTGCATTGAGAGGTTAACAATAACCTTGCCTGTATCATCAAGGCCGGAAGCAAAGATGGAAAGCTCAAGATCTATAAGTGTAAACATTTTTATAGAGATGGGGTGGAAATAAAGCATGCTTTTTTCTTGTAGTTTAAGATTTTTTGCTGTGAAGTAAGCAAATAATTCTAAAACTTGGAATCATGACTTGGAAAAAATTAGTATGAGAAACTTCAAGAAGGAAAACAATTGGGTCGCAACCACAGAGTATCTGGCTTCACTCCATTTGTTCCCTGAAGGTGACCTGATGGATGCCAAACTTTCACAATTGTGCAATCTTTACCTTTAGGACTGAAAGTGAAGTATTAACTGCCTATATAATTTAGGCACAATCTGGGCCTAAGTACTAAATACATTTTTATTGTCAAGTTCTCTGAAGTAGCCATTGTAGATCTTGCTCAAAAAAATTTGTAATATCTGTTTGTGAGTTTTATTATTGGCAAAGTCTGCCATATCACATTGTTTGCATGGACATAGTTGAGGAGCTCTGATATTGACCAGGGGTTTAGTTTAATATAAGGTGACTGGTTTTCAGTCCTATTGTGCAGCCAATAATAAGTTCCTTCTATCTCATCAAATTTTGTTTTATAAAGTAAATAAGTGTGAAGTTAATATACTATAAAACAGTTACATCTACTACTAGGTGTACACATAATATTTGAAATTCAAACCCTTAGAATAAACAGATATGGAATAAAAAAGAGAGGCAATAAATGTATAAGTTAGAGGATTTTTTGGCTCAACATTTTGATATACTTTAAAATTAATTTAGCATATATTAAGGAACAGAATAGTTTTAAATGTTCAAGGAGCAAGGCTTTTTTTTTTTTTTTTTTTTTTTTTTTTTTTTTTTTTTTTTTTTCCCCCAATAGGAATAAGTTAAATACTGGCTGGGTGTGGGGACTCATGCCTATAATCTCAACACTTTGGGAGGCTGAGATAGGAGGATTCCTTGAAGCCAGGAATTCAAGAGCAGTATGGGCAACAAAGTGAGGCCAGTTTCCTAAAAAAAAAAAAAAAAAAGAAAATAGCCAGGTGTGATGACACAAATCTGTAGTACTAGCTAGTCAGGAGGCTGAGGTGGGAGGATCACTTGAGCTCAGGAGTTGGAGGCTGCAGTGAGCTGTGATCATGCCACTACACTTCATCCTGGATGATACAGCAAGACCCTGTATCTCCAGCCTGGGTGATAGATCAAGACCCTGTCTGAAGAGAAAAAAAAAAAAGAATATATTAAATATTGTATTAAGATTTCCTATACTCAAAGTGCATAATTATCTCAAAGGATCTTTTTACTTCAGGCTACCTGAAGGCAAAATTATAAAGCAAGAAAAGTTTGCATTTAGCATTTCTTCTCCTATTATCTTTCACTTTTAAGAATGAATTTGTGACCCTAGGCCCCAAGCTAACCTGGATGCTCATAGAGAGCCTTTTCTTCTTCCTCTCAAAATCTTTTTTCTGTGTACACTGTAGGATTCAGTACTCTACTCTCTTGGTAGTCCTGATTTAAAGGTAACTGATTGTTCTTCCCTCCTGAGTTCTAGCCAGAGTCCTGTTTGTAATGGGGTTACTCACATATTGAGCGATTTTCCCTCACCACCAGCCATGCAAAATGCATGACTCAAAAGTCTCTACCACTTCCATACTTCACAGAGGATCAAAAATGGCCTGAAATAAATTATGCAATCTCAGCTATGTATTCCAGGATTGAATATAAAAATGAGAAATGTTCTTTTGGTGGTTATCTCTAAATAGCCCTAATGGGTTTCCATACAAGTGAAGTGGGGACTATAACCAAAATTTCATGGGAAATGACATGACTATAAGTAATTCAACTGATGTTACTTTATCCTATAAAACTGAGCTCCAACTGCCCAAGACATCGCAGATACAAAATTAATTTTCCTCCAGTCCCCCACCATTCTTGCCTTTACAACTTTTTCTACTGCAGTTAAGGCAGAGCTATCTCAGGGGATCAATGCATCATTCTGTTCTTGTTGAATTACGTCTTTGAATGTTTTTGAATTTTCCATTTTTGTGTGTGTGGTTTTGTAAGTTTATTTTTAGCATTAGTGAGGTTTAGAGAGAAGAAAAATATATAAGGGTATCTGAGGCTATTTTTAAAGAACTAACACAATTGTATAAAATTATTTTTAAAAGAGGAAATAGGAATGAGAGGAAGAATTATACAGGTTCTATATACATTATATTTTATACAGTGAGCTTTGTAGCTAGCTGAAATGCTGAGAACTTATGTGGTATTTGTTTTGTAGCCGTATTAGTCTATACTCCCCTCTTAATTTTCTGTTTGGTTCATCTTCTAAATTCAATTTTACTAATGGAAAATTGATATAGATTACTAGAAAAAGACTTACATAGAAAAAAAATGATATAGTTCCCAAATTTATGACTGAGGTTTAAGGTGTCCCTGTGGGAGTCTTGAAGTCACGTTATAAGGGAACAAAAGAGCATTGAACATGAGGAAAGAGACTGGATCTAGAACAATTCCCCTCAGTCATGTAAATTTTGGCAGTGTTAACTCGTAAGATGAAGACAAATAAATAACCCCAAAATAACCACCTGAAGTAAATGCACCCCAACTGCCTAAAAATTACTCAATGGTATATTGTTGTTAATAATACAAAAAGTATAATTCCTCATCGGTTGAAGATTATTATGCTCTTTGTCACTATCCAAAGGTATAGATTACCACATCCTTGGCTCCCAATATGCATTAGTGAAGGTGAAGATGTTGACATAAAGGAACGATGATGGATTTGCCCAACGTCACCTAGTAAATTAATCAATGGAGAAAGAAGCAGAGCAAAATACTACTCCATTTTCAAACTCCATGGCAGAAATCAAACAAACTATACATCCCAACAGATGGAATATGCTTATGTATTCTTGAAACCTAAACTACATATTTAAAAATAAAGCCAATTCTCTTACTTGTGTGCATTATTTTTTAACATTTTACTTTAAAGTAATTATAATAGATAGGCATTTTTTTGTTGTTGTTTAAGGAAATCTACAGAATCCAAGTATTTCAAACCTGCCAGGATTCCTTCCTCATTCATGTTGTTCAACTGAATGATATTTTCCAAAATCCTGTCTGGTGATAAAATCTTATTAGAATAATAATAAATATATGTTACAAATAAAATGTCCTCCCAACCCACACATATAAATACTTCCTCATTAATTTCCTCATAATTAAAGAGTTAAGTTTCTGTATTCTATAAGTCATTGTGCTTGGAACTGAAGGTTTATTATTTATTTAATTTTTTGAGATGAAGTTTCACTCTTGTTCCCTGGGCTGGACTTTAATGGCTCGATCTCAGCTCACTGCAACCTCCGCCTCCCAGGTTCAAGAGATTCTCCTGCCTCAGCCTCCCAAGTAGTCAGGAATACAGACAACCACCACCACCTCTGGCTACTTTTTTATATTTTAAGTAGAGACAGGGTTTCACCATGTTGGCCATGCTGGGCTCGAACTCCTGACCTTCAGGTAATCCACCCACCTTGGCCTCCCAAAGTGCTGGGATTACAGGTGTGAGCCACCGTGCCCGGCCAGAACTAAAGTTATAACAAAATAATAGACATGGATTTGCCCCCAAAGTTCTTACAGTTTACTTGGTGAAATGATATTTATTTATATCCTTAAATTTTTCCTTGCCAAAACACACGGTAACTTCTGGCACTCTCAGTTTCTTATATTGTCCAAATTCTTACTTGTAGAACAAGACACAACTGGCCAGCACAAGTTAAATGCCGAATAAACAATACAGAAAATAAAGCCAAAACTGCACATTAAAAATAAATTCACTTCTATAAAATTTCTTCTAAAACGCCTCACTGTGCAAACATACAGGATTTTAAAGCCTAAGTAGTGACCGTTCTGCACAAGATAATGGAGGCAGAGTTTGAGTTCTGGCTCCCAGACACACTGTGTGATTTTAAAGAAATCATTTAACTGCTATTACTGTTTTACAATAAGGCTGATATTGGCATTTGGGGCAGGATAATAATTCTTGGTCAGGTCTGACTAAAAATTTGTATGATGTTTACTATCCTTTGCTTCTAATATCAAAGATCAGCACCAGCTTCCATTTACTTTGACACCAGTCCTCTTTCCTAAACCCTCATATTTTGCAATAAATTGAGCAGGAGTTAGGGATGGGTGGGTGATACGGCCTTGGTTGAGTGCCTGTATTTTTTAATGATTATATACCTCTGATTTCCTCATTTAGAAATGAGACTTTTAGTTCACAAATTAATGTACCTCCCTCTGTTTTGAATTTCTTGAATTCCCTACAGTTTACAACATAAAGTAAAATCACAAAGATAACCTCGTTAAGGCTTTTTGTGTTGCTGTTGACATTTTGTGTTGTTTTTCTTGTCCCACAAGTATGACCATTACATGTAAGATATATATTGGTGGGCATTGGAGAGGAAGGTGGGGAGCGGCTAGAAGCAGAGCATAGAGTAGGATAAGACAAAAACAGAATCTTCTCTGCCGTGTTCACTTATTAAAATCCTTGTAACTTTCAAAGCCCAATACAAATGTCAAGTCTAAAATATTTTATTTTATCCTCTTCTTTTCTCCTCCTCTTAGCATTAAACTATGTGTACGCCCTGAAACTGAAAGAAACAAAAAATTCATTGCATTATGCAGCAACTGGTCTCAGTAAAACAAGGTTAATTTTAATAAGGATAAACACTGTATCTCATGGGTCTCAAAAAGTAACTTTTTGAGCACAGAATCACGTATTTCTCAGTAGCATTTATTAAAGAGATTATAGAAGATTATCAAAACTTCTATGAGCTAAAATAGCCAACAGAAAATGAATGGTGACTATGTACACATGTCATTATTAAAAGGGGCCAAAGAGGTATTCCTGAGATTTCAGGAAGATGAGGCTCTTTTCCCTAAAATCAGAAGGAGTTTCTATGCCACAGCTGTATCTTTCAGAGGACTCTGCTGTACCCCTCACCTGTTGCCTGGTGGGTTCCTTTATCTGCCTCCAGTTCTTCATCTATCACTAAAAATAGAAAGGCAGGGACGCTTAGGAACAAAATTCTGAGTAAGCTGATCTTGGGTAGCTGCCTTTGATCTCTCTCTCTCTCTCTCTCTTTTTTCTTCTGAGATGGAGTCTTGCTCTTGTCGCCCAGGCTGGAGTGCAGTGGTGTGATCTTGGCTCACTGCAACCTCCGCCTCCTGGGTTCAAGCGATTCTCCTGCCTCAGCCTCCCAAGTAGCGGGGACTACAGGTATGTGCCACCACGCCCAGCTAAGTTTTGTATTTTTAGTAGAGACGGGGTTTCACCATGTTGGCCAGAATGGTCTCAATCTCCTGACCTCGTGATCTGCCTGGCTCAGCTTCCCAACGTGCTGAGATTACAGGTGTGAGCCACCACATCTGGCCTGATCTCTCTCTCTTTCTTAGTGATTTCTTATGATTTTGCATTTACTTTCTTTTTTGAAATTTAGTTTAGTCATATTTCAAGACATTTTCATTCATTTTGAGATTGAGCTCCATCCTTTTAAATGGAAAGAGGGCTGGGTGGAATATGTAAAAGTGGGTGACCTTTATCCAGTGACAAAATTGAAAGAGAGATTTATGATCTTGAAAGGATACGTGTCTACGTAGATGGCAAATCTCAGCATTCCCAGCCTCTGCCACTGCCTAATTTCCTTCTGCCACATTGCTTTGCAGCAGTGTTCAGTCACTGTCTTTCTCAGTATGTTTCAATGGACAGGAACATTTACAAATGAAATCCTTACTAAAGGTGAAGTAAAACGATTTTCTCCTTCAAGATCTGAATTTAGGAACCTGTCTTTCCCCATAACAGCTGATGACATCTCTGGTGTCTAGGAACAGAAGGGAGAATCCATCTGTTGGCAGGAAGAGAAAAAAAAAAAAAAGAATGTACACAAGGTAATGCACATTTGCAATTTATTCTAAACACCAGAGACAGGAAGTGTTGAGTTGAAGTCTCAATGCTAAATGTCTAGGTGCATTCTTTTTTATTACATGCAACAGTCACATTTAGAGTGAACTTAAGATATGATGCTTTGAATAGTCATGTTTCTTCCCCTCAAATCATTTTTCAAAATATAAATTATAATCTGAAAGACAGTGCCATGTTAGAAAAATTAAACTAGATATACAAGGCACTTTAAAATGATCACTGCCATTTAGTTTGTTTCCACTATCATTTTAGATTATCTGATGCAGAGAGAAATCCATATGGAGATACGCCCTTTAACTTGGAGCCTCAGGATATTTTTCTTTATATTTTTGGTGTTTTAAAAATTATTGATTTTGTCTTAGGAAAAAACTGTGTGCATACCAGGCCCATAAAATTGGCTGAATCAGCAGAATAACCTGTCAGGCTCACTGTGTATTGCAAGTTCATCATTACCCAAAAAAATGGGCTCTTGTGAGCTGCCTGGGTTGGATCATTTTAATGATGTGTTACAAAATATATCTGAGTGGCTATAAACAGTCTCCCTTTTGTTTAGGAGAAAGAAAAAGAACACAAGGGCAAGTAAAACACTTCCTGTTGCAAAGTGGTGATCACTCTTAAAAACAATTCACATACGTTTCACAAGGCTCCTCTTTGACTAACCACCCACAGTCACACGAACTCACAGCAGGGTGTGTATGTGTGCATGCACATGTGTCTGTTTCCTGAAAATTTTTTGAATTTGTTGTATTTCACGATAGGTCTAAAAAATTAGGATTCTTTAAAACGGGTTTAACTTACATTTTTATGCTGAAAATACACCAAAGAGCTGAAAAGACTTTAAGGAATGGAAATCTTTGCCTTGTCAGGTTTGATGTAGTGAAAAAGGCCCTGAATTCCCAGTTCTTTACTTTATGAGCTACCTTTGGGAAAACTGTTTAATAGGTAACTATAGAACATCACATATATGTGGTGGGGTTCATGTAAAGTGTGTCCGGCATATCACAGGTATTCTACAAGAGTGGTTGGTTGAATCTGACCGACATCTATTGTTCACTAAGAGAATCGACATCACAGTTCAGAGAGTTTCTCATCATTTGGGCCTCAAACCAAACAAATCATTAAAACATACAAGACACACACACACAGACACACAGATGACCTTGAGAAAAAAACTAAAGCAAAGGGCTCCATTTTAATTTGAGGAAAAAAGACATTCAAGACACGACTCAAGTGAATTATTAGGACCTTTGAATATAGGTCTTATTTTATAAGATGGTCTAGCAGCATGGCACAATGGTCTGTACTCAGACTTAGATTCTCTTGCTCAAAGCTCTCCCTGGAGTAAAGTGAACCAAGAGACTGAGGCTTAAGCTTTATCTTTCTCATCCTACTCTTGACAGTGAGGTGGGTGGCAGGAGGGGTTTAGTTAGCAGAAAAAAGCACACTTTTCTTTGCCTTTATTTGAACTTCAACTCTGTTGGGAGTAAGCACAGCATCCACATTCATAGAGCAGAGCCAGAGTGGAGTTGTACTGCTAATAGTTTTGCATTCCACCTGCTTTAGTATAAATGGGAGAAGAAGGCACATGATAACTTTCTTTTTCATGTTTGTTGAAGTTTCTGTTGGATCCCACACTTTCTAAATAAGGATTATTTTGACATGAGGTCCAACCTGAAATTTTACAAAAATTATTAACTGTTTCTCCCTTCTATGAATGAGGCAGTCAGAATATCAGGATATGAAGGAGATTCTGTTTCTTTGATGGGCAGTCTATTTTTTGATCCTTTAGAGGATCCCTTTTCTGGAACCAATCTTGGCTAATTCTGGTGTCAACACTTTGCCAGGATAAGACTTACTCAAGTACTTTCAATAAAGAAACTACAGTTGAATAAAGTGAAACTTTATGAAACTACAGTATCTTTATTTCCAATGTGTGAATGACTGAAGAGATTATTGAAGATCATTCATGAAATCCTTTTTCTCTAACACTCAGTGAGTCTGTGGAAGTAGACGCCCTGAGGCCAAAATTGAAAAGAAAGGGCCCAATCTACACAGAAGAGAGACTGCGGAAACAGACCCTACTGCCCTACCACCGTGCTGTACTTGATACACACCAGGAGTCTTACTGAGGTCACACCCTTCACCAGGAATCTGAAACGCAGTTCAAATTCTGAAGAAAATTCATTCTAGAGCTCCCTCCAGAGGTCATGATAATCTCCACTGCTGCAGGAATTCTGGGGAAGAGAGGAGGAAAGCAACACACATACACACACACACCACACATATACACCACACGCAAATACTCCACACACACACCACACACACCCACACCCACCACACACACACACACCACACACACACACACCACACACACCTCTGTGCTCTACCATCTCTTTCTTCATCCCATTGCCTCCCTCTACTACTCATAAAAATGGCAAAACCTCTCACACAACTGGACAGAGGGTCCCCAGCTGGTCCCCCATAGGGGAGCTTGTTTCCATTGGCTCTCAGAAGTCTGTTGCTGTCAAAGGCGGCTGAATACCTAATGTGTATTATTCAAACAAACAAACAAACAAACATAAAGTAAAGCTCCTAGTAATTGTGCCTCTCAGCAATTGCTTTCAGAATAGAACTCCTCAAACTCTAATGTGCTCAGGAATTATGTGGGGATCTTGTTAAAAAGCAGATTCTGATGCAGTTAAGTTTGGGATGAAGTCTGAGATTCTACATTTCTATAAGCTCCCAGGTGAGACAGACACTACTGATACTCAGACCACAGTTTATCATGGTTCTGAGTATGAAGATCTCAGCATCACCTCTGATAGACCTTTTAGAGCCGGGTTCTTGGGGGAGCTATCTAACATCAATACTGTACCCAACTGCTCTTCCTAAGATGTGTGTGTCATAATTTTGTAAGGATTAGGAATCAATTTTGATTACAATGAGTTTGTTGGTGTTAAGGTCTGGGGTTAAGGTCTCTTTAATGTCCTCTTTTTTCCTCTCTTCTCAGGGTATCTCCCATCCCTACTCCTTTTTTATTTTGAGCAGGGTATTGCATTGTTACCCAGACTGGAGTGCAGTGGTGTGATCTCAGCTCACTGCAACCTCGGCCTCCCAGGTTCAAACGATCCTCCCACCTCAGCCTCCCAAGTAGCCTGGACCACAGGTGTGTACCACCACACCCAGCTAATTTTTGTATTTTTTGTTGAGACAAGGTTTTGCCATATTGCCAGGGCTGTTCTCAAACTCCTGGGCTTAAGGATCCACCTGCCTCAGCCTCCCAAAGTGCTAGGATTACAGGCATGAGCCACCACACCTGGTCTCCCCACTCCAACATGTGAATGATTTCCATATCTAGTTCTGAGCCACATTCCAGACTGGCAGATCCAACTGCTTCTTCCCCAAACCAACCTGTTGATTTCTGAGGCATCTCAGATTCTTCAAAATGTTTTGAATGGAATTCATTATCTTTTCTACCCTAAGTGGATATTTTGGCTAAGTTTTGCATATTGAGAAATGACCTAGTCTTCTAATCAGTTATCCAAACTGGAGACTGATGATCATCTTTTCTACGGTTTTATTTTTCCTCCCCATATCATCTATTGGTCATTATGTCCTGTTCTTTCCACCTCCTATTTACCTGTTGTATCTAACCCCATGCAAATCTTTATAGGTCAGTGTCTGGCTTAAAAATTCATTACAATTCCCTACTGTCATTAGGAGCAAATTGAAAATCCTTTTGATGACACACAAGATCTTTTTCAGTTTTGACCCCCATCAAGTCAGCTTTATTTCTTGTCATGTTCTTTCCCCCATATCCACGTCCATTCCTTAAGCTCCAGCCGTGTTCAACTTCTTGCAAGTTTCCTGATGTATTATATTCTGTAATTCTCACTTTTGTTCTTCACAGGTTCTTTTCCACTTGACAAATTCATCTTTTTTTTCATGACTGATCTAAGGTGTTCTTCAACTTGGCTTTCTTGGCAAATCTTCTACAGCCTCTTGAGAATTTAACTTTACCAAAGTAATTGACACTCTATATTGAAATTGTCCATTTATTTCATGACTAAATGCAACTGTGAGAACCTTGGTGACAGGTATCATGTCCATTTCATCTATGTATCTCCTGCCTTTACCACAAAACCAGGGGTTGCAGGCTGAACTGCATCCCCCGTTAAAAGGCATACTGAGTCCTAACCCCCTGTGACTCAAAATGTGATCTTATTTGGAAATAGTCTTTGCATATTTAAATGAGTTAAGATGTGGTCATTAGGGGGGACTCTAATCCCATATGACCGGATTATATTCCCCTTATACAAAGGGGAAATTTGGACACAGATGTGCAGAGGGAAACCTTTTGAAGACACACAGAGAAACTTTCACATGATATGAAGACAAAGATTGGAATTACGTGTCTGCAAACCAAAGAATGCCAAAGGCCCCAGACAAACCACAGAAACTAGAAGAGGCAAGGAAGGATTCCCCTACAGGTGTTAGAGAGAGCATGGCCCCACTAACACTTGGATTTCAGACTTTCAGCTTGCAGAACTACGAGATAATACATTTCTGTTTTTTCAACCACTCAGTTTGTGGTACCTTGTCATAGCAACCCTAGCAAACTAGTACATGAAACAATACCACGTGATGCATAGAACAATCTTAAATAAATGAATGAGCAGGTCTCCCACACACAAAATAACTACCAAAAGTACGGAACGTCTCACTTCTATAATTTGGTCAGAAGAAGAAACGACAGTCTTTGTCTGTAAAATGCAAGTGATGATAATAATAATTATACTTTCCAGAGGAAACTGTTGCAATTAAATGAGTAAATATACATGAAACACTTATAAACAGAATATCAAATGGCCAAAAATGTTTATTACCATTATTATTATCACTCTGTATGGAACATGGGAGGGTACATTTACACCAGAATATCGAGGTCTAGGACATGGGTCCTACAAGATCCCAGCCCTTGCACCCAACACGTGCCTTCTCCATGACTGACCCACTGTGAGACTTTCATTGCCTGTCAGAGGCCAGATACGTGCTGGCAACCATGAATGTGCTTGGCATTAGGCCACAGTATTTCCCCTTCAAAATGAGTGTCTGAAATTGTCATGTAAGTCATGAAAACAGAATAAAACAAAACACATGATTCATTGTAGATCAATATTTGTTTTATAAATAACTACTAAGGGGTTTTTTATTAAGTAAACTTGTCAAGAAAAATCCAAGTTTCAGAAAATAAATAAGATGATTATTCACATCACATAAGAATATTTATTTTCCAGAACTTTGTTAAGCAAGACACAGAATTTATTCAAAGCTAAATAAAAATATAAATTGCATTTAAACATTTTTGCTCAAAATTCTAATTCACAGGGACAGTGTAAACATTTTGACCATGAATAAAATTTGGACGATCTTACAGATTACTCTTTTTGCTTTCTCTACTCAGAAGTGCTGCCTCCTTTAAGGACCTTCCTTAAGAACCCTGTAACTTAATAATCTAAGTGTTCCCTAAGCCCTCATTAAATCCTGCTAACAAAATTGAATCTAATGATGTAAAAATCTTATGTTAAAAATGACAAACATATTTAAAATGTTTGCCATCCCCAGGAATGTTTAAGATAATCAAATGGCCTTTGATTCCACATACTTTAGATGTTTTGTGAGGGTTTGGAGAGGGATTTTCTTCAGTACCCAATTTCTTCATCTTGTCATTCATTCAATAAAGCCAAGGAACATGCAGGAATAAAATAATTCATACATTTGTTACTTGCTTTATAAACATACTTTGGGAAGCAATCATAAAGTAAAACAAGTAAACAGCAAAGTTGAAAGGAAAGCAAGAAAGACAATTCTCACTGAAAAATAGATTAGAAGACTGGTTGTCAGTTGCTGAAGATGTTCTGTGGCCTGGAATAGCCAGGCCCCTGAACTCTTCATGGAGTGATGTAAAATATTTTAAACAGAGCAAATATAATTTGGTTGAGAAAAAAGTAAGGATAAAAAGAAGAAAGA
Organism: Macaca mulatta; assembly: GCF_049350105.2. Taxonomy (NCBI): domain Eukaryota; kingdom Metazoa; phylum Chordata; class Mammalia; order Primates; family Cercopithecidae; genus Macaca; species Macaca mulatta. The sequence goes on along the minus strand of NC_133409.1, from coordinate 160,204,874 downwards.
AAAATAAGAGACAAAACACCTTCTACTTGACCGGTTGGTCTTATTGGCAGCATGCCAAGGATGAATTGGTGGTTTATGCAACCAAGAAAGAATGTGAAAGAAAAGAGAGACTAAGAAAGCAACCAACAATTTTAGGTTGATCTCACATGTCTCACTTTCCTTATATTCACATGAGCACTATTCAGTTTCCTTCTCAAGGCCTGTATGAACTTAAGAGTGACTCTGAAGCATGGGGAAAGGGAACTAGCTCACAAGTGCACAGTGAAATGCTGTTTGCTTTGAGGTTGGTGGATGCCTCATTTTAAAGATAATTGAATGAAATGAACTATTTGTAAATATTATTATATATCATCACTATTTTTGGCACAAAAATAAGAAATGAAGACAGTGACTTGGCAGCTATGCTGCGTATAAGCAAGACACTTATCTTGTGGAAGGGACAGTCTTTCAGGAAAAAGAGGATCTTTTCAAAAAGGGAGCATTTTGTTTCCAGAAGGCTATCCCAGCAATGAGAATACACTAGTACTAGTAATACTTGTGATAATGTTAATAGATTCCTGACTTTATTTGATTTGTAAAGGAAGAAATACCATAATATTTTTCTATTTTTCTTTACACACCTAGGTTAAACCACACTAACATAAGATCATAGATATGTGATATTTGTTATCTCAATATTAATGAGAATAAAATTAAAGATGCCCTTTTCTTCATGTTTATGTAAAATAAACATTCAGAAAATGGTGGTGACCAGTGATTCTGTCTGGAGTGGTGGTGGAAGTACTGTTGACAGGTTGAACTAGGATGCCTGGTACATTGCAATGAAATCAGCATCCTTTCTCCTACCCATTAAATACCAGGAGCACTCTTACCCTCAATTATTGGGAAAACCCAGAACATATAGCTTCTTTCCCCCACCTACTCCCTGACACATACATTTGCAAACATTGCCTGGGTGATTGGTGCTATCCCTGACTGAGAGACACAGATCTAGAATTAAAAAGTATATTTTTCTTAAAATGGGAAATACAATTTCAAGGAACATATTTATTTTTTCTCTTTTAATTTCCTCTCCCTTCTCCCACCTCAAACAGGTTATGAAGCCGAGAACAAATTTCTAGTTTTTAGACATAATCCACAACTTCAGAGTGAGAAAATATGTGCAGTATCTGGCACAGAGTAGGTGTTGATGAACTCTGAGTTTCTCTCTGGACTCATCCTTGCTTTGCCAAGAGTAGAAAATAAAGTAAGGAAACATTTCATGCTGAAATATTTTGGTTATGGCTTTATTGCTCATTTGGACATGATAAGTCATTTTCTTACCCATTGGCTTATCAAAATCAGGCCATTCACTCTTGTTCTGTCACCTGAATGGACAAGGCATAATTTGCTTTCTATTAGAACACAGAACCCAGTCTTTTCTAGCCAAGTTGCAGGCGAATTTCGTAGGAATTATCAACCATTAAAGGAGGCCATGTACAACAAGGCATGAGCACTTTGCTGACTGATAGAGACTGCTATTTTATTTTTGGAAAACAGCCTAAAGCTATTATTGCTCTGGGTTTTTGACAGGCATCATATATTGCTATTTCAGAAGAAAATTTAGCTTTAAAAATCTAGTAGCCTGAGGGTTTGGAAGCAGACTTAAATTTTTAATAAGTTGTCAAAAAATACTTTGCAGTATTCATTTGTAACTGAACTAAATTCTGCAAATTAATATATAAACTTCCCAACATTAACAGTTTGTTGTTCACAAACAGTTAAAGGGCCAGTTATCAAGCTTATGCAAAGAGAAATAGGAGGTGCTACTGGATTCCTGTCATTTCTCTTTGTGCTAAACAGAGACATACTATCCTGAATTTATTTTTGTCTAGAACTAAACTGAAACCTTATTTTAGTTGGTTTTAATTTGAAACCTTAATTTAGTTGGTTTTAATTTGTGCATGCAAGTAAACTTCTCAGAATAGACTCTGCAATAAAACTTATAATTATCCATAGGTCACTGAGAAATCCATTTAGCATCCAGAAAGGGAAACAGAAAGAGAGCAAGGAGAGAGGAGAGTATGAAGGAAAGAGGGAGGGAGAGAGAGAGTAAAAGACTATCTTTTGGTTGAGGCTGAGGTGATGATATCAATAGATGACTTAGTCATCTGCAAAGCAGCCTTCAGAACTGATTATATGATGACTGTCAATTGATCAAACTTGTGTACAAATGTCAAATGTTGAGTATTTGGTTGACTCAAACATTGTTTTTGGTCCGGCAAGCAGTTGGGTCTGGGATAGAAATATAGGACCTTGAGTGGTTTGGATTAGGTCTAAGAGAATGTAGAGTGTCTTTATGGAATCTTTGCAGTCTCATAATGAAACAAGCAGGACATTCTAATCAGACACAGCCTGTTTTGAAGTCTATATCTTTCTCTTATAAGTTTCGGAACTTTATCCAAGATTTTTATTCTGTCTGAGTGTCAGTCTCTCTAAGTAAAAAATTTCAACAACAATAACAATGAAAATAATAATAACAAAAATAATACTTGCTTTATTGTGTTGTTATGGATTTCACTAAGAAAATACATCAGAAAAAAACTTCTGCAATTGTTTCTGCATTGAATAACCAGTATTTCCTTTTCTGTTTACTAATGGTTGGGACCCAGGGCCAAAAGAGTGGCTCTAGTAAACTTCTAGAACTTATTTAGGCTATTCAGGATGACAAACGTGGGTCAAATACCCAGGGAGTGGTATGTGACTACTGTATACTAGAGTTAGCCTGTGTACAGTCTTACAGGGCACAGAAATAGGACACAGAATCAGCTGCTTTCTGACTGGTGGGAATAAATCTTTAGAATACAGTTTTCAAGATGTTTAAAACTGTATCTAAAATGTAGAAATAATCTGGTACACTCTGTAGGATTTCCTTTAAATAATGCAATACAAAATCAAAATGTAGTGAGAAATAATAAGATAAAATTGGCAAAATGATGATACTTTTTGAAATTGGGTTCTAGCTATACAGGAGTTTCTTCTACTATTTTCTCTACTTTCATGTGTGTTTCAAATTTTCCATAATAAAAAGATAATATTGGCATTCCTGAAATTTTTTTTGCATCTTGAGCCACTTTGAATAGCTAATGAGGGAAATTGATAACTCTGTCCAGAAATACATATACATTCAAAAATATGTGGCTATGTTTGCAGTGGTTCACAGTGAAGTGGCATCATTCATCTGGGGTAATACCCGAGGTTCATTGTCTCACGCCAAGGAAATCAAGGATGTGGACACGCAAGGAATAAGTTTAAGAGCGGAATTTTAAAAGACAAAAGAGAAAAGCTCTCTTGTAAAGAGGGACGGTGTTCTGAGTAGATCTCCCTGGTTTGCGACGAGATGTGGTTGGTTTTATAGATGAGCTTGAGGAGGCGGTGTCTGATTTACATAGGGCACAAAGGATTGGTTGAACCAGTTGTGTCATTGACATAGCACGTGATGAAGCTGGCCACCCCACCCTAATATTTTATTATGCCGATGGATTCTCTACCTGGCCGGCGCCATGTTGCCTGCTTCTTTACTGCACATGTGGCAACAATGAAGAAAGAAGATGGAGCCTCTATGTTGAACATACCTGGTTTCCAGGTATCCCTTTTCTGTTGGTATAGCTGCTGGCATTTAAAAAAGCAAGCTTCCAGCTCGCTTATCTACGTTTGCAGCTTGATTTTTCAGGCTGCTTTTTGTTAGAAAAGAAATGATTTGGAGCCTGCTTTTTATTAAAAGGAAATTCCTCCGAGGGCTCTCTTACCCTCACTATCTGTCTAAATAATTTCTTTTTAGCTTTTGTATGATTAGCTCTCCCTTTTCCCCTTTCCTCACCCCAAAGTCCATCCATGTGTCTCCTGGGTTCAACAGACTCCTTGTTTGTACACAGGAAATATCTCCAAATCAAGATTCTTGGAGACTTTAGACTGGGTCTTTGGGCCATCAAGTGCAATTCATGGTTCTCATTTCTCAGAGCTTGGCTTTAATTCAGATCACTTTTACTTTTTACTTTTCCCAAGCACCTTCTGCTCTATGTCACACAGAACTTTCTCAAGGGTGACAGTGCTTCTCTCATCTGTGCTCTGTTTAAACAAAGGCAGAGAGCCAAGGTCAAGTCAAAGAAAATAAGTGGCTTGTGATACTGTGCCACATAGCCACAGAATTGTTTATGGCAGCAGAGACATTTTCTAAACTCTAATCAAAGGAATTTAGGAGATTACTCAGCAGATGATTAGTATTACACACGTCCAAACCGATTATTGTTTCATGAGATGGAAGCTAAGTTAGTATAAACCAGGAGAGTCAGCCAAACACTTTATTGGTTAAAAACCTGGATTTTGGTTACAAAGACCAAAATTCAAAACTCAGTTTCATAAGTCTATTATTTTTGAGACCTCAAGCAAATCCCTTACTTCCATGAGCTTCAGTATTTTTTTTCTTCTGTAAACTGTGTGACATCTAATTCTGACTTGTTGAAAAGATTAAAATGAGATACGAGTAAGATCTCTCCAACCAATGGTTGGACCTATGACCAGGTTTTTGGGTAGTACTCAAAACCTCATTATTTTACCGAATAAAGCCCTCAAGTATATCAACAATATGTCATCAGGCATCTTGGGTGTGCTTTTATAACGTCATCTTCTTCTCAGAACTTACATTTCATTAGGCTCAGGCTTTTCTTTACCGATTTTCCTGACTTTTTAGCCTCTCTGAATAGATACGCTGATTATCCTCCAGTTCGTCTCCCATCTTCTTATTCTATAAATGAATACTTAGGATTTTATCTAATCTCAGGGTTTTAATTATTATTCATTCCCAAATGACTTCCCATCGTTTTAAAAGATTTTTAATCCTTCCTTATCCCCTGAGCTCCAGACTTTGAAGTAAGAATGACAGAAAGTCAACATTTCTGGAACTGAGTTTCTAGTCCCTATCTGTCCCCGTCTCTACCATTGTTACCACTCTTGAGTTTTCCATCTCAGTTTCATTAATCAACTTACATAGATCCTCTTTCCCTGAGCGCACAAATTCAAGTAACTCTTGTTGAATCATCTCCCTAATAATTATTATTATCATGTTCTTTCCTTTCCTCTCTCTTTCCTGCTTCCACTTCCTCAATTCATCATCACCTCTCCCTTGAATTGCTAAAATAAACTGATGACTGGTTTCCCCAACTTTGTTTTTCTCCTTTTCCAATACCAACAGCTCTTAGAATGTGACTTGTGTGAAATGTGAAGTTGGTCTCAAACTCTTCTACTTCAAAGTCAGTCGACCTACTGACTTGTGGCCACAATTGTCTTGGCTTCCATTACCTGCTCCTTCTTGACTCATATTTTATGTTTTGGCAAAAACAAAACCCACGTGAGTTTCTCTCATTCAGGGATGTTTTATATCTCCTTGCCTTTGATCTTAATATTCTGAGTGTCTGAAATATTCCCTTCCATTTTTTATTGTCATGTAATAACTCATCCTCATTCCATGAGATTCTTTCTTCCCTAACTCTTTGCAAAAATTTCCTTCATTGTCTGGAATAGCTGCAAAACCGTGTGCTTCCATTCTACACCATGGCTCTGTGGTAGCTTCTGAGTTATTTCCAACTTTCCAGTTAGACATATGCTCCTCAAGAGCAGGGATTTTATCTTACTAGCATTAGGAATTCTTGTAATATGGCACACATTAAGAACCTAGCAAATGTTTATTGTACAAAATTAAAAATGTTACCTATAATCATTGAATATTTTTCAAATGTAACAGCAGGTCAAAACTTTAGGGAAATATAAAGTAGAAAGATTTTTCTAAATCTAGTATATATGATTGTCAGAACTACTCAACACATTTCTTGTAAAGTCAATGATTTCTCCTGGAGTGATTTTATTCCTTTATTGGCGTGAGAATGCTGAAGTCAGAGCACTAAGAATGTCAGGAGATAGCCTTTAAAGACCTTCTGATCGCAAATATGTTCCTCGTGTTACCTCAGATTCAACACTATGCATGCTTTTAAAGTTCTACTAACTAGAGGTTACTTTTGGCTAACAGAAGGGTGTTAACCATTAATTCATCTGTGTCTACTGGACACCAGAATATTTCCCTCTGAGATAATATTGGTTAAGGAGTGAATTTTTTGTATGGATAACAGAGAAAATGAGGTAGAGGATTTTTCTTCAAATATGGCGAGTTGGAAGAGATGGATCTGAGCAGCCTGATTGTACTTTGGGGGTTTTCCTTGCAGTGTTGTTGCAATGGTTGGGCACACCATCACTCCAGCTCGTATTATATTGGCATTACATTGTAGAGAATTCACATTACAGTCTATGCAATTGTATAATCTGTGTAGATATAGTTGACAGCTCTCTGGCTGCCCTTGATGAAAGACAGTCAGAGAGGAGAGTTACATGGTACTAATGCAATGTAGAACTAGAGTGAATGGGCATAAAAAACAGTTATTGTGCTCAAATCCACTGCAGCAACCAAGGCATGAGAATATAAGAGCAAAATCCATTTTTAAAGTAATAAAGTATGTTCAATTCAACGTCTAGGCAAAAGGACTATCCAAAAAATGTATGTCAGAAAATCTCTATTGAGGTCAGGCGCGTGGCTCACGCTTATAATCCTAGCACTTTGGGAGGCTGAGGCAGGCGGATCACCTGAGGCCAGGGGTTTGAGACCAGCCTGGCCAACATGGTGAAACCCCGTCTCTACTAAAAATGCAAAAATTAGCCAGACTTGGTTGCACATGCCTGTTATCCCAGCTACCTGGGAGGCTGAGGCAGGAGAATCAGTTGAACCTGGGAGGTGGAGGTTGCAGTGAACCAAGATCATGCCATTACACTCTAGCCTGGGTGACAGAGAGAGACTCTGTCTCAAAAAAAAAAAAAAAAAAAAAAGGAAAAAAAATAAAATCTCCATTAAATTAGCACTGGGAATATAAGCATTTTTTTCCCCACGGGCAGACAGAAACATCTGAGAATACAGATTTCTCCATCTTGTGAGATTTCTAATTGTTTAACATGTAATATGAAGAATTTTGCCGGCCATTTGCTGAGAGGGTTGAGTATTAAAAGGAAAATAAACACTTATCTTGAATATAGTCTGACTACAGTGGTAAATTTCCCAGAATTAAAAAAAATACACTTTGGGTATGGCAAAAGACTTTATTTTTTTGATTTGTAGAATTATTTATAAGTACAGAAAACAAGACCAGGTCCTTGAAACTGGAATCATCATATAAAACTTGAAATATATTGTTTTCTGTATTGTTATGCAGAAAAATTCTCTTAACTTAGGCTATAAAAATGTTTGATATCTTATTGGTCCTCTTAATAAAATATAGTCCATCTTTAGAGAGTTAAACGATTCCTTAACCTGAAGGATGTGTGATAAAGTCTAGAAACTAGTGTCAGTGATTAAATAAGAAGTACATGATGGTATTGTGTTCCAGTGATCTTCAGCTCTTGGATACAGATGAATTTATGAACTTATGATCAGAAAGATACCTCCCAAAACAATGAATGGCTTCAATCTAGACTTTCAGTGTAAAGTTACTCATTACTTTTTTCTATAATCTGAGAGCCAAACATATGTTTGATTGGGAATTGCGAAGAGATGAAATCCCTGCCCATGGCAGAGAGAGTCTATAGATGTTTCCAAAAAATTTATCACAGCAATGGCATCCACAAAAGCAAAAAGAAATCTATCTTCACTGTTGAAATAATGTTGAAACGAAGTGTTCTGGAATCTTACGCTTCTTCCTCTGGAGCTGCCCTCAGTAGTTCAGTCAGGGAATATGATAATAGGAAATAACTGGGACTCAGCAAAATTTAGGAGTAAGAGAAATAGACCTTTTATTTGTTATTTGGCTTAAAATTAAAATGCTCTAAAATTAGGAAAAATGTTTCAATAATAAGAATCAAGAGAGGACAGAATCAGAAGAAAAGAAATCAGAAGACTACTCATATTCCCACTGTATTTGTGAGATGAGGTGAACATTTTAAGAAGGAAAAAAAAAACACTGATTCTGGCTTTCTTTAAGGCTAACTAGGTTCTTAAGAAACTATTTCATCAACACATTAGTTTCTAACTAACCCCGTCCTTCTGAAGGAAGTTACTCGTCAAAACATTTCATCAGCAGCTAATCAAGACAGCTAATGGCCTATGTATGTATATACTTCATTACCTGCAGTAACTTAAATGACTCTTATATGACTGGCAGCTGTCAACTCTTACTCAGCTCATGAGTAAAGAACAAAAATGAGAAACTGAAGGTTAAACACAGCAGCTCAGTATAGCAGTTTGTTTCACAGGATATTTTAAATATTGCCTTTTCAAGAATTTGGAAGGGAATATTTAACTATAATATCTACTATAACTATCGTTGTTCAGTTCCACATTTTCAACAATTTTAGTAGACTGTTGCTGTAGAATTAATTCCAGTGGACAGTGGTCTGAGTATATCTTTTAACTGGATACAAAAGTTGACAGATCTATATATTAGACACAAGGTTGAAAGACAATTGTTGCTAAGGAAACAAAGTCTTCCAGGATACAAAGCTACAAGGCCTGAGTTTTAGCCCCTGGTCTGTCTGTGAGTACTGTGAGCTTAGAAAAGCCATTTAAACTCTCAGTCTGTTCTCTTATTCAATTTAGTTCAATTTAATAAAAATGTATTAAGTTCAATAATCTTTACAATGTATAAGTTGGACTAAATAAGTTTTAAGGCCCATTCAAGCTTGGTGATTCTTCAACCAGCTACTAAATAAAGCCCATTAAATCTGAGCAAATGATTTACATTTAAAGAGATCTGCATCCTTTACCCAAGGTTCAGGACCCAATTTGCATTTGTCAGAGGTATACTTCCTGTCTGAGGCAGACAATCCAATATACATGGGTATTTTTCTCATTTTCCATTGGGGAGATACCAGGATATGTTTAGCATAACACATTAAAACTTAGCTTTAAAACACAGTTTTTCACATAGGATACTATAAATGTTAATATATGCTATTGGATTAATGAATAAGAATAGGGAAATATACATGCAGTAATAACTCATTTGAATCTTTAATGTTATTAATGTATTCGCCGAACAGATATTATTGAGTTTTTAAAGTATTCCCAAACGGTATTAGGTATTAGGTTTAAGATAGAAAAATCAGTCCCCATGTTTAAATTCTGAAATCGATGTTTTAAATGTTTTGTTGGTATGGACAAAGAGAAAAACACCTTTAACTTCCTATAATTTTCCCAAAAATGCATTGGGTCAAAAAACTAAGTGTTGTCATGGTAAATACTTCATCTTAGGATTTGTTGTAACTTTTAGATGTCAATTTTTAATAGGTATGATGAAAATATTTTAGGCTAATCAAACTGACAATCTATTACTCATAGAAGTGAGGAAAGGCAATGTTGTTTTATTTACATAGTCTCAATTGCCTTTCTTTTTTGTGCTTCTCAGCCATAATATAGTCAAAACGACATTGAACTGACATAACGTTTGGAGTATAACCCTGAGGCTATTTTGGTTTTGTTACTTGTTACCTTTTAATTTTATTCAAGAGCCTAGATCTTAGATTTTTCTTACATGAACATTTGCAGACGTCCTAAAACCCTACTGGATGCTTTCAGCCACAAAATAACACTGCAGGAATAAAATATCGCATCCGTTATAACAATGAGAACTGCAAACTCCATCTGGTATGACGGTATTTCTGCTGTCCCCAGCTCAGGCCTCCGCAGATGGGGAAGACTGCCACCAGAGAAAAACTTGTGGGTGACTTCCTTCTTGCCCCAGCCCCAGAGTTTTCTCTCCTCCAACTGGTGTCTGCAATTTTGACCCCCTTGGGTTGGGACGCAGGGAAGTAGATGGCAGGAAAGCCATTACCTTAACAAAGCTTCCCCTGAGCTGGTGTCACTGCTCACCACTGGGGTTGACTCACTTGGTCCGTGAGATTTGTGAAATCTTTGGAGACTTCTGTGTGTTCCCTCCTTACCTCGCTTCCACCCGAGAGGTTTTCAAGTCTAGTACCCTTGAAGATGTAAATATCCTAGGAATCCAGTGACACTCCTAGCACTCTTAGCATCCCTCTCAGCCTGGTGGTCCTCTTGGACCCTTGGATTCGTATGGAGAGAAACATATGACCTTCACTTCAGCAGTCTCTGAGAGTATAATTACTTCACAAGCCTCTGCTTTCTCTCTACCAACCCTTTGTATATCTCTAGTAGGACTCAGTTACCAGTCCTCCGTACATTCCTTTGGCTGGGAGACACTGCAGAGGATCAGAGGATGCAGGGGACACGCTGGTGGTTTCCTTAAAGCCCTTTACTCCTAAATAAGAGATAAAGGGCAGATATTTCCTTTTGTCCACTTTGGGTTGGAAGAAATTTAAAATACCTCTCTCCTAAGAAAATGTCCTCAAAAATACTCAATCATCAGCTCCAAATTCGTTTATCCCCTCCGTGTGCATGAGGAGTTTCAGAACATCCAAGTTGTTCATGTCAGTATTCAAAAACAAATTTTTTCAGTCTGAGCTAGCACTGCCTTTAAAATGTGCCTCACCTGAAACTTTCTATATATATATATAAAATATATATATATTTATTTATTTTATTATACTTTAAGTTCTAGGGTACATGTGCATAACGTGCAGGTTTGTTACATATGTATACTTGTGCCATGTTGGTGTGCTGCACCCATCAACTCGTCAGCACCCATCAACTCGTCATTTACATCAGGTATAACTCCCAATGCAATCCCTCCCCGCTCCCCCCTCCCCATAATAGGCCCCGGTATGTGATGTTCCCCTTCCCAAGTCCAAGTAATCTTATTGTTCAGTTCCCACCTATGAGTGAGAACATGCTCACCTGAAACTTTTTATCAAGCATCTTCTTATGTAAGTAACATTAAGGGATTTTACTCCCTATGGAAACTTGTTGACATAGAAATAAGTGCGTTTATTGACTGGTGTTTGAGAACTCATAAATATAACTCTTTGAAACATTATCATGTTTGTCAATATCTTATTATAACACTGCACATGGTTTATACTTTTGAAAACTAAAATAATTGGAGTATAATATCTCTGCAGATAGCCTTTGAAACTTTGGGTCAAAATGCCCCAAATTAGATTTTTCATGTCATTATCAAAAACTATTAAATACTCTTGTCATCACACTTTTTTTTTTTTTTTTTGAGATGCAGTCTCACTCTGTCGCCCAGGCTGAAGTGCAGCGGTGCGATCTCGGCTCACTGCAAGCTCCGCCTCCTGAGTTCAAGCCATTCTCCAGCCTCAGCCTCCCAAGTAGCTCAGTAGCTGGGACTGCAGGCGCCCGCCACCATGCCTGGGTAATTTTTTTGTGTTTTTTAGTAAATACAGGGTTTCACCGTGTTAGCCAGATGGTCTCGATCTCCTGACCTCATGATCCGCCCACCTCGGCCTCCCAAAGTGCTGGGACTACAGGCTTGAGCCACCGTGCCTGGCCATCATCACAATTTGAAGAGAGATTTTCATGTTTCGCATTTAAGAAAATAAAGGATCAGAAATGTTGCTGGTTATTTTAATATACATGAAGAAATCCAAAACCAGAAAGTTCATCTTAAGGTATTCTGAACCTCTACTATCCACTATGACAGTCACTACCCACTTGAAGCTATACAAATTCAAATTTAAATTAATTAACTTACGTAGAATTAAATATTCCATTTCTTAAGTGCATTAGCCATGGTTCAAATGCCCAATAGTCATAAGAGGTTAGAGACTACCATACTGAACAGTGTGAATATTTTAAAATTGCATCATTGTAAAAATTTCTATTGGAGAACACTGCTCTAGAGAAAGATACCACACTTAAACCCATATGCATGGAATCAGAGGAAGTAGGGAAATGTTTGAGAACTGCTTAGGATGAGACTCCTAAAGTAGGATTAACAGTTTGTCCAGGAAATGACTAAATGCCTCTTCTGATACAGCACATTGTCCCATTTTGGTGATGTGGCTTAGGAAGGCTTCAAATCGGGCAGTTATTACACAGCTACTAAAATACAAATTTTCTGCTAAAATACAAATAAATTATCTAGATATAACTAGATCTAGACCCAACTGCCTAGAGAAGCTGAAAGAGAGTCTAAAAAGGGGCAAAGTAAAGACCTGACATGGTGCAAATTGAACTTACAGTTAAATATGAATGTTTATCTTTGAAAGACAGTCACTTGATTTATAAGCATGAGGTGTTCCCATTTTCTTTTCCTATATCCTTAAAATAGTTATGATTTGTGTCCACAATCACTTATTAGGATGATGAGATCTGTGGTTACAGTGTGTAAGATGTCATTGGAACATTTCTAGAGAAAAGTGTAATGCAGTTCTCTTTTTAAACTTTATTTGTGATTTGCTTTTTAAAATTGACTTCTTTTGTTTCAAAAGAGCAGGAAAAGTGAGATAAAACCTGGAGATGATAAAAAACATATATATATCCTGTTTGTTTTCTGTACAAAACAAAAGGTTAGAGCTATTATTTTTTCTTCAAAATAAAGCAAATAACTCTTTGGTCATCTATAATAGAGCAGCACTATTTTGAACAGTTTGATGTCATTTCTACGTCCCTCAAGGAAACAAAGGGGAAAGTCAGAGGAAAGGGAAAAGGCAGCTTTGATAAGTTATGCCAGTCACTGGTCCCTGAGAGCGAAGCATCCTGTTTTTATCATGTGGCTGAAAAACAGAGAGAAAAAAAATTTACTGTGATCAATGGTATCCATTCTTTTGTTATTTCACAGCTACCTGCCACAATTCTCTAAATAATCAAACTAAATGAGGACCTTTTTAGTGACAACTGTGAAACAATGGGTCAGACTGGGTAAAGGTCAGTAGAAAATAACAGTTTGAGGTGGAGAAAGAATAGTGACAAGCCAGAGAAATCTCGTGGTATGAATAACATCCAGAGTCAGGAATGACTGTTGTCACTAGATTTTATGACTGTCCTATCAATGTCATCAATTAATACTTGCAATTATTGTAAAAGTCAGCAGGCTATACTACACATAAAAAGTAATAGAAAATGTAATGCTCATAAAAGTGAAGAAGTCTTTCTAAACAAAAAATGTCTTTTAAATTAACTTTTTGTGGTTCCTAGGACTGCCATATCCATTAATCATTCAATCATTTAAAAGGACTTCCAGCACAATGACCTCAGGGATTGCTACCATTTGGAATTCATATCCATTCACTCGTCTTATCTCTGGGTGTCCAGGTGCCTTCCTATAGCATTTATCAACGTAGCATCTATAGGATGTCACCTCAGCACAAGTACATGTGCAGCAATTATAGAAGAAACACCTCTTCACCCTTCTTTATATCAGACTGTCTTTCTAGTACAGCCTCCATGCTGGGGCAGAAAGAGACCTGTGGCAAAAATATTTGGGGAAATAGCTTAACTTCTTTTTGTAACAAATATAATGCTGTAGTTAATATAAGATTACTCAATATGAAACTACCTCGTCACTAACATGCTTGCATTCCTAGTATCTTTGTTAGGACTTGGAAAAAATATTAAAACAAAAATTCAGCCAATCACCTGGGTGTTTGTTTTACCTGCTGCCAAACATCTGGATATTTACACATATCATGATGATACTATCCTTCAGTGATTTTTACATGAATTGTGTAGATACAGCCTTAGATTGGGGGCAAGATCAGTTGAAATGATTTGACAGAGCTATTTATACAATCAAGCCTTTACCAAAAGGAATGTGATATAAGCTTCTGCCATTTAGAACGTTATTATGATTTATACTGAATTGGCTTAATATTTTATAATTTCTGCATATTTCTTTCCTCCATAATAGCTTGAAGCCTCCTAGTGAATTAAAAATATTCAAGCACTTAGAGTCCCAGTGGATTGCCCCTGGGAGTGAACAGAAGGTTTATCTCCCTCCCCCTCCTTTTCCTGTTTTCAAGTTGCAGGGCCAGATATATGGTTGTGAGACAACACAGAAGCAGTGTCAAGAAAACCATTTTGCTCAAGGGACCTGGCAGCTGAACTCTCCCCAAATGCTTTTGGAAAGAAAAAAATATATATATATATTAAATGCCAATTTAAAACAAATCCAAAGATTTGTGGAGCCCTTGTTCACCTTATGATGTTGCTGTAGATATGAATGTACACCAAATGAGGTAACAGATTATGAAAAGTCAATGCTTAAAGTCTCTGGAGTTTTCTAACAAGAGATCTGGGCAGTGTAAAAGCATATCAGGTTTCTCAGAGATTATTAACTCTGGACTGCATTTCAAAGTATATCAAGTGCTGTCTGCTTTATACCAAACGGAAGGGAATGCACTACCAGACTTAGCAGACCGAATTAATAAGAGCTGTAATAAATCAAATTAAGAAATATTTATTGAACAGCTCTGTGTTTCCAGCATTAAACTGTTAGGTATGGGATGTATATGAAATATAAATGAAAAGATCCGTGCTCTCAGAAAAGCTTAAATGAGTTTGAGGAGATAAGACAACTGCATAGAAAAGAAATAATAATGCAGAATTCAAACAGCAATTCAGAAGGAATATCTCAAGAAATACCATAAATGATAAAAAAAAAAATAGCTCTACAAGAAACATAAAAGACCACATCACTTAAAATTTTAAGTTAAAAAGATAGCTTCATGAAAATTTTGCTGTAGAGAATAATGTTGGACCTCAAAATATAGATATATTTATACTTCTCCAGAGACAGCAGGCTTTGATTGAGTCCTGTATTTGTTCCCAATTAAATGCCATGTTTATAAAGAGTAAACCAAAATGCTCACAGCTAATGATGTGCATGAAATGAAGTTATAAGGAAATGATTAAATAAAAATATATAATAGTGAAATCATTGAATCATGATGTAGGATAAAATGGCCCCTTGCCCTTAAAAACATCATATGACACAGTAACTAAAGGTTGTTTATTATTGTTGTTATTATTGTTATATTTTTTGTAGAGACAAGGTCTCACTATGTTGCCCAGGCTGGTCTTGAACTCCTGGGCTCAAATGATCCTCCCTTCTAAGCCTCTCACAGTGCTGGGATTACAGGTATGAGCCACTGAGCCTGGTCTAAAGGTTCTATTTAAGTTGCTGGACTTACCCCAATTATCTACTAAATCTGGTCACCCCATAATAAGTCTCATATCCAAAAGGTTTCCTTGCATAGCACTTTCCTCTCATTTCCTTCTTTTTGCACTGCTAACTATGCTCTTTAAGAAAATCAAAATCCAAATTTGTTTTTTGATCTAAAATAAATTATGTATGTCCCCATTCTCTTTGACCTGAAGGTGCCTAAACAAGCCCTGATGTAAATGACCTAGCTATGCGATGCATTCAGATGCTGCTGCTACATCATCATGATGTAACAAGAGTTGCGACATGATGCAACAAAGAGTTTAAAGAAGGAACAATAATCAATAACCATGCCACTCAATATAAATGGGCAAATGAAATATTTTGATATCATAGTGTTTTAAATATTAACCACCTATTTTAAATGAAGAATCTCAGATTAAATTAGCTAAAACAGAGAAAGAGAGAGATAAGAAAAAGGCCAAATCCCTTATCTGAAAGAAAAGGGGATATATAATTATTTTGTTACAGGTTTTGGTACTTCGATATAATTCTTTAAGAATGGTGGGAAATCTTTAAGTGCTAATCTCAAGTAGAACTAAAAAGAGCACGTCTCTGCTGAAAAAAAAAAAAAAAAAAAAACTGAAAGAGATCCAAAAGCAAAATAGAAAAAATGTAAAAAGTGAAGAAATCAAAATGAAAGCATATAACCAGATGACAAAATTAAAATCAAACAGTATATTTATAAGGGACTGGCAAGAGACAGGTGAAATTGGGTAATTCAACAAAAGCGCTACTTAAAATGTATGTGCAGTTTTATTGTCATCACTAAGGTACATTCAGTTTCCTGAAGCTAGGATTAGAAAACTTTCTTAGCCATAAACCTGAAGGGCAAAAGGAGGAAACAGTTATCAGGACGGGGAAAGTGTGCCTGGAGATACAGCCTTTGGCCTGGCTGTGGCATTTGGGAAAGAGACAGGGCAATCACAGAGACCCAGCAGGAAGGAATGAGGATAATAACCCCTTGGCCTCATTCTCTTCCTTTTCTGCCATCTCCTGCCAGAGCCTACCATTGATGAACTAAACAGAAGGCAAGGGAGTCACTGATGCAGTCCCTATAATTCAGCCTCCTGGAGCACAGAATGGTAGAAATGGAGAGGGGATTTCTAGAAGAGCAAGAAAGAAGACATCCAATACACACAACGATGACATAAACAGTCATAATTGAGTATAATGTTCTTTTAAAAAAAGTGATCTCCAATTGAGTTTTTTAAAATAGCTCGATTGAGATGTAATTCACATACCCATAAAATTCACACTGTTAAAGCATACAATTCCATGCTCCACAGTACATTCAGTTTTACAATCGCCACTGTCTAACGTTAAACATTTTCATCACCCCAACACGGAATCCTGTGCCTGTTAACAGTCACTGCCCACTTCCTCCTTCCCCCAGTCTGGCAAACACTAATCTACTTTCTTCCTCTATGTATTTGCCTGCCTGTTCTGGGCATATTGTACACATGACATCATACAATATGTGGTACTTTTGTGTCTGGCTTTTTCACTTGGCATAATATTTTCAAGGTCCATCCCTGGTTTACTTCCTTCATTCCTTTTTATGGCTGAATAACATCATTTCATTGAAGAGTATAACACATTTTGTTTTCCTGTTCTTCAGTTGATGGAAATTTAGCTGTTTCTCCTTTTTTGGCTATTATGAATAATGCTGCTATGGACATTCATGTACAGGTTTTCTGTGTGGATGTATGTATTCAATGCTCTTTTATAAATAACCTGGAGTGGAGCTGCTGGCTCACGTAGCATCATAATATTTAATATTTTCAGGAACAACCAGTTTTCCAAGGAGCTACACGGTTTTACAATCCCGCTAGCAATGCACAAGCGTTCCAATTTCTCCATATCCTTGCCAACACTTATTTAATATTTTTATCTGTCTTTTTTTAACTTTAGTCTTCTTAGTAAGTTTGAAGAGATTATCTTGTGTGGTCTTGATGTGTATTTTTCTAATGAATGTAACTGTTGTGTATCTTTTCATGTGTTTATTGACTATATGTGTATATTTGTACATACATACTTGGATCATGTCTATTCAAATTCTTTGCTCTTTTATTAATTAGGTTATTTTTATTGTGTTGTAAGAGCTTTTTTATACACACACACACACACACACACACACACACACACTGGATATAAGTTTCTTATAAGATACGTGATTTTTAAATATTTCCTCCCATTCTTGCTTTCTTAATGGTGTCCTTTGTTGTATAAAAGTTTTTAATCTGGATAAACTTTAATTTATCTAACTCTTTCTTTTGTAGCATGTGCTTTAGATGGCCTATTTAAGTCTAGCAATGCCTATTCAATAATGTATTCCTATGTTTTCTTCTAAGAATTGCATATTTTTATGTCTTTAATTTTGGTATATGATCCAATTTGAGTTAATTTATATATACAATGTGGAGCATGAGTCCAATTTCTTTTCTTTTCTTTTCTTTTTTTTTTTTTTTTTTTTTTTGAGACAGGGTCTCATTTTGTCACCCAGGCTGGTGTGCAGTGGCACAACCATAGCTCACTGCAGACTCTACTTCCTGAAGTTAGGTGATTTTCCTACCTCAGCCTCCCGAGTAGCTGGGACTACAGGTGTGTGCCACCATGCCTGGCTAATTTTTGTATTTTTCTGTATAGACAGAGTTTCCCCCATGTTACCCAGGCTGGTCTCAAACTCCTGGACTCAAGCAATCCACTAGGCTCAGCCTCCCAAAGTGCTAGGGGTACAGGTGTGAGCCACCACACCCAGCCCCAATTTCTGTGTTTTTACATGTGGATATCCAGGTATTTCAGCATCATTTGTTCAGAAGACTATTCTTTCTCCCTTGGATTCTTCTGTCATTCTTGTAACAAATGAATTATTTCTGACCTTTCAATTTTATTCCATTGTTCTGTATATCTAACCATATGTCAGTACTACATTGTATTGATTACTGTAGCTATGTAGTAAGTTTTGAAATCAAGAAGTGTGAATCTTCCAACTTTTTTTTAAAAAAGGATAGTTTAGCTATTTTGAGGTTTCTTGTCTTTCCATGTACATTTTAGCATCAGTTTGCCAGTTTATTTTATTTTTTTGAAAAGCCCAGCTGGGATTTTGGTAGAGATTGCATTGAACCTGTAGATAAGTTTGAGGAGTCCGTCATTTTAGAAATAATAACTCTGCCAGTCTATGAGCATGCGATGTGTTTCCATTTCTTTCTTTTTTTAAAATTATTTTAATGATATTTACTGGCTGTCATTATATAAGCCTTACACTTCTTTAGTAAATTTTATTTCTTAACTATTTCACTATTTGTTGTGCTCTTGTAAACACAATTATTTTTAAAATTTTATTTTTGGATTGTTCATTGTTATCTGTAGAAATGCAATTAATTTTTGTATGTACTCATATCCTGAACATTTGCTGAATTCATTTATTCAACAGTTTGTTTTAGTAAATCCCTTAGGATTTCTACATACAATATCATGCCATCTGCAAATTAGGATAATTTTACTTATTTTTTTTTTCAATCTGAATGGTTTTTATTCTTTTTCTTTCTTGTCAAATTTTTCTGGCAATTTGCTATGGCAGCAATGCAAACTTATAGAGTTGTTTGATACGTCATGTTTTCACTTTCATTTGTTTCAAATATTTTCTTTTTCTTTCTTTCTTTTTTTTTTTTTTTTGAGATGGAGTCTCGCTGTGTTGCCCAGGCTGGAGTGCAGTGGCGTGATCTCGGCTCACTGCAACCTCCACCACCTGGGTTCAAGCAATTCTCCCACCTCAGCCTCCCGAGTACCTGGGATTACAGGCACCCGCCATCACGCCCGGCTAATTTTTTTTTGTATTTTTAGTAGAGACGGGGTTTCAATGTGTTAGCCAGGATGGTCTCGATCTCCTGACCTCGTGATCCGCCTGCCTCTGCCTCCCAAAGTGCTGGGATTACAGGCATGAGCCACCGCACCCGGCTGTTTCAAATATTTTCTAATGTCTTGTGATATCTTCTTAGTTCCTTGATTTTTTCGGAATGTGTTAATTTCCACAAATATTTGAAACCACCAAATATTCCTCCAGTTTATTTTCTTCTATTTATTTGTAATTTTATTTCATTGTGGTTAGAGAACATACTTTGTGTGATGTCAAAGCTTTTATATTTATTAAGCCTTGTTTTATGGCCAAACGTGGGACATCTTAGAAAATACTCCATGTGCATTTAGAAGAATGTGTATTGTAGGCCGGGCGCGGTGGCTCAAGCCTGTAATCCCAGCACTTTGGGAGGCCGAGACGGGCGGATCACGAGGTCAGGAGATCCAGACCATCCTGGCAAACAAGGTGAAACCCCGTCTCTACTAAAAAATACAAAAAACTAGCCGGGCGAGGTGGCGGGCGCCTGTAGTCCCAGCTACTCGGGAGGCTGAGGCAGGAGAATGGCATAAACCCGGGAGACGGAGCTTGCAGTGAGCTGAGATCCGGCCACTGCACTCCAGCCCGGGCGACAGAGCGAGACTCTGTCTCCAAAAAAAAAGAAGAATGTGTATTGTAGTGTTGGGTGGAGTGTTCTATACATACCTAGTTGGTTTACAGTTTTGTTTAGGTCTTTTATTTTCTTGTTCATCTTGTGCCTGTTTGTTCTATTCATGATTGAAAGCTGGGTATTAAAATCTCCAAGTATTTCAATAACTCAAATTATTGTCATTGACTTGCATGTTTTGCATTTCAATTCTTCATCTATAAAGTTTTTGCTTTATATATTTTGCAGCTCTATTGTTAGATGAATATATATATATATATGTCTTTCTGATGGATTCATATTTGTATTATTTTAGACATCTATTTGTCACTAGTAGCAACTTTTTCTTAAATTCTATTTTTTCTGATATTAGTAGAATCACTTGAGTTATCTTTTTGGTACATATATGACATATCTTTTTTCTTCTTTTTACTTTCAGCCAACTTACTTGTGTGTTTGAATCTAAAGTATGTTTTGTGGATGCCATATGATTTCTAACTTTTAATTGTAGTGTTTGATCTATCTGTATTTAATGCAATTACTGATTTAAAGCTGTCATTTTTCCACTAGTTTCTTACATCTTTTGCTTTTCTATTCCTCCTTTGCTGCCTTCCTTTATGTTAAATAGGTCTTTTCTAGCCTATCATTGTAATTTCCTTATTGTTTCTTTTACTTTTTTAAAAGTTATTTTCTATTCCTTGCTTTGGGGATTAAAACTAAAATTTTAATTTAAATAATGTAGTTCAAATTAATATTAACTTAATTTTAATATAATTCAAAAACTTTATAACAATATAAAACCATTTATTTTTCATTTCTTTGTGATGCTATTGTCATACAAATCCATTTTTATACATTATAAGCCTATCAATACATTTTCATCATTATTTTATTCAGTTGTGTTTAAAGAAAAAAATACATTTATGCATTTTTACAAAATACATAAATACACTTTATAAACAAAAATATATTTATGTTGCTTTTTATATTTACCTATGCAGCTACCTTTACTGGTCCTCTTTATTTCTTTGTGTAGATTTGAGGTACTCTTCAATGTCATTTCATTTCAACCTGTTGGACTCCCTTTAGTATTTCTTATAGGGCCGTCTGAGAGGGGCAAATTGTCTCCGTTTTTGTTTATCTGGGGATGTCTTAATTCCTCCCTCAGTTTTGAAGACTATTTATTCTGGATATAGCATTTGTTGCTGATGGTGTTTTTCTTTTAGGACTTTGAATATACCACCCCATTGCCTTCTGGCCTCCACGGTTTCTAAGACTCTTATTGAGATTCCTTTATAGTCACTTTGTCTTTTTTCTTTCTACTTCCAATATTTCTCTTTTTTCTTCGGCCTTTAAGAGCTTAGCTATAATGAGTCTAGGTATAGATTTCTTTGAGTTTATCTTGCTTAGATTTTATTTAACTTTTTGAATGTGCAGAGCAATGTTTTTCAAATTTTGTAGTTTTTGGTTTTTATTTCATCAAATATTCTCTGCTCCTTTCTCTCCACTCCTTATGGGAATCCCATTTTGCACATGCCATTGACCCTTGAATGACATGGGTTTGAACTGCACAGGTCTACTTATATATGGATTTTCTTCTGCCTTTGCCTCCCCTGAGACAGCAAGACCAACTTTGCAACAATATAAAATCATTTCCTTTCCATTCTTTCTGGCATTATTGTCATACAAATTATATTTTTATACATTACTACCTTCCTTCTGCTAAATAGATATTTTCTAACTTACCACTGTAATTCCCTTACTGTTTGTATTACTATTTTTAAAAGTTATTTTCTATTTTCCCTTCCTTCTTTTCCTCAGCCTATCCAATGTAAAGATGATGAGGATGAAGACCTTTATGATGATCTACTTCCATATAATGAACAATAAACATATTTCCCTTCCTTATAATTCTCAATAGCATTTTCTTTTCTTTAGCTTACTTAATTGTAAGAATATAGTATATAATATACATAACAAACAAAATATGTGTTAATTGGCTGTTTACGTTTATTGGTAAGGCTTCCAGTCAACAGTAAGCTATTACAAGTCAAATTTTGTGGGAGTTAAAAATTATGGACAGATTTTTTACTGTGTTGGAAGGATCAGTGCCCCAACTCCCATGTTGTTCAAGGGTCAATTTTATTGGTACACTTGATGGTATCACATGTGTCTCTGAGGTTCTGTTTATTTTTCTTCATTATTTTGTTTTTCTGCTCCTCAGACTGAATAATCCCAGTACCTTCATTAAAAATAAATTATTTAATATTCTGCCAGTTCAAATCTGCTGTTGAACCCTGAAGTGAATTTTTTATTTCAGAATTTTTATTGTTTTAAAATGTATATCTCTTTACTGATATCCTTTATTTGGTAAGAGGTTTTTCTTATGATTACTTTTAAATGTTTCTTTCTTTTTTTCTTTCTTTCTTTTTCTTTCTTTCTTTCTTTTTCTTTCGTTTGTTCATTCTGTGAACTTACAATAGCTGATTTAAAAGCTCTGCCTAGTAAGTTTTATCTCTTAGTTTTCCTTAGAAAGTTTCTATTGACAGCTTTGTTTTTTCCCTATGTAGTATCCACACTTTCCTGTTTTTTCATGTGTTTCATAATTTTTTTTATTGCATCTTGAGTATTTTGACTAAAATACAATGTAGTAAACGTGGAAATCAATGTTCCCCTCATTAAGTTTATAAACAATTTTAATTGAAACACAAAATAAACTAAAAATAAACTATGAGTGAAGAACTATCAGTTATAACTAACCTTAAGGAAAGCAGAAATGACAACATTATTGTTTGACACAGGAAAGACTAAGGTGACTCAAGATAAAATTAATAAATGGGACAAAAGTATATTTCACATTTGTAAAATGTACTCTATCATCAATACTTAATACTTATCATGCATTGTGTAATAAATAATGTATTATCAGTTTTCTGTTGCATAAAGAGACAAGGAAAGCCCAACAACACTGGGTGACAATGACAGCAATTTAGAAAGAAAGGAATGAGGAAGATTTGAAAACATAATTTAAATTGTTGAGTTATTACAAAGGTTTTAAGATTTATAACCTAAAAATAGAGAATTATATCTCCTTTTCAAGTAACCACTGAACATTTACAGCATTGATTGACTGATGCTACAACCTCAATAAATTTCTCATAGCAGGTATTTTTGTGTATCATCTCTGGTTACAATAAGACATACTTATTAATTAACAGAGAATAATTTTAAAACTAATTAACTGTAAGTTAAATATATTATTCCCACTATATAGTTATTAAGGAAGATAGGAAATAAAATACCAGTATTGACCATTTAGGGAAACCAACATTGAAATTACTACATGTTATTATTCGAGGTGCCCATTTTAATAAGCCATAAAGTTGGGTGCACTGAATTGTTATAATATGCCTCATTTGTGCTAAACTCTCTAAATAGAATATTTCCTCTATTTCCCGGATGTAGACTCTGAAGATTGGAAAAATGAGTATCTCTGAAGAGTCAACTGTGTATGGAAAGTAAATTCATTATCTTAAATCCATTCATTATTTAAGAAAAAGTCACGAAAGTGAATAAACAAACCACATAAAAATAACACATATCTAATTCAAAAGGATGGAAAAAGAGGAACAACTTCAAGGCAAGAGGAGAAAGGAAACTAAGGATTTAAAAGTAAATTTTTGATCAGAATAGCATTTTAAATTTATGCTTTCAGACCTTCGTGTAAAAAAACAAACACAAACCACATAAAAATAACACATATCTAACTCAAAAGGTTGGAAAAAGAGGAACAAGCTCAAGGCAAGCAGGAGAAAGGAAACGAAGAATTTTAAAAGCAGATTTTTTATCAGAATAGCATTTTAAATTTATGCTTTCAGATCCTCGTGTAAAAAACAAACAAATGAAAAGCTCAAAAAACTCCAAAAAAGCAAAAATAGAAAAACAATAGAAAACTAAACAAGAAACCAAACCCTTTCTAAAAATATCATAGTAGCAAGTAAAATATAAAAATTAGAAAAAATCCAAAGACATGAATGAATGCCAGAACCAATTTAAAAAGAATTTTTCTTTGTAATCTTAAGACTATCATTTTCTTATTACAGTGCATTAGCCAGTACTTCTAAAACAATATTAAATAATAGAGGGCATAGTACAGTTAGCATTATTGTCTCAATCCTGACTTTAAGGCAAACATTTCTAACGTTTCACCATTAAGTGCATTGTTGCAATGCCTTTTTGTTCAATGCCCTTATTGAATTAGACGTATTTGCTTATTTGCATCGCTTCTGCTACTTTGTCTTCTCATTCCTTTGATGCAGCAAACCCCTAACATCTCAGGGTTTTCATATACATATTTCTAGATTGCTTTTGCCCTCACTTTTCAGCAGAATGGTCCTCAAGATTACTTCTTCCCCCTGGAACAGATTTCTCATACGTTCCCATGGTACTCTTATCTTTCCCTCAGCCCTCTCATCACCATTTTAGTCAGGGGAGACCACTTATGTGTTGCCTTTTTTACCTTATAAGCTCCAAGAGTACAGGGCTACATCTGATTGGCTTTAGTTCTGGCTTTAGTTCCAACAATCAGTTAGGATATCCCCGGCTCATGATGCATGCTTGATATCGGCTTGGTGAATAAATGAAATAATATTTACAATAAAATGGTGACTAACTGCTTTTTTGAAATACAATTCATAGTTTCTTCTTCCATGCATAGTTTCTTCTACCTCAGATTTCAAGATTCTAATTTTTTTAAAGTTTACAGGATTTCTCCAATCAACCTATTTATTTATTCACTTATTTATTTTTGAGATGGAGTCTTACTCAGTTGCCCAGGCTGGTGTGCAGTGGCATGATCGTGGCTCACTGCAATTTCCTCCTCCCAGGTTCAAGTGATTCTCCCACTTCAGCCTCCTGAGTAGCTGGGATTACGGGCGTGCGCCACCATACCTGGCGAATTTTTGTATTTTTAGTAGAGATGGGGTTTCACCATGTTGACCAGGCTGGTCTCAAACTCCTGACCTCAGGTGATCTGCCCGCCTCGGCCTCTCAAAGTGCTGGGATTACAGGCATGAGCCACCACGCCCGGCCAATTAACCTATTTAAAATAGCACTTCCTTCACTATCTGATTCTCATCCTTTACTTTGCTTTATTTTCCTTAATAATCGAAACAGAATACATTAATTTTTTATGTTGATTGCCACAACTAGAATGGTCAGCATGTTGAAACCCTGTCTCGACTAAAAATATAAAAATTAGCTGGGCGTGGTGGTTCATGACTGTAATCCCAGCTTCTCGGGAGACTGAGACAGGAGGATCGCTTAAACCCAGGAGGCGGAGGTTGTGGTGAGCCGAGATCTCGCCATTGCACTCCAGCCTGGATGACAAGAGTGAAACTCCATCTCAATAAATAAATAAATAAATAAATAAATAAATAAAAGAAAAGAAAAAAAACTTGCTGAGAGAGAAAGGAAAATGTATTTACATGGTATTGATGTTGACCATTAGGTTTCATTATAGTCAACAACTGTGGAGTGTTGTGTTGTGGGTCAGTAAGATGGAGAAACAAGAGAGTGTATCTCAAACAACTGTGTGAGGAGGGAGGCTTTAAGCCAGAGGTGACAGGGTACAACTGTGTTTTCAACAACTTATGTCAGGCCCAAAACATGGTTGCTGAGGCAACAACTTCATTGACTAAATTTATGACACCAATATTCTTTCTTTCCCTGACTGTAGGAAGAAGGAATCTTGGTGGTTGTATCATCCCTAAATTCTCCTTATTTGTAATATTCTAGTTAAAGAAAGGTGAGAAAAAAATTTAAAGCCATAGGGGCCTAGTTGATGTACATTAGAACAGGCTGAACAAGAAGAGAAAAAAAGAAGGAGAAAGAAAGATGGCATATGCAAACTACGGATGAGAACTTTTTGCATTGGGATTTGATGGTAAATAAATAAAAGAATTTCAGAATTTTAGGGAAACACCTTTTGGGGAGATATTAATGGAGAGAGATGTTGTTCTGTGCATTAGTACGGCTTGTACTCATACTAGAACTGCATTTATCCTGTATTATTTTCTCGAGATCCTAACTAAAGATTTGATGCTTTTATTGTTAACTTTTATTTGCAGGGTGCATTCCTTCAAAAGCAAGCCAACAGTACTCCATGTACCTCCAGTCATATTTGGATAGATAATGAGGTCTACTACTGGGATAGTGAACTTAAAGTTTTCAGTTTTACTTCTAATTCAAATTGTTACACTAGACTTGAGCCAAAAATATTTTTATCAGACTTTCAGATTTTTGACAAAATAAAGAAACAGGAGGAAGTGGAGTCGACAAACTTCATGCACTGTGATAGTACTAAAAAAAAAAAACTAAAAGTACATGATTGCACATACACACACATGTGCATACATTCATACATTTAAAAGAAAGAAAAACAAGATGATATAATGGAGTTTACACTGAGGTCAAAATACTGTACAAGGGAGAATGTGGTGTTTGGGATTGTATGTTCCAGAGAAGGAACAGATACTACGAAGCTGTGTATGTTTTCACCAGACAGAAGAAGTCTTAAAATTCTCCTTCCTGCATTTGCTGCCTGAGAGCATTTAACACAATCTCCATGGAGCCTCTGTTTTTTAAGGAGTTACAGTCTCTCCTGGACATGTAGAGAAGATTGATGGTAGCCAATGTTGGGTTAATTCAAAGTTCCTGGTTCTGCAAGTGAAATTGGATCCCTAGGGACTTGGAAATTGCTGTAGGATTTTCAAATAAACAGGGTTTGGAAGCACTGATAAAAGCTAATTGCTAACAGAAACTTCAGAAACTGGCAGAAAGAACCATGCCAATGATTGGTGAAAATATTTGATATAGTAAGATTTTTAATGACAAAGAATGAAAAGCCTCAAGGGTTGGAATGTTTTATTGACTCACTTATTCTGCAGAGACTGAACTAAGGCTTTATCAGTCATCTTTATGGTTCCTTCTGTGCTGGGCTCTCTTAAGCTTTAGAGAAGTATGAGGACCAATCACTTGTTGAATTTAAGATCATTCTTCAATAAAGAAGACAAATATTTTCCATGTTTACATTAGATTACAGGTTCCACTGAAGTGATTTGCCATGGACCAGTGAAGTCGAACTCAAAGATTCTTAGAGAGCTAGGCAACACTCATGAAAGAATGATCTTTGGGCCATATTGACTAAACGTTCTTGAATTTCATAACAGAACCCAAGGGATAACTTGAATATCCACTGTTAGCTGAATTCACAAGGGCTTAGGGGGAAAAAGTGGTCATTTCAACTGCCCCCTGGAAGTTGTATTGAGTAAGGACGTTTCATTGTGATTTGCTGAGGCTGACTTTAGAGTTAGAAGTTAGGTAGGTGACTGCCAGGTGCCACAGTTGGACTCCTGAGTGAGTCAGGTGCTGTTGGACAGAGATTAGGTCAGTTTGTTAATACTGATTAAAATATTCCTTAGAGCAAGCCAGGGACACACCATAGGGATTACGCCACCTAATTTACCTAGTACGAGAGAGTGAATCATAATTACTTTAGGTATATTTAGAAATTAAATGCATCCAAGTTAGTGATGGATTGGTTGTACACAATGAGGAAGACGCTATGTTTTTAATAGTGGTGGGCGGACATGGCAGGGTCGTGTTCCAAAATGGAGACAAAAGGAGGAGGAAAGTTTTAGCAAGAAAAGGTCATCAGTTCAATTTCAGATTGACTGTATCTTAGCAATCATTTAACCCAACTTATTCTTCATTATCAAGAAATAATTGAAGCCTCCAAATCTCAAGTAATCCATGGAATTAGCAGAAAAGCCAATCTTAGAACCCAGACTTACTAAACCTCAAGTCCCAAGATAATACTTTTCAGAAGTGAAATTACTGGGGTCATGACTGGATGATCCAAACAGCAAATTAAGATTCACAAAATAACCGAAGGACTAAAGAAAAGGGTGGCAGGCTGGAGGTTTGTTTGCCTCATTATCAGTGAGTATGAAGAACTAATCAAGAACTTAGTAGAAAGTGGAAAGAGAATTGATACTAGCTGGTGGCATCTGTGGTTAGATATTCTGAACCTCAAATTATAAAATTTTATATCAATTTTCTATAGAAATGACAACGTATAGTTCACAAAACCACTCATACATAATAGTTTTGCTCATCAAACTCTGTGCGATAATATTCTTTGTACGACAATACAAAGTCAAGCAGGGAAAAGTAGCTTTTGATATTGGCCATCAAAATTTGCCCATGATTACAGGAACGCTGAGTGCTAACAGTTACTACCTTCAGCTCCTAGGAAAGCAAACAGTGGTGAATAGAAATACAACATAATATAGAAAAACAGAAGAATGAGGGCCAATAGTGAAGCCAATGTTGCATTACTAATGGAAATTTCTAGTACTGCCTGTATAAACCAGCTTCTCTATTTGAACTCTCTAATTTGTCCCATACTTACTACTCCTTTCCAAAAAGAATTTCTTTACTTTGATTTAAAAACCATGTGCTCAAGGCACTCGTGAAGATCTCTGAGCCAACAGAGTATGGATTTGTTCTTTTTGCTCTTTTAATTATGTGCCATGTAACCAATATAAATGAAGTATACAAACCACACCATATTCATGGACCTGATTGCTTCTGGAAGCCAGTGGCTACATCTTCATAATATATTTGTGATTGTCAGTAGGCAGAGGTTATATTTACTCCAAGGAACATAAGACAGAAATGCAAAGTAAATGAATTCTGACCTCATAAGTTCAGAATGCATAAAATCAGAAATAGATATAAAACCTTTTGTTTCTTGGTTTAATATTTTGGCACTATTTTTCCTTTAACTTTTTATACATCTGCAGCATTTGCTATGATCTAGATTACTTGGAAGAGTCTAGAAGTGACTGTCTTCTTTTAAAGTCTGCTGAATATGGTCCTATGTGGATAGTAGAAACCATAAAATAAAGTGTTCTCTTAAGGAGGTGGAAGCCTACATATGGAGAGATTTAATAGAAATTAGTCCCAGTACTGAAAAATCAGTAGTGCATTTAATGTCTCATGCTTTTAATACTTATACATTGAACATTTTAGTGTGACTTACAGAAAACTGTTACTCTCAATAAAGTGTAGAAAATGAAGAAAAGATTTCTGTAGTATAAAATAATATGTCAAAAATAAAGCTGCCAATATACCTCAATCCCTCTTCATAGTATGATATTATATAGTACTTGCCCATATATGGGACTCAAAGCACTGTGACTTTACAAGTGAACACTCAAAAGAGACTTTAATGGTGACTAATGCTAATTCTAAATATATATATATATTCTTGATGAATGCAAAATCTATGTAATAAGATGATTTAAAATGTTCAAAAGGAGTCTTATACAAACTTAAAACCTGCTTTCTTTGAAAAATTAAACTTGTTCCCTTTTTAAAAATGACATCATCCAAGATGTGTTTTTAATCAATTATCATTGCCGATAATTCAGAGGGCAACATGTATGGAAAAACAATGGCATGATTAACTAGGCGCTGACCTTGTATCATGGCACTGGTCCAGGGAGAGCTTATTAGTTTTAGCTAGCAGTAAATATAAAGCCAAGGGCATCATAAATCACAACAGTAGGATTAATCTGAATATGAATCAGGCATATGGGTAAAACTGAGACATTCCCAGTTAGTTTAAAAACAAAGACATGAGGCCAGTGAAGAGGAAATAATAATTTTCATACCCAGGTCTATGAACAATCCTTTTCATTTTATCTAGAATTTCAAATTAAAGAAACAGTCCTTCTATTTAATTGAGAATTTTCCTTAATTAAATAGCTCAGAAACATGAGCACCTAAGACTGCTTCTGATTCAGGCCAGGGTGAAAATCTTTGCAGGGGAGATACGTGTATTTTGCTTCTTAAAACGTTTTGTCGAGTCATATCATTGGATGCCTGGGGAGTCAGCATGGCTTAGGGCATAGTTTTAGCCCCACAAACTCATTTGGTTTAGTTTACCTGGCTCACTAGATATTTTCATCATCACAAAAATGCCATGACCCATGCTTTGCTGTGCCAATTAATTGGCTCGACCATATATTAGACAATGATAGAAAATAGATTCCATAAATTTTTGAGCCCCGTTTTGATTAATCGCTAATATACACACTTATTAGCCCATTCTCGCATTGCTATAAAGAACTACCTGAGACTGGATAACTTATAAAGAAAAGAGGTTTCATTGACACAGTTCTGCAAGCTGTACAGGAAGCACTGCTGGAGAAGCCTCCGGAAACTTACAATCATGGCAGAAGTTGAAGGGGAAGCAGGCAGGTCTTACGTGGCTGGAGCAAGAGAAAGAGAAAGGGGTGGACAGGTGCTGCACACTTTTAAACAAGCAGATCTTGTAAGAACTCTATCATGAGAACAACAAGGGGAAAGTCCACTCCCATAATTCAATCACTTCCCACCAGGCCCCTCTGCTAACACTGAAAATTACAGTTCAACATGAGATTTGAATGGGAATACAGAGCCAAACCATATCAGCACACATGGGCTTAATCAGTATTTTTTAAAGAGCCTTATGTCATGACACTTTTAAACTTTTTTTTCACATGTAGAAGGGGTATTATAAGAGTTCGCTGCATTTGGGGTTGGCAATAGATGCCTTTCCTAACTGTCATGAATATGTTCATCTTAGTTTGCAACATTTGATCACAGGTCAGAATCCACATGTTTGAGTTTGTATACGTTGTGTTTTCCAGACGTCTATCTATGGTAATATGGTCATCAGAGAAGATGGAAGAGGGAAAATGCCATCTACGACCCCAAGTCATTACTTGGTTTTATGGGAACATAGCAAGAATACAATTATTTTAGTAAATATAGTTTTCTTTTTAATTTTAAGAGAAAATTCAACAAACTAACTGAGTATGGAAACACAACCAAACAGTGATATTAGATATTCAGAAACATACATGCGCTTCATACTCCTTTGGGGTTTCTATATAGACATTCTTCTATGCATATATATTTATTTTTCAAGCAGACAGACTGACATATGTAATATATATATTTCCCCACTATCATCTGCTTATAAGCCAGCTGCTATTGTTGCTTTGATATTTTCCATTAAGACTTATTTGTTCTTTCCCAGAGGCACTGATAATATTCACTATGGTGTAAGTTGTACTGATGGCCTGTTTCTGTCAGAAGATGAATTAATGTGAGATGCCTAATTCCAGGAGGCTCCTAGGAATCAGAAAAAGTGGCCTGTATCTGTTTTTTCTCCAGCTTGGTTCATTCTAGAAATTCGTGTACAAAAAATAAAAAATCAAACCAAATGTCTTTTAGGCACTTTGTTTTAGAGATTCACATTCAGAGCAAAGCATGGATAGAATGGCTAGAATAAAATCATTATGCACATGTGATTACTATCCTGGGATGGTGATACACACATCTTTAGCCTATTTGAGAGAGGGTTAAATTAACTTAGTAAATTAAAAGATTATATCAGAGGAACTTAAAAGAGAAAGAAAAAAATCTATTTTTATGACTGGAGAAAATCTGAAATTATATAGGGTAGGTGAAATTTTTATGTCATTCAATTTTGTTAGGATATAGCAAGCCAATTAGATAAAATTAAATTTCAAGCCTGATTGATTTTTTAAATATTCATTTTAAGCAATGCATTTGCTGTTTATTATATTATACAGGAAATATCAAAGAACGTCTGCTGCACCCAGGAATTAAATGAAACCTATAGTGTCAGTAGCCTAGCAGGGACTTTTGATAAAGTATTATGACATTTCTATATTATGCAGCACCATAAAATGCTAAACATACACAGAACACAGGACTATAAGTTTAAGAAAGTACATACTGGAAGCTGGAGTGTTTTGGCATTTATAGCTGGCTAGCACAGGAAGATAATGAGGAGTTTGATACTTTGGAAATCATAACTATGAAATATATAACAATAGTATCCCATCAAGCTGGATCATATATCACACAATATTGGAGGATAATTCAAGTCTGCAATGCAATCTGCTTTTCATTTCAAGTGAAGGGCCAATGTAAGCCATAATTTACCCAGGTAGTACTCATGTGGGAAATAATGACAAATTTAGGGCAACTCATGACAAAGAAATCCACACAGGAATAACATGAGAGATTTTATATCCTCTTGGATCTCAACGTTTTTTCCTTATTATTCTTACCTTTCTTTATAACTGAAAAACCTTTTGTGTTAAAATGGATTTGTGATAAAATATAAGTATTTACTTAAAAATACATAGACACACATAACGACCAGGCATTGGTAATTTCCCAAACTGTTGATAAAGTGGGATAAATTTACATGACAGTTTATTGTGGGTATCTCAGGTTCCAGGAAAATCTGAATTTAATTCTCTACTAGGAATAATTTTTCATGTTAAGATACACAGTGACTCTTCTACACCAATTATTTCACTATCAGAAAACCTCTTTGGCGTCATATAGAAATGGAGTTGGGGTGGCACAGGACCAGCACTTCTGGATTTTGGAAGGAATTCAATGACTGATAATTTTTTTTGACTCTTCACCTCAGCATTTAATGAGATATTACAAGACAGCTGGGTGACAGAAGGAATTGTTGAAGAAAAATAGAATAGGACTTTGTGATCTGACAAAATAGTGGGAATTTTTTGGCCATAGGCATTTTCTCTATGTAGGCTTTGGCCAGGTGCCTCCATCTTGTGACACTAGATACAAATATAGCAGTTAAAGAGAAGTATAGACGGAGTTCTGTGATATGGACCTGAGTGTTAGATTAATCTCTACCCATATTCACTTTTTCTATCACATAGAGCTACTTCTCCATTCTAAAATCTAAGTTCATCATGAAACGGACTCTAAAGTTCCAAATTGTGTAACATTCCTCCTGTATATAAGGTAGGGTTCTAAGGTCATGAGCTTTAGAGAGAAAAAGAAGGCTGAATCCTGTCTCCAAAGCTATAGGGTTTGGGATAAGTCACTCCATCTCTGTGGGCCACAGTTTCTTTATATATAGAATGGAGTGCCAAAAATTATGGTTCAATGCCCAGTTTTTTATGCTTTGGTTGGATTCAAAGATACAGTAAAAATATATAAAAGAATGACTTTTTATATTTTAATATAAAAATTACATTAAAATAAAAATATATTTTATATTAATATAAAAATATAATAGGTACTCCACAGTGTTGTTATAGGCATGGAAATGAATATATTATTTAATTTTTTAAATAAGAGAGCAACAAGTGATTTAATGATATTTTTAAAAGACGCTGCCATTTCCACCCATCAAATGCTGTATATATTTCTGAGTGATACTTATAGAGAAGGAACAATGAGTTAGAGAATAATTTCTAATATTTTTATGACCATTACTTGGTGATAACTAAGCATTCTTGAATAACAGTAATCATTATCAGTACTTCCTTTTGTCTATTCCACTCCTGCACATAACTTGTTCAGTTTCCTGGAGAAAGCTGGACTTCTTAACTGACAAAGTGACACATCATGATCATCACTAAGCTCAATAAAGATTGTTCGAAAAATGTGTCAAACTTTCTTAATCAAATCAAATTAAAACCTTCTTTGTGATCCTTTTTTTTCCCGGAATAAAACAAAGTAAAAATACTTAAACTGGACATAAAAATACCTTCATTTGCTTAATGTAGCAAGTTCAAGTACAAACAACAGAATTTCCTAATATTTTCCTTAAATTTATTTGTAACTCTGTAAGATAAACTATGGAGATGAAAATCAGCAAGAGAAAGAAGAAAGATAAAGTATAGGAAAAAATGTAAGCATTTGATATTTTCTTGGCAGGAAGATTTTATATTTAACCCTTTAAAAGTTGCAATTGTTTGTTACAACTTTATTCTTATTATTTTTTAAACAAACCTCTGTGTGGAGGGTTGATTTTCAACAGATCGCACCAAGGGGGCATATGAAACCTGAACCAGAAGCAGGTCATTTAGGAATGGTTTAGCAACATGTTTCCCACAAACATGCTTTGTGAGGGGCAACGGTGACCACATTTCTTTGTGTTTAACTGAGTTGAAACCTACACAACATAACATTAACCATTTTAAAGTGTACAATTTGGTAGCAGTTAGTCCATTCACAATGTTGTGCCACTGCCACCTATCTAGTGGCGAAACATGTTCATCACCCAAAAGGAAACCCCATACCCATTGAGCAGTTAGTCTCCATATAACCCTTTCTGTAATTCCTGGCAACTGTAATCTGCTTTCTCTCTATATAGATTTGCCTATTCTGGATATTTTATATAAATGGAATTGTATAATATATAGCCTTTGTGTCTGGGTTCTTTCACTTAGAATCATGTTTCTGATAATTATCTACTGTTTAGCAGATATTCCTTCTTTTATATGACTGAATAATACTGTCTTGAATACATGTACCACAATTTGTTTATCCATACATCCATTGATGAATAAGTTAAATCTTTACATAACCCAAATATCCCCTGATTCTGTAAGCCTGGGGCATTAATAACTCACAGTGTCAATAAAATCTGAACTTTCACTGGTCCATTGTCTTCACCCACATTCTGAAGCGCCACCCTTCAAACTTGCCTCCTCTTGTGTCTGAGAGTACCCAGGAATGCCTCATGTTGGTTCATGACGTCCCCTCTCAAATTCTGCTGTGGATTCCTATGGATGGACACTGCACATGAAATCACTTAGAGAAGTTGCCTCATCTCCATTGAGTATACCATGGCCAAGTCACTACAGGTACCACCTGACCAGCTCCCATACCAGCTCGTCACCTCCCCTCCCTACAAAAAATTTCAACCTTAATGCCAAACTCTCTCTTGCAAATGCGCCCCTGGATTGGTGAGAGTGAGTGAAGCTGCTGGGCACATCAGTTCAATAGATCCACTGACCTGTATTTAAGGTTTAGGCCTTGCTGGGATCCCAAAGATACTGCCAGAACTCAAATCTCAGTGAAAATGAACAAGAAAGAAAATGAACATTTATGCAAAATAATCTTCTTAGTAAAAGAGAAAGAAATATATTTACATTTATTGGAAATGAATATTTTTCATTAGCTCTGACTAGTGCCCAAAATGAAGTCAAAACATGTTATATATGATTCTAGCATTTTAAAGACATGCATGTGATCCGATTTTCAGTGAGGGAGATGGTGGTGAAGCTCACTGTCTTTAGAATGACATGGGGAACCACTTTTCGTGTCTTTTCCAGCACTATAAACAACGGAGCACATACAGAAATTGGAGCTTCACATTTAATCTTTTTAATTTTTCTTTGTTTTATTTGGGCTAAAGTTTATGTCCCTATCTTAGTCGTCCTTAAAAACCAAAGAAAAATCAGGTTGAACCTGTAGTTAAGAGACAAGCCTATCTTTTTAAATCTGAAAGTTCTTGAGTAAAACTTTACTCACACAGTACCATCCTTCCAATGTTTATGTTCAATTTTTAACATTTAACCCCTCTTATTTTTACTTAAGCATTGTTTTCTAAAACAATAGAAAACAGCTGCATATATTCTGATAATGGTTGGCATCTTGATTATTATTATTTAATTAACATTACAATCATTTCCTCCATTTAGGTCCAATAACCTCAATTTCTTTTACATTCTTTTATGTCCTCTTTGCCAATTATGTAATCATTTCAGATGTTTTACTTGAATTTCTTTACAGCTATTCAAAACCACTCTTTCCATCTTATTCACTCTTTTAAAAATTTTGAACACAAAATTGAAAGTTGCATGATATAAAAATAATACTTAAATTACATATTTTAGAAAACCTATGGTTTAGTCAGTACTTATGAGGAAGGTAACATTGGCTTAAATCTCAATAGCAGGGCTTAACTTAGATTTACTTATTTACTTATAAACACCCTGAGTTCTTTCACAAAGAAATTGTGAGCGCTTACAAAAATAAACATAAAACAGATAAAACAAATAAGTGACAGAAACAGAGTAAAGGGAATAGAAGGGTCATACTATAATAAAGCCCTTGATGTACAGAAGTATAAACATACGTTATGTACACACTGTAGTTATTAAGGGTAGGTCACATATTTGGCCTCAAAGCTTTTAGCAGTTAAAGCAAAAGGAAACCAGTATCAGTTACAAGAACCAGGGTTCCTAAGACTTGAAAATGAGAATGAAATAGAAAACTGTAATTCAGGAAAAAATATATATATACCCCAAACTAAAAATCGGAGAAATTTCTCTCATAGCTTCTCATAAAAAGGTATTGGATAGTGTAATAGAAAGCTCCCTACAGTAGGTACAGTGGTACATTTTATTGGACTGTTTCTTATGGTGCTTCTCAGTACAGACAACTGGCATGAACTGCAATTTAGGGAAAGCCAGTCAAAATGGTGCCAAAACTTATGGTTCAATTCCCAGCTCTTTTATGCTTTGGTTGGAGTCAAAAATACAGTAAAAATATATAAAAGAATGAATTTTTAGCATGCCCATCAATTCTATACCCACAGCTCCTACAACCCACTTTTTGATAAGGATTAAATAGCAAAAACGGGAACATTTTTATCTGCCTGAAAGAACCTGGAGTACAGCTATTTGGTGCTGCCAATTAGGAGTGAAATCATATCCCCCAACACTCCAACAAAAATAGGGTCTTCAACCTCCTTCTTTATCTGAAACTCATGGGAACCTAATCTTAAGAAACAGTGTGGAGAAGAAACAATATGTCAGCTCAGAGGAATAGCTGAAATCACCTGTTCTGTCTAGGAACCATCGGCCTTAACAACATGCAGGTCTGAGGTACTTGTATGGAAATGATATCTATAGGTAGCTACAGATTTCTTTGAGAAAGAGAAACTCAAATTCCAGTAGAATTAGTGCTACTGATGTTTAAAAAGGCAGACGTGGATACTGATATTTATGGAAGATGTGTGTTTCAATAGAAAAATTTGTTTTTGGTTTATTTAGGGTCAAAACACCAATCACACTTGGTAACTATAAAAATCATGTGAAATGCATACAATGAGCTGTAAATTTAGTTTTTATTTGGTTGGCTTTCCACAGAATTAAAAATAAAATGCCATGGCTCATTTGCCAAACACATGAATTATTTGGTCAAATTCATTTTGGGGGAATCTGGAGAAGGTTCCATTGCTTAAAAGAGGAGGCTTGCTGCCCACCATACCCTACTCAATTCCCATGAGATAAATGCTGGAGAAGAGAATTCTCCTGGAAACAATTTCCGGGTATGTATTCTCAAAGCAAAAGAACCTCTTATTTGCTGCTCAGCTCCTTTCCATGACCAATGGCAGTTTTGTTCCATTGTTTTTTTGGTTTTGTTTTTCCTGCTATAACCTCTCATCCTCACAGTACTGAAAGAGTTTAAACAAAAATGACTTTGTTTGGTTCTGCAGAATTAACACGACATTCAGGCTTATTTCTAATTGAATACAGATGTTTCCTAAGCAGAGCAAAGCCTCCGACTTGTGTGCATAATTCTTACACTGCCCTAATGGAGAGAAGTGAGTCCAAAATTAGCAACTTTAAAAAAAAACAAAAACAAATCTGGCCATGTGCCAGATAGACTTTCTTTCTTTGTTTCTTTCTTTTTTTTTTTAATTTTCCAAGTAAGTACAGACAGAATTTCTTTACAAATCTATACTTTGAGGGCTACCATTTTTAAAACAGAAATTTAAGGAAGAAATCAAGCCAAACTGGTTAGTTGTCCATGCATCTCTCTCTCCTCTGCTTTCTCAGAAATAGCACTAAAAATCTCACAAAAATGTAGGCCTCCGTATGGCACAGCAGCAAGCTTTGGAGGGAATGCGGTCAACTGAAGGGTTTTGTTTTGACTGTCTTGAGACTGAGTTGCTGACATGGACGAACTTGTGAACACCAGATGAAGAAAGGGACGCTCTGTGTTCTTTCGGCTCCTCGCCTCAACAATTTGCCACTGAAGATTTAACAATTTCATCGTTCCCTCCAGACCGAAGGGTGTGTGTTTATACGTCTAGAACAGCAGGCTTTGGGGCTGATTATGCTGTCTCTCTTAAAAACTCACTTTGATTACTGAGAACCTCATAATTAGGCAGTTTCTGTACAATATCTGTGCTCCAGAGGCCTGACCACAGGGTTGAAAAGAAAAGAAATGCACAGCCGATTGGAACTTTATGATTAGACGAAGGATGTGTGTGTCTTGTTCTCTTCCTTTCCCATTGGTGGAAGAGTTCAGGACAATTAGGCAAACTTTCAAATTGTGTGATTACATCTAATGTGAAAATGAGTAATTCCCTGAAGTTGGACATGCATTGATTGAGAACAAAATAGTGTGGTTAGAAGGGTACTATGTTAATTCTAATGAATATAAAAAGGTCAGTTCCTGGTTTATAAGTATGATTGGACTTAGATATCCATGTAAAGAAGATTCCTTAATGCATGCTGGGCTTCATACCTCAGTGATGGGTTGATAGGTGCAGCAAACCATCATGGTACACGTTTACCTATGTAACAAACCTGCACTTCCTGCACATGTAGAACTTAACATAAAAATAAAAAATTAAAAAAAGAAGATTCCTGACTTTCACTGGTATCTTCCAATCCCTCACTCAACCCACTGATATGAGAATAATTCTAATCTAGAGTGCCTTTTCTATCCTGACAGACATTGGGTTTTATTGATTTCAATATGTTGTATTCTGTAAAAATTCACCTGCAGCAATAGCATTGCACTAGGTTTTAGGGATCTAGAAAACACGGGTCTGTTCTGGTTTTGCATTCACAAAATTATTTTCATGGATTTGATTATACGATCGTGTAGATCCTAGTTTAGGTAGATGAAGCATCCTTTTACACAGTGTTGAGAGTAATTTTTAGAGCAAAGCTCTACATTTTGGGGAGAGGGAAATGGAAAAAAAAATTATCTCAATTTTTTTTTCAAGTATCATAGATCTTCCAAGGAAGTTTTCATTACAGAGCCAAAGTAGATTACAACTTTGAGCAGCTAGAAGTAGAATCTGATTTCTGGGGGATTAATTCTTCCCTCGTTCAAATAACATATATGAGAATGGAAGGCTGCCTGTGAGAAATATGTTGGAGTGTGTGCTGGGACAGAGTCAACAGGTGAGGCACCTTCAGAAAACCTCTTGGGTGTGAGCATTGTATTTTCTGTTTTAGAATAATGCTTGGCAAGATAATAAAGAGAAAACAGGTATCTAAAAGTTGTACATGTTATGTGACCCTTATTTAACATTAAGCCACTGTCTATTAGGCCAGGTTCATGCCAGGTAAAGTCACAAGAGCGTATCCTCCTGCTTCGTTTTAATCACACTGTGGGAAAGTGTTATTAATGAAATACTTATTATCTCATGAAACATTAAAAACCCAGGAATCTTTTAAGTTGCCTTAATAATATAATAATATGTCCCTGAGAGCGGGGAAGTTTTAACAGATTCAGCCACTCTCCAGATCTAGGAGATGATTTAGGGTTTTCATAATAAATAATTAGTATGCTATCTAGAATTAAAATTTATAATATGAAAGTCTAGGAAAAATAATTGTTGGAGACACGAGAAACATTGAAACAATTTGGCTCGCCTTATAAATACCATCTGCTTGAGTGTTCTTAAAGATTCAAAGATGTTAAGATTCTCTGAAGTATCATACCTGTCTAACCTATTATTTTACCCAGTAAAGGCGAAGATGAAGCAAATAGAGATACAAATAAATAAATAAATAAATAAAAAGATACCAGAAACACTAGCAAACCAAATCAATACCTGTTTCTTTCAAACCTTGAAGGGGCGGAGGATTACGTTTGAAGTGTGTTCATATTCAAATAGTAGTAAAAAAAAATGCTTGAATAATCTGCAATCAAGGAAAACACTTTAATCCAATTTCAACCAAAATGATGAACTGAGAATATCAAATCTAGGGAATAGTTTTGTTTTCCATTCACACAGTATCAAAGAACACATAGAGATGTGGATTGAAATATCCACAGGATAAAAGCCTTCCTACTACACCTTAGAAGTTCAATATTAAGCAGTTCTAAATGTACTTATTTTTCTGTTTCTTTTCCTTTTGGTTTCAGTTTCTGTTTGTAACCTGCTCTGGTTAGTAACCTATAGAGCACAAAGCTAATAACTTTTAGCTGAATAATTTCTGCTTTGAAAGGAAACTCATAGTGTGATGATATTCGCAGGTTATCTTGTAATTGATTGTTTCTAATGGATGAGTTTTTTTGTTTAACTAAGGATTTCTGACCTTTAAGACTGTTAGTATTTTCAGGTGGTATTTACTCTGTTTATATCTTCCTTTCATTGTTTCTCTGTACTCTTTGTGCGTAGTTTCTGTATTTAAGCTAGCAATTTCAAACATTTTGAAACTAAACACTTAATCTCCTTGGTATGTATACTTTCTGGTCTGTGCCTGTGGAAGCACTCTCCTAATGCATTAGAGAGATGTTGAAATCTTGGTTCCAGAAAAACTTTAGAGCTTCTTCTTGTTGAGGGAGAAGGGAGACTCAATGTGGCTTAACAAATTTGGTGTGTTTTCTATCTGATCTTTGGCTTATTATATCTAATTATATCAGACCTTGGCATTTGAAACATTTAATGAGAAAAGAGGAAAAGAAATGAAATCCTTCAAGATCTTTATACCATGGATTATTTTCTACTACTTAGAAATGATATGGGGTAAAATAATGCATATAAAATAATGGCATCTATTCTGCAAGAATAATATCAGGTTATAAATTATCTGCCAGGTGGTTTGAGGCAATTTTCCCAGGTTGGAAAAAGATGAGGTGACATGTCCACATTTTACCAGTAAAATAAAGTCTAAAAAAAAGCCTTAATGATGTTCTAAAGGAGAGAATCAAGCAACCAAGGGGGTTGGGAAATCTGACAGAATTAATGGAACCCTGTTTTTTCTTAATTTGTTTTGTGCTTAAGGACTTGGAATTCTGTAATAAATGTTTAACCCCTAATTTACATTGCCTGGAGTTGCCAAGCTCACTCCTGCTTTCAGCTAGTCCACCTGAATCCTTGTCCAATGGCATGGCCCCTGGAGTGGGAAGGTTGGAATAAGAGTGAAATGATACCTGTGATTCACTGCACCCTAAAGTGGATGTCACCCCATCTTTGAAAATCGTTCCTGTGTTAGTTAGCCAAGCAATCCTGTTTGTAAGGAACATGGAAACCTCTCAGGACTCTTGTAAGAATAACAGCAATAATAAAAAGTGAGGTACTTAAGCAGTCCCAGCAAGCAAGAAAATGCAACAAATACCATTCCATTTACCAGCTTTCGAAAACTGAAAAAAAGAGATTTAGCACAAAGTGCATTTAAGAAAGAAAAATCAAGACAGTCTAGCAGAAGCTGGGGAAGGAGTGAACACATGGAGTAAAAATTCCCTCTGAGCCCACGGAAAGCAATAAGAGTTCTCATTTAACCTCGGAAAATGACTTGAGAATCACTCGTACTTTGAAACGAATCTAAATTGCAAACTAATTTCCCAGTGGGATATGTTGATGGCCTACTGTACACAGCATAAATAATGAGTTTGCGACCAGGACCCCAAATAAAGCAGTGCACGTCTGTGGAATTTATGAACATGTTTCCCCACCTCCACCATCTGACATTGCAATGTTAATGCTTCCAGTTAGGAGTTTTACTGTGTCAGCAGGTGAATTCCCTGGCAGTAAGTCAAGCTTTAATGGAACATGCTGGTAGGAACGATTACGCTGCTGCAGTGTAAAACTCTGGTGTCAGTATTAGGCTCCTAGAATACATGGGCATGGCCTGCCACCTACCCTGGTTGCAGGTGTTCTTAGCTGTTTGACTTTCAATACTTTACTTTAAATTGACCATGACAAAGTAAAATTTCTGTCTTATATATAAAATTTCTGTCTTATATATAATATCTGGCTGATATAATGAGGTCTAGTCACACCTTTTTTACATAAGAAAGAAATCCAAGGCTGGAGGGCTAAAGTGGCTGGCTAGATGATACACGTTAATATGTGGTCGAACTGGGACTCTGAACTAGGCCTTCCCTACACGTTTAGTGTTCTTATAAAGGATGCTGCCTTTGCAGGAAACAAAAAAGGTGGATTCCATACATTTCATAAATATATTTAGAAAAACTTGGCGAGAATTTGAATCTGAAATATAAAAATAATAGAAAGCAAAGCATGCATCTAGTATAGCTGAACATCCAGACTTTTTGAACTGAGAAACAGGCACACGATGAGATAAGAGTACAAGTGATTGGGATAGTTTTATAATCACTCAAATTTAAAGTTACTACTAGGTTGAATGTCACTGAAGAATAAATGTCATGCCTCTAAACAGCTCATTGGAGATGAGACCTGATGACTTTGCCAAGTGAAGAAATCCCTCTGAGGTAGGAACAATTGGCATTTCCCCCCCCAAAAAAGGCTCGTGTGCCTTATGGGTTAGGAAGTTACATCCTGAGTATGCCCAGCCATAGCACTTCTGGGATCACTCATGGGAGTTTACACTGTGGAGGAAATCTGATTTCCTCCATGAAAGCAATGCCTAAATTCTTAGCCTCTTATCCCAGGGTGTTTACTCTGCTACCTGATGTGGCTTCTGTTCCTCAAAGCTGTTGCAGCTAAACAACCTTCCTTAAGCATCTCAAGGGTCTCATAGCTTGCAAATAACGTTGCTTTATTGCACTTTCTCTATGAGACCCCCAAGTAAACAAATGAGATCTGAGTTCTAGCCTAACCTAAAAATTGGTGTCACCATTATAAAACCATCTTATCTGGATTGGGAATGCCAACCAGTGATCCTTCCTTCATCGGTTCCTTTCCTCCTTAATTACATCACCTATTTCAGACAGTTAACCCTCCTTTCAAAGCCCCTACTTCACTCCTTGTCTGCTCCAAAAGTTGTCCACTTTTCTGACATAGCCTTTTCATTTGAGCCAGCAAATATGTTCAAATCTTCTAAATCTAATAACCAAAAGAAAAACAGAGACAAAAACTAAGAAACTCACTTGGCTACACATCTCCCTTGAACCATTACTCTGCCAAACTTCTATCAAAAGCGACCTTTACTCCCAGTTCCCTGTCTCTGCCTCCACACTTCAGCACCTTTACTAGGAACATATAATTCTGCACATCCCACCCTGACACTTCTTTACCAAAATTATCAATTACTTTCCAGATGCTTCTATCAAATAACATGTTTAATTCTTCAACCCACTCACTTCTCTGCTAACATTGTTTGGAGAACTCCTCTTCCTCCTTGTAACTCCCTCCTCCTTTGGTGTCAGGGACACCATTTTGTTCTGATATTCTTGTAACTGTTCTTGACAGTTCTCAGCAGGTTCCCATCTCTATCTGTTAAGTGTTTGTGTTCCTCATGATTCTATCACCAGTCTTTATTTTTGTACTATTCCATCTACTTTCTTAAGTGAAACTATGTCTCTTATGGCTGCAACTATTTTTATAATTCCCAAATCTGCATTTCTAATCCACACCTCTCTTCTGTGTAACAGATAAATATGTTTTGCTGTCAACTAAACTTCCTTTGCAGGAGTTTACATATAAATCTGTCTAAATAGATGAAAATATGAAGACAGCACCTTCTTCTCTACATCTGTCCAATCCCTCTGTGCCCATCATGATGAATGACATTTCCATCTACCCAGTCAACTAAATCAGGTAACCCAGGAATGTATTCTTTACTTCTCCCTCACCCTTAGCTTTTCACCTCAGTTGGTGTCAATTCTCTCTCTATTTTTTTATGTGAACGTTTCTCAGATTTTCTGCCTCTTCACTTTACCAACTTCATTGTTAGTTCAGACCATCACCTACCTCCAGATTACATATGAATAGTGTAACAAAGTGCACGGTTTCCCTGCCTTCATCCATGCCTTCCTCCATTCCTTTCCCCCAGCATGCAGTGAGATAAAAAACATTTGGCAAATTCTTCCCATTTTTAAGGTAAAAAGCCAAACTACTTAACACGGCATAGAAAGCTCTTTCTCATTTCTTCCTCTGTAGTTTAAAACACATTGTCTGGAAAGTCCCTTCCTCTCTCTTGCCTCTAGAGGCCCCTAAATACAGTACTTTGTACCTAAATGCCTCTCCCACTCCCTTCACTTGGTTATGTCCTATTCACCTTTTAAAATTTAGCCTGACCTCCTTTTACCCACTCAGATTGGGTTATGGACCCATATTCCAAGATCCCACAGCCCCATGCGCTCAGCTCTACCATAGCATGTACACATAGTATTTTTCTCGGTGTTTATCTCTTCCATTTTCCATAAGCTATTTGGTGGAAGGCAGGGACCATATATTTTAATATCTCACAATGCCAGACCCTTAGTAAGGATTCAGTACATAATTCCTAAGTGAATAGATGGCCACCTATCTAAAGTAAGTACATATTATAACTGAACATATATTCCCATGTATCTGTTTTTATGTATTTTTAATATTTTGGTTCAATTATATTCATTTACAAACCATCACATTGAACATGGCATTTCTTTTTCAATTCTCACTTAGCTCCTTATGCTAATAACATATTAATTGAAGACTTGCTATTTTCTCAAGCATATATTGATTACTCTGCAGTTATTCACTTACTTAATGTATAAGTGAATGT
This sequence comes from Macaca mulatta, assembly GCF_049350105.2. Taxonomy (NCBI): domain Eukaryota; kingdom Metazoa; phylum Chordata; class Mammalia; order Primates; family Cercopithecidae; genus Macaca; species Macaca mulatta. Next base: position 160,160,549 of record NC_133409.1, on the reverse strand, counting down.
GTAGATACATAGGTAGTTATTATTATTTCACATGTGAGAAAATTGATGCACAGAGAGAAGCAGAATGGAACTGGAGAGCCAGATGATATGGGCCGAGATCCCTGTCTTAACTGCGGAATTTCTGCCAAATATCAGTATTTACACTGCCTTGGGGTTGTACAGCATGCTGGTTTTCTCTTTCATCGATTCTTTTTGTGAACACTGCTTAGAATGTTAATTTTTTTTATCATTTTAAGCATCAACAGCAATAAATCATTCAACTTGAAGATTATGCTTCTTCTCATGACTAGCCTGTTCTTGTCTCTAACAGTCTCTAATATGTACACAGGATGGATAATTGTTTCAATATGAAGTGTAAAGAGATGATTAAGAGAAATGGCCATGAATGAGTTCACAAGAGGCAAAAGCTGTCTAGATCTAAAAATGATGGAACATGCCCTTCAGAATCCAGAGGCAGTAAAAAGTTATTTAAAATATATTTAGAGCTTCTATCCAAACAGTTCCACAAAAGATATCCAAAGATAGTAGAGAATTATTTTGCATTTTTTGGGTATTTTTGACAGAATTGTGAGTGAAGATATATCCCAGTCAGTGCCCGTGACATGATGAGCTCTCCACATGTTCTTATACCTTTAGAATCACAGGATCCCCAAACTTCCAATGATTGTCACATCTTCACAAATAAGATTTAATGGTCCTATTCTAATACACATTTCTCCTAGTGCTAAGTGTTTTCTAGATTATTATGACTTGTGTCAAGGTAATGGTGACAGAAGGAATAAATCTGTTCATTTGTTTCTGCCTACCGGTTGAAAATAAAGTGAATATCAGCCAACTTAATTCGGTTGACACTATTCTAAAATATCCTTCTCCCACACAAAGCAAGATTTCACATTTGCAGAAAATATTTGTCCCAAGCTGCAAGCAATGTTATACCGGCTCTTTCAGACTACTAAATCACCATATTTAGTAGTCTGCTTAAGCCAAGTCAGGTATCTTTTCAAACAAAATGAGAAGGAGGAGTGTGGTGGGAAGTATCACATACTCTTAAAAGGACTGCATTTGGTTTCATCAATCTGTGATGGGTATCCATATCCATGGAGATGGTAACACAATGTGTATTGAATGACAACTTTTGGCCAACCAGATAGTCACCGGCATTAGCCCACTGGGTGACATCCAGTGGCCAATGTAGACCCGTGACAGTGTGGTCTGACCAAATTTCTCAAAAGAAGCTGAGAGAAGTGGGGCACTCAGTTACCTAGACTTCACATTCACTTGACTGCCAAGTGAAAACTATAGACATTTCCTTGTCTGGACTCTGATTGTGTCCTGTACTCTAGAATAATATTCAAAGTCAAATGACAATTTTCCTCTTAACTCTCATCCCATCCTGACTGTTTGAATAAAAATAATCCTTTGTCTTTTTCCTTTTAGTTTCTAATGCACTCCATAAGTAAAGCATAAAATAATTAACTAGCAAAACCCAATAAAAACAGGTCTTTTGTAGAATAATGTTTTTAAGTCATTTATTCTTTTTTAAGCATTTATTATTGACAGCTACGATGTAGCTGTCACTGAGGTAGGAAAAAGGAATGCAAATATAAACATATCTTCTCTGTTTTCAAGTAAGTTTCAATTTTTGGGGGAGATGCATAAAAATAAGTGGGATATAATAAGTGATTTTGTGGTAATATGTATAGATTTATGGAAGACAAATATAGAACACATAAATTCTTAGGGTTTAGGTGACAGCTTCAGAGAGAGTAATCTGTGCCTTTATGTGTGAATCAGAGTTCACTCAAAAAGGGGGTTTGCCTTATACAGAAGTACAGAAGCACTGAATGCCAAAAATGTCTGATCTTTCAACTTCTGCTGCTGTGGAGGAGGGTGACAGTGGCATTGGGAAGAGTGAAAAATGAGGAGACTTTTTTATTGGATCAAAGGAAAAACATAGGGAAAATGACCTTGAGCTTCCATCTCAAAAGTCATTTTTATTTCATCTTAATTTGGGGAGGTTTATAAATCTCTACACATCACAGACTTGGAATTAGAGTGTATTTGCAAACATGTCAAGACACTGAAAAGATTTTGCTCTCTTTAATGGTTAGAAGCATTACTTAGATTGAGGCAATAGCAATTATGAATCAGAAGAATTATCAAAATGATATAAGGGAAGAATTGCATTCAAGAGAGATGTACAAGATGGAGTTTGAAGAACTGCAGATGCAGACACCGAGAGTGCTCCACCGTCATCTTGAAGGATTTCATCTCGTAACACAGTCTTTTACAGACAAAGAAGCTGGAGCCATAGAATTATAATGATGAAGGAAGATGTGAATGAAAGCTCCAGTCTGGATCCCTTGTCCTGTTGCTACCAGGTAAGATTATAAATACTATGATGAGGAGGCAATTCCATTTAATAGGCTGCAATTATACCTGCATATTACTTATTATTCATTTCACATATGAGCACAATGGCTAATGGTATAGCATTTAGTTGCACCTTTCTTGGCATGTGGGCAACTCCATATATGTATTTGTACAATGAATGAATTCATTGTAAATTGGTGATTCCATAAAGTAGTTTTGTTTTCCCCATATTAATCCTTTGTTGATTATTATAAAGTCCAATTTAAAGGAATCTCTTCAGTTCTTGTTAAGTAGGGGTCTTAGAAGCCAAAGGATCTGCCAAATATGTGTAGTGACTGTTGAGTTATCTCTGTCAGCTAGACCATGGTAAATGGTGGAAAAACAAGGGTTGTTTCAATTTAGAAGATCCTCCCTATAGGCTAGCTTCCATTTTACAGTTCCTGCCTTTCTATAAATATAGCTTAAATTGACAAAAATATAACAATCTGTGTTTGGTAGGTTCTTATGGTGGATGTGAGATTAATAATTCTTTTGATGACAGAAGAGTTTATCTGAGAGCCAAAAAGCTGTTGTGGGCAATATATTTATAATGACTTTTGAAAAAAGTATGCTTCATTTTTGTTAATTACTGCTAGAAATGTTCCTCAGAGCCTGGGCCATGTAAAAGAACAAGAAAGGTATTTTAAGCTATTTTATGGAAAAGGAGAGAATTTGAAAGCTTTTAATGTTCTCCAAATACCATCAGAAGATAACTTAAATTTTCCAGTAGTCATCAAGAGCCCAGATAACCAAGAGCTACATTAATCCAATTCGGATTGGCATATCTACCGTTATTCACACCATTGCATACCATTGATTTAGGGCCAGCAATAACATCTGAGTCACAGAATAAAAACTAAATTGAGAAAAATTGTCTTGTAAGCCTATTTGATAATGTTCTCCTTATTTGAATATTGAAAAATTACATGAATATTATATATTTATCCATACACTCAAAAAAGCACTTCATTTTTAGTATTTGACAGTATGCTAGACAGTAGGGTTACAAATAAGTTGGTTTCTACCCTCAAGAAGCTTAAAATCGATTAAAGCTGGGACTTTTTGCTTGTTTTGTCATGTCACTAAGGCCCATTGACTTTCACATTCATCTATGATGATGGGTTTACAGCTATTTTGCAAAAATAGATAGAGAAAGGGGCACTGGAAAAAAATGGAAGAACAACAAAAAGACATTTACCACATCTTGATAGCAGCACTTTATTCATTTTACAAAAAAGTGTCATTTTTTTCCCCTTAAATGGAAAAACTATTAGGATATTCAGGTCAAAACTCATTAAAAAAATAACCATAGCCACACAATGGTAAAGAAAATTTAAGATTCAAGGCAACTGAAATCATAAATAGCTCATTGCTCAACTTAATTGTTCTTTCTCCTCTTAATACTGCCTGTTAACATTTTGCAATTGGAATGTTTCCCATCTGTGCCTTTACTTGAATTGTGTGAATATAGCTGATGAAAACTATTATCACTCTGTCTTTTAGTCTTCGATCTGCTTTGTGTTGACACGATCATGAGCAGAAAAATGTTAGCTCAGTCATACACTTGATGTTATATGTGCTTTATGTCCCATGTTTAAAATGTCCCATCTGTACTTCAAACTGCTTTAGTCATTCTTATTGGGAGAGAGAATACCTACGTACATACCATGGAAATATTATCCATAGGATTGATAATAATTGTGAAAGTTGTGTTGTGGTCTTTTAAATATCCAGGGTAATATTAAATGTAAAGACTCTTTTGTATCAATAAATGAAAATAAGAGAATGCATTAATTTAGCAAATGCTGGTTCTTGATATTTTTCCAATGCAGTGCTTTATTGAATCTTCTCTTTTACGTATTCTTACATGTTCTTCTCACACATTCTTTCAGCACTACAATAATGGCTAAGTACTGCTCCAGAGGGCACCATTCACCATTCACATATACACACACACACACACACACACACACACACATATATAGGGACATATATATATGGATATATATATAAGGACACATATATAGGGACATATATATGGACATATATAGGGACATATATATGGACATATATGGACATATATATATGGACATATATATATGGATTGCATCCCTACGACTGTGTAATCCACAACCTGCCTGGGTTTGAGCAGTGGCCCTGGGGTAGGAATCACATGATTGTACTGCCATGTTGGTTTCAAACCAGAGTGAGGCCAAGTGAGATCAAATTCATATTGGAAAAGTCAAAGGACATTAGAATTCGTATTTTATGCAAATTTATCAATTGTGAGGTTGGAGAAGAAAATGAACCACTGGAGTAAATGAGAAAATCAAATGCTCAGACACAAGAGAATGTGACCCAAAGGTGAACTTGAAATCTGAGAAGTGTAATGGTTGTTCTGCAGGGGGTTTACTTTGTATTTTAAATATGAAAACTGTACAAATTATTTGATTGCTTGTATATTGATATTGTCTACCTTCTTTGTAGTTAACATGATTCGAAAAAAATTGATTAGGAAAAAAATCAACAAATGCTGTTTTACATTTCTGTATCAATAAATATTAGTACACAATTTAGATGAAAGTTTCTCTAGCTTAGATGATACTCAAAAATAAGCCTGCGAAAAGTTTTATTTTTTCAGTTTCTGAGGAAATGCGATAGGATCGTGACTGTTTCCTCCTCTATGACAGATAATGCCACTATCTCTCCCTGAGCCAGTGTGAGAACTAAGTAATGAAGTCTCAAGAAGAAAGCAAGATTTCCTCGAAAATCAGAGTTCTTCATTCGATTTCAAATGGAAACCTTGGAAGCACAGTATACAATGATATACACTGCTATAAAGAACTACCTGAGATTGGGTCACTTATGAAGAAAAAAGGTTTAATTGACTCACAGGCCTGCAGGCTGCTCAGAAAGCACGGCTGGGAAGCCACAGGAAACTTACAATCATGGCAGAAGGGTGAAGGGGAAGCAAGAACCGTCTTCTCATGGCAGCAGGAGAGAGAGAGAATGAAGGGGGAGGTGCCACACACTTTTAAATCATCTGATCTAATGAGAACTCACTGTCATGACAGCAGCATGGGGAAAATCTGACCCCATGATCCAATCACCTCCCACTGGGTCTGTCCTTCAATTCAACTTGAGATTTGGGCAGGGACACAAATTCAAATCATATCAATGCTGAAAACATGACACGTTTGAAATCCAGTTTGTCTTTTTTTGAGTAATCGCATTAGAAGAAATATGCATTGGCTACTTGAGTAAATTAATTGTTATGGGAATTGTACTTGCTACAGAATGAATGTATGCATCCCCTCCCAAATGTATACATTGAAGACCCATCTACTAGTATGGCTGCATTTGAAGTAAGAAAGTAATTAATGGTAAGTGAGGTCATAGGGGTGGGGCCCTGCTGTGATGGGATTAGTGTCCTTGTTAGACGAGACATGGGAGGACTTGCTGTCTCTCTTGCCCCACAAGCCTGTGCTCACACCAAGGAAAGCCTATGTGAGGATTTAGTGAAAAGACGGATGTCGGCAAGCTAGGAAGACAGCCCCCACCAGAAAGAAATGTCTGACCCTGTCAGACATTGATCTGTGACTTGTAGCCTCCAGAAATGTGAGAAAATAAATTTCTGTTGTGTAAGCCACTTAGTCTATGGCATTTTGTTATGGTACCCAGAGCAGACTAATACAGTGTTTTACAGAACAAGCTAATTATGTTTATGGATGTCCTTTGTTAAAACCTCCCTTTCAAAAATGACTCATGGAGAGCTTTCATATACATTAGTCTTAGGTGTCCTTAATGTGGGTATTGCTCACCTATCCCCTTCATTTTTGTAATTCCCTGCCACAAAAGAAGCTATGTAAGATACCAGAAGTTACAACCAAAAAGACTGTTACATATTTGGTCCTCCCAGAATATAGCTCGGACTCCTGAGTTTCTCTTTTTAATTATTATTTTTATCCAAGGTGAGATAACAAAATGTTTACAGTGGACAGTGTAGATACTTAACTCAAATGATCCAAATATTCTACAGGAACATTTAGTGGTGTCAGTGGAACATTTGTGCCGTTCAGTCAGTGGCAGATGAGCCATTTCTATGCTTGAGTAGATTCGTAGCTGATTAAATTCATGGCACATGATACCTCTTCCTTGGAAATATGCTAATTGCACATAGCTGTTTTATGATGGTGAGGTATAAGCATGTGTATACATGTGTGTATGTGTGCTTTCAACACACCTCTTTCTCCAGGCTTACTCAGGAAAGCATTTTCCAGAGAGCCTTCTTCTAGGTTTCACATGCACATCTGCAGTTTTCAAGGTGAAAATGATTCCTCACGGATTGGTTTTAACAACAAGCCGGGTAGTGCAAAGTGAAGGGGATTAAGGCAGACAATGTGACCACACACCAATTTCCTCCCTTACAAACCTTTTATATCACTTATCAGGATTTTAATTCCATCTGCTAAGTCATGCAGGTCCCCGGAGCAGAGGTTATGCATGCAGCAGCCACAGGTTAAAAAATCTTCAGCTGCTTTTTCATTATATTGTGCACTGCAATTTCTGTGGGCTTCTTTGGTGAGGGGCGAGTGCTGTTTGAATTAAATAGTGAATTCCTTAATTCATTAATTAATTTTAATAGGAAAAGAAATCATGGACTCTAAAGAGTATTTACCCACTGCAGTACAGGGATATCCGTATAATACTTAGACCCACATATCCTCAATCTATTGATTGGCATCAAATTTACAACAGTCACTGGTTCTTTCTACGATGCTTTTTTAGAAAGATTTAAGTTCAGGCATTTAAATATAATTCTTTTCTTGGAAGAGAGAAGATCTTTCTTTAGCAAGGCTGGAGTACTCGTTGGCAGGCAGCAGAGACAGGTTGTGTTAATGTCAATTTCTTTACTTTTTATAAATGCCACCTGTGTTACCAGCATTGATTTGAAGGTGATGTAATTTTCTTGCAAATCCATTAGTTTTATAGGTTTTTGGCAAGCCCTACTGCTGTGTTGATTAGATATAGTAACTGTGTCTATTTAAACAGGATTTTAAATGCTTGGCTCAACTCTGTATTGGCTGGATAACAAGACATACAGTAGATGCTTTACCTTCAGGTTGTGCTAAGCAGTGATTTGACACACAGCTTAGTGTTTAGCCATTTGTGATAATAAACACTTTAATTGTGGAGTTAATTGCAGGTACCTGCCAGACATACCTTTAAGTGATCCTGACAAATAAGATACAGACTCTCCACCCTCTTTATGTGGATCTATTCTAACAGTGTTTTTCAAAGTGCAGTCCTCGGAACAGAAACATCAGCATCATCTAGGATCTCGTTTGACATGCAAATTGTTGGCCCCACCCCAGATCTACTGAGTTAGAGACTCTGAGCATGGGGCTCAGCAATCTGTGCTTTAACAAGCCCTCCTGATGATTCTTCCCCATGATAGTTTGAGAACCATTGGTATAAAAGAATCTCTGACACAGGGGTGCTGCTACGTTTTGGTGCAGAACAATTCGATGTGAAACACTTCTAAATTATGTTTAATGAATTAACCTTCTATATCCAAATTAGTTAATGCTGGAAAATTATTTAATAACAATGAAAAACTGTCAGACATCTCTTAATTTTTTAATACGTATTTTCACACGGATAGATTTTGGCTTATTCTGGGTGAATTAGGATTGAGGTTTAGGGTAACGGAAAGCAGCTAATCTTTTTTTCGTATCTCTCCTTGCCTCCCCATTTTCATTATCTAAAGAAGTTAACATCACATGCTCCACTAAACAAGATGCAACTTTTATTATCTTTTATCTCCTCCTGCAGCCTTTCAATAAATACTACTTGATTACTCTTGCATGTTGCAAGAGACATTTAGAATAATCAAAACATCAAGTGTGAAGCTTGGTTAATCCAGGGTAGTACGGTTTCCTCGGCACCAATAAACAAGTGGACACTGACACAAACACGTTTTATTGGGAGACCTAAAATGTTTTGTAGGAGGGGTAAGGTAAGAGAATGGCTGCTAACAATAAACAAACAAAACAGTGATAAATACATCTTCCAACAAAAAAGTGTTAAATTCTCCTAGGGAAAATACTAACCTTGATAATTTAGAGATCTGAAATTCACTGCAGTTATATCTTAAATGTGATTTAATTGTTCATGTGTGCATCTATTCATTCATCAAATTTTAATTGAGAAGTTTTCATGTGTTCTACTGTTGACTCATTTTAGCTGGGTGGGAAATACATTTCCAGAATTCCCTTCCCTGCATAGTTTCAGGTTAGTGTAGATCACAAGGCATTTTGTATGAGATCTGAATGGCAGAGTGAAGCACAGACATATTCTCTCCAGGGTGCTCCTGTCACTAATCTTTTGACTCACCATGTTGGAATAGGGCAACAGCCAGACCCACAGTGATTCTAGATGCTGTTAGATCCCCTCCTTTAACTTTCCAGGTTCCTGATCTGTGAGTGAGTTTACTTCTCTTACAAACGATACCAGCTTCTCCTTCCAATCCAACTGTTATCAAAGATAGATTCATAGAGGTTGTTTAAAAACAAATACGAAATCCAGACTATTCTGTGGATTCCAGCTTGTCTTCAGTTTCTGAATCTGTCCTTGCTCAGTCCTCCTCCCTACAATTTCATATCCATCTTTCCTTCAGAACTGGTAGCCCTGCTTAAGGTGGGTCTTCTTATCTCATACTTCAGACACACTCTTTAACCAGTTCTCACTGTTTCATAATGTCAAAGCTCCACAGTAAATCCTATGTTAGTGTCTTAGTCTGTGCTGCTGTTACAAAAATACCACAGGCTGGGTAATTCATAAGTAACAGAACTGTATTTCTGACAGTTCTGGAGGCTGGGAAGTCCAAGGTCAAGGCGCTACACATTTGGTGTCTGGTAAGGGCTGTTCTCTGCTTCCAAGATGGCACCTTCTGGCTGCATCCTCCAAAGGGGAGGAACCACACCGTGTCTTCACCTGATGGAAGGTGAAGGGCAACGAGGGCCTAGCTAGTACCCTCTAGCCTTTTTAGAAGCACTAGACCCATCTATGAGAGCAGAGCTCTCATGGTCTAATCACCTCATAAAGGCCTTTCCTCTTAATATGTTGCATTAAGGATTAAGTTTCAACATGAATTTTGGAGGTGGCACAAACATTCAAACCATAGCAGTTAGACATCACTCCTAATGGTCCTCTTTCTATTAGAGAAACATGATACAATATTTTGTACTTGAAATGGTTCCAGAGGAACTGAACCTTGATGACGGTTTCTCCAAATTGGTTCTTAGTTTTCTGGAATGAATTCTCTGCTTTGTTTATATTGAAAGGCATTGCTGGCTCTGTTTCCAGTGGTAAAGGGGCCAAGGCATATAGTAGCAAAACATTTACTTAAATTATGACTTGTAAATACTTGCAACCAAATGCATTTAGAAGGCAAGTCTTTAGTGACAAATGATGTGGTTTCAAAAGCCCCAAATCTCTGTGACACACAAGCCACAAAGATTTATTTCTGGCTCTTAATGCACAGGGGCACCTGCATGGGAGCTGCAGCTCCACTCCACCTGTCTTCCCATCTTGCATTCCATTTAGAAGGAGCAATCTAGAAAACTCCCATTCTCATGGCAGAAGGGACAAGCAACAGTGCTGGTGAGAGCCTATTCCCCTCAAAGTCTAGGCTTGGATGTGCCGTTGGTCACATGCACTGATATTCCGTCAGGCCAATATGTCACATAGCAAAACCTGAATTCCATGAGGCAGGGGTGTATTATCCTCTTACAATAAAGGTGGAGTGAATAGTGGCTGACAACAATGCAACAAATCACAGCAATTTATTAGATGACTCAAAAGGGAGATTGGTTATTATTTATGAGAGGCCCAGAAAATCATCTTAAAGCATGGAGTGAAAAGATCACGCTATAAAAATTATAGTGAATACAGAATGTAAATAAACAATAGCAGTTCCAGATAGGGGGAAAAAGCAATTATGGGAGAGAAGCATGAGTTAAACAAATAATGAAATTTTCTTGAAATAAAAAAGCTCTGATTTTGCTCCAGGTTAAATCAATTAGAAAATGATAAAACTAGGAAAATATTGGTAAAATTTCCAGCACTTAAAACTGATCATAAACAAAACAGTATACTTTCCCAATCAAAAGAATAAAATATCCCCCAAGGGAAAAAACATAAGGCCATTATCAGGCTTTTCATCTTCAATACTCGAGCTACAAAAGAATGAAGTAACAATATGAATAGCAGTGGAAGTGAAAAGGGCTGTTGTACAAGAATCCTCTACCAGCCAAGACCTTATTCACTGGTGAAAATGAAAGAGAGAGAGAGAGTAGAGCTCATGCAGGAATTCTCAGATCTTGTTTATCACAATAATCACAACTATCCAACAACCACCACAAATAAATAAAACTAGAAAAGAAACCTGAAATTTTTAAATAAGTAGAACAAGATGTAATAAAAACTTGGGAGGGCGGAGCAAGATGGCCGAATAGGAGCAGCTCCAGTCTCCAACTCCCAGCGCCAGCGACACAGAAGACCGGTGATTTCTGCATTTTCAACTGAGGTACTGGGTTCATCTCACTGGGGAGTGCCGGACGATCGGAGCTGGTCAGCTGCTGCAGCCCGACTAGCGAGAGCTGAAGCAGGGCGAGGCATTGCCTCACCTGGGAAGCGCAAGGGGGAAGGGAGTCCCTTTTCCTAGCCAGGGGAACTGAGACACACAACACCTGGAAAATCGGGTAACTCCCACCCCAATACTGCGCTTTAGGAAACAGGCACACCAGGAGATCATATCCCACACCTGGCCGGGAGGGTCCCACATACACGGAGCCTCCCTCGTTGCTAGCACAGCAGTCTGCGATATCGCGGCAAGGCAGCACCGAGGCTGGGGGAGGGGCGCCCGCCATTGCTGAGGCTTAAGTAGGTAAACAAAGCTGCTGGGAAGCTCGAACTGGGTGGAGCTCACAGCAGCTCAAGGAAACCTGCCTGTCTCTGTAGACTCCACCTCTGGGGACAGGGCACAGTAAACTAAGACACACAGACACCTCTGCACAGACGCAAACGACTCTGTCTGACAGCTTTGAAGAGAGCAGTGGATCTCCCAACACGGAGGTTGAGATCTGAGAAGGGACAGACTCCCTGCTCAAGCGGGTCCCTGACCCCTGAGTAGCCTAACTGGGAGACATCCCCCACTAGGGGCAGTCTGACACCCCACACCTCACAGGGAGGAGTACACCCCTGAGAGGAAGCTTCCAAAGCAAGAATCAGACAGGTACACTCGCTGTTCAGAAATATTCTATCTTCTGCAGCCTCTGCTGCTGATACCCAGGCAAACAGGGTCTGGAGTGGACCTCAAGCAATCTCCAACAGACCTACAGCTGAGGGTCCTGACTGTTAGAAGGAAAACTATCAAACAGGAAGGACACCTACACCAAAACCCCATCAGTACATCACCATCATCAAAGACCAGAGGCAGATAAAACCACAAAGATGGGGAAAAAGCAGGGCAGAAAAGCTGGAAATTCAAAAAATAAGAGCGCATCTCCCCCGGCAAAGGAGCGCAGCTCATCGCCAGCAACGGATCAAAGCTGGACGGAGAATGACTTTGACGAGATGAGAGAAGAAGGCTTCAGTCCATCAAATTTCTCAGAGCTAAAGGAGGAATTACGTACCCAGCGCAAAGAAACTAAAAATCTTGAAAAAAAAGTGGAAGAATTGATGGCTAGAGTAATTAATGCAGAGAAGGTCCTAAACGAAATGAAAGAGACGAAAACCATGACACGAGAAATACGTGACAAATGCACAAGCTTCAGTAACCGACTCGATCAACTGGAAGAAAGAGTATCAGCGATTGAGGATCAAATGAATGAAATGAAGCGAGAAGAGAAACCAAAAGAAAAAAGAAGAAAAAGAAACGAACAAAGCCTGCAAGAAGTATGGGATTATGTAAAAAGACCAAATCTGCGTCTGATTGGGGTGCCTGAAAGTGAGGGGGAAAATGGAACCAAGTTGGAAAACACTCTTCAGGATATCATCCAGGAGAACTTCCCCAACCTAGTAGGGCAGGCCAACATTCAAATCCAGGAAATACAGAGAACGCCACAAAGATACTCCTCGAGAAGAGCAACTCCAAGACACATAATTGCCAGATTCACCAAAGTTGAAATGAAGGAAAAAATCTTAAGGGCAGCCAGAGAGAAAGGTCGGGTTACCCACAAAGGGAAGCCCATCAGACTAACAGCAGATCTCTCAGCAGAAACTCTACAAGCCAGAAGAGAGTGGGGGCCAATATTCAACATTCTTAAAGAAAAGAATTTTCAACCCAGAATTTCATATCCAGCCAAACTAAGTTTCATAAGTGAAGGAGAAATAAAATCCTTTACAGATAAGCAAATGCTTAGAGATTTTGTCACCACTAGGCCTGCCTTACAAGAGATCCTGAAGGAAGCACTAAACATGGAAAGGAACAACCGGTACCAGCCATTGCAAAAACATGCCAAAATGTAAAGACCATTGAGGCTAGGAAGAAACTGCATCAACTAATGAGCAAAATAACCAGTTAATATCATAATGGCAGGATCAAGTTCACACATAACAATCTTAACCTTAAATGTAAATGGACTAAATGCTCCAATTAAAAGACACAGACTGGCAAACTGGATAAAGAGTCAAGACCCATCAGTCTGCTGTATTCAGGAGACCCATCTCACACGCAGAGACATACATAGGCTCAAAATAAAGGGATGGAGGAAGATTTACCAAGCAAATGGAGAACAAAAAAAAGCAGGGGTTGCAATACTAGTCTCTGATAAAACAGACTTTAAACCATCAAAGATCAAAAGAGACAAAGAAGGCCATTACATAATGGTAAAGGGATCAATTCAACAGGAAGAGCTAACTATCCTAAATATATATGCACCCAATACAGGAGCACCCAGATTCATCAAGCAAGTCCTTAGAGACTTACAAAGAGACTTAGACTCCCATACAATAATAATGGGAGACTTCAACACTCCACTGTCAACATTAGACAGATCAACGAGACAGAAAGTTAACAAGGATATCCAGGAATTGAACTCATCTCTGCAGCAAGCAGACCTAATAGACATCTATAGAACTCTCCACCCCAAATCAACAGAATATACATTCTTCTCAGCACCACATCGTACTTACTCCAAAATTGACCACGTAATTGGAAGTAAAGCACTCCTCAGCAAATGTACAAGAACAGAAATTATAACAAACTGTCTCTCAGACCACAGTGCAATCAAACTAGAACTCAGGACTAAGAAACTCAATCAAAACCACTCAACTACATGGAAACTGAACAACCTGCTCCTGAATGACTACTGGGTACATAACGAAATGAAGGCAGAAATAAAGATGTTCTTTGAAACCAATGAGAACAAAGATACAACATACCAGAATCTCTGGGACACATTTAAAGCAGTGTGTAGAGGGAAATTTATAGCACTAAATGCCCACAAGAGAAAGCAGGAAAGATCTAAAATTGACACTCTAACATCGCAATTAAAAGAACTAGAGAAGCAAGAGCAAACACATTCGAAAGCTAGCAGAAGGCAAGAAATAACTAAGATCAGAGCAGAACTGAAGGAGATAGAAACACAAAAAACCCTCCAAAAAATCAATGAATCCAGGAGTTGGTTTTTTGAAAAGATCAACAAAATTGACAGACCACTAGCAAGACTAATAAAGAAGAAAAGAGAGAAGAATCAAATCGACGCAATTAAAAATGATCAAGGGGATATCACCACCGACCCCACAGAAATACAAACTACCATCAGAGAATACTATAAACACCTCTACGCAAATAAACTGGAAAATCTAGAAGAAATGGATAATTTCCTGGACACTTACACTCTTCCAAGACTAAACCAGGAAGAAGTTGAATCCCTGAATAGACCAATAGCAGGCTCTGAAATTGAGGCAACAATTAATAGCCTACCAACCAAAAAAAGTCCAGGACCAGATGGATTCACAGCTGAATTCTACCAGAGGTACAAAGAGGAGTTGGTACCATTCCTTCTGAAACTATTCCAATCAATAGAAAAAGAGGGAATCCTCCCTAACTCATTTTATGAGGCCAACATCATCCTGATACCAAAGCCTGGCAGAGACACAACAAAAAAAGAGAATTTTAGACCAATATCCCTGATGAACATCGATGCAAAAATCCTCAATAAAATACTGGCAAACCGGATTCAGGAACACATCAAAAAGCTTATCCACCATCATCAAGTGGGCTTCATCCCTGGGATGCAAGGCTGGTTCAACATTCGCAAATCAATAAACATAATCCAGCATATAAACAGAACCAAAGACAAGAACCACATGATTATCTCAATTGATGCAGAAAAGGCTTTTGACAAAATTCAACAGCCCTTCATGCTAAAAACGCTCAATAAATTCGGTATTGATGGAACGTACCTCAAAATAATAAGAGCTATTTATGACAAACCCACAGCCAATATCATACTGAACGGGCAAAAACTGGAAAAATTCCCTTTGAAAACTGGCACAAGACAGGGATGCCCTCTCTCACCACTCCTATTCAACATAGTGTTGGAAGTTCTGGCTAGGGCAATCAGGCAAGAGAAAGAAATCAAGGGTATCCAGTTAGGAAAAGAAGAAGTCAAATTGTCCCTGTTTGAGGATGACATGATTGTATATTTAGAAAACCCCATTGTCTCAGCCCAAAATCTCCTTAAGCTGATAAGCAACTTCAGCAAAGTCTCAGGATACAAAATTAATGTGCAAAAATCACAAGCATTCTTATACACCAGTAACAGACAAACAGAGAGCCAAATCAGGAATGAACTTCCATTCACAATTGCTTCAAAGAGAATCAAATACCTAGGAATCCAACTTACAAGGGATGTAAAGGACCTCTTCAAGGAGAACTACAAACCACTGCTCAGTGAAATCAAAGAGGACACAAACAAATGGAAGAACATACCATGCTCATGGATAGGAAGAATCAATATTGTGAAAATGGCCATACTGCCCAAGGTAATTTATAGATTCAATGCCATCCCCATCAAGCTACCAATGAGTTTCTTCACAGAATTGGAAAAAACTGCTTTAAAGTTCATATGGAACCAAAAAAGAGCCCGCATCTCCAAGACAATCCTAAGCCAAAAGAACAAAGCTGGAGGCATCACGCTACCTGACTTCAAACTATACTACAAGGCTACAGTAACCAAAACAGCATGGTACTGGTACCAAAACAGAGATATAGACCAATGGAACAGAACAGAGTCCTCAGAAATAATACCACACATCTACAGCCATTTGATCTTTGACAAACCTGAGAGAAACAAGAAATGGGGAAAGGATTCCCTATTTAATAAATGGTGCTGGGAAAATTGGCTAGCCATAAGTAGAAAGCTGAAACTGGATCCTTTCCTTACTCCTTATACGAAAATTAATTCAAGATGGATTAGAGACTTAAATGTTAGACCTAATACCATAAAAATCCTAGAGGAAAACCTAGGTAGTACCATTCAGGACATAGGCATGGGCAAAGATTTCATGTCTAAAACACCAAAAGCAACAGCAGCAAAAGCCAAAATTGACAAATGGGATCTCATTAAACTAAAGAGCTTCTGCACAGCAAAAGACACTACCATCAGAGTGAACAGGCAACCTACAGAATGTGAGAAAATTTTTGCAATCTACTCATCTGACAAAGGGCTAATATCCAGAACCTACAAAGAACTCAAACAAATTTACAAGAAAAAAAAAAACAACCCCATCAAAAAGTGGGCAAAGGACATGAACAGACATTTCTCAAAAGAAGACATTCATACAGCCAACAGACACATGAAAAAATGCTCATCATCACTGGCCATCAGAGAAATGCAAATCAAAACCACCATGAGATACCATCTCACACCAGTTAGAATGGCAATCATTAAAAAGTCAGGAAACAACAGGTGCTGGAGAGGATGTGGAGAAATAGGAACACTTTTACACTGTTGGTGGGATTGTAAACTAGTTCAACCATTATGGAAAACAGTATGGCGATTCCTCAAGGATCTAGAACTAGATGTACCATATGACCCAGCCATCCCATTACTGGGTATATACCCAAAGGATTACAAATTATGCTGCTATAAAGACACATGCACTCGTATGTTTATTGCAGCACTATTCACAATAGCAAAGACTTGGAATCAACCCAAATGTCCATCAGTGACAGATTGGATTAAGAAAATGTGGCACATATACACCATGGAATACTATGCAGCCATAAAAAAGGATGAGTTTGAGTCCTTTGTAGGGACTTGGATGCAGCTGGAATCCATCATTCTTAGCAAACTATCACAAGAACAGAAAACCAAACACCGCATGTTCTCACTCATAGGTGGGAACTGAACAATGAGATCACTCGGACTCAGGAAGGGGAACATCACACACCGGGGCCTATCATGGGGAGGGGGGAGGGGGGAGGGATTGCATTGGGAGTTATACCTGATGTAAATGACGAGTTGATGGGTGCAGCACAGCAACATGGCACAAGTATACATATGTAACAAACCTGCACGTTATGCACATGTACCCTACAACTTAAAGTATAATAATAATAAATAAATTAAAAAAAAAAAATAAAAACTTGATATGCAGGTTATAAAGATAGGGATATAGTTTGCTAGCTAGATATAGGTAGATATAGAAATGTGTGTATATATAGGAATAGAACTACATTTAGCCAGTAACTATCTGTCCAACCAGATTTGCAGTTTATGAATAACATCTTTTCTGAAAGTTTAGTGTTTCAGCTGATTAGGCTGGTTTCTACGCCATACAAATTATTACATTTTAAATATCTCCCTTGAAATAGAAATAGTGGCATTTAAATTTCCTGAAAGGTTTTAAGAGAATATTTGAAATGGAAAGGATATACTGGCCTTGGCTTCTCTGCATGATTTTAACTGCAGCTTGGTGGAAAAACAGCAATTACCTTTAGTTTCAATAAATAGACTATATGTAAGTATCTAGTAATCACAATAACTATCTCGACTGGAGAATTTCAGGAGAATCCTCAAATTAACAATGAGAAAACAATGAAATGAATGGAAACTAAAAGATGAGAACAAAATAGAAAAACAACAATGTATAATGAAGCATAAGATAAAATAACAATGAATGAAATCGTTAACTGGTTTTTAAGATAAATAGGAATGGTAATTAAGAAACCTTGAGTCAACAAGAAAACCAAAAGTGAAATGACAAACTAGAAAATAACAAAAGGAACACTGCATAAGACTATCTATATGTAACACAGCAAAATAATATCCACGTATAATTTCCCTCTTTTCTTGGGTGAAATAAATAGCCTCAACAGCTTTTGATATTAAAGAAAAGAAGGAGGTCGGACGCAGGGGCTCACACCTGTAATCCCAGCACTTTGGGAGGCCAAGGTGGGCAGATCACCTGAGGTCGGGAGTTTGAGACCAGCCTGACCAACATGGAGAAACTCCGTCTCTACTAAAAATACAAAATTAGCCGGGCATGGTGGTACATGCCTGTACAAATCCCAGCTACTTAGGAGGCTGAGGCAGGAGAATCACTTGAATCCAGGAGGTGGAGGTTGTGGTGAACCGAGATTATGTCATTGCACTCCAGTTTGGGCAACAAGAGCGAAACACCATCTCAAAAAAAAAAAAAAAAAAAAGAAAAGAAGGAATTTCAATATCTATTTTAAGAAAATAGACTATAAAAATGCAAGAAGTAGAAATTAGTACAGATACATTTAAATTGAAATAAAAAATAAAATATCAAAACTTTCAAAGGATAAACAGGTCAATTATCTAGGAAAAATGGTAAAATATATAAACCCCTTGGAAGTCTGAATATATAATAAAAGAGAAACTATGAGAAAGGAGAAATAACCACAAGAAAATACTGAAAGACTAGAAAGAGCCTGCTACTTGAATAATACAATTCACAAGATATGGCAGAGTAGAAAAACTGATTAAGGTCAACTACCAGAGAAGAGTTTGGAAAGGTGAGGCACCTACAATGAAAAAAATGTCAAAACAACGGCTTGCAACCAAACATTCTATAATTTTTAAAAAACAGATAAGTAAGTTCAATATTATTTAAATTATGCAAGCCTATACAAAATAATGGAATTTTATAATTGCTTTCGTGAAATTGGCATTATTTTGATATCAACACCTGATAAAGATTCTATATAAAAGAAAACTGTGGACAAATCTTAATGGTGAGGCAAAATTCTAAATAATATCAATAGTATTCAGCTTTGTATCAAGGGATGAATACACTGACTAACCAGGGTTTATTTTAAGAATTGAAGAATCATTTATATCAGGATATTTTACCAAAGATTATTATAACCTGATAAAGGGAGAAAAGTTTGATTGTTATCAATAAATGCTAAAAAATATTTGGTAAAATTCTGCAATTGGTTCTAGTTAGAATTAAAAATAAATTGAAGACAAAAGAAAAATACTGAAACATCACAAAGGCTACTTACCAATATTAATAAGCAAATCTTGTTATAAATTATAAAAATAAAAAACACTTCATTAAAGATAAGGGACTAGGTAAGGCTGTCCACTAACACTATTTTTAACAGGTATTTTTTCAAGATTTAAACTGAAGTACTAAGATTGAAAAATAAAATAAAAAAAACATAAACCTTTGGTAATAAGCTGTTTTTGCTAAAGATATAATTGGAGGTGGGGAAATCCCAAGGGATTCTTGTTTAAATTTTTAAATAGTTAATATGATTATCTGAACCCTTTAATCTATGGCTGTTTTTTCTAATCTAGAAGCACCGAGTAGAGATGGAAAGGCCATGAATTATTGGATATACAACAGCATCAAAAACAAAAGAATGCTGAGAAAAGAAATTTAACAAGAATGCTATGTTAGCTAAATGAAGAAAATAATAAATATCATTACATGACTTCATACATGTTGAACATCTCTAATCTGAAAATACGAAATCCAAAATGCTCAAAAATTCAAAACTTTTTCAGTGCTGACATGACACTGCAAGTCAAAAATTCCACAACTGACCTTATGTGATGGGTCACTGTCAACAAGCAGCATTGCCAAGAGAAAAAACAAAAACCCTTCCCTTTTCACTTCAGTTGCACTGTATCTGTTCTATGCCCGCCCAGATTCCCCTGTGCAAGCACTCCCATGAAGGGTAATAAAATGGCACGTGTGCAGGCAAGATGCACCAATGGCAGGTTCCCCATGATGCCCTGCATGGAGCCAAGACCTATGTGCATTACACACTGAGGTTTTTGTTTTGGCTTATTCTCTGCTTGTGGTGTAAAGATATCATTGAAAGTGTCAAAAAGGCCTGCAGATACCCCTACAGGTAACTCTGGTAAGAAAAAGAAGCAGCATTTATGTTTATCTATAGTACAGAAAGTTAAGCTGTTGGAGAAACTGGAATGTGAAAGGTCTTACAGAAGGTTGGAATGACTACCATATATGACCAGAAGAAAGAAAAGGATAAACTGTTCAAATTCTACATGGCAAGTGATGAACAGAAGTTAATGAAAAACATAAAAATGCTGCATAAAACTAAAAATAAAGATCTCTGTTGTGTATTCAAAGAGTGGATCCATCAGTGTGACAGTGAGTACAAGCCACTTGATGGTATGCTGATCATGAAATGAGCAAAGATTTATTACAATGAACTGAAAAGGGAACTATGGATATTCAACAGGCTGAAGTTTTGTTTTTTTTTTTTTAATAAAGGCACAGTATTAAGTTTTTAAGAATTTGTAGTGATAAAGCATCTACTGATCAAAAAGCAGCAGATATATTCATTGATGAGTATGTCACGGTCAACACTGCTGAAAATCTGATGTCAGAACAAATCTACATTGAATAAACATTACCGTTTTACCACTATTAACCTAGAAAGACACCAACTACAGTTGATGAGACAGCTCATGCAGGAATTAAAGATGCCAAAGCCGGAATAACTGTGCTTGGATGAGCTAATGCAACAAGCACACCTTCGTGTAAACTTGCTGTGATAGGCAAAAGCTGGTGTCCTCAGTGTTTTCAAGGATTTGATTTCTGACCAGTCTGTTAGTATGCTAACAAAAAGGCATAAATCACCAAGGCCATCTTTTCTGATTGGTTTCACAAACAGTTTGTGTTTGTACCAGTGGTTTGTGCTCACTGCAGGCAAGCTGGACTGGATGTTAATTGTAAGATTTTGTGATTCCTTGACAACTGTTCTGCTCATTCTGCAGCTGAAATTCTCATCCAAAATAATGTGTATGCCATGTACTTTTTCCCAAATGTGATTTCGTTAGTTCAGCCTGTGACTACATATCCTTAGATCAATGAAAATAGATATAAAAACACTTTTTTGAACAGTATGCTACCGGCAATGAACACAGGTGTAGGTGTGGAAGATTCTCAAATGGAGTTTTGCTTTTGCCAACTCTAGAACACAGAGACTAAAGACACGGTGGTGTTGCGTGACCTGTAGGTATATTTAGTGATGATGATGAACAAGGTGGTGTTTTTGTTTTGTTTTTTAAGACAAAGTCTACCTCTGTCACCCAAGGTGGAGTGCAGTGGCACAATCTTGGCTCACTGCAACCTCTGCCTCCCAGGCTCCAGTGATTCTCATGCCTCAACCTCCTGAGTAGCTGGGACTCCAGGCATGTACCACTGAACCTGGCTAATTTTTTGTATTTTTAGTAGAAATGGGGTTTTGTCATGTTGACCACACTGGTCTTGAACTCCTGGCCTCAAGTGATCCTCCTGCCTTGGCCTCCCAAAATGCTGGAAGGTGGTGGATCTTTGAAAGACTGTATATGACAAGTCAGGAAAAAAAAAAAAAAAAAACTTGACAGCTGATCCCCTTACATGTGCGAAAAGAAACGTGTAGTCCACCAGTAAGTTGAAAGCAATGGCTATTAAAGAAGTTTTTAGCATCAATAATGAGGCCTCAGTTGTTGATTCATTGATCTATGATGAAATAGACAAAATCTCTCTGAATCAAGATGATCATGATAATAGCAATGAAGATGATGTTTTTAACATTGCAGAAAAATTGTCTACAGGCCTACAGAGGACATGATGAAAATGTGTGATGGGCTTATTGAAGGACTACAGCACTGTGCATCTGTAACTGAACAAGAAATCATGTCAGTGTGTACCATCAGACAGACTTCTAAGACAAAAGCAGGTTGATAATGAGGCAGGTGACTCTGGAGGAAACGCTGAGAAAAGCCATACAGCAGAACGCCACATCCTCTGTAGTACACCCACTTCCAGGTTCCTTAATTCCATCTGATGTTTCTTCTCACTGCCGTCCCCCACCCCCAAGTACAGTGGACAATAACTTTTTAATAAAAAACAGCATCATAAAAAAGAAAAAAAATACACCCAGCATCATAGGTGGAGATTGAAAGCCTGCTCTTGTTTGTTGTAGCTGTTGCTTAACAGCTGATTCAGGTATTTTGGTGATGATACTGTGCTGCTCAGTTACCCTGAACACATTATGTTTTCACTGTATTAGTGGTATGTCATTTTTACTGTGAAATGCTTCTGTGTGAATAAGTGCAAGAAAATGATTCCGTATTGGTAGCATATAAATTCAGAGTCAGGAATGATGATGATGACGCCAAACAATGACAGATTGCCTGCCTGGGTGGCTAAGATAGTGACACCTTTGCTTTCTGATTGCTCAATGTACACAAATTTTGTTTCATGTACCAAATGATTAAAAATATTATATAAGATTACCTTCAGGCTACAAGTATAAGGTGTGTATTAAACATAAATGAATTCTGGGTTTAGACTTGGGTCCCATATCCAAGATATCTCATTATATATATGTGAATATTCCAAATTTTGAAAAAATTTGAAATCCTAAATACTTCAAGCATTTCAGATAAGGGATATTTAATCAGTATTTGAACATATCCCATTTTCCTGGATAGGAAAATTTAATGTTGTAAAAAATTAAAATAAATGTATACATAGTTACATGCATATATTCCAATTATAATCTCTAACTTACAGGGTGAGTTTGGTGTTGGCTTATTAAAAAGAAAATGGGTAAAGGATACTAGCCTTATCGCATATCGGGCACACCTTAATATCAAATAATGCATATTGTATTGGTGTAGGAATAGGCAAATAGATTACTCAAAAAGAAATAGCATGAACATCTCAGTTTGCAGATCTACAACACAGGACAAGGCAGTAGTGAATATAATGTGAAAAGATTTTTTTTTTAAACAAATGGCACAGGTACCACCTACCAGCCATCTGAGGGGTAATAAAAATGGAACATGATCTAATATCATATTTAAAAATATATTCCAGATGGACTAAATAAGGCCTTAAGTGAAAAACAAGTGAACAAATGAACAATAAACTATGGACATTTTATTAAGAAGTTAGGAGGTTATACGTCCTTATAAATCAGTGGTTGGGTGACTATCATAGTAAGTTCTGAAAATCTGGAAGATATTACATATTACAAAAAAATGTAGTTTATTGCATATAAATCAAAACTTTTATGGAAAATACTTCATGAAATTAATAAACAATGATTCATTTACAACATGATTTCTAATCTGATGACATACATTAACTACCTGCCAATATTTACAAAGAATGAGTTCTTACATATAGAAAAATGAACAGTTTAATAGAAGTTTGGTAAAAACATGACTAAATAATTCACACAAAACTAAAACTTTAGAGGAGATAAACACATGAAAAGATGCCAAAATTTTCTAGTAATCTGAGAAATGCAAATATACAAATTAAAGTGACAAAAGAGTATATGCATTACACTAGAAACAATTAGAAGGTAAACAGCTATATATCAAAGTTGTAGGCAAAAGAGTACTCCTGGCCATAGATTGGAGAAATGTTAGACATTAGAGTGTTCCTAAGAAGCAATTTAACAGCATTGATTAAAATAAAAATACAAATGTCCCTTCAATCAAACAATCTCTCAATGCTATGGAAATGTAGCATATAAGCGACTAAGTACTAGGGTGTCAAGGGTGGCATTACTTACAGTGATCAAAACTTAAGACATTGTAAATGCCCATCAGTAAGGGAAAGAAGCCTCTGAAAGTTAGTTTTCTGTTACATCTTTAAATAATTTTTTTTAGTGTTCTTATATGCTGGGATACTTTTTATCCAGCAAAGAAATATATAGCACTCTTTTTATGCACACATGGGATACTTAAAAAAGTGAGTACATGTTAGGCTACAAAGTTGATCTCCAAATTGAAAGGGGTCAGAGAGATATTCCAGAAACAGTAAAACTCAGCAATCAGAAGATAGCCAGACAGAACGACAACAAGCACAATGATGGCAACAATAACAATAAATTATAAATAATTCTTGGATTTAAGATATAATGATAATTAAAATTAAAAATACCTATAATTTAAAAAATGATGAAAATGGTTAACCCCGTTGCCTTCTGATTTTTTGTAGCATTATTCATATTGCAATAATTTGGCAATAACAACATTCCTATTGTAATATTATGATATAAATTGTGTTCATATTGCAGTAAGATGTTATTCATGTGGCAACAAAATTAAAAATCAACAAACAAAAGATAGCCAACAACAACACTGCCTAAATAATTCATGGGTTAATGGCAAAAATAATTAAAAATTATAAAATATTTATATGTAAAAAAAGAAAGTCTTTAACCTTTTTTCACCTCTGCACCTCCTCATTTTTATGAGACATTCTTATACATGATATTAACGCATCAAGGTTTACAGTATTTTATCACATTTGCATTCTCTTATGAACCAAGCTCCTCGGTTAATTGTCCTTAGTTGTGTACTTAAATGAACTTGATGCTTGCCACTAGTTATTTTATCACAGCTTCTTTATGAATCTGTTGGTTGGTTAAATTGCAACCCCAACGAGTTTCCTCTGAACTTCCTTCCAGGCTTATGGCTACAATCTACTCTGAGATTTCATATATTTGAAAATATTTTTCTCTTACCTTCATATAGCAACAGCCAGTTGACTGTGTAGGGAAACATCTTGCTTCTCACATTCTTTCTCCAAGGACTTTGTATCTATTGATTGTTTCACTCTCTTTTATCATTTAATATTCCTATGGAGAAGGCTGAGGCCAACCTTATTGATTCTCCTTGCTGATACCTTGTTTTTTATGGCTGGATCACCAAGGAAATATTTATTTGCCTTAAAGTCTAGTTACTTTAAGGACATGACTTAGTATTAATTGCTATGTGCTAGGAAAATAGTATGTATTTTCCTAGCACATAGCATAATATTCTTATGTACAGATTCAGGTATTACTTATTTTTGAAAAGTTTACTGCTTCTATAATGGTGGACGATATAATTCAACTCCATTTTTTTCAGAAGAAGAGTTTTATTCTGACAGAAGAATAGTATGTGTGCTAGATAACTTTTATAGTTATCATTTTCTACTTAATAATTAATTTTGCTCATTTTATCATTTATACTATTGATAATGTTTTCTGTCATGTCTTTTAAATTTTTGCTTTCAATATGCCTTTCATTTTCCTCTCTGTAGTTTTTCTATTACTTTCAAGGAAAACAGTACATTAGAAACACTATATTTTTCTGAAATAGTTAACCAGAAGTACCAATTTATGATATTAAAATCCTTTGATCGTCTACACAGACAATCAAATTAATTAGGGCACATGGAAACAAAATGTCTAGCAGGCACCTATTGTATGATTTGCAGGAGAGGTGATTGGTGCTTAGAATGCAAACATCAGCTGTAATGGAGAGAAGTAGATATGATTTGGAGTAGAATACATGGGAATTGAAGATGAGTTAGATATAATAGGTGACATTTGGGAGGTGATTCTTAACTGTAATAGATTCATCCATATCATGCCTGATGACATCATTAAGATCACATTGAAATCTTCCACTCTTTACATATTTGCTCAAGATTATATAATCAACAAGAAAATCAATCAATAGCAAAAATCAGCAACACATTTTCCTAATCCAGTCATCAGTACCAGAAAAAAAATATAATCCTAATATTACACAAGCCTTCCAGAATATTGAACTACGGGGAACCTTCCTAATTAATTTTATCAAGCTTATATAATCTTGACTATAAAACCTGACAAGAACTATAGGTGAAAAGAAATTCCCAAGCTATTCTCACTTATAAACAGAGGTTCAAAAATCTTAAACAAAACTATCTGTCTGAATATATAATTACATAAACATGTACAAGATGATCAGCAAGGTGAATTTAATTCCATGATCTAAAGTTGAATTTGTGTTTCAAAATATCCTTAACTATTTTAAAAGATAAAAGAAAACATGTAATTGTCTTATTCAATGTATATACAATGCTTAATAAAATCCTTCTCTATTCATGTAAAAATTTTGTAAATTGGCAATAGAAGAAAATTTACTTAACCCGGTGTATGATATATATCAAATGAGTACAGCAAATATCCTACATCATGGGAAAACACTGATCCTGGAAAAAGACAGGGAGTATCCCTCTCACCACATTATTTGATTTTGGGAAAAAGATCTTAGAAAGGAGCATGCAGGAAAAATAAATGACTGAGATTGGAAGAAAAAAAAACTTGTTTATGGGTTATTTGATTGTTTATGAAGAAAATACAAAAGAACTTCCAAACTAATTTTGAAAATTATTAAATGACAAACATTGCTATGTTCAATATTAACATATAAAAGCAACTGCATTTCAGTAAGTAACCAACAGAGGCAGAAAATAAGACTAAAATTTACAAAAGCAACAAAAGTTTAAAGCTATGAGGAAGAAATCTTTAAAAGATGTACAAGTCCTTTAGAGAGACTATAAACAATGTTTCCTTTACAGTAAGGAGACTTAAATAAAAGGAGAGATAGATCATGTTTATACATGGGAATATTCAATATAGTTAATACAATTATCCTCAAATTCACCTTAAGATTTGTTTAAAACCCAAATCAAAATTCTAAGTTCTTCATAGAGTTTGAGAATCTAGCTATAAAATTTATCTGAAATTGCTAATGAGTCAAACATAGGCACAAAATACTCAGAAAATAAGAACACAGGGGGCGGGTCCAAGATGGCAGACTAGAAGTTGTGGAATCAAAGGCTCCCTCCAAAAGAACCAAAATAGCATGTGAATCCTGCACCAGCAACCAAGGTATCCACGTTCTCTCTTCAGAACTGACTAGGCGGCTGGCATGATCCACAGAGAGGAAGGAAGAGCAATGTGGTGTGGTGACCCACTTCAGAGCCACACAGGGCAGGGGAGCCCCCACTCCCTAGCCAAGGGAGGTGGTGAGTGAGTGTACTACCCAGTTGGGAAAACCATGCTTTTTCCACGGAAGCGTGCAACCCACAGATCGGAAGATCCCCCTCACAAACTCACATCACCAGTACCTATGGTCCCTATCCCAGAGCCACACAGATAATCAACAGCCTCTCTGCTAGAATCTCCTTAAGCCTACCGAGTTTCTGTGGGGAGGGGCAACCAGCACCACAGCTGCAGCTGCCTGCTGCTGTCTAAGCCAGTAGAGCTCCTTGGGAGAGGGGCAGCAGCCAACACTGGGGCTCATAACTGCCTAACATGCTAAGCTCCCTGGGTGGGAGAAGGGCAGCATCCATCTCTATAGCTCCAGGCCACACATTTCTCCTGCTGGAACCAGGGAGTCTGGAAGACTTGCTCCCAAGAGGTATCCCTACAGCCCAACACACCGGCAGTGTCAGACTGTGGCCAGAGCACCTCTTCAGGCCTGACCCCGACTCATCCTTCGTCACTGGGTGGGGCCTCCCTGCAGGAACTACAACTCCAGCCAGAGGCTCAGGGACTGAACCCTGATCTCCCTAGACCTGAGCCCGTAGGGGAAGGGGTGGCCACAATCTCTGCGGACCAGTGGACTTAGCCTTTCCTCCTAGTAGTTCTGAGGAATCCAGGCAGCCCAGACAAGTGGGTTTCCCTGCAATGAAGCACACTCTCTTTACAAGGAATAGTCAAAGTGCTTTGTTAAATGGGTCCTGTTTCCCGTGCCACCCAACTGTTTGAGACCCTCCAACAGGGGTTGTCAGACACCCTATACAGGAGCGACCCTACTGCCATCAGGTTGGTGCCCCTCAAGGCCAGAGATCCCAGAAGGAGCAGGCACCCATCATTGCTGTTCTCCAGACTCCTTGAGTGACATCTCCAGGCACAGGAGTGAACAAGATGAATCAGGCTTGAATTGAACCCCCAGGAAACCACAGCAGTCCTACAGAAGAGGGATCTGAACATTGAAAGAAAAACAAACAAACATAAAGCAACAATAGCATAAACAACAAAAAAAGTCCCCACAAAAACCTCATTCAAGGGTCAGCAGATCGAAACTAGGCAAACTCATGAAGCTGAGAAAGAATCAACAACAACAAAAAACACTGAAAACCCAAAAGGCCAAGTGCCTCTCCTGCTCCAAATGATCACAATGCCAATGACTCTCCAGCAAGGGTGCAGAACTGGAAGGAGAATGAGATAGACAAATTGACAGAAGTAGGCTTCAGAAGATGGGAAATAAAAACTCCCACTGAGCTAAAGGAGCATGTTCTAACCCAAATGCAAAGAAGCTGAGAACCTTGATAAAAGGTTAGAGGAGCTGCTAACTAGAAAAACCAGTTTAAAGAGGACTATTCATGACCTGATGGAGCTGAAAAACACTGTACGAGAACTTCATGAAGCATACACTAGTATCAATAACTGAACTGACCAAGTGCAAGAAAGAATATCAGAGTTTGAAGACCACCTTGCTGAAGTAAGGCATGCAGACAAAATTAGAGAAAAAAGAATGAATAGAAATGAACAAAGCCTCCAAGAAATATGGGACTACATAAAAAGATTGAACCTATGATTGACTGGAGTATCTGGAGTCTGGGAGAATGGAAACAATCTGGAAAACACACTTCAGGATATTATCCAGGAGAACTTCCCCAACCTAGCAAGACAGGCTGACATGCAAGTTCAGGAAATACAGAGAACACCACTAAAATACTCCATGAGAAGATCAACCCCAGGACACATAATCATCAGATTCTCCACGATCGAAATGATGGAAAAAATGTTAGGAGCAGCCAGAAAGAAAGGCCAGGTCACCTACAAAGGGAAATCCATCAGACTAACAGTGGACCTTTCAGCAGAAATCCTACAAGCCAGAAGAGATTGGGGGCCAATATTCTTAAATAAAAGAATTTTCAACACAGAATATCATATCCAGCCAAATTAAGCTTCATAAGTGAAGGAGAAATAAAATCCTTTCCAGACAAACAAATGCTGAGGGATTTCGTCACCACCAGACCTGCCTTGCAAGAGCTCCTAAAGGAAGCACTAAATATGGAAAGGAAAAACCAGTAACAGCCACTGCAAAAACACACCAAAATATAAAGACCAATGACACTATGAAGAAACTGAGTCAACTAGTGTGCAAAATTACCAGATAGCATCATGATGACAGAATCAAATTAACACATCAGAACACTAACCTTAAATGTAAATGGGCTAAATGCCCCAATTTAAAAGAAACAGACTGGCAAATTGAATAAAGAGCCAAGATTCATCAGTGTGCTGTATTCAGGAGACCCATCTTATTTGCAGTGACACACATGGGCTCAAAATAAAGGGATGGAGAAAAATTTGCCAAGCAAATGGAAAGCAAAAATGAAGCAGAGGTTGCAATCCTAGTCTCTGACAAAACAGACTTTAAACCAACAAAGATCAAAAAAGACAAAGAAGGGCACTACACAATAGTGAAGGGATCAATTCAAAAAGAAGAGCTAAGTATTTTAAATATATATGCACCCAATACAGAAGCACCTAGATTCATAAAGTAAGTTCTTAGAGACCTACAAAGACACCTAGACTCCCACACAATAATAGTGGGAGACTTTAACACCATACTGTCAATATTAAATCAATGAGACAGAAAATTAAGAAGGATACTCAGGACTTGAACTCAGCTCTGGATCAAGTGGACGTAATAGACATCTACAGAACTCTCCACCCCAAATCAACAGAATATACATTCTTCTTAGTGCCACATTGCACTTATTCTAAAATCAACCACATAATTGGAAGTAAAACACACCTCAGCAAATGCAAAAGAACTGAAATCATAACAGTCTCTCAGACCACAGTGCAATCAAATCAGAACTTAGGATTGAGAAACTCACTCAAAACCACACAACTACATGGAAACTGAACAACCTGCTCCTGAATGAATATTGGGTAAATAATGAAATTAAGGCAGAAATCAAGAAGTTCTTCAAAACCAATGAGAACAAAGGGATAATGTACCAGAATCTCTGGGACACAGCTAAAGCAGTGATAAGAGGGAAATTTATAGCACTAATTGCCCACATCAGAGGGCTGGAAAGATCTTAAATTGATACCCTAACATCACAATGAAAAGAGCTAGAGAAGCAAGAGCAAACTAATTCAAAAGCTGGCAGAAAACAAGAAATAACTAAGATCAGAGCAGAATTAAAGGAGATAGAGACAGAAAAATCCCTCCAAAAAAAAAAAAATGAATCCAGGAACTGGTTTTTTGAAAAAATAACAACATTGATAGACCACTATCTAGACTAATAAAGAAGAAAAGAGAGAAGAATCAAATAGACACAACAAAAACTGATAAAGGGGATATCATCATTGACTCCTCAGAAATACAAACTACCATCAGAGAATACTATAAACACCTCTATGCAAATAAACTAGAAAATCTTGAAGAAATGGATAAATTCCTGGACACATACAATATGCAATACCCTTGAAGAGGTCCTCCACATCCCTTCTTAGTTGTATTCCTAGGTATTCCAGCTTTTGCTCATTCAATATGATATTGGCTATGAGTGTCATAAATAGCTGTTATTATTTTGAGATATGTTTCAATACCTAGTTTATTGAGAGTTTTTAACATGAAAGAATGTTGAATTTTATCAAAGGCCTTTTCTGCATCGATTGAGATAATCATGTGGTTTTTGTCCCTGGTTCTGTTTATGTAATAGACTACATTTATTGATTGCATATGTTGAACCAACCTTGCATCCCAGGGATGAAACTGACTTGATCGTGGTGGATAAGTTTATTGATGTGCTGCTGGATTTGGTTTGCCAGTATTTTATTGAGGATTTTTGCATCGATGTTCATCAGGGATATTGGCCTGAAATTTTCTTTTTTTGTTGTGTCTATGCCTGGTTTTGGTATCAGGATGATGCCGGCTTCATAAAATGAGTTAGGAAGGAGTCCTTCCTTTTTCATTGTTTGGAATAGTTTCAGAAGAAATGGTACCAGCAGATGCAGTCATAAAAAGGAATGAGATCATGTCTTTGCAGGGAAATGGATGAAGCTTGAAGCCATTATCCTCAGCAAAGTAATATAGGAACAGAAAACTAAACAATGCATGTTCTCACTCAAAAGTGGGAGTTTAACAATGAGAACACATGGACACAGGGAGGGGAACAACACACACCAGGGCCTGTTGCAGGATTGGGGGTGAGGGGGGGGAACTGAGAGGACAGGTCAGTGGGTACAACAAACCACCATGGCACACATACACCTATGTAACAAACCTGCATGTTTTACACGTGTCCCAGAACTTAAACTAAACTAAAATTAAAAAAACACACATACGAGGCTTGCCTTATAGATACTGAGATTTATTATGAATTAGAGTGTTTAAGGCAGCTCAGTACTGGCACAGTAATAGACAACCCCTAGAACTGAAAAGAGAGTCTCCAGACCCAGAGTTGTACACGTATGCACCTTTGGTATGTGATGGAGCTGCACTGCCGATCAGTAAGAGAATGCTGAGCCCTGAATGAAGAATCATCATAGGACAATTCAGAATTTTATTGAAGTAAATATTTAACTGTAGTCTCACTGCATTTAATATATAGAAATCAATTTCAGATGGATTAAATACTTACTAAATGTTAAAAGCAATACTTAAAACACTTAAACGAAAATTTGGAGAATACTTTTATGACCTTAGGGCACAAAGAGATTTCTTTAAGACTCAAAAAGAACAAACCATAAGAGATAATACAAATATTAAATAAGACAAAATTACAGACCTTTTTCATTCACAGTTACCATGAAGAAAAAAGACAGAGAAAATATTTTCAGCACAAAAAATAAACATATTAGTACTCAGAATATATAAAGCAATCTTTAAAATGAATACAGAAATGATAATCAAGAAAATTTGGCTGGGTGTGGTGGCTCACACCTGTAATCCCTGCACTTTGGGAGGCCAAAGTGGGTGGGTAACCTGAAGCCAGGAGTTCAAGTCCAGCATGGCCAAGACAGTGAAACCCCTTCTCTATTAAAAATATAAAGAAGAAAAATTAGCCAGGCATGGTGGTGCACACCTGTAATCGTAGCTACTCAGGAGGCAGAGGGAGGAGAATTGTTTAAACCCAGGAAGCAGAGGCTGTAGTGAGTCAAGATCGCACTACTGCACTTCATGCTGGGTGACAGGGTGAGACTCTATCTCAAATAAATAATAACAATAAAAAAAATTAAAGTGAATATCATCTTTAAACAGACGCTTCAAAGAAGAGGAAACTTGAATGACCAATTAGCCTCACTTTATCATGGTATGTAGCTCTGTTTACATTCATGGGTTTGGTGTGCAAATATTTTGTTGAGTATTTTTGCATTTAAATTAATGATAGATGTTTGTGGGATTTTTTGTTTTATTGTGGTCTTTGTTTTGTTTTGTTGAGCTGTCATTTTCTGGTTTTAGTATTTAGGGCAATAATAGACTTATAACATGAGTTGAGAAATGTTCCCTTCTTTTCTATTTTCTGGAAAAGATTTGTAAAATTGGTATTAATTCTTCTTTACATTTTGTTAGATTTCTCCAGTGAAACCATCTAGGTCTGAAGATTTTTTGGGGGAGGGGGGTGTTGGGGGGTCGCTTTTAAATTACAATTTCAATTTCTTTGTTAATATGAGATGGTTTATACTGCCTACTTCCTCTTAGAGGTTTGTAATTTTTGAGGAATTACTCCATTCCTTTTATGTTTTTGAACTTAGGAGTATATTATATATTATGTTTTAACAGTACTAGGATCTGTAGTGATGTGTCCTACTTTATTCCTGATTTGACTATTTCTATTTTCTCTCTATTTTTGTCAGTCTTGCTGTAAGTTTTTCAATTGTATTATTTATTTTAAAAACCATATTTGTGTTTCATTGATTTTTTTACTACTTTTTTTTTCTATTTTCGTATCATTGATTTCTGCTCTTATCTATTATCTCCTTCCTTTTACTCACGGTAATTTGTTCTATTTTTCCATGATTTTTTGAGATTGAAAAATAAGTTTTTAATTTGAGATCTTTTTTGTTTCTAATGTAAGCATTTAATCCTATAAATTTACCTCTTAACATTGCTTTAGACACCTCATTCATGTTTTAATCTGTTGTGTTTTTGTTTTCATTTAGTTATTTTAAAAAATTTCCCTGAGACTTAGATATGCCTTGTTTAAATCCCACATTTTTAGAGATTTCTTGATTTTTTCTTTTATTGATTTCTAATTTGATTCCATTATGGTGTAAGAAAACACTCTGTAAAATTTCAGTTTTACATTTGTTGAAGTTTATTTTATGGCTCCAAGTATAGCCTATATTGGTAAATATCCTTTAAGCACTTGGAGAGATAGGTGTATTCTGCTATTGTTGGGTGGAATGTTCTATATATGTCCATTAGATTCTGCTGATTGTGTTCTTTAGATCTTCCATATGTAAAGATTTTTTTTTGAGAGAGGTCCCTACTATTATTATATTGCCCAAGCTGGTTTTGAACTCAACTCCTGGGCTCATACTATCCTCCTGAATAATTCAGACTACAGGTGCCTGCCACTGTACCCAGCCGCATCCAGCTAGATCTTCTGTATGCTTGATGGTAATGTCTAGTTCCAGAGGAAGAGATCATCATTGAGGTTCTCATATTTAATTGTGGCTTTTTCTATTTTTACTGAGGTTCTGTCGTTTGATGCATACACATTAAAGATTTTTATATAGAAGTTTAATTCTTTAATCATTAACTAATGCCATTTTTGTCCATACACACACACACACACACACACACACATATACATATATTGCTCTTCAGTCTGCCTCACTAGATATTAACAGAGGCACTACTGCTTTGCTTTTTTAAACATGTTTTCATGGTATCTTTTTCATCCCTTTACTGCCAATCTATCTATATTATGGAGATGAATTCTTGTAAACAGTATTTAGCTGTGTAGTTTTTAGAAATCCACACTGCCATTCTCTACTTTTTGATTGGTATACTTACACCATTTGCATTTGAATTAATTATTGCTATGTAAGAACGTAAGTCTGCCAATTCTTCTTTCTTATTTGTTTCACCTGTTTCTCCCCTCACTGTTAAACTTGTCTTGCCTTCCTGTAGGTTACTTGAATATCTTTAAAGGTTCTATCTGGATTTATTTATAGTGTGTTTGAATATTTATCTCTCTGTAGTACCTAGAGGAATGGGTATTAGAGTAAATACATATAACTTATTTTATTATTATTATTATTATTATTATTATTATACTTTAAGTTCTGGGATACATGTGTAGAACGTGCAGGTTTGTTACATAGGTATACATGTGTCATGGTGGTTTGCTGCACTCATCAACCCATCATCTACATTAGGTATTTCTCCTAATGCTATCCCTCCCCTGCCCCCCACCCCCTGACAGGCCCCCATGTGTGATGTTCCCTTCCCTGTGTCCATGTGTTCTCACTGTTCAGTTCCCATCTTTGAGTGAGAACATGGAGTGTTTAGTTTTCTGTTCCTGAGTTAGTTTGCTGAGAATGATGGTTTCCAGCTTCATCCATGTCCTTGCAAAGGACAATAACCCATTCTTTTTTATGGCTGCATAGTACTCTATGATATATATATATCATATATTCTGTATCCAGTCTAACATTGATGGGCATTTGGATTAGTTTCAAGTCTTTGCTATTGTGAATAGTGCAGCAATAAACACACATGTGCATGTGTCTTTATAGTAGAATGATTTATAACGCTTTGGGTATATACCCACTAATAGGATTGCTGGGTCAAATGGTATTTCTAATTCTAGATCCTTGAGGAATCGCCACACTGTCTTCCACAATGGTTGAACTAATTTACACTCCCACCAACAGAGTAAAAGTGTTCCTATTTCTCCACATCATCTCCAACATCTGTTGTTCCTGATTTTTTTTTTTTTTTTTCCTGAGATGGAGTCTCACTCTGTCACCCAGGCTGGAGTGCAATGGCACAATCTCGGCTCACTGTAAGCTCCGCCTCCCAGGTTCACGCCATTCTCCTGCCTCAGCCTCCCAAGTAGCTGGGATTACAGGCGCTCGCCACTGCACCTGGATAATTTTTTGTATTTTTAGTAGAGACGGGGTTTCACCGTGGTCTCGATCTCCTGACCTCGTGATCTGCCCGCATTGGCCTCCCAAAGTGCTGGGATTACAGGCATGAGCCACCATGCCTGGCCTGTTTCCTAATTTTTTAATGATTACCATTCTAACTGGTGTGAGATGATATCTCATTGTGGTTTTGATTTGCATTTCTCTAACGACCAGTGATGATGACCCTTTTTTCATGTTTTTTGGCCACATAAATGTCTTATTTTGAAAAGTGTCTATTCATATCCTTCACCCACATTTTGATGTTTTTTTTTTTTTTCTTATAAATTTGTTTAAGTTCTTTGTAGATTCTGGATATTAGCCCTTTGTCACATGGATAGATTGCAAAATTTTTCTCCCATTCTGTAGGTTGCCTATTTACTTTGATGATAGTTTCTTTTGCTGTGCAGAAGCTCTTTAGCTTAATTACATCCCATTTGTCAATTTTGGCTTTTATTGCCATTGCTTTTGGTGCTTTAGTCATGAAGTCTTTGCCCATGCCTATGTCCTGAATGGTATTACCTAGGTTTTCTTCTAGGGTTTTTATGGTTTTAGGTCTTACATTAAAATCTTTAATTCATCTTGAATTAATTTTTGTATAACATGTAAGGAAGGGGTCCAGTTTCAATTTTCTGCATATGGCTAGCCAGTTTTCTCAGCACCATTTATTAAGTAGGGAATACTTTCCCCATTGCTTATTTTTGTCAGGTTTGTCAAAGATCAGTTGGTTGTAGATGTGTGTTGTTATTTCTGAGGCCTCTGTTCTGTTCCATTGGTCTATATATCTGTTTTGGTACCAGTACCATGCTGGTTTGGTTACTGTAGCCTTGTAGTATAGTTTGAAGCCAGGTAGCATAATGCCTTCAGCTTTGTTGTTTTTGCTTAGGATTCTCTTGGCTATATGGGCTCTTTCTTGGTTCTATATGAAATTTAAAGTAGTTTTTCTAAATCTGTGAAGAAAGTCACTGGTAGCTTAATGGGAGTAGCATTGAATCTAAAAATTACTTTGGGCAATATGGCCATCTTCATGATATTGATTCTTCCTATCCATGAACATGGAATGTTTTTCCATTTGTTTGTGTTTCTCTTATTTCCTTGAGCAGTGGTTTGTAGTTCTCCTAGAAGAGGTCCTTTGCATCCCTTGTAAGTTGTATTTCTAGGTATTTTATTCTCTTTGTTGCAATTGTGAATGAAAGTTCATTCATGATTTGGCTATTATTGGTGTATAGCAATGCTTGTGATTTTTGCACATTGATTTTGTATCCTGAGACTTTGCTGAAGTTGCTTATCAGCTTAAGGAGATTTGGGGCTGAGATAAGGGGGTTTTCTAAATATATACAACCATGTCATCTGCAAACAGAGATAATTTGACTTCCTCTCTTTCTATTTGAATATTCTTTATTGCTTTCTCTTGCCTGATTGCCCTGGCCAGAACTTTCAATACTATGTTGAATAGGAGTGGAGAGAGAGGACATCCTTGTCTTGTGCCAGTTTTCAAAGAGAATGCTTCCAGCTTTTGCCTATTCAGTAAAATATCGGTTGTGGGTTTGTCATAAATAGCTCTTATTATTTTGAGATACGTTCCATCAATACCTAATTTATTGAGAGTTTTTAGCATGAAGGGGTGTTGAATTTTATTGAAGGCCTTTTCTGCATCTATTGAGATCATCATGTGGTTTTTGTCATTGCTTCGGTTTATGTTATGGATTCTGTTGATTGATTTGTGTATGTTGAACCAGTCTTGCATCCCAGGGATGAAGCTGACTTTGATCGTGGTGGATAGGCTGTTTAATGTGCTGCTAGATTCAGTTTGCCAGTATTTTCTTGAGGATTTTCACATCAATGTTCATCAGGGATATTGACCTGAAATTTTCTTTGTTTTTTTTTTTTTGTTTTTTTTGTTTTTTTTTTTTTTTGTGCGTGTGTGTGTGTGTGTGTCTGCCAGGTTTTGGTGTCAGGATGATGCTGGCCTCATAAAATGAGTTAGGTAGGGAGAAGTCCCTCTTGCTCTATTGTTTGGAATAGTTTCAGACGGAATGGTACCAGTTCTTCTTTGCACCTCTGGTAGAATTTGGCTGTGAATCCGTCTGGTCCCGGGCAATTTTTGGTTGGTAGGCTATTAATTACCGCCTCAATTTTAGAACTTGTTTTTGGTCTATTCAGGGACTCAACTTCTTCCTGGTTTAGTCTTGGGAGGCTGTATGTGTCCAGGAATTTATCCATTTCTTCTAGATTTTCTAGCTTATTTGTTTAGAGGTGTTTATATTATTCTTGATAGTAGTTTGGATTTCTGTGGGATCAGTGGTGATCTCCCCTTTTTCATTTTTTTATTGTGTCTATTTGATTCTTCTCTCTTTTCTCCTTTATTGATCTGGCGAGTGGTCTATATATCTTGTTAATCTTTTCAAAAAGCAACTCCTGGATTCATTCATTTTTTGAAGGTTTCTATCTCCTTCAGTTCTGCTCTGATATTAGTTATTTCTCCTGTTAGCTTTTGAATTTGTTTGCTCTTACTTCTCAGTTCCTTTAATTGTGATGTTAGGGTGTCGATTTTAGATCTTTCCCACTTTCTCCTGTAGGCATTTATTGCTATAAGTTTCTCTTTAAACACTCTTTAGCTGTGTCCCAGAGATTCGGATATGTTGTGTCTTTGTCCTCATTGGTTTCAAAGAAATTATTTATTTCTGCCTTAATTTCATTATTTACCCAGTATTTATTCAGGAGCAGGTTGTTCAGTTTCCATGTAGTTGTGTGGTTTTGAGTGAGTTTCTCAATCCTGAGTTCTAATTTGATTGCGCTTTGGTCTGAGAGACTGTTTATTATGATTTCCATTCTTTTGCATTTGCTGAGGAGTGTTTTATGTCCAATTATGTGGTTGATTTTAGAATAAGTGTCCTGTGGTGCTGAGAAGAATGTATATTCTGTGATTTGGGGGTGGAGAGTTCTTTAGATGTCTATTAGGTCCACTTGATCCAGAGCTGAGTTCAAGCCCTGAATATCCTTGTTAATTTTCTGTCTTGTTGATCTAATACTGACAGTGGGGTATTAAAGTCTCCCACTATTATTGTGTGGGAGTCTAGGTGTCTTTGTAGATCTCTGAGAACTTGCTTTCTGAATATGGGTGTTCCTGTATTGAGTGCATACATATTTAAGATAGTTCTTCTTGTTGCATCGATCCCTTTACTATTATGTAATGCCCTTCTTTGTATTTTTTTATCTTTGTTGGTTTAAAGTCTGTTTTATCAGAGACTAGGATTACAACCCCTGCTTCTTTTTTGCTTTCCGTTTGCTTGGTAAATCTTCTTTCATCCCTTTGTTTTGAGTCTATGTGTCTTTGCACATGAAATGGGTCTCCTGAATATAGCATACCAATGGGTCTTGACTCTTTATCCAATTTGCCACTCCGTGCCTTTTAATTGGCAATTTAGCCTGTTTACATTTAAGGTTAATACTGTTATGTGTGAATTTGATCCTGTCATTATGATGTTAGCTGGTTATTTTGCCCATTACTTGATGCAGTTTCTTCATAGTGTTGATAGTCTTTACATTGTGGTTTGTTTTTGCAGTGGCTGGTACCACTTTTTCCTTTGCCTATTTAATGCTTCCTTCAGGAGTTCTTGTAAGGCAGGCTGGTATAGATATAACTTATTACAGCCTACTTGTATCAACATCTAACCATTTCTAGTGAACACTGGAAACTTCATATCAATTTAGGTTTCTTTACCCACCTCAGTTTCCTATATCATCAGCTTGAGCATCACATGGTATTATAATTTTTGTTTCAGTCATCAAATGTTATTTATACAATGCAGGAGAGCAAAAGTAGTATATTTTATGTGGCCATACTTCCTTACTGCTTTTCCATTATTGCATCTTCCTAATGTTCCAAAATTTCTTCTTTTATCATTTCCTTTTGGTTTGAAGAATTTCCTTTAGCCAGTCTATAAAGCTAGATTTGCGAGTAACAATTTGTTTTAGATTTCCATTGTCTGAGAGTGTTGTTTTACCACCTCATTTTTAAAGAATAGTTTAACCCGATATAAAATTCACAATTTACAGTTACTTCACAGCACTATAGAATCTTTTCCTTCAGCACTAGATTCTGCTTAGAAAAATGTTGTACCATTTCCTTCTGGGTTTTTTTTTGTTGTTGTTGTTTCAGATTTTTTAAAAATCTGTTATTGGAATTGGTGTTCCTCTATAAGTGCTGTATCTTGTCTTGGGGCTTTCAATATTTATCTTTATTTTTCTAAAGATTACTTACCAGATTTCTTGGTATGGATTTCTTTAGGTTTTTCCCAGTTGGGATTCCCTTAGCTCTTTGGATGTGTAGGCTTGTGTCTTTCACCAAATTTGGGAAGTTTTCAGCAATTATTTGTACAAATAGTCTTTCAGGCCTCCTCTCTTTTTCTCCATTTCTGTGACTCTGATGAGTGTTGACCTTTTATTATCCTATAGGACCCTGGACTTTTGTTCAGTCTATATTTTCTGTTTTTCAGATTACATAAATTCTAGTGTTCTGTCTTCAGGTTTACTGATGCTATCCTCTCTTCACTTCCACTCTACGGTTGAGTCCATTCAGTGAGTTTTAAAATTTCCATTATTGTGTTTTTCAGTTCTGTAATTTCAGTTCAGTTCTCTTTTATAACTTCTATTTCTTTGTTAAGTTTGTATATTTGTTTCATTTGTATTAAGATAATTTATAATTAATCAAAGTGTGTTTATGATGGCGCTTTAAAATTCTTTTCAGAGAATTCTAACATCTTGAGAAAAATCAGATGTTGCATCAACTGATTGTCTTTTGTTTTTCAAATTGTCCTTTTTTGGTTCTTGGTATGACAGGTGATTTTCTACTGTACACTTGGCCTTTTGCCTATTATGTTAGGGGACTCTGGATCCTATTTAAATCTTGCATTTTAGCAGGTATTGATCTAAGTTTATAATGTTCTTCCCCTATTTTTGCAGACTATGGTTTCAGTGGCAGTTTATAAAGAGGTCTTATAGTGTTATTTTTATCTGCTCAATTTATCTAGTGCTGAGTCTCTCATTGTTCTTCACTGGACCTCTTTAATATTCTTGGGGTGGGTGGGGAAATATTTCACAGGCCAGGATACTGAGTATTTCTTAATGGTGGAGAAATGTTATAGGCTCCTCTCCTGAACCTGGCTGTTCAGTGTTTCTGGGGAGGGAAAAATCATCTCTTAGTTCATGGGGACAAAAACATTCTCATGACCAGGCGACTTGGTTTGGTGGCATCCCTTTGTTGGTTCTACACACCTGAACTGGTATCTGTGGGTGAAGAAAGAGTGCCTTGGGTCCATAAGTACAAAGAGGCTTTCCTGTACCAAGCTGCTTTCAGTATCTGGGTCTCTTTGCCAGGGCAGCTGCAACTCCTTGGTATCTCTTGGTGAGATTCCAAGAGACAGGTGAGTCTCAGGCCCAGTGGAGGAGAGTGCTTCCCCAGCTGCTGACACTCAGTGGGAGCTTAGAATATATTGCTCTTGTTTATGTTGTTGGGCTCTCTTGATGATATCAGAAGGATGCTCATTCAATCTGGAGGGAGAATGAACCTACCTGAATTGTCTTCTTTTGCGAAGTTAGGGGTTGAAAATGTTAGTGGGTGGGCTTTCTCTGTTGAGTAGTTTTCCAAACCAGCTCCCTTCTTCTTAGCACCTTTCATGGTTCATGTGATTTCCAGGGTTTATAGTAATGTTTAATGGGAAGAAGCAAGGAAATGAATTCTTGTCATCTTGTCCAAACTGGAAGTATCTTTATTCTTTTTTAACCTGTACATATACTGTTTAAGTACCCTCCTATTGTTTAGGTAATTTAATAATAAATTTTAATTTTAATTATCTTAGTAGGCTTAATATTTTCAGTCAGTTTGGTGCTACCTTATAACTTAATCTTGCTGGGTGTGGTAGTTCATGCCTATGATCCCAGCACTTTGGGAGGTGGAGGCAAAAAGCAAGAGATTGAAACCAGCCTGGGCATCATAGTGAGACCCCATCTCCACAACAAATATTTGTAGAAAACTAAAAATAAAAATAGTACTTTTGGATAACCATCTATAGGAAATACAAAAAGTGTCTATACATAAGTACATTTTTTTCTTACTGTAAAATGAGATCCAATAAGCACTGTCAGCAAGCTGTGGTCATTCATCAAAACCACTACTTTATGCACAGTTTATGTGCAGTGTGTATCCTACTTATTGCATTACTTTTATTGTATTCTGAATCTTATAATTTGGTTAAAAACATAGATTGATGCTATTTGAGAACCATACTATAAACTGTAATATAATTAGTAGGGTCTTTTTGTTGAGCACTTAATATTTATTTGTTGTTTAAAATAGATCATTCAAGTTTCTCATCATAACAGACCTGCACTGCAATCATAGTATTATTATCCACATTATACGAATGAGAAAACTGTTAATTTTTCCCATAACTTGTCTCTGATCACATAGTTATAAAGTGACATGACTGAAATATGAGAACATATCTTCTTCCTAAATTTATGTTCTTTGCATATTACTTCCCTTGCGCAAAGTGACAATATCAAGTCAATGATATTTAGAAAGAAAAATGTGTTAATAGGCTGACCTGATTATCTCATCCTTTTTTTTTTTTTACAAATTCCATAATAGAATTTATAGTTTCATTTTATATTTAATTTTTAAAATTTTTGTTTCAAATTTGCACATAATTGTACATATTTATGAGGTACACTGTGATGTTTGGATACATATATACATTGTGTACTAATCAAATTAGAGTCCTTATCATATCCTTGCCTCATAAGTTTATTATTTCTTTATGGTAAGAACATTCAAAATCTGCTTTTTTGAGCTATTTTTAAGTATAAAATACAATATTGCTAATCATAGTCACAGTCACCCTACTGTGCAACAGAACTAGAAATCAGAATTTAGTCTTCCTATGTAACTGTAACTTTGTATTTTTTCACCAACCTTTACCTGCCCCCTCCAATACTTTCCCCTTCCCAGCTCCTGGTAATTATCATTTTACTAGAATTTATATATTCTTATTGAAAAGTATAAATGGCGAATAAAATGCTCCAGAACATTTTTTTAAATGGAAAATATAAATTCCTGCAGAAACCAAGATTCAAAACATGTTTTTCTCTTGTCTTTGCTTTATTTTAATTTTAAGATTCTACTAGAATCAGAAATACTTACTGAAAATTGAAAACAGATATCTGATTGAGGAAAGTATATATCCCATTACATTTAAAGGATCTTTTCCCATCAAGCTTAATAGGTGTAAGTGGACAGTAGAAATGGATTTTCTTCATTCCAATCGGGTTCTGTTACTCAGCTTGCTGTAAGTATTTTAGGGAAAATAAGATTAATTGAATACTTGGAACTATTTATGATAGTAACTGTTTTGTCAGTATATTCATAGAATTGATTTGTGGTTTATTATCATAAAATGTTTTTTCTTAGTGTAAAAAAATTTTAAGTGCCTTATGTGAAGCAGTTTCATTCTGAGATGAGGCGTTGAAGGCAATTTACTTTTTTATATTCTTTCAAGTCACAAATGATGCTGTCCCTGAGTAAAAAGAGAGTGAATCCTATTCTGTCATCTCACAAACTGCCTTTCATTTAGTGTCTGAGCTTTGACTTCTTAAAGAGTTTCCACACACATTTTACTGAAACGTACAAACATTTAAACAAAACTGGGTGCACATTTCACTTGGAGAACAAAGCTTAAAAACCAACAGACATACTTTAGCTTTTATATCTATAAATGTCATCATTTCAGCCCAAGAAATAACTTCTTGTGAAAAAAGGTTAATAAAAGTACATCTGATATATTTTTATCATTTTCTTTCTTTAAAAATTGGAATAACTCCTCCCAGCATAGTATACCCAATGAAATAAACCTTGGCCAGATGTTTCTATCTCTTTGGGTTATAAGTATCCAGCCAAATCTCATTTAGAACTTAACTTGTGAAAATGCTTGCATGATAATTCTTCCCTACAAAATTATTTCTAACCTTTTTAAGGTTTATGATTTTTATTTTTCTTTCCTTCATAAATTAACATTAATCCTTGGGCTCTAGAGCTAATGCCTTTGCATCCCTGGCCTTTTGGCTATTTCTGTTCCTAGGATTTACTGCCGCACTCTGCCATAGGATTAATTTGCATAAGTACTTACCGCTTGGGTATAAATTAGCACCATTCAAGGAGAGGGCACAATCATTTACTGAATTCTGAGTTGTAATCTGAAGTCAAATATCATCATTGATTTGAGTATAAAATTAAAAGCCAAGACACTGACTTGCCTCTTGAGGCTGGCACCTACAACCTCTTGTAAAGCAATTTACAAAAAAGAAAAGGAGAAAGAAAGGAAAAAAAAGACTGACTGATTTTCACTCTTTTTGTTGATGCTCACTGAGCGATTCCACGAACAATCCTTGAACTTAAAACTACTCTGTTTTTTGTCGTAATTATATACTTCTGGGCTCTTTCCTACAGCCAAACAACAGGTAAGGAGGTTTGGTGGTACAGGGAGCAACTTTATTAAATAAAAGACATGTAAAGATATTTCAGTTTTCCCTGCTGCATACCATTCACAGATATGGAAATAATGTTATGTTGTGAATCTAGTTTCATGTTTTGTTTTTCTTATATATTGCAATTCAAGATTTCATTCTTCATTGTCATAAATAGCATTCCTATATGTGGCCTATTGCTGTGCATAAATACCAAGTTTTTCTCTGGCTCTTCCTGAAAACAGCTGGGCCTGGCTGACATTTTTGGTGTATAGTAAATCTATCATTCTCTACATAGACATTTTCACTTCAATCTAACAGACATTTATTAGGAATCTGATGTGTGCCAGGTCACTGGTGTCAGAGTTCTCTCTGATCCCATCCAGCCTCAACTAAACACATTATAAAAGTCAGAGTGAGAGCTGATAAAAATAAACCCAACTCTATTCCTATTCTCTACACTTTTCCTATTCTCCTCCTCCTGTAGCCGACAAATCACTGAACAGTATATCCATCTAGTACTTCACTTAATTACAACACTGATTATACTTTATTTAGTTACAGATGAATGACGTCTCCCCAACCTGTTTTTGTTTTTATTTTGCACACATTTGTTTTAGAAGCAAAAATATAAAATATAAATATAGTTACAACATAAAATAAATAAAATAATTTTTTGGACCTTTCCTTATTATTATTAGCCATGGCAGCTAAAAACTGAACATTATCTGGCAATAATTATTGTTTGACAACAACTAATACAGGACAACAGATACAAATCTGGTTTTTGTTTTCCACTGGATGATGTGACTATACACATCTGCTCTCCTTGTGAGCTTTATTTTCAATTGTTTTATTTATTGTAGTTAAAAAGATATATAGTAAAGATGCCCACTATAATACTGTAAACTTAATATATTAGGCACATTCCAGCAATTCTCTGCAAAGTTTATCTCATTAAACAAATGCCACTGACATGTTTATGTGTGTTCTAATTAAAAGCCATTATTAATGGGTTATAACTTGCTTTAAAAATATCTCTGGCAACACTAGGACACAGGAAGGGGAACATCACACACTGGGGCCTATAGTGGGGTGGGGGGAGGGGGGAGGGATAGCATTAGGAGACATGTCTAATGTAAATGACGAGTTAATGGGTGCAGCACACCAACATGGCACATGTATACCTATATAACAAACCTGTACGTTGTGCACATGTACCCTAGAACTTAAAGTATAATAATTTAAAAAAAAAAGGACC
This sequence comes from Macaca mulatta, assembly GCF_049350105.2. Classification (NCBI taxonomy): domain Eukaryota; kingdom Metazoa; phylum Chordata; class Mammalia; order Primates; family Cercopithecidae; genus Macaca; species Macaca mulatta. The sequence goes on along the minus strand of NC_133409.1, from coordinate 160,115,838 downwards.
CTAGGAGCTAGCCCAATGTGTCTAATACAGGAACATAAAACCTCTGAGCTACCTAAAAATATCATTTCCACCAGCCTGCCAGAATGTCTAGAACTTCTGTAATTGTCATTGCCACGCATTAAGACAGTTTTTGGTCAGGCATGGTGGCTCACCCTGTAATCCCAGAATTTTGGGAGGCCGAGGTGGGCAAATCATTGAGGACAGGAGTTCGAGACCAGCCTGGCAACATGGTGAAATCCCGTCTCTACTAAAAGTACAAAAATTAGTTAGGCATGGTGACGGGGGCCTGTAGTCCCAGCTACTCTGGAGGCTGAGGCACGAGAGTCTCTTGAACCCAGAAGGCAGCGATTGCAGTGAGCCAAAATCATGCCACTGCACTGCAGCCTGTGTGACAGAGGGAGACTCTGTCTCAAAAAAAAAAAAAAAAAAAAAAAAAAAAGGACAGTTTTTAACAGATGCCCATTAAAATGCTGACACAATACATTTACCCAATAATATCCATTTTCTCTCCAATATGTATTAGCCAAGAGCAAGACATGGTCCAGAGCACATTGTTTGAACCAAAAGAAAGTACAGTCTTGAGTAAACAGTAGGATGTGAAAGAAATTCTGAGAGCCAGGAGGCCCCAAAGACAATGGCTGTGGGAAGGAAGACCCAACCTAGGAGAGGGGGGTTGTACTGAAGACTTTGCCTTCTTTGAAATTGTCCATAACACCTGGTTATGCCTATTAATAAACTGTTTCTAAATGTTTCCCTACAATTAGCAGCTCTTTAAGGAATTCAGATTTATACTTCCTGGCTTAAACATACAGAGGGGCAGTTTTTATTCTAAAAGATGTGTGTGGGTCATTTCTTCTGATATACTTTTAGAAATGAGACCCACACAGATGTCAGAAAAGATGTACTCCCACTTCCAGCTAAGACGGAGTAATAGGGACCAAATTTATCCTCCTATCAGACACACACACATACACACACACACACACACACACACACGAAACAGTGATTTTCAAGACATTTAACTTCAGGAAATGAAGGACAGTGATGACTGAAATTGATTTTTAACAGAGTTTATTTTTAGAGCAGTTTTAGGTTCCTAGCGAAATTGAAAGTACAGAGTTCCATATACCCGCTACCTTCCCCAACCTCGCGCCTGACAGACACACACTGTCAACATCCCAAACCAGAGTGGTACATTTATTACCAGCAATGAACCTACACTGACCCATCATTATAAATCAGAGTCCATAGCTCACATTGGAGTTCACTCTTGGTGTTTTATATTCTAAGAGTTTTAACAAATGTATTAATGACATGTATCCACTATAACAGTATCACAGAGAATAGTTTCAGTGCCCTAAAAATCATCCCTTTCCCTACTCCCTGGCAACCACTGATCTTTTTACTTGTCTTTATGATTTTGCCTTTTCCAGAATTTTATCTAGTTGGAATCATACAGTCTGTAGCCTTTTCAGATTGACTTCTTTCACTTCATAGTATGTATTTTAGGTTCCTCCATGTCTTTTCATGGCTTGATAACTCATTTCCTCTTAGTGTTGAATAACAGTCCATTGTATAAATATACCACGGTTTATTTATTTATTCACCTACAGAAGGATATACTTCCAAGTTTTGGCAATTATGAATAAAGCTGCTATAAACAACAACAACAAAAAATCTCTAGCGTGTATTTCAGAAGTTTGGTTTTATTTTAATCCAATGGCATGTTTTCCATATTATTTTCCATGTAATTAAAGAGATGCTACTCCCATTTCCTCTCCAGTGCACTGATGTTTTAACTACTGAAATTTTAACTGATATTGTTCATGTGTTAGATTGTAACTATTAATTTTATATGGCTGGCAAGGCATTTTCCTAATTAAAGTACCTGGTGTTTAATCTTCACTGAGGTCACACAACTATTTATGGAGATATTAGGAAGTATGAGTTGTTTTCATTTTTTTTTCCTAGGGGCTTAAGTTAGTGCAATGCTCTTAGCACCCTATAAATGATTGTTGGATTAGTGAGTGGTGGTTATAGGGATTAAGACTATCAAACCTTTCCGATCTTTTGGTTCTTCATTCTGCTTTCCATTAGATTACCAGAAATGCTGTGTTTCTTCTCTGCTTGAAAATGCAGCTGTATTAATCCATCTGGTTGCCTTCATACAGATATATCCATAACCTACTCATTCTTTAAATCCATTTTTAATTAATGATTGTGGACATTTAATTTTCAATAAAGCCTCAGCAAAGCTCAAAGCACTTCTTCTTTGCATTTAGAAACTCAAATGGTGGTAAGACTATTACATTCATTCAATTAGATATTAGTGGATTCATTAGAGGTTATTTAAATAAAACAATTGCATTTTGCAATACTAAACAGTGTCAGTGATGGAACTGATGATTTTTTTGTGTGTACAAATTTGTTCTTCTCATGAAATGCTATGGTTCTCAGGGAGGAAGTCACGGGAAGCCATGCCTATGCAGACAGGCTCCATTATCCTTGCAGCGGGAGTTCTCCATCTACGTAACTTTATCTGTTCTGAAGATTGGAAAAGCCAGGATGCAGTGGATTTTCAAAGAGCCCATCTGTGTTGTGTTTCAGCTCTCAGTCGCTGGCCCCTCTGTCCCCAGTGAAAACTAAATCTCCATGATGTGCTAGACAGCACGGGCTGGATTATTTGTATTACAGGTAATTTTCTGGTCACCCACAGGTGGCCAGAGCATGGTCAGCAAGCAGTGGGTTGATTCTGTAAGCATTTTAGTAAGCTGAATATTAGCCGTGACTTAAAGCTGATAGGGTTGTTGGTGGTGGTAGTGGTGTGTTTTTTGTTTTTATGTTTGCACGTTTATTTTTTATCACAACCCTCTTCCTCTGTTCCATGTGCATGTCTGTAATTTATTGCAAGGGAAATACATGCGATTCTGGTAGAAACCAGATATCCCAGTGAATGTCAGCTTGAATGGAATTAAAGTTTTAAAAATGATTTGATTATCATAACATTTATTTCCTTCCCCCATTTCAGACTCTTAAAAACTTATTAAGAGAAGATATTTTCAGCTTATTCATAGTCTGTTACTATGAAGTCAGGAGGAGTTGGATTTTCAAAATTATGGAATTTCAGATGGAACAAATTTAATTGAAAAAAATATGCATCTGTCTGCAAAGAATGTAAAAGAAAAATGAATGCTCACTATTTTGCTGAAATGTCACAGGAGGTGTCCCATGAAAAGATCTTGCTCTTGCTATATTTGACAACATTTAATTTGTTCGAAGGCAGTTTTTTGAAGTATAAAGTTTAAAAGTTCAATAAAATGCATCATCATTTTAGGTACGCAGTTTTATAAATTTTCACAAATACATATTGTCAGGACCATCCAAATAAAAATATAGACCATTTCCTTCATACCAAAAAGTTCCCTCACTGTTCTCTACCTTTTCTTCAGTTTACTCTCTCCACTCACAGACCCTGGCAACCAGTGGTCTGCTTCCTGGCCCTATATTTTTGCTATTATCACAATATCATATAAATGGAATTATACAGCATTCAACATTTTGGGTTTTGCTTTGTGCACTAATCCTGATATATTTGAAATTCATAAGTCTTTTTGCAAGAGGATAAGTTTGCCTTATTGCTAAGTAGTATTCCTTTATATGGAGGTAACAATATTTGTTGATCTCTCCAACTGTTGGTTGACATTTGAGTTATTTCCAGCTTTTAGTGATTATGAATAAACTTCCTATAAACATATGGATACAAGTTTTTGTATGGATATATGTTTTCACTTGTTTTAGATAAATCGAATTGCTGAGTTGTATGGTAAGTATATATTTAAATTGATGTGAAACTGCCAAACTGTTTTCCAAAGTGGTTGTACTGTTTTTCATTGCTACCAAGAATTCATGAAGTTTCTGTTGCTCTATAGTTTTAGCAATATTTGAAATTTTTGTCTGTATTTTGCTATACTTATAGGCAAGGTAATATCCAATTGCAGTTTTAATTTGCATTATATTAATCACTAAAGATGTTGAGCATCTTCTAATACCTATGTAGAGTTTTTGGTAAGCATCTGTTCAGACCTTTTGCTTGTTTTTAAAATTGTATACAAAAACAGGCACCTAGACTGATGGAACAGAATAGAGAGCCCAGAAATAAGGTTGCACACCTACTACCATCTGATCTTCAACAAAGCTGACAAAAATCAAGCAATGGGGAAAAGTCTCCCTATTCAGTAAATGGCGTTGGGAGAACTGGCTAGCCATATGCAGAAGACTGACCCTGGACCTCTTCCTTATACCAGATGCAAACGTCAATTCAAGACGAATTAAAGACTTAAATGTAAAACCCAAAACTATAAAAACCTGGAAGACAACCTAAGCAATACTATCCTGGACGTAGGAACGGGCAAAGATTTCATGACAAAGACACCAAAAATGATCACAACAAAAGCAAAATTGACAAGTGGGATCTAAGTAAACTGAAGAGCTTCTGCACAGTGGAAGGAACTATCAACAGAGTAAACAGGCAACCAACAGAATGGGAAAATATTTTTGCAAACTGTGTATCCAACAAAGGTCTAATACCTGGCATCTATAAGAAATTTAAACAAATTATATAAGAGAAAGACAACCCCATTAAAAAGTGAACAAACAGACTTTTGGACAGATACTTTTCAGCAGCTTTTCTTTTCTTTTCTTTCTTTTTTTTTTTTTTTGAGACAGAGTTTCACTCTTGTTGCCCAGGCTGGAGTGCAATGGCATGATCTCAGCTCACTGCAACCTCCACCTCCTGGGTTCAAGCGATTCTCCTGCCTTAGCCTTCCTGGTAGCTGGGATTACAGGTGCCCACCACCATACCCAGCTAATATTTTTGTATTTTTAGTAGAGATGGGGTTTCACTGTGTTGGCCAGGTTGGTCTTGAACTCCTGACCTCAGGCAATCCACCCACCTCAGCAGCCTCCCAAAGTGCTGGGATTAGCCAGGCATGAGCCACCGTGCCTGGCCTGGACAGATACTTTTCGAAGAAGACATACATGTGGCCAACAAGCATATGAAAAAAAAGTTCACTATCACTGATCATTAGAGAAATGCAAATCAAAACTACAATGAGATAACATCTCACACCAATCAGAATGGCCATTATTGAAAAATCATAAAACAACAGATGCTGACAAAGTTGCAGAGAAAAGAGAACACTTATACACGGTTGTTGTAAGTGTAAATCAACCTAAATGTCCATCAGTGATAGATTGGATAAAGAAAATGTGGTACATATACAACATGGAATACTATGCAGCCATAAAAAGAATGAGATAATGTCTTTTGTGGGAACATGAATGGAGCTGGAGACTATTATCCTTAGCAAACTAATGCAGGAACAGAAAATCAAATACTGAATATTCTCACTTATAAGTGGAAGTTACATGATGAAAACTTACGAAAACTTATGAACTTAAGAAACAACAGACACTGGGGTCTATTGAGGGTGGAGGGTGGGAGATGGGAGAGGAGAGAAGATAAGTATTAGTAGTAGGCTTAATACCTGGGTGATGAAATAATTTGTACAACAAACCCACATGACATGAGTTTACCTATGTAACGAACCTTCACATGTACCAATGAACCTAAAACACAAGAAATAAAAATAAAATTTTGGTTGTATATTATTGAAATATTAACTAATTAATTGACTATTAAGAATTCTTTATTCTGGAAGCAAGTTATTTATCATATATTTAGCACATAGGTGTTTTATAAATATTTTCTACTAGTTTATGGTTTTCTTATTTTGTTTATGGTTTCTTTCAAAGGGCAGAACCTTTTAATTTTCGTAAAGTATAATTTGGCAAACTTTTCTTTTATAATTCATGTGTTTTGTCTCCTATCTAAGAGATCTTTCATTTTTTCCTAACCCAAGATCTCAAAGAGCTATGAAAAGTTTATATTCAAAGCCTTGAGGAGAGTTTGCAAGGTACATTGATCATGGATACACAGCAAGCCTGGAGAAAGTGGGCTCTGGAACCTGGCCTATGTCACCTACTAGGCCAAGAGAGACCATGGTGGAACTGACTAGCCTCCAGAGTTTGACTGCCCAAGGAGAAGCAGATAGGTAGACACAGTGTCCAAAAAAGACAGAGCAAGTTCATATGTGATTCAAGTAATGGTCAATATCAAGGAGTCAAAGGACAGAAGGATGGGGATGGGGTGAGCATGGAGTAGTAATGACATTACTCAAAAAATGTGCCCCCTGTGGTCAGGAAACCACATGGCCTTATGAAACACAGCAAATATCCATTCTTCAAAGAGAGAGCTGAGAAATAGTTTCCTAGCATTCACTTCTGGGGAAACAATTCCAAGACCATTGGGATGCAATAGGAGAGCCTCTGATTCACTCTCCTTTACAAGCTCACAGGTCTTAAAGCACCATTTCTCAAAGTGTGATTTCAGGACCATCTGCCTCTGAATTACCTGGGAGGTCAATTGTTATGCAGATTCCTGGGCTGACTTGCACTGGCTTGCTGAATCAGAATTGTTTGGAGGATGGCAAGTAAGTGTCTGGACTTTCTACAAGCTTTTCAGGAGACTGCTAAAAAACTCCAGTAACTGAAGGTATAACAAATATTAAAAACTAAAGGAATGGGACCGAGGAAAGATGTGAAAAGAGGCAGCTGTGTGTTTGTATGTGTTTCTTGGTTTTGGATGAATTGTCACAGGAGCTGAAGCTGTGTCTGATCTAGAAGTAATATAACTTAGTAGTATTTCTGCAAGGCAGAAAATGGGAAGGGGAAACTAATACTTTGAAGTATACATAAGCTAGCAATATATTATGAAATATATATTAGCTAGCTGTATAGATGTAGATATAGATGGGAAAATAAATGAATATAGACAGAATAATTTGCACCAATGGAGGAGTCAGTAACCACTGAAACAATATAAATATAATAGTCAGAACAATATTTTAACTGAAAGACTTTAGGTTTTGTTTTGAAGAAAATGCTTCCTTTCATCATTTGAAGTGGCAGCACCTCTCAAGGTATATTAAAAATTTATTAGGTATTTATGTTATATATAATATTTAATTGCAACAACAAGAAAATAATAAATGTATTTCAGTACCTGACATCTGGCACATTAATTCTTAATCAAAACTCCTAAAGGCTATTTTAAAATTTTTCTCTTTTACTTTGATTATTATACAAGACCTATTTATAACAACTTTGGTTTTAATTTCCTGATTTTACACATATAAAATGAATCACTGTAAAGCAAGTGAGAGTTTATAAACATGAATAACAATATGAGTAGAAATATGCTGTGTGAAATAAAATAGCAAGCTATTTTAAATCTAAGTTATCACCTAAAAATATCAATTATTACAAGTCATTTTTGTTTATATAAAAAGCAAAAATAACCATAGGTGATTTTCTTTTCAGTGCAAATCCATGAGGACATCAGGCCCTGATTTCTGGGCTAGTTCCGACTATTTCACAAGTGAAAAAAAAGGACCTTTGCCCTTGTAGACTGTTTTGTTTCTAAGTCCTACCCCAGTAACTCACCCAAAATGAAAAACAGATTTTGGGGCTGTTTTAGCATTATTTTAAGCCACATTACTGCATACAAATGAATTTTGTTTTGCTTTGGTTTTGCTGTAGCATAAATTAACAAGGTGTCAAGTGAACATCGTGACCCCATTTTTATCTCCAGCAGACTAAATTCAGAACTGAGAACAGGGCCGCCTTCTGCAGCTCAGCGAAACTGTACGTGGAAAATTTCACAAGCTCAGCTGGTTCTTGGGGACAGCAAATCTCCAGTATCCTGATGATCATCTGGTAAGAACATTTCCACACTTTGTGACTCACGCGAGCCTTGATCTCATGGTGCTTTCACTGCCCACTAATCATATTTGAAACCTGTGCTTCCTCTGCCGAGTGTGGAGAATCTACCATAAAGAAAGTGCCCTTTCAGCTGTAGTTTTTCTCCACACAGCACTACCCTGATTTTGGAAAGAGCTCAACTCTTCATCTCCCCTGGGCACATAGAACAGCAGAATGGAAGAGTGGAAACTGCCAAAATGCTAATCATGGAAAAAAAAAAAAATAACAAGATCCAGATGGGACAAAATGGACATATTTCATTTATCCTGGGAAACTCTACAGTATATCATTTGAGATGCATAATACACCCAGCCTTGGCCCTTTATAAACAAACACTACAGAGGCATATGCCACAAGATTATAAACAGAGTTGGCCATAAATTTCATAGGACCATACATTCAGCGTTGCACACATGGCTGCGGCTTATTCAGCGGGATCCGGAGGCTCAGTCTGTTCCCTTGGCTGCTAATCAATTCTGTAATCTCAGCTCACCCAAAGGGGCAGAATCCCAGAGGACCAATTCACCCTAATGAAACTCCGAGGCATTTCACACCAAAAGAAACTACAGCTCACTTTGACTCGGCCCATGCCTGTGCTAGGAAACCATGTTTATGATGCCAAGGTTTTTGAGGGGCTAGAAAAGCTGTTCTTAACCTTTAGTGGGCAGAAGTGGGTTGCTTAAAAAAGCAGAGATTCCTTGGTTTCCAGTTCTAGCTCTCAACTTCAATCCGTCTCTACTAATTCAGTAGATTTGGGCTCGAGGTTGACATTCACTTTTTGAACAAGTGCTTCAGGTGACTCTGAACTAGTGGTTCTAGAAAATGCACTTGGAGAAACACTGAAATAGATCAATTATTAGGAGACTGCTTTTATGGTTATGGAAGATATTTCTAAGAATCATTCCATTAGCCTTATTCAGGAAGGAAACCGCCCTCCATTTTGAAGGAATAGCACAAATATAAGGTGATAGGCTATGATCGACCGCTTGATCAGAATCCCAACGATGTTTTCCAAATTATTATATGCATTAACTAGCACTATGCACAAAGAGGGATTTTTAATAACTAATTTCTGATATTTTATGTTCCCTGCTTCACCCCTACATTGCCTACTCTGTGACTTCCATGTAGTTGAATTCTTTGTATGCTAATTCTCAGAATCATGTTTTCTCTGTCCCTACAGGAAAGAACAGTGGACCATGAGGAATCCCAGCTCAGGGTAAGTTAGCTAAAGATCTCTCTTCATGAAAATTACTTCGTCACTCCCTTCCAGATCAATCATTCTGAAACTCAAGGGCTACGTACATCTGCATGCAATTTGAAGCATAGGGTGGGGAAATACAAGGAATTTGAAGTTCCAACAAGCTTAGAGCTGTGAGTCAGTGGCCCTTGGTGGCAATGGACTCAGGAGGGCAGGGGCTAACTGGTGGCAGAAGGTATAGAGGCTACACTACCCACTCCTCCCCAGGAAAACTCAGAATACCTGGGTGAGATGGAAGCAAGGAAATGGTCCTGCATCTTCACATAATTTGTTTTAGTCTTGGCTTTGCCTCTTCATTAACTTATAATTTTACTTTTGTTTTTGTCAAAGATGGATTCATATCCTTTTAATGTGCCTGGCCTGTATTATTTTTGGACTTATAAAGGCATTGCCTACTTAGTTACCTTCTGTTTCCTTGACTCTTGGCTCTTCAATCCTGTGGACTTCCCAAAACAGTGATTATAAGAATGCCAGAATACCATAGGTGCCTATGTCCCATCCGTATGGAACTGTCTAGAAGCCTCAGCAAATAGAGCATAATGATCACATGGAATGATGATACATCCGTGTCAACTTTTCTCTGCCTCAGTTTTTTTTTTTTTTTTTAATTTTCTATTATCTGTTATCATGGCTCATTATAGTAAAGTCCTAGATGAATCCTGGCTCATCTTAATAAATCTTAGTATCCTCATCCAGAATAGAGTTCATAATTGAGACAGCAATCTTTTTCACTCATTTTCTAAGTCCTTGAAATCAAACTGCCAAAAGTTCTGTGGTGTAAGAAATAACATATTTTAATTTTTCCATACATTAGCTTAACTTCTACTTTGTGCTCACTTTTTCTTTGGTGGGAAAAGTAAACTATGGTCAACAAATTACTGTATCTACTTCCACTTTCTCGGCATGGCATCTATATTCCAGGGGCTTTCATGGTGCCATGCTTGGGGGTTAGAAGCATCTGATTCTTGGTTATCATCACTGCCAGCTGGTGTCTTTTCAGCTGTATTTCATCTCATCACCTCCCTAGATTACAACCCATGCAGGGACCTGAGGATATATCCCTTGCTTCTGACTGTAGGAGTTCTCCGGTTCCAACTCTCTGACAACTGCTACCATCCATCTATCAGCCATTGGGAATGCTTAGCTGATTTCATTTACTAGACTGGGACCTGGGAAACACCTTGAGCTCTCAGGGCCATCAAGGTTCTTTAACATTTTTTTGCTCTTCTAGGGTACACAGGAAATCTGTCAGATAACATACAGAACTTGCCAGTTTCTTAGAATGTTCTCTGTGGCTGGTAGACACATTTCGTGTGTGCTTTTATTTCCATACCAATCCAAGAGTTCCAATCCTTGGGGAGAGTGAGCTTGGGGAGAGGGGTAAGGTCCAGGGACTTTTTTATACCTTTTTTTCCGTTTCTCTTTTTCCTCCTACTCTTTCTTTCCTTGTCAGAAAATTTTATCTAGACTCTAGAGATTACAAAACATTATTCTGATTTTGTATTCTTGTATCCTTTCAAATCTATTTTGTTCCTGGGTAATAGGGGCTTTTTTTGTTACTGTTTTTGAAATTTAAAAGCCCGAACTTTTTTGCTGCAACCTTCAGCATGATACCTCTCCTAAGGCAATGCTGGCAGAATGCCTGTGTTCTAGTTGGTTGGGATCAGGGTGAGGCATAGGTGGGGAAAGATGAGAGGTGCAGAAATAGTAGAAAAACCATACTGGCTAATAAACCTAAATATTTTCTCATTACCCTTATTTGTGATCTCATCTGAACATATTTTTAGGTTTACAGGAAAAGCACAAAGAATGGTAGAGTAGATGGGCTGGGGGTCAATGAGCATGTGACCCAAATTAATGAGTTTGATTTTTTTAAATGTGCTTTGAATTTAGGTTTTCATTCCGTTTCCATAAACAAATTACATTTAATTTCACAGAGGCATAAACTACATGGAATGTTGAACAGACTAGATCATAAGTATAAGAAAAAGTGCTTTGTTTTGGAAATTTTGAAGTTTAAAGGTGTATAAATGACACTTAAATACCAGCCATGACTCTTTGTCATCAGCATTTGTCTTACTTTGTGGTCTCCTAATTGATTTTGATTTGAGGCATCACAGTTTATTTTCTTTAGAAATACTCTCCTCATCTAAGTCCCTAAACTCATGGAAGCCTATGGTTCCATTTCCTCCTCGATGAATCTGCTAGGAGTGAGCATGAGGTTGGCCATGCATTTGGTGTAACAGAAGACTCAACTCCCAGAATGAGAGAGAAAACAAGAGTTGAGATCTGGACTAAGTTTACCCAAAGCTAAGGATAAGAAAATGGAAGCAATTATGTCAAGAAAATAAGTCTCCCATTTCATGTTCCATTTTAGGCACATTAGAATTAGAAAGGGAAATTCCAAGATTTACTATGTAATTTGATTTTTGCTCCTAAAACTTTCAGGTAATGAAAATTATTGATACGTATTGACTAAAGTATTTACCTATCTAGAGAATACATACATAATAGTGTGTGTGTATATATATAGAGACACTGAATAGCATATATACTAAATAGTATAGTGTACTAAATAGTATACACATATATATACTTAGTGTTATTTATGCATATATTCTTATACTTATTTAGCATATATACATATATATATACATACACACACTTATTATTACTATCTGCTACATGCCAGTATTTACACTTAGATGAAGCCTACAAATAGATCTTGACAGTACTCTTAAGCAACCCCATTCTTGGAACACATTATTATAGAACATGGGTGTCCAAAATATATACTTTTTTGTTCTTGGAGGTAAAAAGGAAGGAAAAGAGGAAATTAAAATGTGTTGCATACTATAACTACACGAAAGGCATTAACATTCATACTTTCAGTAAATATTGACTTCAGTATGCACCATGTATTTTTGGGAGAGGTTATTCTATTAGTCCATTTTCACACTACTATAAAGAACTGTCTGAGACTGGATAATTTATACAGGAAAGAGGTGTAATTGACTCACAGTTTCACATGGCTGGGAGGCCTCAGGAAACTTACAATCATGGTGTAAGGTGAAGGGGAAGTGAAGCACCTTCTTCACAAGGTGTCAGGAAGGAGAAGTGTCAAGCAAAGGGGGAAGGGCCCCTTATAAAACCATTAGATCTCATGAGAATTCACTCACTATTATGAGAACAGCATGGGGGGAAATTACCCATGACTCAATTACCCCCATGATTCAATTACCTCAACCTGGTCTCTCCCTTGACACATGGGGATTATGAGGATTATGGGAATAACAATTCAAGATGAGATTTGGATGAAGACACAAAGACTAATATTAAATGTACACTGGTGAACAAATATAGATATAGTCCTTCCTCTCACTGAATTTACAGTCTTGCAGTAGAAAGTTCAATCGAATTGTCTTACAAGTTAAATTAAAATTATACTTGTGGGAAATGTAGGGAAAGAGAAGACATGGGGCTATACATTCTATAACAAGCTTGTCCATGGCCCATGGGTCACATGCAGCCTAGGACGGCTTTGAATGTGGCCTAACGCAAATTCATAAACTTTCTTAAAACATTATGAGATTTGGTTGTAATTTTTTTTTTTAGCTCATCAGCAATTGTTAGTGTTAGTGTACTTAATGCGTGGCCAAAGACACTTCTTCTTCTTCTAATGTGACACAGGGAAGTCAAAAGATTGGACACTCCTGTTCTATAATAAAGAGTGGGGTTGCTTGAGAGTACTGCCAAAATCTATATGTAAACTCCATCTAAGTGTAAATACTGGCGTGTAACAGATAGCAAGTAATAATAGTAATAATAATAATAGAATAATTTGGGGGTACTTTCAGCAGCTGTACTGATTCTCTTAAGGCTTAACTGCTGGCTAACCTGTTCTCCCCCCAGGAATATTCTAGATCATCCCAATCTAGAACAGACCATAATTCAATAGTGAATGTCTTGGGTCTCTAGGACACTGATTCAGGGGCTAGCATGCATTCTGGCTGGTTGTTCCCCATGCCATAGTTGCTGAACATCTTTATGTCACCCTGGCCATATAGAAAGTTTATAGAAAAGTTTAAAATACAATTTTCTGAAAGGTCATTATCACTACTAAGCAGAAAAGCTAAAGTTTCTAAAGAGGGAAGCTATAATTAGGCCTTACCTTAGAAAGTAGGAAGAGTACATTGAGGAAATAAATATGCACAGGCCCTCTTGTGTGAAGGATCAGAGCACACAGATCTGCAGAATAATTAGGTCAGTGTGGCTAAGGCACACAGAGGAATATGAAATATGATGCAATATGGCTTGAAAGCAGATGGGAGTCTTATAAGCCCTTAAAAGTCACAAAGCCCTTAAAAGTCACACACATATTTTTGTGTCTTGAGAGAAAGAAAAGACAATAAAAGGATTTGTGTAATGGGTGGTATGATGGTCAATTTTATGTGTTGACTGAGCCATGGGGTGCCTAAATATTTGGTTCAATGTTATTCTAGGTGTGTCTTTAAGGGTGTCTTGGATGAGACTATTATTTGAATTGGCAGACTGAGTAAATCAGATTGCCCTCTCTAATATAGGCAAGCCCTTGTTATAAGTAAGAGGAGACTCCTCTTCTTGATTGCTTTATGCTAAGACATTGGTCTTTTCTTGCCTTCAGACTTCAACTGAAACATGAGATCTTCTGGAGCCTGGAGCCTGCTGGCTTTTGGAATGGAGCTACGTCATCAGCTCTCCTGGATCTCCAGCTTACTGGCTGCAGATATTAGGTCTTCTCAGCCTACAGAATCACATAAACTTTTCTTAATAATAAACCTCTTTTTATCTCTCTCTCTCTCTCTCTCTCTCTCTTTCCCTTTCTTTTTCTCTCTCTCTCATCTTCTATTTGTTCTGTTTGTCTGGAGAACTCAAAGTAACCCAGGTGGCATAATCAAGTTGGATTTGGTAAACAGCTTTGACTAAAGTAGAGAATAAATTAATGGAAATAAGAGGGAAACCAAAGATGGTTAGGATGTTAATGAAGTATGAATACAAATACTTTAGTCTACAGTCATAGTTGTCTACGGGAGTAGCATCCACTCAGACAATATTAGAAATTTATAAGAATGTTTTGTCCTGTTTGTTTTGTTTCAGAGGAGCGGCTATTGCCACTTATTGTTTGGTGAGGTCCAGGCCTTTTAGGCATATTTTGCAATGTGCAAGACATTCAAACTTAAAGGGAGAATTGTCTGTGTCTCACAAGCTTTAGAATGTTTCACTCAAAAGCAGAGACTTAAATAAAAATAAAAAAAATTGCCTAGAACCTAGTTACCTTTACATATAAACACAATATTTTTATGTGATTTATGAACACACTGAATTTTCAAGGAATGTGCATCTACGACGTGAGTGGAGAGATGATTATATCAGGTAGGTGCAGTTTTTGCCATTACTTTTAATAGCCAAAACTGCAATTACTTTTGCACCAACCTAATACTTCAGTTTGGGAAATTACTAATGTTTCTGCCATTTTGGAAAATCATACCACTGAAGGTGATGCCATTCATGGTATCTGAGTCTAATACAATCGACCCGTGTGCCTTTGTAGCTGTCAAATTCACACAGATTATTTATGTAGGTAAAACCCTCTGATGATATTGTTAAGTCTTCCTGTCTAGCCAAGCCTGATATTCTCACATTGCAATACCTACTACTTTAATGTAAGTTATTTTCTTTATGTGCATACTTCACATTACAGCTAAATATTTTTATTTTGTTTTGAAATTGTATATGTAAGTTTGCTTACGTCATTTATGCATTTCCTTTTTAATATATTAAAGGATGCATTACAAAACGTCTGCTATAAAAAAAAAAGGCGCTGGTCTGAAACAGTTGGGATTCACTAGCATTGATTCAACTTTCCATCAGTAGAAACAGAAAAACATGGATAGAGTTCAAGGATATTTAAGAGGTGAAATTAAGAAGAGGTGCTGAGTGTTAGACATGAGGGTGGGATGGGTCGAGAGACAAGGAAGAGTCAGAGGACTCATGGATTATGGCTTGTGCAAATTAGCGCAGAGTCATTTACTGAGTTAAGGAATCCTAGAAGAGGACCCAGGTTAGGAAGACAACATGAATTCAGTTTTGGTGCACATGCCTGTGAAGTCAGATACAACATGTGGGACTAAGATTAGGGAAGAAGTTCAGGCTAGTGATATAAATTTGAGTCATCACATTTGGCAGAAGTTAGTGTGAGAGTAAACATGAAATTCCACATCTAGTCTACGTCTGAGCCTTGGAGACTCCCAGCACTTAATGATACCTTATATTAAATTCTCCCCACAATGTGTTAGAGAGGCATTACTTACTGGTCCTATTTTATGGTTGAAAAAATTAATACTGGTAAAGATTACTCTGGCTAACGTCCCCAAGAAGAAGGTATCAGATTTGGAAATTGTGGATTGATTAAACAAAGTCCAAGATCATTTTTCATGCTTTTTGAGTCTATCACTGAACAAATAAACTCTCTCTCTTAGGAAATGTATACTGTGAGAGGCATGTATGATAAACAGTAAACATTATTGTTGGGAGACAATTCTTCATGGCTCTTTCATGTGCACACCTTGCTAGCAAGGCACTGACTGCCCTTTTCCTGGTCAATTGTACAAGAGTAATTGCACAGTGAACAGCCTTGGAAGATAGATAGTATCTCCCTCTAGAGGGAGAGTAGGAATGTTTATTGCCCACTGCAAAAGAATCAGGTTTCCTAAACTCAGAGTTCATCTCCTGTAATACGGCAGTACTGTGGGAGTGCAGGCATCCCTCTGGGCCCATCCACCTTGCCCCCATGCTACTTGAGACAAAGGAAACTGATGCAAACATGGTGATGTCCATTCAGCTTGCTGTGTCATACATAATAAATCTTTTGTCTCTGACCTTGTGTGATGATTAATACTGAGTGTCAACTTGATTGGATTGAGGGATACAAAGTATTAATCGTGGGTGTGTCCGTGAGGGTGTTGCCAAAAGAGATTAACATTTAAGTCAGTGGGCTGGGGAAGGCAGATCCACCCTTAATCTGGTGGGCACAATCTAACCATCTTCCAGTGAATATAAAGCAGGCAGAAAAACGTGAAAAAGAGAGATGGGCCTAGCCTCCCAGCCTACACCTTTCTCCCTGCTGGATTCTTCCTGCCGTCGAACGTCGGACTCCAAGTTCTTCAGTTTTGGGACTCAAACTGGCTCTCCTTGATCTTCAGTTTGTAGACAGCCTATTGTGGGACTTTGTGATGGTATAACTGAATACTTAATAAACTCCCCTTTAAATATATATATATATATCCTATTAGTTCTGTCCCTCTAAAAGAACACTGACTAATATACCTAGTTTTATATTTTCTGCCAGAATCCATGAAATCGTGATAGTTTCATTTGTTGCCTTGCATGCCAAATTCTTACATAGTATGCTAGAAAATGGTAAGAGCTAAAGGAAAAAAAAAAAAAAAAGAGAATAGTGTAAGGACATCTCAAGGTGGAATTGGGTGGTCTAATTTTAAGTAGCCTAACTAGATATTTTCTATTAAGAGGTGACAAAGAGTTAAGGACTTGGAGGGTTTGCTGTGCAAACACAGAGGGGAAGAACCTCCCAAGCAGAGAAGTCAATGTAAGTATCCTAAAGCCATAGAAAGTTCATAAAGGGAAGAAGAATGGGAAGTGAGGTCAGAGAAACAGTGGAGAGACCACCTCAAAAAGCCTCATGTAGGGCATTTGAGAACTTTGTTTTAATTCTGGGTGAAATGTAGAGTCACTGTCCAGTAACAGCATTAGATGATCTGACTAATGTGTTAAAAGAATCACATTTGCTACTCTGCTAAGATTACATAATAGGGAAGAAATAGTAGAAGCAGAGAGCCTATTTAGAAGATACTTTTACTGCCTTGGCCAAAGGTTTTATTGTATTGTTTACCTACAGATATTTAGATCAGGGTAAGGCATTTCTGGTCTTTAAGAAATTATTACTATTATTATTACTGGAGTATTTGTTCCCTACTTCTCAACACAGATTGTGTTTAAAATCCCCTTTTCTTAAACTATGCAAAATTCAGCATCATGAGTGTCCAAAGCAATGACCATTTCTCTGAATTCTCAAGAGACAGTAAGATCAGAGGTGAAATAGACCAACAGCTTTGACGAGGGTGATGACAGATGCTAAAGAAACCAACCAAACAAAAACAGTATTTGTCAGCCAAGTTAGTAAAGTTAGTATTAACTGTAAGAGGTTATATTATGCCTTTATTAAAATACTAATTACTTTGGGATGCTAATAGACAACATTAACTCAGCAGATGCAATAGATGATTGTGAACAAGGGAATTATTTTAATACAATCTACTCTTCCATTTTTTGCTTATTTAGAGACAATAGGATTTTGACTCCATTTGTGTGTATTGGCACCTGCAACATTATCTTTTCTAAATACCACAAAATAGATTTCCTACACTACTCCAACCAGGAAACTTCATTAGGATGTCTCTGAGGAGCTTGAGAAGAAATGATGTTTGTCACTGCGTCAGCACTCTAACAACCTCTAAATAGGTGGTTCACTGACTAATTTGAACCAGAATTTCATTGCTGTCTTACAGCAGAGTTTGGGTAAAATGGTAATTGATATTAAATCTGTGCATGTTCTAAATGCAAGTCTGACTTTACCACAGAGGCAGAGCAGGTGGCCACCCTCCAAACGCAAAACATTACTGGGAACAAAACGCAAAATGACCGGTGTGTGAGTCAAAGAATGGGATTTGGAAAGAGTAGGCAATTTACAGTTTGCCTAGGGTAAGCAAAAATTCCACAGTCAACTGCTGACTACATGGATTAGCAAATTCAAACATTTTCAGGTTAGGTAGAGGGAAGAATTTGCAAATGAACTGACAATGGATTTAACAGGTTTTAGCCTGAGGTCGCTTAAAATTTTGAGCACCACTTGCTTAGGAAATGGGGGCAATCTGGAAGCAAGCACTAGTACAGGATCAGCTTTGCTAAAACTTACAGACCCTTGGGTTCACTGACTGTCCAAATGATTCTTGACTATTTCAGCATATTTCTAATTGGGTCACAAAAATCAGCACACTTTCTCAAAGAAAACATTGTATACACACAGCAGGTTCACACAATTCAAATATTCTGTTTTCTGTCTTCAGTTATTTAAAATATTGAAATATGCCATATTCATGACGCAATGAAAATATTCAAGCTGCAAGGTGAAACGCATTCAAATATGTCTTAAAATGTCTATTCACTGAAAGTGTATATTTCACCCAGAAATATATCCATTCAAATATTAATAAAACAAACTGGATATTCAGCATTGTGTTTGAGAGGCTTTTTTTGGCAGCCATAAACTATACACTGATCACTTTTGCACTAATATTATGAGTGAACATTCTACTCAAGTGATTCGATGAGGAAAGGCTCCAGTGCAGTTTTGTCTTGACTAAGTTTGGGTCACTCTCCAGAAGAACATGATATGTACTTTTCACCTCTAAAGCCAGGGAACCATGTGCTGGCCCACACATGGCCAGAGCTGCAAGATCTGGTAAAAATAGTCCTCAATACACAATCTCATACAGATTTCCATTTTGATGTATATACCCCATTTTACAATGAAAAGAGTTACAATTGAAAGCTTCCCCACTGTTTCTCTGGCCTCACCTCCTTTTAACTTCAAGCAGAGTAATTATTTTTGGCCAAGGAAGAACAGGTTGCCTTAGGTTTGAGTGGGAAATGGGAGGGACTACAAAATTTACAGAGATCAGCCTTGCAAGGTGAGGGGATACCATCAGGGACTCCTCTCCAGAAGGAAAGTCCTCTGAATCTTTCTCGCATCTACCACGTCACAGGAAGAAGTGGGAGGTGGAGGGAAGGGTTTTGGATAGGATGTAGGCTGCTTCCAATTATAGCAGAGGTTGCTGAGAGTCAAAAAAGCTGATATCTGAGAGTCTTATTTTTTCAGAAAAGTTGGAGGCAAAGAATTTGCCAGCAGTGAAGTAGGCAATGGGAAAGTCTTAGGTTTAAAACAAGAATTGGGAATCTAGCTTATAAAAACAGAGCATGAGATAGCAACCGTAAAAGGGAAATACAGTAAGATTTCGGGGAAGAATTAATGAACTAGATAGGTTTCTTTTGTGTTTTGCAAACAAATTAGATACGCCATTGCAAAAGAAGAGACCTTCAAAAGCATTTTGAGCACAATTTCCGTATTTGAAAGAAATACATTATGTTTTAAGGTAATTATCTTGAGGGACAACCCTCGTTTATATGTATGAGTATTGACACTTTTAACTTAGAGAATTACTACATCATATAAAAATGCATATCGGTGGCTACACAAATCTACATGTGATAAAATGGCATAGAACAGTAGAACGATGATGCGCGTTATCCCAACATCAAATTCCTGGTTTTTGAATTCTACTATATTTCTGTAGGATGTAATGGTTGGATGAAATTGGATGAAGGGATGCATGTATTACCTTGCAACTTCTTGTGAAGTCATATTTATTACAAAATAAAGAGCAAAACAAAACAAAAACACAAGCTTCTTCACAAAGATGAACATATGTTTTGGTGTATTCTGCAAGAGAACATGAGCGATGAGGGGAAACTGTAAATCAACATCTCCATTTCCAAGCTTTCCATCAACTATTATAAAAACAAATACTGAAATTATATTAAAAATGAGAACACTAAGTTACAGGCTAAAAATATGGTACCAGACTTTTGGTGGATGTCCCTACAGAGTTGTTGCCAAACGAAGCACATTGCCTTACTTTTATTAAAAGAGATTTACTTTATATATCACAAGTCATGTAACAAGGGCCTGTATCCACCTTTAATTGATTAGAAAGGAATTGAGAATGTTATTTCAAGTACATAGGGTACAAAAGAACATATACATTATTGCCTAAATACCAAAACCAACTATCCATTACTAACTACAGTTTGTTTTGGAACAGGAGAAAAGCCCAGCAAGGTATAACTGAAAAGCAAAGAAATCTCAAGTCATCTTGCTATAGCCAGTTCCTTCCAACTCTAAACAAGTGAAGAAACCTGAAAACAATGATGTCACCAAGACTTTGCTTTAGCATCATCAGCTTTACACAACTTTACACATCAAACCTGGAATAACACTACTGAGGAAGTTATATATGAATACTTTAACATTTAAGTCTCCTAGAATATGGCAGAAAATATTTCTTTTGTTTATGTTGGATGGTTAACTAAATTTAGCTATCATTGTTAGTATTGCTTTAGACATGATCAGTAAAAATACTGTTCCATGTTTATACATTATACATATTTTAAAGTATGTGATGTTTTTTCTAAGTACTAAAATGTTCTCTAGAGTACTAGATGCAAAATGGTTAAGTTGTCTCAAAGAACCCGTGGTTGGAAGGAATGTTTTAATCATCAAAAAATATAATTCATTTAAATTCATTTTTCTAATTAGTTTTAAAACCTTCAAAAATTGAAAATTATAATGGTTTCTTAAGTACTTTCTCACCCGTCAGTGTCATGCACATTTCCTGAGTCAGACATTTAGTGCCTCCAGATGTGCTGAGCTGGCAAGGTTGTCAGTTGTCATTTTATTCTTGGTTTTCTGATTTTGAGAGAGAGGAAGATACTATGAGGAACAGCTGGAATGTCAACAGATGTAATTGCTGATAAATTACCCAACAGTGTGCATATTTCTATGAAGTGGCATGAAAACTGGAAGGATTCCAAAGTGTGATGTTAAAAAGAAAAACCAAACAAAGACTAAACTTATGTTGATCGTAGAATGAAATAGTAAAGGAGTTTTATGGCTTTTAACAGTATTTATCCATAATAAATCCACTGTCTAGAACTTCTTTCCTGAACTTTAGACTCACAAATGCAATACCTCCTCACCCTAGCCACTTGGATTTCTATCCAACTAAACCTTTCTGAAAGAGATCTCCTGATATTCACCCTCAAAATTGCTCTACCTGTCTCAGTTGATGGCAAATCAGTCATTCAGGGTAAAATCTTGGATCATTCTTGCTTCTTTTCTTTCTCTCACATTCAACATCCAGTTCTACTAGGCCATTTTGCTGGTCCTACCTTCAGGTATCTTTAAAATCCTACCATTTCTCAGCATCGCCATCATTCCCACTTTAGTCCCAGCCACCATTTTTTCTTGCTGGATCGCTGCAATAGCCTCTGTCTGCCTGCCCTACTCTGCACATTCTATAATTTTTTCTCAATACCTCAGCCACATTGATACTTCCACTTCTTCTCAAAGGTTGTAATAGTCACTGTTTTCACTCCTAAGCCAACATTCTCCCTATGTCCTACAGCATCCTACAAAGTTTGACCTCTGTGTTACCTTGCTTTCCCTCAGTGAGTTCTCTCCACCCCAGTCATACTGGATTCCTTCTTACATCCCAAGTCTTTACAGTGGCTGTTCTCATTGCCCGCAAAGCTCTTCCCTGTGATACCCACATGAAAACTCCTTCATCTACTTCAAGTATATCCTCAATTTTTGTTCAGGTGAGTCTTTCCAGATCACCCTATTAAAAGCCTAAGAAAATACCAAGTATTCGTGAGGAATTAGAGCAGTTTTGAAAAATATAAAATGATTTAACCACATTAAAACACAGTTCTATGTGTGCCAAACATAGTTCTAGGTTGGCAGCTTCTCATAAAGTTACCCAAACACTAACCGTATTTCCCAGAAATTTCACTCATTAGTTATACATACTATGTAAATAAAAAGCACATCCACAAAAAAGGTGAATGTTTTTACATTTATTTATAACAGCCCAAAGCTGGAAATCACTTAAATACCCATCATTAGAGGAATAAACAAATTTAAACATATTCATATAACAGAATAATATTCAGAATGAGAAATGAATTAATCATAAGTACAAATAACACGAATGAATCTCAAAAGAATTGGGTCAAATAATTCATGCTGAAAAAGCAGAGAATAAATAATTTCATTTGCATGATGTTCTAAAAAAACAAGAGTAATCTATAGTGAAAAAATCCAAAATAGCAGTATTGGTACTCTGGGCTTGGGAAATATTGCCTGCAAAGAGGGATGAGAAAAATTTCAGTGATGGAGGACATATTTCTATCTTGATTGTGGTAGTAATTATAGGAGTATATATAGGTATCATAACTTGTTGATTTTCAAAAGGAAAAATAAGTTAACCTGTGATTTTTTTCATCATGCTCCATGAAACTAAGAACTCCAAAGAATTGATAACACATTGATCACAATATCTAAACTGATGACATTAATATAAAAATTGATACTGAAAAGATAGTTTCTAAAAATCCAATAAAATTAGGAAAGAAAATGTATACATGTTTTTCTTATTAATATTTATTTTACTAATTTACTGTTTAATACTTATTTAATGTACACACTATGAAATAAACTGTGAGCTAAGGCAGTTAACAGTTTAGATATTATAAAATATTTACTCACAGACAACAATAAATACATTATACATTACAAAGCATATGTAATGCCACAAAGATGGTAAAGATAAATGTATAGCTATAAATGTATTTATTTTATAACAAAAATTATTGAAATAAATTTTCAAATTTGTCAACTTGCAATTTGAAAATTTAAAGATAGTAAAAGGAAGAAAATAGTAAGCTTAAGAACAGACTGGAATTAGCAAAAACATAGAGATAACCAACAAAGTCAAAACTGGCACCTTGAAATACAAATATAATAAACACATCTCCCACAATGTTCATCAGGAAAAGAAAAGAAGGTTCAAATATATTGCAATGGGACAGATATAAAATAAAATAGGAAATTATATTTAATGATTTAGTTTCAATAAGTTTTTAAAACTTCATACAATGAACAAATTGTTTAAAATTACCAGTATTTAATTAAGAATAAGTAGAAAATATATATTATAAAATATTAAAAGGGAAAAAAGAAAAAAATTAAAAATCAAAACTAAAAAGATCAGATATCAAAAATCTCCTCCTACCTCTCCAAAAGAAACAGTTTTACAAATCTATGAAGGATCAAGTAATTTATATATTAAGCAAAAAGTCAAACTGGAAAGGCTTATACATTTATAAATAATTAGATATTCCCACTAAAATTAGATGCAAAAATTAATAAAACCCCAATAAACTGAATCTATCAGAATATTAAAATTATGACTTTTCAAAAAGAATGGAAAATAAGCAATAAAATAATGGTTAATATTATTACAGAAAGTTAACAGATTTTAAAATAGAAAAACATATAATCCCCTAAATAACTATAGATGATAGTCAATGCTTAATCATTACTGAAAAATATCTAGCAAGCTAGAAGTAGAAGCGACTGTCGATAACTTGATAAGAGGAAACTTTCAAAAACCCTCAACAAATACCATATTTTACACTGATATAGTAATGAATTCCCACTTAGGTCCAATCAAAACAAGGATGTTTAGTGCTTCTACCAACATTCAACATTGTACTGGTGGTCCTAGGCAATGACATAAGAGAAGAAAAAGAAAAGAAGCATCAACATCTATTATTAACAAATCCAAGAGTAATCTGCTTAGAGAATATATACAAAAATTATTAGAACAAATAAGAGCTCAGTAAGGTTACTATATAAAAGAGCATTATGCAAATATCAACAGATTTCCAAGGTACCTACAATGAACCATTAGAGAATGTAATATAAAATATACTATTAAAAATAATAACAAAAGTAACAAGTCAATAAAGCTTGTTCCTAAAAGTAATAAAAACTAAAAGTATCTACTTCGAAAATCTAAATGTATGGAAGGAATTGTAAAATATTACTAAAATATATTAAAAAGAATTGTTACTTGGAGAGCTATAGTCTATATATGACTATTTATAAATATTAAGAATCAGTATCAGACATACATAAATTCTTCACAAATAACCTATGCATTATAATTTATCATTAATAATCCACAAATAATGAAAGATGTTTGTATATTTACACACAAAAATATACAACCAAGATTTGAATATGTTCTATCTTTCCTGGAATCTAAAATTCAGAGAAAAAAATTAAAACAATCTGATACCATCTCATATTCACAAGTTGACCATGATTAAAATGATTCACTGTAATCTGTTACAGGAATGTGGCAAGGATATAATTGCTTAAAGCAAATAACAGAGAAAAACATTTTAAAAGCCATTTGGTAAAGATTAAAAATAGGTCTAGACAACAACCTATAATTTTGCTTTTATATAAATGTGTCCAAGAAGTTCCGTATGTAGGAGACATATGTATATAGGAATGTTAACTTTGCCATTGTTATTAATAGCACAAAAACAAAAGAAAAAACATAAAACTTGGAAAAAGCCTATGTGCTCATAAATAAGTTATAATAAAAATAAATAGCAAAAAGACTACTAGAATACTAGAAAGCAGAAAACAGATTATATGAATAAACTAGAGCTATACAAATTAAATAGATTTTTTTAAAAATGCAAAAAAGCAGGTTGTAGAAGGATTGAAATATGCATAAATGTATTAAAACATAAGCTAATGATTTATTTTGTAAATGATTACATATGTGTGTAGACAACATGTAAAAACATAATCTAGAGGAAAACAAAACTTATGACAGCAGTTGCCTCTATTTACAGAGGAAAGGAGCAAAAAAGTTGGACCACATAAGAAACTAAAGAACTATCAACTCCTTCTTTAATATTCTATGTTATAAAATCAGGCTCAGAATAAAAGATGACAATGTAAACACATAACATATTAGGTTGAAGGGTAGATGGGTATGACTTACACTACTCTCTTTGCCTTTTTTGGTAATGTTTTTATACTTTTTTAAAGAATTATTAAATTGATTAAATAGTTTATTACCTAAAGATCTAATAGCATCCATCAACACTTAATCATTTACTGGGATAGGCAATGATACTCTCCCTCAAACTAATAAATGGATATTTAAAATTTTACAGCTAGTGGTAGAACAGCTAAATTGGAGTAAAATGCTTGGCTTCATTAGTCATCAGGGGAATGCAAATTGAAACCTCAATGAGATACTGCTTCACATACACGAGGATGGCTAGAATAGCCAGATAATAACAAGTGTTAACAAGGATGTGGAAAAATCCACACACTCGTACAGTACCAGCTGGAATATAAAATGGTGCAGCCCCTTAGCAAATCAGTCTGGCTGATCTTCAAATGGTTATACATAAAGTTACCATAAGTCATAACAATTCCATTTCTAGGTATGTACCCAAGAAAAATGAAATCCTATCTCCACACAAATATTTGCAAATGAATGCCTGTAGCAGCATTGTTTATCACAGCCAAATATGGAAACAATTCAGGTGTCCATCAATGGATGAATGAATAGATAAACAAAAAATGGTATATCTCTAAAATGAGAATTTTTTCAGATGTGAAAGGGAATGAAGTATTGATACGTGCTACAATATAGATGAACCATGGAAACATTGTGCAAGGGGAAAGAAGCCTGTCACAAAAGACCATATATTATGCAATTCCATTTATATGAAATGTCCAGAATAGACAAACATATTGACATAGAAAGGAGATAGGGGCTGTTTATGGCTAGAGGAATTGGAAGAATAGGGGAGTTAACAGCTGAAAAGTACAGTGTTTATTTTTGAAGTTATGTAAATGTTCTAGCATTGACTGTAGTAATGGTCGCACATACTTATGAATACACTGAAAACCATTAAATTTTATATATATATATATTTAGAGACAGAGTTTCACTCTGTCACCCAGGCTGGAGTACAGTGGCACAATTTTGGCTCACTGCAACCTCCGCCTCCAGGGTTCAAGCGATTCCCCTGCCTCAACCTCCCAAGTAGCTGGGACGACAGGCACCCACCACCATACCTGGCTAATTTTTGAATTTTTAGTAATGAAGGGATTTCACCATGTTGGCCAGGCTGGTCTTGAACTCCTGACCTCAAGTGATCCACCTGCCTCAGCCTCCCAAAGTGCCGCGATTATAGGCATGAGCTACTGCGCCTGGCCAAATTATAACATTTTAAATAAGTGAATTGCACAGTGTGTGAATTATATCTCAATAAAGCTATTACCAAAAAGGCAATAATACTCTAACTATTCGTTCATTAAAAACAATTTGTTTTAAAAACTTAGAAAATACATACGTGAATTGCACCTGAATTGTGCCTGATCACAATGCTAAAGTGCTTCCTGTCATTATATAAAAGACGATGTTTTATACAGCACAACCATCAGCAAGAGATCATTACTACTGCACCTCCCATATGCTGACAGGTCATAACTCCACCTATCTGAGCTGCCAACACAGCGTCTGCTGCTTTATTACACATTACACATTACACTTCAGTTGCAGTTGTTTCTTTTTGCTTTTTCAATTATCACAAGATTGTTTAAAGAAGTTACAAGACCTGTGCAATAAAAACAGCCATTCAGAATTTTCATTCTCAATAAGAAATTAATTTATGCTTAGTCTTTTATTGTTATTTTTTGCTCATATTTGGCTTATAATCTTTTAGACAAATCTATTTCTAGTTCTGTATTGATTATATTATTGACAACCCATTATCTCTTATTGTATTTTCATTTAAATAGAAAATATTGTATTAAGATAGTTAATTGGGCCTCCTTACTCTTTCCTTAATCATATTAAAATAAAAGAAGATAAAAGAAGGCACAATTTAAAAAATCTGTGAATCAATATTAACATATGATTGTTTAGCTTTCAACCAATCAAACAAATGTCTTCCTTCATTATGTGAGGGCTCAAATGCATTGGTCACTTCGGGGCTTGTATACATTAAAGGAAGAAAGGGATGGGTGGATAAACGGATGGTGGGAGAAAAAGAGAGCTCTAGTTAAAGGAAGAATGATAAAGAGGTAAGGCAGGCAGCCACATTTAGAGGTTTGATGAGGCCTCTCAAGTTGCCAAAGAAGCATAGCCTAGTAAAAGTGTGACTGAACACAAAGTCAGAAGCCTTTGACCTTGAGTGATCCATATGAACTTGCTAGGTTCAGATCTCAGCTTCACCTTACAATGAGATGGCTGGTTTTCAACTTTTCAAACTCTGATTCCATCATCAGCACTGGCGTATCAAAAATAAGCTCAGAAAAATCACATTATTTCTATCAGCTCATGTGTACTGTCACCACACATTGGATTGATAGATTTTTGGTTTAAACAGTTTCTATTATGAAATTAACCAGGTCAATAAAATTTGATAATTATAAACAGCAATTTTTACATATTCCTCTCTCTATTCTGTTCTAAAATGTTGCCAAGCTCTATTTCTTTATGTATTCATTTTTATTTTTTTTAGAGACAGGGTCTTGCTCTGTCACCCAGTCTGGAGTGCAATGGCATGATCATAGCTCACTGCAGCCTCAAACTCCTGGGCTGGAGTGATCCTTCCAGCCTCTCAAGTAGCTGGGATTACCAGGTGTGAGACACTGCCCAGTTAATTAAAAAAAAAAAATTTAGAAGTGGATTATTGCTATGTTGCCTAGGCTGTTCTCCAGCTCCTGGCCTCAAGTGATCCTCTTGCTTCAGCCTCCCAAGTAACTGGGGTTACAGGTGTGAGCCACTGTGCCTGGCTCTACTTCTTCTTCTATCAAGATTTTTGTGCTTATCTATATGTGAACATTTTAATTAGTATCCGTTGGTATTTCTATGGTTGATCACTCATCCATTCAACACACTTTTTTTTTTTGCTAAGCACTTCTGACCCTAGGTAAATGCTTTCTATGTGTCAGGCATTTACCTAGGGTCAGAAATGCTTAGCAAATAATTAACAAAACAAAGAAATCCATTATGTTCTTGGAGCTTACAATTTTACCAGAGAGAGACAAATATTAAGCAAACATATCCATAAGATATACAGCATATTAGATTGTAATAATATCTATGGAGAAAAATAAAACTAAAAATAGGAATGGGAATTGCTAGTTACGCAGGTAGTGATTTTACTGGAGTAGTCAGCAAATCCTAGGAAAGAAGTGACATTTGAGTAGAAACCTGTAGGAGGTGAGGAAATGAAATATGGGTGTGTGTAGATCAAGTATTTTCCAGGTAGAGAGGAGTGCAATAGTGGAGACCTTGAGGCCAGAGCATTCTTAGATAGGAAGAGTTGGAGGAAGATGTCAGAAGATAATATCAGAGAGGCGACGGAGGCATATCATGTAGGGCTTTACAGGGTATTGCTATTTTTTACCCTGAGCAAGGTGGGGAGCCTTCAGAGAGTTTTGAGCAGATAAATTGCATGACTGTACTTAGACCTCTGGAAAGGATCATACACTGCCTAGGTGGACAAGCACTGACATAGGCAATCAGGTGACAGGCTATTATAATAATCCAAGTAAAAGATGATAGTGTCTTGAACCAGGAGTGGAGATAATGAAAAGTCAATTTTTGGATCATTGTTATTATAGAATTAATAATTTATTTGTTGAATTTGATGTTGGGTATAAATCAAAGAGGAGCCAAAGATGATGCCAAGGTTTTTGGTTAGAGAAAAAAACGCTTTTTTTGTCTTAATTAAGACAGAGGAGGTCTTAACAGGAACAGCTTTGGGACTGTAGGTCAGGAGCTGAGTTTCAGAGATGTTAACTCGGAGAACATTACTAGACATTCAATGGAGATATTGGATTGGCTTTGTAAATAGGGTCTCCTACAGATGTCAAGGATAGCCACATTACTTTAGGAGTTATGAGCTTATAAAAGATATCTAAAACTTTGACACAAGAAGCACTTCTAGAAATGGGCCCTAGAACATGTCAACATTTTAAGGGTTTTGGAAATGAGGAGAAGTCAGAAAAGGAGACTGGTCAGTGAGGAAGCAGGAGGATCAGGAGGGTAGCGCTTCAAGAGTCAAGTGAAGAAGTCTTCTGAGGAGGCCAGGACTAGCCACGGTTAAAAGCTGTAGCAGTTACAACAAGAGCTGGGATACAAACTTTGGTTTTTCAGCAACATGACTTTGACACAAGTTGGCTGAATGTAGTAGCAGGAGTGAAAGCTGGTGGGAGTTAGTTGAAGAACTCGAGATTCCTGTGATCCTAGAAGGCATTCCTATGACTCTAATATTAGTTCTGTCTCTTTAGCAACTTTTCTGACACAAAGGATGCTATATATGTGTGTATGTGTGTGCACATATATATGTGTGTGTGTGTATATATATACACACACATATAAACCTTAATATAAGATTTATATGGACAAGGATACATACATATAAACCTTAATGTGTGTGTATACATAAAAAATAATAATAATTATTATTACTATTTTGAGACAGAGTTTCACTCTTGTTGCCCAGGCTGGAGTGCAATGGCACCATCTCAGCTCACCACACCTCCGCCTCCCAGGTTCAAGCGATTCTCCCACCTCAGCCTCCCAAGTAGCTGGAATTACAGGCATGTGCCACCACGCCCAGCTAATTTTGTATTTTTAGTAGAAACAGGGTTTCTCCATGTTGGTCAGGCTGGTCTCCAACTCCCGACCTCAGGTGATCTGCTTGCCTTGGCCTCCCAAAATGCTACGGATTACACGTCTGAGTCACCACACCTGGCGAAGGATGCTATATTTACAGAATGTTTTATTTCTGTTAATAAAAGGAAGGATATTAGTGCTGGCAAAATCACATCATTATTAATTTTATTATCTCTTCCCTACTAGACATCAACACTCCATTTCCTTCTTCTTAATTCCTACTCTTGGAAAAAGAGAGGTAACACGAGACAGGAACTTTTGAGAGGGGCGAGGAGAGATTTGGGAACAAACAAGTGTAAGTGGTTAATATCAGCCTGGCTGGATGGAAAATGCATAGTGAGAGCAGCATAGTGACTAATCATCACCAAGAGAGCCCTGATCCTCCCTGGAAGAAGCAGAGGAGGGCAAGCAAGGCATTGAGGATGACAAGGATACACACATTCAGTCTGATTATTTTGCTTATGTTTGGCTCTGCTGAGTGCTGTGAATGCAGGTCCTATCCACAGCAAATGATGGCTTTGCCTTTAGCTGCCCTAGATTGGTATAAACACTTGGTTATGCCCTGGTCCAACCAAAAGTTACAATAACACTCACAGAGAGATTCAATTAGCTTAACAAATTATCAATTTGTAGAGTTCCTTGCACATGTAGTAACATGCCCACAAAGCATCTCTTTGTGATCCAGCAGCTGTCCCGTCCTCAATTCACAGCTTCATTAATCACGTGCTCTGCTTGCTATTGTCTAAATTACGGAGCCATCTGAGATGGGAAAAACACTGCAAGGAAACGCTGCCTACGCTTTAAGAAGTGGAAAGGGACACAAAGGAGAGAACATATTTTTGAATCCATGTTAACATATTTTTGTTATTTTTAATTACAATTTAACATAGCTACATGGTTTTTTATATATATATATAAATGTTATATATTGTTATATATTGCATATTATCTATAAACATATGGAATGTTTATAGATAATATCCATATACAACAATGTGGCTGTGTTAAATTGTACTTATAATAATAATTACATATTTGATTGTTGTAACAATTGTATATATAATATATAAATATAAAAAAGAATTGTAGGCCGGGCGCGGTGGCTCAAGCCTGTAATCCCAGCACTTTGGGAGGCCGAGACAGGCGGATCACAAGGTCAGGAGATCGAGACCATCCTGGCGAACACGGTGAAACCCCGTCTCTACTAAAAATACATAAAAAACTAGCCGGGCGAGGTGGCGGGCGCCTGTAGTCCCAGCTACTTGGGAGGCTGAGGCAGGAGAATGGAGTAAACCCGGGAGGCGGAGCTTGCAGTGAGCTGAGATCCGGCCACTGCACTCCAGCCTGGGCTACAGAGCGAGACTCCGTCTCAAGAAAAAAAAAAAAAAAAAAAAAAAAAGAATTGTATATGCAGTATAAAACATTATGATTTGATTAAATATAATAAATATAACAAGATATAGTTTTCAATTATATAATTATATAATGATATAGTTAATATAAATTGTGTATATAATAAAATATGTATTTAATATAACTGGTATATGTAATTGTATAATTATGTATACAATTATAAAATAACAATTATATATGATATATACAATAACACCAGACTGCAAACACTATTTTTTTTACTTTCTTGTGTATTCTTCCATTCATACTTTTTTGCATGTCAAATACCATAAATTAAGTCAAAAAGGAAATGAAAAAGCAACTGTTTTCTCAGAGAGATTTTGTTGTTGCACTTAGAGAAGGAAAACTTGATGTCCCTACTGCAAACTGATCAACCAAATGCATTAAGTTAAAATGCCCTGAGTGTGACCTGTCTTGCCAGTGAGTTATTCTGCTTCTTGGCTTCCTCTTCTTGTAGGAAGAGATGAGGAAATGAGGCTGAGGAATTCAAAGTTTCTCTAGTGCCTATGTCTGACGTTCTTTCAGCCTGTAAACGATGGAAGGTTGCAGTGGCAGATATTGTAAGTTGTTGGATTTGTTTTCAATGGTAAAGGGAGGGGCACATAGAGCAAAACAAGAAGGCAGCCCTAGATGGTTGTGAGCTGTACCACAGAGCCCCAGGAGTGCGAGTTCCCACCTTCTCCTAGTATCAGATTCCTGACTTCTGGGTTATTCTCCAAGTAGTGATGGTGGGCAGGTGATACATGTGGATGTATAAATAGGTGATACTTCCTTCAACGGTGATTCCCAGCAGAGTTAGAAGAAGTAGTAACACTTAAAATCTATAATATTGTCCGGGCGCGGTGGCTCACACCTGTAATCCCAGCACTTTGGGAGGCCGAGGTGGGCGGATCACGAGGTCAAGAGATCAAGACCATCCTGGCGCACGTGGTGAAACCCATCTCTACTAAAAATACAAAAATTAGCTACTCGGGAGGCTGAGGCAGGAGAATTGCTTGAACCCAGGAGGTGGAGGTTGCAGTGAGCCGAGATCGCACCACTGCACTCCAGCCTGGTGACAGAGCAAGACTCCATCTCAAAAGAAAAAAAAAAAAAAATCTAGAATGTCTCTCAAGTATACAAGTTCAAGTTAAGCTTTCTGTATATAAAGATTTTTCTCAGTATTGTGCTGGAGCCATACATACAGACTTAAGAGAGCCAACTGTACATCAATGAGGACACCTTTTTTTCCTTTTCATTTTTCTCCCCAAGCAAGCCAGTGTGTTACATTCTATTCAATAACATAATCAATTGTCTGTAGCAAATTTTTTCTCAAACTCTCCAAGTATCTCCTAACTTGGTCATAGGTAGACTATGGAATCCACAATTTTTTTTTCATTTGCTATTTCTTCCTCTTATTTTATGGTCATTAGCCAAAAAAAAAAAAAAAAAAAAAAAAAGATCTTATCATTAAGACAAAGAGGAGTGAAATATGTGCAGTGTAGCTTGCTCAGGCACATTCGGTGCTTTTGTCTGTTCTTATTCTTATGGCTTAAAAATGCACAAATTGAAGTTTTATTATAATTTTCTCTTTCAGGTTGGCCTCTCTCTCAATAAAATTTCATTCTTTGTCACAATGACTAACTGACTTGCACGTATTCTTCTGCATTTACTAATATAAATATTCTACTATTTGTCTTTTAATCTATCCTTTCTTCTTACGCAACAGTGTTCTCAATAATAGGGTTGACAGAGATAAAAATTGTAACAAATCTACTAATTCATCACGGCAGTTCAAGGAGATGCACATGTAAGTATGTTTGTTATCTGTCATTTATTTAGCTACCAATTTTAACTACTGATAAATGTAACTGTGGATATGTTCCTAAGAAGTAATAAAGTACTCATGTCTAATGGTATCACATTTTAATAAAAATGACAAGTTGCTTTTGTTTTGTTTTGCTTGGTTTTTGAGACAAGAGTCTCGCTCTGTCACCAGCCTGGAAAGCAGTGGCACGATCTCAGCTCACTGCAACCTCCGCCTCCTGGGTTCAGTTGATTTTTCCTGCCTCAGCCTCCTGAGTAGCTGGGATTACAGGTGTATACCACCACGCCCGGCTGATTTTTGTATTTTTGGTAGAGACAGGGTTTCACTATGTTGGTCAGGCTGGTCTCGAATTCTTGACCTTGTGACCCACCCGCCTTGGCCTCCCAAAGTGCTGGGATTACAGTCGTGAGCCACTGCACCCAGCTGAAAAAGACAAGTTTTTAAAGCCTTATTTTATTTTATAAACCTGTCAAACTTGTCTATGTTAAATGAAGATACACATATAAATGAAGATTTAAAATATGTCTCAGATCTTTAAAATATATCTGTCAGTATGTTCAACATTTTAAATTATCTTCCACATCACACAATGTAAAACAGTATACGTAATCCACTCCTAGGTACCCAAAATAATTGAAAATAGGGACTCAAATTTTTGTATACCAGTGGTCACAGCAGCATAATTCACAATGGAAAAAAGATGGAAACAACCCAATTGTTCACCAACAGGCGAAGAGAAAAACAAGATATATACTTACCATGAAATACTATTCAGCCCTAAAAAAGAATGACATTCAGAAACATGCTACAAACTGAACGGGCCTTGAAAACATCATGCTAAGTAAAATAAACCAGACATGAAAGAATAAACATTGGATTATTCCACTTATAGGAAATATCTGGAAAAGGGCAAATTCATAACGAAAGTTAACAGCTTAGAGGTTATCAGGAACTACAGTGGAGGGCAGGGAGATGGGGCATTATGGCATAAAGGATACAAAGATTTTTTGTTGTTGTTCTCAACTTGTTTAATATGGAAAAGCGTAATCAAAACAGTAGGCAGGGTTGCCATTTTTAATACATTCTTGGAATGTTGGCCATTCAGAGCATTCTTTCAAATAGATGAAGAGTTATCCAACTTTTTTGACTCAAAGATAGTTTGCTTAGATTTTGACAATACCTAATTCCATGGGATTATGGTGGCTAATGTATCATGATAATTAAATATAAAAATGTACAGGCTCTGAGCTGATGACAGAAGTAAAGACTACTGTGATGGGAATAGTCGATGGGCTAAGAGGCAGCCAATCACAACTTTATCATTCCCTTGTAACAAAGGGTTAATACTTTAACATACATTAATTATACATTCATTATGGTGTTTTAAAATAGTCAAGCCTAAATAAATTTTCAATACCATCAAAAAGATATACATACTAAAAACCAGCTTAAGCACAAAGTTTATCGTCTGACAGCTCTTGGCCTGGGCCATATACATTGACAGGGATCTTCTGCTTCTTCAAACTTAACATAATAAGTCTGGCAATCATTTTATATAAAAATAGACTCAAAGGAAATCAGGGAGACACCCCAGAATAGCTAAAACCCATGGTTCTCAAGTGAGCTTTCATCTAGTAACCTGGAGGGCTTGTGAAAACTGCTCACTGTACCCCACCACACCCCAATTTCATTCAGGAGGCCAGGGGGGGCCTGCACCTCTACATTTCTAACAAGTTCCTAGGGGATGCTGCTGCTGGGCCAGGAACCACACTTTGAGAACCACTGGGGCTAAGACAACTGTAAAAACTTAGCACCATCTCCATCACTGTTCAGTGGTAGACAACATCAGCTTTCCGTCATCTGCATTTATTCTGCAGGGGACAGTGTGGAGCTGGCCCTTGTGATACCACTGCTCAGTACTTTATTGTCAAAAGAGAAGTTCTGGGCTTAGCTAAAAGGGTGCACTTCTCTGTCATTATGCAATATAGTTTACAACTAAAGCCATATACGATATATTTGAAATGTTTCATTTAATGCTGAAAATTTTATGCTAAGAGACAAAAGGATGTAAAAAAAAAAAAAGGAAAAGGCACAGTAATTAAGTCAAAAGGATACAAAGTTTTGTGTGAGATGATGAAAAAATTTTAAACTAGATGGTGGTGATGGTTGCACAACATTGTGAATATAATGAAGGCCACTGAATTGTACACTGTAAAGATATTGTTTGCAAGCTGATCTTTCTTAGCCTGAGTCACTTGCACATCACATACACAGTTCATTTGAGAGTGAGATACAAAATATTCTGACCCCTAGAGGCTTCATGATTTTCTAGCCTCTTCTGCTTTGGTTAAAACTTGTTGAATGCATATTTTTCCTGTTGAATGTTGGGACCCCTCACGGTGATGAACTCCAACTCTTATTTTTCCTGCTTCTCATCTCAGTTCTTCATCCCCCTAAAACCACAGCAATTACCTCTATGACAAAAATATGCTAATACATATATTTATTTTACCTATGCATTATATAATTGAGATAAGCAAGATACAAAACATAAAAAGGTTCACATGGCTGAAAAAGAACCCTCAGCCCTACACAGAGTATAATCTAATGACTAACTAATGGGACTCTAATAATTTCTCTATACTCTTTCAAGTGTACATTTTCCCAACTGATCATTTTCTCTATTTCAGCTTTTCTTTGCTGCAGCAGCATTTTTAGAAATGATTTCTCTCTGTGTGTGAACAGTAGCTTAATTTGTGTTCATAATTGCCTTGCCTCTCAGGCTGAATCTAATAACCGACCTCTACACCACCCTCTACTTAAAAGTGAAGTCAATTTGGCCAATATTTATAAAACAATCATGGTGATGACCCTAAGGAGAAATACAAAGATTTACAACTTTGATTTCGGGGAAAGAGACTCGTAGAATGAATGTAAGGAGACTAATCCATCAGGTACCCCCAAGACATCCTGACTCATGAGGAGAAGGTGCAGCACAACCAGAACCTCATCATGAACAATGTCATGTTCTTAAAGGGTTTTTACTTCTGGATGAGAGGAAGAGTTGTTTGGAAGGTCATTAAAAGTGGACTATGAGATTGCCATAACAAACTCAATCCCCATGACTATTAAGAATCAGCGGCTGGGCGCGGTGGCTCACGTCTGTGATCCCAGCACTTTGGGAGGCCAAGGTGGGCAGATCATGAGGTCAGGAGTTCGACACCAGCCTGACCAACATGGTGAAACTCCATCTCTACTAAAAATACAAAAATTAGTTAGGTGTGGTGGTGGGCACCTGGAATCCCAGCTACTCGGGAGGCTGAGGCAGGAGAATTGCTTGAAACCAGGAGGTGGAGGTTGCAGTGAGCTGAGATCGTGCCATTTCACTCCAGCCTGGGCAACAAGAGTGAAACTCTATGTTCAAAAATAAAAATAAAAAAAAAATTCAGCATGCTGGAGAAACCAGGAAGGCTTGACTGAAGAAAACCATGCAAAAATCGCATGACTGGTAACATTTTCTGCCCTGGTGGGTGACATCAACAGGTAATATTAGCATATAGCTCATATAACAAAGATGATTTCAGTATTTGCAGGCTTTCAGAACAAAAGGAAAAGTAAGGTAGGAGTGGTCCGAACACCACCATGGAGGCTAGAAAGTAAGAGGCAGATGAAAATACTATGATGTTAATACTTTATAGATAACTGCTAGGGAATATGACTTTACTTTATCTTGTTCTTGTGTATTCTTCCAAGATGATATGGGCATGAAATTCTTGATTTTTCACTTGAATCGAAGAATGGTTACCTGGACTAGATTTCATACTTCTTTGTTATTTATAAAACAAATGCACCAAGCAATGTGCTATTCACTGAAAATACTAAAAAAAATCTAATAAAGATCCTGTTTTTCTTTTATTCTTTTTTATTTGAGATGGAGTTTTGCTCCTGTTGCCCAGGCTGGAGTGCAATGGTGCGATCTTGGCTCATTGCAACCTCCACCTCCCGGGTTCAAGCAATTCTCCTGCCTCAGCCTCCCAAGTAGCTGGGATTAAAGGCATGTGCCACCAGACCCAGTTAATTTTGTATTTTTAGTGGAGATAGGGTTTCGCCATGTTGATCAGTCTGGCTGGTCTCGAACCCCTGACCTCAGGTGATCCACCCGCCTTGGCCTCCCAAAGTGCTGGGATTATAGATGTGAGCCACCGCACCTGGCCAAGGTCCTGTTTTTCAAAACAAGTAGGGAATGAGACAATTAAACAAGCAATAGCTTACGGTGTGGTGAGTAATGTGATGGAGGGCGCTCTTAGCATGTGGGTAACTTAGTCTGCTTAACCACTTACGGCGGTTTAGAGAGAAGTCAAAAGAAGTCCTCAGAGAAGTAAGTAAGGTTTACACTGATAAAAGAATATTTTGAATTAGTCAAAGGAAATACAATTAGGTTTGGAAGAGAGGGTATTGGGAGGGTTTCTTGGGCAGAAAAATAACACTATTTTATTTTTATGAAGTCAAACCAAAGAGAGCATGATGTAGGGATATAGTTGGGGATTTTTCAAAGCATCATCTTATTTTCTACAATATTTTACTATATACTGCTAAAGTATATATAATCAAAAAGAGTCTCTAAAAAGAATTCTGTTTTCTGAATTCTGAAATTCAGAGGGAGAGAAAGCCTTGTCGATATTGATTTCTAATGATAATTCCAATGCAAAGTAAATTGTTCACCTTCTATATTGGGGGGTGTGTGTGTGTGTGTCTGTGTGTGTGTCTATGTGTGTGTGCCTACAAAGACAGGAGGAGGTGGGCAACAATGACTACTGATACGATAGAGGAGACGGAAGGCTATGTAGTGTTGGCAGGGCATGGAAGGAATCGTTTTTACCTCACAACAGGATATAGAATGGCATTTTGTGAAACTTATCTGGGCCTATCACTTTCAGTATTTGGGAGAGTAGTCCTTGGCAAAGTGTTAAAAGCAACACATAAGTCTTATAGTTTATGAAGTGGTTATGAAGGCTTCTGCAAGGAGAAGAGCCCATGTTCCCATCAAATGGCCTTTTACCATTCCTTGGTGAAGCCTGTCAAGGACACACTGCTGAAGTGTCCATGTGTTGGTTTCTTCAGGCTGGTGAGTGCTTTGCACAGAAATACATCTCTGTTGCAAGCTCTCAGAAGTTTCTTTCCTCTTCGATCTTTGATGGTTGGTAGGTAGCCTCATTGCATTTACATCAAACAAGTTATTAACTTCCTGAAACCGAACTTTTTCAGCAATCATTCTTGGAAGTGGTGTCTCTTTCCATTGGTGGTTTCATAGACTTTCCAAAGCAACATGACTTTTTTTTTCTATATGGTCATTTATTTCACACATTATTTACAAACGTATATATGTATGTGTTAACTCATTCAGCAGAAAGATAGCCATCATCCATTGTGTGCCAGGTGCTCTGGTAGGTTCTAGGGATATGATTTTAGACAGGAGAGAAAGGAAAATGATCTCTGACATCATGGTATATACTAGCTGGGAGGAAGTATGAACTTCAAATGAGTAATTACAAATTTCAGTTAGAGAGCAGAAGTTTTATATACATATAAAGGGAATTTCTTACAGAGATGCAAATTTACCCAACGGTGGAAGCTGGTTAAGCAGTCTCTATAAGACTGATGTCGGAGCTTCGGGTCTATAGAGTGGGCAGTCGAGAAAGAAAACGGACATAAAGTGGGAGAAAGGAAGAACATTTTCGTTGCCTCTGCTGTTGGTAGTGCAGGTGTCCTGCAGGATCCAAGGCCCTTCCTCACAGAGCTAAACGCACACACCTCACCGGAAGTTAGAGGCACTGAAGGAGCATGCCAGAGAAGTTGATGCAGCTGCCGGACCCGCTGCAGCTCACAGTAGGGAGCGGAACCCACAGATCAGAACCAATGTACCTGAGCAACAAAATGGCTGCCACTTCACTTCCTGCATTTCCCATCTCCCACAAGAACCTCTTCTGTGTCTCACCCTAACTGAAAACTTATTACAGAATGGAGAATTCTGGGAAATGCAGTACAGTGGCACTTAATTGAAAACACATTAAGAAGCCATGGCCGTAGTGTTAGAAAGCAGGATGGTGGTAATGGCAGGCAATGGGAGGAGACCAAGGAGGTTTCTGAGATGTTGGTCACATCCTGTTTTGGGATATGGATGCTGTTACACAAGTGTGTTCACTTTGTGAATATTTTTTGAGTGATGTATTTTCTGTGTGTAGGTTGTACTTCAATAAAAATAATTAAAAGTCAATTAAAAACCCAATAATCACAAACATAGTAAGCATTATAAAATGGGGGAAATAAAGATACTACGAGCGCTAATAAATAAATAGAGGTAACCTACCTAGGAGTTTAAGAAAGAGCTCTATGTAGTTAACGTTGCAGGTGAGATTGAGGCATGAGAAGTAGCTATTCAGATGCAGGAGGTAGAGAGAGTTATTCAGATGAAGGATGAGTGCCCATTTATGAGCATGGCTGAATTAAGGAGAACCGTGGGAAGGGATGGAGCAATGAGGCTTGAAGAAGATGCAGAGGTTAAATAATGGAAAGCTCTGTATGCTGTGCAAAATCTTTTACTCTGGCTTAAGTCCAAAAATAATGCACCGAAGTCTTTTATGTGTGGGAGTGATCTCTTCTGAGGCTTTGGAAGTGTACTCTGTTTGCAGACTGGAGGGGTAAAATAAAGGCAAGGAGATCCATTCAGAGGAAGTTGCAATGCTTCAGAACAGAGGGAGGAAATAGTTGCTAAGATTAAATGTATTAGATAGTGTTTCAAAGTGGCTAAGAATAGCACAGAAAAACTTGGTTATGAATCCAGGCTCCGTCACTTACCAGCTGATGGTTTGGGGCAATTCCTTGCCTTATGTGGGTATCAACTTGCTCACCTGTAAAATTGAGATAATAATAGGATGTACCCCATAAGATGTCACAGATCAGGCGCCTTGGGAAACAGAAGCCCAGAAAAAGAGTGTGCAGGAGGAGTGTTGTTCTTAGGGAATAAAAGCAGCAGGACTGGGCAGGGGAATGGGACCACTGGAGTGGGATGGTCCCCCTCACAAGAATCCTTTCAAATTCGGAAGGGGAGGGGGTTTGCATTCGAACTTACACACTGACCAGGAATTCAAAGGGACTGCAACATGGGGCAGGGCCCTTCAGCCAGTCCCAGAGTGGGTCTCAACTGAGAAGCTAACACTAGGAGCAGCTGGAGCACAACAAATGCTTCACTCCTGGAGGGAGAATCCATGTGGTACTCCTCTATAGAGACCCCACAGAGGACTACTGGGAGAAGTAAGTGAGCTAATGTCTAAATGCTGCTTACCAGATTTCTGCGTATCAAGTTAGTAATCAACGTTACCAAAAGGATGATGAGGCCTACGAAATGATGAAGCTTCCAGGATATATTTTGAATTAGTTAAAAACAAGGGGTAAAAAACAGTATATTTGATGTAAGATACTTTCTTTGTGTGTGGAAGAAAAAGGAAAAATGGATTTGGTAAATTTGCAAAAAAAAAAGAAACTAAAGAAGATTTAGAAAAAAAAAAAACCTGATGAAAGTAGCTATTTGTAGGAAATGTGTGTGCTTGGGGGGAAGTATAAGTGTAGTATCTCACTCACACAGGGAGTTATATTTGAAAGCATAGGCACAATGTGGGAAAGCTTCATGAAGGGAAGTTAGACATCTGAAACATTTTTAAGTTGTTTCAAAATTTAAATAAAAATACAAGATCTTTTAAAAATTACTCAAAACTCTAAAAACACCTAAAATTGAATACAAAATACTCAAAACATATAATAAGATGGTAAGACAAATGCACAGAAAAAAACTCATATTAAATGCTTTCACAATAAATTTATTTCATTTAAACTGAGGGAAAAAACATTAGAATAGAAAACAACTTTGTCTATACACATTTAGAAGAATGATGTTTAGGATAAGAAATAACAAAATTAAATTTACTAAGTAATTTTTGTTAAAAGTAGTTTTTTTTTTTTTTTTAAAAAGTAGTATTGCTAAAGAAGTTTTATTTGTTAATATTTTGAAACTAGTTTCTTTTCATCGAGGGACTATATAATTAAGAAATTGTGTTGATGTTAAGAATCAAGATTTTTTGGTTAAGAAAAAAGAAATACAATAAGAAATTAGAGAAATGGAGAAAAATACTAAGATGTTAACACTGAATTGAAAGTACCAACATAAACCAATGGGTTTTGAAAATCCCTACCATCTAGCTTTTTCCAGAAAAAGGGCCTGGAAGCAACACAGTTGAGGGCCCATAGAGACGAGGGTTTGTTTTAAAATATTATTTTCCACCTAAGAAATTAGGCTCTTTTCAGAAATGAGTGATTCCAGTTCTAGGACAAGGAAGGTATAAGGCAAACCTGTAGTTTTGAGAGGTGAAGCCAGCTAGACTTCCTGGGTCAAGTGGGGATTTGGAGAACTTTTCTGTCTAGCTAGGGATTGTAAATCGACCTATCAGCGCTCTGTGTCTAGCCAAAGGATTGTAAATGCACCAATCGGCACTCTGTAAAAACACACCAATCAGCACTCTGTGTCTAGCTAAAAGAGTGCAGAGCACCAATCAGCACTCTGTAAAATGGACCAATCACCGATCTGTTAAATGGACCAATCAGCAGAACGTGGGTGGGGACAAATAAGGGAATAAAACCTGACCACCCCCTGCCAGCAGCGGCAACCCGCTCAGGTCCCTCTCCATGCTATGGAAGCTTTGTTCTTTTGCTCTTCACAATAAATCGTACTGCTGCTCACTCTTTGGGTCCACACTACCTTTATGAGCTGTTAACACTCACCGTGAGGGTCTGCAGCTTCATTCCTGAAGTCAGCGAGACCACGAACCCACTGGGAGGAACAAGCAACTCTGGACACGCCAACTTTAAGAGCTGTAACACTCACTGCAAAGGTCTGTGGCTTCACTCCTGAAGTCAGTGAGACCACAAACCCACTGGGAAAAACAAACAACTCCAGATGCACCACATTTAAGAGCTGTAACATTCACTGTGAAGGTCTGCAGCTTCACTCCTACAGTCAGTGAGACCACAAACCCACCAGAAGGAAGAAACTCTGGACACATCTGAACATCTGAAGGAACAAACTCCGGAAATAGCATCTTTAAGAGCTGTAGCACTCACTGCAAGGGTCCATGGCTTCATTCTTGAAGTCAGCGAGACCAAGAATGCACCGGAAGGAATACATTCCGGACACACTTTGGTGACCAGATGACCAAGCAGTGAGTACCATCAGACCCCTTTCACTTGTTATTCTGTCCTATTTTTCCTTAGAATTCGGGGGCTAAATACCGGGCAACTGTTGGCCAGTTAAAAGCCACTGGCATGGCCGCCAGACAAAAGACACCGTGTCAGGCTTTCTGGGAAAGGGCTCTCTAACAACCCCCGACTCTTTGGAGTTGGGAGCATTGGTTTGCCTGGAACCAACTTCTGCTTTTCCTGTACTTCTGGGCCGAGCCAAAGGTCAACAGAGAGGAAAGCCATTCAGCTCCAGGGTCCCGACAAGTTAGTTGACCCTAGAGCTATGAGCGGAACTCTCAAAGTCATGTCGCTCAAGCAAGACTTGCCCATCTATCCTCTCTATCCTCACCCTTACCTCCTGGGTCCTAATGCCTGTCAGACAAACTTCCTCTTACTTCTCTTCTCCA
Organism: Macaca mulatta; assembly: GCF_049350105.2. Lineage (NCBI taxonomy): Eukaryota > Metazoa > Chordata > Mammalia > Primates > Cercopithecidae > Macaca > Macaca mulatta. The sequence continues at coordinate 160,073,253 of NC_133409.1, read as the reverse complement.
AGGCTAGTCCCGCTTCTATAAACCACTCCCTGTCTCTGGTGCTTTTCTAGTTTCTCCTATAAGAATGTTTTCTAGTATAAACCTCAGGACTCTGTTTGCTTCTTTAGGCACCTGGGCTCACCAATCAGAAAGACATAATTTTTGCCCAATCCCTGTCAACGGGGGGACTGTCTGGAATTTTAGGATCCCTCTTCCGATTATCAAGCCTAACAAAAGCTATTCCTGAAGGTAGAATATGGGGAGCTTCAGAAGTGATATCCTCCTATTCAAGTGAGGACAAAAGGCGTCACTCTTCCAACCCTGGAAATCCCTTCCCTCCCTCAGGGTATGGCCCTCCAGTTCATTTTTGGGGCATAACACCTTTATAGGACAGGGGTAAAGTCCCAATACTAACAGGAGAATGTTTAGGACTCTAACAGGGTTTCGAGAATGCGTTGGTAGAGGCCACTAAATCTGATTTTTCTTGGTCCTCTTTGTGGTCTAGAAGGACAGGCAAGGTTGCAAATTTTCGAGAATGTGTCAGTAAGGGGCACTAAATTCGACCTTCCTCAGTCCTCCTTGTGGTCAGGGAGGAAAACTAGTGTTTCTGCTGCTGCGTCAGACGGCACAACTATTCCAATCAGCAAGGTCCAGGGACCGTTGCGGGTTCTCGGGCAAGAGGTGTTTCTGCTGCTGCATGGGTAAGCGCAACTATTGCGATCAGCAGGGTCCAGGGACTGTTGCAGGTTTTTGGACAGTGGGGAGAGAAACAAACCAAAACCACAGGTGGTTTTGTCTTTCAGATGGGAAACACTCAGGCACCAACAGGCTCACCCTTGAAATGCATCCTAAGCCATTGGGAACAATTTGACCTGCAAACTCTGAAAAGGAGGTGGCTCATTTTTTTCTGCACTACAGCCTGGCCCCAGTATTCTCTCTCTGAAGGGGAAAAATGGCCACCTGAGGGAAGTATACATTACAATACTATCCTGCAGCTTGACCTTTTCTGTAAGAGGGAAGGCAAGTGGAGTGAAATACCTTATGTCCAAGCTTTCTTTTCATTGAGGGAGAATACACAACTATGCAAAGCTTCCAATTTACATCCCACAGGAGGACCTTTCGGCTTACCCCCATATCCTAGCCTCACTATAGGTCTCCTTCTTCTTAATAATAAGCCTCCTCTAATCTCCCCTGCCCAGAAGGAGACAAGCAAAGAAATCTCCAAGGAACCACAAAAACCCTTGGACTATTGGTTATGTTCCCTTTAAGCTGTAGGGGGAGGGGAATTTGGCCCAACCCGGGTACATGTCTCCTTCTCCCTCTCTGATTTAAAGCAGATCAAGGTAGACCTGGGGAAGTTTTCAGATGATCCTGATAGGTACATAGATGTCCTACAGGGTCTAGGGCAAAATTCTGACCTCACTTGGAGAGATGTCATGCTATGAGATCAACCCCTGGCTTTTAATGAGAAGAATGCGGCTTTAGCTGCAGTATAAGAGTTTGGAGACACCTGGTATCTTAGTTAAGTAAATGACACAATGACAGTGGAAGAAAGGGACAAATTCCCTACTGGTCAGCAAGCCATCCCCAGTATAGATCCCCACTGGAACCTAGACTCAGATCATGGGGACTGGAGTCGTAAACATTTGTTGACCTGTGTTCTAGAAGGACTAAGGAGAATCAGGAAAAAGCCCATGAATTATTCAATGATGTCTACCATAACTCAGGGAAAGGAAGAAAATCCTTCTGCCTTCCTCGAGCGGCTATGGGAGGCCTTAAGAAAATATACTCCTAACCAGGCGCAGTGGCTCACGCCTGTAATCCCAGCACTTCGGGAGGCCAAGGCGGGCGGATCATGAGGTCAGGAGATCGACACCATCCTGGCTAACACGGTGAAACCCCGTCTCTACTAAAAATACAAAAAATTAGCTGGGCGTGGTGGCGGGTGCCTGTGGACCCAGCTACTCGGGGGGTGGAGGCAGGAAAATGGCATGAAACCGCGAGGCAGAGCTTGCAGTGAGCCTAGATCATGCCACTGCACTCCAGCCTGGGTGACAGAGTGAGACTCCGTCTCAAAAAAAATAAAATAAAAATAATAAAATATACTTCCCTGTCATCTGACTCACTCGAAGGTCAACTGATTCTAAAAGGTAAGTTTATTACTCAATCAGCCATAGAAATCAGGAGAAAGCTACAAAAGCGAGTCCTGGGCCCTGAACAAACTCCGGAGGCATTATTAAACCTGGCAACCTCGGTGTTCTATAATAGGGACCAAGAGGAACAGGCCCAGAAGGAAAAGCGAGATCAGAGAAAGGCCACAGCCTTAGTCATGGCTTGGTGACTACCTTGGTGGTTAAGAGAGGACAGAAAATGTAGCAGGCCAATCACCCAGTAGGGCTTCTTATCAGTGTGATTTACAAGGACACTTTAAAACAGATTGTTCACGAGAAACAAGCCACCCCCTCGTCCATGTCCACTATGCCAAGGCAATCACTGGAAGGTGCACTGCCCCAGAGGGCAAAGGTTCTCTGGGCCAGAAGCCCCCAACCAGATGATCCAACAACAGTACTGAGGGTGCCCGGGGCGAGCACCAACTCGTCATCACCCTCACTGAGCCTCGGGTATGTTTAATCATTGAGGGCCAGGAAACTGACTTCCTCCTGGACACTGGCACGGCCTTCTCAGTGTTAATCTCCTGTCCCGGATGACTGCCCTCAAGGTCTGTTACCATCCAAGGAATCCTGGGATAGCCTGCAACCAGGTATTTCTCTCACCTCCTCAGTTGTAATTGGGAGACTTTGCTCTTTTCACATGCCTTTCTTGTTATGCCTGAAAATCCCACATCCTTATTAGGGAGGGATATATTAGTCAAAGCTGGAGCTATTATCTACATGAATATGGGGAACAAGTTACCCATCTGTTGTCCCCTACTTGAGGGAATCAACCCTGAAGTCTGGGCATTGGAAGGACAATTTGGAAGGGAAAAAAATGCCTGCCCAGTCCAAATCAGACTAAAAGACCCCACCACTTTTCCTTATCAAAGGCAATATCCCTTAAGGCCTGAAGCTCATAAACGATTACAGGATGTTGTTAAACATTTAAAAGCTCAAGGCTTAGTAAGGAAATGCAGCAGTCCCTGCAACACCCCAATTCTAGGAGTGCAAACACCAAATGGTCAGTGGAGACTAGTGCAAGATCTTAGACTCATCAGTGTAGCAGTAATTCCTCTATATCCAGTTGTACCAAACCCCTATACCCTGCTCTCTCAAATACCAGAGGAAGCAGGATGGTTCACGGTTCTGGACCTCAAGGATGACTTCTTCTGTATTCTCCTGCACTCTGACTCCCAGTTTGTCTTTGCCTTTGAGGATCCCACAGACCACATGTCCCAACTTACATGGAAGGTCTTGCCCCAAGGGTTTAGGGATAGCCCTCATCTCTTCTGTCAGGCACTGGCCCAATTCTCAAGTCCAGGCACTCTGGTCCTTCAGTATGTGGATGATTTACTTTTGGCTACCAGTTCAGAAACCTCATGCCAGGAGGCTACTCTAGATCTCTTGAACTTTCCAGCTAATCAAGGGTACAAGGCATCTAGGTCGAAGGACCAGCTTTGCCTACAGCAGGTCAAATATCTAGGCCTAATCTTAGGCAGAGGGACCAGGGCCCTCAGCAAGGAACGAATACAACCTATACTGGCTTATCCTCGCCCTAGGACATTAAAACAGTTGCGGGGGTTCCTTGGAATCACCGACTTTTGCCGACTGTGGATCCCTGGCTACAGTGAGAGGGCCAGACCACTCTATACTCTAATCAAGGAGACCAAGAGGGCAAATACTCATCTAGTAGAATGGGAACCAGGGGCAGAAACAGCCTTCAAAACCTTAAAGCAGGCCCTAGTATGAGCTCCAGCTTTAAGCCTTCCCACAGAACAAAACTCTTTATACATCACAGAGAGAGCAGGGAGAGCTCTTGGAGTCCTTACTCAGACTCGTAGGACAACCCCACAACCAGTGGCACACCTAAGTAAGGAAACTGATGTAGTAGCAAAAGGCTGGCCTCACTGTTTATGGGTAGTTGTGGCAGTGGCCATCTTAGTGTCAGAGGTTATCAAAATAATACAAGGAAAGAATTTCACTGTCTGGACTACTCATGATGTAAATGGCATACTAGGTGCCAAAGGAAGTTTATGGCTATCAGACAACTACCTACTTAGATACCAGGCACTACTCCTTGAGGAACCAGTGCTTCAAATACGTACATGTGCAGCCCTCAAGCCTGCCACTTTTCTCCCAGAGGATGGGGAACTCGTCGTGCATGACTGCCAACAAATTATAGTTCAGACTTATGCCACCTGAGAGGATCTCTTAGAAGTCCCCTTAGCTAATCCTGACCTTAACCTATATACCGATGGAAGTTCATTTGTGGAGAATGGGATACGAAGCGCAGGTTATGCCGTAGTTAGTGATGTAACCGTACTTGAAAGTAAGCCTCTTCCCCAAGAGACCAGCGCCCAGTTATCAGAACTAGTGGCACTTACCCAAGCCTTAGAACTGGGAAAGGGAAAAAGGATAAATGTTTATACGGATAGCAAGTATGCTTATCTAATCCTACATGCCTATGCTGCAATACGGAAAGAAAGGGAGCTTCTAACTTCTGGGGGAAGCCCCATTAAATACTACAAGAAAATCATGGAGTTATTGCACACAGTGCAAAAACCCAAGGAGTTGGCAGTCTTATACTGCTGAAGCCATCAAAAGGGGAAGGAGAGGGGAGAACAGCAGCATAAGCAGCTGGCAGAGGCAGGGAAAGACCAGCAGAAAGGAAAGAGAGAAAGAGACAGAAAGTCAGAGAGACAGAGAGAGAGGAAGAGACAGAGAGACAAAGAGGGAGTCAGAAAGACAGAGAGGAAGAGATAGACAAAGAGAGAGTCAGAAAGACAGAAATAAAGAGACAAAGAAGAAGTGGAAGAGAAAGAAAGACAGATGGAAGTAGTAAAGAAAAACAGTGTACCCTATTCATTTAAAAGCCAGGGTATATTTAAAATCTATAATTGATAATTGAAGGTCTTCTCTGTAACCCTATAACCCTCCAATACCACCTTGGTATTGGAGGGTGTAGCCCAAAAGCACTGAGGCCACTGACCACCCATAGCCTTCCTATCAAAAATCCTTAACCCAGCAGGTTTCCTAACAGGGGATCCAAATCTGAACTAATTACCATACAAAGGTCTGACCAGACCTAGAAGGAACTCCCTTCAGGACTCGATGGTAGAGGGTTCCTCCTGGGAGATTAAGGAAAAAGACACAATGGGTATTCAGTAAGTGATAAGGAAACTCTTGTAGAAGCAGTTAGGAAAATTGCCTAATAATTGGCTCAAATGTGAGCTGTTTGCACTCAGCCAAACCTTAAAGCACTTACAGAATCAGGAAGGAGCCATCTATACCAATTCTAAGTTAATATGGACTGAACGAGGTTTTATTAATAGCAAAGAAAAATTTAAATCCCAAACTTACAAGGTTTTCAACAAAAGTAAAGTTTGCTAAAAGTTAACAGTGTAACATGTATTATCCTAACTTTTAATCTTATGGAAATCAGACCCTATCTGTGACCCTCAAAGCTCAAGACTGTCAGCACAGGGCCATACAACTAATACCCCTATTTACAGGGCTAGAAATGGCCACTGTTACAGGAACCAGACTAGCAGGTTTATCTACTTCATTATCCTACTACCACACACTCTCAAGGATTTCTCAGACAGTTTGCAAGAAATAACAAAATCTGTCCAGTAAGGATAATAACTACAATTGCAAATAGACTCTTTGGCAGCAGTGACTCTCCAAAACCCCTGAGGCCTAGACCTCCTCACTAGTGAAAAAGGAGGACTCTGCACCTTAGGGGAAGAGTATTGTTTTTACACTAACCAGTCAGCGATAGTACAAGATGCTTCCTGGCATTTACAGGAAAAGGCTTCTGAAATCAGACGCCTTTCAAACTCATACCAACCTCTGGAGTTGGGCAACATGATTTCTCCCCTTTCTAGGTCTCGTGACAGCCATCTTGTTATTACTCGCCTTCGGGCCCTATATTTTTAACCTCCTTGTCAAATTTGTTTCCTCTACAATCGAGGCATCAAGCTATAGATGGTCTTATAAATGGAACCGCAAATGAGCTCAACTAACAATTTCTATTGAGGACCCCGGACCAACTCGCTGCCCCTTTGACTGGCCTAAAGACTTCCCCTCTGGAGGACGCTACAACTGCCCCTTCTTCACCCCTATCCAGCAGGAAGTAGCTAGAGCAGTCATCACCCAATTCCCAACAGCAGTTGGGGTGTCCTGTTTAGAGGGGGGATTGAGAGGTAAAGACAGCTGGACTTCCTGGGTCAAGTGGGGAGTTGGAGAACTTTTCGTCTAGCTAGAGGGTTGTAAATGCACCAATCAGGCGCTCTGTTTCTAGCTAAAGGATTGTAAATGCACCAATCAGCACTCTGTGTCTAGCTAAAGGATTATAAACGCACCAATCAGCACTCTGTAAAATGGACCAATCACCGATCTGTTAAATGGACCAATCAGCAGGAGTGGGCAGGGACAAATAAGTGAATAAAAGCTGGCCACTCCAGCCAGCAGTGGCAACTTGCTCGGGTCCCCTTCCACGCTGTGGGAAGCTTTGTTCTTTCGCTCTTCACAATAAATCTTGCTGGTGCTCACTCTTTTGGGTTCACACTACCTTTATGAGCTGTAACACTCACCATGAGGGTCTGCAGCTACATTCCTGAAGTCAGTGAGACCATGAACCCAACGGGAGAAACAAACAACTCCAGACGTGCCACCTTTAAGAGCTGTAACACTCACTGCAAAGGTCCGCGGCTTCACTCTTGAAGTCAGTGAGACCACAAACCCAAAGGGAGGAACACACAACTCCGGATACACCACCTTTAAGAGCTGTAACACTCACTGCGAAGGTCTGCAGCTTCACTCCTGAAGTCAGCTAGACCACAAACTCACAGGAAGGAACTCTGGACACATCTGAACATCTGAAGGAGCAAACTCCGGACACAGCATCTTTAAGTGCTGTAACACTCACTGCAAGGGTCTGTGGCTTCATTCTTGAAGTCAGTGAGACCAAGAATGCACCGGAAGGAATAAATTCCAGACACTGTTTCTTATGTCCATTTGTATCTACTCCTTGATATCTACCCACGAGAAATGAAATATATATCCTCAAAAAATGACTTCTTCATAGATGCTCTATTTATAACAGCAAAAAGAGGACTTCTTAATAGATATTTTATTTATGACAGCTAAACACAAGACAACCAAAATACTCATCCAAAGGTGACTAGGTAAATTGTGTTACATTCATATAATGGAATACTACTTGGTAATAAAAAGTAACAAATGACTGACATGTGCAGCAATACACTTGACATTATATCGAGCAAAAGAACCTAGATGCACAGTATGTGATTCCATTTACATGGCATTCTAACATACTCAAGAGTAATTTAAGGGGAAAAACATCAGAAAAGGGGTTGTACAGAATTGATTGGAAAGGAACATGAGGGTACTCTCTAGGATTGTTGAACATGTTTGATAACTTGAGAGGTGTAAGGGCTAAGTATCTGCATACATTTCTCAGAACTCATGGAATTATACTCTTAAAAATTTGCATTGCCCTTTATGTAAATTTTACCTTTATAAAGGAACTATAAACACATAGCAATCCCTAATTAGTAGGTTTGCTTTTTTCACAGTAGTATGTATGTATTAGCAATTCTGAAAGACCTATGTTTTTTAGGCTTGAACAAATGAGTAACAAATTGAGATTAAAGAGAGATAGGTTTCTCATTGTTGGAAAAGGAAAGTACAAAATCAAAATCGGGGAAGATTGGTATACACTCTGCCTTGTTGGGCTCTATGTTATATATGTAGAATATATACTATGTATTATTGAATGGAAACTATAAATATCCATATCAATTTATGGTTTTTAATAAAATATAGAGAAAAATCTATCTAGATGAGTGTGTATGTGTCTGTCTGTGTTTATATTATGTGTAATGGTTCTATCCAGTATACGTTCTCCAAGCTGGAATTATGTTTCTCACAATTTTCTTTTATGAACGTTTAGGACAAGGTCAGCCAGAGGAAAAGCTGAGTGGGATTTGAAAAGCAGAAATGGAATAGTAGCCATCTTTATTTCTTGAAGGTAACTTAGGGCAGGGATGTTGTGGCTCACTCACGTTGTCATCGACCTCACGTTGTTTGTATGACGGGTACAAATCTAGCCTCTGCCAGATCTCCTCCACCTGTTTCTCCTATTCTTGGGGCAGGGGTCTGTGCTTCTCCATGTTGAAGAGCACCCATTTATTATTCAGGGCACCCAACTGCCAAGGTTGGGGATGGGAAAAGAAAGAGGAGGTATGTTCTTGGTCTGCCCTACTCCATACCTACCTTCCTTCCCCAGTTACTAGCCCTGATGAATACACACCCAACACCAGATGCAGAAGGCACGGATGTACATAAACAGTTTAACCTGCTCCCAAGATTGTTTAAGATCAAATTCCTATATTGATTTCTTTATTGTATATTACTTAAATTAATTCCGCTTATTTGACCTAACACTTACTGATAATCTGGTATTATAAATAGTTCCAGAGGCACAAACTTTAGGAATAAGTTCCTTAGATTGCTTTTGGGTTATCTGAAATTGGAGCTCTGATTGGATTGGATTTAAAGGCTTTGCTGACCATATTTGCAGTGGGAAAGGGGACACTGTTGGTCCCTGACAAGCAATGGCAACACAGTTATTTATTTATTTGTTTACTTATTCATTTAGTTTAAAGACAGGCTCTTGCTCTGTTGCCTAGGCTAGAGTGCAGTGGCATGATCATGGCTCACCGCAGCCTCGACCTCCAGGCTCAAGAGATTCCCTCACCTCAGCTTCATAGGTAGCTGGGACTACAGGCATGTGCCATCACACTTGGCTAATTTTTGATTTTGTGTGGAGATGAGGTCTTACTATGCTGCCCAGGCTAGTCTCAAACTCCTGATTTCAAGCAATTCTCCCACCTTGGCCTCCCAAAGTGCTGTGATTAGAGGAATGAGCCACCACTTGTAGGTAATCGTCAGACAAAGTGCTTATAGAAGGCAAAGTTTTAGGTGATTGTGTGGTTCCTGCCCTACAATGTTTGTGTTAAAATAAGTGGTATAGTGGGTTTGTTTGATTGCTTCTCAGTGCATGGGAGAGCTTGGAGAATAACAATAAGCAGCTCACAGCCTTAAATTCTCAATTCAGTAATGTGAAAAACCCGAAAGCTTCTATGACTTCCCCAATGGAAGCCCTTTTGTCTATAGCCACAGGGCTGAAATATAAAAAACAAACGAACCTGAAGTTTAATCCTTTGGACAGCTAAATTATAATGCTAACCTAATTCTCATATTAGCTGGGTTTCTTTTGTAATATACTGTGAAAAAGTGGAACCCTGAAAATGGAATCAAGATGAAAGAACCAATGCAGATGAACCTGGAGACTTTTGAACATATACATTTTCCTAAGGACACTGAGGTGGTTAGTTTCTCCTTGACTGAAGAATGCTTACTGGTTTCCCCTGCGGTAACATTTCAGGGGATGGCTGATCCTCCTCAGAACATATCGTCCCCCAGCTTTCATTGCTTCCAGGACTACAATTAGATTGGAGTCTTGTCAGGCCCCTGAGGATGAGTTAAATAGCAAGACCAATGAAGAAGTATAATGCATATCAAAAGGCTGACAATATTTTGCCAATGTATACTGACAGAAACCTGGGTGACATGATTGGGAATGTAACCTAAGTGCATTGTTTCAGGGTTGTCAGAAGAAATAACATGTTGAGCTATGACGAATTCATTAATACGGCTTTATGAAGCAGAGATTCTGGATGTAATGTGTTAGTGCTAATGGTTGGTATGACTCTAACAGGATGCTTTATGTGTTGACAGAACACTGGAAAACAGGTAACCTACACTAAATGAAGATAAAATGCCACTACTTTATTGGTATACTGTAGAAGAAAGAATCTAAAGGCTTACGGACATCAGAACATTAGAATAAACTTAACATGGAAGATCTGCTCCTCCACTCTCTGTCTCCTGGAGGAAGTTCCAGGTAATATTACCTTCACCAAGGCTATGAAAAATATGCTTGATTTGGGAACCCTGATATCTAAGATCCAAGACATCTTTGGGGTTGTCTAATTTATCATAGTGTCACTAGAACTGCAATAGAAAGACATTCCTATTAAGGTCTTATTTGAATTGCATAAACAAAAAGCTCTAGGCCTGGCATGGTAGACTGACTAATGGACCCTCCCAAAGGTATCCATGTACGAATCCCTAGAACCTGTGAATTTTACCTGCTATGGAAAATAGGGCTTTGCAGGTGTGATCAAGTTTAGGATCTTAAGATGGGGAAATCATCTGGATTATATGAATAGGTGTGATGTGATCACAAGGGTCCTTGCAAGAGGGAAGCAAGAGATCAGACTGGATAATAAGAGATATGACCATGGAAGAGAGGTTGAAATGCTACAAGGAAAGTGCCACAAGGCAAAGAAAGCAGGTGACCTCTAAAAGCTGGAAAAGGCAAGGAAACAGATTATCTCCTAAAACCTGCAGAAGGAATGCAGCCCTGTTGACACCTTGATTTTAGACTTCTGACCTCCAGAACTATAAGAGAAAAAATAAATTTATTGTTTTAAAAACTAAGCTTATGGTTATTTGTTAGAGCAGCAATGGGGAACTAATATATCTGGTGAACAGAAGTCTGACCTGAATCAGCACCACAGAGAATCACTGCCTCAATCATGTCCAAGACTTGAGCCAGTTATAGGCCCAGAGCCCTTTGAATGAAAATGAGGACAGATTCCTATGAGGAAGGACCCTGTTACATAGCCACACATCTATATGATACATCTTTCTTTAAGCCTTTCCAAAGAGACTTTCAGACATTTACCAGGATGAGTATGCATTGGGAGGTGAGAAATACTCAAAGGTTTCAGGGATTACTGAACACTGTATCTGAAGTAATACTAATTTCTAGAATCCAGAGACATTGTGGTCCACCAGTCAGACGCGTAGAAGCTTATGGATATCGAGTTTATGGAGTTTTGTCTTGGGTTCATCTCACAGTGGGCTCAATGGTTTCACAAAACCACCTGCCCGCCCCTCTTCCCTAGTTGAGAAATGAATATTTGAAAACAACTGGCAAAAACTCCAAAGTGGTTGTCTGGCTTGAGCAACTGTGGTAGAAAGGATAAACCAGAAGCCATGAGAGAGTTCTGTTAATAGAAAGCAATGCCCCGTTTCTAAAGGGACTGCAGAAATTAGCATCATCATCAAAGACTTGAAAGATTCAGGAGGTAGTGATTCCCACTTCATCCCACTCAGCTCACCTACTTGACTTGCAAACGACAGATGGATCTTGGAAAATGACAGTGATTATTGCAACTTAATCACATGGTAACTCTAATTGCAGTTGTAGGAAATCAACACAATGCAGCTATTGATCTGGAAAATACTTTTTTTCTCTTTACTCTTTAATAAAGACCATCAGACGCAGTGTTTACTGGGTCAACTTAGCTAAACTGGAGCTACATTTCCCCCAATATCCCTCTTTAAATGTCTTAGCTAGGACTGGCCACAGAGAGACTTATGTGTGATCTGAAAGTTCAGTATAGGGCACAGACGATTACAGTCCATACATGTTTTGTTGATTTAATGGCAGAAGCAAGGAGGCACTGAGGGAGGCAGCAGCCAGGCTGGCAGCAGCTACACCTCCTACTGCATCTGCTCTTTAGTTTTTCTCAAGCCTGGGTCAAGAAAATGTGCAGCTCCAAGGTTTGAGCACCAGATTTTTCTGCCTCATCACATTAGAGGCAGTGACAGACAGATATAGTTCCAGATTGTCCAGATTTATTATAGTTTTCTTTGGTCTTCCCCAGTCTTCCTCACTGCATATTCATTTCTCATTACCTGTCTTGCTTGGAGCTGGATCCTAAAGCAACAGATTTATATAAATTCTCTGAACATCTCCCATGACTATGTAAAATCTAATCTCTATTATACATCCTTGATTCTAGATTATGCATAGTGGGTTTTCTTCCTTGATCAAATCCTGTGTGTGTGTGTGTGTGTGTGTGTGTGTGTGTGTGTGTGTCCCACCTCTGTTCACTGAGTGCCTAGAAGCAATAACACCGAAGAAGCAATGAGCATTTCTAGTAATCAGAAATTGGTTTCTAAATACCATCTTTACTCGTAGGAACTAGGGCCCCTTTGAGAAAAGGACTGGAACATATTCTTGTACCATAAATTAAGGAAGTACTCAAAGAATGATGGCAAATGAATAACAGAGCCAGCCTGAAGATGCTCCTATTGGTTAAAGGTGGGAGCCTGAAGATGCTCCTATTGGTTAATGGTGGGATCTGACTGGGAGCAGTGGCTCACGCCTGTAATCCCAGCACTTTGGCAGGCCAAGGCGGGCAGACCACCTGAGGTCAGGAGTTCGAGACCAGCCTGACCAACATGGAGAAACCTCGGCTCTACTAAAAATACAAAATTAGCGGTGGCACATGCCTATAATCCCAGCTACTAGGGAGGCTGAGGCAGGAGAATCGCTTGAACCTGGGAGGCAGAGGTTGCGGTGAGCCGGGATCGTGCCATTGCATTCTAGCCTGGACAAAAAGAGCAAAACTCCATTTCAAAATAAAAATAAAAATAAAAATAAAAGGTGAGATAATTTGGCCATAAGAATAAGTCATAATAATAATGGATTATATAATCCATTAAATAGAATTAAAATCCATGAATCCATGGTAATATAAATAAATTTTAAAAAGCAAAGGGAAATCTTTTCCTTCTAGTAGAATGACAAATAACAAATAAAGGAAGAAGAATGGGATTAGAAAATTTAGTGCACGGCACAATGAGTGGGTAAAGATTGGATGAGAACCAGGATATTTGCATAGCCTCAGATTGCCTGTCCCCAAATTATGTACTAAATACAAATGGAAAAAAATATTAACATTACAATAGAGAAACCTGGCAGTAACCATTTTGAACAGTGATCAAAGTCAGTTTCACCACCAACAGGCAAACTAACAACATGTCTCTTATAATATGCCGCATTTACAAGAACACAAACTTACTTCAGTGATTATTTATGCCAAACAAGTCCATTTAATTATGATGAAATATCAGATACACCCAGATTGGAGGACAGTTATTTGGACAAAATAACTGGTCCATACTCTTCACATATATCAAAGTCCAAAAAGCCAAGAGAAAGTTGAAAAATAGTTTGAGATTCAGAAAGAGTAAACTACATGAAAACTCAGTGCAGTGAATGATCCTGGATTAGATTCTAGGCTCAGAAAACAACAGCTATAAGAACATTATTGGGACAACTGGCAGCCTGAATATTGACTGTGGGTAAGATAATTATATTGCATTAATATTAATTTCCTGGTTTTGATAATTAAACTGTCATGTTAGTGAATATATTTTTATTAGAAAACACATAATGGGCCGGGCGCGGTGGCTCAAGCCTGTAATCCCAGCACTTTGGGAGGCCGAGACGGGTGGATCACGAGGTCAGGAGATCGAGACTATCCTGGCTAACACGGTGAAACCCCGTCTCTACTAAAAAGTACAAAAAACTAGCCGGGCGAGGTGGCGGGCGCCTGTAGTCCCAGCTACTTGGGAGGCTGAGGCAGGAGAATGGCGTGAACCCGGGAGGCGGAGCTTGCAGTGAGCTGAGATCTGGCCACTGCACTCCAGCCTGGGCGATAGAGCGAGACTCCGTCTCAAAAAAAAAAAAAAAAAAAAAAAAGAAAACACATAATGAATTATTTAGCTGTAAAGGGGCATGATGACTCCAACTTACTATCAAATGGTTCAGAAAAACATATTTCAGGGGAACTGGTAAAGCAAATCAGACAAAATGTAAACAATTGTGGAATCTCAATAAAGAATATATGAGAGTTGTGTGCCTTTTTATATTAAGTTCTCTGTAAACTTGAAATAATATTTAAAAATTATGTTAAAAAACATTCTAGCTGTTTCTGCAAAACAATCACAAAAATGGATTACTTAAAACAAGAACATTGAGTTTGCTTATGAATCTTCAATCTGGATAGAGCGCAGACATCTTCTTACTGCTTCCTTCAGAATCAGCTGGGTCATCTGAAAGGCTGGAGGCTGAAATAACTGGTGGCTCCTTCACTCATGTCTGACTGTCAGCTGTGATTTCACCTGGGGCTGTGGCCAGAAACCTACAGATGTGGCTGTCCAACATTTACTTGTCTTCCCCATAGGCTTATGGGCCACATCTCAAGGACAAACATCCCTTGAGGACCAGGCAGCAGCTAAGTTGTCTTTTCTAACTTAGCTATATTGTCACTTCTGCTGTAGTCATAGGCCCAGCCAGATTTAAGCGTGAGGGAATGCAGAACGCACCTCTTGTTGAAAAAATGCCAATGTCACACTGAAGAAAGAGCATCTGTGCGTGGGATAAACTTTTGTGACCATTTTCAGGAAACACAATTTGCCACACACACACACACTCACACACCAAGCAACTACAGGAAGAAAGGGAAGGGAAGGGAAGGGAGGGGAACGGAGGGGAGGGGAGGGGAGGGGAGGGAGAGAGAGGAGGGGAGAAGAGGGGAGGGGAGGGAGGGAGGGAGGGGAGGGGAGGGAGGGAGGGAGGGAGGGGAGGGGAGGGAGGGAGGGGAGGGGAGGGGGAGGGGGAGGGTCCCATTTAAAAAGACAAAGGAATTTAGAGCGGGAGGAAAACAATTTTAGGGTTTTGAAGTACATGAATAAAAAACGATAGTTATATAAAAGAAAACCAGAAAATCTTACACAACACACTGTGAATAAACTATTAAACCAATCTTGTAAATTGGTAACTAAAGGGTTAAGAAATAAGTATTTATGCTACTTTTCCAGTAGGATCTGGTTTTAAAAATAAAGCGTGACCCATATTGATGAAGAAAAGCTCTACTTTGCCAAAAAAAAAAAAAAAGCCAGTTATAATGTAAATGAAATAATATAATTTAAAAATCAACATCCTTCAACTCCTAGTGAAATGTTTGGCACAGTCATGGTTACTATATGGTGTTAACACCAGTAGGTTTGTAATTGGTTTAAGCTGGAAATTAATATAGTGGTAAAGTAGCATCATGCTAGATTATTGTCTATTTCTTAAAAGAAAGACATAAATGCAAAATGGAGGTATCAGGTTGTTGTCATCCTAATCCAGTGCTGAAATTTAACTCAATTAATGCTGGATTATCCAGATCAGGTATCCCTTGGTATCAGGAAATATGAAATATAATCACATCATTTATGTTGGATTCCAAATAAAAAATATAATTGAGTTTATGAGAAATACCGGAATTAGAGAAACAAGTTAAATGAAATCATGACGGATCAACTTGACAAATCTGGGAGACGAGATATACTGTAGTATATCCCTGTCTAGGTCCTTCAAAATATCTGTGTCACAAAGTAGACTACTCACCTAACTGCTTAGTCTAAACTACCATTATCCCTCAACTAGTAAGTGACTTCCAAAACAAAACAAAACAAAAAAAAAAGGTGGTACGGTCATGCTGGGTTAAAAGACATCTAAGAGATAGATTCCAGTTATGATTGTGAATTGCATTCTGGTTTGCACAAACCAAATTTAAAGCACACATTTAGGACACCAAGGAAAACTGGAATATAGAATTGCAATTACCTAAGAGGAAACATAAGGACCTTGTAGGTTAGAGATCATGAACTGAAAAAAAATAGATTACAAATAGCATTTGTAGTATAACCTCATTTTGATAATATATATATTTGCATATAATATTATTTTTATACATGTTGTTTGTATGTTCTAGCTTTCTACAATGTAGTTTACTAATTTTATGATAAAATTTAAAATACGTAAGTGATACAAAGTAGGCTTACAGAGAAGTGGACAAAGTTCATAAGGTGCTTAGAGATCGGCTCTGCAGGATAGGGTGAAAAATGAATTTATGTGGGGTTTTGGGAAGAAAGACCAGTGGTGCCCTTTAGATTTATGCTTTGAGCAGAGGGGCGCTTGGCAATATTTTTTTTTTTTTTTTTTTTTTTGAGACGGAGTCTCGCTCTGTCGCCCAGGCTGGAGTGCAGTGGCCCGATCTCGGCTCACTGCAAGCTCCGCCTCCCGGGTTCACGCCATTCTCCTGCCTCAGCCTCCCGAGTAGCTGGGACTACAGGCGCCCACAACCGCGCCCGGCTAATTTTTTGTATTTTTAGTAGAGACGGGGTTTCACCGTGGTCTCGATCTCCTGACCTTGTGATCCGCCCGCCTCGGCCTCCCAAAGTGCTGGGATTACAGGCGTGAGCCACCGACGCTTGGCAATATTACTGACAGAGGAAGAAGTAGAAATTTGAGTGTGAAGGTCATTGTTGCAGGCCAAGAGAACAAGGGTCATGATCAACTCAGTATATCACTGGAGGCTATATAAGTAAAGAGCAAACTGTTCTCATGAAAGCAGGACGTTGGCAAACTGATAAACTGTGTCTGCCTCCCGGAAGGAATGCTGAGGATAGTCACGTTGCAACCAGAGTGTTTCTTTCTTTTTTTTTTTTTTGGAGACAAAGTCTCGCTCTTGTCCCCCAGGCTGGAGTGTGACGGTGTGATCTCAGTTCAGTGCAATCTCTGCCTCCTAGGTTCAAGCGATTCTCCTACCTCAACCTCCCAAGTAGCTGGGATTACAGGTGCCTGCCACTATGCCCAGCTAATTTTTGTATTTTTAGTAGAGACGGGGTTTCTTCACGTTGGCCAGGCTGGTCTTGAACTCTCGACCTTAGTTGATCTGCCCACCTCGGCCTCCTAAAGTGCTGGGATTACAGGTGTGAGCCACAGCACCTGGCCAGTGTTTCTTGTGATCAGGCAAATCTGAAGCCTGTTAGCAATAACATGAACCTGTGATCAATCAAGCAGTTGACCAATTGTTACTTCCTCCTCCCTGCTCTTTCTACCCAATAAATACGAAGGGCTGTGGAAGCTCAGGGGCTGCCTTTGCTCACTAGAAGCAGGGAGCTCTCTTTTTCTTCCTCTGGCCCCTTTCTTTAAAGCAGTTTCTTTTGTCTTAAGTTTTCATTTCTACATTCGTCCCGTTCATAATCATGGTCTCACGTAGTAACAGTAGTAACTGTCCTAGTGACGGTCTCAAGGAGTAATTGTGGCAGTCAGCCACAGGTCATGATTTCAGTTCTGCATATATTAGATTTGAGAACTCTGTGCTATATCTAGGTAGAAATATCAGAGAGGCACTTGGATATAATAAAAACAATAATAATAATAGTAATGCCCAAATAAGACCTGTGGCCCAGTTCACTCCACTCCATGGTGTTGTGGGTAAAAAGTCATAGTTCAATGGCCACCAATAATTTTAAGATAGTCTAGTCTTTATAGCTCCTCTTAAATAACATCAGAAGGGACTAATTCTAAATGCAAAGGTATTTTTAAAAATCCTCCTTTCTCTCCTGTCATTATTCTTATACCCTGCAGCTACTCAGAATCCTTTCCTTCTCTTAATCTCTCACTTTGTAAAAAAAATAGAGACAAACTCTCTTAGACCCACCTCCACCCAATGTATGCAGCTCCTCTTTCTCTCACAGTTACAACACCTTATGCAGTGCAAATAGTCTCCATCGCCTACTTCCCTCTGCATTGTTAAAAGCCCTCCTAAAAAGGATTCCAGGGATCCTAGGGTGATAGTGGTTGCTCTCTGTGTCTTCTGAACCCTTTGTTCATCTTCCTAGGCAGGACAGTATCTCTCTTTCACTATAAATGGATTCTCTTATTACAGGTGAATTTGTAGAGATTTTATGATGAAGAAATTATTTATTATAAAAGTTACTATTTATAGTAAATACTACAGGCCAAGCATTGTACTAAGTGCTTTACATACATTACTTCATGTTTAAAACAACTATTTAGTGTTACTCATCGCATTTTTGAAGGAGAAAATCAAGTTTTCCAGAAGTTATGTCTTTCAAAATGTGACTGGTGAAATAGGAATTGAGCTCAAGTTTTTCTTTTGCTTAAATTTAGTATAATCATCATGCTCACTGCTTAATCCAAACTACCATTATCCCTCAACTAATAAGAGGGTTCCAAGAATATTCGGCTCAGCTGCTCACTCCAGCACATTTCTCCCTAACATCTAAGAATACTTTTTCTCTCATCTGTAGGTATGGAGCTCAGGAGTGAGAGAATGTGTAAAAGAACAGAAGAGATTTGAGGTAGGTTGGCATTGAGACAGTAATTGAAAGATTAAGGATTGGCTGAGGTATATTAGGGCAAGAAAATAAATCCAAAATACATAGACGAAGCAATACAAACATTAAAAGATCTGGTAGAGGAAAAGATATTGGCAAAGCCACCTGGAAAAGACACATCAAGGAAGCCACAGAGTTTCATCAAAGAGGAAATGGTAGAGCAATAGACAGACTGAAAATATGCATGTGGATGGTTTTTATCAGCACCACTGGTGACATGTGAACAGCATTTCTGGTGAAGGAATGGAGCAAAAACCACATCAGCATGAACACAGCTCCATGACCTCCTTCAGTCTCCCAACATAACTCTCTTCTACTAAGCATAGAGATCTTTTCAGATAGGTGGAGAAATCATTGCAGGGAGCTCTCAATTAGATCGCATACACATGAAAATTGCAAGGGAATTTCTATAAAACATAAATTATGTTGCAAAATATCATTAATTATGTAATCAGGACAAAATTGAGTAGAATTTGAAAAATAAAACTACTATATTTAGAGTTGAATAGAAACAATTGGATGCAGTCACTCTCTTAGCATGAAGACTTTGGAGGTATATATGCACAATAAAATCTTACAAAAATCACAGCTTGGTGTTGCCAACTGAAGTTAAGAGAAACAGGAGCTAATTGAAAAAAAAAAACAAAAACCCTCATTTATATGTTCCATATAAACCAGGGGACATTATACACATGTGTGTGAGAGTGTGTGTTTCTGTGTGTGTATGCGTGTGTGGGTGTATCCATGTATACTGGTTAAAATTTTATAGGGAAGAAAGATAAGGTAATAAAAATAAATTCTATGGGGAAGAAAATGTTTAACATTTTTTTGCAATTTGCCAGATGTTTCCTGAAAATTTTTCCTCTTCCCATCTCTGTCAAGTTAATCATTTCCAGGGGCCAAGCTCCAATGAAAAGTGAAATTAACTTCCAGAGACAATTGCTTTGAAAAAATAACAGCAATCACTCATATTAACATTACGAGTAATCACTCATATTAACATTATGATCGTAACAATACTACCAATTTTAAAGCATATTTTTTATTCAGAACTATTGAATGTTGAGGTAGATTGAATGGCGAGGTAAGTATGCTTATATTTACCATATACCTTAAAGGTTTATCCTCTTTCAACTATGGTGCGTCACACTAGTAGTTGACAAATGGAGAAATCTTCATGGATAATACAAGGGTCATAATAGCTAAGTAAAAAAATACCCATATGGAAGTTAGAAAAAAACATTTTAAGCATCTATGCTATAAGATGTATAAGTAAACCCAGAATTCTGTGTCTTTGCTGTATCTCTCAACCAGAAATCAGCAAATGTTGAAGGTCTCTTTAGTACTGTGATGACTAGAAGGAAGACTCGGCAGAAGGAAACAGACAGCATGTGAAGAGTATACTCTGAGAAGGAGGAGGCATTGCCAGCCATTCCCTATCACTTGCTAAAAATCTGTGAATCACAGAAGCGTCTTTAACAAAGTAAGATGAAGGTAGGATCCATCGCATGAGATATTTAGACCTGGCTTTATATGGCAATCTACTTGTTGGAGACTACAGCGGCGTGATGGCAAAGGGAAAATAAATGAGCTATTACAATAAGAAAAATAATTCAAAAATCCTGTCATTTTTAATATGAGTTAAACTTGAGCTCAGGGCACATATGTCTGTCATAAGAGTTCATTTTATCATTTAATAAGTCCAAACAAAAATTGTTTAATGCAAGAACTTATAGGACAGTTCATGCGAATGGAGGAAGCAATCAGATTCAAAGAGCTGTTAGACGAATGTTTCCTAGTGTCTATAATGAACTGAAATGCAAAACAGACACTGCACAGTTGTTCCCGGTCCATTTCAAATCACTAAGCCAGCGACACATCTTGTCAGTGAAGGGGAACCAGCACTATCTCATATACTCTTTCAGGTTTAAGAAAGCATGTTGATGTGGAACTCATGTGGTATGTTTTCCTTCCGCCCAGAAACAAACAAAAAAAAAGTAAAATACTGAAAGGCCAGTTTAATGCAGAGAAAGTTAATTCTGCTAACAGATACATTTGAATAGGTTGTTTCAAATGGATCTGTGTGATTTAGTACTAATGTGTCCAGTGATTTTTAGAATGCATTGACATCTTTATCTTACCTTTTGTAAAGATAAATAATTTCTCTAGGTGAAGTTCTTTGAAGCCCTTGGAAAATACTCACTAAAGTTCAATATCTGATTATTTATCTTTTTATCTAGAATCCTGGTTTCCAAAATGTAACTCTACAGATTGTGGACCATATGTTTTCAAGTATAGAACTATTTTCCAAAAGTATTCGCTTCTTATGTTCAATAATAGAATTACTTGTCTGCTGGATACCATGCAATTTTGTTATGCAAGTATAATAAATTTTAAAAGCTGACATTTTTCTCTTTTAGAAAGAATAGTTTCATAAATGGAGAAATAGGATTTGTAAATTTAACCTTTTTAAGGCTGGGACCTGTGTCTATGGCTATTAAAAATAAAATAAGATGAAGTGCAAATTGATAGACTGGCTTAACCATGACATTGGATCAAAAAGAGAAGGTTTGACTACAAAGGTATAACAACAGAGAATTTTTTCAGTTTTGGAACGTTGGGAATTTTTATCTTGGCATTGTGATGATTACATGAGGTGGTAATCCTTTAAACTCATTAAACTGCATACAAAAAACCCCACTATAGATAGATAGATAGATAGATAGATAGATAGATAGATAGATAGATAGATAGACAGACAGATAGAAGGAGTATAGAAGCATATGCATTGGTATAGACATTTTCAAACATATTGAATACTAAAATACATAAATTTATTTATATATGAATTATACCTCAATAATTGTGATTAAAATATGATCTTATCATTTTTGATATATTCAAACTTACAAGCTACAACCTAAATAACTGGTCATGCTTCTGTTATAAAAAGAACAAATAATTTTTTTATAATGTACACAATACAATGGCTTTGAACAGTATCAAATATATGGTCTCACACTTTAAAATATTTGGTGATTTTGAATAAGACAGCAAAAATAATTGATCTGTGATAACTTTTTAAACTAATTGAAATAATATCCATTTTTCTATTTTTCAGATGAATCTCTTAAACTTAGTCCTCAAACCTTTTTTTTTCATATTTCAGAACTGAGAATTATTATTGGAAAATCATCTCCAAATTCAACTTTACAAAAAGACTTCTATTTACATTAACTGAGTCTTCTCATACATAACAAAACAACTCAAGCAATGCATTTATATGTGTTATGAATGTGTTTCTACTTGCTGGTAAATAATATTTGTGTGTTCTTGCCTATTTTGTTTGCCTTTTGATGACAATTTTTTTCACTACTTTTCTCTTTAAAAACTACTACATATCATTTTTGTGGGACATTAGAAGGTCAGTTGGCACCACTGACATTTTATATCACCTAAGTTCTTATTCTCATTAGATATGATAATTGAAATGGCACTTTTCTTTGTTACGTTAAAGCATTTTCATGTTGAAACATGAAAATCTATTAATTTTTAAAAACTAAAGCTCTCATCCATAAATATGTTTTTAATTGCAAATTATCACTGCAAAAAATAAGTTGTATGTTCATAAAATAATTCAAATGAACATGATTGAAGAAAGAGGATGTTGTTAAGATGAGATGTCAATTAAAGGCCAACTAGTGGGCCAAAAAGGACATTTTGGTAAAAGTTTTATCTGCATAAATTTCTAGTTGGAGAATTATTTATCAGTTGGTATGTTCATTTATAAGGCCTGTGTGTGTGTGTGTGTGTGTTTCCCAAGTTTGTCAGTAATGGTCATTACATTTTATAATTATTATAGATCTATGATGTTGCTTTTTTATATTTGTCACTTGGATAATCTAAACTGGGCATTTCACTTAATTTTCATTTATTCAAATATTACTGAGGTTGAGCACTTCTTTTCCATGCATTTATTGGCCATCTGTATTTCTTCCACCTGCAAATTTTAATGATAGTTATTGAGTATCTACTGGAGTGAATAAAACAAACATTTCTGCCTTCCTGGAGCTTTCATTCCAACAAAGCCTTAATCATATTTTTAATGACTTTCTGTTGTGCATTAATTATTAATATTTTAACATTTAGACAAATTAGTATTTGTTATTTAATTTTTGATCTTTATTAAATTTATATAGCCTTTTATCCATTAATGTCTCTTCAGGATAGTTTCTGAGTTACATATTGGTGTTTAGAAATATGTTTTCTACCTTATATGTATCTGATGATTTTTTTTTTATTTTCTTGTCAATTTTGCCACAGTAAAAGTTATTATATTACATGTGATGAGATACATTCTAAATTAAAAAAACTCTTCTGATATTCAACTAATTGTACCAGTATTTCAATTGACTGATCTTTCCTTTTCCTACTGACTTAAAATGACTATTTCATAATGTATTATATTGTGTTAAATGTAATCATCTGTATGAGGGATACCTCTTTATTTGTATTGAGTTATATATTCTTCCATTCATTCTCTATGTAATTACCAAGCATCATTGCATATTTCAATATCTATTCAAACCTTATAATTCTTCTTTTAAAAGAAATACAACTATCTTAGCTAAACTTGCCCATTTTTAATTTTCATTAAAGTTTAAAAAACTTTACAATCTCCTAAAAGGAATTGTGTTAGGATTTTTACTTTGAATTATATAAAAACTATTTTTAAATTCTAACCAGTGGCCACTACAGAAGTATTTAGCATTCCCAACTAAGAATATGATATAGATCACTTTTTAGTTTAGATATTTTAAATTTCAATAAATTATATCGTTTATTCATATGTGTCCTACAGAGTTTTGGTTCATTTCTTGGCGTTTTGTATTTTGGGTTGATAATACACATGCAGTTATTTTTCAGTTATATTTTCTAATTGATTATTAACACATTTTTGTTTTTAATTCAGATCAGATCCACCACCACAGGACCTCCCCGCACCCCACCCAATGGATTGGATAAATTGGATTTTGTGATCATGAAATGCTTTCTAATGTTGATCCTTTTTGGTTTTTCTTTACTAAATATTATGTACTCGTTGGCTTTAGAAACCATTCCAGTTTACTGCCATTCAAAGACAGCCTTTTTCATATTAGTTATTGATAAATATTTTGTTTTTTAATTTGAAAAGTTTAACCTTCCAGTGCCTTCACATGTATAAATTTGTGCTACTTTTCAGGTTACAGATTTTCAGTCCAAATAGTGCAAGCTGTTTATAAATGGCAAAGCACTGCAACCAATTAGCCTGTGTGATATATGTCATTACAAAAATTAAGATAAAGCTTTTAGGCAAACAAACCAAAAGAAACTTTCCCTGGGCTTAACATCTTAAGTGTCTATATAAGCTTAATTAAAGGCATTGGGATTGGGGGTGCATAAAGGCATTTATAAGGCTTCATTTGGGTTTCCATCTGTCTTCTTATTTTCTTCTCACACACTGTCACAGTTACTCAAAAATAAGGCTTTGAAAGTAAAGCTGAAGCTGTGCAAAGAATTTCAAACATAATGGAAAAATCAGTAAAAACCTGTCTTTTTTGTCTTGCTTCTAATTGAGTTCTCACTACACAAAATTTGTTCCTTCAGGGTTTAAAAAAATTAACGCTGCATTTTACTATGAATTCCAACTGAGACAAACCTGGACCTATTTCCACATTGACTCCCAGCCCAGCCAGTTATATTTCTCAAGGATTTTTATAAATAGATTATAAATTCCCATGTAGAGCACCAACCCAATCAGTTATCTTCTCAAGGATCTTTATAAATCAGTTATTGAATAAATTGGTCTTATTAGAATGATTATCTTTCATCTCACTCAGGTTCCTGTTCACAGAATCTAGGGACAGAGTTGAAACAACAAGGGTAAATTGGAATGGGATTCAGAATGCAGTGTTTGGTTCACCTCAGAAAAATAACCCTAATCTATGTTCTGCTCAAAATCCTAGGCTTTAATGCTAAAGCAAAATATAGGAAAGTGGGTACCCTTAGCAATTACCTAATGAATTTACTCACTCAACAGTAAAACTGGGTCATTCAGGGTAAACTTTTTTTTTTTTAGACGGAGTCTCGCTCTGTGGCCCAGGCTGGAGTGCAGTGGCCAGATCTCAGCTCACTGCAAGCTCCGCCTCCCGGGTTCACGCCATTCTCCTGCCTCAGCCTCCCAAGTAGCTGGGACTACAGGCGCCCGCCACCTCGCCCGGCTAGTTTTTTGTATTTTTTAGTAGAGACGGGGTTTCACCGTGTCAGCCAGGATGGTCTCGATCTCCTGACCTCGTGATCCGCCCGTCTCGGCCTCCCGAAGTGCTGGGATTACAGGCTTGAGCCACCGCGCCCGGCCCATTGAGGGTAAACTTTACTATATGTTTAGCACTTTTTTTTGTATTTTATAAAATCATAGTTGGAAGGAACATTTTATCATAGTCTTTGAAAGGTAGTCTCTCCGATTGACCCATGCTACATGTCTATTTTACATAATGACACAGAATTATTCAGTGAGAAAAATGTATATAGTAATACATTTTAAGGATAAGCATACAACATATTCCACTTAGTTCAATACTTGGTGAATAGCTCGTTAGACCAGGTGTAGGGATCTATATGTGAGGCCAAAGAAGAAAACATTCCTTCACTCAAGGAGTAAATAATCCTACGTAAGGTCAGACATAGGGGTTGTAATTTGCTCTTGACCACAGGCTGTGAGAAGATGGAGTTGAAAGCAGCACACTTCTGAAGGTTCTGGAAGGCTTCCTAGCTTTATAGCATAGGTCCACAAAAAGTAAGTGTACATGTCACCATCTTCACCCCAACTGTAAAGCCGTCAATCAGAAGACCATGAAGTGAAAATGTTAGCCTTCTAAAGGATGTTATGTTTGCAAATTAAGCTCTTAAGGAGAAATACTGAGTACTGTCTGTATCCTTGGCTAGGCATTTTCTCAAAGCTTTTCACAAATCCCTTGTGTATATGATGCAAAATCTTGACTGTTCCTTTGTTTTCCTGCCCTAGGTTCCAAGCTATATCAAATCTCTGTCATATTGAATCACAAACTCTTCCTATCTATGGTCATAGGGTACCACGTCCAACTCTGAAGTCGGCCTCATTAACACTTGAAAGGTGAGCTGGTCAGCACTCTTTAATGATCTGCAGTTTCAACATGGTGTCCACCACTTCACCAGACTGTTACCTTCCCCAAACATGACTGACAATCCTCAGTATTTTCCAGCTGGACTGCTCCACTGATCTTGCTTTGAGCAGCCTACAATTATACAGTATCCCTCACCCTAGACTGGTTTCACCAGTCTAGGTAGGGAAAGGAAATTTCTTAACCCTTTTTGGAAGCATGACATAACTCCAACCTATTTGCTGACATCAGACAATTTCCTAAACATGTACATGGTGTTCTCCTTCAAAGTAATCAGCTAAGAATCAGGTAAAATTAAAATCTTTTAAAAATCTTTTCTAAACTATTTTTAGAAATAAATTTTCAGAGTTAGGATACATTACTTTGAACAGCAATTATAGTGAAACATTTTTATTCTTGATTTGATTAGATATTTAACCATCAAGCTTGATAAAACTGATATATTGGATAGAAGGGAAGTCTGATCATAAAATAATGGCAATGTTTGTATTACTTGACAATGTTTGGGTGTTATTTGCAAACTTCTTCTAAATTAGAATTTTTAAATTGGTTTGAAAAAAATGTAAGAATATTAGAATTTTTACTGAAAACCCAAATTGAATAATTAAGAAATAAATATGGAGAAGTACTATATTGTGTTTTAAAAAACAGCCCTATCTCAGAAAACTACACCCCAGTTGCAATAAACACACCTAACTCCCAGATCTTGGTCTCTAATACCATTCTCCACTGAAAGAAAACAGAGTTCTTTGGAGAAATTGCTGATTCCAGCATGAGGCATGAAAAATTCCAGAAGAGCCTGCAGAATGCCAGAAAATAAGGAAATTGTAAAAAACGAAATAACAATAACAATAACACAGAGCCAACTACCAACTAACCAACAAACAAAATTCTGAAAGGGTTCCCAATAGCCAAAGCTGGAACAATTTGAGTAACAAAATGAAGTAGTGTTGAAATGTAACCAAAATATATATCCATGAGTCCATACTGATACAAATAGATGACTGAATAATTTCAGAGAGAACAGACATGTTTCCCTTGGAGAATAATTCCAAATAATTTATGTAGCTATTCAAGGAAGCAGAACATAACTCCTCATTCATTAAAGCGTTAGCTTCACATAGTAATTTTCTTCCAAGGAGATGGTATGAAACAGGAGAGAAAAGAGTGGTTTTACAACGGAGAAACCTACAAAATACTATTATTCTTCCGCTTTTCATCATTTTTACCTAACTCCTTTTCTGTTCCAGTATCCCATCTAGGATACCGCACTGCATTTATTTTTCTTACTGCTAAGGCTTTTCTTGGCTCTGACAATTTATCACAGTTTTCTTGATTTTTGATGACCTTGACAGGTTTGAAGAGTACTGGTCAGGTATTTTGTAGCATGTTCTTCTGTTGGAACTTGCTTGCTGTTTTTCTCATGATTATACTGGGGTTATGGGTTTTTGAGAGGAAGACAGAAGTAAAATGCCATTTTCATCACATTATAGCAAGGATACATGTAGTAGTATAACTTATCATTGTTGATGTTGAATTTGATCACCAGGCTCAGATAATGTTTTTCAGGTTTATCCACTATAAAGTTCCTCTTTTCTCCCCTTTACATACTCTTTGGAAGAAAGCTACTATGTGCAGCCAACACTTAAGGACAACTGAATGTTGGCTATATGGGAGTTCTCTGCTTTATCTTCATAATTATTCTGTAAATATAAAACTGTTCCAAAACAAAAGATTTATTTAAAAAATCAATCAGCTATACCACCTCACATAATCATCCCTATATATTGCAGAGACTGATGAGAAAATAAATTCAACAGAATGGGTTTTACAGAAGAAATATTACTTATTCTGTCTGTTCAAAAGCCCTGAAAACTTGCCATTGCAAAGTAAATCAGTGAAAACCTTTGATCACACTGGGTTTTCTTCCATGTTACACTAGCCCCAGGAAAATAAATCCTAAGCATAAGAATGGCAAATGAAGACGTGCACTATAAAAATGCTAATAGTGGTGTGAAGATCAGAACAAAATTAATGTTTTTGATCTTATACAGGGCAGTGGTCCCTACGCAAGGCATTAACTGATCTGCTGTTTGCTCCTCACACCATCTAAACTATTTAGCATAATTCCTATTTCAGATTTTTTGTGTATGATAGAGTTCAATGGGTGGAGATATGCCAGTGTTTGCTACTCTTGCCCAATAGCTAAGCTAAACTGCTTTTTCCTTTGAAGGTATAAACTTAACTAGCTTTAACCTCAGCACATATGGAAAATTCATAATTCTAAAAAGTGCTTAAAATGCAATGAGTCTTTGCTCTTTCATCCAGAATTTATACTTCTGAAAAAGCATATGTAAAATATGTCCTTCTCATAGCAATTTTTGCTAGGGTAAAATCATATCACATGAAGTTCTTTTCTAGTCAAATTTTCAATTCACACAGATTTTCCTGTTTTTTCCTTTCAGGATGATCAAATATCCTGAATTATCATTTTGCACATTAATGATTATGTTTCCAAGGATGTGAAAGAATACAAAGCAACATTGGTGTAACTGAAATCATTTATTCAGAAGACACTGGAAAGCAAGAAATTGAATTTTCAGACTAAGAATCAGAGGATCAGCAACATGTTCATTTGGATGATAGAATAAAATCATTTTTAATCTGGGACTTAATTTTAGTTTGGTTCATAAGTAATTTACCATTGAATATGTCTTAAAATAACTTTGCTAAGTCTGTATTAGCAAACTTTTAAGCTACTTAATTTTTAATTCTGGAAAAACATATTCAGCAATAATAGCTTACTATTTGATAATTTGAACTATTATAAAATTTGCATTCTAAGAATAATTTGTAATACCTTCAAGATTAAGCTAAGATTCATGCATGTCAAACCATATCCTAAAAAGAAAATTAATTATTACCAGAATTTGCACAAGGTGTTCTGAAAAATAATGTGATGTTTTCAAGCTTTTAGAGGTTATATACAATACTTATATGCTGAAATACCTTAATATGCCACTCAAAATGCGTATTTCTTAGCTACAGAGTAGCTTTGTAATCTGTTAGATTCCGGACTACTGAAATATAAAAAGTATATATGAAACTAAATGATACTTTCCTTTTTTATGATACAATACATAGTGATATGGTTTGGCTGTGTGCCCATCCAAATCTCATCTTGAACTGTAGTCCCATAATCCCCATGTATTGTGGTAGGGACCTAGTGGTAGGTCATTGAATCATGAGGGTGAGTTTTTCCTGTGCTGTTTTCGTGATAGTGAATAAGTCTTGTGAGATCTGATGGCTTATAAAGAGAAGTTCCCCTGCACATGCTTTCTTGCCTGCTGCCATGCAAGACATGCCTTTGCTCCTCCTTAGCCTTCTGCCATGATTGTGAGGTCTCCCCAACCATGTGGAAGTGTGAGTCCATTAAACCTCTTTTTCTTTATAAATTACCCAGTATTGAATATGTCTTTATTAGCAGTTTGAGAACAAACTAATACACATGAAAAATATAATTATTTTAATTTTCAAGGTCTTTTTAATTCTTAAATTGTTTCTCACTTTCTGTTCTGTCTCTTCATAATTTGTAAGAAAATATATTTATTAATTTTGTAGCTTTTTAATTCAGTTTGTTTATTCAGTAATGGAGAAGAATATGGAAAATGCTTCTAAAAACCAGTATCTATTAAAAACTATCTATGTAAGATCTTCAATTCAAGAAAAGGCCTGTAATTGGCTGCAAAATTTGCAATTTTGTTTTTATTCCCATGACCTATTGATGACCAGATCAATGTTTTTTCTTGTAATGTAACTAAGAAGTGTAATGAATACACAATCTCATTTGATATTTATGAATCCAAAGCCAATTTTTCTCCTTGAATTATAATTTGAGTGTAGCACATAATTATAACAAACTATAGGCAAATATTATCTGTTTTTGTGAAAAATACAATGATTAGGGTTGCGGGATTTATAAGTTTGCTGTGACTTTTGTTAACAAGCATATGAGGAGTTGGTCTCTTTGAATTAAAGCTTCATGTTAAAAAAAAAATAAACAAATCTATAAATTACTTCAAGAGACAATACAACAAAATCTACCGAAATAAACTATAAATTAAATTAATATACATTAAAATATTTTAAGTGACAGACCCAGGGATCCCTTAGTGCTCTAATGTGTAGTGCAAAAGACATAGAGATACGGAAAAGTCAGTAACTAAGTTTCATTGTGCAATACTGCTAAACAAGAAAAGGCATTTGTCTTTGGTGCTGAATTATTTAAGAGTGAAGAGGCAAGGTGGAAAATATAATTGAGTATTTAAAAAGTATAATTCAATTGACTGTATTGGCTACAGGGAGAACACTCTAGTAGCTGGTTGAGAGAATTCCATACCAGGACTCTGCAGTCAGGTGCAGAATAGCTATTCATTCATCCAATGAAGCATGAGTGAAGAGCATTATCTCATGTAGAAAAATTCTTATTGGTTGGTCAAAGAAGAGGAAAGAAAACTCCTGGCAAAATTAATCTCATTGACATTTCACATATATTTTGTTTGGAATGGTTTCAGACTTATTGTTAAGAAAGTCTTATTAACTCTCTGCTCTGGGCAATATCAATAATTTCTTTGGACCTTCAAGTTTGATTTAGTCCCATGAACAAGGAAGCTCCTGCCATAAATTATTCTCCTTGTCACTATAAGGAAAAGAGAATTATACATTTCTTTGGATTATTAAAATGGTAGAAATTATTAACTTATTTTAAAAAATATTTAACATAATGTATAATTCCCTATTGAAATATACAATTAGTCACTTGAAAGTCCAACAGCATATCTATATAATCACACATATATTATATATACATATATAATTAACTGTTCTTAAGACTGTTGCTTTGAGTTTTTTATGATTGTTTTCATTGAAGTGTTTGCCGGCTTTCTAGGAAAATCCTTTTTTGTTACTTATTTGCTTTTGCCAGAATTTTCAACATAAAGCTATTAATTATTTGTGTCAAAAATTATTAAGCTTAAGTGGTTTTTAAATTCCCTCTTTAATTTTCAGAAAGCTCTGACATTTTCTGAATCTACAGATAACTGGTTATTTTATAATTGCAGATCGTCCCTCTTAAATCACTTAAATATGCCAATAATGACTTCTTTCTATACTCAACAGCTAAATTTGAGCCTAGAACCCTGCTGGCTAGTCTAGGATGATGTGTTTTTTATGTACCAGTGACATTTTAGAGCTCAATTCTATTTTCACTGGGGAAAGATTCTACGATTCCATTAGTCATTAGTCCTTCAAGTCTTAAGCACTGCAGTGACTATAATCTCCCAAAGAAATGAGGTGACAGAACCATTCAACATTTTATAAAAATGTATAAAATTATGAAAGGAGACTAAGAAAATCAACATGTCATATATGATCATTAAAACATGAATCTGCATAGTTACTCCAAAAAGAAGACAGTATATTTTGTTCAGCCAGTAGTTTATGACACTTAACCAGGCTAGTGACAAGACAAATTTGTAGTTACTGTGGTTCTAATATTAAAAGCCCAGTTGCAAAGCCAAACTGAATCAATGTACGCATCCACACATTCACATAGAGACACATAAATGTGAGCCTGAACGTCAGAAATGTAAAAACAACAAAAATAATATTGTCTGGAGTACTATTTAGAGTACTATTTAGAGTCATTTAAAATCTAATGATTGCCACTACCAAATTGTGTAAATACAGATCTAGCATTTTTGGTCTATCGTATCAACACTTATGAAATAAAAAGGTAAAACTGGACATGTAGTAACTCTTTTTAATATCTAAAACCCTAAATCATCCTCTGACAGATCAGGGTCAATTTGTCTTTTGAAAAATGCAAATTTATTAATTCATCTATACATCAAAATTTATTAAGCCTATACTAAATGCCACTGTTCTGTGTACTGGAATATAGCAGAGAACAGGAAAGACAAGGTCCCATGGAAATAGGAAGACCGCAATAAATAAGAAGATAATAAATAAAGCAGGTAATTTTAGAATGTGGTCATTGCTATGAGAAAAATGAAAAAGGGAATTGCACAAGAGAGGAACTGAAAGATGGCTACTTCAAATTGAGTAATTTAGGAAGGCTTCCACATATATAATTTTATATTAATTACAACTGCAAACAAGGGAATATTTTGAACAGGAGTGCATAATATATTTACTTTTTGTTATTGTTGTTGTTCAAGAGCACAATCCTTGCTATGAGAGAATAGACTAGATTCTGGGGAAGAGCAAATGCGACAATGTTACCAATGCAGGTAAAAGCAATAAATTGGTAGAAGTAGTGATGAAGGAAAACGGCAGGACTTGGGAGACATTGGAAGGCAGAGTCGAGGGAATTATCGATGCATTGGATAGCAATGGTGTTGAGGGAAAAGACAGGATTAAGAATTATCTCCAGATTTAGCAATTATTTGCAACAGGTTTGATGGCAGTATCATTTACTGAATAAAAAAGAATGGGGAAAAATACTTGATTGAAGGTAAATTTTAGGTGTTCAAATAGGAATATCCAAAAGCAACTGACTGCATAAATCTGGAACTCATTTAAGAGATTAGCGCAGAATATAACTTTTTGGGAGTCAAGTTATCTCTATAAAGACATCTTAAGTTCTCAGCCGACTTTGGTTTTTTTAGGTAGAACATATTAGAAATGAAAAAATAATGTAGAATTCAAGGTGAAGCATTTCATCCAGGCAGAACTGAAGACTCCAAGCAGTGAGGTTAAAGAAAAACACATAGGGGTTCTACTTACCTACTGATTACTAACAAATCACTTCAAATTTTAATGGTTTTAAACATGTCTTTAATGGACTCCTATAGCTTGCCATATACAAAACTCAAATTAAAATGAATTAAATACTTAAATATAAGACCTTAAACTATGAAACTATTACAAGGATACACAGGAAAAAATCTCCAGGATGTTGACCTGGGCAAAATTTCTTCAGTAATATGACACAAGCACAAGCAACCAAAGCAAAAATGGACAAATTGGATCGTTTCATGTCGATAAGCTTCTACACAGCAAAGGAAACAATCAACAAAATAAAGACCTACAGAATGGAAGGAAATATTTGCAACAATCCATCTGACAAGGGATTAATAACCAGAATACATAAAGAGTTCAAATCACTCTATAGGAAAAAAAAATAATAATCTGATCAAAAATGGGCAAAAGATTTGAAGCCATTTTGATTTGATTTTTGTATATGGTGAAGGATAGGGTTTGAGTTTCATTCTTCCACATATGTATATCTAGTTTTTCTACCACCATTTATTGAACAGACTGTCCTTTTTCCAATGTATGCTCTTGGTGCCTTCGTCAAAAATGAGTTGGCTCTAAATGTGTAGATTTATTTCTGGGTTTTCTAGTCCATTCCATTGGTCTGTGTGTCTGTTTTCATGCCAGCATTATGCTGTTTTGTTTCTATAGCTTTGAAGTATATTTTGTAATTAGGTAATGTGGTGTTTCCAGCTTTGTTATTTTTCATCAGGATTGCTTTGTCTACATGGGGTCTTTCGTCATACCATAAGCATTTTTCAGATTGTTCATTTCTGTGAAGAATGTCATTGGTATTTTGATAGGGATTGCATTGAAGCTCTAAATTGCTTTGGGTAGTATGGACATTTTAGCAGTATTATTTTTTCCAATCCATAAATATGACATATATTTTGTTTGTGTGTGTCTTCTTCATTTCTTTCAGCAGTATTTTATAGTTTTCATTATAGGGATCTTTCACCTCTTTGGTTAAATTTATTCTTAGATTTTTTTTTTTCTTGGTAAGTATAGTAAGTGTGATTGTTTGCTTGAATTCTTTCAGAATATTTGCTGTTGTACAGAAATGTTACTGATCTTTGTGTGTTAATTTTGTATCCTGTACTTTTACTGAATAACTTTGTCAGCTCTGCTTTTTAATAGAGTTGTTAGGTTTTTCTAAATATGAGATTATATAATCTGCAACCAAATAAAATTTGACTTCTTTTCAATTTGTACACATTTTTATTTATTTATTTATTTATTTATTTATTTATTTATTTCCTAATTGTCTGGCTAGGAATTTCAGTACTATGTTGAATAGAAGTGGTGAAAGTGGGCAGGTGTCCTTGTCTTATTCCAGATCTTACAGGAAAGACTTTAAAGTGCATACATATTTATGACCAGACTGATACTATGAATGCACAATCAGATTATGTTACTCATCCACTCAAAGTACTTGAATGATTTCCCATCTTATTTTAGATAAAGCCAAAGTCTCTATAATAGCCTATAGAATCATTCAATACCTGCTTCCTTTTATCTATTTCCTGCTTCTCTTTGTCCCTCCTTTTATCTCATTTTGAATGTTACTCAAATACCACCTAAAGAGAATTATCCTCGTTCCCTAGTAAAGACTACAAATCTACACTCATTTTTTCTTGTTTTCAGCTGTTTTTTCTCCATAGCACTTATCTCTATCATACTGTTTTATCTACTTATATTGTTAATTATGTGTTATTTTTCATCTGAAATTAAGCCAAAGGGGAAGAGTGATTTGAGTCTGTTTTATCTGCTGCTGCATCTTCAATGCCCAGAACAGTGCCTGATATATAGAAAGCATTTTGCACATTTTTATTGAATGAAAATAAAAATGACAACCAGAAGATTCAGACAGAGGAGCAAATTAATGCGAAAATCTAAATAGACAGTTATTAAAAATATTTTAAATTGGATTCAAGCAAAAACAATTCAGCCTTCTCCTTCTGGTATATTCTGCCAATAGTTTTTGAAACTGGCATAACCTGAGGAAAAAAATAAGAACTTTTTTTTTTAACCTTTTCAACATTTGCCAGTTGATTTAAAATCTTAGAGCTTCTGTTCACCAGAAAATTTAACACCAGTTATTTTTCTCTTTCTGTCTGCCATTGTTCCACGAGACAGTGTGAAATTTTATCTGGAACCAAGAAGATTCTGCAAAAATCTAAAAACAACCAGAAACAGGAATGTATAATCAAAGGGTTGAATTCATCATGAGAAACATGCTGAATATAAAAGTAGTGAATAATTCAGACAAATGTATTTCTTCATGTTTCATTCCTATTACCAATTTTCATGATCAAGCAGAACCTGAAACTCCTCAAAATCAAATTGGCAAAACAGAGAAGTGCCACCAACGTAGCAGCCTATCACAGTTTTTCCTTCTAGCCGTTAGAGGAATTATCTTCCTCTCATATACAAAATATAGTCAACCCTTTCCCAAGATGCCCGATGATACCTCATTCTACTACAGCATCAAGTTCTGGCTTAAAGTTCAGTGTTTTGTCATGTAAGTTAGTTACACATGCAGATAGAGCTGTTCAGGTGTGCTCCTAGAGCAGAGTTTCTTGAGTTCTGTCTCTCACACGGCAAACATACAACAGTGAGACAGGGATAATAATTAAAACAAAACAAAACACAGTAGACATTCACATTCAGAATGGGATGGAAGAGAAAGTACTAACAGTCAGAGAATGGCAATGGAATTCCATACTACATATCTGCTGTTTTACATTCCTTGGCCAGTGAGATTTCAGAATGGAATTCCATTGCCATTCTGAAATTCAAATGGGTATTTGCTCTTGGAACAAAGAATATTCCTTCATTATAGCCTGTCCAACGCTCCCTGGAAATGGTTCTTTGCAACTCTTAGCTCTCCCCTCCAGACTCTCGTTATCCCCTTCAGTGATTTTTTCTCTTTTCATAAGAAATGTCCCATGTTTGCAGCTAGTTTGTTTTCTCAGCCTATTTCCTGCCAGTATCAGATTGAGGACCCAGAGGCTTCATTTTGTCAAGTGTCTGTTCCTTTTAATCTATATTTGCTGGAGTCTTATCAATACAATGCTTGTAAAAACTGAGAAATTTCCATGAATCTTATAAGATTGTATTCCCCTGGTTAAAACACAAACTCACAAATTTCATCAGTACAGGCCCCTGTCTATATTAAGTTGCAAGTCAGGATACCGTGGAACAATGCGCATTACTCTCAGTAACCCTTCATCTAGCTGAGGGTTTCATTTAGATCTTTCAGAGCTATTAACAGGTCAGTTACTGTCACACCTTGATGTGATCTTTAACCTAAGGCCATGTTTCATTGAGTGCATCTAGGGTTTAATATTCTTCCTGAGGTCATTTTTAACTTTGAGAACTTTTATCAGTAGGAAAAGCTGTGCATAAGAATAACTTGCATTGCTGATGCAAGAAAGTCCTGACTACTTTATAATTTTTCTAAATTCTGTTTGAAAATGAAATAAATACCACATACGGGAACTGCTACAATGGATGGATAGAGATCTAGAGGTGGCTTCCAGCTCAGATGTGACAAATGTATACAGAAGGAGGGGTACTAGAACAACTGTGAGGATGATGACATACTTATACCCTTG
Organism: Macaca mulatta; assembly: GCF_049350105.2. NCBI lineage: Eukaryota > Metazoa > Chordata > Mammalia > Primates > Cercopithecidae > Macaca > Macaca mulatta. Next base: position 160,037,259 of record NC_133409.1, on the reverse strand, counting down.
CCGGAAAAAAGAATATCATCAAACTAAGTCAACAGATTCTCAAGTGTTTGGAACCAAAACGCAGACAGACAGAAAGACATGGTAATATGTCTTGGATTTGGACCTTCGCTTTCATTAGTCTTTTGGTAAATTAAATTTATTTATTTATTTGTTTACATATTCACTCATTAATTATTTTAGATGGCCCGTTGTACTCATTCATTGTTTTTATTTTGCTTTACTTTTTAAATAAATTTTATTGTGTATATTTAAGGTATACAACACGATGTTGTGGGATACACACAGTAAAATCATTACTAGAATGAAGCAAATTAACATTTTTATCATCTCACATAGCTACTCATTTTCTGTGTATGTGTGGCAAGAGCAGCTAACATTTACTCATTTCACAACAATTCCCAATACACGATACACTATAGCCCTCATTTTCTACATTAGATCTCTCAACTTGTTCATACTACATATCTGCTGTTTTACGTCCCTTGGCCAACGAGATTTAAGGCTGATTTTAAACAACAAAAAAATGTAATCTATTCATTCATTAGTATGTTTTTATTCTCAGTGAATTGTGAAGTCTGGGATTTAGGAAACCCGGATCTTACTTAAAAATTTTCCTATAGCTTAACAACCATCCAGCTTCACCACTCTGGGTCTTGTTTCTTCATTTGTAAAATAGTTGTCAGACCTTTGAGCCCAAGCCTGCAAGTATACATCCAGATGGACTGAAGTAACTGAATAATCACAAAAGAAGTGAAAAGGGCTGTTCCTGCCTTAACTGATGACATTATCTTGTGAAATTCCTTCTCCTGGCTCATTCTGGCTCAAAAGCTCCCCTAATGAGCACCTTGTGACCCCCACCCCTGCCCACAAGAGAAAAAGCCCATTTGGCTGTAATTTTCCACTACCCACCCAAATCCTATAAAATTGCCCCACCCCTTATCCCCCTTCGCTGACTCTTTTCGGACTCAGCCCGCCTGCACCCAGGTGATTAAAAAGCTTTATTGCTCACACAAAACCTTTTTGGTGGTCTCTTCACACGGACACGTATGACAGTTGTGCCTAAAATTACTTTTCTCTCTAAAATTTTATCAATTTTTCCTAGAAAAAGAGCTTGAGTTCTCTCTTTTCCTTTAGCCAATTCTGTGACTATTATGGCAAAGTTTTCTGATTCTCCAATTTGAGCTCAATTCAGGTATGAAAGTATAAAACAGTTTGGGTGTCCATAAATACTGATATAATTAAGCCTTGACTATGAAAGACAGTGTGATACACCAATATTTTCTTTCACCGACTGTTTCATTTCAGTGTTTTCTTTTACGTGAAAATCCTTCTCTTCTTCTTTAGGCAATGTAGCTTAGCATCACTTCCATATTCATTTCATAAAAATCAGACTCTGCAAAGATGAGGTATTAGTAAAACTAATATTCATCTATTGATCAATTGATTCATCTATTATTTATTCTCTACTTTAACCCAGAAAGGAATAAACAGAACAATGAAGCAAATCAATGTAAATAAGTGCATTATGTATTCAAGAGCTACTTTTATTTTAACCCTAACTGAAATAAATCCCCATTTTTCATGGATATAGAACATCAATTGATGAGGCTAGAATGTTTTGGAATATTTGGAGAGGAGCAGAGATTTCTGGTATCATTCAATCAAGAAGTAGGTTGCCCTCTCTTTATCCTAAACAAAAAAACAAAGCAGTCCCATTATCTTCCTTGTACTCCCAATTTTTTCTCGTAATAATTATGCCTATGCAGCACCCGCTTAATATAGATCTTCTGGGCTTGTGTATGTGTGTGTGTGTGGTTGGCGGTGTGGGTAGTTCTTTCCCCTCTATACAAATCAGTGCAAGCTGCAGATTTAAATTCAATCCCAACCCTATAGGGGGCAAGTAGACATAATAAATTAGTGTTTAACAAAGAAGATTATTGAGAAGGCCTTGGAATGGTCAGAGAAGTGGGGCAGTAGGCTAGTCTTTTATTAAACACATCATCTCCATCCTTTCTGAAAAATTCTTTAGTCCATGTGCATATTAAGAAGAAAATATCTAAAATCTAGAAAACCTACGAATTGTATTGTTTCCAAAGTAAGAAACAGATCACAGGAAACTGAACAAAACCTCTCTCTCTCTGCAATAAAAATGTCACATGGTTTCATTTGCTTAAATATACATAGGGAGGGATTTGGTGGGAAACTAGGATAAAATGCAAGGGGAAAAAAAAAACATGACAGGCAGACATAGTTGCCAATGACCTAAAACACATGCCAAGTCAATTAAAGGGCCAATTTGTCAAAAACATTCCCTTTGAACTGAAAATTTCAAAACTACAAAATTTAACTTGAAATATGCTGTGACTGGGAAACATCGCTCAGATAATCGAGGTTATAATTACAGGGGAGCTGATGAAACATCATCTATAATCTGTACTTTGGCTGATGCTATTTAAAGACATTTAAAGGTTTTTTTTCTTTGCCCCATTATCTTTTCCTCAAATTTCCTATAAATTTATTGGATAAAACAGTTTTGCTGTATAGCTCACGATTCTGTATAAAAGACCATCACTGCCAAGAACCAAAGAAAATTTGTTATCAGGGGACTGGCAGTCTACAAAGCAGTGTGATTAGTGGAAACATTCTTGCTGTTGTTAACAAATTGTGTCAAAGGCACATACTATGACATTCCAATATGCTAATGACACAAATTTAATTTGACATCCCAGAGCACATTCATGCCTGGATCTCAGAACCAGCACTGGGGTATAGAAAGCTATTTATCTGTATTTTAAATTACACATTGCTAAGATACTTTATTGAGATGTTACCCATTAAGGTAGGAATGAGAAGGTAGAAATGGGGATGGTGAGACTCAAATTAAGATGAAATTAGTTGTCAACTCTAAGACACAATCTTTAGCTGAAAATGTGCTCAGGGTGGGTAAAAGCTGCAATGTTTCCATGGCAGAGTTTGATAAAACATCTTGAATTAATTAAAAGACTGGACTCCCTGCACAGACACTCTATTCTTCATAACCAATCCCACTTACAAATAAGACACAGAAAGCTGATGTTTCAAATCTGTGATAATTCCTCCTAATTCTTCAAGCTAGGATTGTACATAGATGGTTCTGTTTTTCCTAAATGTGGTCTATACTAGATGAGACAAAATTATGAACTTTGGAGCCAAATGATACTGTACATGCACAAGGCAATTAATAACATAGTCAATATAAAAGATGGGGAGCGAATAGAAAGATGGGGGAGAGAAAGAAATGAATATTTATTAAGAACTTGTAGCATGCAAGACACTTTATATGTGAAATACCATTCAATAATTCATTTCTATCTCAGACCCAATTCTAAGTTATTGAAACACAATGGTGAAATAAACGTTTCTTTTTGTTTTGTTTTTTAAAAACTAGGCCTTATAGAGCTTATATTTTATGAAGAGGAGATAGAAAATTCAATAAATACAATAAATAACTAATCTATATAGGATTTTAGAAGGCTCAAAATACTATGGGAAAAAAATACAAGCTAAAGTAGCGTAAGGAAAATGAAAAGAGAAATTGCAGTTTGAAAGAGAATAGTCAGGGTAGGACCAACATTGAAAAGGTAGCACTTGAGCAGAGATATGAAGGAGTGGGTAGTGCTAGATAAGTAGATGTTTTGGAAAATAATTATCTAGAGGAAGCAGAGAGTGCAAAGTTACCTGGGAGGGATTGTGCCTTAGGACAGGAGGATATTGAATGACCCCAGGGAGAACAGAGTAGATTGAGAGTAATAAGTTGGGGGAGGAGAGGAGAGGGGAAGATGAGATAAAAGGGGAACAGGGACCATATTTCATGAGATTTTGTAGACCACTGTGAGAATGGCAGAGTTTAGTCTGAAGAAGATGAGGGATGATTACAGGGTTTTCAGTAGAGGAGTGGCATGACCTGAAATATTTAAAAGGCTAATCTACAAAAAAAAAAAAAAAAAAAAAAAAAACAGATTGCAAAGGGGTGAAGAGGAGGCAGTGATGTAAGTTTACAGGCTTTCAAAATAATTTAGGCAGGAGTTCATGATGATTTCAATGAGGTGCTAAAGGACAAGTGTTAATCTGGGCCTATTTTGAAGACAGAGACCTAGAATTTCTTGATCGAATGCACATAGGTGGGAAATAAAGGGAAAAGTTATGAATGACTCTGAAGTTTTTGCCTCAAGCAATCAGAAGGATGAATTGGTATTTACTGAGATATGGGGAAAAAATTTGGCAAAATCTAGCTCCAAGTTTTGATATGTTATAATTTGTGATATTTACTAAACATTCTGTTGGTGATGTCAAGCAAGCCATTAGATCCTGTAGGGGATAGCCCCTTGCTCCTAGGCTACAAACCTGTACAGCATGGTGCTATAGTGAATATGCAGGCAGTTGTTACACCGTGATAAGTATTTGTGCATCTAAACATATTTTAACATAGAAATCGTACAGTGAAAATACAGTATTAACATCTTATGGGACCACCATCATATATGCAATTCAACATTGAAACACTGTTACGCAGCACATCCCTATGTATTAAATTATGCAGATAGTTAATAAGATTAGAATAGAGAGTTGAACTTTAGATTAAGGAAAATGAAGATCACCAGTGACCTCTATAAAATAAATTTTAGAGAGGTGGCAGGATCTTTGACTGAAGTAGGCTTAAGAAAGAATGGGAAGAGAATTGGTGATAGCAAATAATGGCAACAATTTTGAAGATAATTTTTACAAAATGGTTCAAAATGGGAACTACCAAGAGCAGTAAGTGGGATCAAAAGAAGGTGTTTAATTTTTTTTAGTAGAAGACATAATTTTTAAAAAAAAAAATTATTTTAGGTTCAGGGGTACATGTGAAGGTTTGATACATAGGTAAACTTGTGTAATGGGAATCTTTGGTACAGATTATTTAATCACCTAGGTATTAAGCCCAGTGCCTAATAGTTATTTTTTCTGCTCCTCTCCTTCCTCTCATCCTCCATCCTCAAGCAGACCCCGATGTCTGTTGTTTCCTTCTTTGTGTTCATGAGTTCTCATCATGTAGCTTCCACTTATAAATGAGAACATGGACCCTTTTCTGTTCCTGCGTTAGTATGCTAAGGATAATAGCCTCCAGCTTCATTCATGTTCCCACAAAGGACGTGATCTCATACTTTTTTTTTTTTTTTTGAGACAGAGTCTTGCTCTGTCACCCAGGCTAGAGTGCAGTGGTAAGATCTCAGCTCACTGCAACCTCCACCTCCCAGGTTCAAGCAATTCTCCTGCCTCAGACTCCCAAGTAGTTGGGATTACAGGCGGCTGCCACTGTACCTGGCTATTTTTGTTTTGTTTTGTTTTGTTTTTTGCAGTTTTAGTAGAGACAGGGTTTCACCATCTTGGCCAGGCTGGTCTCGAACTCCTAGTCTCGTGATCCACCCTCCTCGGTCTCCCAAAGTGCTGGAATTACAGGCATGAGCCACCATGCCTGGCTGATCTCATACATTTTTATGGCTGAAAAGTATTCCATGGTGTGTATGTAGCACATTTTCTTTATCCAATCTGTTACTGATGGGCATTTAGGTTGATTCCATGTCTTTGCTAACGCAAATAGTGCTGAAATGAACATTTGTGTGTATGTGTTTTAATGGTAGAATTCCTCTGGGTATATAGCTAGTAACATAATTGTGGAGTCAAATGGCAGTTCTGCTTTTAGTTCTTTAAGGAATCACCATGCTCCTTTCCATAATGGTTGAACTAATTTGTACTCCCACCAAAGGTGTATAAGTGTTCCCTTTTCTCTACAATCTAACTAGCATCTGTTACTTTTTTTACTTTTTAATCATAGCCATTCTGACTGGTGTGAGATAGCATTTCATTGTGGTTCTAATTTACATTTCTCTAATGACCAGTGATACTGAATGTTGTTTTTTTTTTTTTTATGCTTGTTGGCCACATGTATGTCTTCATTTGAAAAGTGTCTGTTCATGTCTTTTGCCCACTTTTTAATGGGGTTGTTTTTCTCTTGTAAATTTGTTTAAGTTCCTTATAGATTCTGGATATTAGACCTTTGCCAGGTCCATAGTTTGCAAATATTTTCTCCCATTCTGTAGGTTGCCTGTTTACTACATTAATAGTTTCTTTTGCAGTGCAGAAGCCCTTACACTTAATTGGTGTCTTTGTCATGAGATCTTTGCTTGGTCCTATGTCCAGGATGGTATTGCCTAGGTTGTCTTCTAGGTATTTTATATAGTTTTGGGTTTTACATTTAAGTCTTTAATCCATCTTGAGTTGATTTCTGTGTATGGCGTAAGGAAAGGGTCCAGCTTCAATCTTCTGAATATGGCTAGCCAGTTCTCCCAGCACCATGTATTGAATAGGGAGTCTTTTTTTTCTTTTTTTCATTGCTTGTTTTTGTCAGTTTTGTCAAAGATCAGATGATTGTAGGTACATGGCCTTATTTCTGGGCTTCCTATTCTGTTCCATTGCTCTATGTATCTTTTTGTGTGCAGTGCAATGCTGTTTTGGTTACTGTAGCCCTGCAGTTATAGTTTGAAGTTGAGTAATGTGATGCCTCCTGCTTTGGTCTTTTTGCTTAGGATTGCCTTGACTATTTGGGCTCTTTTTTCATTCCACATAAATTTTAAAATAGTTTTTTCTAGTTCTGTAAAGAATGTCATTGGTAGTTTCATAGAAGTAGCATTGTATTAGGGTTTTCTAGAGGGACAGAACTAATAGGATACATACATATATAAAGGGGAGTTTATTAAGAAATATTAACTCACACGATTACATGGTCCCACAATAGGGTGTCTGCAAGCTGAGGAGCAAGGAAGCCAATCTGAGTTCCAAAGCTGAAGAACTTGGAGTCTGATGTTCGAGGGCAGGAAGCATCCAGCACAGGTGAAAGATGTAGGCTGGGAGGCTAAGCCAGTCTAGTCTTTTCACTTTCTTCTGCTGCTTTTTATTCTGGCCCTGCTGGCAGCTGATTAGATTGTGCCCACCCAGATTAAGGGTGGGTCTGCCTTTTCCGGTCCACTGACTCAAATGTTAATCTTCTTTGGCAAAACCCTCAAAGACACACCCTGGCATAGAACTTTGTATCCTTCAATCCAATCAAATTGGCAATCAGTATTAACCATCATAAGCATTGAATCTGTACATTTCTTTGGGCAGTATTGCCATTTTAATAGTATTGATTCTTCTTATCTATGAGCATGGGATATTTTTCCATGTGTTTATGACTTCTCTGATTTCTTTGAGCAGTGCTTTATAATTCTTATTGTAGAGATATTTTACTTCCTTGGTTAGCTGTATTACTAGGTATTTTATTCTTTTTGTGGCAATTGTGAATGGGATTGCCTTCCTGATTTGGCTCTTGGCTTGGCTGTTGTTGGTGTATAGGAATGCTAGTGATTTTTGTGCATTGATTTTGTATCCTGAAACTTTGCTGAAGTTGTTTTTCAGCTGAAGGAGCTTTTCAGCTGGGACTATGGGGTTTTCTAGATATAGAATCATGTCATCTGCAAACAGAAATGGTTTGACTTCCTCTCTTCCTATTTAGATGTCCTTTATTTTTTTCTCTTGCCTGATTGCTTTGGTTAGGATTCCAACACTATGTTGAATAGGAGCAGTAAGAAGGGGCATCCTTGTCTTGTTCCAGTTTTCAAGAGCAATGCTTCCAGCCCTGCCCATTCAGTATGATATTGGCTGTGAGTTTGCCATAGGCTCATTATTTTTAGGTATGCTATTTCAATACCAAGTTTATTGAGAGTTTGTAACATGAAGTGTTGAATTTTATGAAAAGGATTTTCTGCATCTATTGAGAAAATCATGTGGTTTTTGTCTTTAGTTCTGTTTATATGATGAATAATATTACTGATTTGCATATGTTAAACCAACCTTGCAACCCAGAGATGAAGCCTACTTGATCATGATGGATTAGCTTTTTGATGTGCTGCTGGATTTGGTTTGCAAGTTTTTTGGTGGATTTTTGCATCAAAGTTCATCAAGGATATTGGCCTAAAATTTTCTTTATTTTTTGGATTCCTTCTAGGTTTTGGTATCACGATGTTGTTGGTCTTATAGAACGAGTTGAGGAGTAGTCCCTCCTCCTCAATTTTTTGATATAGCTTTAGTAGGAATGGTACAAGCTCTTATTTGTATATTTGGTAGAATTCAGCTGTAAATCTATTAACTTCTAGGCTTTTTTTGGTTGGTAGGCTATTTATTCATGATTCAACTTTGGAGCTCATTATTGGTCTGTCAGGGAATAAATTTCTTTCTGGTTCAGCCTGGAGAGGGTGTATATGTCCAGGCATTTATTCATTTCTTCTAGGTTTTCTAGTTTGTGTGCATAGAGGTATTTGGAGTTTCTGATGGTTATTTTTAGAGAAGTAATATTTTACATGCTGATGAGAATAATCCAATATACATGAAAAAAAGGATGAAGTAGGAATGAAAGGAGAGAATGGCTGGAATGATGTTCTTGAGTAGATGAGCAGGACAGGATTTAGTGAACAAGAAGAGAGATGACTTTACATGACTTTAGACTTTAGAAACACAAAGATGCCTGAAGTGAACATGGCTTATATGAGTGGATGTTGTGTTGAAAGTCTGCAAAAGTTCTATTCTGATTGCTTTAGTTTAGCAATATAGAAGGAAGCAAGATCATCAGCCGAGAATCAGAATAAGGGAGGTTCCAGGAAAGAGGAGAAAGTGTTAAATATTAATTTAGAAGAATTCAAGAGTAAATAGACTTTTGAAATATAGCATGATCTCCAGGAGCAATAAGGCCCAACTGAGGTCATTGGTCATGAATTAAAACTTCAACCAGCCAGCACGGTTTGTTTGTCTCCAGCCATGCTGAGACACAGAATGAACAAAATGTACAGAGAAACTTATAGTTTTATTTTTCTAATGTTTAATATGGCTTTTTGCCAGAGCCATACTCATTTCTTAAATGCAGGGAAAAAATACTTTTGTTTCTCTCCAGCATAAACCTTTCTGAGTCTCCAAATATTTAACCATTCCTTTAGATGGCGAAGTCTATCTGGGATAGAAAACGCCTCTCAGATGGTATCCCTCTCTGCATCCCTTTCTAAGATGGCTTAGTGTATGGAATGTGGTTTATTTGAACTAAGCACAGTAGAGAAAATGTGTGCTCTTAATTTGTGTTGTCTTTTTCCTCCCATGTTGTCACTGGTCTCCTGGGTGGTCACATGCCCTAAATGTAATAATAATCTTGCCTCATATGCATGTGTAGGTACGAGTATCCAGAGGGAGGCAGCCTGTACTTATCTGCGTTATGAAATTGTACTTTATACTTGGGGTAGGAGGTGCACCTGACCCTCACCCTCATTTAGAACTTTGTGCAATAATCGTCCCTAAGCTGTGTCACACCAACCTAGAGCTAGGTCACAAAGTGGTAGCATAGCAGAGAGAAGTGTGGAGGTTTAATTAGCATTCCTGAGTCACTGTGGGGTTCTTCTTGGGATGGTTACCCATTAGGAAATAAGTGGACAACACACAGAACCTCGTAAGAGTGGAAGGGAATCCTGTAGCAGAGGCTGAGTAAGTACTGGCCAAGGAGCTGGATAAAGAATTAAGCAGGCCGGGCGCGGTGGCTCACGCCTGTAATCCCATCACTTTGGGAGGCCGAGGCGGGCAGATCACAAGGTCAGGAGATCGAGACCACGGTGAAACCCCGTCTCTACTAAAAATACAAAAAATTAGCCGGGCGCGGTTGTGGGCGCCTGTAGTCCCAGCTACTCGGGAGGCTGAGGCAGGAGAATGGCATAAACCCGGGAGGCGGAGCTTGCAGTGAGCTGAGATCCGGCCACTGCACTCCAGCCTGGGCGACAGAGTGAGACTCCGTCTCAAAAAAAAAAAAAAAAAAAAAAAAAAAGAATTAAGCACCATTTATTGAAGAGACTGATCTTGCTCTGATGTATGATTTTCATACCTTTTTCAAAAATTAGTTGGCTGTAAATTGATGGATTTATTTCTGGGTTGTCTACTCTGTTTCACTGGTTTATGTGTCTGTTTTATGCTAGTACCATGTTGTTTTGGTTACTATAGCTTTGTAATATATTTTTAAGTCTGCTAATGTAATGCCTCCAGCTTTGTTCCTTTTGCACGAGATTTCTTTGGTTATTTGGGATTTTTGTGTTTGCACATGAACTTTAGGATTGTTTTTTCTATTTCTGTGAATAATTTCATTGGTATTTTGATAGAAAATTCATCGATTCTGTATATTACTTTGGATAGTGTATTAGTCCATTTTCATGCTGCTGATAAAGGCATACTCAAAACTGGGTAATTTACAAAAGAAATAGGTTTAATTGGACTTACAGTTCCACATGGCTGGGGAAGCCTCACAATCATGGCAGAAAAAACCATCAGACCTCATGAGACTCATTAACTATCAGGAGAACAGCACGGGAAAGGCCTGCCCCCATGATTCAATCACCTCCCACTGGGTCCTTCCCACAACACATGGGAATTCAAAATGGTGATTTGGGCAGGGACATAGCCAAACCATATCAGGTAGTATGGATATTTTAACAATATTAATTTTTCTAATCCACAAACATGGGATATTTTTCATTTATTTATGTGCTCTGTAATTTCTTTAATCAATGTTTTATAGTTTTCATTGTAGAGATTTTCCCCTCCTTGGTTAAATTTATTCCTAGATATTTTATTCATTTGTTTTTTGTAGCTATTGTAAATGGTATTGCCTTCTTGATTTCTTTTTTAGATAGTTTGCTATTAGCATATAGTGAAGAGACAACCACAGAATGGGAGAAAATATCTGCAAACTATGCATCTGACTATAAGTGAATATCCAGACTATATAAGGAACTCAAAGAACTCAATAGCAAAATAACAATCTGATTAACAAGCAGGCAATGGGTCTGAATAGACATTTCTCAGAGAAGACATGTAAATGGCCAACAGGTACATGAAAAAATGTTCAGCATCACTAATCACCAGGGAAATGCAAATCAAAACTACAAGGAGTTTTTTTTTTACCCTTATTAGAATGGCTGTCATAAAAAAGACAAAAAAGAAAGAAAGACAAATGCTGTCAAGGATCTGGAGAAAGGGGAAGGGACTCTCATACACCAATGGTGGGAATGTAAATTATTATACCATAATAGAAAAGAGTAGGACATTCCTTTAAAAATTAAAAATATAAGTACCATATGATATAGCAACCCTACTATTGGGTATATATCCAAAGGAAATGAAATCAACATGTCAAAGAGATATCTGTACTTCCATATTTATTGCAACACTATTCATAATAGCCAAACCATGAACACAACTTAAGTGCCCTTCAACAGATGAATTGATAAAGAAAATGTGGTATATTTACAGAACAGAATACTATTCAGCCACACAAAAGAATAAAATTCTGTCATTTGTGCAACATGGATGAGTCAAAGAACACCATGTTAAGTGAAATAAGCCAGGCACAGAAAGATAAATATGACATTTCCTCATTTATATGTGGAAACTAAAAAGAGTTTATCTCATAGTAGTAGAGATACAATAGTGGTTGTCAGATTCTGGGAAGGGAAGAGGGTGGGGGATGATGGAGAGGTTGATCAAGCTACACAAAGTTACAGTTAAATAGGAGGAATGAATTCCAGTATTCCATTGTACACTGACTACAGTAACAATAAATATTGTATATTTCAAAATAGCTAAAAGAGAGAATTTTGAATGTTCCTGCCACAAAAAGATAAATATTTGATGTGATAGATATGGTAGTTACCCTAATTTGAGCATTATACATTGTATACATGTATTGAAATATCCCACCATACCTGGTAAATACACATAATTATTATGTAACATTTAAAAATAAAATAAAGCTTTAAGAAAAAGAGAATACTGAGCAGACTGCTCTTCATGTAGCTCACATGGTTGGTTCATTTCACATGATTCTTGACGTGTTTATCTCTATTATTAATGCAATAAAATGTTTCATTAAAAATTATTTTTAAAAAAAGCACTACGCAGAGTGTGTATAGAGTCTACTGGAGGCTGATTAAGTCAGGCAACACAGCTGGTGTCCAGCCATGTATATTTAGAGAAAGCAGGCTACTAGCTTCTTCAGCTGCAAACACCAATACTCACCTGTTATTTGCAAGGAGAATCTGTGAATGGTAAGTACACGTTTCTGGGAGAGGATGGTAAAAAGGGAGAGGGATGAAAGTACTAAGTGAACAAAAATGAACAATGTTAATACTTATAACCTATATACAGGTTATAATATACATAGATTAGGAATATTATCTAACTATTTTTGGAGATCTCTTTCATCACGCTTCACTTTCTTCCTCCCGTGCCTACCCCATCCCATATCTTCAAACTAATTTTACTGGAAAGCACTGTTTTCATGGAGCTTTCATTCTAATGGAAATTCAGTATAAGGAGAGCCCAATGAATGTTGATTAAGTAAATGAACACATGAATGCTGTGGGGAAGATACAATGAAAAAGTCAGCATTTTGGATAGGTTCTGAAGGAAAATAAATTACAGCAAATGAAAACACATCTATATCACCAGCAAAATAACAGGAGGTTGAAAGTATGGGGCATGTTTGAGTATTATCAAGTAGTCTGCTATTTGCGTAATACAAAGGAAAAACCACAGGACTTAAAAAACAGAATTGAATATAAATCTTGCTTCTTTAATTTATTCTCTGTGTGAACCTGCAAGAGATAGTAGACTTTTCTGCTCCTCAGTTTCTTGAGTTTAAAAATAAAAATAGTTTTACATCATCTTTCAAGATCATTGTAAGGACTGAATTTAGCACCTACCAGGTCTTAACAAATGCTACATGAGAAATGGTAATGGAAATGAAGTTTGACGTAAAGTTCACGATGAAATCAGGAAGGTCTTTGGAGCCATGATACATATCCAGATAGGGTATTATGTCATGGGTAATGATGACTCGGTGAAAATTTATGAGCTGAGAATGTTATCACTGATCTCACCTAAAGACCACCAGAGGCAGAGTTCTGGTTTATTGCAGATTGCAGCAAGGAAACTGTGGGGTGTTTCTGTAAGAAAGTGATAGGACTTAACAGAATTTGGGCACGGGTTAGATGATTTTGGAGAGAAAGTTGGGCTTTTCTGTGGATTGAATGTTGCCAGGAAGCGGGGATATCTTAAATGAATGTCATTTAGAAAGAGAGAACATTAGAGCAAGGCTAAAACTACAAAACAAGCAAAAGTCACAAATATTGGCCAGCATGTAGGCTGTTTGGTTTTTTTGTGGTTTGGAAAATGCTCATATTTTCCTCTCTGTTTAGACATAATTGGAGAGTGGTCTTGATTCTGTCTTTATCCATTATGGTCACAGAGTGGCCTGGTCTGATTTTGACATTCTATAAAGTTGTATGTGTTCAACAGAACATCAAGGCCTATCTGTGAGTACTACACCAGCTCCCAGAAAGATCAATACCTAATGAATAGTAGCAGGCCAGTCATCTGATGTCAGCCTAGCCCCTAGATGTACCAGATTGTCAGATATCTACTTTACTCTTTCTCAGTGTAAGTTCATATATATATATTACTTATATATATAATATATATAATATTATATATATTTTATATATATAATATATACATAATATATATAATAATATATTATATATATTTAATATAATTTAATATTTATTTAATATAATTTAATTATATAATAATATCTTATATAATATTATGTATATATTATATATATAAAATATATCTCAATGGAGAGAAACCAGAGCTGAGCTGTATCCTCTTATACCAGGTGAGTAATAATGAGGACTTAAACTAGGGACTGCATAGGAGGATGGTTATTTGCCAAAAAAACAAAAACAAAAACAAAACAAAACAAAAAACTGGTTAATCTATCAGAAATGGGTTAAACAGGATTCTGGTGATGTGTGGTTACTTGAATGAGAGTTATGTCATTTTTAATACTTAGATTTCATAAGCATGTTCTTCTTTAACGTATCCCATCAATGATTTTCTATTGTGATGGTGATTTGAAGTACCTAGTCATTCAAATGGTCAATTTAGAATAATACTTATCAAGTCTCTTTTTTCAGAGCCTTAGAAACCTTCATGACTTCCTGAAACACCTCCCCTTCCTCCAGGCTGTCAAGGGAAGAACAAACTAGTAGGGTTCTACATCCCCTCCTGATACTAGTTATGACCATTTTGCTTTTTTCCTATCGTATTTTAGGGGTTTTAAATATATACATAATATTTTGTTTTTAAAAAGAGGCACTACTTCCTGGTACTTTATCGCATGCGTTATCTAAAAATCTCTATCCTGGGCAGAGCTAATTGTAGGCAGCTCTGGATGTTGCTTCCTAGCAGACTGTTTCAGAATGTAAATGTTTGTCCTGACTCAGTCTGTGCCTATGGTTATAGTGAGATCCCGTTGAAAAGTGAACAATTATTCAATCTCAGCATTCATAGCAACAATCACTTGGATAGCTTTTGCCTCATTATGCTCCCACTATGTTCCATTATTAAGCAGAATAGTTTAAATGAAGAAATGATTACAGCAAGGGAAATGGCTTTTCAGTAGTATTTGCTTTATAAGTTCCTCGGTCTTCTAGCTTTATATTAATATTTTATCTATTAAAAGATATATCAACCCAGGCAGACTTCTTGAACTATCTAAAAATGAAATTAATATGTTGTCTTTCAGATTTTCGCATTACCAGTACTTAAGTACTGGAAATCCACTTACATAATTTTATGCAAAAGAAAGGTAGTCTTTCTACTGCTGATGCAAAGTGGCACTTCTATGTAGTTTCACTGTACATTCTAGGACAGTCGTCTCATAAATCTTACATGTGCATTCTCAGTATTATGTTGCTTTGGGATATCTGTTCCTGTTGTTTGTCATCAAGTACCTAGATTATTATGAATTACCTACAAAACTTGACAACTGGACCACAGTCTTCTTTCATCTAAAATTGTTCTTCCTTGGGTGTATATGTGCCAATATTCATAGAGTAACTTCTGTGCAGTTTTGGCATCATATTATATAGAAAAAAAGTACCTGTGTCCCCATGGTAAATTATTTCAGGCAACTGGCATAGCCTCTAGAATGAAAACTGAACTTAGTAACAATACGTATGAGGTTATCTGTGATCAGGACCCATGATGCACTTGATCAGCCTCACACCCCTGACACTCTTGGTCACTTCTTAAAGGTAAGCCCTGCATTGGGTCACAAATGACCTCCCATTCTCCTTTTTACATGATGATCTAACCCTGGCCTCCCTTTACCTTTAATTCTACTGTGTCCTTCTTTCCTAATATTTTACTTCTAGAACTCTTATTTCCCCATAAAAAGTACCACTACTATATTCATCAATTAAAAATGTGTATCTCATATATCCTAGCTTTAACTGATACATGACCTTGTCAATTTCTCTATCAAGTCAAGGCAGATGCTTCCTTTGTACTCATTAACACTTGGTTAAAGAGGTTGGTTCCATCCACCTTGACCCTAAGACTTTATTCAGATCTTCACTTCTTTTAATAAAATACCAGTCAATGTCTGCCAGCCCCCAACTGTGCTTCCCACATTTGTGCAATAAGGAAGCAACTTTATTTGGACCCCATGAGTTTCCTTTTAACATTTGATCAAATTAGCTCCAAGAATAGTCTGTCTGTGAGTTGGCAGAGACCAAAGATATGTACTACAATTAGATAAGTAAGACAGGCCAACCTAATTTACCCTCTAAATAATTTGGATGATTCAGAGAAATTGCTCATCCAAAGGCTAAGAAGGTAATCTAAAATGCCTATCCCTGAAAATCCCTGACTCTAAAAATAAGGAATTCAAAAGAAAATTGGTGAGCTTTGAAAGTTGTGCTTTTATCTTACTATCAGCACAGGAGCAGTGGGAGAATGAAAGAAAGATGAAGCTTAGTAGGTTGATTAAAGTGAAAGAGATCTATGCCTACAGAAGACAAGTTGGAGATTTTGGAGGATTTGCAAGGAAGATATGTAGGAAAAAAAATAAGACCTTGAAGTCAAAGCTAGATAAAAACAAAAGTATGAAGTGCTTGCAGGTCTAGCTACTCTTGAAGAGAGTATAAGAAAGGGGCGAGTTGATCTCGTTATTAAATCAGGAATTGTGACTCGGACTTTAAAGAAATGTCTCTAGAGGGAAAGAGACAAAAATCTCCAAGAGTAACCCGCAGTGACTCCTTGAAGGGAACCTGAATACAAAAACAATTGAAAGCCATTTACTTAAGTAACCCAAAATTAGAGCTTTCAGGAAATTACCCCTTGAAGACTGAGGACTTCTTCCAAGTGGTTACATAACATTTGGGATGATTTGGGAGATAAAGACTGGAAAGACTAACACAGAATTATTGAAGTATTAAATTGTGATTTCAAATATTGTATATGAGGAAGTAACTACTGCCCTAGTTGAATACACTCTGAAAATGTATGTAATCAGGGTTATAAGACATAGGGATGATTAGACACATTTTTTGAAAGTGAGGAAGATGGTCAATGTTAGATTGAATCCAAGCCTCTTTGAATGTTAATTTAATGCCTGTTGTATTTATGGGATGTTCATTCGATTGTTGGTCTTTGTGTACCAGTACATATAAAATGTTGATCAAGATGACTGTTATATATGCAGGAGTTCAACTTCCAAGAAGGAAAAAGTAAAAGAGAGGTGTGCAAAAAAACAAGTAGAGCAGGCTTTGAAAATTTTCTTTTAAAACCTCTTTGAATTTCTACTCTATAATATATGCATATTATAGGCCCCTTTTTAGCTAGAACTAGGGCTAATGGCCAGTCTCTCTGTGAGAGAGTTTGAGAATTAAATAGTTTAGCAAAATTAGGGTTCTGTTAATAAGTTAGATGAAAATAATGGATATTGTAACAGAGAACACACTGCATGAACAATTAATGCTTTTAGCAAAATTGGAACTCACTTATTCCCAATCTCTCACTATAAAGAATGACACAAGACAAAGTTCAGAAGAACAAGTTAGCAAAAGAAATGTTAAGGCCAGAAGACAAAGAGAAAGAAAAAACAAGGAGTCATTCAGATGTGCCAGTGCTGCACGAGGTCAAGAAGTAAGTTTCTCTGTCGGCAATCCAGCTGAGCTTCCTCAATTAACCACTGGAGGAGCTATGTGCCTCCCAAACAAGATCCTTCTCAAAATCTAAAACATTAAAATCCGTCTTAAAGTGCAGATAGCTGAGTTATTGGTAGGTACTGTATCTCTAGGGACACAGGTTTCATATACATCAACAGCAGCTTCCTTTAAGTAATTTGCTGAGTATGATTTTCCAGTTCCAAGAGTAGGGGATTCTACCTTAGAGGCCCAAAGTAATTGTATTGCAAGATATAATGGCTACAAGAAGCTATGGTAGAACTGAAGTAAGGATGCCTTCTAATAGAGAAAGTGTGTGTGTGTGTGTGCATGCGTGTGTTTGCGTGTGAGTGTGTTATTGGGGGGCAGGATGGCCACATATATTCCACTCTCAGTGTAGCGCCAGGATGCTGGCTACTCAATGTTCACAGAAAAACTAGAAATTAAGACACTTTTAATGTGCCGGATAAAAATAAGTCCAGAAGAATGGGCCCACCATCACTACAAACTTTGAACACCCCAAGATAGCAGGATTATTCTAATGCTACGTACTGGGAAAGATTTTTTCTTCAACATAGAGAATTTAAATTGTACCCTAATTAATTCCATGGTGAGATATTTCTCCTTACTGAATTTTAATTTATATATCTTGAAGGATATACTCCTGGGATAGAATGACTGACAAACTGGTAAGCCTGAAACAAAGGTTTTTCTTGATTCTGTCTATTCTCCATTGCTCAAATATTATTGAGTCTTGAGCCAGAGTAATGTCAGTCTACTTTAACTGTGTTTTTTGGAAACCTCTTTTTGCTTGGGGTAACTACAATCTGGGAATTGCTTTATTGTCTTCATTTTGTAAATGTGCAACTTAATGCTAATACATTCCTTTGTTCCTAATGTATACTTCAGATGTTCTACAAATGGAGACACAGGATAAACTTAGCAGGGGTAACCCAATTTCAGGGACATTGACAGAACTGCATCCCTTTCAGTGACAAGCAGGTTGAAGCTGTTGAACTTTGCTCAGGGATCTGACTTACAGTCCTGCTCTCCAGCTGAGAATTAGCAGGATTAAAAAACAAAACAAAACAGTGATGATTTCTGACTTCAACTTCAAGGTTTTGGACTTTCCTTGAACCTAATATGTAAAGGCAAGACAATTTCATCTTTGGAATTTACTTTATTTGAGTTGGAACTTAAGAATATGGGTCTTTGATTTCTGTGGACTTAGATTGGCAAGGGTCTCATTTTTGACATTTTAGTTTCTCCTCAGAAATATGATAAGGAGTGTTTATATTCAAATCAGGGATATCTCTATATTGTTGACATTAGAATGTTTTTATGCTGTCACTTAATTTAACAGCATAACTTATGGTGAGGTATCTTATGCAAGGTGTCCAGGTTTACTTTGAGAATAAGTAAAAAGAGAATAAGGAACACTTTTTTGCCTTAGGGAACAGTAGGCTCTTCCTGTGTAATACTGACCCATTTCAGAGCCTGTGGAGGTAAACGTTAAACACCTTCTGGGAGAAGGAAACCCAAAGCAGGATTAGTAGGCATTTGGGGAATGGCTCATGAAGTATGAGTGGGGCTGTCTTCATAGAATGTTGTTTGCCTCCCCTGAGAGAGAGAGCCACAGAGCCAGTGGAATACAGACCCAAGGGCTAAGTGCACTGAATTAAACAAACAAGGAGCTGACATGTAATTGGGAGAGCTTCTCATTTCCTGACCTCGTTTTTCTATTTGGGAGGGCTTCTTATATGGTGACATACTTGACACTCTCTCCTCTCCCTTTCTTATTCATTCACCCTTCATTAGAGAACTAATTTATATATTTAAGGAGTTTAAAGAAACCTGGGCATGACTAGTCCATCTTCTAGTGGGTTGGAGAACATCCTCTCCAAAACTAATGTCCACCTGGAACATTAGAATCTGACCTTGTTTGGAAATGGGGTCGTTACAGCTGTAATCAGGTAAGATAAATCCATACTAGATTAGGGTAGGCCCTAAATCCAATGACCAGTGTCCTTATAGGAAAAAGGACACATGGAGACAGCAGGGGAAAGGTCATATAATGACAGAGGCAGAGTTTGGAGCGATGCAGCTACAAGCCAAAGAATGTCAACGATTGCCTTGCTGTGAGCCACCAGAAGCTA
Organism: Macaca mulatta; assembly: GCF_049350105.2. Taxonomy (NCBI): domain Eukaryota; kingdom Metazoa; phylum Chordata; class Mammalia; order Primates; family Cercopithecidae; genus Macaca; species Macaca mulatta. The sequence continues at coordinate 160,017,947 of NC_133409.1, read as the reverse complement.
GAAAAATGTAAGAAAGGATTCTTTCATCCAGCTTTCAGAGACAGCATGATCCTTTGACACCTTAACTTCAAATTTCTAGCCTACGGAAGAGAATGAATTTCCGTTGTTTAAGCCACCAAGTTTGTGGCAATTTACCACGGTAGCTTCAGGAAACAATTCCTATTTTTCTTTTTTGGAGCCAGGTCTGTCTGCAAGAGGCATGCATTCTGGTCGCCTTTCTGCCACGTGGTCATCTACCTGTGTCAGTGATGGGTGTTAAGTCTGTGTAATTCAGGAGTACAACACTGATGAGCCCTTTAAAATACAAATCAAATACATGATTTCCATTTGTCTTAGTGACAAAGTTGAGATTTTGATCTTCTTTGATATGATCCACATTTATCTCACAGTTGATTCCTGATTCAAGAGGGAATGAAGAATGTTATTTACTATTCTCCTAAAGTCCCAACATGTCACTATATACAGCAAAACTCCCAAACTGTCGGCAGGGTTGGTTTCTGGTGAGGCCTCTTTTTCTGGCTTATAGATGGCTGCGTACTTACTGTGTCCTCAAATGTCTTTCTCTGAGCACCCACAGAGAGACAGAAACAGAGATAGATAGATAGAGAGAGAGAGAGAGAGAGAGAGAGGGAGAGAAAGACAGAGAGACAGATCTGATGTCTTTTCCTCTTCCTAAAAGGAAACCAGTCCTATTAGATCAAGGTCCACCCTTCTGTCCTCATGTAACCTCGGCTACTACCACAAAAGCCCTATCTCCAAACACAATCACACTGGGGGCTGAAGCTTCAGTACGTGAATTTGGGGAAACACAATTCAGTCCATAACAATTCCCATTATTTCCTTCTTCTAAAATTCATTTCCAAACACAGCAGGATGTTCAGGGTCACGATAATTATTTTACTTATCCTTTACACTCTCCCAAACCTCTTAATGACCTTTCTCCCCCAGCCTCTGTTGAGGCCTTCTTTAGTGTCTCTTGGTGGACAACCCCATTCTTTTCTATTCTTTGTTAAAGAAATTGAAGTCATTATTTGTGCCTCGACAGCCTGACAGATGTCTAAAGCTTGTCCCTGACTATCTCTGAAACCTAAACTCTTGACTTCACCTATCCTGTAACGTACATTAGAAAACACCATTTTCTTCTAGCTTTTAAATATATTTCATTGTTTTTTCTTACATCTGGTCATTTTCATTGTTGTCTCCTTTTCTAGAATATCCCTCACTTCCTTTTACTTTTCAATGGAAGTGCATAACTCTATCCAGTACAATTTCTGTGTTTTTAAACAAGAAAGTTCTATAATGTACTATCCTTGCAAAACTTCATTAATATTCAAGCTAATTAGCTTAATTAACTTTAATAGAGATTCAATAATTAATTTCCAAAAACACAATAGTTAGCATTTACTATATGAAAACATTTAATAAGCAATAGCAAGGCTTTCAATATAAATAAACTATTTTCATAATAAAGTGAATATATTTTCTAATAATGCTGAACAGAAAAGTATGACATAAAAGAAAGCCTATACTTTGGTTATTTGCTCATCATAATTTGTGTTTTTGTTCCTGTCTTTACAACTCATGGGATTATAGAGCAGTGCCCTTTTAATATTTACAACTTGATGAATTTGTAAGGGAAAAGTGGTTTAAAAGAAAAAAAGGAAAGAAAGAAAAGACAAGAAGGACAATAGTTCTCAGTTCTACCAGCAGAAATGATTCTCTTCTGCCCCCTCCTCAAAAAGCCAAGGGGAATGATGAAAACTGTGCAAAGGAGCTATCAGAAGGTCATAAACCATATGTTGTTAGTATTGTCACCTGATATGTTAAATCCCCAACTTTCTTGTATTACATTTTCCTTTCTTCTACTCTTTAGTTTTATAAAATAGGGAAGTGCCTGTCCTGACTTCAGGTCCACAAGTTGAAAAGACTGTCTTAACAAGCATAGAATAAAACTGAACATAGATCATATCATAGTACTGGAAAATATAAAGACACATGTCAATAAATTGATTTTATTCATATACGATATTTGTAAATATATGTAAAAGTATGATATATAGGTAAATGAGTACATTTTAATTATTTGAATTACATGTTAAACTTCGTCTTGTGTTCTGTTTTACTAGATCTGTTCAACCAAAGGTCCACAATGCCATTCTCATTCAAAGAACTCTGAATAAAAGGTTCCTGAGTGGTGACCAGCTCACCAAGAACGGTTCTGCCTCTATCATAGCACCATCACACTATATTATCATCATCTACTTATCTGGCTTTCCCTTCTGAAGACAAAGAAGGGATAGCATCTCATCATCATAATTTAGTATTATGCGTTAAAACCTACCACAAACTCGGTACTCAATACATATTTTATAGATTTTAGAAAAAAAGAATAAATTAATGCTTTCAGCAGTTCTATTTCCAAACATGTCGCATTTCCCTCTACTATTTGCCATAACTTAAACACTAGCTAGGGACAGAGTAACACATGAACCATTTCAATGACACTTAGAGGCAATACCATTTAAACAGCTTATAAATTCCACCTTATATTTGCTAAGAGTGTATTGTAAAGTGAGTCACTTGATCTTGGCTGAATATCAGGGAAAAGGATACAAAGGTGGTTATCCCAATTATGCTATTGCTGTCCATTTGCTTTGACCTAAAATATTTTCATTTATGAGAGACAAATAGAGAAAGTTAGAATTAAAATAATACTGAAATAGATGCTCCTGTTTAAAGCAGAGAAATCACTGCTTAAAAACTTTGTAATATACAATTGAAAGAAAATAATTTCTGTAAAAAAATCCATTTCCAAAAACAGATGTATTTTTAAATATGAGTATTATCTGCAAAAGGGAGGCACCACCATGAGCCTGTGTTAAGTTCATTCTTACTAATATTTATTAAAAACAAGGCTTGACTGCCAGGTGACCTAACAGGGATTGACTGTTTAGTGTCTTCTAAGTGAAGGCCCAGAAATGTGCACTAAGAAAATGACAGGGATAATGAGATGAGTAAGCTGCTTGGAGATCTGAAAGCAGGATAATTTTATTATGCCTGAAATAGTTACATCATATATCAAAATGAAGAATATTAGCTGACTGGGGCAAATCATCTAGGAAAACCACAGGAAATGAAAACATCAGAATTGCTGATCAGAAATCATACACAAAGGATTTAAGAGGATTTCTGTGAAAGACAGCTGAAAATAGTACATGATGATGGCTAAGCTATAAGAACTGGAAGTCAACAATCAGGCCTCAAAGTTCTGTCATATTACTTATAAGATTTAGGTTTCTTGGCAAGTTAATTTTAAGTTAGTTTCTCTACCTCTACCATTGAGAAGATAGATAACCATTGTTACTGATATTCTTATGATTAAATGAGATATACTATATGTAAAACACTTAGCATAGTATCTGGTACATAGAAATGGTCAATAAATATTATAAAACACATATCCATTACTACCAGACTCTTAAATCAGGTTGCTACTTTGAAAGCAGTTTGAGACACATGTAAAAAAATATTTTTTTTGGTGACTAAGAAAGCCACACAGTACAATTCTGTATGAAATCTAGAGAGAAGTCAAGTGGAAACTCAAGAATTAAAAAACAACATAAAATCCTGGCCCAAATGTAAAATTTATTGGATTGTAATGAAGAGGCTGTGTTCCATAAACTACCTGTATAAATAGAACCTGTTTACCTGTGGTCTCAATGTAAGATCAATTGTTTGTGTGCTATAAATAATGAATCATGTGCTGTGCAAAAGAGTTCAAGAAAATTAAGTGGAAGAGACAAAATCCTAATACCCTGAGCTTTGGTATAAAAACAGTTGAATTGTTGTAGTTACATAAGCACAAGAGAACCTTATCATTTAGCCCCATAGTCATTTTATTCCATGCTATCAAACCTATGATGACTTCAAGGACAAATATTACCCAATTCTTTGTAATCAGATTATTTTTGTTGCTAAAAATAGTAACACCTACAAAAATATGAACAGAGATTATTATGATCAGGTTAAACTAATGTTGAGATTTTTATGGGATCCACTCACTACTCTCAGATCCTGGAGAGAAGTATCACAATTACCTGGTCTTGCCTCAGTCCTGTAGGACACTAACTGTCTTGTCAGCACCATGTAAAAAGTAGCCATTGATTCTGTTTCTTTGCTCAGAATCCTGACTTAAGTCCTTTCACTGACCCAATTCCCACTCGCTGCCACTTTCTGATCTGTTCCTCATGTTTCTTGTTTCTGAACTTGAGACTCACTTTCCAGTTATAAGTTCACTTTTTTCCCTAATTTAAATTCAGCATCACTGCCAATGGTGCCCTTTTGTTTTATCTTTTTCCAGGGGCTGGGTTTCTCCTTTGTCTCAGCTGCCATCAACGGCCATGAGACAATGAGATGCCAGACCCCTCATCCATCATGAATGCTTCCTTCGCTCTCCATGGTTCCTATTTCCTTGGCTTCCCTGGCTACAAGAACCTCCCAATGTTAGTCAGTAGAGGAGAGATTTGAGACTGATCTCCCATTCTCCCAGCTGTACCACCCAAGTAAAGCCTTCCCTGGCAATACTCATTGTCTCAGTGATAGGCATTCTTTGCTGTGAGCAGCAGGGCCTAGACTGAACCCCTGGCATTTCAGTAGCAAAACTTCATAGAATTCCTTCCTGAGAATTTGGGGTAAGATGTAGAATGTAAGCATGGGGAAATAAAAGCAAATCTCAGACCAACTAGTAGCATCAGTGTCATCATGACACCCTTTCTGGATCATTTGAATTCATACCTTCCAGTAAAGCTATTGTTTTATTCCAGATTCCTGCCAGCCAGTTATTTCAGCCTCAGCTCATACTTACAATGATTATTTTCTTAGCTTAAAATTATTCCTTCACATTCACTGTGACAGAAATGACAGTGGAAAGGAAAGGGAATGGACATCATATTTGAAATCTAAGACACTATCAATGTAAGAATGTGAGAAGCTGCATTAATTTAATATTAGCCTTATGGGGGAGAAACTTATAGGACACATCTTTATCATAGAAGGTTTAAGTGTAAAAATACCTTTGAATGGACAAAATTTGGTAATAGCTATAGACTGTTAAGTTTTATTGAATCAGGTACTGTGCTAGACACAGATTGCAAGCATTAACTCATTTATTCCCCTCAATAGTCCTGTGTTACATTTAATATTATCCGTCCTGCAATTGAGGAAACTTTTTTATACCCAATGAGCTTTCCCAAGGTTACAGGGCTAGTAAGTGAAAGAACAGTCTATGTGTTTTAGACTCATATGCCACGCTTGTGATTTTTCTCCTGGTGCTATGGTAGATGAAACGTTCCACCTATTAATCTCAAGAGCACTAGATGAGACAGGCATTTAAATGACCTCCTACAATGTAACCATCATCTTCCTCAGCAACTCACTCTCAAGATTACACATCACCATCCCTGGGATCATTTTATCCTCAGAATTTGAAGCTAAAATCCCAAACACCACATTTTATTTGTTTACTTCTCACATTTTTTAAATCTTAGTATACACTTTCCTCCTCTCCAAATCCCTTGAAATATTTTTATTTTTTGTCTTTTCCTCTATATGAGTCCCATGTGCATCTTCACTTTCTTTCTGCTGAACTTAACTCCTGTGACCCATCTCCATATGTGCTCTTTTACCATCAGACTTTGCTCCCTCATACCCTTGTCCCTCTCTCTTGATAATTCCCAACTGAGAATCAATTCAATCATTTCTTGCTCTGCCAAGCACTGTGTTCAAAAAGCCATAAAACTATTCCAAATGCATCAAATACAAATATGTAGTGTCCAACATAACTAGTTTCCCAGCACTGCTGAGAACCTGGTTTATACTTTCCCTGAATACCTTCCTTTCTTATGGCTCACTTTGGTTCCTCCAGATTCTCAGTATTCTCATTAAGTTGCTTACTCCAAGCCTGCCTCATTCTTAGATGATCATGACTTTTCTTCCAGAAAGATAGAAGACTGAAATCCTTCCATTTCAAAGCTCATCCTCCCTCATGTACATAGATCGTTTTCCCCAGATATCTGTAGCACTCACTCCTTCAACACTTTAAAGACTTGACTTAACAGACAACTTTTTTTTTTTTGGTCAATTCCAACCCTTCTATTTAATTAAAAGCATCTTCTTCCACTGCTAACTTGGTCCTCCTGATTCCTTTTGATCACGTTCTAACATGCCCTTTTCAACATACTGTTAGATTTATTTATAATGTTCTACCCCCAGGTAGAATGTAAGTTCAACTGGGAACTTTGTCTATTTTGTAAGCAGATGTATTACAAGCACCTGGCTCCTGGTAGGTACCAATAAATATTTGTTAATGAATGAATAAATATGCACAAGTGTTTTGACTGTTTGCTTTCTTCCCTGTCCTTCCAGAGGAAGAGGTTCCTCAACCCATCTCTATAGATAAGACTGATTATGACATCAGCTACTGGCAAAGATGAGATAAATTGCTTCCTTACATCTGAATTGTGATTTTTCATCATGATGTTAAGATTGCATACTTGAAGCCTAGTATGAGACAGCTTTCTTATGCCTTCTGCTACCAAACTAGCTCAAGGGCAGGGAATGCAGTGTAGAGACCCCCTCATCTCCTTTTCTCTCTCAATATATTTGGACAGAACACATATCACTGCTGTGCACCATCTTCATCATTAAATATACTTCCCAAACAAATGCCCTCCAGGCTGATGCAAAGGGACTGATTTCTGCTGTATTTCATTTTCTTTCATAGCTTTGACAAAGTTTTTTTATTTTTTTATTTTTATTTATTTTTTTTTTGTCACTGAGACTGGATTTTGTGCAGATCACAATCTACCAAAACTTCATTAACAGCAGTACGTGTATTTCTCTTCAGAACGGGAGTTGAACTTGAGTCATGTTCCCTAAAGAAGAAGAATAGTTGAGTGTAGAGTTGTAATAGAATCGACTGTACCTTTTGGCTAAAAGCTGTTTGCCCAGAATCCACAGCCTACCTACTGAAAAATGCAATGCAAACAACTGCTATTTACCAATTGCCTGGGATAAAACACAACTGCAAGAAATTCTTTATCAAATAGATTATATTTGGAAATGGTGGATTTCCAAGGTTTATCAAGAAACCCTTCTTAGAAGATTTACCCTCAGTGCCTATGTCCCACAGAACAAATACATATTCTCTTAATGTTTATAAATAATATTACTGACTTTCTTCCCAATGTATTTTTGATGCAGAATAGCAGTTCCTTTTAGCTATAGTAGCAAGTGATTCTCATGCCTCATCCTCCCAAGTAGGTAGAATTACAGGTGTGAGCCACCACACCTGGCTTACTTTTCTTTATTTAGTAGAGCCGGAGTTTCACCATGTTGGCCAGGCTGGTCTTGAACTCCTGACCTCGGATGATCTGCCCACCCTGGTCTCTCAAAGTGCTGGTATTACAGGCATTAGCCACTGTGCCCAGCCTCCAATTACTCTTAATCTCTTAGCTCTCTTGCATGGCTTCACCTCCTTCCTTATCAAATATCAATTATAATAGTTTTGTTTAATTTACTCTTGTGGTTACCTTTAATTCATAGCTCCATTTTTATTTGTACCTAGGGTTGGTTTCATTTTGTCTACGTCAAAACACCTTTTTGATTTGTAAGTAAAATATTGCATGAAATAGAAACTTGATTGTGCTTTTTTGATATTACTCTTTTTTTTTTAAGAGTGATAATACAATTTCTGCAACCTTTATACATTGTTTGAATGGAATAACTGTCATCTGTTTGTTTGCTATGAGGTGGGGATTGAGTCAATTTATGATTAAATAAATTAGGTGTGGAATTGCTTTCTCTGTTGTTCCCACCAAAGGAGCTACCTTTCTTAGCTCTTTAAATAAACTATTGGATTAGAGATCCCACTTCACTTAGGTTCTGACAAGGATAAACAAGCTGTCAGTCTCCAAATTACAAATGGATTGTATCACTAAAATGCATTTTTTATCTGCTTTTGTTTTTGTGAATTCCCTAATAAGTTTTACTTGGCAATGACATTCTATACGAGTTAATATAAACCTCCAATTTTTCAGGTGAGAAATGAATTGTGTGGGATATTTCAGACTTTTTGCTTTTTCATATTTCCTATATTTTCAGGTTTTCTCTTCTATTTTTATTACACTTTCCCTTTGACATTTCTGAGGCTTTTTGTCCTTTGATTTCTCCAATTACTTCTTTTTTTTTTTTTTGGTTTGGTTTTCTTTTTTTTTTTTTTTTTTTTTTGAGACAGACTCTCACTCTTGCCCAGGCTGGAGTATGATGGCATGATCTCAGCTCACTGCAACCTCTGCCTCTTGGGTAGCTATAGTAGCAAGTGATTCTCGTGCCTCAGCCTCCCAAGTTGATTGGATTACAGGCGTGAGCTACCACACCCAGCTTATTTTTGTAGTTTTAGTAGAGCTGGGGTTTCACCATGTTGGCCAAGCTTGAACTCAGAGTGGAAATGAGAAGAATGTCAACTCTGATTGCCAGATTCAAAGTCCATGGGATGCCGGTGAACTTGCAGACTTCGAAAGAAAGAGCTTCAGGAGAAAAATGGCTTTTCATGGAAGAATCAACTTTCAGTTAATGTACAGAAGAGGAAAGGATGTTAAATGAAGAGCTCATAAATGAGCAAGAAGAGTTTCCCTAATGTTTTCTTTTAGTAGTTTCATAGTTTGAGGTCTTAGATTTAAGTATTGAATCCATTTTGATTTGGGTTTTGTACGTGTCAAGAGATAAGGGTCTGATTTAATTTTTCTGCATACGGGGATCCAGTTTTTCCAGCACCATGTAGAGACTGTCTTTTCCCCAATATGTGTTCTTGGCACCTTTGTCAAAAATGAGTTTACTATAGATGTGTGGATTTCTTTCTGAGCTCTCCATTCTGTTCCATTGATCTATGTGTTTGTTTTTATGCTAGTATCATGCTGTTTTAGTTACTATAGATCTACAGTATAATTTGATGTCAGGTAATGTACATTGTACATATAAAAATAACTTTAAAAGCATAATTGGAATATTTGTAACACAAATAAATAATAAATGCTTGAGGCAATGGATATCCCATTTACTCTGATGTGATTATTACACATCGTATGCCAGTATCAAAATATCTCATGTACACCATAAATATATACACCTTCTATGTAACCAAAAAATGAAAAATAGGTCAGGTGCAGTGGCTCATGCCTGTAATTCTAGCCCTTTGGGAGGCTGAAGCAGGCAGATCATGAGGTCAAGAGATCAAGACTATCCTGGCCAACATGGTGAAACCCCATCTCAATTAAAAATACAAAAATTAGCTGGGCATCGTGGCACATACCTGTAGTCCCAACTACTCGGAAGGCTGAGGCAGGAGAATGACTTGAACCTGGGAGGTGGAGGTTGCAGTGAGCCGAGATCGCACCATTGCACTCCAGCCTGGCAACAGAGCAAGACGCCATCTCAAATAAATAAATAAATTCAAAATAAAAAAATTAATAAAAGAAAATGAAGAAGTTGGTAACTGTAGATCAGAGTGTACCAAAGGCACATGGAGGGGAGTACTGAGCAATGATGTTAGGCCAAGAAAGAAGGATCCTGGATCCTGGAGTAGTACGTGTAAGAGAACATAGATTACAGATGAGCAGAAAGGCTCAGACTTGGGCATTGAGCAAAGATAACGGATTTGAGTAATGTCAGAGAAAACTGTCCACTAACTTTCAAAATTGGCCATAGTAGTATATTATTCATTTGGGAAAGACTGGCCATGGGTAACAATAATTCTGAAGGTATTTGACGAGAAAATTCTGACTTGGGTTGATTGCATTGGCTCTGATGATAGGCTCTGGGTGTAAGTTTTCTGAACACAGGCTCCCTCCACTGTAGTATATAAGCTGAAAGTGAGGGTGGAGATCTAATGGTTAGAGGTCTGATCATAGAAGCTGAGAGAAGCTCATCACTAATTCAAGCTTTACAAATCTATGGGAGCCACTGACCACCAGCACCTTCTGTGACAGTCCCCAGTCTCGTACTTACTGACTTGAGATGCAATGGGTTTGCACTACTGATATGGTTTGGCTGTGTTCTCACCCAAATCTCATCTTGAATTCTAGCTCCCATGATCCACACATGTCATGGGAGGGACCCAGTAGGAAGTAATTGAATCACGGGGGCAGGTTTTTCCAGTGCTGTTCTCATGATGGTGAGTAAGTCTCATGAGATCTGATGGTTTTATAAAGGGTAGTTCCCCCACCCATGTTCTCTTGCCTGCTGCCACGTAAGATGGGTCTTTGTTCCTCCTTCGCCTATGCCATGATTATGAGGCCTCTCCAGTCCCGTGGAACTGTGAGTTCATTAAACCTCTTTTTCTTTGTAAATTACCCAGTCTCAGGTATGTCCTTATAGCAGCTTGAGAACAGACTAATACAGTAAATTGGTACTGGTAGAGTGGGGTGCTGCTATAAGGATACCCAAAAATGTGGAACCAACCATGGAACTGGGTAACTGGCAGAGATTAAAACAGTTTGGAGGGCTCAGAAGAAGAGAGGAAAATTTGGGAAAGTTTGGAACTTCCTAGAAACTCGGAAAGCTCAGAAGACAGGAAGATGTGAGAAAGTTTGAAACTTCTTAGAGACTTGTTGAATGGCTTTGACCAAAATACTGATAGAGACATGGACAATGAAGTCCAGGTTGAGGTGGTCTCAGATGGAAATGGAGAACTCATTGGAAACTGGAGCAAACGTGATTCTTGCTATGCTTTTCCAAAGAGACTGGCAGCATTTTGTCCCTGCCCTAGAGATCTGTGTAACTTTGAATTTGAGAGAGATGATTTAGGGTATCTGGTAGAAGAAATTTCTAAGCAGCAAAAAAGCATTGAAGAGGTGACTTGGGTGCTCTTAAAATCATTCACTTTTATTCATTCATGAAGATATGGTTTGGAATTGGAACTTATATTTAAAAAGGAAGTAGAGCATAAGAGCTCAGAAAATTTGCAGCCTGTTGATGTGATAGAGACAAAAAACCCATTTTCTGAGAAGAAATTCAAGCCAGCTGCAGAAATTTGCATAAGTAACAAGGAGCCAAATGTTAATCACCAAGACAATGGGGAAAATGTCTCCACAGCATGTCAGAGGTCTTCACAGTTGCCCCTCCCATCACAAGCCTGGAAGCCTAGGAGGATAAAATGGTTTCATGGGCTGGGCCCAGGGCCTTGAGGTTTTGTGCAGTCTCCAGACTTGGTGCACTGACTCCAAGCCATTGCTAAAAGGGGGGCAATGTACAGCTCAGGCCATTGCTTCAGAGGTTACCTCAAGCTTTGGTGGCTTACATGACATGCTGGGCCTGCAGGTGCACAGAAGTCATGAATTGAGATTTGGAAACTTCCACCTAGATTTCAGATGATGTATAGAAATGTCTGGATGTCTAGGCCAAGGTGTGCTGCAGGGTCAGAATCCTCATGGAGAACTTCTGCTAGGGCAGTGCAGAAGGGAAATGTGGGGCTGGAGGCCCCACACAGAGTCCCCACTGGGGCACTGCCTAGTGGAGCTGTGAGAAGAGGACCACTGTTCTTCAGACCGCAGAATGACAGATTCACTGACAGCTTGCATTGTGCACCAGGAAAAGTCACAGACACTCAATGCCAGCCCAAGAAAGAAGCCAGGAGAGGGGCTGTACCCTGCAGAACCACAGGGGCAGAGATGCCCAAGTCCATGGGAACACACCTCTTGCATCAGCGTGATCTGGATGTGAGAAATGGAGTCAAAGGAGATCATTTTGTAGCTTTAAGATTTGACTGCCACGTTGGATCTTGGACTTGCTTGGAGTCTGTAACCCCTTCGTTTTGGTCAATTTCTCCCATTTGGAAAACATGTATTTACCCAATACCTGTACCCCAATTGTATCTAGGAACTAACTAACTTGCTTTTGATTTTACAGGCTCATAGGTGGAAGGGACTTGCTTTGTCTCAGATGAGACTTTGGACCGTGGACTTTTGAATTAATGCTGGAATGAGCTGACTTGGGGGACTGTTGGGAAGGCATGATTGGTTTTGAAATGAGAGGACATGAGATTTGGAAGGAGTCAAGGGTGGAATTATATTTTTTGGCTGTGTCACCACCCAAATCTCATCTTGAATTATAGCTCCTGTAATCTCCATGTGTCATGGGAGGGATCTGGTGGGAGGTAATTGAATCATGGGTGTGGGTTTTTCCCTGGTGTTCTTATGACAGTGAATATGTCTCACGAAATCTAATGGTTTTATAAAGGGAAGTTCCCCAGCACAGGACCTCTTGCCTGCTGTCATGTAAGATGTGCCTTTGCCTTCCATCATGATTTTGAGACCTCCCCAGGCACGTGATACTATGAGTCCATTAAACCCCTTTTTCTTTATAAATTCCCCAGTCTCACGTATGTCCTTATAGGAGCTTGAGAAAGGGCTAATACAATTACTCTGCATTCTATCTAGAAAATCCAAGAATTACAACTGCCACACATGCAATTATAGAAATGCTAATCATCCTCTCACTGTCTTTTTTTTTTCCCTAGTAGATACATATTTTTGTTTAAAATACAAACCATTCCACAAAAGTACTTGAATCTGTTCCCAATGCATTTACTAATAGAAAACAGAATTAGACCAACATGGTCTCCGAATTTAATGTGCTTTGCAGACTTGTTAGGTTTAGCTGTAAATAATCTTGCTCTCTATCGTGTGGAATGTTTAAAAGTGTTTTGCTGCATACACAGAGCAAAGCTTTCACAGTGGCTAGTCAGAAATAAGCAAAGGGACAGATTTAAAGTTGGGAAGATGAGGAATATAAACAAGAGAACTCTACTTAGTTAACCTAAATATGGAAATAAAGTAAAACCAAGAGGTCTGGTAGGGGTAGCCACGTTGCAATTCCCAGTTTTCATCCAGATATTTTATAACAGGTAGACCCTGTCACTAGTATCACACTTGCTATAAAGCATATTACAGTCTTTCTCTTCTGCAAATTATGCTCATGCAGTTGTTATGTGTCTTATGATGGAAAGACTTCCAAAGGGGGAAAGTAGTTTTCTTCATGTCAAATATAATAAACCCAAATCAGGTAAGTCAGTTTTGCAGCCTGGAATCCTATTTGTTTGCATTAGGTTGACTTTCTCATATATCTTCCACCAGTAATATCAGACTGTATATCCATCCTGATGATGTATAAATGGAAAATTTTCCATGTAAAATCACATGGGAACCTTCACAAGATCACTTTGACGTGCTTTTCCCCTTATTTTTTTCCTGCTGTGATTTTGGAAGGCGTTTTTTTTGTTTGTTTGTTTTTTTTTTTTTTTTTTTCTTGTCCTGTTAAAATGATTAGTGCTTTAAGTGAATGAGATCACTTACTGAAATAAAAATCCAGCCAAGCCATAGTCTAATATCATGATCTCATACAGGCTCAGTCTCAAGAGAGGCCCCCTGAGAGATTTTGCAAAAATTGTTCATCCAATTGTTGTATGCAGCCTCTATTCAGAAAGGAAACATGCTTGACAAAATTTTGTTAAAAGGGCCCCTGGATGCCAAAAACAATATAAATGCATGTGTGCCTTAACATAGGCTGCTATCTTGCAAAAATAATCTTCCTCTGTTACACATGTAAAACCCATGCTGCATGAAACACTTGAAAACCTATGTAATGGTCACTCTCTGCCTAGCAACAGACTCTAGGTGCTGAGCTCTGTACATGGCTCTGTGTCTACAATCAATGGGGCATTTGGGGATGCCTGGGCTTTCTTGCAGCTTCACTTGACTTCAGAGATTTCTGATTGCTGTTTCTCTGACACATACATTTTTAAATTTTCCAGTCACTAAATACTCACAACTAGGGATAGTGGTCAATGAACATGTCTTACAATCAAGTAAGTAGTTCCAAAATGATCATGAAAATGTGAGGTAAGTAATAATTTTTGGCTTTCCTGCAGGGTTAATCTAGAAAACACTGCAAAATATTACCCACGACTTCACTGAGCTCTCTCTCATAGTTCTTCCCTTTTTCCTTCCTTGTCAGATTCTTTTTCTTTTCACTCTAACTTGCCTCCTCATTACTTCCCATTCTCTGTAACTTGCTCCCTCAAATCCTTCTTCTCCTTCAAAAATGCACTTCATTTTGCCTACAAATCAAATTTTTTTGTAATGAGGTAAAATTTATATAAAGTTGAAATGCATCAGTCTTAAGAGAATAATCTGATACATCTTAATATATCAACATACCCTTGTTAACGATTTAATCAAGGCATAGAATACTTCCAAACGCCTGAGAAGGTTGTCCTGTGTCACCTTGTAGTCAACCTACCTGGAAAGGCAACCACTGCTTTGATTTCTATTGTCATGGATTAGTTTTGCTTTGGTTTTGAACTTTTTGCAGAATAACATATAAAATATCCTTATTTCTTTCCAACTTCTTTCCATTAACATAATGATTTTGAGATTTATCCATATGCTGTCATATGCATCAATAGTAGTTACTTTATTACTACTGTGTAGTACTCCATGGTATGAATAGTCCATGATTTCTTTAATAGGCTTGCTTGATGAACAGGTTGGTTTTTTCCTAGGTTTTGATATTTTGAATGAAGCTGCTATGAACAAAGTCTGATACAAGTCTTTTAGGGTATTTCTCTTGGAAAAATAATTAGGAGTGAATAGTTGAGTACATTTAACTTTACAAGAAAAAGTCAAATAGTTTTCAAATTGGTTGTACCATTTCATACATCCACTAGAAATGTATGAGTGTTCCATTGTTCCAGACTGTGACCAATACTTGTTCTTTTTAATCCAGCTATTCTAGTGAGTATAAAATGCTGTCATATACTGGTTTTAATTACCCTGATAAATAATGATATTAAGCACTTTTTCATATGCTTATTAACCACTCCTAGACATTTTTTTTGTGAATTGTCTTTTGTCTATATTTGATGAAAGGAGAGTTGTCTTTTTGTTTTGTTGTTATTATATATTTAAGGTACAAGTTTTTTTGTTTAAAATATACGCTTTTCAACTACGTTGTCTCATTTTTGTGGCCAGCCTCTTCACTTTTTCGTGGAGTCTTAAAAAAATTTTTTTTTAATTGTATTATTATTTTGTTTTTAGAGACTGAGTTTCACTATGTTTTCCAGGCTGGTCTCAAACTCTTGAGCTTAATCCTCCCGCCTCAGCCTCACAAAGTTCTGAGATTACAGGCATGAGCAACTGAGCCAGGGTGCATATTATCTATTCCTTAGCCTTTTGTTTGTGATGTTATTGTAAATTGGATATTAAAATTTTATTTTCAATTATTGGTTGTTGTTCTATAGAAACACAATTGATTTAAGGATAATGATCCTGTGTCTTAAGAACTTGCTAAATAAATGTATAGGTTTGGCAATTGTTTTGAAGATTCCCTATGATACTCTATGTAATCAACCATATTATCTGTAAATAAAGATGATTTTGTGTGTATTTTTTCCCAATCATTACTGCATCTCATCCCCCTATTTCACTGGCTATACTTTCAGTATAATGTTAAGTAAAACTTGTAAGTACAACTAGTATCATTCTGAATATTAAAAGGAAAACATACAGTATTACATCATTGCTTTTAATTTTAGCTATAGGTTTGTGCAGATGCTGTTATCAGATTGAGAAAATTTTCTCCTATTCTTAGTTTGCTGAGAAACTTTTATCATCAGTGGACGTTGAATAATATCAAATGTTTATTTCTATATTTTAGTAGTTTATTGAGCTAAAATTGACGTACAATAAATCCCACATATATAAAGTGTACAATTTGATAAGACTTTTTTTTTTTTTTTTGAGTTGGAGACAGGGTCTCACTTTGTCACCCAGGCTGGAGTGCAGTGTCATGATCTGGGCTCACTTGACCTCTGGGATTCAAGTGATCCTCCTGCCTCAGTCCCCCAAGTAGCTGGGACTACAGATATCACCATCACACCTGGCTAATTTTTGTATTTTTTGTAGAGACAGAGTTTCACCATGTTGCCCATCTGGTCTTGAACTTCTGAGCTCAAGTGATTTGCCTGCCTGTGCTTCCCAAAGTGTTAGGATTACAGGCATAAGCCACTGTGCCCAGCTGTAAGCTTTGATATATGAATACACCTGTGAAACATCACCACCACACTCAAAATAATGAACATTTCAAACATCCTCATTTATTTAGATTTTCTTTCTTAGTGACGCTTTGTAGTTTCCAGTGCTTCAGGCTGTAAATGCCTTACATTAGATTTGTTGCTAAGTGGCTCATACTTTTGTTGTTTCTGTAAGTGAATGTTCATTTCAATTACCAATCATACCTAGTACATGTGGAGCAGGACAAGCCGCAGACAAAATCCCTCAGACACACCGAGTTGAAGAAGGAAGGGCTTTATTCGGCCGGGAGCTTCAGCAAGACTCATATCGCCAACAACTGAGCTCCCTGAGTGAGCAATTACTGTCCCTTTTAAGGGCTCACAACTCTAAGGGGGTGCACGTGAGAGGGTCGTGATCGATTGAGCAAGCAGCGGGTATGTGACTGGGGGCTGCACGCACCGGTAATTAGAACAGAATAGAACAGGACTGGGATCTTCACAGTGCTTTTCTTATGTAAATAACCGATTAGGTCAGGGGTTGATCTTTAACTACCAGGCCCAGGGTGTGGTGCCAGGCTGTCTGCTTGTGGATTTCATTTCTGCCTTTTAGTTTTTACTTCTTTTTTCTTTGGAGACAGAAATTGGGCATAAGACAATATGAGGGGTGGTCTCTTCCCTTATTCGGAAATGTATTTTGTATTTTTATATTCACCTTGTATTCTGTAAACTTGCTAAACTTACATATTAGTTCCAGTTGGATTTTTGTAGATTCTCTAAGTTTTAATACGGATTATTATGTCATCCGTGAATAATAAGTGTTTTACTTTGTCATTTTCAATTTAGATGCCTTTTATTTCCTTTCACTGACTTAATTGTAGTGGCTAGAGACTCCAGGGCAATGTTAAATACAAGTGGTATCCTTGCCTTGCTTCTGATCCTAAGGGAAAGGCTTTCAGTCTTTGACTCCTAAGTGTAATGTTAGCTGCTGAAGGTGAAGAAGTAACTTGTTTTTCCTAAATTGATGGCTTTTTAAAAAAATTCCGGAATAATATTGGATTTTATCAAATTATTTTTCTGCATCTATTAAGATGATCATGTGGTAATTCTTTTACAACTCATTAATATGATGAATTGTATTTATTGATTTCCAAATGTTGAACCAACCTTGCTTTCCTGGGACAAGCCTCACTTGGTTTTGATGTAGTAATTAAAAACTATACATTATTACACTTAGCTTACTAAAATTCTGATAAGAATGTTCACATCTATGTTTATAAAAGAAATTGATCTATAAATTTATTTTCTTATAATTTCTTCATCTGGTTTTGCTCTCAGAGTAATGTTGGTTTCATGGAGTAAATTACTAAGAATTCTCTCCTATCCAATATTCTAGAAGAGTTGTGAAGGCTCAGTATTATTTTTCCTGAATGTGCTTATTTATTCTTTACTTTCACCCATTAAGCCATTTGTGGCTGGAGATCTTGTAGGAAGATTTTTAACTATAAATTTGATTTGTAGATATCTACAAATTTATTTTCAGATATGGGGCTATACAAGCTATCTATTTATTCTAAAGTAAGCTTTGGCAATTTGTTTATTTCAGGATATTTTTCATTTTATCCAAGTTACCTAATTTATTGGCACAAAATTGTTTACAATATTTTCTTATTATCCTTTTAAATCTGTGATATCTGTAGTGATGCCATTTCTCTTACAGAAAATACTGTTAATTTTTGTCAATCCCTTTTTCCTGATTAGGCTGACTTGAGGTTAATCAATTTTATTAATCTCAGACAACTAGCTTTTGATTTTCAGTTTTTTTCTATTTTTTCTCTCCATTTCACCTATTTCTGCTTTGATAGTTACTATTATTTTTCTTCTGCTTACTTTGATTTAATTTGCTCTTTTTTCTAAAAAAGATTCTAAAGTTAAACATTGAGGCCATTGATATGAATTTTTTTCCAATTTTTACATGGACATTGAGTTCTATAAGATTCCCTGTAAATATTGCCTCCCTCATTCCACAAATTTTGATGGCTTTCATTTTCATTTGGTACAAAAAAATTATCTAGTTTCTCCTTTGATTTATTCTTTGATCTGTGAGTTATCAAGAAGTGTATTATTTCATTTCCAAATGCTTGGAAATGACTTCTAATATAATTCTATTGTTGGTAGAGAGATACTTTTACAAACTCAAATATTTTGAAATGTATTGAGATTTGTCATATAGCATAGAATATGGTCCATCTTGTTAAATGATTTGTGTGCACATGAAAAAAAGTGCATAGTCTGCCGCTGTGTCCATTGTTCTATAACTGGCAATTAAATAAAAGTGGTGAATAAGTTATATTTTCCATGTATTCAGATCTTTACGACTTTCAGTTTCTTCTAGCAATTACTGGAGGTAAACAATTAACAAGGAGGAAAATGTAAACCAAGCATACAAATAATTGCTTTCAGAATAAATTATATAAACAAGGTAATTATGAGTAAGAATGTATATTTAAGAAGAAAGAACCTGCTACATCTTACATATACAAAATACATAAGAAATATTATGAGTGGGTAATGCCTCAAAAACACATAACAATTCTAAATGGGTGTGTACCTTATAACCGACTTCAAATTCATGAGGCCAAAACTGGCAGAACAGATATAATAAGCTATCTTTATTGTCATAATTATTAACACTCAGATCACAGTAATTGATAGAAAAAGTTGACAGAAAATCAGCAAAAATGTAGAACACTTGAACAACACTATCAATTAAATTGACATAATTGGTATTTATGAAGTACTTTACTCATAAATAGCTGAAAATAAGTTATTAGTAAGTGAACACAGAATATTCACAATCAGGTCATATTTTGGGTGATAAGTATCAGTAATTTTAAAAGGTTTGAAAACATAAGTGATATATTATGTAACCAACACAGAATTAACGTAGAAATCAAAACCATAAAAAATTGGAAAATTCCCAAATATATGAAAATTGAACAATGAATTTCTACACACCCACAATTCATGTGATAAATTACACAGCTCTCTTTCCCATCTTGCAAGTTGATGAGTGAAAAATTTGAGAAGCCCAATAATAAAAAGAAGAAACCTGAAGCCAAGAAGGCTATAAGGCCAGTGGTCAGGTTAAAAATGTTAACTTGAAGGCTAAACAACCCAAGAAGAGTAAGCCTCACTGCAGACAAAATCCTGTCATCATCATTGAAGGAATTCGCAAACATTCCCAATCTGCTACATATTTCTGAAAGGTCATATACAAGATGAAGTATTTAGCTGCAGAATCCAGGTGGGTTTTTTTTTTTTTTGGTTTTGTTTTTTGTTTTTTGTTTTTTTTTAAAAAAAGAGTTTCTTGTCACTGACGCAGAACCAGTTGGTGGTCATACGAATGTGGTACCTGAGTGATTAAACTTCACAAAACATCTAGATACTATTCTACTGAAGATGAGCCTCAAAGGCTGTTGAGCCACAACAAAAACTCTTTCAGTCAGCATGTGAAACAAATGTGAGCTAGCATCTCTCCTATGACCATTCTACTTATCCTCACTGGGCACTACAGGGCAATAGACTGGTTTCTCTAAAGCAGTTGGGCAATGGCTTGTTACTTGTGACTGGACCTATGGTTCTCAATCAGTTTCTTCTGCATAGAACACACCAGAAATTTGTCATTGCCACCTCCACAAAAATTGATATCAATGACACAAAAATCCCCCAGCATCTCACTGATGTTTACTGCAAACAGCAGCAGCCATAGAAGCTCAGACACCAGAAAGATGAGATCTTAGCCACAGAAAAAGAGAAATACGAGATTACAGAGCAGTGCAAGGTTGATCAGAAGGCTGCAGACTTGCAAAAGTTACCAAAAATTAAAGTTATTCCTCAGCTCCAGGGCTACCTGTGATCTGTGTTTGCCCAATGAATAGAGTTTATCCTCACAAATCGGTTTTCTAAATTTCTTACAAAGAACTTAATTAAATAACTGATACATTTTTGTAGGAAAAGGAGTAAAAAATAAATTACATGGCAAGTTAGAAAATATTTTGAATCTAATAAAATTTTAAAATATCAAAATTTGTGATGTGTAACTGCAACAAACTAAATGTATGCCACTTCCCACCGAAAAAATTTTATGTTGAAATTCTAAACCATAGTGGGAAGATTGTAGAAGGTGGAGACTTTGGGAGATAATTAGGTCATATGTGTGGAACTCTCATGAATGGGATTAGTGCCCTTATAAAAGAGACCCCAGAGAACTCTCTTGCCCTTTTTGTTTTGTTGTTGTTGTTGTTATATAAGAATGCAACAATAAATTAGTCTGTAACTCACATGAGGGTCACCAGTAGAACCTGACTGTGCTAGCTGGCAGCCTCATCTCTGACTTCCAGCCTCCAGAAGTGTGAGACACTTGTTAGGCTACCCAGTATCTGTGGTAATTTTTTCTGGCAGTCAAACAGACTAAGACAATAATTAAAGAAAATTTATGGGGATAGAAAATCTTAAATCAATATTGTAAGCTTCTTAAGAACACAGAAAAAAAAAAAAGAGCAAATTAGCAGAAAGGAAGCAAAAGGAAAAATAATTAACATAAGAGAAGACATTAATTACATGGAAAAGAGAAAAACAATAGAGAAAAATCAATTAACCCCAAAACTGGTTCTACGTAATGACCAACAAAAATAATAAACTTTCAGCAAGTCTGATCAGGAAAAAGAAAGCAAATACAGTATACAAATTACCAAAAGGAGCAATGAAAGAGGTGGAATCACTAAAGATTCCATTGACATTAAAGGTTAATAAGAGAATATTATAATCAATTTTATACTGACAAATTCTACAATGTAGATGAAAGAGACATATTTGTTGAAAGACACAGCCTACCAAAACTCACTCAAGGGGAAATCGATAACATTGACTAGCCATATGTCTATTAATAAGATTAAACTTGTAGTTTAAATTATTGCCTCAAAGGAAATTCCAGGGTCAAATGACTTCAGTGGTTATGTCTTCCAAATTTAAAGAACTGACAATAATTTCACATAAAATTTTCAATAAAAATTATAAAAGAGAAAAAACTATTTCTAAAATGTATTGAAATCTGTATTTTGATGATTCAAAGACCAGACAGATGTAACAAGAAAAGAAAAATCACAGGCCAATATCACTAATGAAAATAGATGTAAACATCTATTAAAGTATTAAGTAAATTGAATTATGCAATATAGAAATAGAGAAATATGTCATGATCAAGTACAGTTCTTCCCAGATATGCAGAGTTAGTTCAATTTTTAAAAAATCAGTCAATGTAATTCTCACCATATTAACAACCCCAAAAAGAAAAAGATGAAGTAAAAATATTTGACAAAGTTTACTCCTATTAATGATAAAAACTCTTACTAACTAGGAATAAAATGGCACTCTTCAAGCTAATGGTGTACATATATACAAATCCTACTGCTAACATACTAAATAGTAAGAGACTGAATTTTTTCTCCCTGTGTTCAGAAACAAGGCAAGGATATATGTTCTTACCATTTCCATTTAACATTGTATTTAAGTTCCTGGCCAATACAATAAGGAAAGACAAACAAATATATAGAGTTAAGTGGAAGAAGAAACACACCTTTATTCACAAATAACATGATTGTCTATATAAAAAAATCCAAATAAATCTAATAAGAACAGCATGGTACACCATAGCACAAAAGCAGACACATAGATCGATGGAACAAGACAGAGAACCCAGAAATAAAGTCACACAGATATACAACCATCTGATCTTTGACAAAGTCAATAAAAACAAGCAATGGAGAAAGGACTCCTTAATCAATAAATGGTGCTGGGATTACTAGCTAGCCATATGCCTGAGAATGAAACTAGACCCCTACATTTCAACATAAACAAAAATTAACCCAAGACTGATTAAACACTTACATTTCATACCTCAAATTATAAAATTCTTAGAAAAAAACCTAGGAAATACCACCTGTTCATCAGCCTTGGCAAATAATTTATGACTAAGTCCTTAAAAGTAATTGCAACGAAACAAAAATAAACAAATGAAACCTAATTAAACTAAAGAGATTTTGCACAGCAAAAGAAACTATCAACAAAGTAAACAGACAACCTACAGAATGAGAGAAGATATTTGCAAACTATGTATCCGACAAAGGTCTATACTGGGCATATACTCAAAGGATTATAAATCATGCTGCTATAAAGACACATGCACACGTATGTTTATAGTGGCACTATTCACAATAGCAAAGACTTGGAACCAACCCAAATGTCCATCAATGATAGACTTGATTAAGAAAATGTGGCACACATAAACCATGGAATACTATGCAGCCATAAAAAAGGATGAGTTCATGCCCTTTGTAGGGACATGGATGAAGCTAGAAACCATCATTCTGAGCAAACTATCACAAGAACAGAAAACGAAACACCACATTTTCTCACTCATAGGTGGGAATTGAACAATGAGAACACTTGGATACAGGGAGGGGAACATTACACACCAGGGCCTGTTGTGGAGTAGGGGGAGGGGGGAGGGATGGCATTGGGAGATATACCTAATGTAAATAACGAGTTGATGGGTGCAGCACACCAACATGGCACATGTATACATATGTAACAAACCCACACGTTGTGCACATGTACCCTAAAACGTAAAGTATAATAATAATAATTTTTTAAAAAAGGTCTAATATTCAGAATCTGTAAGAAAATTAAACAATTCAACAAGCAAAAAACAAAGGACAGGCAAAAGACAAAAACAAACACTTTTCAAAAGAAAACCTACAAATGGCCAACAAATATATGTTAAAATGTTCCATACCACTAATCATCAGAGACATGCAAGTCAAAACCACAATGAGATACCATCACACACCAGTCAGGGTGGCTATTACTAAAAAGCAAAACAAACAAACAAACAAAAAACAGATGCTGACGAGGTTGTGGAGGAAAGAGAACACTTACACATTGTTGGTGAAAATGTAAATTAGTTCAGCAACTGTGAAAAGCAGTTTGGAGATTTCTCAAAGAACTTAAAACACAACTACTATTCAATTCAGCAATCCTATTACTGGGCATATACCCAAAGGAAAATAAATGATTCTACCAAAAAGACACAAACACATGTATGTTCACTGCAGCACTATTCACAATAGCAAAGATGTGGAATCACCCTAGATGCTCATGAGTGGTGAACTGGATAAAGAAAATGTGGTACATACACATGATGGAATAATACGTAGCCATAAAAAGAAAAAAATCATGTCATTTGAAGCAACATGAATGTGGCTGGAGACCATTATTTTAAGCAAATTAACACAGGAACAGAAAACCAAATACCACACGTTCTCTCATAAGTGGAAGCTAAACATTGAGTACACATGCAACTAAAGATGGGAAAAACAGACACTGGGGACTACTTGAGGGAGGGAAGAAGGGAGACAAGGGTTAAAAAATTATCTATTGGGTATAATGCTCACTACCCAGGAGATGGAATCATTTGTACCACAAACCTCAGCATCATTCAATATACCCATGTAACAAACCTGCACATGTACCCTGTGAACATAAATAAAAGTTGAGATTTTAAAAAAACTAATTTGAAAAAGCTACAAAAGATAATATGTAAGTTTAGTGGGATCCAAGGCTTCAAGGTGAATATACAAAATCAATTGTATTTGTATATATTATAAAGGAATCACTGAAAATAAAACAAAAAAATTCAAATTATTTGTGATAACATCAAATATATAAAATGATTGGGATTACATTTTTAAAATAGCTGCAATATCTGTAACTAAGAGCTATAAATAATTGGTAAGAAAATGTAAGAATATCTAAATAAATGGAGAAATATGTCATGTTTATGGATCAGAAGATTCAATACTCATACAATTATTTAAATAGATCTATAGATTCAATGCAATCCCAATAAATATTCTGGCAGCCTTTTTTTGGAAAAAGATTGCAAGCTGATTCTAAAATTTATGAGAAAATCAAAGGACTAGGAAAGGCAAAGTAGTTTTGAATAAGAACAGAGTTAGAGGACTCACTGATTGCAAGAATGATTGTAAAGGTATAACAATCATGAGAGTGTGGCATTGGTTTAAGTATAGACATATAGATTAACAGAACAGAGGAGAGAGTTTAGAAAGAGATACACATGTACATTGTAATTGATATCAAAGTATCAAGCTATTTTAATAGAGAACGTATATTCTTTCCAACTCATTGTGCTAAAATGATTGGACATCCAAATGCAAAAATAAAAAACAAACAAAAACTTCAATTTAACTTACCTGACACATACGCATGATAGTTCTAATGGGCTCATAAACTTAAATGTAAAAGCCAAACTATGAAACTTATAAAAATTAACTTAGGAGAAAATTTTCACAAATTTGAAAAGAAAGTATTAATTAAATAGAACAGTTAGAACTCTAATCATAAAATGGATAAATTGGGCCAGGTAAGGTGGCTCATGCCTGTAATCCCAGCATTTTGGGAAGCCAAGGCGGGCAGATCATGAGGTTAAGAAATCAAGACCAGCCTGGCCAACTAAGATGGTGAAACCCCATCTCTACTGAAAATACAAAAATTAGCTGGGTGTAGTGGCGCACGCCTGTAGTCCCAGCTACTTGGGAGGCTGAGGCAGGAGAATTGCTTGAACTCAGAAGGCGGAGGTTGCAGTGAGCCCAGATCGCGCCACTGCACTCTAGCCCAGGTGACAGAGTAAGACTCCGTCTCAAAAATAAAATAATAAAATAAAATAAAATAGATAAATTGACAAATTTAACTTTGAAGTTACAGCTATTAAGGAACTAAAAAGACAAGCCACAGAAAGGAAAAAATATTGGTAAAACATATATATGATAAAGGACTCATATCCAGAATATATAAAGAGTTCTTACAATTATATAAGAAGACAGAAGCCCAATTTAGAAATAGATCCAAAGATTGGAATGACTTTTCCATAAAGAAGATATGGAATGGACAACAGGTACATGAAAAGATGTTCGGCATTACTGAAGCAACTACATTGTCTGGAGTACATACCCTGGGATTTGTCATCTCCTGCCAGGAAAATTTAGAACACGAACACACACGAGGAGTTTAGCAGGAGAGGTTTAATAGGTAGAAAAGAAGAGAAAGAGAAACAGCTCTCTCTGTAGAGAGAGAGGGGTCTCTGAGTGTAAAAGACTAGCAGGTAGCAAATGCACTGGATTTTATAGTCCGGTTTGAGAAGACAGTGTCTGATTTACATAGGGCTCACAGATTTGTTCAATCAGGTATGACATTTACATAGCACATAGGGAAGGCTGGCCACCCAGCCCTAATCTTATTATGCAAATGAACTCTTCCATTGACCAGCACCATCTTGTATGCTCCTTACTGTACCACATGACTGATCAAGAGAAGGGAAGATGGGACTGTCATTTTGAACGTGATTGGCACAACTGCTAATTTATGTGTACAACTCGATTTTGCAGGCTACACTTTGTTAGAAAGGAATATGATTTGGGGCTACTTTTCATTAAAAGAAAAATTGTACCAAGGACTTCCATACCCTCACTATCTTCCTAAGAAATCTCTTCTCATCTCCGGTATCATTCCCCACTCTGGAGTGGTAACCCTAACTGATGTTAGGGGGTGTTGGACAACAACTCTTTCCGGCTACCTCTTGCTGAAAAGGACTGTTGTGTGGGGAACAGCAGCTAAGGCTCCCCCTGGGGTCAACCTAAGGGTCCTCGGAAGAAAGGCATGTCTATGCATGGTTCTGTCCGCAGCATCATTTTGAATTTCATTGTTGTCAGCAATTTCAATGGGTTGTAACACTGGTTTGCCTCCACCAGATGTTGCTGAAATGTTAATATGAAAGTGACATTCCTTTTTGGATAAGTGGCATTGGATTTGGGTGGCTAGAGTAACTTTAGGGTTAACCTTGGCTAAATCTTTCCTGCAATTATTAATCCCTTAATGATTTACACAGACAGTCTAAGACATGCTTAAACTTTCCAACTTGTCCTAAACATCCTTCTTTTGAACAACCAGCATTTCTCTTCAGGACAAGTATTTACCATACAAGATCATTTCTTACATAGAATCTCTTTCCTTTATAACCTTCTTTGCATAGCCAGAGTGTGACATATTACCAAACCCAATAGTAACAGACTCAGGGATAGTAAAACTTTCATGCTCTCTTTTTGTTTGTAGCTATTATCCCTGCTATACAGATAATAAGCAAAATACTATAGCAATGGAAACCAATATTTCAGTTAGAAGATGCTACTGTGTATAGCTCCCCAGCAAATAGTAGGGTGAGTAGCAATTCCTGAAAGGGTGATGTAGTAGATTATTTATTTTCATTTAAAATTTACTTGCCAAGATACAGAATTTCCCTTTGGGGGTCTATGAAGTTCCTTGGTTTTATTTTCCCAAACAAAGAAACCTCTGGGTTATGGGCACCATACTCACTTTAATTACCTGGTAGAATTTGCAGGATAATTGCCCAGAACTAGCATCTTGATCCAGATATTTACATTACCCATCCCTTTTTGTTTCTTCCCAGCTACAGGAGATTACCACTTGATTCACAGGAACAAGCAGGGTTAGTTTAAAATGTAGGCAAAAACTTAAAAACAATTAATGAGACTAGGATTTAATGACAAATGTATGATAAGCTTTGGAGCATAATTTCTCTCTCCAGTCCTCATTTTTGGTAAAAAACAAATTACGATAGGACCACATTGTTCATAGAATAAACTTTAGTCTTACACTTGGCCTGATTATTTGCATAAAGTACAGTAAGAATAATTATCTCTACATAGGCTTTTTGGATTGGCTTTGATGGAACTCTGTCCCATGCAGAATTTCAGATAAGACCTTTTAAAGCCAACCCCAGCCATGGGTTTGTATCCTCAAATACCTGTGAGTTGGGTGATCCTTTTCTCGTAAGATCCCAAGATAAACTTGGAGCTACCAGACCTGTTAGAAAGGGACATTCTTTACTGACCACAGGTTAGGAACTTTCTACAGGGACTGTTTAGACAAGGTATGAGGCAGGCCATTTATCCTCATGGAGTATTTACCGGCTCTGCAATTTGAGATTGACTCCTTAAGGGGAAGCATACCCTTCCAGTCAAAGTCTTGATAAAACAACTAGATTTTCCAACTGCATCCTGTTGCAAAAGACAAATGGATTCTTGGCTGGGCACGGTGGCTCACACCTGTAATCACAGCGCTTTGGGAGGCTGAGGTGGGCTGATCACCTGAGGTCAGGAGTTTGAGACCAGCCTGACCAACATGGTGAAACTGTCTCTACTAAAAATACAAAAAAAAATTAGCCAGACATGGTGGCAGGCACCTGTAATCCCAGCTACTTGGGAGGCTGAGGCAGGAGAATTGCTTGAACCCAGGAGGTAGAGGTTGCAGTGAGCTGAGATTGTGCCATTGCACTCCGGCCTGGGCAACAAGAGTGAAACTCCATCTCAAAAATAAATAAATAAATAAATACAAAGAAAAAAAATGGATTCTTATTGCACTGATGCAAACAACCATATTGCCATAAGTTAAGAGTACTCACAGATAGTTTCCAAATTCTAGAGGAACCAGGAAGAGAGAAACAAACATCTCCAAATTTTGTACACAGTAGTATACCTTACTCTATTATTAAAGGCCATAAATAGTTCAAAATAATTTTTCTTGACTCTGAAAAACAAAACAAAGATCAGCAATATTTCAAACAAAAGTCAAAAAGGCTGCGTCAGCTTTCTGAGTGCAGTCCATTTAGTTAATTCTTGTTTTGCTTGATATTCTCGAACATTTCAGTTCTTCATGAGTCTTGGACATTTTTTATCTATTCCAATGCTACAATCTTCAAAACTATTAGAAACCTGCACTTGAAAACACCTGTTAAAGTCTTATAACTTGATTATAATCTATCTTTTAAGAAGGAACAAAGCAAGACAACAATTGTCTGTGAATGACAAAATTTCCAGGGTAGTTACAGTTAAAAACCTGACTGACAAAGAAGTTTAGTTATCTCTGTGGTTTACAATAACTTTAACCTTAATTATGATTGACAGTATATACTGAGACATTACAATTTTAGAAATCCCATGCAATTTTGGAACATATATTAGTATTATTCACCAAAATATAACTTAATGAAGATTGGACATCATTTTGGCAATACCATGTGACTAAACATATCAAATAATCTTATTTACCTCTTCTCTGGATGTGTCCGGGCCCTCTGAACCATCCAGAAAGCCACGCATCAGGAAAGGCAATTTTAAAACTTAAAGTTTGATTTTGGGAGGCCTGTTAAATGTTAGAGGGTTAAAACACTTGATGTTATAAAATAGAATTCCAGGTTGCCATAAATTATTTATTTTGCCAAAATGATGACTCAAAAGGCAAAAACCTTTCACTAGCCTTTACTATTACATGAAAATGTTATTCAAAGTCAAATTTTTCCCTTGCATTAGTTTATTAATGCTAAACCATATTTTGATGAAACCTCATAGAAAATTCCATCTAATCTTAACCAATTTGACCATGAGGTGAAATCTTTAAAAATCCTTTATAACACCTTTTGCTAAAGGGCAGATTAGCATCTGAAGACAACCTTGCTGTGCTTTTATTTCAATGCTCAATTTATGAAAAGACCATATAATACCGTTTTGAATTTAATGTTTACACATTTTTTGCAAGATTAATTTTTACAATCTTACTACAGCTTGCTTAAACCTCTAGCTTTATCTTACCAAATTTAACAGAATTCCTCATCCCTTGGCAAAATTTACATTTCCATGCTTTCTTATGATCTTTTACTAAAAAATACATTTTACTGTTTTTATATAACTTGTATGTAAAACTTTAATGATCTCAAATACATGATAGAATCTTAACTCTTAGCAACTTTTACTTTTGGTGAAAAACCTGGTTAGTAAGCAATTTTAATTATGTACCAGGTGTGGAGCCTAGGACTCAGACAGAAGTGTAGATAAGGTCTCTTTCCAGCATCCAAGCCTTACCTATCTGTAAAGCAGGGAGTATAAAAACTTGGAACATTTAGCAAACCTAGTGTCTAAGTTTTATGATTTCGACAACCTATTTGCATTTTGACAACACTTGCACTTTACTTAAGGCTATTTTTATTTCTTAAAAATTAAAGTCATGTGAACTAAACAATATTTAAGCACTTATTTTTCCTTAAGCCAATCAATTCGATCTCTTTATAGACATTACACACAACACATACATAGTGACACAGACAGAAGATTCAGCACTTGTAAGATATTTTATTTGCCAGTTTCTTAACTGGATTACTGGCTTCAGGGTGGAGACCTTGGAGCAACAAGGCCAGGATAGCATGCATTTTTAGGGCCTAATAAGCAAGCAGAACTGAAGGCAAAGATAGATCCCCAAAATTAAGGGTGCCATTTTATATTGGATCTTGGATCCCCAAAAGGAGAGAGATACTATGCGAGAAGACAGTGCAGTGCTTCTACCATGCATTTCATTGCAAGGCATCCGAAAGCCAATTGTCTTATTTTGTACGCAGGCCATTCTCCATGGGAGTCTCATCTCTTAGTTAAGGGTGGAGATATTTCCATATCTTTTAGGTGACCAACAACAATCTTCTCTGATTCAAATGTGCAGAGGTAAGCATTCCTCCATAACTACTATTAGCCATCACTTAAAATATATTTCCTACCTAGTTATTACACTACAAAACTCTCTCATTATGTGAGGTAATTTGATACCCCCAAACTCAAAACTGTCAGATAACACAATGCAAAACAGAACAGAGCCTTTGATTTTGAGAGGGAACCATCTGCTTTTAATTCCTGAGGTTTCAAGAGGAAAACAGAGGTTTTTTTCTCCCAAGGAGTCCCAGGCTACCAGAAGTTATCTTAGGGCCTCTCCTGTGTGCATTAAGAGTAGAAAGAGAGAAAAAAATGGAGGAAAATAATTCAGTCAGCTGAAAAGAAAAAAAAAATTGTTTTCAGAAAAAAACATTTTTTCAGAAAAACAAGATCCAAGAAGAGAAAAATATAAAGGCCATTTAAATATGCCCATAACTTGAATACTTACTTTTAATTAAGCTGACAACTTCCTTTTTTTTTTTTTTTGAAATGGAATTTCACTCTTGCTGCCCAGGCTGGAGTGTAGTGGCATGATCTAAACTCACTGCAACCTCTGCCTCCCGGATTCAAGCGATTCTCCTGCCTCAGCCCTCCTGAGTAGCTGGGATTACATGTATGTGCCACCACATCCAGCAAATGTTTGTATTATTAGTAGAGACAGGGTTTCACCATGTTGGTCAGGCTGATCTCGAACTCCTGACCTCAGGTGATCCACGTCCCTTGGCCTCCCAAAGTGCTGCTATTACAGGCATGAGTCACCACGCCTGGCCAAAGCTGAGAACTCTTTAAGAAAATCCTTTTAAATCCCTTGTTACTCAACTTTAGCCATGCCAAGCAGTTCAGATTTTCAGCTTTTGAACTTTACAAAAAGTAATTTCACAGGTGAAACCAACAAGCCTTAATTAGGTTATGACTTAACTGTGAATGTACATGGGAGAATGTATGTCTTCTCCCATAGTATCTCTCTCCTTTTGGGGATCCAAAATCCAGTATAAAATAGCACCCTTAATTTTGGGGATCTGTCTTTGCCTTCAGCTCTGCCTGCTTATTAGGCCCTAAAAAAGGTATTTTCAAAGGAGTGATAAGCAGGTTTTGAAACCGTTATTGCAAAATTGTGACTGAGACAATGAAAGAGATCTGACCCAACCAACTCCATTTTGTTTCCAGCCCCCTAGCTGACCTTGTCTATCCCTGGGCATAGGCTAAAACAACTTTGGGAGGAGCCTGGTTTACAGTTTATAGTCTAAAAAAAAAAAGATGACCGTAGTCCCTTCCTAAGATATGAAGATATGCTTCCCTCTTTCCTAGGGACAAGACCAAGAAACTAGCCATAAGATTAGAAACCATGGCTTAGGAGTCATGCACCTGGATGCTACAAGATTTTGACCCTTCTCTAAAGCTCCCAAGATCAGGGCTTAAGATATTTCTTAAACTCTGCCCTTGATGGTTCAGCTGGCACCACCCAGATTGATAAACTGGCTTATCTGATTTTATGGCCTCCACCCAGGAACTGACTTAGCACAAGAATACATCCACCATTGTAAAATGGTGGAGATTAAAACAAAGTATTACCACGTGGTTACAGAGTACGTTTCCAAGGACATGAATCAAGATGGAGGCCTGTAGCCAACCTTGTTAACTGACCATTTTGTTGAGCTGGCTTGAACAACAGGCTTATGGGGTCCTATACCTGTATCCTAACCTAAAGTACCCTTTCTTTTCAGAGAATCATATGGAAAGACACACAAAGTACACCAGATTGGCTACAGCTTAAGACCATCCTCACAAATCCTCTTTCATTAACTAAAACTTAAGAATATAAACAATAATCCTTATCATCCCTTTTACTGGTTTGCGCAGGGAGAGAGAAGCCAAAAGCTTGACTATTAAATTTTTTTTTTACCTTTTTGCTGGCATGTCAGGCTTCTGGGTTCCCTTCCCCCTAACTCAACTCTAAGCCAAGCATTTTAAGGTTTGGGTAAATTAACTTTTCCCAGGTTGGAAGAACATTATAAAAGAGCCATTTTAAACTGTGAAAGATGGAAAAATACCACAGAAAAGTCTAGGGGTTCCAATTAGGGTTGTCAAGAAGTACAACCTCTCTTCCTATTGGGAAACAGGAGACATGTTGCTCATCTCCAAAATTCTCTGCTGCCTGCAGAGCTGCCTGTTTTTCAGCCGCAGTTAGGATTTGGCTTAGGAGCAGTCTAACATCCCTTCATGAGAGGTCAAACACCTGAGGTAAATTTTAGAAACCTGTCATATACCTATCAGGGTCATTAGAAAATTGCTCTAAATCTCCCTTTATTTGTCTAAGGTACTGTAATGAGAAGGGAACCTGAGGGAGCCCTGAAAAAGGGGCTAACTGGAAGTTGCTTCTCTAACTTTGGAGAATCATTCTCCATAGGCCCGCCTGATATGACTACTAAAAGAGATGGGTTGATTTTGTAATTCCTGCAAAAGGTCTAGTAAGAAGGCCATGCCCTTGCGCAAAAGAAAATGAGCCACTTTTTCTTTAAATTCTTAGGGTCAAAGGAGTCCCTGAGCTTCAGGATACACTCCAGAGGGTTGCAAGCTAAAGATGATCTGTTACCTATCTAGAAAGAGAAGCAAGAAATAGGCATTCCTTTAGTCTCTTTCCTTTTGTCGTGACCCAGGGTGGACAGGAAGACAATGGGGGCGTCCCCCCTGCTGTTTTCCCTCCACGGTTCCTGAGTCATGGCACCTTGTTGAGTGTGCCATCCATGGTTGCAGGCATGACCCCCAGCCATGGAACCAGAGAAACTAAGTGATTAGGATGAGTCACACTCACCCATGTGGTTCTAGTCCTGTACCTGTAATTTCCTGTGATTTCCTTTTAACTTCCTAGACTTGTGTGACTTATCTGGCTCCCCAAAATATGTGTCTTAGGAGAGACTATGTGACAGTTGCAATTCCCTCCTTAATGGAGGAAGTGTGCTGGTTTGAACTCTATACCCTGCTATTATGGCCTGTGCTAAAGTGTCTACCCTTAGAGAATGGTTCTGGTTAACTTCTAAACTTAAAATCCCTTTACTAATTAAGTATTATTTAAATTGGAGGCAGAATAGGTACCTTAAAAATATAGGGACCAAATGACTGTTTTTCTGCTGATGAGACAATATCAAGACTAAAATTTGGTTCTGGCGGCCATTTTAGGTAGAGTTTTCTTGTTCACAGAAGCAGTATAAAGCTTGAGTTCTACTAGAGGGGCACAAAAAGGGAGAATTCAGAATCTAGAGTGTTTTGGTAAAGGGCAGAAAATGTGCC
The DNA here is from genome assembly GCF_049350105.2 of Macaca mulatta. Classification (NCBI taxonomy): domain Eukaryota; kingdom Metazoa; phylum Chordata; class Mammalia; order Primates; family Cercopithecidae; genus Macaca; species Macaca mulatta. The sequence goes on along the minus strand of NC_133409.1, from coordinate 159,984,851 downwards.
TCACTGAGAAGGTCCCCATTCCATTAGGTGGCATTGTTGACCTTGAAATGCCAAGTGTTCTCCAGACTAAGGGCAGAGTGACCTTGACATGCCATGTGCTCTACATACCAAGGGCAGTGAGAGACCTGGAAATGCTATGTGCTCTCCAGACCAAGAACAGAGAGTGACGCTCACTATGTGTGTGTGTGAGGGGGAACTCTGTTTCTAGAAAATCATAAAAACACTTTCCCTTGGGTTATATCCCCAGTTACCATGACATTTCCTGACCTTGCCAAACAAGAATACTTTCCTGAACTATAAAACTTTCCACACATTGCATACACACAGAAGATAAGAGATATGGTGGCCATGTACAGGAAAGGAGGAAATTACAATAGAAAAGTTGAAGATCCTGTTGCTAACACCCCATCGGATGGTTAAAGGCTGGGTCAGTCCAGAAGCCTTTGGGTAACACCGGGGGATAGGCCCAGCCAGAAATCCTCAGTTGCTCCAAAACGTCTTCCAGCCCCATGTGACAGCTAAGTCCTCTGTGAAAGGAAGCTGGTTCAAACATAGGCAACATGCCCAGCAACCCATGGGTGCTGGGGGATTCTCCATATTCTCCCCAGTAAGCCTGTCCCCCAAGTCTTGTAAGGCTGGTGTCCATGCTAATCATTATTAAATGGCTGAAGGGGGCCCAGTATTTGGTTTGATTTGGTTCTAAAATGGAGGCCAAGAGCCCTGAAATAAAAGACAGAGATGGAGTCTGCTTCTCTACTGACTCTTTCAATGCATGTTGTACCTGGGTATCCTTGACAAGCCCCCAGTATGAAGTGGTTACACTGTCTGGTGTATATACACTGGGGTTCGTCATCTCTTGCCAGGAAAATTTAGGACACAGATACACAAGAGGAGTTTAGGAGGGGAGGTTTAATAGGCAGAAGAGAAGAGAAAGAGAAACAGCTCTCTCTACATAGAGAGAGGGGTCTCCGAGCAGAAAAGACTGGCAGGCAGCAGATGTGCTGGATTTTATAGTCAGGTTTGGGAAGGCAGTGTCTGATTTACGTAAGGCTCACAGATTGGTTCAGGCAGGTATGACATTTACATAGTGCATGGGGAAGGCTGGCTTCCCCACCCTAATCTTATTATGCAAATGAACTTTCCCATTGACCCACACCACCTAATTGTACACATGGCTGATAAAGAGAAGGGGAGATGAGGTCACCATTTTGAACGTGATTGGCGCAACTGCCGGCATCTACGTCTGCAACTTGATTTTACAGGCCACTCTTTGCTAGAAAAGAAAATGATTTGGGGCTGCTTTTCATTAAAACGAAAACCTTACCGAGAACTTCTGTACCCCTCTCAGTATCTGCCTAAGTAATTTCTTCTTAACTCCTGTATTGTTACCAGCCATTAGGAAAATGCAAATTAAAACTACAATGAGGAACCACCACACACCAATTAGAATACCTAAAATTAAAAATCTGACTAAATCAAGAATTGTAGAGCAATTAGAAACATTTTATGTTCCTAGTAGGAATGCAAAATTGTATTATCAGTTTGGTAAACATTTTTGCTACTTTCCTATAGAGCTATACAGACATTTTCCTTAACCTAGCAATCCCACTCTTAGATATTGACTCAAGAAAAATGAAACATATGTTTATACAAAGACTTGTACTCTAATGTTCAAAGTAGCTTTATAGCCTAAGTGGAAATAACCCAAGAGCACACCAACTGGTGAATAGATAAGTAAACACTACTATGTTGATATAATGGAATACTACTCAGCAACAAAAAGAAATAAGCTACTGATGCTATGCAACAAAGTAGACGCCTCTTAAAAGCATTATGCTGAGAAAGAAGCCAGACAAAAGTGATTACGCAGTCAATGACTCTATCTAAAAGACATTTTAGAAAGTAAAACTATAGTGAAAGAAAGCAGATAAATTTTCAAATGGCTAAAGGTGGGGTAGGTATAGGAGATTAACTCTGAAGGGGCAAAGAGAATCTTTTGGGGTGATGGAAATATTCCACATCATGTTTCTGGTATGTTTACTTGATTAAGTGTATTTGCCCAAACTCATTGAATTGTAACCTTTAAATTTGGTGAATTTTATTATATGTAAATCATACATCAACAGCTCTGATTAAAAATAATAGAATTCCAAGATTGTCAAAGAAATATCCTAAGGTAGTAAGTGGCAAAACAATACTAATATAGAGAAAAGAAAATTTCCGAAGAGTAGATTTATATCCTGAATTATTTCTCCAAGGATCAATGACTTAGAATAGCTTAAAGAACTACCTGTTTTAAAGGTATGTGAATTTTAATGGGAGAACTCTATTTGAATTCAGGTAAGAGGGGTGTGTGTGGGGGGGGGGGGGGGCTGGAGAGCTGTAAAGGCTGTGAATCATGGAGCAAGTTGCTATAAAGGGTGGAGACCAAAGCCTCCTTGTACAGTTGTCTCAAGGGAGTCAATGAAGAAAGGATGAACTTCATCCTGACTCTAGGAGACACATTGTCAAGAGTCTGGTCAGGTAGGTTCCTTGGGAAGGCTGGCTGGATTTGCAGCATTGCTTTGAAAACTCTTTGCTTATAAATGCTCCCTGTTTGCATGCAGTAATTCACTGCCCTGAGTTAACATACCCCGTGTGTAAGAGTCTCTCCTCGGCGGAGCTTGCAGTGAGCTGAGATCCGGCCACTGCACTCCAGCCTGGGCAACAAAGCGAGACTCCGTCTCAAAAACAAAAACAAAAACAAACAAACAAAAAAAGAGTCTCTCCTCAAGAATAGAAAGGGTGCAGATTTGCTGCTAATATGCAAAGTATTTCATTTAGTAATGGCTTTCAGTAGGCCATTTAAAGCTCTCCTACTGTTATAGTAATAGATCGGATCTATAAATTGTTTGCGAACAGTCAATGTTTGTACTAAATACAATCAAATGGCAATACACCTCTAAAGTAAACAAATGAGTTCTTATTCTGTGCAATTTTCTCCAAACAAAATTAATCTTACCACCATTTCCTGCTGCAAGTAATCTGGAAATGACATTTTATCCCAATCTACTTGGAGGCTTTCTGAGAATACCAGAGGTTCCCTGGATTCCCTGCCTGTTCCTTGCCTCCTTAGCAGACAAAGAGGCCTTGGTTTCCACACTTTGACTTATGGTAGACCATCCTTGCTCCGTGATAGAGTACATCCCTTTTTTGCTCCTGAAAGCAATGGGTGCTCACAATTTTACTTTGGACCCAGAGAACAAGCAGAAGTGGGAAAGGCATGGTAATGAAATAATAGAGCTGGTGGTTGGAATGTTTGTTCATTTTCCCAGTGAACTGTGACCTGATCAGTTGTATTTATTTGCCAGATACAACAAGATGCAAGTGATGAGACAGTTTAAGAATTGTTAAAAGTAGCTGAGATACACAATGACTGACGCTGGTCCTATTATTTTCTCTTCCAGAAATCAGGATGCAGATCAGAGTTTTGGTAGCAACCTAGAATTTGTACATATTTGTATTTCATTTCATTATTACTCCCCACAAACATGTCCTAATTTCTCCAGACTTGATTATCTCCTCCACCACACCTATCTTTTCCCATAAAAAAATCCAACAAATGAACACAAATAAAAATACCCCTTCTTGGTAAACTGTATACAATAGAGTCTTTTTTCAGTTTGTTAATCAATATAGGTAACATGTAGCTATATTTAGCTAATTGTTTCAGAAAGGATTGCCATGGGACATGCAAGACTTTATATTAGCATGACAGTATTCATCTGGAAAATATTTAATCACCTCCACATAACTTTTGCCTTCTGCCACTTGTTTGGCCCTATCAGAGTGGTTGCAGATGAAAGAAAAATAAAAATTCTACAAATTCACAGTCATCCCTGTGTATCTGAGGGATATTGACTCCAGGACCCCCTGGATACCACAAATCAAGGGTCTTAGATAAAATTGCTTAGTATATGCACGAACATCCTCAGGTCTACATTACTTATAATGCCTAATACAGTGTAAGTGCTGTGTAAATGGTTGTTAAATTGTAATTTTTGTTTGTATTATTCCTATTGTCATATTGTTATTTTTTTTTTCCTGCAAATATCTTTGATCCATGGTTGTCTGAATCAGCAGATATGGAACTTGTGAATGCAGAAGCCATCTAAGCACAATTACTATAAACTTTTATTTCCCTTCAGAGACTTACAAGGCCTTACAAGGTCTTATAAGGGGAAGGGGGCAATCCCTTGCTCTGTTTTAATTCAGAAGGTCTTTTGAAATCTTCTGTAGCTTCCAGGCTAAACAATCAGTATTTGGGAAAAATATTCTAATGGTGTAATCACAGAGTCATGGAATTTTACAGCATGTAGAGACCATCAAAATCAAATCCAACCCCAGACAATTGAGATTTAAGGAATTTTAATGAATTTATTCTTGAACATGTGGCTTGTGCCAAAGTCTATAATTTATTATTATATTATTATTATTATTATACTTTAAGTTCTGGGGTACATGTGCATAACGTGCAGGTTTGTTACATAGGTATGTATGTGCCATGGTGGTTTGCTGCACCCATAAACTCATCACTTACATTAGATATTTCTTCTAATGCTATCCCTCACCCAGTCCCGACCCCAGGACAGGCCTCAGTGTGTGATGTTCTCCTCCCTGTGTCCATGTGTTCTCATTGTTCAACTGCCACTTATGAGTGAGAACATGCAGTGTTTGTTTTTCTCTTCTTGTGTTACTGTGCTGAGAATGATGGTTTCCAAATTCATCCATGTCCCTGCAAATGACATGAACTCATCCTTTTTTATGGCTGCATAGTATTCCATTGTGTATATGTGTCACATTTTCTTTATCCAGTCTATAATTGATGGGCATTTCGGTTGGTTCCCAGACTTTGCTATTGTAAACAGTGTTGCAATAAACATTCGTGTGCATGTGTCTTTATAGCGGAATGATTTATAATCCTTTGGGTATATACCCAGTAATGGGATGGCTGGGTCAAATGATATTACTAGTTTTAGATCCTTTAGGAGTTGCCAAACTGCCTTCCACAATGGTTGAACTAATTTAAACTCCCACCAACCGTGTAAAAGTGTTCCTATTTGTCCACATCCTCTCCAGAATCTGTTGTTTCCTGACTTTTTAATGATCACCATTCTAACTGGCATGAGACAGTATCTCACTGTGGTTTTGATTTGCATTTCTCTAATGACCAGTGATGATGAGCATTTTTTAATAAGTTTGTTATGCATAACAAATGCATAAATGTCTTCTTTTGAGAAGTGTCTGTTCATATCCTTTGCCCACTTTTTGATGGGGTTGCTTTTTTTTGTAAATTGGTTTAAGTTCTTTATAGATTTTGGATATTAGCTCTTTGTTAAATGGATAGATTGCAAAAATTTTCTCCCATTCTCTATGTTGTGTGCTCACTCTGATGACAGTTTCTTTTGCAGTGCAGAAGCTCTTTAGTTTAATTATATCCCATTTGTCTATTTTGGATTTTGTTGCCATTGCTTTTTGTGTTTTAGTCATGAACTATTCGCCCATGCCTATGTTCTGAATGGTATTGCCTAGGTTTATGGGTTTAGGTCTTACATTTAAGTCTTAAATTCACCTTGAGTTAATTTTTGTATAAGGTTTAAGGAAGGGATTCAGTTTCAGCTTTCTGCATATGACTAGCCAGTTTTCTCAGCACCATTTATTAAATAGGGAATCCTTTCCCCATTGGTTGTTTTTGTCATGTTTGTCAAAGATCAGATGGTTGTAGACGTGTGGTGCTATTTCTGAGGCTTCTGTTCTGTTCCATTGGTCTGTATATCTGTTTTAGTACCAGTAATATGCTGTTTTGGTTACTGTAGCCTTGTAGTATAGTTTGAAGTCAGGTAGTGTGATGCCTCCAGCTTTGTTCTTTTTGTTTAGGATTGTCTTGGCTATGCAGGCTCATTTTTGGTTCCACATGAAATGTAAAGTATTTTTTCCAATTCTGTGAAGAAAGTCAGTGGTAGCTTGATAAGGATAGCATTGAACCTCTAAATTACTTTGGGCAGTATGGCCATTTTCACATTATTGATTCTTCCTATCCATGAGCATGGAATGTTCTTCCATTTGTTTGTGTCCTCTTTTATTTCATTGAGCAGTGGTTTGTAGTTCTTCTTGAAGAGGTCCTTCACATCCCTTTTAAGTGGTATTCCTTGGTATTTTATTCTCTTTTTAGCAATTGTGAATGGGAGTTCACTCATGATTTGGCTCTCTGTCTGTTATTGGTGTATAGGAATGCTTGTGATTTTTGCACATTGATTTTGTATCCTGAGACCTTGCTGAAGTTGCTTATCAGCTTAAGGAGATTCGGGGCTGAGATGAAGGGGTTTTCTAAAGGTACAATAATATCATCTGCAAACAGAGACAATTTGACTTCCTCTTTTCCTAATTGAATACCCTTTCTTTCTCTTGCCTGATTGCCCTGGCTAGAACTTCCAACACTATGTTGAATAGGAGTGGTAACAGAGGGCATGCTTGTCTTGTGCCAGTTTTCAAAGTGAATGCTTCCAGTTTCCATTCAGTATGATATTGATTGTGGGTTTGTCATAAATAGCAATTATTGTTTTGAGATACATTCCATCAATGCCTAATTTATTGAGAGTTTTTAGCATGAAAAGCTGTTGAATTTTGTCAAAGGCCTTTTCTGCATCTATTAAGATAATCATGTGATTTTTGTTATTGGTTCTGTTTATCGGATGGATTATGTTTACTGATTTGCATATGTTGAACCAGCCTTGCATCCCAGGGATGAAGCTGACCTGATTGTGCTTTTTGATGTGCTGCTGGATTTGCCAATATTTTATTGAAGATTTTTGCATCAATATTCATCAGGGATATTGGCCTAAAATTTTCTGTTTTTGTTGTGTATCTGCCAGATTTTGGTATAAAGATGATGCTGTCCTTATAACATGAGTTAGAGAGGATTCTCTTTTTTTTTTTTTTCTATTAATTGGAATAGTTTCAAAAGGAATGGTACCAGCTCCTCTTTGTACCTCTGCTAGAATTTGGCTGTGAATCCGTCTTGTCCTGGACATTTTTTGGTTGGTAGGCTATTAATTATTGCCTCAATTTCAGAACCTGTTATTGGTCTATTAATAGATTTGACTTCTTCCTGGTTTAGTCTTGGGAGGTTGTATGTGTCCAGGAAGTTATCCATTTCTTCTAGATTTTCTAGTTTATTTGTGTAGAGGTGTTTATAGTATTCTCTGATGGTAGTTTGTATTTCTGTGGGATCAGCGGTGATATACCCTTTATCATTTTTTATTGCATCTATTTGATTCTCCTCTCTTTTCTTATTAGTCTGCCTAGCAGTCTATTTTGTTGGTCTTTTCAAAAAACCAGCTCCTGGATTCATTGATTTTTTGAAGGTTTTTTGTGTCTCTATCTCCTTCAGTTCTGCTCTGATCTTAGTTACTTCTTTTTTTCTGCTAGCATTTGAATTTGTTTGCTCTTGCTTACTTCTCTGGTTCTTTTAGTTGTGATATTATTGTGTCTGTTTTAGATCTTTCCTGCTTTCTCTTGTGGGTATTTAATGCTATCAATTTCCCTCTAAACATTGCTTTAAATGTGTCCCAGAGGTTCCAGTACGTTGTGTCTTTGTTCTCGTTGGTTTCAAAGAACATCTATATTTCTGCCTTAATTTTGTTATTTACCCAGTAGTCATTCAGGAGCAGGTTGTTCAGTTACTATGTAGTTGTGAGGTTTTGAGTGAGTTTCTTAATTCTGAGTGCTAATTTGGCTGCACTGTGGTCTGAGAGACAGTCTGTTGTAATTTCTCTTCTTTTACATTTTCTGAAGAGTGTTTTATTCCAATTATGTGGTCAATTTTAGAATAAGTGTGATGTGGTGCTGAGAAGAATGTATATTCTGTTAATTTGAGGTGGAGAGTTCTGTAGATGTCTATTAGGTCTGCTTGGTCCAGAGCTGAGTTCAAGTCCTGGATATCCTTGTTAATTTTCTGTCTTGTTGATCTAATATTGACAGTGGGGCATTAAAGTCTCTTACTATTATTGTGTGAGAGTCTAAGTCTCTCTGTAGTTCTCTAAGAACTTGCTTTATGAATCTGGGTGCTCCTGTATTGAATGCATATATATTTAGGATAGTTAGCTCTTCTTGTTGAATTGATCCCTTTACCATTATGTAATGCCCTTCTTTGTCTCTTTTGATCTTTGTTGGCTTAAAGTCTGTTTTATCAGAGACTAGGATTGCAGCCCCTGCTTTTTTTGCTTTCCATTTGCTTGGTAGATCTTCCTCCATCCCTTTATTTTGAGTCTACATGTGTCTTTGCACGTGAGATGGAACCAAGTTGGAAAACACTCTTAAGTGTATTATCCAGGAGAACTTCCCCAACCTAGCAAGGCAGGCCAATATTCAATTCAAGAATTGAATAAATTAATTCTCCTGAATACAGCACACCGATGGGTCTTGACTCTATCCAATTTGCCAGTCTGTCTTTTAATTGGGGCACTAACCTGTTTACATTTAAGGTTAATATTGTTATGTATGAATTTCATCCTGTCATTATGATGCCAGCTGATTATCTTGCCTATTAGTTGATGCAGTTTCTTCATAGCATCGATAGTCTTTACAATTTTGCATGTTTTTGCAGTGGCTGCTACTAGTTGTTCCTTTCCATGTTTAGTGCTTCCATCAGGAGCTCTTGCAAGGCAGGCCTGGTGGTGACAAAATCTCTCAGTATTTGCTTGTCTGTAAATAATTTTATTTCTCCTTCACTTAAGAAGCATAGTTTGGCTGGATATGATATTCTGGGTTGAAAATTCTTTTCTTTAAGATTCTTGAACATTGGGCCCCCACTCTCTTCTGGCTTGTAGGGTTTCTGTTGAGAGACCCACTCTTAGTCTGATGGGCTTCCCTTTGTGGGTAACCCGACCTTTCTCTCTGGCTGCCCTTAACATTTTTTCCTTCATTTCAACCTTGGGGAATCTGACAATTATGTGTCTTGGGGTTGTTCTTCTTGAGGAATATCTTTGTGGTGTTCTCTGTATTTCTTGAATTGAATGTTGGCCTGCCTTGCTAGGTTGGGGAAGTCCTCCTGGATAATATACTTAAGAGAGTTTTCCAACCTGGTTCCATTCTCCTTGTCACTTTCAGGTACACCAATCAAACATAGATTTGAACTTTTTACATAGTCCTATATTTCTTGGAGGCTTTGTTCATTTCTTTTCACTCTTTTTTTCTCTAATCTTGTCTTCTTGCTTTATTTCATTAATTTGATCTTAAATCACTGATATCCTTTCCTCCACTTGATCAAATCGGCTACTGAAGCTTGTGTATGCTTCACAAAGTTCTCGTGCTATGTTTTTCAGCTTCATCAGGTCATTTATGTTCTTCCCTATACTGGTTATTCCAGTTAACAATTTGTCTAACCTTTTCTCAAGATTTTTAGGTTCCTTAAAAATATGGGACGCTTCACAAATTTGCACAGGAGCCATGCTAATCTTCTCTGTATCATTCAAATTTTAGTGTATGTGCTGCTAAAGTGAGCACAAAGTCTAGTATTTTTTATTCTCAGTATAATGCTTGTCCACTGCATTAATGGTATGACTACATGTATTGATGAAAAATACATAGTAGATCTAGAAGTACTCTCTACTGGAGGTACTCAGAGCTTTGTGAAATGCTGTGTCTAACATAGGTACTGAAAATCAATTCAGGCCAGGCACTATTGCTGATGACTGTAGTCCCAGCACTCTAGGAGGCTGAGGCTGGCAGATTGCTTAAACCCAAGAGTTTGAGACCAACCTGGTCAGCATGGTGAAATCTTGTCTCTACAAAAAATACAAAAAAAAAAAAAAAAAAGGCAAGGCATGGTGGCATGTGCCTGTAGTCCCAGCTACTAGGGAGTCTGAGGTGGGAGGATCACTTGAGTCCAAGGAGGTTGAGGCTGCAGTGAGCTGAGATCATGCCACTGCTCTCCAGCCTAGGCACAAGAGTGAGACCCAGTCTCAAAAAAATAAAAGAAAATAAATTCAAACACGTGTGACTCATTTACTCCCAATCTACAGCAGTAGGTGGATTATGTAACACAAACTAACAGTAGCAAAAATTTGCCTTTGATGACTTCACTGGATTTTTACCCTATGTCAAATCAATCCTCTTTTTTGGTTTAAATGGGCTCCTAGAATCTTTTGCCTGCTTGTCTCCTCAGAATACATTTGTTTTGCCTGCATTCTTGTCATAATCTATAGAATTTAAATGGGACTTTTGTTCCCACTTCAGCAAGTCGCCTGTGAGGCATCTAGCATATAACCTCCTGCTAGGTGCTGCCAGCCCAGTATTGAACGAGACAGAAATTGTCTTTGCCTTTGTGCTGCTTACAGTCTAGCTTACCAGGAAAATGAGAAGACCCTGCTGTGTCAGCTCTGGGACCCTATATCCAGCGATTTGGGTTCAGTAGGTCTATTTTGGCCCAGGAATCTGAATTTTAACAGGCTTCCCACGTGTTTTTTATGCAAGCTGTCCAAAGACCATGCTTAAAGAAGCACATGTCCTACCACCTACTCAGACAGCTTTGGAAATATGTCTTAAAAGTCAAGGCATTTGTCTCAGTCTGCCCAAACAAAAATACTTTAAACGATAGAAATCTACTTTCTCACAGTTCTGGCAGCTGTAAGTCCGAGATCAAGGTGTCAGCAGGATTGCCTTCTGGTGAGGCTCTCTTTTTGGTTGGTAGATGGCTGCATTCTCTCTGTGTTCTCACATGGCCGAGAGAGAGAATGAGAGAAAGCCCACTGGAGTCTCTTCTTCTAAGGGCACCAATTCCATCGGACCTGGGCTTCATTCACCCTCATGACTTCATGAAACCATAATTATCCCCCAAAGGCCCCACTTCCAAAAAGCATCATCACACCAGGGCTAGGGCTGCAGCATATGAATTTTGGGGGACACAAATCTGTCCATAGCAGCATCTTCAACAAGCCCACTCATTGTCCCTATGACCCTCATTGTTATAGAGCTTGGGGAATCCTGGACTACTGACACTCCAAATAGTCATGACAGAATTAGAATCTACAGGCAGCTTAAGCCTGCTCCCTAAGATTTCTGATGTATTTCTTAAATGAAATAATGGCTAATTAAAAAAAATAAAAATAATAGTTTCAAATTATGTAGCTTAAAGGTAGCTATTAGATGATGTTACTGTGAACATACAAATATCCCCATCCTCAATTGTGATGTCTTTATTGGAGAATTCTAAACAATAAACCTTCTTAAGGGATAGGTGTTTTGTTAGTTCAAGCAATATCTTACATTGCATCTATGCACCTAACATCTCCGCAAATTGTTATGTAAATTCAACCATTCTGAATCAGTGTCAAGAAGTAAGTACAATCACAGTAAAAGGGGTGCTACCTTGCTGTTCTACATCCCTCACCAAGGCCTTTTCCTTTCCTGAGAACAGCAGTTAAATCCTCTGCCCAGCATTTAATCTTTACAGGTTGTGTGGAACATCACGAAAAAGGAAAACACATTACAATCATTTAGGAGTAAGAGCAGAGTGCTGTCAGTATTTCTAGATACCACACATTTCAGATTCTCTTGTATAATTGCCTTGGATCTTGGGAGGGAAAATCTTTCTTATAAGTGAAAACAGACAGATATTTTGGCATCTTTATATTGAGACATCATATATCATAATGCAAGAGTGTGCAAGAGTGATTACCTTATTGGTCTCCAAGCTTTTTCTGGTTCAAGACCTCGGTTCACACTGACCCCCGGCCCCTCATTCTGACTTTTTACCCTGTGTCTTTATCCTAATCATATTTTAAGTCAGTGCCACCCATTTGTTTCTACTGTCTTACGCAAAGTTTTCACAACTTGGTGATTGCTTTTTGGTTGGTTATTAATATATAGTCTGCATTTCCCTTTCAGCTGAGAGCTTGTACTTCTGGCACACAGCAGGTGCTCAAGATATGCTTTGTTGAATGCAGGAATCCTCTGCACTGAGAGACAGTTGTGACAGATATAATATATAGGGCATAGGTTAAGAGATTTGTGTGCATTTTTGCTCAATTGTGTGTGTGTTTCTCCCTCAGAAATAGAATATGAAAAGATATTATTCCTTCCCATTAAGAACACCTGACAGAAGGTCACACTTCAATATAGTTGATATATCATGTTTAGAAAAATGCACTTGTTTTTAAATGGGATTTTCATTCTTATACACTTCCTAGTGCTTACGAAAGAGAGAGAAGCTAATGGACTTGATCTTGCTGGGAGTGTTTTTTATTTTCTATATTTCTCTTCTTGCTAAATAAAAGGGAAAGGTGTGGGTAATTACAGGCTATTGCAATATAATATTCCTGGTAGCCACCATATGAAAGAATCATAAGCATTTTTCATTCCTTTCAACCCAACTAATAGCAGGCAAGTTCACTGCAAGCCAAGTCCTTTAATGCCCATAGAAAATATTTCAAAACTTACTGGTTCAAAATTAAGCTTAATTATTTCTCCCTATTTGCCATATGAGAATTATATAATTTCATCTCAAAAAAGAAAATGAAAGAGAAAGTCAAACAGAACTGGTCCCAGATGATATTATGGGTCTTGACAAATAAGCACACAATGACTTGAGGACAGGCAATTACTTTTGGGAAGCAAACAGAAAGAAATGTCAATGCTCCTTACAATTGAGGTGAACATACTCCTGTTTGTCTACCTTCATACGATTACTAAAAGTGCTCCTCTCATCCTCAAAACTGTTCTGCTTTAGACAAACTACATAATCACCTTATTTATGATTTAAGAACACCTGAAGCTTAACAATTTTAGAAATTTCAAAAGGTATCTAAATAGCAAAATATATCTCCTAGTGTTGGTTTTGTCATTTTTAAATATATTTAGAAAAAGTAATTGTCCTAGAATTTAGAGAAACCACCTCAATTCTTTTCCTCCACATTTAACAGGAGTGGCATATTCTATATTATAATAATGCATTCTATGGTAATCATAAAGAAAAATTTACAAAACTGGTTTAAACTATACAGCATTACAAACATACCAATAATGGCATATTTCAAGAGAACTAAATAGGAAAGCAAACGCAAAACTATCATCAATCTTAAATTGAATGTCCGCCTCAAAAGATAATTTGTTCTCAAAGCAGTGGGGAGATGTATTTTTTCTTTTAGTTCTCTATACTTTGAGTATCTCATATCCTTACCAAAGACATTAGTCCAAAATAAAGTCTTTTGAAAGAATGCTTGCTGAGTTTCAAACCAAGTAGTGGCTTCCATCTATTAGGGATAGCTTTAGAATAAGTCTCTGGAAAATAAGTGTCTCCTTGTGTGAAAGTATTTGAATAGAAGCAAAATAAATGCTCTGTCTCTGAAACATTTCAATATTTTTCAGAGGAAACCCATTTCATGTCTATAATATCTCAGTGCAAATTTTACATAAAACACTATAGGAAAGTCTCCTCTTTCTAGACATTTTTTGAACTCTAAATTTGAAGAAGAAAATGTTAAAATCACAAAAAGTCATAAATAATGTGTGTGCATGCCATTTTATCAATACAATGAAGTTTTTTGTGTCTTTAATGTATGGATAATTTTTAAAGCTTATCTTCATTTTTTTCTTTTTCTTTTTTTTTTTTGGTTTATTACTTGAGGAAACAGAGGTATCAGCTATTTAAAACTGCTTTGAAAATGTGAACCTAGTCAGACACTGCGCACTGAAACAGTGATGAGTCACAGAATAACTATGAAAAACACTGAATTTCATCTCAGGGGACCTGGGTTCTGGTCTAAATTCTACCATAAACTAAATTTGTAGTCCTGTGTCATTCATTTTATATTTCTAAATATAAATTTCCTGATACACAAAAAGAAGCTACATATATTTCCCCTGCCTGTTTCACAGAGTTAACAGGATCAAATAAGAAAACATATGCATGTTATTATTCTCATTCTATTCCATATAAGGTAGACCTGAATAGTACCTTAATTGAGGAAATAAATGACTGTGAAATGCATGAGATTCAGAATCTGATTGGGCTTCCAAGGTTCTTGGCTTGCCAGGTATCTTACCTTTGCAAGTTATTTAACTTTATTAATTCTTTGTTAATGTGCAAAATGGGGATAATAACATTATTAAATTTCTCATGCTTATGAGGTAATGTAAAGTGTCTCACAGGTAAATATTAGCTTTGGGACTTCAGAGCATGACTGCTGTGATGATGATTTCTTGCAATATTAAATAAGTGGTGAAACCACCAGTGCTTCTAGAAACCGGAAATATGTCTACACATATATGGGAGACTCAACAAAATGGACGGAAAAGTGAATCCAATTTTTTAAATTATTATGAAAAAAAACCAGTGATACATTTTAGAGATTCTATGTGTTAGTAGGTTGAGTTACTTATTTGTTCATTTAATTCCACTGTATCTTATTAAAACCTATATCCTACTATACTAAAAATTGGTTTGTAATATGTTTAAATAGCATAGTCAACAAGTAGAAAACTTGATTAAAATATAGTCATCAAAATGAAGAAAGGAGAGTATTAATGGTTATAGAAATTCACTGGCTAAATTGAAGGAGATGGGAAGAGGCCTAGGATACGATCTTCAGAGACTTAGTGTGATCCAGGAGAAAAATCATGTAGCAGGTGGATTTCTAGAAGATATACTCAAAAGTTAGCACTGTGGTACAGATTGATAACCATAGTTGAGAACTCTAATAAAATTCCACCACACTGATCAGGTTGAGCCTGTTCCTTGGAACCCAGAGGCTTCGTGACATTGTTCATAGGCAAGAAGTGATTTCAGATTTTCACATATTTCAGGATAAGATTAATTGTGGGAGAGTTAAAGAGTGGAGGGACAAATACAAACCCTTGTTGCTCCATCGAATTTTTTCTGAAAACATAATCTTTGTTTTGTAGCTTCTTTTTGATTGTGTTTTTAAATTTTGTTCCAGCTCTTTGTTAAACAAAATTTGAAAGGTTTTTTGGATCATGTGTTAAACACTGGATCTTTGGGAATGCAGAAGAAAAGGATATTATAGTTAAAGGAGTATTTTACCTCTCTGGATTAAGAATTGTTTTAAGTGTATTCTCAAATTTCAAGTTTATTAATTGGCATTGGCACTTTCTGATTAAGGTTTTCTCACTACTTTGCTTTCTTGAATATTAGCTATTATTGATACATCCTCTAAGACGGTCATACAAATGAGAGGATACCTAACCCGACAGAGTAAAACAAATAATTGAAGGAAAAAAAAAAAAAAACGTATCCCAAGTGTAAAATCTTATAAATTGTGAAAAGATGACTAGTAATCAAAGTGTCTGACTTACTCTTTATGCAAATATTATTGAAAATCTTGCATATGCAAACAAAAATTCCTTATGATAGAGATTAAAGACATACAGTGCAGTGATTAGTATTCTTTGTACACATTCAAACACAACAAGAATGATATGCAAGCAAAATGAATTACAATCAGGGATAACACTCTGTTATTATCATATCACTCAAAAACAGTACCGAGGCAATATAGCATTCAGGGAAATATGGGAATGTTGTGAGGCATTAGTGAGAGGCAGGAAGATTTCTAGGAATACGGTTTTATGTCATTTATGATTTAAAAATCTATAGGCAACAAACAAAATAAAACACAATGGAAATGATATACTAGCATAAGCATAATTATTTATGAAACAAAGACAGTTTTGCATACATTTTCAGGCCTTGGGCAAGATTGATCTTTTGAGGTCTTAGATCCTGAAGATGTATTGTAAACTATTCATAAAATTTTTTATCACAAAATAATACTGTAACTGATTCTGTTCTTGTTATTTTAGGGGGGAGAAAACTCCCATGCCTAAATTAGATATTCAATTTGGAAGCTGTTGGGGAATCTACTGTTTCTTTAGGGCAATGATATTTTTTTTTAAATGCTAAGCATGTCTGCTAAGGAGCATTTACCCAAAAGATTTCAGAGTCACAAATTATATGAGATGCTGTTTTAGTCCATTTTGCATTGCTATAAAGGAAATATCTGAGGCTGGGTAATTTATGAAGAAAATAGCTTTATTTGGCTCACAGTTCTGCAGGCTGTACAAGACGCTTGCACCAGCATTTGGTTCTGGTGAGGGCTTCAGGAAGCTTCCAATCATGGCAGAAGGGGAAATTAAGCAGACATCACATGGCAATAGAGAAAGGACGGAAGAGAGAGCAGAAAGTGCCATGCTTTTTAAAATAACCAGCTTTTACATGAACTAACAGAGCAAGAACTCAGTCATTACCCAGAGGACAGTACCAAGGCATTCATAAGGAGCCGCTCCCATGACTCAAATACCTCCCACCATGCTCCACCTCCAACAGTGGGGATCAAATTTCAATATGAGATTTGGAGAGGACAAATATCCAAACTATACCACATGCCAAGGTTAAAATAAAAGATGGTCACATACAATTTCCTTTTGAAGATTGAACCATAATAGCAATTAAGGTAAAAATAATCTGCAATTAAGAATTAATAAAGCATTTTATTCTTAAGGGATTTCGAATTTTACTTAGAAAGAATAAATATGGCATTTCTGAAATCTACTCCCTTAAAAATGGCATACTGTGAAAAGCAGACTAGTTTATTTCAAATCTGTTGCCAAATAATTTAAAATCTCCAAGCCTCCCCATAACTAAAGCTTGAATTATTGCACCTGCTTTTGAGCAACTGACAGATCTATGCTACCTGAACTAATCTCTACTTTATCTCTGACTTGGGATTTAGAAATGTTGAAAGTGACACATGAAAAGGTGGGCATGCAATAAGAACTGTGCTCTTCATCCTTGAGCTTCTTCTAAAGTTGTCAGGAATAAATGCAGCATTCTAAACTACAAATTCATGAACTTAAAAGTTAGGCAAGAAAAGACAGGAAGAAGTGAGACTGTAGAAGTTTGGTAAAGTAAAATAAATAGGTATGTAAACCAAGAGTGTCTTGCTGAGCACTCAGAGTTTTAAATTCTGCATTGTCTCTGGAACAATTTTAAATTCAGGAACTACCTAATCTGGTCAACAAGATTGATTATTGCCCCAAGTATCTTCATATCCATTCAAAAAGTCAACATATTTCTCAGTTGCATGATGATGATGATGATGATGATAAGGATGATGATGATAGTAACAACACAAATAGTTTTATTTTTATGAAATATCTTATTTGACCTTAACAATAACACTGAGAGAGACAATGACAGATTTTGTCATTAACCTCAGTTATCTAAGGAGAAAGCTTAGATTAATAATGCACTAAGGCTGTACGCCAAGGCCACATGAGTGAGATAAGTGACTGGAACCTGGTTATTATAACTCTATAGCCTGTACTGTTTGGTGGACACTATACAGCCTATCACTGCCTCACATTAAAGCAGACACTTCATCAGTTTTAAACTTTGTATACAAATAGAGAAATTGATGTGATGAAGGATATCAGCTAATATTTCCTCTACTATGTTTCAGTTTTAATCTATGTCAAAATTGAAGTGTGTTTATATTTAAAATATTCTAATTTTATATTTTTATTGATACATAATAATTGTACACATTTATGGGGTACATGTGATATTTTGATACATAAATACAATGTGTAATCATCAAACCAGGGTAACTGGGATATCAATCACCTCAAACATTTATCTTTGTGTGTGTTGGGAAAATTTCAAATCTTTTCTTCTAGCTATTTTCAAATATACTAACTATAGACATCCTATTCTGTCAAACACTAGAACTTATTTCTTCCATCTAACTGTATATTTGTACCCATTAGTCAAACTCTTTTCATCCCACTTCATTTCCCAGCCTCTGGTAATTATCATTCTACTCTCTACCTCCAATACCTCAACCTTTTTTTTTTTTTAAGCTCCCACAGAGGGGTGAGAACGTGGAATAATCATCTTTCTGTGCCTGGCTTATTTCATTTAACATGATGATATCGAGCTCCATCCATGTTGCTACAAATGACAGAATTTCATTCTTTTCTATGGTTAAATAGTATTCCATTATATTTTTATGTACCACATTTATACATTCATCCGTTGACAAACACTTAGGTTGATTCTGAATCGTGGCTATTGTGAATAGTGCTGCAATAAAAATGATGGTGAAGGTATCCCTTTGATATTCTGATTTCCTTTCTGTTGGATAAATACCCAGTAGTGGGACTGTGGATCATATAGTATTAATAGTTCTATTTTTAGTTGTTTTTGTTAAGCAACTTCCATACTGTTTATTATACTGACTATACTAATGTACATTCCTACCAACAGTGTACAAGAGTTTCCCTTTCTCTGAATCTTTGCTAGCATTCGTTATGCTTTGTCTTTACAACAGTAGCCATTTTAATTGGGATGATATATCTCATTGTGATTTTGATTTGCATTTCTCTGATGATTAGTGATGCTCAGCATTTTTTCATATACCTGTTTGCCATTTATATGTCTCCTTTTGAGAAATGTCTATTCGGATCTTCTGTCCCGTATTTAATGGGATTATTTGTTTTTGTTTTGCTATTGAATTGTTTTCATTCCTTGTACATTCTGCAAATTAGTCCCCTGTCAAGTGAACAATTTGAAAATGTTTCTTCCTTTCTGTAAATTGTCTGTTTACTGTGTTGATTGTTTCCTTTGCTGTGCAAAATTTTTAAAAATTTAACAGGTAAGGTGATATGGTAAGGGTTAGTCGTTTATTTCATTCTTCACATATAAATATATAGTTTTCCTACCACCATTTATTGAAGCGAGTGTTCTTTCACCAATGTACGTTCTTGGCACCTTTGTTGAAAATCAGTTGGCTGTAAACATGTGAATATTTTTCTGAGCTCTTGATTCTGTTCCATTGGCCTATGTGTCTGTTTTCATATCAATGTCATGTTGCTTTGGTTAGTATATCTTTCTAGTGTATTTTGAAGTGATGCTTCCTGCTTTGTTATTTTTGTTCAACATTGTATTGACTGTTAAGACTTTTTTGTGGTTTCATACAAATTTTAGTAACTATTTTCTATTTCTGTCAAGAATGACATTGGTTGTTTTTATTAATTTCATTTTACTGTGGCTTGAAAATATGTAATTTTGATTTTTAAAAATTGATATAATTTTGATTTTTAAATTTTTTTGAGACTTATTATGTTGCCTAATACATGGTCTATCCTGGAGTATGTTCCATGTGCCAATGAGAAGAATGTATATTCTGAAGCTGTTGGATTAAAACGTTCTGTAAATGTCTGCTAGGTCCATTTGCTGTAATGTACAGTTTAAATTCAATATCTGTTAGTTGATTTTCTGTATAGATGATCTGTCCAATGCTGAGAGTGGGATGTTAAAGTCTCCAACTATTATTATATTGAGGTCTATCTCCCCCTTTAGATCTAAACATCTTTGTTTTATATGCCTGGGTGCTCCTGTGTTGAAAACATATATAATTAGAATTGCTACATCCTTTTGCTAAATTGATTTCTTTATCATTATAGAATTACTTTCTTTGTTTATTTTTACAGGTTTCAACTTAAAGTCTGTTTTATCTAAGTATAGCTATTCCCTTTAACGTTTGGTTTCCATTTGCATGTAACATCTTTTCACATCCCTTCATTTTCAGTCTATATGTGTCTTTACATATGAAATGAGTTCCTTTCAGCCAGACTATATATTTTAAGTGGGGAATTTAACCCATTTACTTACATTCAAGCTTATTACTGATACATAAAGACTTATTCCTGTTATTTTGTTAATTGTTTTCTGTTCTTTTTTCTTTGTATACCCTTTGTTTCTTTCTTCTTCTCTTATTGTTTATCATTGTGGGCTTTGTGGTTTTATATAGCAGTAATATTTGAGTCACTTTTCTTTCTCATTTGTATATCTGCTCCGAGTGAGTTTTATACTTTTTTGTGTTTTCATGATAGTATATATCGTCTTTTCACTTGCAGATGTAGGACTTCATTGAGCCTTTTTTGTATGGCCGGTTAGTGATGATGAATTCTCTCAGTTTTTGCTTATATGAGAAAAACTATTTCTCCTTCATTTTTGATAGATAACTTTGTAGTTTATAGCATTCTTGGCTGGCAGGTTTTTTGTTTGTTTTTTCCTTTTGAGCACTTTGCATATATCAACCTATTATTTCCTAGCCTGTATAGTTTCTGCTGATAAATTCATTGTTAGTCTGATGGGGATACCCTTGCATGTGACTTGATTCTTTTCTCTTGCTGTTTTTAAATTCTCTTTTTTTTTTCTTTGGCTTTTGACAGTTTGTCTATTATGCCTTGGAGAAGACTTTTAAGTTGAATCTATTTGGGAATCCTTGAGCTTCCTATAACTAAATGTCTATATCTCTTGCAACTTTTAATACTTGAAAAGCTTTCAGGTATTATTTTGTTAAATATAATTTCTATGCCTTTTCCCATCTCTTCTTTTTCTGAAACACGTACAATTCAAATATTTGGAATCGTGTGGTGTTTCATATGTAATATAGGTTTTTTCCTTCGGTTTAATCTATTTTATTATTGAATCTTTCAATTGTATGTTTTATTTCATTCATTGAATTGTTCAGTTCCAGGATTTCTGTTTCTTTCTTTTTATGATATATATCTTTGTTGAATTTCTCATTCAGATTATGAATATTTTTATGACTTCTTTGTATTATTTATCTATGTTCTCTTATATCTCACTAAGCTTCTTCAATATCATTATTTTGAATTCTTTTTCAGACATTTCATATATTTTGAAAAAATTAAAATCTGTTGCTCAATAATCATTGTTTTCACTTAGAGCTGCTGCCAAGTTTCCTTGTTTTTTCATATTTCTAATATCTTTATGTTGATACATTTGTATCTGGTATCAGCCAACTTTATAGATTAGCTTTGTAGGGAAAGACTTATTCCACTGATGTATCTAAAGTGCTGGTTGTATAGGGCATGTTAGTTTTGATTCTGGGTGAGCACAGTAGTACAGTCTCTGTGTGACATCTATGGTTGTATTCAGCATCAGCGGTGTCTTAATTTTTTCAGTGGCTTAGGCTATGGTTGTTAGTGAAGGCTGTGGTTAAGGCTTTGCTGGAGACAGGGACATCAGGTAGTCAGTCCTTGGGCCCCAGATGGCATACGTGGGCACTGGTGGTAGCAGGTTTGGGCAGGTTAATCTTTGGACCTTCAAGTGGCTTGCTCAGGTGCTATTAAGTGGCATCTGTGGGCTGGGCAGGCAGACAGTTTCTTGGGGCCCTGGATGGTGAGCATGGGATTCAGCAATCGTAGTTGTGGTAGTGCAATAACATTCAGGGCCCCTAGGTGGCATGCATGGGCACTAATGGTGGCAGTGATGGGCTGAGTGCTTCAGCCCCTAGGTCCCCAGGTGGTGCATACAGCTTGAGTCAGTCAATCTCCAGGTCCCCCGATGATGCATGAAGGTAAAGTTTGGGGCAGGAGGGGTCGGTCAATTCCCAGATGACAAGCACGAGCTACTGTGCGTGGGGTACTTGATTTCCAAGCACTAGGTAGCTGCCATGGGCAGGGTGAGCCTGTCCTCAGACCTCAGGATGATGCCCAGTAGTGCCAGTCACCAGGCCCCCTGAAGGCATATGCAGATATGCAGCAGCCCTGCTGCTGGGTGTGGGTAGTAAGGTTGCTGTCATCAGTCCAAGACAGGCAACTCTCAGGCTCTGGGGAGGTGTGCTTCAGCTCTCTTTGTCCTGAGGCCAGCCTCCCTGGTGCACTGCACCATGCATTTCTTGGGTGCAAGACACTGCGTAGGCTAGAGTGCTGGGAACCTGGCTGCACTGCTGGGTCTAGTCGGCATTGTGATGCTGCAGCCCTCTGGGTGGACATGGAAGGAGGTCAGCAGAATTCCAGACATGTGGAGATGCAGGTACAATTGGGTTCCAGGACAGAAT
Organism: Macaca mulatta; assembly: GCF_049350105.2. Classification (NCBI taxonomy): domain Eukaryota; kingdom Metazoa; phylum Chordata; class Mammalia; order Primates; family Cercopithecidae; genus Macaca; species Macaca mulatta. Next base: position 159,962,922 of record NC_133409.1, on the reverse strand, counting down.
GTAGTCTGGTGAGGGCTAGGCTCTAAAAATGTCACTACAGTGCAGCTGCTTGGGTCTGGGGAGGTGTATGGAGCCCAGCACAAACACTCTCTGAAACAATGCCATTGTGTGGACTCCAGGCAGCTCCCTATACTAATCTCAGGATCTGCAAGGGTCAAGGGGCTTTCCCATGGCTAGGACTGCAGGAGTACGCAGAAGGAATGTGGACTGCTGGCCATCTCTCGCTTGCTTTTTCCCTGCACTAAGGAGTTTATCTTGGCTTTGAACCAAATCTAGCCAACCCAGCCTTTTCACTTCCCTCTCCTTTTTTGCCTCAGGAGTTCCCTGTCACTTCCCTGCTGAATTCCAATGTTCTCTCTTAGATGCTCTCTTCCACATGTGATTATCTACTTGCTGTTTTGGTTTTTCTTTGTGGAAGAGGCTAGTGCTGCGTGCCTCTAGTCAGCCATCTTGTAGGCCCCTTCCCAAGTATTTTATTTTTATGAGAACCATTGGCAAAAATTCTTTTTCCTGCAATAATGCTGTTTGAATTTCACCCTAAAGGCAAAAAATACCTCCTTAGTGTGAGATCTGAAATCAAGTTATAAATCTTTTCTAAAATATTAGCCTCAAAGATTAAAGCTAAAGACAGTAAATATGGATTCAGAGTCCTTGCTTGTTTTAACCCACCTAATTTTCTTAACTTTTCCATCATATACACTAAACAATGTAAATTTTCAGTTTATCAACTTGTCAGGGAAAAGGATGGTGAGGAACAAAACTTAAGAAGCAAAGTAATGATCATCACAATCTCATCACAATTTTCCCCAGGAATAAAGCTGAGTACAACATATGACCTATAAAAATGTAAGAGGAAGTTCTATTGCTATTTGGTATATCTTACACCTTGTTTGAGTAATTAAAGGATATCGCCATAGTGTCAATTTTTGACCATTCCTGGTTGAGTTTTATTCTTGCCACAGCTCTCTCCTATTCAATCAGCTTCTCTCCTAATCCCAGTTGGTGTGCTCTCCTGGGGAATTTCATATTAGCCCCCACAAAAATAATTTAGGCAACAAGTTTTCCTCAATTAAGTTCACAATACATTTGTAAAATAAGTGTGATTAAATTTTGTGTAACATTTACTTGTTTTTCTAGAGAAACCTGGAAGTAGAAGGACTTGAAAAATGTATGATTAGTGTAAATGTTTAGCTTTACTATAAAATGACCCAGTGGGTTACTTGATATTAAAGGTTTTTACTGTTCGTTTGATTCTATTTATTATTTGTTTGTTTGTTTTAGTTGTTGACTAAGTTTGGTTCTAAATATAAAACGTTACAAAACAGTAATACATACTAAATCTGGAGTTTAACTTCTGGTGTATTCATCTAATTTGCAATCTGTAGAAGGGAAGCCCCTGCTGGAAAAATACACAGATAACTGACAACTTCTACAAAATTATATCATAAGTTATGTACTAAAATATATATTAAAAGAACAGTGTAGTAAATCTCTATGAACATGGGGCTACATATTTGTTCTATAGGAGTTAAGACAAACAGCATGGATTCATCTGTAATCTCTTATTTAGACTTCATTGGAATTACGCATTTATAAAAGCATAGAAAATATTCCATCTAACTCTACTACTTAAAGAAAAATAATGTGAATTCTCATCAAATGTTTATTATTAGTGTTGCTTTTCATTAGTAGTTGTGGTCAATAAAAAGGTTTATGATAAAATGAACTCCTATAGAAAGTTCAGTTTATTTTGTATTTTAGAATTTTGCTGCATCAAAAACTACTTGAAACCAATATAATTTGTAAATATTTTCCAATGTGAAATCTACTTGTAATATTATTGTATGTATTCTAGGTTTTCCTTGGAATTTTTAGAAAAATTTTAATTTAAAATGTTTGAGATGTTCAAGTCTAATGATTTGAGAAATGCAGCCACTCCATATTGGCTGTTGTTCAGCATGTTGTTTTTTGTTTTTTGCTTGTTTGTTTGTTTTTTGTTTTTGAGATAGAGTCACCTAAGATGTTTAAATTTATTATATCATACACTGATGAAGCAACAGCAATAACTATAAAGCAAGGAAAAAGTAATCAGAATATCTAAAGAAGCTCCTTATGACATATTTTAACAACCTTCCTTCTTATTGTAAGATGTGCCACAACAAAAGGACCATAAAGGAAATGGAAGGCAATGCTAGGGATTACATATTTGATGTTAGACCCTAAATATATGTGCATTGTAGCATATTAAAAATCTGACCTCAACAAAACAGGTAATCTATTAAAAAATTTAACCACATCTATAATTACTGAAAGAATTGGTATGTTGAAAGACCCACAAAAACTTGAGGAAATTTTTATGAATCCTAAGGGAATAAATATAACAGAATTAAGACCTAAGAATGATATTTCAGCAACAGAGGAAATGCTTTTGTGATTACCAAGTATATCACTTTTACAAGTGTATTTTATTTAGTTGTATTTCCTAGTCTTATCTTTAAAATTTATTGAAGTAGATTATTATTTTTAACAGCTCTGCAAAGAGAGAAATCAACTAGAGTTTCATGATTTGAAAATTATTTTGCTCAAACAGCTTTATGTCTGTAAGAAAGTAAAATTTCTGAAATCCAATGTGATAAAATTGGACTTGCTGACACTCTTGAATTAATGTAAGGAAAACCTATATACATTCAAAGTAATTTAAATAATCATGATCTGTGCCTTTTCTTCCACTTTAAGAGGGAAATGATGACACACTGCCTGTATCCACTTCCTAGGATGTGGTAAAGATTAATCTGATATTTTAAATAGGAATAGATCAAAAATGGATGGAGTTAGAGTATCAGAGAAATGTGTGTAATGTTATTAGGTAAAAATATATTACTCACTGAGATGTGGCAAGATTTTTGCTTGGCACTATATTTTCTATGAATTACTTCAGTTATGTAGGTAGCAATGATCTGCTTATAAACTTTTAGCTTGCAGCCTCTTTGAGGGATTCTAACTATGTGTCACATTTTCTGTTCTTTGACCAATTCTTTTTAATATCAAAACAACCTCCTGGAAAATTCACCTTAAATTTAATTCGTTGATTAATAGAATCTAAGCAGATCCTCATTTCTGTCTAAAACTGTGTAACTTAAATGCAGTGTCAGTCTTCCATCTGTATTTATGGAAAATTAATTTCTGAGATGAGCTGATACAAAGCAATTTTCTGTATTCAACTTAATGAATTAACAATGTGTTAGTTACATTATTTTCCATTATGCAAACTTATCAAATAGCAAACAAATGTCACAGTCACTTAAAACCATGATTTATTTGTATTAAATTCTAGTAATTCATTTTATTTATTGGTATTAGCATTGTATCTTTTAAAATTAGCTTTTATATGAACTTGTGACCTCCTGCAGAGATAGAGGAGGCAATGACCACATAGCTGATTCTTAGAGGTCTTTGATTTGAGATGTGGCACTCTGAGTCCAAGCAGCATAGTGAATAGAACTACTTTTGAAGCTCAACCTATATACCCATATTTTAGAAACAATATAATGAAATAAATCACTTAAGTAAATGTCTTGTTCAGTTACAGAGGAAATAAGGGATTAGTAAATAGTAAGAAATAAACAAAAATATTTTAAACGTTCCTAATGAAAATAAGAGCCAGACTGAATGTTGAAGATGATATTCAGTAGCAAAAGGTGAATGATTTTTAAAAATGAGTTACAAATAAATAATTATTAGGCAAAGACTCAAAAAAACGTTTAAAACTCTCAGATAACTAAACAGAAAATAGAAGATAAAAAGGTCAAAAAGAACTATTCAGAGTTAAAAGAGGTAGAAGAACAAAGTACAGCAGGTAATAAATTAAAATAAATAAGATAAAGTTTAGAATGGTACAGTCTGCAAATGAGAAGTTGATAAAGAGAAAGGAATTCAGTAAAGAACAATAGAAGTAATTGAGGCAGAAAAAAACCCTTACTTTAAAAAGATATACTACAGGCATACAACAGGCATACTATTGTATGAGACATACTATAGGCATACTATTAACATTCAATAACTAAATGACTAGTGGTTAATAATTTTTACCTCCTCACAGTTTTGTATAGTAGATTATATAGGAAATTTGATCCACTTGAATGACCTATGTGAACATTTTGATGCCTATGGTATTATTTTTTAGTAAAGTCTAGGTCACGGATATGTAACAAATCAATAACTCAATCCTAAGTCTTATTTTAAGTTAACCATTGACAATGCAACTCAATTGATTTATTCATTAGCCATTGTTCCGTATAGCTTTCAGAAAGAAAGTCTGCAAATAATTTCTTTCATATTTTTTAGGGCCTGAGAACATAGCAAAGGTGCTATTGGAGCCCTTAGAAGTACTCTATGCATTGATCATTCATCTCTTATTTTAGTGCCTATTACTTCCCCCAAATTTGAGGGGACAGCTACCATGAAAACTACAAATACAGAACAAACACAAATTTAAAATAACAACAATAATAATAACACAAAGCACAATGGAGAAAAAAATCTTTCCTAAAACCCAAGGCTTAATATAGCTTTCAGCCCCAAACTTAAGTTTGACTATGCTAGAAATGGAGGACAAAAAGGCACTATGTATTTTTACAGAAATCTCATCTAATGGCTAGCTATCAATGTAGCCATTAAAAAAAAATGAGATCATGTCCTTTGCAGGGACATGGATGGAGCTGGAGGCCATTGTTCTTAGCAAACACAGGAACAGAAAACCAAATACTACATATTCTCACTTACAAGTGGGAATTAAATGATCAGAACCCATGGACACATAGAGAGGAACAACACTCACAAGGACTTTTTGGAGGGTGAAGAGTGGGAGGAAGGAGAGGATCAGTAAAAATAACTAACGGGTAGTGGGCTTAATACCTTGGTGATGAAATAATCTGTACAACAAACACAGGTTTACCTAAATAACAAACCTGCACTTGCACCCCTGCACTTAAGTTTTTTGTTGTTGTTTTTTTTTAATGTTGCTCTAGAATTCAACACTGTGTGAATTTAACCACAGACAATGAGTAAAACATAATGTCTGACATCATTTTAGGAATACTAAAAAACATTTTATTTTTCCACAGCATTGTTCTCATTGAATATAGCTATCATTCTAAAATCCACATCGGATTATGTCATTGAAAGAATTAAATCTTTTGATGACTTCACATTGCCAGTGATAGTCCTCAAAGTGTGATCTTTCAATGGCTGTGAACCATTGGATCTAATTACAAAATGTGCAGATTCTTAGGTCTCCATTTCAGATCTTCTGAAGGCAAATATCTGAGGACAAGACCCTCAGTGTCTGCTTTCCAACAGCTCTGTGGATGAACTGATGACACTAAAGTTTGCAAAACATTGGCCTCCTCATTAGAGCCTTTCCCATTTGCCTTAGCTTTCCCAGGGTCATCATCTCTGAGTGCTCTGTGTCTTTTACAATATCTTTCTCTACAGCTGTAGCTAGATCCTATGCACCTTGGACTGCTTACCATGCAGTTCCATGTCTAGCCTGCCTTTGACTGAGCAAATTCCTCTGCCTGGAGGGAGTACCTTTTCTCTTTTTGATGGGCTGTAGAGCATCTGTCTCACAGAATTCTAGGTTAAGGGTTTTCTCTTCTTTGATGCTTTTCCTAATCATTCCAGACAGCATTTATGGTTTTCATGTCTGTACCTGGCTGATTACATACTTACACAACTCTTAGAACTAATATTGTATTATTATGCTCTTGGTTGTTAATATTGCTCACAAAATTTGTAGTATCCCAATGATTGTGATTGGAATTGGCAACAAATATTTGCAACGAATTGGAAAGGATGTGTAAAAGGTATCTGAGTTGATAACTAAAACCCAATTTTCCTGGTAACTATTTATTTCAATTTTGCATATGCTTCCTTAAAGTTATTTGCTGAAGATACACCCTGTATAATTTACCTTTTGAAAAGTGATTTGCATTAATATTTAATAAATGAGTAAACATCTAAATCACTCTCAGTACTATTATTGCTGCTACTTTATCACTGGATAAATGGAAGAGCAAACATGGATATCTGTTATTCTAAATCAGAAGTATCTAAGAGAAGAATGTGTAAATAGATAAATATCTCAGATAGAAGTAAATACAACACAATAAAAATATGACAACTACTTAAAAACATTAAAAGAGATACATATATTCTACATGATTTTTTGCCTCCTACAGAATACCAAATGAACTAATTTCATTAGTCAAACAAATAAAGCATGCAAACGGGTTCTGAAGTGCAAGAACAGCCCTCTGGAATGAAAAGTGAGTAATTTTTACTTAAAAAAGATGTACACAGTGTCCTCTTAATACAGCAGAGTGCTTGTGTCACTGTTCCCAAATCTTTTTTTTTTCTGACAATGAGAGCTATATTCAATTAACCTGCCGTCTGAGAGATAGATGGTGAAGACATTTTAACGCACCAAGAGTGTTGAGATAGGACGTTGGATTACTTTGTTATTTCAGATCAATAAATATACATTGGAGTGTGAGGATCAATTTTAAGGTTGCTATGACCTACTCGTTTTTTGCATAAAATCTGAGCAACTAACTAGTTGGATAAAATATAAACAAATAAGTAGTTGTAAAAACCTAAACAAATAACTAGCTGTATAAAATCTGAATGTCTAACTTTCCAGTCTACAATAAGATTATATGATTTATACCCTTTGATTTCCGTTCTTCCTCTTATTCGTTACTCCAGATTTCTGACTGGGGCCTCGTATTTGAATCTTATTAATTCCCTTAGTCTTTGTTATGCCTAATTATAGAGCTGTCAATCTCAAAACCCACAAAAGAGGGAAATTTGAAAACATTCTGGATTTGTATTATACTATTGAATGCATTGTGGGTTTTTTCATGTAGCTGGAAGGAGACAGCTTTAAATGAACTTTTCACAGGGAAAAAATAGGTGAGTATTTAACAGGAAAAAAAGAAATTGACAGACATATAATTATTTTAGTGTCTCCATTTTGTTTCTTTCTTCCTTTTTGTCAGCTGCCTTCTCTCTTGACTCACCAACATACTCCCCAAAAGTTGTTTTGTTCAGTGCTCTTTCATCACATGCACAAAGCAGGCTGAGCAGGCATCTGCTTAGGTTTTCTTCTTCAGGTAAAGCCTGCAGAGTTGAGCTCCAGGAACTGGAGGATTGAAACCTTCAGAATCCCAGGGGATTTGGCCCACAGCAAGAGCAACAGACTCAAAAGTTGCATACAGAGAAACTGCCCTGCAATTGTGAATTTTCAACACAAAACCCATTCATGTGGGCACAAGCCAGGAGGATCTATAAAACAATCGACCACATGTTTTCAATTAGAGAGGAGCCAAGGAATGCACATGAGTTGAATGCCAGAAATGAGTTTCACTCTGCATGCATGTCAATATCCTTATAATCCAACTGGCATGTATAATAATCATGATTCAGGTGAAGGAAACAAAAAGAAGCCAGAGGTGATATGCAAAAAATGTTTTGCAAAATAAAAGAGAGAAGATAGGGGAATACTTCAATAGGGAATTACTCTAATTTTATGAATTTTAACTTTTTATCCCCTTGTATGGTAGCTGTTTCTGTAACTGGCATCTAGATAGAGATGCCATTAAAATCCAATAGATTTTATAAAAAATAGGCATGTTTCAAACATTTAGAAGGCTGCATTTATTGAAGAGCAATCCCACAATGTGTATTTTAGTATCTTATGGTCAAAAATCTAAAGTATTTACTCTTTATCCCAAATATGTAAAACAGAAAGACCAGCGCAAAACAAAAACTTGCTAAATAGCAAAATGTTTATTTTTTGAAATTACATTATTTATTTAGATAACATATATAGGTTATATATTTTGTATCTATATAATATATATCATTGGTTTTGTATACTTTTATTTAAATGAAAATTAATATTATATATATCTATAAGATATTGTTTAAATGAAAATTAGATATATCTTATAACATATATCTAATTTTCATTTAAATAAAAGTATACAAAACTAATTCTACATAATGTTAAATTATTACTTAATTGTAACTAAATTATATTATCACAGCTATTAGAAATCATGTTTTAGATTCATTTTATAAAAAGGGAAAGGTGACAGACTGGAGAATTGCTTTAGAGATGTTATCATCTTTATTTAAAGAATTCATACCTGGTATTATCCTTTGACATTTCACATGCATCCTATGAATATGTATTGATATAAGTCCAGATGAGATTATTTCCATAAAATCCTGTCTGGTAGATTGCTGAGTGAACGTTAGTAATATATTGGTGGAAACTGGCTGAATGTTTCCTTATTAGTAGAATGTCTAAAATAGTATATCTTGATACACTATTTATTTCACTATGACTTCAACTACGAAATTTTTGTCTAAAATCAACAGGAGATAGATAACTTTCTTACCAAAAGAGCCGTAATATTATCAGTTATTTTAAAGGCAGATAGACTCAATCCTCCAGAATCCAGAATTTAGCTTCACAAGGATTATGGTCATTTATTTTACCCCATCCCATTTTACAGTTCCTGACTTTCCTTCTCTTGTTACACTCTAATTACTTTTAAAGTATGCAAATTGGACTTTAAGGATTACTTGATTCTTGTGACTCTAATATAATCACACATTTCTTTCATGACATGGAAAGTAACTTATCACACTATATGAAAGGTGATTCTTTATTCCAAAGGGAACTGGAGTGAATGTCAGATTTATCTAAGGGAAAAAATGTTAGCGATACTTTGTATCAATTGCTTTTTCTCTTCCCAAAGTGCAAATTAGTTTAATATTTGGTAGCAACTAATAAATTATAATAATGACTCAGGCCTGCTGGGCTGGTGATAATGTTGAAGCACATTTTTTTTCTTCTATGAAGAATTAATCAAGCCATCAACAAATATATGTGATTAATAAAACTATATTTATTTCCTCCAGCTTTAAAATCTACATATTATTATACTCTGAGCAGGATGCAATGCTAAGTGCTTAGATGGTTCCCAAGTTCTTTTTGTAAGGCACGCTAAGTAAAAACAAAGATACACTTTTAATGACACATATGTTAATTAAAGCTTCAGTAGTTTAAATAATTGTTCAAAATTATTAGTTACATTCGTCCTTTTACTTTCACGGAGGAGTGTATTTTCTTGCTCCTTGCCTTTGGACTCAGCCATATAAATTGCTTTGGCTAGTGAAATATTAGTAATCATGATGAAAGCAGGGACTTGAAATGTTTATTGTTTGGTTGTATATACTGTCTTTTGCCTCTTCCAATCACTATCAGATGAACATATCCTGGCTAGGCCTCTTGCTCAAGGAAGAAGAGTGACAAAAGAATCGAGTGACCTACCTAACTTAACAGACCTGCAGCTTGAACCCAAGCTGCACAGAAGTATCAGCCTAGTCCTGGAAACACCCCACAGACAAGTTAAGTTAATCCAAATAAATTCACAGATAATTCACATGCATGAGATGCATGAGAAGTAAGAAGTTCTTTTTGCATGCCATATTTTATTGTTTGTTACAGAGAAATAGTGGACTGAGATAAAAGCTAATATTTATTTATTAATCTCTTACTATGTGCCAGATACTATTCAAGAGTATTACATTTATCAAATTTTAAAATTGTTATTTTGAGACAGGGTCTCACTTTGTCAACCAGGCTGGAGTGCAGTGGTGCAATCTTGGCTCACTGCAGCCTCAATCTCCCAGGCTCAAGTGATCCTCTCACCTCAGCTCCCTGAGTAGCTGGGACTATAGGCATGCAACACCACACTCAGTTAAATTTGTTTGTATTTTCGGTAGAGATGGGGTTTCACCATGTTGCCTGGGCTTGTCTTGAACTCTTGAGCTCAAGCAATCTGCCCACCTTGGCCTCCAAATTGTTGGGATTACAGGTGTGAGCCACCGTGCCTAGACTATTTATCCATTTTTAAAAATCTTCATTACCATTCTATGTGGTTATTGCAATAAGCATCCCTCTTTTACTCTAAAGGAAACTGAGACACAGAGAGTTAAAAATGTGTCTAATATGGATATGGCAAAGCAATTCATATTCTTGCCATATATGTGTGTGTCTTTGCGTGTGTGTGTGTGCGTGTGTAGAACTTGAGTTCCAGAGCCACTCAAGTTACTGACCCTCAATAAATGTGACACATTTAACTTAAGCCAGTAGGCAACATGGGGTGGTCATAATCAATATAAACATTTTTAAAAAATAGAGAAATCATTTTTACCCAGAATGGACCAGAACCTAGAATAGATGAGAATTGCATAAAGATGCTTCTTTAGCAAATAGCTCCAAGGGAGGCATCTGTACCTCTGAGCAATCAATCATAGCTGATAAGCTTATTGTTGAAGAATATTCAAAACAAGAGAGATCCACAAGTAAACGAATGTAAGGGAAAAAACAATTCTAGTTTCTTCCTACACAGCCACTTACTAGGTCTCCTCCAAGGACAAGGCTGCGAAATTTATTTTTGGCAATACAGGGCAATGTATTGAGCTACTGTTATTGGTGAGCTGGTTTACCCTTTTTAAAAGGCATGACCTCAGACACAGCAACCTCTTTTCCTTTCTCTCTTTTACTTCATGCAAGATCAGGAGAGAAGTGGACTCAATAACATTTTGGACATTTTCCCTCTACCATAGTTTTTCTCTACCCATATGATCATTCTTTCTCTGTTTTATAATTTTCTTTATCTTAGACAGTTAAAGTTTTCTATTGCCTCTATGTATAATGTCCTATCAGTTTCATATCTTTATACTCAGCATCCTTGTGCATCTACAGATCTCTAGGGAAGGGACAAAATGTTGCCAGTCTCTTTGTATAGCAAGAGTCATCTTTACTCCAGTCCCCAACGAGTTCCTCATCTCCATCTGAGACCATCTCAGCCTGGACTTTATTGTCCGTATCATTATCAGCATTTTGATCAAAGCCATTCAACAAGTCTCTGGGAAGTTCCAAACTTTCCTACATCTTCCTTGTCTTCTGAACCTTCCAAGTATCTAGGAAGTTCCAAACTTTCCCACATTTTTCTGTCTTCTTCTGGGCCCTCCAAACTGTCCCAACCTCTGCCTGTTACCCAGTTCCAAAGTTGCTTCCACATTTTTGGGTATCTTTACAGCAGCATCACATTATCTGCTACAAATTTACTTTATTACTTTGTTCTCATGCTGCTAATAAAGACTTACTAGAGACTGGGTAATTTATAAAGAAAAAAGTTTGAACTGATCCACAGTTCAGCATGACTGGGGAAGCCTCAGGAAACTTACAATCATGATGGAAGGGGAAGCAAACACGTCCTTCTTCACATGGCAGTAGCAAGGAAAAGTGCTGAGCAAAGGGGGGAGAAGCCCCTTATAAAACTACCAGATCTTGTGAGAGCTCACTCACTATCATGAGAACAGTATGAGGGTAACTGTCCCCATGATTCAATTACCTTCCAGTGGGTCCCTCCCACAACATGTGGGAATTCTGGGAACTACAATTCAAGAGGAGATTTGAGTGGGGACACAACCAAACCATATGAGAGAGAGAGATAGTGAGAAAGAGGTGGAGAGATAGACAGACAGAGGGAGGAAAATTGCTCCACTACAATTGTGTTGAACTGAAGAACTTACATGGGGATATTGTGAAGGAAATTCTGTTAATGGAAAGGAAGATAACTAATATATACCGAGCACATTTTAAGTAGCTATCACAAGAGATGTTCTCTCTCTACTGCTGCTTAGTTTTTACAGTGTTTCCATTTGTTAAACTTTATGGCTGAATTCAATGAGACACAGAGAGGGTAAGTTGCACACTGTCTTTGGCTTGGGAAGCAATGGTGCTGGGACCCTGCCTGGATCAAAAGTCCACTACTCCTATCATGCTTGTAACTTGTCTTAAGAGAAGTAAGTTAAACTAATGATTTTGTCTTTCATTAATTTATGTATGATTTTCACATGGATCTTAAGGAACTGCAGTTACGATAGTCTTGAAGTGCAGTACTTTCCAGAGATGCTGATTTTTATTTGTGTAAGCAAAGTTAGCTCACCTGAAAGGAAGTGGTTTCTGAGGAGACACCTGTGCAGTGTATCAACCTTTTCTTACTACCTATATAGGCTTAGGTCCAGGCCTGATGAAGTATACTTAACCTACCCTCTGGTTAATACTTGCCTTTGGCTGATGCTCAAAATCAAGTTCATATTGGTGCTAATACGAAATGTAAAGCGAGAAAAGCCTGTGGCTTTCCATTGCTTTTTCAAAAAACATCAACATAAAGAAACTAGGTTTACTTTGTCCTACTATTAATAGTTCATTGAAAGTAAAGGTTCAAGTGAAACTTCACTGCTACCCAAATATAGGGGCAGACACACCCAGAATAAGCTTCTGCAAGTATCAGTGGCTGAAAGGCTGGAGTGAATAGCTGCTTTTCAAAATTTTCAGGAATACAGATAAAGAATGGCTATGGGGATCGTCTTCAGCACAAACCTTATTACCCTTCTGAATTAGGTTGCCTAATGCACTGTGCTTTCTTCTATTTTCCAGCTGCCTGGAGCCTCCTTCCCTCATTCAGAACCCACTATCCTGTCCTCTGGGCTGGGCTGGCAAGAGGGTACATGTGCTCTCCCCTTGGCAAAGATCACAGAAACTGACATCTTTTCTGAATTCCGGCTTGTAAAGACGGGTATTATTTTTGCGGTTGCTTTTGCTCTTTATTGAAAGAATCCTTTTTTCTCGAATGCCTATTTTTAAGTTAAGTAGTGGTTTCCATCTAGTGCAACAGAGGTATTTCTCTTCAATAATTTCTCTGTTCATATTTTTCATGATGGTTATAGCTAAAATTGTTTAAATCCACTTTTTATGATCATCTTAAATACTTGTTAAATACTTAATGGTTCATACTGAGGAGCAGTCAAATATGGTCCTGAATTCTGAGCTTCTCCAGATCATTAAAAACTAGCAATTTACTTACCATATTTTCTTTTTCTGACAAAACAAAAGAAATGACATTGTAAATGACATACATAACTCTGAGTGGTGTTAAGGGAGTATTTTTAAACAGAACTAGGTCTGTTTATTATGCTGTGAATTAAAGAATTGTAGCATTTGAGAAATCTTAACGTTTACCGTGAGATTTGCTAGGTGCTATATGTCAACGCAATAGTTACACACTGCTTGACTCACGCCAGAAGCCCTGATTCCCCAGGTACAGCTAACCCAGCCAAGTCTCGTTTGGTCAGTAGTCGAGAGATCTTAGATTGTGAAGAATTAGATGGATTTAGAATATTATCAAGTTTAATCCTGTTTATTTTACTTAAAACGAAATTAAGGCAAAGTTCTCAACTTTGGTGGGCTTCAGAATCACCTGGAGGCCTTGCTAAGGTACAGATTGCTGGGCCCCACACCCAAAGTTTTGATTCACCAGGTCTGTACGAGATATCAAAGAGTATTTCTTTTTTTCTCTAATTTTTAAAATAGTTAAATTCAAGGAATTGATCCTTTGCTTTTCATTTATTTTTAAAAATATTTTAATTGAAATCATATATATTTAAGGCATACAATATGATGTTTTCATACATATATACATATAAACTGATTACTACAGTCCAGCCAACTGATATATTCATGTCTTCACAAAGATACCTTTTTTCTTCATATCTACTATTCTAGCAAATTTCAAGTGTATAATAAACTCTTCTTAACTATAGTCCAATATATTTCCATTCCCCTGTCTCTCCACCCTTGGCAACTACCACGTCATTTTTTCCTGCTATGAATTAGACTTACTTCGATTACACATATCATAGCATTTTTGCTTTCTCTATGTGGCTTATTTCGCACAGCATAATGTGCACCAGGTTCATCTACGGCAGGATTTCCTTCCTTTTTAAGGCTGATTAATATTCCACTGTATGTGTATACTACAATTCTGTATCCATTAATCTGTTAACAGAACCTTTGGTTATTTCCATATCTTGGCTACCATGAATAATGAACACACAATGAACACAGGTCTACAGATATCTCTTGAACATACTGACTTCATTTCCTTTGTGTATTTATATCTCCAGAAGAAGGATTCCTAAATCATATAGTAGTTCTATTTCCAATTATTTTAGAAACTGCCATGTTGTTTTCTGAAAGTATTTATTTCTAACAAGTTCCCAGGTGATCCTGATGCTTCTGGTCCCCAGACCACAGCACGGGCTCTTTTTTGGTTCCATATGAACTTTAAAGTAGTTTTTTCCAATTCTGTGAAGAAAGTCATTGGTAGCTTGATGGGGATGGCATTGAATCTACAAATTACCTTGGGAAGTAGGGCCATTTTCACGATATTGATTCTTCCTATCCATAAGCATGGAATGTTCTTCCATTTGTTTGTGTCCTCTATAAAGACACATGCACACGTATGTTTAATACAGCACTATTCACAATAAAAAATACTTGGAACCAACCTAAATGTCCATCAACAATAGACTGGATTAAGAAAATGTGGCACATATGCACCATGGAATACTATGCAGTCATAAAAAAGGATGAGTTCACGTTCTTTTAAGGGACATGGATGAAGCTGGAAACCATCATTTTGAGCAAGCTATCGCAAGAACAGAAAATCAAACACCACATGTTCTCACTCATAGTTGGGAATTGAACAATGAGAACACTTGGACACAGGGCAGGAAACATCACACACCAGGGCCTGTCGTGGGTTAGGGGGACAGGGGAGGAATAGCATTAGGAGAAATACCTAATGTAAATGATGAGTTGATGGGTGCAGCAAACCAACACGGCAGATGTATACTTATGTAACCTGCACGTTGTGCACATGTACCCTAGAACTTAAAAGTATAATAAAAACAAAGAAAGAAAGAAAGAAAGAAACACAAAAAACTGGCTTAAGGAACAAATTAAGAGCCAAAACCTGTACCTCTTCCCTTCTAAAGCCATGTTTGGCAACTATACCAGGTGTCCTTTGTTGAGGAGATTTCAGTTCCAAAAATGATAAATAATGTCCTGAAATCCCTTCTCATCTGTAGCTACCCCATCTGGGAATCTCGATGACCATGAAAGCAGGTCTTGGGACATTGGGTTTAAGCAGCATTAGTGCTCATTTTAACAAAAACCTGTCCCGAAGAAGGGGTGCTGCCTGCTCTATGAAGCCCCCCAACCTTGAGAGGAGGAAAAAGGGGATGGAAACAAAGATCTAGGCTAAAGGAATTGGTCCTTGGCAGGGAGGATATGAGGAGACTCTGAGAAAAGTATCCAGAGAAGGAAGAAAAGAACAAAAAGAAGAAGGGAGATATTCACCCATACTGAATGCTGTCCCACTGTCTTTTTTATTTTTTTATTTTTTCCTTTGGGAATAAGAAGCATTTACATTTTATTTTGGAGCTTATTTTTGTTATATTAGGAAACTATAAACTGAATAATCCCATATTAATATTATTAACATAAACTATATTACAGATTTTCTTTTCTAAGAATTTATTTTCTTTAAACCAACAGAAGGCTTTGTACCAAATATCAGGTAAGTAGCCACATCTAGTATTTTTCAATTAGTCTGCTGTCTGAAACCCAGCCTAGGCCTATCTTTATCTCCAAGTTGCAGGTGTAATTACAACACAGGCCTCTCACCTCCTATCTGCTGAGCTAAGCAGATCATCAGCACCACTCAATTGGTAATCTCACTGCCCACAGCTGCCAATTTTGTGAGAGGCTGGAATAGCTAATGAAGGTAGGTGTGCATTCATTTGCAGAGGATTCACACGCAATGTCTATTTTAAATCTTTGCTCCTTTCATCACTTCTCTGTCCTCCAGCCCCAAACTCCACCCTAAATAAAAATTTCCACAGAAGAAAATCTGTCATGGCAGGTGTCAGTCAATGAAGCAGAAAAAAAATTCCTACTTATTCCACAGTCTGCAAGTTGTATGATCAAGGAATTATAACCAATTTGGAGCTTCACGGTACCTTCTTTATAAGCAAATTATAAATAGATCTATTAAGTTTAACAGACAACATGAAAGAAGCAGGAATAATAACATCTGAAAAAAAATGAGAAAAAAAGCCACTTTAGAGACCCATAGATACATGCTCTTAAAACATCTTCTGGGGTTCCTAGTGTTGCCACTTGAAGCGTGAGATATTATAAGCAACGTTCAGTAAATTCTTTTTAGGTTCCAAACTATTCCTACAAAAGTATAATTTATATTTTCTAGTAAGTGACTACAAACTTGACACTTCATCTCGGATCCTTCTAGATACTTCTTGGATTGCAACGCATGACTGCAGATTTGATGCTCCATCTTGGATCTTTATGGATATTTCTTGGATCTTTCTTGGATTATAATAAGTGACTACATATCTGATGCTTCATCTTGGATCTCGCTGAAGATTTTGGATGCTTCATCTTGTATATGCATCTTTATTTCTCCCTCCTTCTGAGCTCAAGTGTTGTGGGTATGCTTATACGTATCCCAGGGACTTCATCAGCACATTCGCACATCGTTTTTTATGTGAAATGTTTTCTCCTTTTCTCCTTGCCTATTTAACTCCTTCCAATATTTCAAAGCTTAAACAAACATCTTCCTCTTATTTTCAGCTTCTTTAATGATTGTAGTTTATATAAAATTATCTGCTATGTACTATCAGTAGTATCTATCTATGTATCTATCTATCTACTTACGTATCTATCAAACTACTTACCTATCTCTCTCTATATTTTTTTTCTACTGCAATTTAGCCCTGTAGCATTTACCTCCTTGATTTATTCTCAAACTTCAGGAAGCATCTCTTATACTGGCATGGTTGGGCTACATGACAGCAGCTCAATAAGAACCTAATTATGAAGAATATCCACTTCAAGATAAGGTTGATATTTTAAAAAATTTAATATAGCTTCTAGCTGACAGTCTCCAATCCTATCCATTGACCATGGCTGACTTGTTAAGAGCACAGACATAAGAGTCAGACTGCCTGGGTTTGAGTTCCGATTCTACCACTAAGAGAGCATTTTGTACCTCAGGTTCTTCACGTATAAAATTAGAATAATGACACCCACCCAAAACGTCACTGTGGTCCTCCAGTTAAAGTAGGGCCTTATGGAGGTCAGGTAATTAATGGAGTTTTAGCTCAGATCCAACTTACAGTGGGTCCCCGGACTCATCCTGCAGTCATTTCCCCAGTCAGTGCCAGAATGCATAATTGGCATAGACATATTTAGCAGCTGGCAGAACCCCCACATTGGCTCCCTAACTGGTAGAGTGAGGGCTATTATGGTGGGAAAGGTCAAATGGAAGCCATTAGAGTTGCCTCTACCTAGAGAAATAGTAAATCAAAAACAACATCATGTCTCTGGAGGGATTGAGGAGATTAGTACCACAACCAAGGACTTGAAAGATGCAGGGGTGGTGATTCCCACCACATCCATGTTCAACTCTCCTATGTGGCCTTTCTCCAAGATAGATCTTGGAGAAAAACAGTGGCTTATCATAAGCTTAACCAAGTGGTGACTCCAACTGCAGATGCTGTACCAGATGTGGTTTCATTGCTTGAGCAAATTACTACATCTCCTGGTACCAGTATGCAGCCACGGACTTGGCAAATGCCTTTTTCTCCATTCCTGTCCATAAGGTCCACCAGAAGCAATATGCCTTCAGCTGGCAAGGCCAGCAATATACCTTTCCTGTCCTGCCTCAGGGGTATATCAACTCTCCAGCTTTGTGTCATAATCTTATTTGGAGAGAACTTGATTGTTTCTTACTTCCTCAAGGTATCACACTGGTCCATTACATTGATGACACTATGCTGATTGGATCCAGTGAGCAAGAAGTAGCAAACACACTGGACTTATTGGTGAGACATCGGCGTGCCAGAGAATGGGAAATAAATCTGACTAAAATTCAGGGACCTTCTACCTCAGTAAAATTTCTAGAGGTCCAGTGGTGTGGAGCCTGTTGAGATATCCCTTCTAAGGTGAAGGATAAGTTGCTGCATTTGGCCCCTCTTAAAACCAAGAAAGAGGAACAATGCCTAGTGGGTTTATTTGGGTTTTAGAGGCAACACATTCCTCATTTGGGTGTATTACTCTGGCCCATTGATGGAGTGACCCAAAAGGCTTCCAGTTTTAAGTATGGTCCAGAACAGGAGAAGGCTCTCCAACAGGCCCAGGCTGCTGTGCAAGCTGCTCAGCCACTTGGGCCATATGACCCAGCAGATCCAATGGTGCTTGAGGTGTCAATGGCAGATAGGGATGCAGTTTGGAGCCTTTGGCAGGTCACCATAGGTGAATAATAGCAGAGGCCTCTAGGTTTTTGGAGCAAGGTCCTGCCATCTTCTGCAGATAACTACTCTCCTTTTGAGAGACAGCTCTTGGCCTGTTACTGGGCTTTGGTGGAAACTGAACATTTGACTATGGGTCATCAAATCACCATGTGACCTAAACTGCTTATCATGAACTGGGTGCTTTCTGACACATCTAGCCATAAAGTGGGTTATGCACAACAGCATTCCATCATCAAATGGAAGCGGTATATAAGTGATCGGGCTCAAACGGTTCCTGAAGACACAAGTAAGTTACATGAGGAAGTGGCTCAAATTACCACTGTCTCCACTCCTGCCACCCTGCCTTTTCTCCCCCAGCCTGCACCAATGGCCTCCTGGGGAGTTCCCTATGATTAGTTGATAGAGGAAGAGACAACCAGGGTCTGGTTCATAGCTGCACAGCTAGACACCACCCAAAAGTGGACACCTGCAGCACTACAGCCCCTTTCTAGGACAACCCTGAAGGACAGCAGCGAAGGTAAGTCTTCTTAGTGGGCAGAACTTTGAGCAGTACACCTGGCTGTTCACTTTACATGGAAGGAGAAATGGCCACATTTACTGGATATAGTGATTCATGGGCTGTAGCCAATGGTTTGGCTGGATGGTCAGGACTTGGAAGAAGCATGACTGGAAAACTGGTGACAAAGAAATTTGGGGAAGAGGTATGTGGATGGACTTATCTGAGTGGTCAAAAGCTGTGAAGATGTTTGTATCTCATGTGAGTGCTCACCAGTGGATGACCTCAGCAGAGGAGGATTTTAATAATCAAGTGGATAGGATAACCCATTCTGTGGACACCACTCAGCCTCTTTCCCCAGCCACTCCGTCATCACCCAATGGGCCCATGAACAAAGTGGCCACAGTGGCAGGGACAGAGGTTACACTTGGGATCAGCAACATGGACTTCCACTAACCAAGGCTGACTTGGCTACGGTCACTGCTGAGTGCCCAATTTGCCAGCAGCAGAGACCAACACTGAGCCCTCAATATGGCACCATTCCTTGCAGTGATCAGCCAGCTACCTGGTAGCAGGTTGATTATATTGGACCTCTTCCATCATGGAACGGCAGAGGTTTGTCCTCACTTGAATAGACACTTACTCTGGATATGGGTTTGCCTATCCTGCATGCAATGTTTCTGTCAAGACTACTATCCATGGATTCATAGAATGCCTTATCTACCATCATGGTATTCCACACATCATTGCCTCTGACCAAGGCTCTCACTTTATGGTCAAAGAAATGCGGCAGTGGGCTCATGCTCATGGAATTCACTGGTCTTACCATGTTCCCCACATCATCCTGAAGCAGCTGGATTGATACAACAGTGGAATGGCCTTTTGAAGTCACAATTACAACACCATCTAGGTGACAATACTTTGCAGGGCTGGGGCAAAGTTCTCCAGAAGGTCATGTATGCTCTGGGTCAGCATCCAATATATGCTACTGTTTCTCCCATAGCCAGGATTCATGGGTCCAGGAATCAAGGAGTGGAAGTGGAAGTGGCACCACTCACCATCACCGCTAGTGATGTACTAGCAAAATTTTTTTTCCTGTTCCCACGACATTACATTCTGCTGGCCTGGAGGTCTTAGTTCTTAGGAACGCTGCCACCAGGAGACACAACAATGATTCCATTAAACTGGAAGACTGCCACCCGGACACTTTGGATTCCTCCTATCTTTAAGTCAATAGGCTAAGAAGAGAGTTACAGTGTTGCCTGGCATGACTGACCTGGACTATCAAGATGAAATCAGTCTACTACTCCACAGCAGCATTAAGGAAGAGTACACATGCAATACAGGAGATCCATTAGGGCACCTCTTCGTATTACCATTCCCCTGTGATTAAGTCCAATGGGAAACTACAACAGTGCAATCCAGGAAGGGCTACAAATGACCCAGACCCTTCACGAATGAAGGTTTGGGTCACTTCACCAGGAAAAAATAGCCACGGCCTGCTGAGGTGCTTGCTGAAGGCAAAGGGAATACAGAATGCGTAGTAGAAGAAGGAAGTCATCAATGCCAACCACCACCATGTGACCAGCTGCAGAAACCAGGACTATAACTGTCATGAGTATTTCCTCCTTCTTTTGTTAAAAACACATTTGTGCATGTATACACTTATACTAAGAAAATATCTTCATTTTCTTTCCTTTTCCTTTATCATGTGACATAAGATTTATTGACTTCCTATCAGCATTTAAGTATTATTAACTTTATGTAATAGTATTTGGTTTGGGGACTAGTGTGTTTCTGGTTGTACCAAGGTTGCATTATGTTAGGCATAATTATGACTCTATTATTGTCTTTATTTGAAGATTATGTATGATCTCAGGAGATATGTATGGATTCAAGTTGACAAGGGGTGGACTTGTAATGTCCCTGGCTATATTGTATATAGCATATATTGGATGCTGACCCAGAGCATACATGACCTTCTGGAGAACTTTGCCCCAGCCCTGCAAAGTATTGTCACCTAGATGGTATTGTAATTGTGACTTCAAAAGGCCATTCCACTGTTGTATCAATCCAGCTGCTTCAGGATGATGTGGGGAACATGGTAAGACCAGTGAATTAATTAATACTGAGTGTCAACTTGATTGAATTGAAGGATACAAAGTATTGATCCTGGGTGTGTCTTTGAAAGTGTTGCCAAAAGAGATTAACATTTGAGTCAGTGGGCTGGGAAGGGGAGTCCCACCCTTAATCTGGGTGGGCACAATCTAATAAGCTGTCAGCATGGCTAGAATATAGGCTGCCAGAAAAAATGTGAAAAGAGAGACTGGTCTAGCCTCCCAGCCTACATCTTTCACCTGTGCTGGATGCTTGTTGCCCTCGAACATCGGACTCCAAGTTCTTCACTTTTGGAACTCAGACTGACTGTCCTTGCTCCTCAGCCTACAGATGGCCTGTTGTGGGATCTTATGATCATGTGAGTTAATACTTAATAAACTTCCCTATATATATGCGTGTGTGTGTGTGTGTGTGTGTGTGTGTGTGTGTGTGTATACACACACATACATTCTATTAGTTCTGACCCTCTAGAGAACCCTGACTAATACAGATGGGAAACACTTATGTTATAAAATAAAAACAATTGTATATAAAAGGCAAACAGGGAAAAGAAGGAAAAAAAACATCATTACCTCAATTCCATTTTAAGAGAGAAGTTTCCAAAGATAATGAGTAACAGAGAAGAGAGTTCTCTACAAATAAGTACCTTGGCTTGCAAATGTAGGGAGACACCCAAAGCAGGCACAGAGCTGAAATGAAACCATTTGATGGAACAGGTTTCTAACCTCTAGGCCTCTGTTCAGACCCATCCCTCTGCTTGGCATTTCCCGTTCTTGTTTCCCTATCTTACACCTTCATAGACTTACCTTTAAAAAAATTCTATTATTTCATTTATATAAACTTCAAAATAGACAACATTAATCTATGGTGTTAGAAACCAGAATAATGGTGAATTTGAGAAAGAAAGTGATTGGAAAGGGTAGGCAGGTGTTTGTATGGCTATAGTTACATTTCTTTTTTCACTCTGTGTGCCAGTTCTACTGGTTTTCACTTTGTTACATGTAGGAGATCGGTCGGGGTGGTGGGAAAAACTGTAGAAAGATGCAAACCTTTTTGGAAGGCCAGGAGGTTTTACAAAAGCTTCAGAAAAGGATTTGGGTGAAGGCAGCCAGATGCTCTTATCTGGTGCCTGAAAGCTTAGCTTAAATAACAAGGGGATGTAAAGAAACTCATCTAGATAAGTTAGTTTACTTAGGCCTCTGAACCTGGCCTTTGATCATCCACATGCAGGACTACTCTCTTCAGGGGTGGGGGTGGCAACCATGTTAATTACCCACAAGTGTGTTGACTCAAGGCCTTTGTCATTAAATCTGTACTGAATAAATGCCTGCAGTGCTGGCTTGTCTGGGCCACAGCTGCTACAACTCTTTCTGTGAGCGGCCCAGTCCCGTAGCCAGCTCTTTCACTGGATACCTGTGTCTGAGTGCATTTCTTCATCTGTCACTTGGTCAGGGTCTATGGGTCAGACCCAGCAGATGGTGCCCTGTGTGAGGAACACTGCAACGGATTGTGAAGTAACCCTCAAAAATGAAAGTGAAGAGACTGCACAGTCAGTAAGTCATTGGTGCCCTCTCAGGATTTCCAAGTTCGAGTGAATTGTTCAGGCTAGAGTTTCATCATGGGACAACAGTTACCAGCACAACAGAAGCAGTATATAAAAATATTGAAACAGCTGCTTAAAGCTAGTGGAGCCTCAGTTCCACAGGCTCAATTAAGGGACCTAATGCAAACTGTTGTTTTCCATAACCCATGGTTCCCAAAAGAAGGTACGCTAGACGTAGAGCTCTGGGAACAAATGGGGAGAAACCTTAAACAACATCCAGTGCAAGGGCAATGGGTCTCAGTAACATCTCTAACACTATGGAAGATCTAATTGTTCCTCCTGGATCTAACACTATGGGCTTTAGTTAGGGCAGCTCTGGCCCCGTTATACACAGAAGAGCCTACAAAGGGGAGGGAGGAGGAACCGTCACCTACCTTACCACCTCCTTATCCCTCAGCCCTGCTATCACCAGGCCAAAATAACAAAGAGGAAATGGAGGTTTTGCCTGAGTACCCCCTCCAATAAAATGGAAAAAAGACAATGGATATGCTACAGTTCTATTGTCTACAAAAAAGACAATGGATATGCCACTTGTCTAAGACATTAGAAGGGGAGCTCTGAGCCTAACTGGTAATGCAAGATTGACAGGGCAATCAGGTACTTGAACCCATTTCTTTTAATGTTTATAAAGAGCTAATAAAAAGCATTAAGGAAAACAGAGCCTCTAAACCATTTACCAAAGGAATGATGGAAGCCTTGACAGACAACTTCCGTATGACCCCATGGGACTGGTCAGTGCTAGCTAAAACAACTTTGGACCCCAGCCAGTACCTCCTCTGGAGGGCAGAATATGATGAGTTGTGCGAACAAGCCAACCAGAATCAATTGGCCGGACCAAACATAACAGCTTCCATGCTGCAGGAGAGGGGTCCCCATGCCGATGTACAACAACAACTAAATTTTGATCCCCAGGGCTGTGCTCAAGCGTCTTTGTGTGCTTTCAGGACTTGGGACTAAATTCCTGAAAGCAGAGTTCAATAGGGATCCTTTGTAAATGTTCGACAAGGGCCTCAAAAGCCATTTGTTGGATTTATCAATCGGTTAACCCAGGTAATTAAGAGACAAATTAGTCATGCCCAGGCTGCTGATATCTTATTGTTGCAATTGGCTTATGAAAATGCTAATGTGGATTGCCAACAAGCAATGCAGGCAATCAGAGGAAAGACAGCCACAGTTGGGGAACTTATATGAGCACTAACTGGTAGGGGCTGAAACACACAAAGCCAAAATATTGGCCATGGCATTAAGGCCTCCTAAAGTGAAAAAGTTTTCTATGTGGAGTGAAATTGTTTTCTATGTGGAGAGCCAGGTCGTGTGAAGAGGGAATGCCCCAATAATAGACACCAAGGTAACTCAGGAAAAGAACCCCTTTCTATACGCCCCCGATGTAAAAAGGGGAGACATTGGGCAAATTGATGCAGGTCCAAATTTGATAAAAACGGCAACCCCATAAGTAACCAGGTGGGAAAATTCATGAGAGGCTGTCCCCAGGCCCTGCTTCAAACTGGGGCAACGCCAACGGGTTTCCTTGGTCAGATGGAAAGCCCACACAGTCCTCTCTCTCAGAGCAGCCACCACTGGGACCACAGCACTGGACTTACTCTGCCCCAATGAACTAGTGCTAAAAGAATGAGCATACCCTAAAAGGGTTTCAACAGGCATCTGGGGTCCACTGCCTCTGGGAACAGTGGGATTGGTCCTAAGATGATCAAGCCTATCCAGTAAAGGAATTAATGTGCTCATTGGGGTAACTGATAGTGACTATCAAAGTGAGATATTAGTTATGATGGAATGTGAAGGTGTGTATATTCTTCCCCCTGGATCAAAGATAGCTCAGTTACTATTTTTACCATACTGGATCCCCAGTGCCCACAGAAAGAAAAGGGGAAAGAGAAGTTTTGGAAGCACAGGAGCCACAAAAGTATATTGGAATCAATTAATCACTGATCAGAGATCCATGGTTACCTTAAAAATTGGAAATGAAAATTTTACTGGCTTATTGGACACAGGGGTGGAGATTTCAATCATTAGTGATAAAAACTGGCCAGAAACTTGGCCTTGAGTCACTCAGAAACAAAAAATTGTCAGCATCGGGAACGCTCACACAGCCAAGCAGAGCACCTGCCCCCTAACCTGTCGCAATTCAGAGGGAAGAAAGGCAGTTACACAGCCTCTAATCATACCCATCCTTGTTAATCTTTGGGGATGGGACCTATTAGCCTAATGGGGGGGGTCACTTTGCAGACCCCTTTCTAATAATGGCCACCATTATTATCCCTCCCCTACCCCTGACGTGGCTCTTTTAAGATCCAATTTGGGTAGAACAGTGGCCTTTAAAGGGAGAGAAAATACAAGAAGTCCATGAGTTATCTGACGAGCAATTAAAAGTCAGCCATATGAAACCGTCAAACAGCCCTCGGAACTCACCCATTTTCATCATTCCCAAAAAGTCTGGTAAATGGAGACTTTTGCATGACTTATGTGCTATCAATGCTAATTTGCAGCCTATGGGGCCCCTCCAGCAGGGGCTCCCCTCCCCCACAGTGATTCTTCCAGATTCGCCTATAATTGTTATTGACTTAAAACACTGCTTTTATACTATTCCCCTTACAGAACACGACAGAGAAAAATTTGCATTTACAATACCAGGTATCAATAATGAAAGGTCAGTTCACTGATTTCATTGGAAAGTGCTTCCTCAAGGTATGCTAAATAGTCCTACCATGTATCAGTGTCGTGTAAACCAAGCTTTGCTCCCCAGTAGAAAAACATTTCCTAATTGCAAGATTATCCATTTTATGGATAACATTTTACTAGCAGCCCCAACAGAGCCAGTATTTTTAAGGTTTATATGTTGTAAAGAACACACACTTTAGAGGTTTAATCATAATACCTGAAAAAGTACAAGTGTCCTCTCCTTGAAAATATGTTGGGTACACATTAACTTCTCAGTCAGTAAGATCTCAAATGGTTAAATTAAATACCAACAACTTACACACCTTAAATGATTATCAGAAATTACTAGGCAATATTTACTGGCTTTGCCCCACCTTAGGTATAACTACTAATATGTAATAAAATCTGTTTTCCATGTTAAAAGGCACTGCTGCCCTAGACTCTCCTAGGTATTTAACTGCAGAATCACTAACAATATTGCAGCACAAAGGGAAATTGAAAAGATAGAGCAAGCTATTTCTCAAAGCAACTAGATTGCATAGATCCACAGTATTCAGTTCAATTGTTTGTTTCTCCCACTAAACACTCTCCTACATGGTTAATGAGACAGATGACCCCAGGGCTGTGCTTCCTAGAATGGGCTTTTTGCTCATATACCAGGACTAGAACACTCTCTCCCTATATCTAGTTAGTTAGCAAAGTTATTTATTCAGGCCACAGATGACACAATCTATTGCTAGGTTATGACCCTGATGTCATAAGAACTCCTTTTGAGTAAAAACAATTCAAAGCAGTATTGCCCTTATCTATAGACCTACAAACAGCACTCTCTGATTACACAGGCCATACAGAGGATGCCCTTCCTGCTGACAAACTCCTTCAGTTCTTATCTCATACTCCTGTGATTTTTGCCTACAAAAATAGTTCACTCCCCCATACCTAAAGCTTTAATGCTGTTTACTGACGGCTCTGGTAAACATGGAAAAGTGGCTGTTTGGTAGAGACCACATAATTCCCTCACTCGTTCTAGATTTACTAGCACTCAGAGAGCTGAGGCTGGACCCTTAATATTGGCCTTGAAAACTTTTTCTGCTCAGCCCATCAATATTGTTAGTGATTCTGCTTACTCTGTTTATTTATTATAAAACCTTGAGACAGCCCTCATTAAGTCCACCCTAGAGCCCACCATGTGGGCAGACACCTCCTTCTCAGACTCTAATAATGTAAATGCTTGGCTAGGAAGGATAGATTTACCCCCAGGAGGGTCCCTCATTAATGTTACACATTGGACTACAGTGCCAGGTAACACTACATACCACTCCACTATCCTCCAACTGTGTGTAAGTTATAAAAGTTCTAACCCTTGCTGTGTACCTGCCCAAACACAATTACGGCTACATCATGGCAAAGGAAATGCCTTAACAGTCTTAGTTGCAGGTACCCTCAAACCAGGCAATGCAATCAATGACACTTTCCCAAATATTCCTCCCTGTGCTAAAAAACAAAACTAAGAAAATAATGGATTCCACTTTAGCTGGGAGTAGCTGGGAGGTCTGTCATGTGGAGCAGGCCCATAGCCTCCCGTTAGGCAATTACAACATCTTAGACTGGAGCCCCCACAGCCATTTACAGGGCGATCGTACTGATGTCTGCATCTATCACGGCATCAATGACAGTTTCATAGCCACATCCTGTTCCCCTATAATTTGGGCCAATAGGGAGATGAGCTATCCCAGACCTCAAGTAGAGTCCATGCTACCCCAAGAAGCTTTATGGTGCCTGGGACATCTTAGCACTCCTCTTAACGCCTGGTATGAGACATATCACAATGCCAATCACAATTATACTAATGACCTTTTTTCATAATCAAACTGATCAACACCTGATTTGTACTAGCCATCCGTATGTTTTCCTTATGGGAACCAATATTTCTGTTACATCCCAAAACTCCATGTTTGTGACCTGAGTGCAGAGACAGGCTTGGTTTGCCTCTTGTATCTCTAATTATAATATATCTAATTTAAATGTCACTAGTGTCATGGTACTGAGGAGACAATCTGAGGCTTTCCTACCAGTCAATTTAACACACGATTGGCAAGGTTCCTCTGCCCTTGCTGCCTTAGAACGTGCCCTGTGTCCCAGATAAGACACAAAAGATTTATAGTTACACTTTTAGCCTTTATAGTGTCAGCCATAGTCATCCTAGCAAATGCTGGTGTTGCTGTAGCATCTATTACTGAATCAGTACAAACAGCTACTTTTGTAGATAATTTGACCGGAAATGTATCTAATGAACTTCTCTTACAGCAGGATATTAGATCAAAAGATTTTTGCATGTCTGCAAGCCCTCCAGGGTGCCTTGGAACATGCGGGGGAGCGAAAAGATGCACTGGCATCTGACAGCAATTAAACTGTGACTGGGAACAAAAACATATCTGTGTCACTTCTCTACCATGAAATCAATCAATACATAGTACAGATGAGGTGAAACAACACCTCTGGGGAACCTTTCATGACAATTTAACAGCAAACCGAAAGCAACTTAAAACTAAAATTCTAAAACCCCTAAACACCATAGATCTACACACCCAACAAACAGCCATATGGAAGGGTATGTGAGATCATCTCTCCTGGATAGACCCCCACTCCTGGGAGGGGTCACTCCTTGATTGGACAAGAATGTTGCTAATTATACTCATGTTTGTCTTATGTTATTTACTAATTCTAGGATGCAAAGCTGGAGTATGAGTTATAACTGCCATGCCTAACAAACCTGTTGCTGCACACATCTTTATTCTTCAATCAACAAAACCTGATGCTAAAAGCAGAAAAGAAGAAGATGGAGGAGATCGGTCAGGGTGGTGGGAAAAATTGTAGAAAGATGCAAACCTTCTTGGAAGGCCAGGAAGTTTTACAAAAGCTTTGGAAAAGGATTTGGCTGAAGGCAGCCAGATGCTCTTATCTGGTGCCTGAAAGCTTAGTTTAGATCACAAGGGAATGTAAAGAAACTCATCTAGATAAGTTAGTTTACTTAGGTCTCTGAACCTAGCCTTTGATCATCCACATGCAGGACTACTCTCTTCAGGGGTGGGGGTGGCAACCATGTTAATTACCCATAAGTGTGTTGACTCAAGGCCTTTGTCATTAAATCTGTACTGAATAAATGCCCACAGCGCTGGCTTGTCAGGGCCATGGCTGCTACAACTCTTTCTGTGAGCAGTCAGATCCCCTAGCCTGCTCTTTCACTGGATACCTGTGTCTGAGTGCATTTATTCATCTGTCGCTCAGTCAGGGTCTGCAAGTTGTGACCAGCAGATACACACATTCATTGAACTCTGCGAGTATTATTTGTGCACTCTTAGGTATGTATATTTTACTTCAATAATAGCTACACTTTTCGAAATGTCAATGAACATCACCTCTCCTAAGATGCTATTTCTGTGATATCTTTCTCCATCTTAGGTGACTCTCCCATCTGTAGCCTCATTGTACCTAAACTACTGGAGTTATTTAAAAGCAAGAGACAATATTTTTTTTCCTTAATTTATCATCAGCAACTAGAAAAGTTCTGCCTATTAATTTAGGCTCAGTAAATCTAGGCTTAATTGAAGACAGAATAATTGAATCACAGATATATAAGATCTGCATAATCAAATATGAGTAACAAGAAGAATAAGACAATTAAAAATTTCTGACAACTATGATCTTAAAGGAGATAAGAAGATTCCTTAACTTAAATACAAATTTCCAGTTAGGACATGGATACTGATCACCATTATTTCATATTCCACACATTTTAAATTATTAATATTGACATTAAATTACAGAGGCTACTTGCCTGGAATTTATCTTATTCTTGAATTTTCATTAAAAAAAGCTACTAGTCCCAGAAACGTGGTCAAACCATATTTAATAACTTATTAATAGAAACTTTCTGATAATAGTAAATTGGGATTTATTTATTCTCTGAATACTTATGGAGCTGCTTTTATTTGAGAGCATTTTCTATATTCTGAAGATAAAAATGTGAAGAAAGTGAGTTCCTTTCCTCAAGGAACTTACTGGTGGGAAGACAGAAATGCATATGTAATAAACGCCATGCTAAGATTTACACAGAATGCTAGGGAAAGTTTTAGAAGCCATGCCTCAGATAAGAAAAAGCCCAGCCCTGAAACTTCTCTGGGGCTGGATAAGCTCATGTCTTCAAAACAAGTGCTGCCTTTACGTCAGAGATTTGTCTTCACGTGAGTTGTGATATTTTGCCCTCCAAGGTCATCAGACCAGGGAGCTGGTGGGAAAAGCAGATTTGGATCTGAGGATGCAGGAGAGTCAGAGCTATTTGAAAGTTGTGAGTGTCTCATATTTCCTATGAAGCTGAAGGCAGAGATAGAGTCTATCACTTACGGATTTTTGTTTTTTTTTTTATGTTGCAGATACTCAATCCATATTTGTTCATTTGCAAAATCAGGGAAGTAGTTACAATCTCTGGTTTCATCTCTGATATGTAAAGATCCTAGACTTCATCTTTCTCTTTTTTAAAACAAGAAAAAGCTGGACAAATTGAAAATCAATTACTTTTTCTCAGGCCCATTGGAGAACCACTACCCTGAATTAAAGGAGACAGAGAGAGATCCAGAGAGACATCTGAGATCTGCTTACCTGGAGCAGAAGCAGCTGGAGCATAAACTGGTAGAAATACTTAAATGGTAACTTTGATAAATTGCTAAGTTACTGGATAAAATGTTCAGTTAGACTGGGCGCTGCAGTTTTGTGGGTGGTCTATATCTGCATGAGCTTTATCTTCAGGAAGATATATGAAAGATCCCCTTGTGACTCTGGCAAGTAAGGGGGAAAGTAACCATTGTGAAATACACCCAGAGTCTTCTCCATAACAAAAGCCTATTGTCCAGAAAAAAGGATTTTGCCAAAATGTTATCCTATGTGGGGGAAAATTTTCATATATTCCAGTCCCCTCCCACCTTCTTGTTTCAGCTAAGGAACAAAGAAACAAAAAAGAAAATAAATCAAAACCAATAGGTCAATAGGTCAGTAATTTAAAGAAACAGTTTAAAAACACTGCAAAATGCTGCAGCTAGGCAAGGTAGTAAGAAGCAGAGGAATATAAACATTTGTGAAGACACAGGCTCATGAAAAGTTAGAGATTTAGCCCCAAGACTACAGAATACACCCCCTTCTCCATGCCTTAACAATACACCAATAGGGACTTAAGTATAATAAAATAGATCACAACAGAAAGAGCTGTAAGACACATACTCTCTCTATGGTGAAGCACTTAGGGAAGCTCAAAATAAAGACAGGTGACCAAAAAATGACACCATGGGAACTTAAAGATTCTGGCACCTATAGCTACAGCAAACACTAAACACAGCATAACTCATAGCCAGATTAACACTAATTCTCATACTAAAAGCTTATTTAGTTCCTATGACTTGATAAAACATAACACGCTTTCAGTCAGGTGTGGTGGTTCACACCTGTTAATCCCAGCATTTTGGGTGGCCAACGCAGTTGGATCACCTGAGGTCAGGACTTTGAGACTGGTCTGGCCAACATGGTGAAACCCCATATCTATTAAAAATACAAAAATTAGCCAGGCGTGGTGGCAGGCACCTGTAATCCCAGCTACTCAGGAGTTGGAGGTACAAGAATCGCTTGAACCTGGGAGGCAGAGGCTGCTGTCAGCCAAGATTGCGCCACTGCACTCCAGCCTGGGTGACGGAGTGAGACTCCATCTCAAAAAATAAAAAATAAAAATAAAAAAATAGAAATATAAAAAATAAAACATATCCAGCTTTTGATGTGAAATTATAAGACCTGCCAAAAGGTGGGGAAAAAAAATAAAAAACAGAATCTGAAGAGACAAAGTAATCATCATCCTCAGACTCATATAGGACACAGATTTTTGAAATTAGATAGAATTTTAAAATAATCATGATATGTTAAAGGCTTTGGTGGAAAAAGTGGTCAACATGAAAGAACAGATAGGTGATGTAAGCAGAGACTCAAAGAATCAAAAGGAAATGGTGGAAATCAAAACACTGTGACTGTAAGGAAGAATGCCTCTAATGGGCTTACCAGTAGACTCAATATAGGTGAGAAAAGAAACACTGAGGCTGATGATAAGTCAATAGGAACTTTCGATCCGAAATGCAAAGAGAAAAAATAATGAAAAATTGAAAAATGTAACATCCAAGATCTTTGGGACTATTTCAAAAGCTGCAACATACACATAATTGCAATAACAGAAGAAGGAGAAGAAAAAAAGAATGGAGCAGAATAAAAATTTGAAATAAAAATGGTGGCTCATGCCTGTAATCCCAGCACTTTGGGAGGCCGAGGTGGGTGGATCACTTGATGTCAGGAGTTTGAGACCAGCCTGACCAGCATGGCAAAACCCCATCTCTACTAAAAATACAAAAATCAGTCAGGCATGGTGGTATATGCCTGTAACTCCAGCTACTTGGGAGGCTGAGGCACAAGAAGAGCTTGAACCTGGGAGGTGGAGGTGGCAATGAGTCAAGATCATGACACAGCACTCCAGCCTAGGTGACAGCAAGAGTTGGTCTCAAAAAAAAAAGAAAGAAAAGAAAGAAAAGAAAAGAAAAGAAAAGAAATATTGGCCAAGGATTTCCCAAAGTTACTGACTATCTCCAAACCACAGATACAGCAAGCTTAGAAAACAACAAACAGGTAAATACTAAACAACAGCAAAAAATCTACACACCTAGGTATATCTTGTTCAAAGTGAAAAATAACAGCAAAACCACATGCAAAAAAAAAAAAAAATTAAAAAAAAAAAAAAAAGACAAGCCACAGGGGAAGAAAATCACAGACTAAAGGGAAAAGGATAGGAATTACAGCTGACTTCTTATCAGAAACTCCACAAGCAAGAAAAGGGTGGAGTGAAATCATTAAAGTGTTGAAAGATATGTTTGTGTGACAGTGGAGCTGTACATTTAATATTAACAATAATAACCTGGAGAACTAATTTAAAATTCAGAAAGCTTTCCCCAGCCTCGGAAAATTCTAACTGGGGGCCTCTCACATAGGTCCTGCAGAGGTGCATCTCAAAAGGTAACGCAAGATGATTCTGGCCAAGGTGGTTCATGAATCGCATTTTAAGAAACACAAACCATGTTACAAAGCACGTTCCAAGATGGGATGAGACATATAAGGACCTTATTAGGGAAAAGCCGGAGAGAGAAAATGAAGAAGCAGCCATGGAAGTTTGAGAGAGACATCAGATCCCCATGCAAGCCTCACCCCAGGTGAAGGAGAAAGAAAAGAAAGGTTGGGTATGAGTGTCCTAGACTGCCATGTATTCTATGGAAAATCCAATCAGGCTGTTGGGGAGTTGCTGGGACCAAGTCGGCTGTCATAGGAGTCTCCTGTCTCCTGGGAACAGTACAACATCAGTGTGCTAGTTGCATGCTGTCTGTAGCCTGGGGCGGCCCAGGGAAGGTGTGGCTTCAGTGCAAATGCTGTGATGGAATTCAGCACATAACCGCTGTAGTTGGTCTATAAAGGTGAATTTTCATAGCTGTCACAGTACCAAACGGAAATTATTATTTTATGTTAAATTGTTATAATTCAGTAACATCCTCAAGAAGTAATTAAATCTCAGGCATGTTATATAGTTTTCCAGTGATCACATAAATAGTATGTGGAGGACTGAAACTTAGAGTTTCTTACTCTTAGGCCAGGATTTATTATTTTCAATACTAGTACTATTTTTACCACACAGAGAAAATCAAATTAAAGTAAAGCATTTAGCAAAATTTTAATATGGCTGGTCTATGGGTGAGGAAGGAACCATAATTGTCAGAATCACTTAGTACTTTTCAATTACTGAGACCGTCATTTCCAAAGTAAACCAGGAAATTAATTTTAAAGAAAAATATCTGCTAACTTCCAGTGATAGTTTCTTGGCACCAAATCTACTCTTCTATACTGTTTTCTGATAATAAGAATTATGAAAACCACTTTTCCACTTGGGCATCTGGATTCCTGTTAGACTTTTGCAGTAGGAGGCACTAGGGTTGTCTACACTGCTAGAGGAAGGAGAAGAGGCTTGCTGTGTCATGTCTGTTTCCTTCAGGCTCTATGCTTCTTTCCTGTATCCTGTTTCTGTGAGTGTCAGTCCAGTTATGATTCTTCCCTTCAATAGTAAAGCAGTTCCTGACTGTAACAGCAGCTGAATCAAGACCGCACTTTTTATTACACTTGTAGACCGAACCTCCCTCTCCAACAGTACAGCCAGCCACTGCCTCCTCCTCAGAAGTGGAAAAGGCTGAGTCCCAGTCCTAGGAGCTTTTCCTCTGAGCTCAGAGACACCAGCACAAGATAAGCAGCTCCTCCCTCTCAGAAGGCTGAGTTTCTACTCCACAGCACTTCTCCTCTAAGCTTCCATGTTGTTGTAATTCCAGACTTTTCCTTTCTTTTTGTAGCCCTAGTAATGGAGACTGTGTCCTGCAATACTCTCTCCATTACACCTTAGTATTCTTTTCTGGTCTTTTGTGTTCTATATTAAACCACTTTATACTCAGTGAACAGTTTTTATATTGAGCAATTTCTGTTTAACTAATAGGTATATTTTCTGTCCCTTGATTGGATCCTGAATGATAGGAAGGAACAAATGAAAGAACAGATAAGCCAATGCATCTGATATATAATCTAATATTAGATTATATCTGGGTTAGAATTGTAAGCAAGATATGTTTCAAGCACAAATAGGCATTAAAGTCTAAGAAACAGATTCACAATGATTCAGAAAAAGTTTTCTGAATATGTAGGTACAACAAGTCTGATGTAAAAAACTTATTAAGAAATGAATAAGCTTTGTTGACTGCTAATTTCCCACTTCTCAGGGCTGTTTTCTTTTTTTTTTCTCTCTCTCTCTCTCTCTGATTTTAAAGTCATAGTGCTCCAGATAATCAATACCAGTGATTCTCAATGTCTCTGGGAGAAGTGAAATAGAAAGTGGGTTTAAATCATGTAGTTTGCAAAACCCGTATAGAGTTGAAATTTATTGTCCAAATTGTATTAGTCTGTTTTCACACTGCTATAATGAACTACGTGAGACTACGTAATTCATAAAGAAAAGAGGTTTAATTGATACACAGTTCTACATGGCTGGGGAGGCCTCAGGAAACTTACAATCATGGCAGAAGGCAAAGAGGAAGAAAAGCATGTCTTACGTAGCAGCAGGAGGTGGTGGGGGAACTTCCACACACTTTTAAACTATCAGATTTCATGAGAACTCACTCAGTATCATGAACACAGCAGTGAGAAACCACCCACATGATCCAATCACCTCCCACCAGGCCCCTCCCTTGACACACGAGGATTATAATTCGAGATGAGATTTCGGTGGAACACAAAGCCAAATCATATCAAAATTTTCTCCATACATGGAATCAGATCTGGTAGAAACCTGGCTACCCCCCACATTACTATTTTGTTACAATGGCATCAGTAGACACAGAGGAGTGTTCTCACAAACAGGCTTACGAATTTGTGCTGTTTATTATGAAATGTTGCATAGGATAGTTTTTATTACGGTATTTGGATTAGTCAGGTTAGGCTAGCTTTGAGGCAGTAACAGGCATAAAAGTTTATTTTTCACTCACATAGTATTTATTGTGGGGTCATTGGCTCTGTAAGGAATTTATTTTCAGTGACGCAGAGATCTAAGCTATTTTCCCTCCTGTGATTTCATGATCCCTTTCTCCATGACAGCAAAAGAGAAAGTGAGAGAGTTTCAATGTAGTTCTTTAGTGCTCAGCCCATCACAGAGACACATCACTTCCAATCATAGCCATTGGCCAGATAATGTGTTCACACCATCCAGTCTAACTTAAAGGTAGTGGAAAAAGTGGAGGGAACACATTGATATTCAATGATCAGTAAATGCCTCTGATACATTAGTCATCATTGACTCACCATAAGATGTATGATTCTGCCGTAGTGATGAATTTCAGGATCTGCAGAAATCTTAGGGCATATACTTCTTAAATGTCAAAGGTCTACTGAAAAGAGAGGAGGGATGTTTGTCATGAATAGGAGAGTTGTTGAAAAAGAAGGGCCTTTCTCACCAAACCCATTTTATCTTCTATTTTGACAATCTTACAATGACAGATATTTTTCCACACCTAAACTATTAGCACTCTGGCAGATTTTGCCATTACAACAAAAAGGTTTAATTTAAAGCTGTAAAATACAACTATAGCATTGCATTAGATGTGGCAATTAAAACGCATCTGGGTGATGCAATGAAACTTTCACAATGGTCTTAATGAGAGCTGAGGTCATACATAAAGCCTGATTTCTCATGTGTGGGGTAATTGTACAAAAGTATTGTTTTAAAAAATCCTAAATGTGGCAGTTTTTCACAGGAGACAATTGTGAGGTTTCAGACATTTTATCAAAACAACAGCCATAAATAAAACACCCCACTTCTTAGTAAGCAGTGTTAGCTGAATGGCTTTCACTAATGTTTGCTTGTTCCCCTTAGAAGGTCATTCTTTTAAATAGTGTTATCGACAATCATACTCATTCTAGAACATGTCTGATAAATTTAGGGCAGATTAATTTCAGGAGAAGCACTCTCACAAATAAGGAGCTAATAGATGGGGACTATAGTTGACTATAATATAAGCCAAGTGCCTGGCTGTGTATAAAATTAAGCAGTGTTTCTTTTGGGAAGTGCTCACACTTTGAACTGATTTTTGTCGTTGGTTGGGTTTCACAGGAGCCCTGTGTTCCAATATTTCTTTTACTTTTCATGAGGCATAAGAGCTCTGTGTGCCTATAGCAAACAGTCACTGTTTTCATTTGTAGCAAATTACTGCTAAGATAAAAATGCAATTAATTTCCCTCTGGATCTCTGCTTACTATGCGGTGAGTTAAACTAAATGACAGAGTTGCAAATATTAGAACTGGAAAGAACTTCATGGTTATCTATCTCCTGCTCAGTTTTTTTTTTTCATTTAACTAATGAGAAAACAGCCCCTGATGAAATGACCTGGCTTGGAGCTTGGCTGGTCACTTAACCCATACTTACTATCCTATTTGTAAGAATTCTTTTCTTGCATAATTCTCAGAATTGCTGTAAGAATCAAATTAAATACTGTATGCAATTTTTTGAAAACAGTAAAACTCAATAATAATAACAGTAATGATTATAAAGATAGCATTTATTGAGCAGCTAGTATGAACCGGGCAATATGATTTACATACATGACCTCACAAATCATTACAACCCTATCAGGAAAGTACACAAACAGGCTCAGAGATTTCTCCTAGGGGCATGAGCTAGCCAGTAGAGGAGCTGGGAGTTGGCGTAGGGATTTCAACACTACACGGAAGCAATCACAGCCCTTTTGAAATGGAGCCCATACTGGACCACAAGGTTCTTACTCACAGTACAAGGTTTTCCCAGTTATAAATTTGTTTCATAGAGTTTTTTGGAAGCCGAAAAACATTGAAACTGCCTATTCCTTTCTAGGCTTAATTTTGATGCATTTACACCTTTCGTGTTGAGGTTTTAACGAGGAATGGAAAAGAAGAAGCCTTCCGACAGTATCGTAGATATTTTCAGCTCACCCCCTTGGTTTCCTATTTGCTGCATGTTTTGCCAACGGAGCCTCAAAATGTCCAGTGCTATCATATCCACATAAATCTCTCATCACTCTGTGTTCTGCTTCCTTGTTGCCGTAAGCATGAAGCTGTAAACACTCTGTCAGGAATTCAGACGATAACCCAATGATCATGGAATGGCGTCTGCGCATGTGCTGTTGTGTACATGTGCCCAGCAATGTGAAAATGCTGCCACCTTCTGTTTAGCCCATGTGCCGCTGATGCAACCCATGTGCCGCTGATGTAACCCACCGCTTCCCATGTCCTCTAAGCTGATTTGTACTGATCCTGAATTGTACTTCTGCAATATATAATATGACAAGGAAAATGCAAAGCCTGCCAAAAAATCTTGATTGGCTCAGCTTTTGTGCTGCAGCACTTGAGAAGAACATTCCTACTGCCGTCCCACTAAAGTGCACTCAATACTTCTGACAGTAAATTATCGAAGCAGGAGTTTATCTCAGCATTCATGTGGTGGTTTAACCATTTAAGGATTCAAGAGGGGAAAGCTAAATAGGGTGGGGCTAATGTTTAATTGTTCGGGTGGTCATGGGTTAGTCTCAGGTTTTTTGAATGTTGCAAGGGGTCTAGGTTTATTCTCGGGTGCATTTTCTGCTGAGACACTCACAAGAAATGAAACACAGCCTGGGCAGGATCATCGATTTGTGAGGGAAGAACACCAGCACCTGCATTGTTGTCCAACTGTGGGAGTTGCACTGAACGGTTAGTGTGTACCTGACCCCAGCAAGCTGGGCCTCTGGCAGCTGGCGTATCAAGGACGATCGCCTCTTGCTTATCAGCAGTAAGCTATTTTTCCTCCAGGACAGGAAGCTTATAACAGTTACTGACACCATAGAATGATTCCCTAGATCTGGAACTCGCCAGCCTAAAATGCCAGCCCGAGCCTCTCCCCACAAAATGAACAAGGTTGCATTTTATCTCAGTCCCACAGCCCTACCAAATTAGCCTTGCCCAGGACCATTTTAATAACTAGCACATGACCACCCCATCCATGTGTGTACACTTAGGTCTGGAGAGTAGGGTCTCCTTAAATCATTAAAATACCAGGATTGTTTAGTAAAGCTGGAAAGCAGGAATGGAAAATAGATTTAGAGGCCAAAACTGTCTAGCTAAGTGCTTGCTGACCAAATTTTTATTGCCTAAGAACCTTATGCCTTATACATGTATGATTACACTCAAATCCTCTCTTGAGTCTTAAATGTATGTATACATACATATTATAATATACATTATATACACATAATATAATATATAATATATACACATTATAATATATAATATAAATATACATGAGAGTCAAAGGAATCTGGTTTTACATCTTGTTACTGGATATAAGAAATAAACAAATATATATTATTTCCTACTAAATTGGAACCTATTTTTTTAAAATGCCTAATTTCTCAATTTTTCTTGCCAGTACAAATAATAATATTCTTAATTCCCTTATTTATTTTACTTCACGTATGCATCATTTTTCTAGAAATGCTTCTCTATATTTTAAGAGCTTTGCTTATATTAGATGCTTAACATCAGTTGGAGACAATCTTACTGCTCTTGGACTTTATAAATCCTGAAACGAATTACTAATTTAATAGCAAATAATTTCCAACATAAATGAACAAGCCAGATTTTCATAGTTTTAAGAGAGAATTCTGTGTCCAGGGAAAATTAATATGTAAGTATATGGATTCTATGTAACCCTGTGGTGGATACCCATACAGACAGCAGTCCTCTCCCAGCCCTGGTTGAAATGATGTCAGCAGAGAGCTTCCTGCAGGACAATCTCTGTACTTTTCAGTATGGTCCACAGTCAGGCACTTACAATGAGTCAGACACTGAAAATGACCCTAACTTAGTCCATCTCAGGTGGGCCTAATGTAACAACAATTCAGGTAAGGACAATTTCCACACACTTTGCTACCCAGACTCCCATGCCTTTTAGTAAAATTTACATCTTCCATTTTTTTGAGTTGATCAAATACAAGCATGACTTCCCAGTGCTCTGATTTACTCACATAGTCTTTAACAACAAATTGCTTTCTCCTGATAATTGAGCTTCATAATATCATTCCATTTAATATTTATAAATAATGTAAATATTTATTTACTATATATTTATACGATTAAATATATAATTATATAAATATATCATTATAAGTATTTTATAACATAATTATAAAAATGTTATAATTATATATTTAATCTGTATCCTCAGACAGAATCACACAACCTGGAACTCTAGCACCTTCTTGACAATCTTGCACTGCATCTAAATGATACAATTAAAAGGGAACTGGGAAAGACATACATTATTTGTCAGATTTGCCAAAGCAGGAAGGAATGAATTTCCTGTAAATCAGATACAGAGAAATGAGTTGTTTTAAAGCTAAATTGGGCAAGGGAGATCTTGATCCAATGCCATCACTATTGATGAAGAAACTGAAGTGCAGAGAATGACTTGGCCATGATGAGCAAATTAGCTTAGTTAGAAATAAACCTAGAACCAAGTCTACTGGCTGGCACCCCTGCTGTCTTTCAACTGCATCATCAATTCTCATGTTGGAGTGCATAAGAGTCACCTATGGAATATGGTTCCAAGACCGACACAAGCCCACACATGAGGGTCCTTAGGTCTCACGTGGACTCTAGCAATCTGTATTTTTAATGAGTTCTCTAGGTGATCATGATGCAAGTGGCCTGAGCATGATTCTTTGAGAAAAGCTGTATTACTTCATGCAGTAGCTTCCTATTTCTTTTTATAGAAAGATTTCTGGAATCTTAACTGAGATATTATCCAAATGTCTAATCAAGGGATCACCAAGTTGAATGGGCTAATATAAGACTTAGTCTCCTTCCTGTTCCTCTACATCCAGACTGTTTAGGCTTATCTATGGAAAGAATTGGTTAACGACAATAAGAAAAAGCCTAAATTTCACCTATGTTCAATTCTGACCTACATACTCACCCACAGCCTCTTCCTAGTAGGACAAGATCTAACCAAGGCCTCCCTTTTCTCATTGGTCTCTCTGAAACCTTTAAACCTTCCAGAAAAATTACCAGTATTTTTTTTTCTACAGAGTGTTCTCATTTCTAAATCAATCTAAGCACTTTGGTAAATATTCTTAACAGATATCCATCTAAGCTTCCTCTTATCAGGATCATAAAAAAGTGCAGATGACGAAACAGAGAAATCGGATTAAATTACAGGAATGGACTCAATGGCGTCACAATTGGAGGTTTTGTCGATTCTGAAGGCCCTGCTACTTTCCTGCTGCATTATTATCTCTCCTGTAAAGTACCAGGAAAGAATTAACTAAATCATAAAAACCATTATGTCCTTCAGTCACTGGCAGACTTTCTTCCACTAGAATTGAACTCCCAAATATGAGGCAAAGCACAGCTGAATAGGAGCTACCT
The DNA here is from genome assembly GCF_049350105.2 of Macaca mulatta. Classification (NCBI taxonomy): domain Eukaryota; kingdom Metazoa; phylum Chordata; class Mammalia; order Primates; family Cercopithecidae; genus Macaca; species Macaca mulatta. The sequence continues at coordinate 159,922,609 of NC_133409.1, read as the reverse complement.
GAATCTCTGCCCCTTTCTCTCACCCCCAGCGAGCTGCAGGCACCAGACAAGATAGATAAAAGTAAAATAGATGCACTTCCTTTTCTTTCTGTGGCAGACAAGGAGCTGTGGCTAGCCTCTCCATTAAAAGTCAGCGAGAAGGTAGACTCGTCCTATTTGATTAGGACTGTCACCGTCACACAGTCGTTGCAATTAGTCCATGCCAGCCTTATTCAGGCCTTGGATTCTTTTCAGAAGTGAAAAAGGGAACACTCGAGGTCTATTGAATCGGAGCGTGGCATCTGCCTCACACCGAGGGGAGAGGTCGGGGTCACTGCTTGATTTTGATAAAGCGTGCCAGATTAATTGTCTTCAGTAATCCTGTTTGTCATGGTAGATATGCAGAGGAGTCTTTGTGGCACAGGCTGACATATGGGCCGGCCTGCTGCTTGCCTATTCAGGGTTCCCAACACATGCTCTCTGCAGCTGGACTGGTTCCCAGAGCCTTGTTCGCCAGAAGAGTGAGGCCTCCTGCTCCTATTAAGCGGGCCCCATCTCCACCACCAGGCTTCCTAATCTTCAAGCCTGCCTGGGCTATTGAAAGGGGCTGCATTATTCAAAAGAGGCCTAAAGAGAAAAAGGGAGAGAAGGGGGCTGGGGAGGAGAGAAAGACGGGGAGCAAGAGGGAGGGAGAAATGCAGGCACCAGAGATAGGAGTGAAAGACTCTCCAGATTGGGGAAGGGGGTGGGGGCAGACAAATATAATTACAAAAAATAGCAGCCATGTCCTTCAGGCAGAGCACTTCAGGAGGCTGATTATAGCTCCTCTCCAAATCCGAATCTATCACCAAATTATACCCTGCCTCTTTTGTAAAATAAATGTTAATAAGAGGTAATTTGGGCCCTGCTGATTGTTAAACTCAATGGAGATAGAATTTTTTTTTCCTCTGTGTGTGTTTATTGTAATATCTGGAGGGCTTTTTTTTTTTCTTCTTCCAAAAAGAATTTATATGCAACCACAAAAGAGGAAACAAACATTCATTGGCCTGACACAATTGCCAGAAAACCAAGAATGGTTTGAGTTTTACAATAAAGGGTGAATGTATAGACTGGAAACTGGCCCTTAACTCCACTAGAACTTTGTAGTTGCTGTTCTCTGGAAGGAATATCCCCTAGAACTGAGAAGAGAGTGGTGCTCCAGGAAGAAGGGGGGCTGCCATCCTCCCTGGTAGGGGGAGGAGTGGTCCTTGCTCTAAATAGCTTTGCCTTTCTTTGGTTAAAAGCAGGACTTTTTTTTTTTTTTTCCATTTACATAATCATTATTTTGAGTTGCTGCCAATTCTTCTGGGGGCTTTTACATTTAAAAGCACAAAAAATAGAGACAATCCTGTGACAGATCTTCTGAAAATGTTCTTACGATGTGTATTTACGAACAGACCCAGAAATGGAGCAATTAGAAACAATGAATAATAATCTTCTGGGCAGACAAAAGCATAGATGTATTAAAATATAAATCCTTGATCATAACAGCCCTGAAGCAGTCCTTCATGTATCTTTACTGTGTGCTCCTCACATCCACAGGGCAGAGATCCGGGGTCTGGCTGGGCCCAGGCGCTGTGGCTGTCAAGGTTAGTAATGTCTGACCACAGAGGGCTTGGTCTGCGGTTGTTTTTGTTTCTTACACAAATGCTGTGAAGAGGATTTATTCTGATAATTGTATAATAAGAAACAACAGCATTATCTATCATTAGTTTCAGGGAGGACATAATAGATTTTCAAAATAAAAACTAAAAACTGAACTAAGAAGTCATCATTCAACTATTTCCTTACTCTAGATATTAAAAAGAAAAGCTTGTATTTGGGGTTTTTTTTTGTCCCTCTCCTCAAATAGGTAACTACAACATACTTTTTGTTTTGGGGGGATATGTATTTCCACATTTATTTGTTTTACTTCCTACAATGAAACAGTCACCTGACTCAAAGCTGGGCATGGCACAGGGATAGCAAAGAGTCCCTGTGTTTGCAGAGTTTATGTTATATGAGGGTTCACTCTTGTTTCATCAGTGCATAAAACAGTGCCAGGCATATTCTATTAACTCATTAAATTTTATTCATTCGAAAAATTTTAAAAAATGAATAAATGACAAAAACCAAACCAAACCAAAAAACGTGGCATATCTAAGGTAAGCAACTTGTCTTAACTTATGCATTACATTATAAAGAAGCAGCAGCAGCAGAAAGGGAAGAAAAGGAAGAGTAGAACCAAGAGAAATAAATTAACATTTCTGAGTACATAGTCTGTGCTAGGTATGTGCCATGTGCTTTATAAGCATTATCTCCTGTAATCTTTAAAAGAGCCTTATGGAAGGGGAGAGTAGACATTCTGCTAGTGCCCTCTGGTGCCTTCGTATTAGTTGTATGATTAAAATCACCTGATTACTCCTTAAAATTGGTTGTAGCTGATGGCCAAGCATCGTTCACTTCTGGGGTCGTGAGGCCAGGGCATCAGTAGTGTTCAAGGCTTCCCAGGTGAATCTAATGAGCATCCAAGATTGCGAATCACTGATTTTAAGTTGTGTTTCTCAAATGTTATTCATAACCACCTGGGAACATTGTTAGGTTGGTTTTTGGCAGGTCCTAGGATTCTATCGTTCTAACAAGTGCCCAGGTGATGCTGATGTTGACTAGTTTCTGAACCTCCTTTTGAGTTGCAAGGCTTTAAAGAGATTGATCAATCTGCCCGGTGGCTGGCCTGACTTTCAAACCCTGGCGTTCCCACCTGAAGATCCTGAGTTCTCCAGTTCTGTGATATTACTGTGTCTCCTACAGATTTAAATCAAGCATTATGAAGCACCATGTGATAGGAAGAACATTCGTCTGCAAGTCAGGAGGTCTGGAGCTTCATTACAGTTCTACTACCCCTAACTTTGGGTCTTGCCTCCCTGAGTTTCAGGTTTTTTCTCTCTAACATATAGGATTTGGAATTGATTGTAGTTGCTGTCCTTGGATTCTCCACATCACCAGTTTAATGCTGTGTCTGAGATCAGACCTTTCCTATAGGGAAAAATGTCACTTTAGGCAGAGCCAGTAACCTTTCTCCCTTCCTTTCTTCCAGCCACTCATGCTGTGGGTTGTCCGGAGAGACTGGTGAGGAGGATGGAGAACTGTCACTTTATGCTTGCCTGCCTGCTTGCCTCCCTCCCTCCCTTCCTTCATTCCTTCCTATGAATATATGTGTTTCATTATCTGTTTGCTAAGATGTGAAAGACAGACAAATAGAAAAACACTAGTGTGACTGAAAAGGATCCTTAGTTTGACATCATCTCCAGAACAATACCATATAATATCTCTTACTTCACTTTTCCATATTTTTTAAACTGCTATTACTTGGGTATGTATTCACTGAAGGAAATAAATTTAAGGGGAAATCGCTGTGGACATTATTTACACTTTAACATGACATGGTGCTTCCAGAACGCCCTGAGGCTATTTGGATAGGGGTTGGAGAAAGGACAAACATACAAATCAGGACACTATGAAGCAAGAGGTACAATACCTAGATGGCTGAAGCACAGATAGAAAACAGGTTCAGGAAGGGACAAATAGCATACCTTACTGTCCTTCCAGGTGGGATTTCTAGGGAGATCTGTTTCAGAGTCTTGCAGCCTTTTCAGTGATTGGCACTGGGAGATTCCCCCTGAAGAGAATGGAAAACGACCAACATTTAACTAGCATCTTCTTCCATCACGTTGGGATGCCCTGAGCCAAACCCCTTTAAACCTGCGTGATTAGGCTCGGTGGGAGCCAGGTGCACTTCTCTGTTCATCAGGAGAACAGAGGCAAATCCTGCCCATCTTCCTCGCATGCATTATATGCAATTATAACACAAAAGTATACCTGTGAATTCCTAAAATAAGTTAGTTTAGGACCCTTGTTTCCTATACCTGGGCTGTAGGAATGAGGTAGAAACTAGGCTTTGTATATTTCAAGAGAACCATAGACCCAAGTAAGTTTTATTACTTCTACATTTACCTTTATTTGACTTATTTATGTCTTAATTTCTTTTCTTTAAATTAGCCAAAAGGCTTCTTTGTGGATTTTCCAGTCATTTTGACAAGTTCGCCTCAGAAAATGCGTGAAAAACAAGTTGTGGTAAAGCAGCAGCCTTCTATCCTAAACACGCCCTGTCAAACAGACACATATTTAGACCCAGCTTTCACATGTCACTTTATGTCTACTCCAGATCAAGCTATAGCCTTGCTCACAATGCTTTTGCCAAATTTTACAAGGTCAAAAATTACATGATTGGGGGAAAAACAGCTCAAGGGAAACAGGAGTAAATTATGTTTTATTTAAAGGGTAGCTTTCTTTGAATGAAGCATTATTCCCTTCAAGGCTTTCTCTAATGCTGAAGTTTAGGGAGTCTTGAAGCTTAGAGAAACTTTGCTCATCTATTTAGCCCTCCCCAGTGGGTGAAGGACTCTTATGCCGGTTTTAATGCCTTCTACCAACTCAATAACACTCAACCCCCTAATAGCACTCATGCTGCAGGGTGTCCATAGAGACTGGTCAGGTGGACAGAGAGCTGTATCGTTCAGCCAGGTTACGTATATAAGATTTGAACGGTGGATTATCCTGAGATAATACTGATAAACAACTATTGCCTCTGCCAAACAATAGCACAAATAGAGACACCACTTGATCTCCACCCTCACCCCATGGGATTATTTAAAAGTCTTTCTTCTGTCTGTGATGTACATCTCACTCTAGGGAAAAGACAACGAATTATGTTTAACTATTTTAAAATCTTATAGGTCTGGGCCTGTCCACCAGCAGTTTCCCAATGTCCTTTCATAGTAATCTAGCCTCTTGGAAATGTAAGGACTCTAGAAAGATAAAAAGCAATGGTTTGCCTTATTCTGCGGCACAACTTTCTTTATCAGGACAGGAGATTTCAGGCATTTTTGAGTTATTTAATCCGAGTATGGACTCTTTGCTTCCTATTTTCATTTGTTGCCCTACCTATGCCAAGATCCTGTAGCCATTATCATTAAAACTAATAGTAGAGAATATTACGAGTGGTTATTACCTGCTCAGTGTAATTTCTCACTTTATACCAACTCCAAATTTCACAGGTAGATGCTACCATTTTCTCCATTTCTAGAGGAAGATATGGAGGTTTAGAACAACTTGTTCACAGTCCCACAAGCTACTCTATGGTATTCAGACTTCAAGTCTATTCTTTACCGTGGTATAGCTGAGGCACAAAGAATCAAATAAGCAAGCACTAATAGGACACTTGCAAATATAATGCAAGGCACTGGGCATATATAGATACTTAAAATATATATTTAGTCTCTGCCCTCAAAATGCTAGACTCAAAATAGAGCAATATGACAGAAAAATAAAATCTCAAATAATACTACAAAAATTCATTTTAAAATAGAGAGGGAAATAAAAGATATTCCCTAAATCACAAGGACATTCTGATAAAATGCCAATAAATGATGTATCTAAGCGCTATCAATTAAGGGAAATAATTTAGAATCTAGGAGCAGAGATAACAGGAACATTGGAGATTCCACTTTGTTGGGCTGAAGGTTCATATTACTCTGTTTATTTTTTCACATAAATATTTAAATATATTGTATCTTTTTTTAAATTGATCTGGGTATACAGTCCTCCCTGAAGCACTAAAAGCTAAGCTGCTAAGAGAATACCTTGCTAACGGAATTTCCAATGTTATAGGCAACTTGTTCTTCTGGGGTAACTGAGTAAAGAGTTTGATCTGCCAGGTTGTTTGTATAATAGAACACTGGAGTTTTAGAATTGATTATGAAAAGATATCTAGTACTTGAGATTATGAAAAGGTAGTAATAAACAATATACAAATGGTTTATATGGATTGTGTTACAAGGCATAATTCTGAGTCTCACATGTTTCCATAAGAACTCTTATGATATATAATTCTGGCTGGATTGACTGGGCAGTCACCAAAATTGATTTCTTTTCATCTGTCTATATCACAGCCTATCTTGTAGTTACCTACGGCTTTTTGACTGACTTTTGACTAATGTAATGTGGACAGATGTGGCATCACCTATTTTCAGTCCAGGCCCAGTTACACTTTTCATGCATGCTCTGCCATGCTCTTTCCTATTTCCATCTGGCTGAAATCCAGATGATCCCCACCCCCCCGCCCCGCCACACACACACACACACACACACACACACACACAAATGGTGTCTTTGGAATGGACATACCGAAGAAAATGAAGCCACAAGATAGAAGGAGCCCACTTGAAGGAGAGCCATTCAACCTGGAACATACCTTAGAATATAGGGAAATTAAAAAGATTTTTATTTGGTTTAGTCACTGACATTTTGAGATTTACCTCTTATAAGACACCAAGCCTTCCTTACAACATACATTGTTATTATTATTTCTCCCATTTTACAGATGAGAAATTGGCACTCAGAAAGGTTAGGTAACTTGCTTAGATTCTCTTGGGGAAACCAAGACTGTAACCCAGGCAATCTGACTCCATACCCTAAATACTTACCCATTATACTAAACTGCAACTTAACTAATTATGTTCTTCTTAGATTTGACGTTAGTTTCACTTCTGGCTAAAACTAGGTGGGTAATGATACTATACAAAATATTCCCTACTATATTCTTTAGAACAAATAAGCTTCCTTGAGCCAAGGAAAATTTCAAGCATCAGTTGGGAGTTACAAAAAGGATGCTAATTTTCATTTTTATACCTTTGTCTCTATAGAGTACTCTGTAGAGCTGAATGTTTGTATTAGTTTTAGGTTTGGGAGCATATCCTAATATTCAGTCTTACCAACTAAAGGCTGGAGCTTGACATTAGTTTCAAGTAAATGCAATGTTAGTATTCCCCATGAACAGTCAACTCTACTGTCGAGAAAGCTGTATACATTTGTGAGTTAGAATAGGAAAAAAAAAGTGAACCAACCAATTTACCAGCCAACAAAGAAAAAATTACAAAAATTCACGAAGGTGGCATTTTTATCCTTATTCTGAGGTTCAGTAGTTTTGAAGGGGAGATTCAACTCTAAAAATAAACATGTTGGAGTAGGTTTCTAAACTGTAGTAATAAAGATAACATAGGTGAGATTGCACGTCAAGGTGGAAGGCCAGAGAGTACTTGGGTAGAGATATTAAATTTCAAGAGATACGTAATTTCAAACTTCTTGGTCTTGGCTAGGGAAGATGATTGCATGCCAAACTCTCTACAAACATAAGGGCACTCCCTCGTGCCTCTCCTTCACCCAACCTACTTCTCAATCTCCGCAGTTTATTTATTTTTCTACAATGGTATTTTCCCTGCCGTATTATACAAGTCCTTTGATGACTGGGGAACTGCTTTTATGGGTATTTTTATCTCTTATATTGTCTGATGTGGTTTGTTTGCTCAGAATAAGCTGTTCAATAAACATCTCCTAAATCAATGAATATCTTAATGGTCTCTAATGTGAAATGGGATTTAATTCACTGCTTGAGTCCCTCACCATAGATAGTACAGATAGCTAAAATATTTTAGGAATCTACTTTGGTAAGCTAAATATTAATCACTGCTTCCCATATAGCTGATTCTATGCCTAAAGGTTCATTTCAAGTCCATAAAGCATACTAATTATTCATGGCATGCAAAAATAAAAACCCATACTTTTTAACCATTAAGATTTCAAATAACTACAGAACAAAATGAAAGGTTGGAAAGGTTGGTATACCATCTCTGAAAGTAAAAGCTAACATAAAATGATTAACACAAAAATATGAGCGCATGCAAAACTGGTTAAATCCAAGTAATAGTTGTAGACTAGTTAATTGTGCTGTGTCAATCAATTTCTTGGTTTGGTAATGCACTTTAGTATGTAAGTTACCATTGAGGGGAAGCTGGGTGACAGGCAGAAGGGACTTACTGCAACATTTTTGCAAATTGTTGTGAGTGTAGAATCATTTCAAAACAGAAAGTTGCAAAAAGTAGGATACAACTCTTATAGTGATAGAAGACATGAGAAAATATGAGTACCTTTTAAATTTGTAATATTCATTTTGTTAACAAAGGATATTTGAGAAGTTTTGCATTGGGAATCAGTATTAAAGCCTCTTACATTTCTGGCTAATTTAGTTCAGTCTAGCCATTCTTTTAAATAACACGGAGTGTCAGGGATTATAAGAAAATATATTTTAGTAAGTACTTTTGTATTTATGTAAAAATTGTATTTATGTATTTATGTAAAATATTGTATTTATGTAAAAATAATTCATTTCTTCGGATTTTATGCAAACTATGTTGACTGTATAGCTTTCAAACTCATTTAATACTGAGAAATTTGATACTGTTTTTATTGTATTGACGGCAGAGTTTACTGCTTAATGTTTTAAATATGTTCTCACTGATTAAGGTATTAGAGATTACTGCCATCTCAATGATAATGTTAGAATCTTATGTTTTTAATACAATCCATTGAAACGGTATTATACACAGAGTTTAAATTAACCAAATAAAATCTTTCATACAAAGACACATACACATAGACATACATATACTGATATGCTCACAGATACAATTATCTCAAGAACTTAGATGCATCCAATGAGGAAAAGCAACTTCTATTTCATTCTAGAATTCTCACGTAAGCTATTTCATCTTTTTGCTTATAATTTCATTTGCTTAGATATATCCAGGCCACATTCTTACAAACTTTAGTGACATTCTGAGGACTATATTAAATAGGATATCCTTCCATAACTAGATTTTAAAGACAGAAGAGACTTCAGAAAGAATAAAATCTAACTGGCTCCTTTTATAGAATGAGACAGAGGGTCAGCCATGCCAAGTGGTTTAGCTGCATGGTGTGGATTAAAAAACAGCATTCTGATTTTCAGAATAGTGTACATTTCACTGTCTGGTATTTCCTCATGAGAGACAATGTAGAAAATTCCAAATCTCAGAGATGAAAAGTTCTCTTTCAGATGATTTCTTCACATTAATTCTATATATGAGTGGCCCAGTGTTGCCATTTATCAACATTGATACGTGTTGTGTCTCACTTCTTCCCTTTCTGATTAATCAGACTACAGGGAAAAAAAAAAAAAAAAGGAAAATACCTAGGACTTGCTTAGTCTAGAAATGTAGCAAGAAGAAGAAAGAGACTTGAGAATTATGTCAAGGTGCTTTTCTCCCCAGTGTCGTGGTTCATCTTGATGTGGAGAATTGCTCTGTCAAAAAGAATCTTCATGTAATTGTCAGGCCAGAAAACTGCAACAGGCATGTGTTGGCATTCTGTGATTGGTGAGCTATCTATTGCTTTTATACTTCAAAACTAATTGGCATCTAATTTAATTACTTTATTTAAAATGAATTTAGTTATTTATTTTGAAGTCCTTTCTGGATGGCATTCCAAATGCATTCAGTTTTGAAAAAGCAGAATTATAAACCTTTTTTAGTCTATAAAAATCTGTTCTGTTATTCTGAGCCTTGTTTTGTGACCATCCTCCTTTCCTATATTCTTTATCAGACACCATTATCCTCTATCATAAAAATCTCCTCATTACATACAATTTCCTTTATATTTGAGGAGGTACCCTTGACCCTTGCTAAGATTTAAGGGGCATTTTAGTTTTACCTACAACATGTTTTTCAAATTGTTTCTTAGTTTATTTGTTAGTTTTGTTTTTTGATAACATTTAAATCAATAGTTATTCTAGTTTAATATGATGATTTTACAGGGCTGACTTTTGTCAAGTAATCTAATCTTTTTTCCTTATACAGAGGAATTATATCTTAACTTGGAAGCTTTGAACTTGCCAGCATTAGTTAGAAATGAGAATATTATTTTTAATGTACTAAAGAAAAGAGAAGAGGCCTCAGTGACTACTTTCCCTTCCAGATAAATTCCCAAGCCAGGATTTCACAAAGATGATTTCCATGTAAAAATTAAAGAACCTTACTGTGAAGTAAATAATAATGAAGGTATGGGGGCAGTGGAGGGACATGACATCCGGTCTTTTTTTTTTTTTTTTTTTTTTTGAGATGGAGTCTCGCTCTGTTACCCAGACTTGAGTGCAGTGGTGCGATCTCGGCTCACTGCAACCTCTCCGCCTCCTGGGTTCCCCCGCCATTCTCCTGACTCAGCCTCCTGAGTAGCTGGGACTACAGACTCCCGCTACCATTCCCAGCTAAGTTTTTTGTATTTTTAGTAGAGACAGGGTTTCACCATGTTAGTCAGGATGGTCTCCATCTCCTGACCTCGTGATCTGCCCGCCTCAGCTTTCCAAAGACATCTGGACCTTTTGAAAATAAATTAACCTCGCAAACTTCCAAGTAATAAACAAAGTCATTAGGTAAGTTTTCATTTGTCCCTGGATCCACAAAAGGTCCAGAATATGTTAGACAGTTGAAACTTTAAGCGAGGATAAGAAGCTAGAAACAATTTAAGAAACAGACAGCGGCTAAGATTTTCCTTGTTAGGAAGCATCTAATTTGATGCAGAAAAGAATTTGTTTAATAGTTTTCTGATGGAGAGTCAAACACTTTACTAGAGAATGCTGAGTGTCACATAGGGTAATATGTGTTCAATGCTAATGCATTAATATTTTCAGAAGTTGCACATTGCTTACCATATAAGTAAACAAAAAAGTTTCTTAAATGAATGTGACAATTTGATATTTATAGACATAAGCTCTTACATCATTAGGGAATATTACAAATAGGGCAAGAATACATACATGTACATAAGCTATACACTGTGTGTGGAACATTAGGATGATTTTTGCCTTAAATTGTCAGTATTTGATCTTGTTCAACAGGACATGGCTGATCTGTTCTTCTATTTTTCTTCTTTTTGACCCTCTTTCTCTTTTGATTTGTTTGGGTATTTTTGTTTGACCTTTCTTCTCCTTTCCCTATCCTTTTCTTTGCTGTGTACAGCCTTCTCCTAAGTTCCAGAGAGAGATACTACAAAAACCATCTGGACTGTTCTTACCTAGACATCATGGAAATCGGGCAGGGGGAATCTGAAAGATAGAACATTGACCCAAGAGAGATAAAATCTGAAGTTTTTATTTCTCATTCTGTAATTTTAATCTCTTTGGATTCTTTTTTATAGTTTCCATGTCTCTGCTGAAATTATCACTGAATTATCTGCTGAAATTATACAGGTTATTTACCTTTTTCACATGAGTGTTTCATCATAGTCAATTTAAAGTTCATATGTGGTAATCCCAAAATTCACACCTTTTCTTATTCAGCTACCATTGATTATTTCCTTTCTTAACTCTTGGTGACTTCTTATTGTTTTCTTTTGTGTATGTTTTTGTTCTTAATTGTTTGCTGAACATTTTTATGAAAATACAATAGAAACTGAAGTAATTGATACCTATCTCCAGAAAAAACATGGCCCTTCTGTCAGTTTGCTAGAGTAGGGGCTGGGTCAATACACATGGTAGTTGAGGTCTGGGATTTGTTAGAATGCCAATTTAACTTAGTTCAACATTGTAGTCAAATGTCTTGAGGGTAGGCTTGACCTAGGATTTAACCCTCATTGAGGTTATCAAGAGCTGCCTGTGGTCCCCAGAAGAGCTGCTTCCTTTCCAAACTGTGGGTGATCCCTTTCTACATCGCCACTTGCTGCCACCATTTTGGATATCTGGAACGCTTTCTTTTCTCTCTAGTACTGCGTGCTGTGTTGAGGGTGATCTCTTTCAGCTCTTCCGAGCCACCCTCAGCCTTTGACCTCAGCTGTGGTTGCCCTACCATCTGTGAGGCTGGTATTGCCAGGAAAGGGGTATTTCTTATCAACCTCCTTAGCTGAAAGCACAAAGTACCTCAAAAGCTTTCTCTCAGCTCTCTTTCCCTGCTTCTGTATTTGGTGTGCTGATATTAGCACTCATTAAATATTTGAGACTGCCCAGGATTCATCTGGGTTCAAATCTGCCATGTCAGTCCACATATGACCACTAAAAGTCTAAGTGTTACACTCCTTTCTCCTGAATCCTGTCCATGGAAACTTTATTCCCACTCCCATCCATTTTAGGCAGCAATGAGAGAGGTCTAGAATTTTTTCCCCTCTTGTAAAGGCTTTGCCACTTTCTAGAGTTTAGTTCTTTTATGTTTGTGTGAGTCCTATTCTTTCTGGTAAGTTTTACAACTATGTTTATGTAACCTATCTGGTTTGTTTCAATTGTAAAGATGAAAGCAACAGCCTTTTGACATATCAACATCTGAAACAGAAGAATGTATAATGATCTGTATACATTCTTTATAGCAACCTCCAGTACCTAATATGCAATGTTATAAAATAGGCACTCAATAAATGTTTGCTGAATAAATATGGATAAGAAAGCAAATTTATTCTCTTTTACACCAGAGTGCAGTAGAACTAGGAGCAAGGGATGAAATTATAGAGAAGTAAATTTGGATGAATATAAAAATGTATTGCATAAGAAATATGGCTATCAAAAAGTTGACAAGCCTTACTTCAGATGTAATAAATCACAAATTATTGAAAGAACTTAGATAAAGATTTTAGGGAATAAATAGAGGTCTATGAACCACATGAATGCTTCTTGTTAGATGATTAAATCTTTGTAACTCAGTGATTTTATATTATTGCAGTCAAAGCAAGATTTGTATTTGTAAACCATGTAAAATGGGCCAAATATTTTCACACGCTACTCATACACACAAAGAAAACGTAGCTTCTAAGTGTCTACAATGTCATTTTCTTTACCAGCTTCCACGCCGTAGGGCCACTGGGACAAAAACAAATAATAAATTTTGTGAACTTGCCCAATGCATAGTATCTTAATTTATGGGGAATTGATGAGTCTTTTGAATGATTTTGTCTCTCTTGTGTCTCAATCTTTCAGATTCCCCCTGCCTGATCTTCTCCATGATGTCTAGGTGAGAACAGTCAGGATGGTCCTCTTAGTATCTCTCTCTGGTTCCTTGTCTGATGAGGTTCCTGGATCTTACCTGGAGATCCAAGTCCTATCTAGCATTTGGGGTATTTTTTGGCAGGAACTAGACACCACTATTCTACCACCAGCCTTAGGTAATGAAGTGCCGCACACTATTACCTCTTTGTCTGTATTCACAACCTTCTTCTGGTCTATCAGCCTTTTCCACCTTCCTCTAGAGCCTGTGCAGACCCTAGGAAGCCAAAGAACCCAGAGACTCATCCTCAAGCTAGTCTATTCCACCCATCCTTTATTTATTTGTTTGTTTGTTTTTGAACTGGCTTCTGGCAGGGCTTGACATATAGCCTTTGCAATGTACGTCATTACTGATCCCTCCCCCAGTTTGAAAGTGAGGACCGCATGTCCTATCCATCAGCCCTCAAACTCCATGTCCAGCTTTCTCCTTTCTCCATGTCCCAGCTTTCTCCTTGGGAGGAGGAATGGCCTCCTGATATGTGGGAAATTACTTTGAGGCAATGGTTGCCTCTAAGTATACAACCAGACAAATTATACCCAAGTCATGGGAGCAGAAAGTCTCATAGCCTCAAAGTGAAATGAGCCAATCACATGGGTTACTTAATTTAAAACACAAAATGAGGAGCATAGGAAAAGAAATAGAGTAACTCACACTCACTGAATTCTAGGTTATCTGCAATATTCATAAATTCTATTTCTTTCTCTGTGGCATAAGCTTTCCACAATAATGGTGCAATTATGAGGACTGGAGTTTAGGTTTTACATGGGAGTCCAGCAGACGGAATGTGCCTGGGACCAACACAAATACTCACATACTCATTGCATCAGAGAGACCCAGGGGTAGGTATAGCTGACCGTATCTCAGAACTATAGTTTATCCGTGACTGTTGAGTGGCCACAGGTTTTTATTTGAGTGTCTCATGAAAAGAACATTTAAATTAAGAATCTCTACCACCAATGGGTTTCTGACATAAGACTTCATGCATATTAAATGATCCATAAGCCTCGTATATTTGGTGCATCATGAATATTTAGTTTTCACTTTGTACTTCCATCCCTTTCTATCTTTGTTAGCACACCAATATTACAATTATTTTATATTTGTTTCACATAGCAAGGATACATGATTAAGAAAAAATGTAAATGTCTATTCAGTATTTTTAAAACATTACCTCAATCATACAGGTAATGATTAATATTCTATCATTTTATGTTTTCAGAAACAAAGAAATGATTTATTCAATTGATAATTATGAGTCTGCTCTGTGTCATACGCTATAGCGGATATGTGAAATGCAACCATGAACTAGACTGTTTCTTAACTCTTGTTTTATGACCTTTAAGTAGTATTGGTACTAACAGAGATATTCCACAGTTACAGATGACGCACTGAATTGAACTGATACCTTAAACTTTGCTAAATATTACAATATACTTTTAAACAGAAATCAGACATAGTTTTGGTTCTCAAGGCGCTTACAAAATAGCTAATGTATAAAAAAGGCAGATTCTTTTATTCATCCATTCTGAAAAATATAATCAGGAATTGCATTTATGATTTGTAAGAAAGCACTCATTTGAATTCTGAATGAATTATTGGGTTACACTGTATTGGAGAAGTGTGGATCTGGGATATCCATGTCAAGAAGAAAATTCTTAGATATTTTTAAACAGGCAAAATATTATCATGATAACCATAATATTAAAGCATTCACCTTCCAACAAACAAGTTCTTCCTCTTTAACTGTATGTGCAAATTTTGGAGATAAAGTGGTGCCTAAGAAGTCAATTAATTTATCTGCAAACAAAAAAAAGGAAGAAAGAGAGGGAAAGGTAGGGAAGAAAGGAAGGAAGTAGGGAAGGTCGTCAGGAAGGAGTAAAAATGGAAGGAAGGAAAGCAAGGAAGGGAGAGAGAGAAAGAGAAATACATGTCTGAGATAACACATAGCTGGGGAGAATGCATAAATTACTAGAAATGGCCATATTCCAAGACAGGAAACATCTGATTAACTTACCAGATGCACTGCTTTGATTACGTGCTTTATGTGCTAATCTGGATAAATTCTTTCTCTCTCTTTTACCTACACCTACTTGACTGAGACTGGATAAATACTTGATCAATATTTATAGACTACAGTGTTGACCCCCTCCTTCTGATTTTGCTTGCTATCTTTTTGCACTAGCATATTTCCTAGCAAGTCACATTTTTCCATTTATAGATTATTTCCATGAAGTGCAATGGTTGTAACTCTCCTAATGATAAATATTGTGGTGCCTCGATCTTTTCAAATAAACAGTTTCAAATTGCAACACACCTCTTAACTTCTACATGTGTATTAACTTCTATAGCCATCATCAATACATCATTATTGGATGAAAACAGACCAGTTGGATGTTGTCTCTTTTCTTCTCATCAGTTTTTGGGTGCTCTTGGATTTGTCAGCTCTCCTGAACTATTTCTGTTTTTTCCAGATTCCCTGGAATGCCAGCTGCTTACAGAAGTCTGTTCTGTTTAAGGAGAGCATAATCAAGATTTTATTGCATGTTGGTGTGGACTTTCTGTCTGCTGCTCCATTTATAAAGCCATTACGCTAGTACATTCTGTGTTTTAACCAAACATTGCCAATACTTACACAGATGTTCTATAGTTACATAGATGACCCACTACATTTAACTGATAGTTTAAGCTTCGCTAAGTATTACAATCTGCTCTTAAATGGGCAAAAGAGATAACTGAGTAACTAATAGACAGCTCTTTGGTTTGTATGATAGTAGCCCATGTTGAGAGTAGGCAAACTAACCAGCCCTTCATAGTTTATACTCAGAAGCATATGATTTCACTTCCAGTATAACTGTATGCTTTTCCTAATAATTTTTGGCTCATCTGGCTCATAATTCAATCGATATAATTTAGATAGTTGCCCCCTCCAAATCTCATGAATTGAAATCCCCAAAGTTGAAGGTGGGTGCCTGGTGGGAGGTTTTGGATCATGGGGGCAGATCCTTCAGGAATGGCTTGGGCTATCCCCTTGGTAGTAATGAGAGGTGAAGCCGGCTGGGCTTCTGGTTCAAGTGGGGACTTGGGGAACTTTTCTGTCTAGCTAAAGGATTGTAAATGCACTCTGTGTCTAGCTAAAGGTTTCTAGCTAAAGGTTTGTAAACGTACCAATCAGCACTCTGTAAAAACAGACCAATCAGCTCTCTGTAAAATGAACCAATCAGCAGGATGTGGGTGGGGCCAAATAAAGGAATAAAAGCTGGTCACCCGAGCAAGCAGCTGCAACCCACTAGCGTTCCCTTCCACGCTGTGGAAACTTTGTTCTTTTGCTCTTCACAATAAATCTTGCTGCTGCTCACTCTTTGGGTCTGTACTTCCTTTATGAGCTGTAACACTCACCACGGAGGTCTGCAGCTTCACTCCTGAAGGCAGCAAGACCACGAACCCACCGGGAGGAATTAACAATTCCGGATGCACCACCTTTAAAAGCTGTAACACGCACTGCGAAGATCTGCGGCTTCACTCCTGAAGTCAGTGAGACCACGAACCCACCAGAAGGAAGAAACTGCAGACACATCTAAACATCTGAAGGAACAAACTCCAGACACACCATCTTTAAGAACTGCAACACTCACCACAAGGGTCCGTGGCTTCATTCTTGAAGTCAGCGAGAGCAAGAACCCACTGGAAGGAACCAATTCCGGACACAGTGAGTGATCTCTCACTCTGAGTTCATGTAAGATCCTGATCATTTAAAAGTGTTTGACACCTCCTGCGCCTCTCTTTCTCCCTTGCTCCTGCTTGTGCCTTGTGATGTGCCTGCTCCCTTTTTACCTTCCACCATGAATAAAAGCTCCCTGAGGCCTCCTCAGAAGCCAAGAAAATGCCTGTGCCATGATTCCTGCAGCCTGCAGAATCGTGAACCAATTTAACCTGTTTTCCTTATAAATTACCCAGGCTCAGGTATTTCTTTCTAGCAATGCAAGAGTGGTCTAAAACAACGAAAGAGTTTAGAACAGTAAGTAACGTAAAAGCCACTAAAAAATTTAGTGGTTGACCAGTTAGATGTGTTCATTTTTTAGAAAGTTCTGCCTTCCTTCACTGAGATAATACATGGAAAGAATGCAGTATTCAATATTTATGCTCACTTCTGATAATTATTGTGTAGTCATATATAGTTCTATAGTAATCCCAAAGTGAGACGCTAAGCAATGAGACACAGGGTCTTCACATATGTAAATCCTGGTTTAAGCTGGGGTACTAGAATTGCTTATATATATCACATGTAGGCAGAGGAAGCTCCTGGATATTATAAAATGTAAATCCTCTCTTAAGAAAACAACTGACATGAAGCTTTTGTATATGTGGATCATGCTGTCAAGATTTTAGTGTTCTAATAACCCAATTCTAATAAGTTCTTATGATTTATTCAATAAGGACTAATTTTTTTAATATAATCACTACCTTCATGGCTAATACAGTAGAATAAGTATCCCAGTTAATTATACAATTCTACATAGAGATATTATTTAGCTCTCATCTTTGAATAACCAAAAAGAATTTCTTTTTAAATCACAATTCCTTCTTAAAGAGATCACTTGTTATAAAAATTATTTTTATTTTGTAGGCTGAAAAAATCTCTCTTTAAAATTTGCCAGAAAAATATGTATAGTCTCTCTTCAAGTAGGTAAGAGTCATTTTAATTATCAAGAATAGTCACACAGTTTTTTGTTTTGTTTTGTTTTTTAAAGGAATAGTCATACAGATAAAGTAACAGCTATGGATTCCATTTTGTCCACGGAATTATGTCATGGATGCAGATTAGGAATTTAATGTTGAATTATTCTGTATTAGTATCACTCCACTTTATTTCCCTGAGAATATCTATATATAATCTTATTTTTCTTTTAAGACGGTGCACTTTTATGATTGTTCAAAGCAGTTAAGTGCCCTGCTGTGCTTATTTCTTAGCTAATTTTGAACATATCTACTAAAATAAATAAAAATATGTATTTTTGCATTGATTTATCTGACAGGAATGAGATCATGACACATAAATATTGTTAGGGTGAGATGCATGTTTGGGCCATGGGCCAATAAGTTATTTAGCCTATAATTTATATAACTTGGAGTGTTGGTGCCACATGAAAAAGTAAAGTAATTGTGAAACTTTTGTGATTGGGATTTATGTGGTTTTGTTGTTGTTGTTACTGTTGTCGTTATTCTACCTTCTCTTTTTCCCAGGACCATACGCCTAACATGCTATCTGGACTAATTTTTATTTATTCATTTAGTCAATCAACATCTAATGTGCTCCACTATGTTAAAGCACTATAGGAAGCATCAGAAACCTCGATTGGTAAATTCTGTAGAAATGTTTGGAAATTAATAGATGATTGAAAAATAACTTCAGTAAGTTAAACCATTAAATTGTTTTTGTTTGTAATCGGTGAGAGAGAAGCTCTTTGGAGTTATGCTTAAGGATTTCTGCTCTCTGCTATGTAAGAGATGAAGAATGGATCAGCCATGGAATCTTCTCTGGCTCTGTGCTGCTTTAATTCATCAATATGTGTACTGTTAGGAGTGTTTTAATTTTTAAAAAATTATTTGATATATAAAACATACAGAAGAATATGTAAGTATATGAGCTATGATGCATTAAACAGTGCCTATAACAACTGTAAATCTACCTACAAACCTGCCACCAGATTTGTAATTAGAACATTATTTGTACATAGAACTGTTCTCAACATTACATGTTGTTTTATATTCCATAGTTTATGTAACTAATTCCTTGTTGACACACAGGTAAGGTAGTTTCTGACCTTTGCCACTTTACACCAAATAATAATATTCATTTATTTTTAAATTCCTATTACTTTTTTTGACTAAACAGTTTAATTTTATGGTATGTAAATTATATCTTTATAAAGTTGTTAAGAAATAAAACATGAGAAACAAGGTTAAATCAAGTTTAGTAATACAAGAGTTCAACTTTTCCATAGCTTATTTAAATTTCCATATGCAAGATCTATGGATGAGTGACAGAATATGTTTGAAATCTCCAACTATTGTGGTGGGGTTTTAAATTGATCTGTATAATTCTATGAAATTTTTATTTATGAATTTGAAAGCCATTTTTAGGTGTATATATGTGTATATATATATATTTGGACCTATGGAGTATTTTGTCATTAGTTGGTGACTCTATCCTAAGAAAAATTTTGTTTTAAAGTCTATATTTTCTGATATAAATCAGGTTCTCCTGACTTTTCTTTTGACTAGGATTTATTTACATATTTATATGTGTATATTTGTATATCTATTATATATTTCATATTGTTTAACAATCATACTTTTATGTTTTAAATGTATCTCTTATAAATAACATAGAGCAGAATTCATTAATCTAATCTCAATCTTGAAATAATTATATATGATTATTCAAAAATTTAACTAGTCTTAATTAACTGTTTTTGTGTCTTTCTTCCAGTCTGCTTTTCTTGTTTTTCTCTCTCTCCTGCATTTTTTAAATTGACTTTATGGTTATTTACCTCTTTCCAGGTTTGATTCCTTTTCCTCCCTGTACTCCACTAATACATCAGATAAGCATTCTATTTTTTAGTCTTTTCTATTTGTTCTTGAAAACTTGCTCTATTTCCTAAGCTATACGTACTAACTAGCACCTACAATTAATCTAATCTCAAACACCTCACCCCATCACTCCCACCATAAATAAATATAAAAATTTTCTAACATTTACGCTCATCACCTCTCAATTTACAAGCCATTTTCATCTAGGTTAATGTTCTCATTTTGGTGGGAGTCCAACCTAACCATTTTACAGTTACTTTTTGTTTAGTTTAACACACATTTCTAATTTATTTGCTGATTATTTCTTCTTTTATTCCTTTTGCCTTGGCCAGTGTTTCATTTTTGTTAATGCACTTTATTTAAAAGCAATTTTTGTAAAAACACTTTGGTCATAATAAACTCTCAGTTTTGGATTTACCTTAGAATGTCTTTTATTTGTTGTTATCTTGCTTTAAAGACAGTACACAATGTATTCCTGTTTGTCCACACAGAGTCTATATTAAATTCACTCATCTGTTTAGTATTAGTGAAGTCGCTCTGGGATTTTGTTTTCACTGTCCTTTCTGCTAGCTGCTTATGAATTCTCCATATGAAACTTGTATGCATTTTGAATATTGTAAGATTTCAGAAAGCTGTATCTTTACTGTAGCGTATGTTCCCTTGCTACAGAATATATGTTTCATAAAATAGGGAGGTAATTTTGGAAGTCAATTCTTATTTTTAAATAAAACAAGTGTTTAATTCCATGACAATCTAATAGGAATGTATAGATGTTGTATGTAACTTATTCTCTTATAATATTTACTATTTTGTCATCTTATTCAAAGAATATTAACTGACCAAATGACGTATAGCATGAGAGGTATAGCTCTTGGTCTATATAGGCACTAAAATTTTGAGAGTTCACCATAAAACAATTAAGAATCATTTTGAGACTAGAATGAATAATCTGTTATAACTATTAATAATAGAAACAGGTGTCTGCTAAGAATTGATCAGCATGAAGATTCTTTCCTTCCTGAGTCCAGAACCACTTGAAATTTTTTTTCACAGAATATTTTTTATTCTTAGGTTTAAGTGAGACTAACATTTTTACTATAGATTTGTGGTCAAGAGAATTTTTGTACCCTCCTTACCAAGCCCAAATCTTCAGTCAAACCAAACCAAGAAAACTTTGGACCGGGCGTGGTGGCTCACGCCTGTAATCCTAGCACTTTGGGAGGCTGAGGCGGGTGGATCATGAGGTCAGGAGATCGAGACCATCCTGACTAACATGGTGAAACCCCGTTTCTACTAGAAATACAAAAAAAAAAAAAAATTAACTGGGCATGGTGGCAAGCGCCTGTAGTTCCAGCTACTCAGGAGGCTGAGGCAGGAGAATGGTGTGAACCTGGGAGGCAGAGCTTGCAGTAAGTCGAGATCGGGCCACTGCACTCCAGCCTGGGTGACAGAGCGAGACTCCATCTCAAAAAAAAAAAACAAAAAAAACCAAAAAACTTTGACCCAAATGAAGAGTTCTGTCTTTTAATTTTATTTCTGTAATGAAAAGAGAGCCCCCATCATCCTATGTCTCATAATAAAAGGTGCAAAGCTGGAAGAGATGTTAAAAATCATCTAGTCTAAATCCCTCATTCTTCTGGGAGGACAATCAGCCCAAATGGTGATATGAATGAGGGACAGGAGGTGAAGTCCAACTAACTTGTTGGTGGGCCAAGAACAGAGCCCATTCCTGTTATGACACAAGCCTGCTTCTATTCTCCCAGGAGCCATGGAGCAACCAGTAGTCTTGACTTATTAGTGGATGAAAAATAGCTAACATTTACCATGTTCTTGAATTCTCAGAATACTCAGATGAGATACATACTATTATTATTCTGATTCTGCAGATAGGCAAATTGAGGCACAGAAGGGTTAACTCACACAATGCTACAACAGTTTGTGAGTGGCATGACAACAAACCTATTAGTCAGATCAGGAAACTGAGCTCTCCGTTAAGCCCTAATACTGCCACTGTGTGCAGTATTTGATACAACCGGAGGTACTTTTGAAGACAAAGTTTTGGTTTGTAAATTAAATGAGTACTGATTTTGTCATAAAGTTTTCTCCTTCCAGTTATTAACGAATAAGCATGACAGAAATAAAAGCAAGCTTTAGACCTCCCTCTGTTTTGGAAAGGTTCTAAAGAAGAATTAAGTAGATGAAAGTTGAGATTTCATCCAGTTGGCTGGATTGAGAAAAACCTAACTGCTTGACAATATAGCCCACGGATGAGAGTCAGCTGGAAATGCACAAATGTGGGCCAAAAAATAATGATAGAAAAGAATAAGAAAAAAAGGAAAATTCTCCACACAAAAGCCCTGGGGTTGGGGGTCGAGAGACAAATGCCCTCTCTGTGGATATCTTTGACTTTGAGACATGACTCTACTCCCTGGAATAGAATCTAATCCCATAAGGAAAGTTTATTCATATTTGCTTTCAATTCACTAAAAACAGGTGCCACAAGTTTCAGTGAGTTTTAAAAATTACATTTAAAAATTGCATTCTTGCCGAAGAACATGTTAAGATATATTGGTGAATCTGAGAGATAATTATTAGTAGTAGTAGTATTTTTTTTTGAGACAGTCTCTGTCTGTCACTCAGGCTGGAGTATAGTGGCGTGATCCTAGCTCACTGCAACCTCCAGCTCCTGGGTTCAGGCGATTCTTCTGCCTCAGCCTCCCAGGTGACTGGGATTACAGGCACATGCCACCATGCCTAATTTTTGTAGTTTTAGTAGAGACGGGATTTTGCCATGTTGCCCAGGCTGGTCTCCAACTCCTGGCCTCAAGTGATCCACCCACCTCAGCCTCTCAAAGTGCTGGGATTACAGGCATGAGGCACCACACCCGGGCCAAGAGATGAATCTTAAATCAATTTTCACTACATTTGCAATAGGCATACTGCAAATTCACTACATTTCAACAAAGTGCTTAAGAGAAATTACTAAATTTTGCGTAAAACAAGAAAATTCTACCATTATTTCCGCCCAGACTACTCCTGTCGGCAAATTAGGGTATAGTAAAATCAAGGTGTTTGACTTGAGCAGGGGTCTCAAACTTGGGGCCCAAATCAAATCCACCCACAAAGATGCTTATTAGGTCAGCAAGAGTTTCTGTTGTTGTTGCTGGTGGTGTTCTGTTTCAGTTCAGTTTGATTTGTCCTTAGGCAGACTGGATGTTTCAGTTGACTATAGGTACTACCACTGTCAAGCGCTTTGTATTTTCTGCCACTCGGGCCCCTAATGATACCTGGATTTCCTACCCTCTGGCTAGCTGTGGGATCTGGTCAAAAGAATGATGATAAGGGCACTGTAACTCTATAAAATGTATAGAAGAAACCCACCCAATTAAATTTAACCACCACAATGAAGGAGGTAGATGAAATCATTGGCTCCAATTATTCATCCCTCCCAGTAAACATGTCCTCCTCCAGGAAATGTTGACCTCCCACTGTGAGTGGAGTGTACTTCTCTGCCTCCTGTGTTTGGTTTGGGCACATAATTTGCTGTCATTAATAGCATGAGGCAGTCCTGATGGACTGCGGATTCTAAGCCTAAGCCTCAAGCAGCTTTGCAAGATTTTCTTGCTCTCTTGTACCTAAGATATCACTATGAATCACTATGATAAAATGATAATGTTAGTGAGCTGATCATTAGTGTCAGGAGGAGGCAGTATACAAATTGTACATGTGTACATGTAGATTTTTTTAAAAAGTTCACATGTTCAAATTCACTAGAAAACATTGCAAACAAAATTTCCAAAAGGAAATACTTGGCATATAATATTTGAAATTTAAAAATACTGTATGCCCAGTGTAGTTAGGTTTTGGAGGGAAAGGTAAAGGTACAGTGCTAATATACATTTTTGTAGGAGTCTAGATTGCCTTCACTTTTCTGGGAAACAATTTGAATACAGTATCAAAAGCCTTAAAAATATTCATAAGAGCCGGGCACAGTGGCTTATGCCTGTAATCCCAGCACTTTGGGAGGCCAAGGCGGGTGGATCACAAGTTCAGGAGTTCAAAACCAGCCTGGCCAAGATGGTGAAACCCCGTCTCTACTAAAATTACAAAAATCAGCTGGGCACAGTGGTGCACACCTGTAATCCCAGCTACTTGGGAGGCTGAGACAGCAAATTGCTTGAACCCAGGAGGCAGAGTTTGCAATGAGCCGAGATTGCGCCACTGCACTCCAGCCTAGGTGACAGAGTGAGACTCCATCTCAAAAAAAAAAAAAAAAAAATATATATATATATATACACACACACACACACACACACACACACACACATATATAAGATTTTTTGCCCAACAATTCTACATGGAGAAATATTTCCCAAAAATATGACTGCACAGAACCCACAGCACACAAAGCTTTATTATAGCTTTGTTTATAATAGCAAAACATTAAAAACAGCAATAGAAAATTGATTTTTAAGCGATGAGCTAAAAACATAATTGAATTTTATAAAATTATTAGGAATACTTTTTATAGAGGTACATGTACTGACTTAAAAAGAAGTAGTTAGAAATAAGTAGTTAAACACAAGAAAAGGAAAGTTACAAAATAACACCTGGAGTATGATCTTACTTTTGGGCAAAAGTGTTAAAATACATTATAAAAGTTAGAAATCTATACTGCAAAATGTAAAACAGGTGATATACATTTTATTTATGCTTACCTGTAAGTTTCTAATTTGTATGTGTTGCTTATATAATTAAAAATTCAATAATAAAAGCATTAAACAGATAATTCAATATTTTAGCATACTCATGGTACAGAATAGCCTCCTTTATAGCTATAAGTTGAATCATGGAATTTGTTTCTAAACTTTTCCCCTATCTCCAGACTCTCTCCTGGTGACTATGTACTCCTGATCCTACTGCTGCTTTATATTTGACCTCAATAGTCATGAGTTCCTTGGCTCTTGGTTTCCCTGACAGTGTCACTGCCAAAACATAAGAAGATAGAAAAGGTAATGTGAATTTTATAAATTTAACATTATAATCACAATAAAAGTTTCACTTCTCATTTTTGTCTAAATGCTCATATACAAACTTTTCTAATTTATTCATATTATTCTTGCCATAATTTCAAAGAGATTATGAGAAGCCTTGGAATGATCATGAATGTAACAATCCAGTAAGTCCTCGATGTCATAGACAGGTTATTGAAAACTGCAACTTTAAATGACACAACATAAAACAGAGTGAATTTTACTATAGGCTAATTGATATAAATAAGAGTTAGGTTCCTATGGCAGATTTCTGGTCATTTTTAAAGACCCACAACACTTTTAATATTAAACATTGAGGTATGAGCTATACATACATTTAATGAAGATGAATAAAAACAAGTAAGATAATGATTTGCCTAGTTTGTAATTAGTGGTGAATCAGTTAGTTACTGCAGTCATAGTCCTGTGGATTAAGTCACGGAATTAATGTTTGCAAAGTAAAAGCTGTAAGGTGTACCACCTACCACTAGGCAGTTAAAAAACAATCACAAATATTGTAGGATTGCTGAGTGCTAATGTACTACATCATTTTGCCTTTGTACGATTATTATATACTTCATGAATTTTTATTTCACAAATGATTTGTCTTCATTCACTCATTCATTCATTTTCCAAGGGCTTATTACAATTTAAGGTTGCGGGTGACAGGAGCCTTTCCCCACAGCTCAGGAGCGGGGCAGGAACCAGCACTGGCCAGGCTGTCATCCCATGGCAGGGCACACTCATACACCCCTGCACTCACTCACACTGGGACCCTCTAGACATGCCAGTTCCCCTAACATGCATAACTTTGGGATGTGGGAGGAAACCGCAGGAACCAGAGAAACCTACTTAGACATGCAAACTCCACACTGATGGACAATGGCCCAGGCCGGAAATAAATACTTTTCTCATCAACGATATAAGGAAACTACATTGGACAAAAAGACGTTATTTGAGGATCTGCAGTAAACAATTGACAGTTGTAATCACTATGATACAGCTCATACTTCTTATTGCCTATTGTTATCATTAAGAGATGAAAGTAGTCAATCTGACTTTGCTAATGATCTTGAACATAAAGAAGTTAATTTCACAATTATATTTGAAAACAATCACAAATCTGATGGGATCACTGAGTATAGCTTTTGTAGCACATCATTTAGATGCATCTGGTCAGAAGTTTTTTAGCCTTATCCACCCCACCATTGCAAAGAATGTTAAGTTAGAGCACAAGAGCAAATCAAACCTGAGTTCAGTAATTTTCTCACTGTTCTTCCCTGCTGGGAAGTGCAATCAATGTCCAATCTGCTGCCATAACTACATCTGTAGCCAATTCGGCTCAGTGCCTTGATAAATATAGAATTTTACTTTATTTTGATTAGGTTTTTTTTGTAATTATCTTTTGGTTAGAACTCCATCAGTTTCTCATCTTTTCTTTAAAAGTGTTCATATTTTCTTACATTGCCCAGCCAACAAATGGATTTCTTTTAACAGAAACTCTGAGTCATTGAGCTTAGAAACAGTTTCCCTTCTGCTAGTTTAAGGAATCAAAGTACAAATTGAACGTGGGGTTTATTTGATGACTTTAGCTTGGTTTTATTTTTTGATTAGTTCTCAGTTAAATACACTTCAAATATAGAAAATAACTCCAAAGAACCTAGAAAATGATTTCTGAGTCTCCTTAGAAATATCATTATTTCCCTTTTTTAGCCACCAAAACAAATATAAATAAAAGTCTATGATACATAGGAATAAGTACATTTAGGGGACTCAGATAGATTTTCTATACTAATTAATAATGTAGATGTAGGCATTTACCTAAGAAGTATTACTGAAAACTTCAATGTTTATTTATAGGAATATAAGTTTAAGAGAACAGCATGCAAGTATTTAGTATATTTTTAAGAATTGTTGGGAAGTATAAATCAGATCATCAGATCATTTAAGAAGGTATTAGATGTAACTAGACTTCAATGGATTCAATGTATTTTTCCAGTCCAGAAAGGGACTTTTTTCTTTCAAACTAGAATTGTTATTGTGCATCAGATGATTTTATTTTGCCAATAAAATGCCATTATTTTACTCATTCTAGTCATATGACCATCACCACTTAACTAACTAGGTGACTTTTGAGTTATTGACATCTACAATTCTATGCTTCCAACATGAAAGAGGTTAAATATAACTTCATTTATTCGTTCATCCAGATATTTATTTATTCTTCCCTTCATTCAACAGCTATGTGAGAACCTAGTTCATGACAGGTCCTGAAAATATAAAAAGGAACAAGACAGACAACCAATTGTTGCCTTCCTGCCTTGTCTGCCTTCAGAAAACTTAACTACTGGTAGGGAAATACAATCCTGAGAACAACTGTAAAACAGTGAAATGGTAGGAGTGAAACATAGTGCCATGGGAGCACCGAGGAGGGGCAACTGACCTAAACCGTCCATGGAAGTCTTCCCAGAGAGGCTTTATTTACGACTTGAAGTATTAGTTATGAGACATAAATAGGAACTCTTATGAACACTTCTAATAGCTCTTCTGAAATTATTATCTCTGTATGGACCAGGACAAGCTAAGTGAACAGGATCATACAGTAAAAGAGATGTGAACTATGTTTGCAGAAGTGGCTAAAATTAATCTGAAGTACTGCTAAGGGGAAAGGTAATGTCGTTAACACACATCAATTCCTTCTACCTTTTCTCTCCTTCAGTCTATACCTTTAGACTATATTTGACCCTAGGGGTTTATGTCTGAACCTAAAAATACATTCTTTGAGATTAGTAGAAGACCAAAATTGACAGTTTTCTAGGAGGTAAACTGATAATATTCAACATGTTTATACATATGATCCCATACATCCCTTCTAAGAGTTAATCCTTAACAGGTACTCATACATATAAACAGTAATTTCCACTCAATAATACTTATTGTAATAGCAAGTTTAGGTAGCAAACTTAACAATGGGAGAATAAGAATGAGTATTCAGGATTGATATGGTTTTGCTTGGTGTCCCTATGTGAATCTCATCTTGAATTGTAACTCCCACATGTTGAGGGAAAGAGGTGACTGGAACATAGAGGTGATTTCCCTCATACTGTTTTCATTATAGTGAGTAAGTTCTCACACGATCTGATGGCGTTGTAAGGCAGTTTTCCCCCCTCTTGCTCGCTCTCTCATCTGCTGCTATGTAAGATGTGTCTGCTTCCCCTTCTGCTATAATGGTAAGTTTCCTGAGGCCTCCCCAGTCATGCGGGAGTCAATTAAACTTCTTTTCTTTATAAATTACATAGTCTCAGGTACTTCTTTATAGCAGTGTGAAAATTAATCCAAGGATACACAGCGTTAAAAAATTTTATGCTCAGTAAAAAAATAATAGTGAAAAAATGTACTCCATATATTCTTTTGCAGGATACAAAATAGAATAACATAAAGCTTTTCTACATTGAGTTTGTATTACTTTAATACTAAAAATCCTCTTTTTGTGTTCTATTTTATTTCATTTTCAAACACATATGCAACATTTGCACCAGGCTATTCTCTATATTTGGGGGCTCAATCCACCTCCCTAGTATTCTAATCTATCAAAGTACTTTATGGTATATTATTAAGTCTACCTCATGAGACTGAGAAAAAATGAGCTAAAGTGGTAGCTCCTAAACTGGCAGAAATCTATAGAATTAGAAAAAAGTTAATATTTACTGAGTATTCCCTGGAAGATACAATGTTCAGCAATTTACATCTATTACCTTGTTTAATCCCTTGCAAAATCAATCACAGGTCCATGAGCAAGGTGATATGAGTTCTCTTTTTCTGTTGAACAAGCTCAGGTTCAAAGATGTCAAGTGACTTTTCCAAGGTCAGGCAGCATGTCTGCGCCAGGGCTGGAGTTTAAAACCAGGGTGTGTGAATCTGCAACCTGAGCTGTTATAAAGCAAGCATTATGATGCTACCCATCTTCATTATGAAGAAACTGAAGTTATTTATCAGGAAGAAACTAAGCGATCACATCTAACACATAATCTAATCAAGCTGCTGCTGATTTTCAAATCTATGTGTTCTGATGATAAATTGTACGTGCTTTTCCACAACATTATATCTATATGCTTGAGATACAAAGTCCTTTCAGTTACTCGCAATGACGCATATAGATGGGTTTTCAAAAATAAGCAAAGTGCAAGGGAGAGCCTAAAAGAAACAATGTTCTGATGATTTCCCCATCATCTTCCTAATTCCTTACTTCTACAAGTAAATATGCTCTGTGACTGGTTAGGCCTGAGACTCTAAGGCCTGATTTCAACAATTTGGACTTAATGCAAGTCCTTTCTTTATTTCCTCTTTATACCCTTATCTGCTGTGCCATCTTCACACTACAGGGTGATGCCATGTTGGGCTCCAGATCTTCCTCACTCTCAAAATCCTTGAGATTTGAGAATCTCAAATTGGTCAAACGTGAGCAATTTAAAAACATGTATCTGGCCTGATTTGATAACAAGCAAGACAAATGGATTTTTAAACGAATAAAAAACGTACAAAAATCCCAAATAGCATCTTATCTAGTTAATTAGAATGGCAATAGTAACAACAAAAACATTACCTGTCAATGTCTCAATGACCTTCTTCCTCAGTTCACCTGGAAAACAAAGCTTTCACATAAAAAGGTGACAACAACATACTATAACTGGTAAATAAAAATAATGGCTTTCTTCCACTTCGGCTGAAATGGGGCCATCCACAACTATATCATCACTCAGGTGGAAACCAGTCATGGTTCAGCCTGCATTAGTGTCATGATATTATGATTGTGATTCACTCGATGGCTTGCTGCAGATAGCTAGTCCTATAAATAAGCCCCCTCATTTAGAATGCCACAGAAAGTGCTCAGACAACTGGCAGAGGCAACATAAATATTGATCATCAGCGTAATAATTGTAATTTATATTGGCATAAAATCTACCTCCTTAGGACCCATTTAAATAGCTCTGAGTATTTCTCTCTAATTTGTCCTAATTCAAATATAGATGTGACAGGTGTATATGAAAAATAAATTAAAAGTATAAACACAATTTCTGTTTGAGGAGGAAGATGATATCTCGCTTTTTAGGGAACAAGCTGATTTTACAGTACTTTATAAAACTACTTGTCAGTATTTATAATGCTGCAGTATGCACCATGATAGTATCAAATTATTTTCATTTTCTCATTCAAGCACGTATGGTTATTATTCTTTTTGATTTCACTCTGTTCATCTGTGGTTTGAAACTTAAATCTATTTTACTTATCAATATTGTGCAAAACAAACTTTTTCTTTCTTATGATTCACTCATCCCAAATTTCAAAACAAACTTCAAAACGGCATTTAAAAAAAGCTGTACACAGATTTCTAAACGGAGATTATGCTATATAAATGCCATACAAATATTTCTCTGTCTAGTCTCTGCCTTTGGATCTGCTCATCTACATAGCTAAAATTTATCTTTCTTTCCCAGATCATTCTCATCATAATATAAACATGCTCCAACATTCCCCATCATGAGACAAACCAACCGACCTGGTTCCTGGCATCTTCCTCCTAAACATCAATTCTCTATTCACAGACAATTTCTGAACTCATTTCTTCACCTTCTATTCTCTCTTCCATGCATTCCCAGCTCCTCTTCTTTCTTTACCATACCAATGTTCTTTTTATGGTTATCAATGACCCCTAAAGTTAGCAATTAAAGTATACATTTCACTATAGTCACTGGACATAGCTTTCAGCAGCCTTTGCCATAGGGGCTAACCTCTAAGGAGGGGTAATGATACTACACTGGCTTCTTCGACTTCTGAGAAAACACTTTCTTGGTTTTCCTCCTACCTCTCTGGCATTTCCTTCTCCATCTCCTTAACTAATGTCTTTTCTCAAAATGTTTCTCCATTGTTGTGCTGCCCCAAGTGTGCTAACATCTCCTCTTGCCTGCTGTATCTGCATGAACTCTTAAAACATTCCATTCTGCCCCCATAGCCTCAGAAACCACCTAAAGAGGTCTCTTCCTCCTAAATCGATATTTCCAGCTCTAACCTAGTCTCTGCATTCTAGATGCGCTTGCCCAACTGTTCATATGCAACTCTACTTGGATGTCCTATAAACATCACAAACTTACTTATCATTTTCCAAGCTGAAATCTTGCATCTACCATCTCCCTAAATCTCTTCTGCCTCATTTCAGTAAGCAAAAACCATTTACTGAGTTTCCTCAAGCCAGAATTCTTCCCATGAATCTCCTTAGCAAGAGTGAAATGTATCTTCAACGTAAATCTCACGTTTTTCTACTGTTTCTTTTCCACTGTTACCATGCTAGTCCAACCCATCCCCCTCTCTTTCTGGAACTTCTGCAAATTCTACTATTGCTCATCCACTTTTAACCATAGCTTTCCCCTAATCTGTTATTCATGCAGCAACCACAGTGAGCTTTTTTAAGAACAAAATTCAGAACGTGCCATGTTCCATCTTAAATCCCTTTGATGGCTTCCCATATCCTTAAAACACAAAGTCGCAACAAGGGTCTTCAAAACCTGGCCTCTCACCTACCTTTCCTCCTCCATTTCGTACCATACTCTGCACTTTTCCTGACATCCTTTTGTGTCTGGAATAGGTTCCTTCCAGTGGGTTCTTGGTCTCGCTGACTTCAAGAATGAAGCCGGGGACACTCGCGGTGACTGTTACAGCTCTTAAAGATGCTGTGTCCAGAGTTTTTTCCTTCAGATGTTCAGATGGGTCCGGAGTTTCTTCCTTCCGGTGGGTTCGTGGTCTTGCTAACTTCAAGAATGAAGCCACAGACCTTGGCAGGGAGTGTTACAGCTCATAAAGGTCATGCAGACCCAAAGAGCAAGCAGCAGCAATATTTATTGTGAAGAGCAAAAGAACAAAGCTTCCACAGCCTCAAAGGCTACCCCAGCGTGTTGCTGCTGCCAGAGCGGGGGTGGGGGTTGGGGGGGGGGCAGTTTTCATTTCCTTATTTGGACCTGCCCACATCCTGCTGATTGGTCCATTTTACAGAGCGCTGATTGGTCCATTTTACAGAGCGCTGATTGGTCCATTTTACAGAGCACTGATTGGTCCATTTTACAGAGTGCTGATTGTCCGTTTTACAGAGTGTTAACTGGTGCATTTACAGTACTTTAGCTAGACACAGAGTGCTGATTGGTGCACGTACAATTCTTTAGCTAGACAGAAAAGTTCTCCAAGTCCCCACCAATCCAAAAGCTCAGTCAGCTTCCCCTCTCACTTTTACACGAACTTCCTTTCTGTCACTGAGTCTACCAAGACCTTTTCTGCTGAGGGGTCTGCTGCTGGGAACACCCTTCCCATGGAACTTGCCTTCTTGTTGCAGATTACAAGTGACCTCCTTACAGATGATGTCAATCACTAAGATGCCTAAAATACTCCATCTGCAAAACTCACCCACCCACCCAACTAGTCTCTAACATGTATTTCTGTTTATTTCCTTCGTATTACATCTTTTCTGTTCTGTAATTATCTATGTTTATGTGTTTAATTTTGTATTAATCTTTACATACATAAATTAAACATATTAATTTATGGTGCATATTATGACCTCTGCCAGAGCAGGGACCTTGTCTGTCTTTTAACATTTTTTTCCCTACCACCTAAAAAAGTGCCTGGCACAGAGTAGATGCTCAATAAATATTCATTGAATGAACAATAAGGTTAATCTTATCACATTTTACTTAATCTTAATCTGTCCACTCACAAGTATTAAAGGAAAACTTATATGCAGTAGTTGGTAGGGAACTAACGGCAATGTATTAATCAGCTTCTAGAACAGGAGTCAGCAAACTCCAGCCGACAGGCCAAATCCTGCCTGTTGTCTGTTTTTGTAAATGAAGTTTTATTGGAACACAGCCATGACTATTCGTTGACAAATTGTATCTGGCTGTTTGGGGGCTCCAAAGCCATTGTTAAGTGGTTGCAATAGAGACTGTCCTAGCTTTTGAAGTCTACAATATTGACTTTCTGAAGATCCTTTACAGAAAAAAATGTATTGACTTGTTCTCTAGGAGATCCTAGTGTGGTAATTGCTTCAATAGGAAATCTTCTTTAGTTGCGTTTTCAAATCTAAAAGTTACACAAATATTTGAAGGACAGTCTAGTATATCCCACACAAAATCAAGATCAGTGTCTGTTCTCCATCTTGACCTCTCCATATTTACAGTGCTGAGTCCACAATCAGAAGATTCAGGTTTAGTTGAGACTCAACCATTAACATTTTAACCTTCAGCAAGTCCTTAAAATTTTTCAATTTCATTTTCATTATCTGTGAGATGAGAATAATAATATTTGCTTTAACTAATTGACCAAATTCTTGTTAGGAGAGGGTCAAGTGTTACACACTTGTGGCAACATTTTGGTTTTGACTCCATCAACAAAACTTTCTGAGGGCTTCTTAAGTAATACCACTCTTCTAAATTTTCCCTTTTACTCTGTTTTTCTTCTGGCAAAGGCTATTTAGGAGAAAGGTTATAAGCATGGATTCTGGAATTAGAATGTCTGTATTTAAATTGCAACTCTAGCATATTAGAGTTTTTGACCTTGATACATAACCTCTTCAAGTCTCAGATCCTTATTAGTAATAGATTTACCGTTATGATAAACCATAGCCAGGCCTTCTTTACTAAATCTCCAAGTAAACTCAATAATATACTGAAAACTAAAGCACTGAAGTACCTAAATTATGTAACATAAACTTTTGGGCTCATTCTATTTTACAGGAGATGACATAACAGTGTGAAAAATCTTTTTTGATCTTAAAAATATACTTCTAGGTTTAAACTCTATAATTTTGCTTCACATTTAAAAATTTTCTTCTGTGGCTGGGCGCGGGGGCTCACACCTGTAATCATAGCACTTTGGGAGGCTGAGGCGGGTGGATTACCTGAGGTCAGGAGTTTGAGGCCAGCCTGACCAACATGGTGAAACCCCACCTCTATTGAAAATACAAAAAGTAGCTGGGCGAGATGGCAGGCACCTGTAATCCCAGCTACTCAGGAGGCTGAGGCTGGAGAATCACTTGAACCTGGGATGTGGAGGTTGCAGTGAGCGGATATTGCACCATTGCACTCCAGCTTGGGAAACAGAGTGAGACTCTGTCTCAAAAAAAAAAAAAAAAAAAAAAAAATTATTTTGCATAGCCCTACACTCACCACCACAAGTAAATAGATGGCACAGGCTTTACTGTAGAGAGCATTGAGAATACAGATGCAAAAGAGAAAAGCATGTGTTGGGAAATGTTTTCCCAATTACGTGAGTGTACTTTGTGACGGAACATGTTTTAGATTATGAAGAGCGGTACTTTAAAACATATATGTAATGCATAGTGCGTTGTAGAAAAAGATTAATTTTCTCAGATTTTTTGGTCCCAAAATGTTACTTATATGAGCCTCTTTAAAAATGCAGGACTATGTTTTAGATTTGTAATACTAACCCATACATACATGCATACATACATCATACATACATACATAGTGCTGTGGCTGCTGAATTCCTCAGAAGACAGTTTGTGACAATGCACATCATAAGATGGTAGTGATGAAAGTTATTCAAGTTGAAAGAAACAACCCGAAACATATAGTGAGAATATTGCATGAACACAGTGGCAGAGACTAGATTAAGCAATGCATATCCAAGGAAATTTGAGGTTTCCTTTCTAAAGAAGCGGTTTAAAGAAGAGGATAGTAGGAGATACTCTTGACTGAGTAGATTGTGACCCCAAGCATAGGGCTTTGAATGCAGAGCTAAGAATTTTGGAGTAAGTGGAGAGGTATTATAGATTTATCTCATAGCTCATTATTATGACAAAGACTGTAGCATTTTAAAGCATTTTTCAGCACAGTGTGTTACCTATTTTGTTCAAAGTCATATTTGCAGCCCATGTGCTCATGGATTTTGGTTTTCTTCTTTGAGCCTAGAGGGGACTCCAGTATCATCATTTTATTGATACAGATCAGTGGTTCTTAGAATTTTCACGACCCATTTAAATTGTCATAATCTCCTTGTGCTTCAGACAGATGATAACGAAATGTGGTGGCCTAAACAGCAGAAATTGATTTTCTCACTATTCTGGAGGCGGGAAGTCTGAGATCAGGGTGTCAAGTTCTGGTGAGGATTCTCTTTCTGGCTTCTAGATGGCCACATTTTTACTGTGTCCTAATGAGGTCTTTCCTCTGTGCTTGTGAAAAGAGAGAAAGAAAGAGATCTTCTCCTCTTCTTATGAGGCCACCAATTCCAACAGATTAGGACCTTACTCTTATGACCTCATTTAACCTTAATTACTTCCTAAAAATCCTATCTCCAAATATAGTCACATTAGGACTTAGGGCTTCAACATATGGATTTGGGGCGGGGGGGCATGACAAAATTCAGTCCATTGCAACACTCTTTTGAATTACTGAGCAAGGAGCTTTTGCTTATGTGGGTTATATTCATTGATATTTATTATATTAGAAATAATATCAAAAGAATTTAAAAACACTATACTCCAATGCACATTTCATTCATTGTTGGAAAACTCCACTTTGTACTCATGGGAAAATAGAATGAAAAAGGGCAAATAGCATTTTAATATTATTATGACAATAGTTTTGACGTCACATACACCCTAAAAGGTGATTCCCATCCGTCCCCGAACTGACTTTGGAAATCATTCATATAGAAGAAAACTGAGCTACCTGAATATTTTTAAAATAAGCAATTCTTCCAAAAAGAAGTCATTGTATAAACTTCTTTTCTAGCAGCTATCTCAGAGTCTAAGGATCTCCTCTGTTTGTTCGAAGATTAGGACAATACACGATAGAAATTAAAGGGCCAGTCTGCCTTCCTGCATCCTACCACCATGTTCACACACAAACCCCAAGCAGGTATGAGCCTTCATTCTTATCTTTACGATAGCCTACTCTTCTCCTAGAACAAATGAACTTCAGGGCTGTGCTCATGGGCCAGACAAAAGACACTCAGATATTGATTTTACCAGGAATGGCAGAATGATTACGTCCTCATCTTCTCTTTGTGCAGTGAACTCTTGTCATCCTTAAAGCGCTTGGGTGCATAGGCACACACATACACATATCCCATCTCGATCTTCAGACATGGAAAGCGTTTATAGAAATCATTTCCATAAGGAAACATTACTGTAGTATTAAATATAAATTCTTCAAAACACCATGATTTCTATCACTCATTTTTTCTAGTACTGGCGTCAAAGTGAATTTTCTTATTAAATGTCACGGAATGTTTTACCACCAAAGATTTGGCCTTATCTTCTTACAATCATATATTATCTCTCTGTGTTTCTTTCAATGTCAGCAATTAAAATACTTGGAATGGAACTTCAGTCTACAATATTACTCTCTTCTTGGAAACGTGGATGTTTTACACTGCAAAGTTGGTACTCCAAGCTACTGAAAAATGACTTTCATTAATTTGATATGCAGGAAAAATATATCCTGCTTTTTTACTTCATAATTTTAATTATGTTGACTTTTAAAAGAGCTACTAAAAAGAATAAAGTTTACATTCTGACAGCTAGAGTCAGAATTAATGTAAAGAACAATGCCTGAGGTGAAAGTGATTTCATTAATAAATAGAAGCTGGGTTGCAGAAGACACTAATTCTCAGTGTAAAAGAACCCCAGATATGCAACCATGAATATTTCTGTTCCCGTTTTAAAAGCAGATATTAAGATAAGTGGGCTGGCTCCCCAAACCATTTTTATAATCATGTCTTCAGTAAATACTTTTTATGAACTTTATATTTGAATATCATCAAGAAACATTTATTACTTAGAGGCAGGTATTAGGGATGGGAATTGTAGATCTTCAGTAATCTGAAGACGAACTATTTTGTTGGAAGCTAGATAGTTTTCAGTTTATTTGTCTTATTCAAGAAGGTAGGAAATACAACTGTTGTAGTCAGAGAGTGATAGTAATCTTGTCATCAAAATCACATATTTTCAACAGTTTTGAGTACATTTAATAGGATGTATATTGATTTAAGTTATTCTTACAAAAAAGGAAGTGCTGCGTTAAGAAAATAGCTAACTTCCTTACAATCTTTTGGTTGGAGAATGGAAAACTTAAAGAGTATAATTAATATCAGTTACTTCATTTCTCTCAATCAAATCTTGCACTTTGATCTTCTGCCTAATCTGGGAAAAAATCTATTTTTTTTCTAATATCCATCCTTGTCGATAGAAAAAAAAAATAAAAGAATGAATGCACAGCTCTTTGATTCTTTTGACTCGCTTTAGAGTATTTACAAAATTATAGAAATCTCTTTTAAAAATCAAAATCACCTGGATTCCTTCCACCTTGAGAGATCCAGTAATTTATTGTACTGTGGTATGTTCCACAGAGCAATATTCTGTATCCCCAGATATCCTTCTAAAGCATTATTTTCAATGGCAGAATGAGGAAAATAAATAAACAGTGAAGTCATTTGCCTCATGGTTACAAAAGAATATCGAGTTCACAAAGATCTGATGTATCAATAGGAGGAGGCAGTTCTGAATGCTAAATCAAATTATACCTTTTCCTGTTGGGATTTCAACATCTGCCTCAATGTAGATTGATGAGAATAAAGGAGGCCATCAGAGGCCCTTTGTCTGTGCTTGACTGGGTGAAACAGCTGACAAGTGGCCATCAGATTACTCACAGAGGGGCAGCTGTGAGATAGGAGTTTGACAGCTGACTTCATTATAATTCCTAGGCTGCAGACTGCAATGGATTTGTCCTTTAATTGAGCTGGGCCAGAGAACTGCCCAGAGAGGAAATGGGAGGGAAAATGCTTGGATACTGATAACAACGGCAAAAGTAGCAGGTAAATCCCACTCCATGACAGAACAAATAGTATCAGGACAATGCTGGAAAAAAAAATATGTTTTGGTATGTTGAGTATTTCAATCGCTTCAACTGAAATTCCCCTAAGTTGAATCCCCCTATTGGAATGTTTTTAGAAATTTCTTTATTAATCAGGATCATTTTCCCCTTAGCAGGCAATCGTCTGCTAAAAAGATAGCATAAAAATAATATTTGCCTATGTCACTTCCTTTGCCACATGCTTTTGAATGCTATGTATCAAGAGAAGTTTCTCAAAAGTATAGGAGCAACTAGGAGATTTATGTATAAAAAAGAAAAGAAGATTTTCTATGGTTAACAAGATTTTGGAGAAATTTGTGACAGAAAAAAGGAAACAAACTGTGTTTGTCAAATTATATGGTTCACCATGATTCAATATGATAGATATATTTAGGCACATAAAACAGCATAAGGTCAAATATTCCTTAGTGAAATCTTGCAAACTGAAATATCAAAGGCAATTCGATTTACCAAAACATGTATGTCAAAATAATCCACTATTTCACATTAAAACAAAGATAATTTAAAACCGCATACAATGTGAAAATGTTATAGATTTTTACTTTGGGAAAATAACTTTGTAATGGGCTTTGGCATTTAAATACATGTGCTTCTGTAATTCACCTTCATTTGCTTCTGCTAGATTTTTCTCTCCATTCACGATAAGCGTCAGTGTGAAATCACCAAAAATTCACACTGGTCATAAATAAAATAATGCATATTGTTCAATGTCATTGTGATAAATGTTTCTTGTGAATATATCTATTTCTATTAGCATATTACTTTATATATTGAAATTTTTATTATTTGCAAATATAGGATCAATTGAATAAGTTAACCACAATAATTCAACCATTTTTTTGTTAATATTTTGTTTCCTTTCTCAGAAAAATTTTGTGAGATCATCACAAGAAGAAAAGTCTAAATTTATTATTATTGTTTACTCTTTCTGTCTATGAATGCAAAGCCAGAAATGTGAAATATTTAAATAATAAACAATCAAAAGAAAATCTAGATGATGTTGTATTGATAATTGTTTTTAGAATCATGGAATTTTATGCACTCAAATATCTAATGATCATTTACTCAAATCACTCCTTTCTTTTGGGGAGCTAAAATTAATGCAGAGATGGATTTCCTCATAAGACTCACAACTTGTTAACAGAGATCTTCTGAACAGAGGAATCTGAAGTCTGGTTTATTGAGACCAAGAGTTGGATATTACTGTCAGGCTTTTCACACGATGTCAATACTTAATTCATGAAGGACATTCCCTTAATATAACATAGTGGTTGAGAATTCAGGCTCTGAGCTAAAGTGCCCAAGAGCAAATTTCAACTCTTCATCTATTCTTGGACGAGTCACTTTCAAATCTCTTTGAACCTGTTTCCTTATCTGTAAATTTAGCGGGCTAATATTATCTACTTTAAAATATTACAGGTTGTGTGTGTATGTGTGTGTGATGATTAATACATGTATAACCCTTAGAACATGTATAAAGTAAGCTTAATATTAAAGGAAGTGTTAACTATGTTCCACTCTCTTCACCCCAGTTATCCAATTTTTAGAATAAATAAACTAATTAATAAAAATAAGTACATTAAAAATCGCATTTTATGTTAATTTCTTAAAATAAGTAAAATAATAATAAAATAAATATACAATATAAAAATAAGTGTTCTCTTATGAAAATAGTATCTAGTAATAGATTTTCCAAAATTATCTACCTATATTATTTGAGAAAATAAACATTCAAGAGATAAAATATCCAACTCAGAAGGATCAATTCTAAAGACAGTTTCTGATTTACTCCCCGTGGGATTTTGCTTCACTGGTTGCCCCCTCTTCCTGTAATGATTTCCACAGTTACTAATCCTTTCACATCCAGGGGAAAAATTGGAAAAAGGGAAAGAGAGAAAGGATACTAAAATTAGTCAAGTTCTGATATGACCATGGCAAATCTGTTGCCAGAGAAGGAGGTGTAGATTTATTTTAAACCCTTATTTAAATTTTGGTTATGGGGGCCAGACCTCATCTTGTTTTCTCCTGTCTAGAATATTGTCTTCCTAGATTTTTTTTTACCTTAATCAAATATTACTTTTAAACAACAATTGTTTTGCTGATATCCCCAATACAACTTGCCATCATGAGAGAGACATGGCATTAGCATTACTTTATAAAATGATGGCGATTAATACATAGCCCTAAAAATCCTGTAGATTTGTCTCCTTCTCTCCAACAGATAGGACAATGATCTCTTAAAAGACTTCCCATAATCGATCACAGAATAATAATATCTTAATACCTAACATCGTAATTTACATGAGATAAAATTTAGCACACACATAAGATGCGGCATGTTTTCCCACAAACTCCAAAACACCAGTGATATTTTTAAAATTAAATGTGTCTATTATACAATGGCCACTAAAATTTAAATTACATGTGTGTCATACACTGTATTTCTTTACCAAATAAGGTCATGGAAAGAAGCACAACTTATTGACCACTAATATAATGCCTTGCAATGCCTTGCTTGTAAAAAATGCCAACCTAATTTTTTTCACCTCTAGGAGTTTGTCTGGTGGCTGTAATGCTAAAATGATACTTCTTCGGTCAGGTCCAGGGTGGGTCCCTACTCTCAGACATCAACATTGATATGAGGATCATACACAATCTCTTTCTCATTCTGAATTAACTAAACCCAGGCATTCAAATGAGTAGTTTAAAAGATTAAAGCTGGAAAACCACCTTAAAATATAAAAGCCTTAAACATGACTTTTAGCTTCACTTGAAAGGTATCTGTGAACCAGATACACATTTTCACAGTTACTCCTTCAGATGAAATTTGACTTTGGTGAGAAATGCCCGTAGGAATAGCCCACCTCAATCCTTCAGAGCTGTTACAATTTAATCTTCAGAAAATTCTATGAAAGTGATGTATTTATGTCAATACTGGTATAGATACTAGAAGAAGAAGAACACTGAAAGTGACTAAAGATTAATTTAGCCTCCTATATTCAGGTACCACCAATCAAGGACCTACAATCAAGTGATGAGGGATAGAGAAGAAAGAAAGAAATGAAAAAACAGGTACACTCAATCCAAATTTGTCTAGTTAACTGAATATTGGGACTTTTTTAGGCCAAGAGAAAATACTTAAAAAATAAAAAGTCTAAGTTTAAGTAGTAACCATTTTCCCCAAAACATCAGATTATCTGTTATGGCATTAGGGAACTTAAAATTCACTTCATTCTCTTAAGAGTTCTCCTTTATCTCTGATACAGAGTGATCATTATTTCATCTCAAACATAAGCATTTAAAGCTGTAGTTTCCCATTTATCACAGACTAAGCTGTATCCCACAAATTTTGATATGCTGAACCACTATTACAATTCAGTTTGAAATAATTTTCAATTTGTGATTTTTTTTCTTTGACCCATGGGTCATATAGAAGTGTAGTGTTTGATTAGAAAATATTTTTAATTATCCAAAGATTTGTCTGGTTTTAATCCCTTCTCACCAGAGAATGTACTCTATATTATTTATTTTCAATTTATTAGGACTTCCTTTATATTTCTACATAGGGTCTGTCTTGGTGAACATGCCATATGCTCATGAAAATCATATATTTTTTCTATTTGGTGAATGCAGTATTCTATAATTTCAATTAGGTCAAGGCAATTGACACTGTTATTGAAGCAATCTGTCTATTGATTTTTTGTTCGTTTGTTTCTTGGTCTAGGCATTCTATTAATTGACAAGAGTGATGTTAAAATTTCCAACTGTGATTATGAAATACTGTCAGTTTCTGTTTTGTATGTTGTAAAGTTCTGGTATTAGGCACATAAACCTATATAATTATATTTATTCCTGATAAATTGAACATTTTATCATTATGAAATATCACTCATTACCTCTGGAAATATTTTTCTCTCAAAGAGTAGGTTGCCTCTTATTAACATAGCCATCTCAGCCTTCTTAGGCTTGCTGTAAGCATGACAAACCTTGTTACATTGACTTATTTTCAACTTATCTCTGTCTTTGTAGTTAAAGGGAATCAATTAGAGATAACAGATAGTCACGTCTCTCAGTTTTTTAATCCTTTCTGATAATCACTGACTTTTAATTGGAGTGCTTAGTCCATTAATACTTAATATGATTATTGATATAGTTGTGATTTAGTTCTACCCTTTTGCTTTTCGTTTTCTGTTACTTATTTCCATTTTTTTTATCTTTCTTTCCTACATTCTACTTGATTAGCTTGGTATTATTAGTATTCTGTTTTAATGTTACAATAGGCTTTTTTGACTTCACCATTTACATTAATTTTTAGTGGTGGCTCTAGGGATTATAATATACGTTCTTAATTTTTCTGTGTATTTAGTGTTAATACTGTACCATTTCACATTATGTGTAGAAAACTTCTAACCATCTTTCTTATTATAGCTGTTATATATATCACAAACACTTAAAATTGTAACCCCCCATGAGAGACAATGTAATAATGTTTGTTTTAAATCATTGTATTTGTTTTAATTAAAGGGAAGAAAAATCATTTATATTTACCTAGATATTTACTATATCCAATGCTCTTCATACCT
The DNA here is from genome assembly GCF_049350105.2 of Macaca mulatta. Taxonomy (NCBI): domain Eukaryota; kingdom Metazoa; phylum Chordata; class Mammalia; order Primates; family Cercopithecidae; genus Macaca; species Macaca mulatta. The sequence continues at coordinate 159,880,511 of NC_133409.1, read as the reverse complement.
TCCTCAAGTCCTGAGTTTTTATTATGTATCGTTTTCGTTTAACCTGAAAAATTTCCTTTAATATTTCTTACAGTACTAGTCTGTTGGAAATAAATTATCTTAGTTTTTCTTCTCTTTTTAGAAAGTGGAATTATTTCATCTTAATTCTTAAAAGGTAATTTTGCTGGTTATAGGATTCAGAGTTGAGTTTGTTTTTTATTATTGCTTTCAAGATGTTGGTTCACTGCTTTCTTCACTGCAGATTTTCTCATAAGAAATCAGTGTTAATTCAAATGACTTCCTCTGTAGATAATATGCTGGGGTGCTTTTTGTCTGCTTTCAAGATTTTTTCTATCTTTGGCATTTGTAGTTTCACTTAACGTGCCTTAGGCATGGTTTTCTGCGCAGTTATTCTGCTTGATATTTGCAAAATATTATGAATCTTTACATGTTTCACCAAATTGGAAAAATGTTGAACATTGTTTTCTTAAAAATATGTCCCACCCCATTCTTACTCTTGTCTTCTTCTGGGCCTCTCATTTTATCAATGTTAGATCTTTTCCTATAGTTCTATATGTTCTTGAAGAGCTATTCTTTTTTATTTAATTTTTATCACTTGATTGATTGATTTGGTTTACTTTCTGTAAAATTCGTTAAGAGTTCACTTTTTTTTTTTTTTTTTTTTGAGACGGAGTCTCGCTCTGTCACCCAGGCTGGAGTGCAGTGGCCAGATCTCAGCTCACTGCAAGCTCCGCCTCCCGGGCTTATGCCATTCTCCTGCCTCAGCCTCCTGAGTAGCTGGGACTACAGGTGCCCGCCACCACGCCCGGCTAGTTTTTTGTATTTTTTAGTAGAGATGGGGTTTCACCATGTTAGCCAGGAAAGAGTTCACTTTTTACAAAATTTCAGATATTGTATGTTGTGCTTATAAAATACCCATTTGGTTTCTTTTTTAATAGTTGCTACTTCCTTGCTGATATTTACTTTTGTTTTATTCATCGTAAGCATAATTTCTCTTACATTCTTGAATATTGTATAATTGCTGTTAAAAATATTTATCCGCTCATTGTAATATCGATTATCTCAGGATTGTCTTTTCTATTCCAAATGGGTCAAATATTTTTGGATTTTCATGTGTAGAATGATTTCAGATTGTATTTTGAGTATTAAGTCACGGAGTCTTAGCACTTTGCTTTTTTCATTTGTAAAATTTTTAATTTTGTTGTTGTTCTTTTTATTGTTTTAACAGGCATTTAACGTGTAGAAATTCAACTGAAAATTCTTTATCTCAAATCTCAGTTTAGTCTAGTCTGTTTATCCTTTGCTGGAGTCTGTCATTAGCAGGTGTGAAAGTGTAACAAAGAGCAGTGAAACACATTTGGGCGGAGTTTATACAAAAAAATTTGGTCTTTAGTTTTTTTCTAGCCTCACATTTACTTGATCCCCTGTACTTTATGCATCTGTTAATTGTCTCAAATTCAGTTCTCTTGCTTATCAGGATCCACAATCATGTTTTCAAAGTTTTAGCTGCTTTGTGTGCAGCTCACTTTGACTAAAACCTTAACAAATAGAAAATCATACAAGCTATCCTTTCTTCCAAGTTTTTACCCCTCCCAAAACCCATCTGCTGTTGCTGACTGGTTTTTTTGAAATTGACCTGTTCGTGGTTCTCATATGCATAAGGATTGGGTCCTGTATGAAATTACTTTGTTATACCAGGAGTAGGACACCGATCTTTTTCTTTTTTCCTTAAGTTATTGGGGTACAGGTGGTATTTGGTTACATGAGTAGGTTCTTTAGTGGTGATTTGTGAGATTTTGGTGCACCCATCATCCAAACAGTATACACTGCACTATATTTGTTGTCCTTTACCCCCTGACACTCTTCCCCCCGAGTCCCCAATGTCCATCATATTATTCTCATACCTTTGTGTACTCATAGCTTAGCTCCCACATGTCAGTGAGAACATATCATGTTTGGTTTTCCATTCTTGAGTTACTTCACTTATAATAATAGTCTCCAATCTCATCCAGTTACTGCAAATAGTGTTAATTAATTCCTTTTTACGGCTGAGTACTATTCCATCATCTCTCTCTCTCTCTCTCTCTCTCACAGTTTTTTTTTTGTTGTTGTTGTTGTTGTTGTTGTTGTTGTTTTTTGAGGCGAAGTCTCACTCTTTTGCCCAGGCTAGAGTGAAGTGGCATGATCTCAGCTCACTGCAAACTCTGCCCCCCAAGTTCAAGTGATTCTCCTGCCTCAGCCTCCCAAGTAGCTGGAATTATAGGCATCCACCACTATACCAGGCTAATTTTTGTATTTTTAGTAGAGACAGCATTTCACCATGTTGACCAGGCTGGTCTTGAACTCCTGACCTCGGGTGATCTGCCTGTCTTGGCCTCCCAAAGTGCTGGGATTAGAGGCATGAGGCACCATACCCAGCCATACCACAGTTTTTATATTCACTCATTGATTGATGGGCATTTTGGTTGGTTCCACAATTTTGCAATTGTAAATTGTGCTGCTATAAACATGCATGTGCAAGTATCTTTTTCAAATAACGAGTTCTTTTCCTCTGGGAAGATACCCAGTAGTGGGATTGCTGGATCAAATGGTAGTCCTACTTCTAGTTCTTTAAGGAATCCCCCCACTGTTTTCTATAGTGGCTGTAGTAGTTTACATTCCCACCAGCAGTGTAGAAGTGTTTCCTGATCAACACATCCATGCCAACATCTACTGTTGTTTTTTATTTTTTGATTACGGCCATTCCTGCAGGAGCAAGGTGGTATGTCATTGTGGTTTTGCTTTGCATTTCCTTGATCATTAGTGATGTTGAGCATTTTTCCATATGTTTGTTGGCCATTTGTAGATCTTCTTTTGAGAATTGTCTATTCATGTCCTTAGCCCACTTTTTGATAAGATTGTTTTTGTCTTATGATTAGTTTGAGTTCGTTGTAGATTCTGGATATTAGTCAGTTGTCAGATGTACAGATTGTGAAGATTTTCTCCCACTCTGTGGGTTGTCTGTTTACTCTGCTGACTGTTCCTTTTGCTGTGCAATAGCTCTTTAGTTTAATTAGGTCCCAGCTATTTATCTTTGTTTTTATTGCATTTGCTTTTGGATTCTTGGTCATGAAAGCTTTGACTAAGCCAATATCTAGAAGGGTTTCTCCAATGTTATCTTCTAGAACTTTTATAGTTTCAGGCCTTAGGTTTAAGTCCTTAATCCATCTTGAGTTGATTTTTGTATAAGGTGAGAGATGAGGATCCAGTTTCATTCGCCTACATGTGTCTAGCCAATTATCCCATCACCATTTGTTGAAAAGGGTATCCTTTCACCACACTATGTTTTTGTTTGCTTTGTTGAAGATCAGTTGGCTGTAGGTACTTGGGTTTATTTCTGCGTTCTCTATTCTGTTTCATTGGTCTATGTGCCTATTTTTATACCAGTATCACCCTGTTTTTGTGACTATGGCCTTATAGTATAGTTTGAAATCAGGTAGTGTGATGCCTCCAGATTTGTTCTTTTTGTTTAGTCTTGCTTTGGCTATGTGGGCTCTTTTTTGGTTCCATATGAATTTTAGAATTGTTTTTTCTAATAATGTGAAAAATGATGGTGGTATTTCGATAGGGATTGCATTGAATTTGTAGATTGCTTTTGGCAGTATGGTCATTTTCACAATATTCATTCTACCTATCCATGAGCATGGGATGTGTTTCCATTTGTTTGTGTTGTCTATGATTTCTTTCAGCAGTGTTTGGTAGTTTTCCTTGTAGAGCTCTTTCAACTCCTTGGTTAGGTATATTCCTAAGTATTTTTTCTTTTTTCTTTTTTTGGAGTGATCATAAAAGGGGTTGAGTTCTTCATTTGATTCTCTGTTTGGTCGCTGTTGGTGTATAATTTTCTTTCTTCTACTTGTTCAATTCTATTACTGAGAATTTTCAGAGCATTTTGCATTTCTAAAAGTGTCAAAAGTTTCCTGAAATTTTTTTCTTTCTTTAAGCTATCTATTTCCTTGAATATTTCTACCTTCATTTCTTGCATCGTTTTTTGGATTTCCTTGCATCGGACTTTGCCTTTCTCTAGTGCCTCCCTGATTACCGTAATAACTAACCTCCTGAATTCTTTCTCAGGTAAATCAAGGATTTCTTCTTGGTTTGGATCCATTGCTGGTGAACTAGTGTGATTTTTTGGGGAATGTTAAAGAGCCTTGTTTTGTCATATTACCAGGGTTGGTTTTCTGGTTCCTTCTCATTTGGGTAGGCTCTGTCAGAGGAAAGGTCTAGGGCTGAAGGTTGTTGTTCAGATACTTTTGTCCTACGGGGTGTTCCCTTGATGTAGTAATTTCCCCCCTTTTCCTAGGGATATGGCTTCCTGTGAACTTAATTGCAGTGGTTGTTGTCTCTCTTTTGGGTCTAGCCACCCAGCAAGTCTACCCGGCTCTGGGCTGGTACTGGGAGTTGTCTGCACAGAGTTCTGTGATGTGAACCATCTGTGTGTCTCTCAGCTGTTGGTACCAGCACTTGTTCTGGTGGAGATGGTTGTGGGGGCAGCGTGGGGGTGGGGAGCGGGGTTGCAATGGACTCCATGAGGGCTCTTAGCTTTGGTGGTTTAGTGCTCTGTTTTAGTGCTGATTGACCTCTTGCCAGGAGGTGGTACTTTCCAGAGACCATCAGCTGTAGTAGTATGCAGAGGAACCAGCCATGGGCAGGGCGCTAGAACTCCCATGATTATATGCCATTTGTCTTCCACTACCAGGGTGAATAGAGAAGGACCATCAGGTTGGGGTACGGTTAGGCATGTCTGAGCTCAGGCTCTCCTTGGGCAGGTCGTGCTGTGGCTGCTGTGTGGAATGGGGGTGAGACTCCCAGGTCACTAAAGTTGTATACCTACTGATTATGGCTGCTTCTGCTGAGTCATGCTGGTTGTCAAGGAAGTGGAAGAAAGCCAGCAGTTACAGGCCTCACCCAGCTCTCACACAAAGTGAAGGGACGGTCTCACTCCTACCGTACCCCCTACAACAGCCCTGAGTCTGTTTCCAGGTGATGGGCGAGAGGGATTTGAAAATTTGCCCCAAGCTACCCCCGCCTCCCACCTGCATACACACCTTGCCTCTTCCTCTGAATTCTGGCCGGCAGGCTTCTCGCCCTGTTCAAATTGTTACAAAGTTCAGCTAGAGAGTTTCTTCTCCCTGTAGAGTTTTACCTGCTGCTCCTCTGGCCACCCTCCTGATGGATCCCTGTGGTGCCAGGCAGGAATGGCCTGCTTGGGGACCCAGCGAGCTCCCAGGGCCTTTCTGCTGCTTCCTCTACCCGTATATTTTGCTTGGCTCTCTAAATTGACTCAGCTCCAGGTAAACTTGGACATTTCTCCCGCAAACACCCTTCAGTTTCTCCAGTGGGGGTGTGTGTTCGGGAGAGGAGGGTCCCACTTCCACAGTTGGGGCACTCACAGAATTTGGGGTGTCCCCTGGGTCCTGCAGGAGCAGCCCGCTTCCTTCAGAGGGTCTGTGGGTCCTCTCAGGATTGCTGGTTTGTTCTTGCAGTCGATCTGGAGCTAAAGTTCACAATGCGAGCCTCTGCACACCGCTCAGTCTAGAGCTGCAATCTAGCCCTGCCTCCCGTCTGCCATGATGATCCTCCATTCGATCATTTTTTCTTGAAGCACATGAAGCTTCAAACATGTAAGACTATTCAAGCTTATTGTGCTGGTTACCTAGTTCTATAAATGATTATGAGTTGCCCAGTTATCATTTTCCTAAATGTCTATCAATAAATGGAGCCCGAGAAAGAAAGTTCTTTTGGGGCAGTAAGAATGCTGCAGCCACATGTAAATATCCAAGAAACCATGGAAGTTGCAATGCACATTCTAGTTTTAATTTCAATAATTAAACCTTAGAAACACAAGCAAAGAAGTGGGGGTATTTATCTATTTAAGTGCCTTTCTGAATTAAATTTCCTCTCCTTCATCCACCAACATAGTTCTGTAAATATTGCAAGGTTCTGTATGATACAAGACATGGTGCAGTCTTTTGAATGAATTCTCAATAAAGAAGGTAATGAGAGTCATGTTTTTTGATGGCAGTAATACTCTGAGTCAATCATCCATGGCATCTTAGCGATTTCATTGAAAATAGAATTCATAGAATACATTCTGAAAACTAGAGACTGAACATACAGTCACTAAAAAAGAGTAACTGAGGAAAAAGAAATTAATTCAAAAAATAAAATTTTATTAAATAATGGGAGAATAAATGATTATGGAGTTATGTAAATCTTTAAGCCATCTTGATCTAAAACTGCTATCATGTACTTATCTAAGACTTAAAATTTGATCAAGGAAAGATATAAATAGTTTTTGTTAAACAATGGATACAAAATTGATAGAGACAGTTATTTGGGATTTCGAGGATGTGTGTGTGTGTGTGTGTGTGTGTGTGTGTATGCATGTGCAAATGTATTGAATAGAGTATTTTTATAGCAAGACTTCCAGTAGAATGCAGCCATAAAAAGAACAAGATCGTGTCCTTTGCAGGAAGATAGATGGAGGTGGAGGCCGTTATCCTTAGCAAACTAACACAGAAACAGCAAACCAAATAGCCAAATACAACTTGCTCTCACTTTTAAGTGGGAGCCAAATGATGAGAACACATGGACACATAGAGGACAACAACAGACACTGTGGCTGACCTGAAGATAGAGGCTGGGAAGAGGGAGAGGAGCAGGAAAAATTACTAAAGGGTACTAGGCTTAATACCTGGGTGAAGAAATAATCTGTAAAACCACTGTGACGTGAGTGTACCTACAAAGGAAACCTACACATGTACCCCAGAACTTAAAGTAAAAGTTTAAGAAAAGAAACTGGGCTGGGTGCAGTGGCTCATGCCTGTAATTCCAGCACTTTGGGAGGCCGAGGCGGGTGGATCACGAGGTCAAGAGATCAAGACCATCCTGGCTAACATGGTGAAACCCTGTCTCTACTAAAAATACAAAAATTAGCTGGGCGTGGTGGTGCATGCCTGTAGTCCCTGCTGCTCGGGAGGCTGAGGCAGGATAATCACTTGAACCTGGGAGGCAGAGGTTGCAGTGAGCGGAGATCGCGCCCCTGCACTCCAGCCTGGCAACAGAGCGAGACTCCGTCTCAAATTAAAAAAAAAGAAAAAGAAAAATTAAAAAAGAAACTGCCAGTACAAAGAGGATCTAACATGTTTTTCTTGTCACTTCCGTCATGCATGTCCATGTGAAGAGACCACCAAACAGGCTTTGTGTGAGCAATAAAGCTTTTTAATCACCTGGATGCAAGTGGGCTAAGTCCGAAAAGAAAGTCAAGGAGATAACGGTGGGGTCGTTTTATAGGATTTGGGTAGGTAAAGGAAAATTACAGTCAAAGGGGGGTTGTTCTCTGGTGGGCAGAAGTGGGGGTCACAAGGTGCTCAGTGGGGGAGTTTTTGAGACAGGATGAGCTGGGAAAAGGACTTTCAAAAGGTAATATCGTCACTTAAGGCAAGGACCGGCCGTTTTCACTTCTTTTGGGGTGGAATGTCATCAGTTAAGGCGGGGGCAGGGCATTTTCACGTCTTTTGTGATTCTTCAGTTACTTCAGGCCATCTGGGCATATACATGCAAGTCACAGGGGATGCGGGATGCGAAGGCTTGGCTTGGGCTCAGAAGCCTGACAGCTTCTTTCCTATTTTCATTCTAATTTATCAATCCTACTGAAAAGCTTAGACTAAGGTTTAGTTTCTCACTGAATATCATTTTCATTTTTATTATGTAATCCAATGTAAATTTTTATTAGATTTTCTCGATTTTAATACCAGTTTCTCTGCATTTTCTAATGAGTTTCATCACTGTGGGGCACTGTATATTGCTCTCAGTTTGGTAGGTGGAGTGCACGTTAGTTAGTTATCAGACTTCCCATAAATAATGCATATTCACTCATGCAGTTTGGGTCAATACTGAAAGTTATTTCTTAAGGAAAGTAGAAGTCATCAAGTTAAAGAATAGGAGAAACCAAGTTGAAAAGAGAAAGGTGCTGAATCGTTGATCCTCCAGAGAATAAGAATGTGTGATGAGTGCTGGAACACTCTGGGTAAATTTTTCTATTATGCTTTTGATGTTTAAATACTGAGCTTCATATTCAAAAGCTAGTTAATTGAAGAGGTTTTCCTGAAAGCTGTAGTAGAAAGACTCATGACCAAGCTACCTAATAACTTAATTATCTGGGTTTTATTTTATTATAATATCTAAATCAGAGAGAGGTTTCAAAAGAAATGAAAATTTCCATGTTGGTTAGGGCTGAATGTGGCTGATCTCTCATTTACTATTAATGAAATAGAAGTTAGTTTAACTGGCAGGAAATTAGACAATATAAAGCTAAAATCATTACAGTTGTAAATTTTTTTAGATATAGTAATTATACCTCTAGTAACATGCATTTTCTTACTTAACTCAAGGTAATAATTTAAAATACATAGACATTCAGTATGTTGTTGTTCATTATGAGTAAAATACAAAAACAATATAAATGTCCAAAATTATACTGTTTTGGAAAAATATTTAACAACCCATGAAATGATCGCAAAAATGATATTAAATTAAAAAGGCTAATAAAAATTAGTATATACCCTATGAATTCATTTTGTAAAATATCATTAAAAATAATAAAACTATGCATATATAACACGTGTTTATAAATATTTTCTTCTATTGTTTATGTTTTTTTGTGAGTGTCCTAAAATTAACATATTGCTTTTGCGTGAGGAAATTAAATGAATAAATTTTAAACATATTTAATAAAATTTATTTTTCCATACAATTTATTTTTATTTTATTTAAATAAAATTTATTTTTCAATTCTTATATATTTACAGAAAAATTTAGCAGAAAGTACATACAATTTAGTATATCCCACACCCATCCCAGACACACAGATTTTCCTATAATTAACATCTTGCATTTATTTGGTACATTTCTTACAATTAATGAGCCAATACTGTTAAGTTTTTCAGAACTATCATTTATACTTTTGAATTTTAATTAAGTCGAATTTATCATTTTTTTTTTCTTTAATCACACTGTTAGTGTTATATCTAAAAGCTCATTGACAAACCCAAGGTCATCTAGGTTTTTTCCAATGCTATATTCTAAAAGTTTTATAGCTTTGTGTTTTGCACTTAGATTTATTTTGTATTAATTTTTGTGCAATGTGTAAGGCTATGTCTATATTCATATTTTTGCATATAGATATCAAATTGTTCCAGCACCATTTGTTGAAAAGATTATTCTTTCTCCATTAAATTGTCCTTGCTTTTTTGAAATAGGTAAGTTGGCAATATTTGTGTTGCTCTCTATTCTGCTCTACTTATCAATTTGTCTATTACTTCACCAATACCATACTATCTTGAACACTTGAAAGACTTGAGCTTTATAAGTCTTAAAGTCAGATAGTGTTATCCTTCTGACTTTGTTCTTCAGTACTGTGTTGATTACACTAGGTCTTTTCTCTTTCCTTATAAACTTGAAAATCAATTTGTTGACATCCACAAAATAACTTGCTGGGATTTTGATGGGGCTTATATTGTATTTATAGATCAATTTGAGGAAAATTGGCATATTAAACATTTTTTGTGTCTACTCATGAACATGGAATATCTTTTCAATTTTAAAGATCTTCTTTGATTAATCAGAGTTTTGTAGATTTTCTCTAATAGGTATAGTATCCTCTCTATATATATTCTGTGTCTCTCTTTTTTGGTGTTAATACAAATGGTGTGTTTAAAATTTTAAATTCTAGTTGTCCATTGTTACTATATAAGAAAGCAATTGACTTTTGCATACTGACCTTGTACCTTCAGTCTTGCTAAAATCACCTACTAGTTATAGGGTTTTTATGAAGAGGGCTAATTCATTGATATTTTCTACATAAACAATGATGTCTTCTGTGAACAAAGACTATGCAAGTCTATTTTCAAAAAAACTACTCTGCTTCAAAGATAGTGCACATATAAATCAACAGAACACTTTCAATTCTTCCCTCAATTCTTATAACATTGTTGCCATTTTTTTTTTTTTTTACTTATCTATATGCTGTGGGTGTGTGAATACATATACACATACATATATTTAAATAACATTGTTATTACTGTGAACAGATATCTGTTACATCAGATAGAAATAAGAAAAATAAAACATGTATTTACCTTTTTATGATTTCTTCTCTGGACTTCCTTCTTTAAGAAGATTCAAGTTTCTGACCTATATTATTTTTATTCTCTCTGACGAACTTCTCTTACCATTTTTGGCAAGACTGATCTAATGGCTGCAATTACACTCAGTTTTTGTTTGAGAAATTCTTTATTCTTCTTCACCTTCAAAGTATAATTTTATTGGGTACAGAATCCTAATCTGCCAGTGTTTTGCTTTTTATTTTCTTTGGACACTTTAAATATTTCTCTTCATTTTTTTTTTCTTGCTTGCATGTTTCCGAAGATAAGTCCAATATAACGATTTTCTTTATTTCTCTATAGGTAAGGTGTTGTTTGCTGTTGTTCTTGTTTTCTTTTGTTTTTCCTTCTGGCTTCTTTCACAATTTTCTCTTTGCCTTTGATCTTTCTACAGTTTGAATATGATATGCTACAATGTATATCTTTTAAATTTTTTCTGCTTGGCATTCTCTGAACTTCCCGCATTTGTGGTTCTATTTCTGACCTTAATTTTGGAAAATACTCAATCATTATTATTTCAAGTATTTGCTTATTTCTCTCTTTTTTCTCCTTCTAGTATTTCCATTATATGTATGTTATACCTTTTGTAATTGTCCTACAGTATTTGGATATTCTACCCCATTTTTAATTTTCTTTTTTTTTTTAATTTGGCTAAGTTTCTGTTAACATATTGGCTGTGTCCAGCCTACTGATGATCTATCAAAGGCATTCTTCATTTCTGTGACAGTGTTTATGATTTTCAATATTTCCTTTTGATTCTGTTAGAGATTCCGTTTCTCTGCTTATATTACTCACATATTCTACTTTCACCATTTGATTCCTTAGCATATTCATCAGGGTTACTTTACATTTAAAGTCTGATAATTTTAAAATATTCACTGGGTTGGGTGTTTGCTTTGTCTCTTTAGCTCATTTTTTCTTTCCTTTTAGCATGCCTTGTAATTTTTTGTTGTAAACTATAAATAATGTATTGGGTAATAGGAACTAAGGTATGTAGGCCTTTAGTGTGAGATTTTATGTTTATTTGCCTAAGAGCTCACCTGTGTTTACTGTTTTCTGTAGCTGTAGTTGTCATAGGCTTCAATAGCCTCTATTGTGCTTGTTTTTGTCTCTTTGCTGTTTTTGGATTTCCCTAGAATCTCCTTCTTAAATAGAGTCTGAGGCTTGAATCAAAAGGAAATGTTGAAAATCATAAACGCTGTTATTATACTAGAGCTCTATGGTGAACAAGGGTAGGAAAGGTGAAGCAGTGTATAACCTTATGATTAAGTCTCAGTCTTTTCAGTCTCTTAATGGATTTGTGCTCCTTGGCTGTGACCTTCACAAGTACTTCTTGCCTGCTTTTCCATTTATGAGAGGCAGCAAGGCTAGAGGGGGCTGGATTTGGGTAATTTATTTCCCTAAGTCAATGCTCTGGTGAAGTTATTTCCCTTGCTAGGTGGGCTTCTGTTGTGGGGAATGCTCTGGATTATTTTAAATGGTTACTTTTCCTCAGGATATTTCAGAATGGTTATGTTTTTCATCCCACTGGCTGAACCATTTATAAATCTTTACCTAGAGCAGTTTGGGGGGCTCCTGAAAGCAAAATTCACAAAAGTGTGGGGCCCCGGGGAATTGGCCCTCAAAATCTTCTCTCTGCCAAATAGTCTGAAGTAAGCCTCCAAGAACTGTCCAAGTTATTATGAATTACTGGTTCCAGAGGCTTCATCTTCAAGGAAGCCAATATATTCTCTGTATTTGCCTGTTTCTCCAATATTTAAGGTTGGTTTTTAAGGTTAGTGGTTTGTCCAGCTCAATTCTGATGGATCTAAGTCATTCATTTTCAGTTTATTTAGTTTTTTGGTTGGTTCGTTGGTGAAGGTGGATGAGAATGACTTTTAAGTCCTACGTTCATCATAGTATAAATCAGAATGTGAAAGCTCCAAAAGTTATTTTTTAAGTGGAACATTAAAATGACCCCAGATCATTTATTGTTAGTATTTATTGATATTAAGCCCCTACTACTAGGAAACTCTGAGTAGTGTTCAAGAGTAAAAGTTTGGAAGTCTAATTTCAGTTCAGCTACTTACTGATTGTGTCAACTTGTCAGACTGGCTTTATTCTGGGCTTTATTTTACTTACCAATAAGAGGGAGACGCTGGTAGTATCAACCATAGTTTTCTTGTGAAATTCAAATGAAATTGACACAGAACAAAATCTCAGAACAATGTAAGTTTTTGGTAATAAGAGCTGTAATTATTATTTTCACTAGCAATTATTTTATACCACAGTAACTAAAGAAATTATTGTGTAGCATTCATCAGTGATATGGGATTCAAATTTATTTACATCTGATCTAGAGTCCCAGCTTCAATGTAACTGCGAGTATTTTAATCAACCACTTGATCTCAGCTACTCTCTTTGTAAAGTAGTACTGATAATTTTTAACCTGAAGTTGGTCATGAAGACTGAAATACGTTACGTACAGTTAGTTCAGCACAGTGCCTGAAACTCAGCACTCAAAAAGTGCTGCTAATCCTTATCAGTAGCATATAGTAACGAGTTTGTTTGTTTGTTTGTTTGTTTGTTTGTTTTGAGACAGAGTCTCACTCTGTCACCCAGGCTGGAGTGCAGTGGCCTGATCTCGGCTCACTGCAACCTCCGCCTCCCGGGTTCAAGCAATTCTCCTGACTCGGCCTCCCGAGTAGCTGGAACTACAGGCGCCCGCCACCATCCCCAGCTAATTTTTTTTGTATTTTTAGTAGAGATGGGGTTTCACCGCGTTAGCCAACATGGTCTCGATCTCCCGACCTTGTGATCCACCCACCTCGGCCTCCCAAAGTGCTGGGCTTACAGGCGTGAGCCACTGTGCCCAACCACGAGTTTTAACCTACATTGTGATTGTAGCTTTGTTTAGACTCTCCTTTGTGTTATGTTGAAGTTGCTAAACAGCTCGAAGAGGCCACAAGAATGTCTTAACTTGTTCTTACCTTTTTCCCTACATCATTTGGGATTGGCCAGTACAGTGATCAGTGACAGAAAATCTGTCTAGATTGTAGTTGTAAAACATTGATCCATAAGCTCAGCACATACTTAGTGAGTTTGTATTCTATGAATGTTAAATAAAGTGTTTGCAATTTACAAATTCATGGTTTTTTTCCTTAAAAACAATTTATATATTTGAAAAAGCAAATTTTTCCTATCCTCAAAATTTGGTGAACTGTAGTTAAAGATGCAAGTTCCTTTTTTACTTACGTTAATATTTCTATCAAAAGAAATTTTGATGAGAAACTTCAGGGAGATTGATGTACTTGGGGGTAAACAATGAATGGTGAAAATCAAGATCCAGTGTTTTCCAATGTCCCTCTTGGGTAAGTAGCTATCTTTATTCCAAATGCATGTGCTTTATGGCCACACATCAATGAATAATAATTGTCATCCAATTCACAAAGAAATACAATTATATATTTAAAATATTTTATTATGGTAAAAATGCAGAACATAAAATGTACCATGTTAATCATTTCCAAGTGTACAGCTCATTAGTGTTAAGTATGGACCCATTGTTGTACAACCAATCTCCAGAACTTTTGCATCTTGTAAAACTAACACTCTATATTCATAAAATATTAACTTCCCATTTCCCTCTCAGCCCCTGGAAACCACCATTCTACCTTTTGTCTCTATGAATTTGACTACTCTAGATATCTCATATGAGTGGAATTATACAGTATTTATGTTTTTCTAACTGACTTATTTCATCTATAATGTACTTAATGCTTATCTATGTTATAGCATGTGTCAGAATTTATTTCCTCTTTTAGGCTGAATAATATTCTATTGTGTGTATACACTGCTTTTTAAAATCTGTTTGTTCATTGATGGACACTGAGGTTGCTTTCACTCTTGGCTATTGTGAATTGTGCTACTGAATAGTGCTGCTTATGGGCATGAATGTACAGATACCTCATTGAGATCCTTCTTTTAATTCTTTTGGATATATACCCAGAGTGGACTGTCTGGACAATATAACAATTCTATTTTTAAGTTTTTTGAAGAACTGCCATACTGTTTTTCATAGTGTCTGAACAATTTCACTTCCCACCAAGAGTCTCCAAGTATTCCAGTTTCTCCACATTCACACCAACACTTGTTACTTTATCTATCTATCTATCTATCTATCTATCTATCTATCTATTTATTTATTTATTTATTTATTTATTTTTGATAGTGACCATCCTAATGGGTATGAGATAGTATCTCAATGTGTGTTTTTACTTGCATTTCCCTAATGGTTAGTGATGTTAAACATTTTTTATATGCTTGTTGGCCATTTGTATATCATCTTTGGAGAAATACAATTATACCTTATAGAAAAAGGTAAAGAAAATATAAAGTTTTGTGAACCACTTATTTTAATAAAATGTGTATTTTCATGGCCATTTATCTGCATAAACCCATAGGTTTCTTTTAGGGGTGAATCAAGTTTCTACCATAATTTAGCACTTCTAGCTCTTCCTGCTTCTCAATAATTTTTTGTATGTTTAAAGTAGACCATTAGCACTTCTTCCCATGATTTATGAGAATTAAAAAGTTTGTTTAAAGCAAAAGTAAAAAGAAAAAAAATGAACAACATAGAAACTCCTAATGATATTTTTCTGCTAGCATTTTGTTCAATTGCACCCAATATATGAGTAGTAGAATGAGCAACAATCATATTTAAAAAGTCAATCTGGTGCGTGAACCCAGGAGGCGGAGCTTGCAGTGAGCCGAGATCGCGCCACTGCACTCCAGCCTGGGGGACAGAGCAAGACTCCGTCTCAAAAAAAAAAAAAAAAAGTCAGTTTGGTTATTATATCCTAAGTGCCTGTCAGTACCTAAAAAGTGTCTACTATAAATGTCTACCAGTACTCAAGATGGGCAAGCCTGCCTTTTAGTGCATTGCATGTATTTGTATTATATACACTCAAGAATTTTCTCACTATCCTACTTACTCTTAAACTTATGTGCACAGTATTAATCTAGCATATGATTCCCTGGGTACAATTCAAAATTTTGCTGCCTAAAGACCATTAGGTAGATTTTATTCTTTGGTTATTTTTCTTTTGGCATTTTAATAATATATCTTTTAGAAGAAACTTCACATAGTATTTAAATTAAGTTAAAGGACTTGAAGGAAATCAATGCCCATAACCTCAAATTGTTCATAAAATTAAGCTTGAAAATGACCTGTGAGAGACACAAAAACACATTCATTTCATTCTAGTACCCCATGTGTTCCACTCTTGCATCATTGCCTCTCTCTTAGTTCACGTCTATGTTTGTATAGGGATTCTAAATAATTAACTGAAGAGTGGGAAAAATACTATTTTGGTTTATACATTGGTCAGCTTATTATGTGAGAGCCAGCCCCAAATAGGTAACAGCTGCAATATACAGTAGGCTGATTCAGAGATAGCCTTGAAAGATAATGGTGACAAAAAAATCTTCCCAATGGGCAGAGCTATAGGAATGCACCTGGTCATCCATTTTATGTGCAAAGAGAAGTTACCTGAAGTTAGTACATTTATGGTTGCAAATGGCCTGAGTGATTAGTCTAAGGCCTAGAAGGAAAAAGATGAAAAAATAATAGACAATGAGGTCCGAGTTGAGGCAAATAGATAAATATATGGTAATGAGCATCAAGTGTGTAGATTTATAGATTTATGTATGACATGTAAACACCCACAGACAACATCCACCACAGAAAAGGGACTAAACAGCCAACTATAAAATATGGTGCAGCCAGTTGACATCAGCCAGCTTCTGTGATCTGCCATCCCAGAGCGGGCATAATGAACACATGAAGTGACCATGACAGCAAGACAAGCACTACACATGGGCCCAGCAGAATGAACTCTCAATTACCGAGGCTGAGCTACAATTGCTCATGTTCACTATCTAACCTTTCAGCCGCAAAAACTAGCATGGAGCCCACGATGTGGCACTGTGCCTCTAAGACATCAATTGACTCTTTCATGGAAACTGACTACACTTGGTTTCCTCCATCCCGAGAGAGCCAGCATTTTATTCTTAGAATTCATTTTTTCAGGTACAGTTTCCTTTTCCAGCACCAGTATTCAACATGGAATTCCACATAATATCATGTTATATTAAGAAACTCACTATATATGAAAGGAAATGTGAGAGTGAGCCCCAAATCAAGAAATTCATTCTTTGTGCTCCATACTGGCCACCCAAACGCTGGCTTAATAGAGAATGAAAATGGCCTGCTAAAGGTGTAACTGGGCCAAGTGCGGTGGCTCACACCTGAAATCCCAGCACTTTGGGAGGTAGAGGCGGGTGGATCACCTGAAGTCAGGAGTTCGAGACCAGCCTGGTCAACATGGTGAAACCTTGTCTCTAAAAATACAAAAATTTGCTGGGAGTGGTGGCGGGCGCCTGTAATCCCAGCTATTTGGAAGGCTGAGGCAGGAGAATTGCTTGAACTTGGGAGGTGGAGGTTGCAGTGAGCTCAGATCATGCCATTGCACTATTGTCTGGGTGACAAGAGTGAAACTGCATCTCAAAAAAATAAAAATAAAATAAATATAAAGGTGCAACTGATGGGTCAACGTGGAGGGAACAGTTCCATTCTACAGGACAGCATCCATATGTTGAACCAAAACTTCTGCATAGCTCCATGTCCCAAATATGAAGATTACATGGGTCTTGGAAAGCAGGAAGTCAATGCAGTGGTGGACGCATTTACAACTCACCAAGAGCCACGAGAAGAATTGACTTTTCCCATTCTTACAATTTTAGGACCTGTAGGTTAGAGATCTTGGTCATCAAGGAGTGTACTTTCAGCAGGGGACATAGCAAGAGCACCACTGAATGATAAGCTTTGGTTGCCATCTGGGCATATTTTTACTTTTGTGTGTACAGGAATCAAGATGCAAGACAAAGTGTTGTCATTTTATATGAATAATTGACCCTGATCAACAGGATGAAGCAAAGACAGTATTACAAATTGGGGTGGGGGGTAATATTTATGGAACTGGAACCCAGGTGATCCATTTGGACACATCTTGGTGCTCTCTTGCCCAACTGTGCCTTTAAAAGGGCAGTTGGAGCAACCTTAGCTTGGGATGGTAACCAAGGACTCAAGCTGCCCACAGATGTGGATCTGCATTATACTAGCAGATAGTTTTCCAAGGACAACAGAGATGGTAACTTCAATTAAGGAGTATCTAGAATGGATAGTGGAAATGGAAAATTATGAATGTCAATTGTGGCCCTGAAACCAACTATAGCAGTGGGGACTGCCATTCATTGCAGAAATTCTTTCTCTTCCACTCCCACTCTACTACCAAGAGGCAAGATTTCTTGGTCGTTGGTGGTTATTTAAGGGATCATTACATAAGGTTTTGATTTTATCAGATTTTTTGGTTCCCATAAGTTGCACAAATGGGAAGCATAGATTACACAAATGAGTCAATATGAGTGATGGTGAGCGAAGTTAATCATATTTCAATTCCTGAGTTCTCAGGCTCATGTATTTTAGCTGTTGGGGATACACTGCTATAAAGGTCCAGTTACACAAATAGTTCAGTTTCACATACTGTGCATGTGAACATACTACCCCAGTTCTGCAAAAAGTTTTCCCCTACCTGTCACCATAGCTGAATTTTAAGTGGCTATCTATATTTTGAATTCGATTCTATATTCTAAAAGAGCCTTAAGATCCTACATACTTTTACCAACATAAGTCCTTGATTTGTAACATTGTGGTAAACTATACATAACATAAAACTTTCCTTTATAACCAATTTAACTGCACAGTTTTGTGGTATTAAGTGCATTCACGTTGTTGTGCAACCATCCCCGTTATCCATTTCCAGAACTTATTAACTGGCTACTCCGGGTGATGTTGCATATGGCAGAACCAATTATTGCTCTGGCCATGTGCCCATTGTCACACCTTATTCATCTTAGTCTAAGGCAATAGTATGTGGGATCCCATTAAGACCAAAATAGCTGGACTTTTATACCCTTATCTTGCTTGGTCTCCACAAGTAGGCTGTCCTGGAGAGTGCATGGCCTTAAATGAAGCAGCTGTCTGGAGTTGCAGCCAACCCTGTCTAAAGTTGAGGCTGCCTGTTGACCTCACTTCTCATAGCTGTGCGTCAAGTTTTTCCTGAAAGGGAATCTGGATGACATATCTCCATAGACAACAGTTACTTGGCCTACTTTCCCTTTTACATTTGAGAAAGATCTCCTCCAGGATTCCAGTGGGATTCTCCTTGAGGCAAAAGTTAGAAGAAGGAGGAATTTCTGCAAGGGGATGAGATAAAAATACTAGTGAAATTGAGGAAACTAGGAACTACCTGCTTATTTGGGGCTGCTTCTTCTGGTGTACTAACAGGCAAGTAAGGAATTTTATACATTAGTGATTATCTGATCACCCTGATAACCCTTAGTAGGAAGAGATACATTAAGGGACCAAGGGATTCTTTATGGTTCCATGCCTGATAATAACTGGAAACTGGAATTTGCAATAACCACAGGGTAACAGGTAAAACTGAACTGAATGTTCCAACCACAAAATCAACCAAAGCCAAAGTACTAATTGGAGGTGGGTAAAAAGTAGAAGACTGAGGGGCACAGGAGAGAAATGATGATATTAATTATGACACAGGGCTGGCAGTAGCAGAGGAAACTATATTTTACTCCCCCAACACTCTTCCATTGTGACTTTTGTGGAGATCAAGGCATGCTATCATCCTGAAGACTCTGTAATGAACTGGATATGCATAGATGATGAGGGAGAAGGCAGAGTTGGAGTGTATTATAAACCTCTTGTGCCCCACCTCAAAGCTCTGTTCTCAACTGCTGTTTTTGTTTGTTTTGTTTCGTTTTTGTTTTGCTTTGTTTAGTCATGTGTTATTTTCACAACTGTGGGAAGAAAAAGTGATAGCCCTGATGAATACAAAATAGAAATTTATTTATGTGATTTCTTATGTAAGATTTTGAGTATTTTTGAGTATGAACAGTAAGTTAAGTGTGTGTGTTCAAAAGTTGTTAGGAAGTGATTTTACTAAAAGAATCAAATAATCTGATAAAATCAAAACCTTATGTAATGATCCCTTATATAACCAACAACTGATTTTATTTCTAGAGTACAAAACTTAAGAATGTATACAACAGAATAGAAACTGACTTTGCTGTATCTTAAATTGTTCTCTTCATCTGTTTCTCACCTTCAAGGGCTGAACAATTATACAACTCCAGGGGCAACTTTCAGATTGTATTCTATGTGAGTTTTCTGCCTGGAATTGTGCAATAAGAAAAGGCTCCACCAGCATCTGTTTTGAAGAATCTGTAGCTATTATCTAGTTTATTTCATTATCTTTCTAGCAAAAGCTGAGCCTTTCAGGACTATTACAGTCATAGCTTTAAATACATTACAAAACCATGATTTAAGGCCTGTTACAAGCCCATATATTAGAGAAGAAAAACCAGTGGGGAAATAATTGGCTCAAGTCCTCCAGTTGAGATCATGGTCAGAGGGTGTAATGGTTGCCAGAAACCTTGGAAAAACATCATGTCCACACATCACTCCACCCTTCACCACAAATAAATAAAATAAGGCAATACAAGGCTAACATCTTTCCACCTTTTCCAAATTCAAGGCAGTAACAACCACCCTGGGCAGGCTAGATTGTTGTTTCATGTCCAAATGCACAATGAAAAGGCTTAAATGATAGGTGAGAGAGAGCATCCTACAACCCATTTTAACAAGCGATTTTTCATGTGGCATTCTCTGTGAACTAGAGTTATTAAATTCAAAAACATCCTGAAGTAGAACAGCTAAAATGCTTAAAAGCATATCTTTGAGGAAACTGGGTACATCTTTATTTTTATTTGGATCAGAACTGGAGCTAGAACTAAAAATAGTCTTCAATTCCAAGATATTATAGAACTTGTTACTGTAATTTATCATGAATGTTTAATAACATTTGAGTAGACCCTATAAAAATATTGTTATTATAATTCACTTTTTGGAAGAGAGGTATAGAAAATAGAATTATTAAACATTACCGTTACTTTAAAATACATTCTCATTATTGGATTATTCTGCCCTGGTTTTATTTATTTTATTTTTAATAATATAATCAACACCCATGAACACATCACTCAACAGAAAAGCTAAAATCTCAACAATAAAATACAGCTGGCCATTAGGTCTTCCTGCAGTGCATATACTTCAATCTCTGTAGTGGGATAAACATCATCCAAAATGTGTATTTATTCTTTTCTTGCTTTTATTTTCTAAACAGCTTTATTGAGATGTAATTGACATACAATAAACTGCACTTGTTTCAAGTGTACAATTTAGTGAAATCTGACATTTACTTATGTGTGTACATATAAACACATGCAAATATATGTGCAATAATCAACACAAACTATCATCCCCAGAAGTTCCTCATGCCCCACTGTAATTTTATAATCCTTTTTTCCTGTTCCTTTTTGGACCACTCCCTGATCCTCAGGCAATAACTGATCTACTTTCTGTCAGTATAGATTAGCTCACATTTTCTAGAGTTTAGTATAAATGTAAACAAACAAAATATATTGGATTTTTTCCTCTGGCTTCTTTCACTGAGAATAATGCTTTGGGGACTCATCCATTTTGTTGTGTGTATCAATGTTCATTCCTTTTTGTTACTGAGTTGTATGCCAATATATGGACAGGCCACAATTTATCCATTCACTTGTGGGTGGGTATTTGAATTGCTTCAGATTTTTGGCTAATATAACGAAAGCTTCTATGAACATTTGTGTACAAGTCTTTGTATGGCTACAGGCTTTCACTTCTCTTGGGAATTTTCCCAGGAGCAGAATGGCTAAATAGTATGATAGGTATAATTTTTAAAGAAACCGCCCAGCTCTTTCCTGAAGCATGTGTATCATTTTACAGTCCCATTAGTGTTTGAATGTTCCAGCTGATACACTTCCTAGTCAGCCTTTGCTATAAGTTTTTTTAACATTTACAAATTTTAATAGGTGTTTAATGTTATTTCATTGCAGTTTTAATTTGCTTTTCCTTAATAAGTAAATGATGTTGAACATGTTTTATCTACCTATTTGCCATTCGTATATCCTCTTTGGTGAAATGTCTGTTTAAATCTTTGCTTGTTTTAAAAATTGAACTGTTTATTTTCTTTTTGAGTTTTGAGAGTTCTTCATATGTTCTGCTTACAAATCTCTGGTCAGATCACATTATTTGCAAATGTTTTCTCCAATGCTCTGATTGCCATTTCATTTTCTTGACAGTGTTTTCAAAGAGTATAAGTTCTTAATATTTATGAAGTTCAATTAGTTAATTTTTCATTAATGGATAATGCTTTTGGTATATGTTTAAAAAATCTTTGAATAAAGTCACAAAGATTTTATTTTGTTTATCTTTTCTAGAAGTTTTATAGGTTAAATTTAACATTTAGGTCTATGATCCATTTATTTTTCTGGGGTGTATAGATCAAAGTTCACTTTTCAAGTGAATATCCAATTGTTCCAGCACTATTCTTTGAAAATCTGTTCTTTTCCACTGAACTATATTTGCACCTTTGTCAGAAATCAATTTATAGTATAAACTGGGCCCAGCTCTTCTGGGACTCTCTATTCTGTTCTATTGATTTACTTGTCTATCTTGATGACAACACTACACTTCCTTGATTACTTTTGATTAAGACTTGAAATCAGATATTAGTCTTTTGAAGATGTTTTTTCTTTTAAAAGTTGTTTTGATTCTTCTAGGTTCTTTGAATTTCCATATGAAATTTATAATCAGTTTGCCATTTTCTACAAAGAGAACCCTGCTGATAGTTTGATTTCAAATATTTTAATACATGGAACTCTTTTCAGGATAATTTAAAACCTATCAGTATTGAATTTTTCCAGCTATGAACACAGTATTCCATCTATTTAATTATTTAATTTCTCAGCAATATTTTGTAGTTTTCAGTATATATATCTTTCACACTTTTTTAAGTTTATTCCTATATATTGCATATTTTTGCTGCTATTTTAAATGCTTTTAAAATTCAAGTTTTTTGTTGTTGTTGTTATTGGTATTCCTGATATTAGGGAGAAAATGTTTAATATTTCTTCATTAAGTATAATTTTAGTTACAGGGTTCTCATAAATGTTCTTTATCAAGCAGAAATTAACTTTTATTTCTAGTTTGCCATGCGTTTTTATCAGGAATTAATGTTGGATTTTGTGAAATGCTTTTTCTTCCTCAATTGAGATGATTACATATATTTTCTTTTTGAGTCTGTTAATAATAATGAATTATTTTTATTGATTTTCAAATATTCAGTTAACCTTGCATTGCTGCAGTCAACCCCACTTGATTGATTACTCTCTGTCTCCCTCTCCTTCTCACTCTGTCTCTGTCTCTTCTCACTCTGTCTGCGTGTGTGTGTGTCTCCGTGACTTATTTGCAAAAATCAAGACTGTAATTTTCTTGTAATGTCTCTGGTTTTGCCAATGTTATTTGTTCTCTAAACATTTGCTAAAATACAACATTGGGTCTAATTGGGCCTGGAATTTCCTGTGGGAAGACTATTAGCTACATACGCAATTTCTGCAGTAGATGAAGGACTTTTCATGTTGTTTCATCTTAAATGTGCCCTGGTTGTTTCTATCTTTCAAGAAATTTGTCCATTTCATTTATATTTTCAAGTTTATTTGCATAAAATTGATCATAATATTCCCTTAATCTTTTAATATCTGCAGAATCTAAGTGATGGCACTTCTCTCATTCCTGATACTGATAACTTCAATTGTTTTCCCCTGATCAGTCTGACTAGAAGTTTCTCATTTTTTTTCCATCTTCTCTGTTAACAAACTTTTTGTTTTTCTGCTTCTATTTGAGTGATTTTTTTTTCTGTAATAAATATTTTACTATCACTTTTAAGAACTTTAGATCTAATTTGTTCCTTTTTTTGTTCTATTTGCTTAAGGTGGAAACAGAGGTAATGGTTTGGACATCTCTCTGTCTTCTTTTCAATATAGGCATTTTGTAATATAAAACTTCCCTTAAATATTTTCTTAATGTCAGCCAACATATATTTTGCTATACTGTGTCTCCATTCTTGTTCAACTCAAAATACGTTCTATTTTCCCTTTTTCTTTCTTTGTTGACACAAGTTGTTCAGCATTACGTTCTTTAGTTTCTAATTATTTAGAGAATATTTCACTATGTTTCTGTTTTTGATTTCTGATATGATTTCATTGTGGTTAGAAAACACCTTGTATGACCTAAATCATGTTAAATAAATTAATACTTGTTTTGTAACCCAGAGTATTTTTTGTATATATTATATTCACTGTGTACTTTTCTGTTCATTGGGTATTTTATAAATATTAAGGTAATTTTATTCAGATTATTGTTCTAATCTATGTTCTTGTTCATTTTCTATCAACTTGCTCAAGAATCTCTTGAAAGAAGTATATTGAAATCTTTGATAGTATTGCGAATTTCCCCATCTCTTCCTGCATTTCTATCAGCTTTTGCCTTATATATTCTGAAGGTCTGTAATTAGTTTCATAAAAACTCAGAATTTTTATGTCTTCTTGATTAGCTGACCCTTTGATCATTATATAATAAACATCTTTAATCTTTGCTTTGAAAAATACTTTGTCTGATATTACATAGCCCCTTCAGCTTTCTTTGATTAGGATTAGAGTGACATATATTTTTCCATTTTAAAATGTTAATTCATTTATGTTTTTATATTTAAAGTGTATTTCTTGTGACCACTATGTAGTTGGGTCTCACTATATTATCTAACCTGACAATCTATTTCTTTTAATTGGAAGATTTATACTATTTTCTTACATTTTGTTTGATTTAAATACCATTGTAATTTTAATTGGAAGATTTATACTATTTACTTATGTTTTGTGTAATTTAAATACCATTGTTATTATTTAAACTTTTTGTGTTTAGAATGTTGTAGATTTATATATACTTATAAGATATAATAGAGATATTTTGTACCCTTCACCCAGTTTTTTCTAGTGGTAACATCTTGCCAGATTATAGTAAAATTTATAGCCAGGATAGAGATGCTAATACAGTCAAGATACAGAACATTTCCATCAGCACAAATAAGCCTCATGTTGATCTTCTGTAGTCACAACGTCTTCTTTTTGCACCTACCCCTTCCTTAACCACTGGCAATCACTAATCTGTTATTTTCTGTAATTCTGTTATTTCAAGATTGTTATATAAATCAAACTGTACATCATCTTTTGGGATTGATTTTTCTCATGCAACATAACTATTTGGAGATTCATCCAGGTTATTGTGTATATCAAAAGTCTAGTTTTTAAATAATGAATGGTATTCTATGTTACAGATGTACAGCAGTTTGTTTAACCATTCACTCATTGAAAGGCATCCATGTTGTTTCAAGTAATAAAGAATAGCTTCCACAGACCATGCATTAGTGATCCAGATTCTTGCATCTTTGCTCACATTTGATGTTGCCACTAATTTTTTTATTTTAGCTATTCTAATAGATGTGTATGCTATATCATTGTGGTTTTAATTTGCTTCCCCCTATGACAAATGATGTTCATGTTTTTATTTGTCATCCATATGTCTTCTCGGCTAAGTGTTTGTTTCAATCTTCTTGTGCTTATTTGCCACCTATTTTACCTCTTTGGTGAGATGTCTGTTCATATTTTTGCAAATTTTCTAATTGGATTGTTCATTTTTTGCAGTTGAGTTTTCAGCGATCTTTATATATTACAGATACTAGTCTTTTGTAATATATGTAGTTTGTAAATATTTTCTCCCAGTGTGATTCTTGTATTTTTATTTTCTTCAAAGTCTGTTTTCCAGGGCAAAAGTCTGTAAATTTTGATGTTCAATTTGTCATTTATTTCACTTTTATATGATTTTGGTGTCAAATCTAAGAATTCCTTGCCTAAAATTGAATCCTAAAAATTATCTGTGTTTTTTCCTAAAGTTTTATAGTTTTACATTTTATATTTTTTTTCTGTGATCCTTTTTGAAATAAATTTTGTGAAACGTGAGACTTACATTAAGTGTAATGTTTTGCCCATGGATGTCTAATTGCCCTAGCACTATCTTTTGAAAAGTCTATGTATCCTTGATTTAATTACATTTGCACCTTTGTCAAAAATCAGTTGGACGTATTTGCGTGGTTCTAATGGGTTCTCTATTTTGTTCCATTTATCTATGGATGTATTCCTTTGCCTTTATATAATGTGACATAAAACTGAGTAGACTGATTTCTTCTTTTTGCTCCCTTTAAAAATGGTTTTAGCTGTTCTAAGTCCTTTGCCTTTTCATATAAATTTTAGAAAAATATTGTCTATATCTACAAAAAATCTTCCTGGGATTTGATTAAAATTATGCTAAAACTGTATATTAATTTGAGGAAAATTAACATCTTTATTATGTTGAGTCTTTTAATCCACTAATATAATAGGTCTCTCTATTTATTTAAATCTCCTTTGATTTCTTTCATCAGTATTTGTAATTTTTATTATACAAATCTTATACATGTTCTGCTAAATGTACACCTAAATATTTCACTTTTGATTGATTGTGAATCATACTGCATTGTTAATTTTGGTGAACATATGGTTATTGCTAGTATATAGAATTATACTATAATTGTATTGATATAGTAATACAATTGTTATGTACAGAAATCCAAAATATATAACTCATCTTAGTACACTTTCCATGGGCACTTGAAAAGAAGGGGTATCAATAGCAAAGATTTAGAACCAACCCAAAGGCCCATCAATGATAGACTGGATAAAGAAAATGTGGCGACGGGGGCGGAGCAAGATGGCCGAATAGGAACAGCTCCAGTCTCCAACTCCCAGCGTGAGCGACACAGAAGACCGGTGATTTCTGCATTTTCAACTGAGGTACTGGGTTCATCTCACTAGGGAGTGCCGGACAATCGGTGCTGGTCAGCTGCTGCAGCCCGACCAGCGAGAGCTGAAGCAGGGCGAGGCATCGCCTCACCTGGGAAGTGCAAGGGGAAAGGGAATCCCTTTTCCTAGCCAGGGGAACTGAGAAACACAACACCTGGAAAATCGGGTAACTCCCACCCCAATACTGCGCTTTAAGCAAACAGGCACACCTGGAGATAATATCCCACACCTGGCCGGGAGGGTCCACGCCCAAGGAGCCTCCCTCATTGCTAGCACAGCAGTCTGCAATGTCACGGCAAGGCAGCAGCGAGGCTGGGGGAGGGGTGCCCGCCATTGCTGAGGCTTAAGTAGGTAAACAAAGCTGCTGGGAAGCTCGAACTGGGTGGAGCTCACAGCAGCTCAAGGAAACCTGCCTGTCTCTGTAGACTCCACCTCTGGGGACAGGGCACAGATAACAATAAAAGCAGCAGAAACCTCTGCAGATGCAAACGACTCTGTCTGACAGCTTTGAAGAGAGCAGTGGATCTCCCAACACGGAGGTTGAGATCTGAGAAGAGACAGACTCCCTGCTCAAGTGGGTCCCTGACCCCTGAGTAGCCTAACTGGGAGACATCCCCCACTAGGGGCAGTCTGACATCCCACACCTCACAGGGTGGAGTACACCCCTGAGAGGAAGCCTCCAAAGCAAGAATCAGACAGGTACACTCGCTGTTCAGAAATATTCTATCTTCTGCAGCCTCTGCTGCTGACACCCAGGCAAACAGGGTCTGGAGTGGACCTCAAGCAATCTCCAACAGACCTACAGCTGAGGGTCCTGACTGTTAGAAGGAAAACTGTCAAACAGGAAGGACACCTACACCAAAACCCCATCAGTACATCACCATCATCAAAGACCAGAGGCAGATAAAACCACAAAGATGGGGAAAAAGCAGGGCAGAAAAGCTGGAAATTCAAAAAATAAGAGCACATCTCCCCCGGCAAAGGAGTGCAGCTCATCGCCAGCAATGGATCAAAGCTTGATGGAGGATGACTTTGACGAGATGAGAGAAGAAGGCTTCAGTCCATCAAATTTCTCAGAGCTAAAGGAGGAATTACGTACCCAGCGCAAAGAAACTAAAAATCTTGAAAAAAAAGTGGAAGAATTGATGGCTAGAGTAATTAATGCAGAGAGGGTCATAAACGAAATGAAAGAGATGAAAACCATGACACGAGAAATACGTGACAAATGCACAAGCTTCAGTAACCGACTCGATCAACTGGAAGAAAGAGTATCAGCGATTGAGGATCAAATGAATGAAATGAAGTGAGAAGAGAAACCAAAAGAACAAAGAAGAAAAAGAAATGAACAAAGCCTGCAAGAAGTATGGGATTATGTAAAAAGACCAAATCTACGTCTGATTGGGGTGCCTGAAAGTGAGGGGGAAAATGGAACCAAGTTGGAAAACACTCTTCAGGATATCATCCAGGAGAACTTCCCCAACCTAGTAGGGCAGGCCAACATTCAAATCCAGGAAATACAGAGAACACCACAAAGATATTCCTCAAGAAGAGCAACTCCAAGACACATAATTGCCAGATTCACCAAAGTTGAAGTGAAGGAAAAAATCTTAAGGGCAGCCAGAGAGAAAGGTTGGGTTACCCACAAAGAGAAGCCCATCAGACTAACAGCAGATCTCTCGGCAGAAACTCTACAAGCCAGAAGAGAGTGGGGGCCAATATTCAACAGTCTTAAAGAAAAGAATTTTAAACCCAGAATTTCATATCCAGCCAAACTAAGTTTCATAAGGGAAGGAGAAATAAAATCCTTTACAGATAAGCAAATGCTTAGAGATTTTGTCACCACTAGGCCTGCCTTACAAGAGACCCTGAAGGAAGCACTCAACATGGAAAGGAACAACCGGTACCAGCCATTGCAAAAACATGCCAAAATGTAAAGACCATCAAGGCTAGGAATAAACTGCATCAACTAATGAGCAAAATAACCAGTTAATATGATAATGGCAGGATCAAGTTCACACATAACAATATTAACCTTAAATGTAAATGGACTAAATGCTCCAATTAAAAGACATAGACTGGCAAACTGGATCAAGAGTCAAGACCCATCAGTCTGCTGTATTCAGGAGACCCATCTCACATGCAGAGACATACATAGGCTCAAAATAAAGGGATGGAGGAAGATTTACCAAGCAAATGGAGAACAAAAGAAAGCGGGGGTTGCAATACTAGTCTCTGATAAAATAGACTTTAAACCATCAAAGATCAAAAGAGACAAAGAAGGCCATTACATAATGGTAAAGGGATCAATTCAACAGGAAGAACTAACTATCCTAAATATATATGCACCCAATACAGGAGCACCCAGATTCATAAAGCAAGTCCTTAGAGACTTACAAAGAGACTTAGACTCCCATACAATAATAATGGGAGACTTCAACACTCCACTGTCAACATTAGACAGATCAACGAGACAGAAAGTTAACAAGGATATCCAGGAATTGAACTCATCTCTGCAGCAAGCAGACCTAATAGACATCTATAGAACTCTCCACCCCAAATCAACAGAATATACATTCTTCTCAGCACCACATCGCACTTATTCCAAAATTGACCACATAATTGGAAGTAAAGCACTCCTCAGCAAATGTACAAGAACAGAAATTATAACAAACTGTCTCTCAGACCACAGTGCAATCAAACTAGAACTCAGGACTAAGAAACTCAATCAAAACTGCTCAACTACATGGAAACTGAACAACCTGCTCCTGAATGACTACTGGGTACATAACGAAATGAAGGCAGAAATAAAGATGTTCTTTGAAACCAGTGAGAACAAAGAAACAACATACCACAATCTCTGGGACACATTTAAAGCAGTGTGCAGAGGACAATTTATAGCACTAAATGCCCACAAGAGAAAGCGGGAAAGATCTAAAATTGACACTCTAACATCACAATTAAAAGAACTAGAGAAGCAAGAGCAAACACATTCGAAAGCTAGCAGAAGGCAAGAAATAACTAAGATCAGAGCAGAACTGAAGGAGATAGAGACAAAAAAACCCTCCAAAAAATCAATGAATCCAGGAGTTGGTTTTTTGAAAAGATCAACAAAATTGACAGACCGCTAGCAAGACTAATAAAGAAGAAAAGAGAGAAGAATCAAATAGATGCAATAAAAAATGATAAAGGGGATATCACCACTGACCCCACAGAAATACAAACTATCATCAGAGAATACTATAAACACCTCTACGCAAATAAACTAGAAAATCTAGAAGAAATGGATAATTTCCTGGACCCTTTCACTCTTCCAAGACTAAACCAGGAAGAAGTTGAATCCCTGAATAGACCAAAAGCAGGCTCTGAAATTGAGGCAATAATTAATAGCCTACCAACAAAAAAAAGTCCAGGACCAGATGGATTCACAGCTGAATTCTACCAGAGGTATAAGGAGGAGCTGGTACCATTCCTTCAGAAACTATTCCAATCAATAGAAAAAGAGGGAATCCTCCCTAACTCATTTTATGAGGCCAACATCATCCTGATACCAAAGCCTGGCAGAGACACAACAAAAAAAGAGAATTTTAGACCAATATCCCTGATGAACATTGATGCAAAAATCCTCAATAAAATACTGGCAAACCGGATTCAGCAGCACATCAAAAAGCTTATCCACCATGATCAAGTGGGCTTCATCCCTGGGATGCAAGGCTGGTTCAACATTCGCAAATCAATAAACATAATCCAGCATATAAACAGAACCAAAGACAAGAACCACATGATTATCTCAATAGATGCAGAAAAGGCTTTTGACAAAATTCAACAGCCCTTCATGCTAAAAATGCTCAATAAATTCGGTATTGATGGAACGTACCTCAAAATAATAAGAGCTATTTATGACACACCCACAGCCAATATCATACTGAATGGGCAAAAACTGGAAAAATTCCCTTTGAAAACTGGCACAAGACAGGGATGCCCTCTCTCACCACTCCTATTCAACATAGTGTTGGAAGTTCTGGCTAGGGCAATCAGGCAAGAGAAAGAAATCAAGGGTATTCAGTTAGGAAAAGAAGAAGTCAAATTGTCCCTGTTTGCAGATGACATGATTGTATATTTAGAAAACCCCATTGTCTCAGCCCAAAATCTCCTTAAGCTGATAAGCAACTTCAGCAAAGTCTCAGGATACAAAATTAATGTGCAAAAATCACAAGCATTCTTATACACCAGTAACAGACAAACAGAGAGCCAAATCAGGAATGAACTTCCATTCACAATTGCTTCAAAGAGAATCAAATACCTAGGAATCCAACTTACAAGGGATGTAAAGGACCTCTTCAAGGAGAACTACAAACCACTGCTCAGTGAAATCAAAGAGGACACAAACAAATGGAAGAACATACCATGCTCATGGATAGGAAGAATCAATATCGTGAAAATGGCCATACTGCCCAAGGTTATTTATAGATTCAATGCCGTCCCCATCAAGCTACCAATGAGTTTCTTCACAGAGTTGGAAAAAACTGCTTTAACGTTCATATGGAACCAAAAAAGAGCCCGCATCTCCAAGACAATCCTAAGTCAAAAGAACAAAGCTGGAGGCATCACGCTACCTGACTTCAAACTATACTACAAGGCTACAGTAACCAAAACAGCATGGTACTGGTACCAAAACAGAGATATAGACCAATGGAACAGAACAGAGTCCTCAGAAATAATACCACACATCTACAGCCATCTGATCTTTGACAAACCTGAGAGAAACAAGAAATGGGGAAAGGATTTCCTATTTAATAAATGGTGCTGGGAAAATTGGCTAGCCATAAGTAGAAAGCTGAAACTGGATCCTTTCCTTACTCCTTATACGAAAATTAATTCAAGATGGATTAGAGACTTAAATGTTAGACCTAATACCATAAAAATCCTAGAGGAAAACCTAGGTAGTACCATTCAGGACATAGGCATGGGCAAAGACTTCATGTCTAAAACACCAAAAGCAACGGCAGCAAAAGCCAAAATTGACAAATGGGATCTCATTAAACTAAAAAGCTTCTGCACAGCAAAAGACACTACCATCAGAGTGAACAGGCAACCTACAGAATGGGAGAAAATTTTTGCAATCTACTCATCTGACAAAGGGCTAATATCCAGAACCTACAAAGAACTCAAACAAATTTACAAGAAAAAAAACAAACAACCCCATCAAAAAGTGGGCAAAGGATATGAACAGACATTTCTCAAAAGAAGACATTCATACAGCCAACAGACACATGAAAAAATGCTCATCATCACTGGCCATCAGAGAAATGCAAATCAAAACCACAATGAGATACCATTTCACACCAGTTAGAATGGCAATCATTAAAAAGTCAGGAAACAACAGGTGCTGGAGAGGATGTGGAGAAATAGGAACACTTTTACACTGTTGGTGGGATTGTAAACTAGTTCAACCATTATGGAAAACAGTATGGAGATTCCTCAAGGATCTAGAACTAGATGTACCATATGACCCAGCCATCCCATTACTGGGGATATACCCAAAGGATTATAAATCATGCTGCTATAAAGACACATGCACATGTATGTTCATTGCGGCACTATTTACAATAGCAAAGACTTGGAATCAACCCAAATGTCCATCAGTGACAGATTGGATTAAGAAAATGTGGCACATATACACCATGGAATACTATGCAGCCACAAAAAAGGATGAGTTTGTGTCCTTTGTAGGCACATGGATGCAGCTGGAAACGATCATTCTTAGCAAACTATCACAAGAACAGAAAACCAAACACCGCATGTTCTCACTCATAGGTGGGAACTGAACAATGAGATCACTTGGACTCGGGAAGGGGGACATCACAGACCGGGGCCTATCATGGGGAGGGGGGAGGGGGGAGGGGGGAGGGTTTGCATTGGGAGTTATACTTGATGTAAATGATGAGTAGTTGTGTGCTGACGAGTTGATGGGTGCAGCACAGCAACATGGCACAAGTATACATATGTAACAAACCTGCACGTTATGCACATGTACCCTAGAACTTAAAGTATAATAATAAAAAATAAATAAATAATAAAAAAAAGAAAGAAAATGTGGCACATATACACCATGGAATACTATGCAGCCATAGACAAGGATGAGTTCATGTCCTTTGTAGGAACATGGATGAAGCTGGAAACCATCATTCTCAGCAAACTATCACAAGAACAGAAAACCAAACACCACATGTTCTCACTCATAGGTAGGAATTGAACAATGAGAGGACTTGGACACAGGATGGGGGAATATCATACACTGGGGCCTGTTGCGGGGTGGGGGAGGGGGGAGGAACAGCATTAGGAGATATATCATATGTAAATGATGAGTTAATGGTTGCAGCACACCAACATGGTACATGTACACATATGTAACAAACCTGCACGTTGTGCACATTTACCCTAGAACTTAAAGTATAATAAAAATAATAATAGTAATAAAAAACAAAAAACAACAACAACAAAAAAGAAAATGTGGCACATATATACCATGGAATACTATGCAGCCATAAAAAAGAATGAGATTATGTCCTTTGCAGGGACATGGATGAAGCTGGAAGCCATCATTCTCAGCAAACTAACACAGGAACAGAAACCCAAGCACCGCATGTTCTCACTCATAAGTGGGAGATGAACAATAAGAATACATGGACACAGGGAGGGAAACATCACACACCAGGGCCTGTCAGGGGGTGGGGGGCAAGGGGAGGGAGAGCATTAGGACAAATACCTAATGCATGTGGGGCTTAAAACCCAGATGATGGGTTGATAGATGCAGCAAACCACCATGGCACATGTATACCTATATAACAAACCTGCATATTCATGTGTGTATCCCAGAACTTAAAGTAAAATTTAATATATATATAAAATAAGTTAAAAAATAAATAAAAATGCACTTAGGTGTTAGCAATACAATTAAATGGAGAAACATAAATACATTTTTTTCAGGATTTCAAAATGACTGCCTTCTTGTCCCTCAGGAAAGAAAGAAGACTCTATAATTCACAAAATGCCAGGATCTGTTGACAAGTCATATATATTTACTAATTTTTATTTTTGTTATTGTTGTCTTATTTATTTATCCTTATGTTCCTCCATTAAAACTGAGAGTTAACTGTTTATTATTTACAAAAAAAAAAGAAAAAAGAAAAAAAGAAGTTGTATACTACTGTTCTTTTAGTGGAATGTTCTATAATAGTCAATTAAATACTACTGGTTTATGGTGTTAATTTCTTCTAGACTTTTGCTGATTTTCTATCTAGTTATTCTAGAGAAAGGGATATTGAAATGTCCAGCTATAATTATGGACTTAGCTATTTCTTCATTCATTTCTATCAATCAATTTTTGCTTTACGTATTTTGCAACTCTGTTGGTGCATTCACATTGACAACTGCTATTTTATACTTCTTGGTAGTTGATCATTTATCATAATATAATGTTCCTCTCTGTCTCTAGCAATTTTTTATGCTCTAAACTCCACTTTATCTGCTATCAATATAAGTACCCCTGTTTCATTTGATTAACATTTGCAAGATATATCTTTTTGGATCTACTTTCAGCTCACCTATGTTATATTTTAAGTGACTCCTTTCTAGACATTATACAGTTGAGTCATGTTTTTCGTTACATCCACCTAACCCATCTTTTTATTGGTATATTTAGATTGTTTACATATAATGTAATTATTGATATATTCTGGTATTACTTTCCTTCTGTTTGAAGAACTTTCTTTACATTTCTTCTCATTCACATCTGATTCTGATTCTTTGTTTTTTAAATTTCTAAAACAGTGTTTGATTTTTATTTTTGAAAGATATTTTCATTCAGTAAATAATTTTGTGCTTCAGTTATACCTATGTAACAAACCTGCACATTCTGCACATGTATCCCAGAACTTAAAATAAAATAAAAAATGAAAAAGAATTCTGTGCTTATAGTTCTTCCTTCAGTACTTTAAGGTGTTACTTCACTGTTTTCATTCTAGTTTGCAATATTTCCAAAACATGTCTGCTGTCAGTCTCATGAGTTTTTTTCTGTGTTTAGCATATCTTTTTCACTGAGTGCTTTAAAAATGTTGCATTGTCTCTGATTTTAAGCAAGTTGAATATATTGGTTCTTGATAGAATTTGCATCATATTTAGTGTTTGTGGGGGTGGGAAAAGGGTACACTAGGGATAGATAAGCTTTTTGGATCTGAGGGTGATATGGGTTTGCTGTGTCCACATCCAAATCTCATCTTGAATTGTAGCTCCTATAATTTCCATGTATTGTGGGAGGGACCCGGTGAAAGATACTTGAATCACGGGGAGGTTTTCCTCCGTACTGTTCTCACGGTAGTGAATACGTCTCAGGAGATCTGATGGTTTTATAAGGGGTTTCCCCTTTCCCTTGGCTCTCATTTTCCTCTTCTCTGTCACCATGTAAGATGTGCCTTTTACCTTCTGCCATGATTGTGAGGCCTCGCCAGCCACGTGCAACTGTGAGTCCATTAAACCTCTTTTACTTTATACATTAGCCAGTCTCAGGTATGTCTTTATCAGCAACGTGAAAATGAACTACTACAGTTGGTTTATAATTTTCACCAAATTTGGAATATTTTTGACCATTATGTTTTCAAATACTACCATTCCCCCTTTTGGGATTCGTATATATTCAGTTGCATTAATTTTTCCCACAGATCACAGATGCTCTGTTCATTTTTTTCAGTCTTTTTTTCTTTATCTGTTTCACTTTGGAAATACCTTTTGCTAGGCATTCAAATTCAGTAACGTTTTCATCTGCAATTTTTTTTTGCACACATTCTCATTCAACATACTCTTCATCTTAGACATTGCAATTTTTATTTCCTGAAGTTTAATGAGTGCCTTTCTTTTTATCTTTCCTTATCTCTTCTCATCTTAATATGTTTAATCTTTCCTTTATCTTCCTGAATATATGGAATACAGTCATAATAACTGTTTTCACATCCTTGTCTACTAATTCTGCCATCAATGTCTTTTCTGGGTTTGTCTCAATTGAATGATTTTGGTTTTATTTTACTTCTTTTTTATATGTCTGGTGGTTTTTAATTGGATGTCAGACATTTTGGATCTTACACTATTGGGCGAGTATAGCTTTGTATTCCTACACATACTATCAAGTTTTATTCTTGGACATGTTTAAGTTATTTCTAAGCGGTTTGATCCTTTTGGGTCTTGTTTTTAAGGGCTGCTAAGTGAAACCAGAGCTGCATTTTCCTAAAGCTAACGTTCCCTCACTAGTGAGGCAAGAGCCTTCTGTATCCTCTGAGCAATGCCCTCTGAATTATGAGGTTTTCCATGGTAGCAGTGCTTGGCACTGTTCTCTCAAATCCTTTCAGTTTGTGTTTTTCTGGGTTCATGTAGTTTCCTCACAAGTGTTTGATAATCAGTTCTCAGCTGAATGTTCAAAAAAGATCTCTTTTTAGATTTCTGAAACTTTTTCTCTAGTACCTCCCTTCTTGTCCATACTCTGCTCCATGAAGTCAAGCCATCTTGACCTCACTAGAGTCCCAGCTCGCTTCCCTCAACTCGGAGAGATGACCTAGTGCTATCTGAGCTTCTCCTTCCTACACTATGGCTTGAAAGCATCTGGTAGAACTCATGGCATGATTGTAGAGTTCATATTCGTTTCTTGTCTCTGAGACTTGGTATTTTAACTATCTTTGAAGCGCTATAATGTTTTGTGTGCATTTGTTTTGCAGTTGTTACTGTTATATTTGGAGACAATGTACATTCAGTGTCTGTTTTTTCATCTTGACCAAAAGCTTCTTGCTTTCCTTTAATATGATTTTATCTTTTTTAAATCTTCTTTACATATGCCTAATGAGTATACAGTGTCATGTCAGTAGCTTTTATTTTTAGCTTGAAACACGGTATCCTCCTGTAAGTAATGTTTTCAAGCTTTCAGTTTTTACATGATTTCATATTGCTAGGGTTATCCACGTCATTGAAATGTTATGTCTAGGTGGAGCATAATACCACATTGTTTTAGTGTATTTTAGTCAATTCATTTACTTGATGGCCATTTGGCATTTCTTTCTATTTTGAGCAGTACTGTTATAGAAATGTTATTATTATCTCCTACGATATATATGCAAGATTTTCTCTTCTATTTAAGCCTAAGAGCATAATTGATTATAGATTACATAAGTAATTAAATGTAGGACACAAAATTAATTGCTTTCCAAAGTGCGTACAAAATATTAGACTCCCACCAGCAAGTTTAAAAGATCCTGTGAATGCACATGTCTCCAGCACTTTGTATTGTTACACTTTTTAATTTTTACCAATTCAATGGGTATAAAGTGGCATTGAATTTTGGTCTTAATTTGTATTTCCCTGACTTTCAGGCAAACCAACCTATTTAACAAATTTCTTCATTCTTAAATATAATTTATTTCCCTACCATTTATGTTTTTAATATATCTTAATATGACTTATTATTTATGGAAGTATTTTATATCTCTTGTTAGACTCCAAAATATTTGTTATCTTTGGATAGACACATCCTATAACAAAAGATCATACATTGGGTGGCTTATCAACAAGAGAAAATTGTTTCTCACAGTTCTGAAGGCTCTGAAGTACAAGATTAAGGTTCTGGAAGATTTGATAGGTGGTGAGGACCCACTTTCTCATAAACAACCCCTCCTTGCTGTGTCCTCACATGGTAGACATGACTAGTTAGTTTTCTAGAATCTCTTTATAAGGGCAGTAATCCCCTTGGTAAGGATACAGCCCTCATGACCAAATCACCTCCCAGAAGCCCCATCTCCTATATCAGCAACTTGGCAATCAGATTTTAACATACTAATTTTGGGGGACAAATATTTAAACTGCCATAGATGCTGTTATAAAGGGCTATCTTTTCTTTAATTACATTTTTTCTTTTGTTTGTTCCTATGGTAATACTTTGTATTTATCTATAATATATAAAAAGTATATACATATGAAATACATTTATTTGTATATATAAAATATATAAATATATACCTAAATTATACCAAAATTATATATACATATAATTTGTATAAAAGAAAGTATATTTTCTTTAATTTTATGTACATTTTATGTTATATGTCTTGCAGATTAAATTTTTTTTTTTTTTATGCATTTTCTCATCAGACTCTTGGTTTTGCAGTAATTGCTGCTATCAGAAATAAGCTTTCCAGGAAGATTCTCTTTTTCCAACCTGTTCTCAGCCTCTTAGTGTTCAGTTATTTTCTAGGAACTGATAAAGAATGACTACTGTAGTAATACTGCTGTTGATGGCTATCAGTTCTTCAATATATTCATGTTTTTTTGTTTGTTTTTTGTTTGCTTGTTTTTTTTTTTTTTTTTTTTTTTTTTTTTTTTTTTTTTTGAGACAGAGTTTCACTCTTGTTGCCCAGGCTGGAGTGCAATGGTGCAAACTCGGCTCACTGCAAACTCTGCCTCCTGGGTTCAAGCAATTCGACTACCTCGGCCTCCCAAGTAGCTGAGATTACAGGCGCATGCCACTGCACCTGACTAATTTTTGTATTTTTAGTAGAGACAGGGTTTCGCCATGTCGGACAGGCTGGTCTTGAACTCCTGACCTCAGGTGATCTTCCCATCTCGGCCTCCCAAAGTGCTGGGATTACAGGTGTGAACCACCGCACCCAGCCAATATATTCATATTTTATGGTACTAAATATTGCACAGCAGAATACATGCATCTTGGATGTAAGAAAAGGGTAATTATGTATGCATTTGGCAAAACTCTCATTTATAATAATTCTGGTATTCTCTAAGCATACATATATTGGTGTGGAATACTGTTAGTTTGGCCTAAGAAACTAATTGTAATTATGTTAGGCTGCTTCTGTGTTGCTATTAAAAAAAAAAAATCTGAGACAGGGTAATTTATAAAGAAAAGAGGCTTGGTTGGTCCATTGTTCTGTAGGCTGTACAGGAAGCATGGCATCAGCATCTGCTAGGCTTCTGGGGAGACCTCTAGAAGCTTTTACTTATGGCAAAAGGTGAAGCAGGAGCAGGCCTGTCACATGGCAAGAGCAGGAGCAAGAGGCAGAGTGAGGGGAGGAGTCACACACTTTAAAACAACCCGATCTCACAAGTGCTCAACTAATTAGCACGAGGACACCATCAAGCCACTAGGGATCTGCCCTGGCCTAAATGCTTCCCACCAGGCCCTGCTTCCAACACTGGTGATTGCATTTCAGCATGAGGTTTGGGCAGGGACAAATATTTAACCACATCAGTAATGAAGACTTCTATAATCAGAAAAATAATGTCATTAAGTAGTGATTAACTCACTGATAATTACTGAGTTCAGGAAGTTGATCTGGGACACAAAACGGGACACTTTTTCCATCATGCATTCACTCATTAACTCATGCACTCATTCTATTCCATAAAGATTGACTGGGTGCCTCCCTTTTGCCTAGAAGCATGCTAGGGTTTGACATTTATAAAAGATGCACTAAACCTAGTAAATCTTTATGCTTTCTCACAAATTCCTATTAAGTTTCTTTCTGAGCATCATAGCAGATTACATAAAGCATCTTTCTGATGCATTATAGCAGATTACATAAAGAGAGGCTTTTGTTTTTATAATTAATCAGAGATGTATTTAACATATAAATTCAAAATTCATTTACTTAAAAAGTATGTATTATGGGCCAGCGCGGTGTTTCACACCTGTAATTCCAGCAATTTGGGAGGCTGAGGTGGGCGGACCACCTGAGGTCAGGAGTTCAAGACCAGCCTGGCTAGCATGGTGAAACCCCGTCTCTACTAAAAATACAAAAATTAGCTGGGCATGGTGGCGGGCATTTGTAATCCCAGCTACTTGGGAGGCTGAGGCAGGAGAATCACTTGAACCTGGAAGATGGAGGTTGCTGTGAGCCGAGATTATGCCACTGCACTCCAGCCTGGGTGACAAAGCAAGACTCTGTCTCAAAAAATAAAAATATATGTATTAGTGTGCCAGGAATATAGTTTTTAGAACTTAAAAAATTATCTAGCTTAACTCCCTTATTTTTTTGTTTATATGACTTGCCAAGGTTCATACAAGTTTAAAAAATAGCCTCTGCTAATGGGTTTCCTGGGTGTAATCTCAAACTCTATCACTCATTTTCTATATTTGCTTGGACAATTGACTTAATATTTCTAAGCCACAATGTCCTCATCTAAAAAATAGAAACATATTTATTAGAAGTACTGATTCTAAGTGGAGTTCACTAGCACAAGGCCAACTCACATTAAACAAACATTACTTATTAATAACAAGTTAACTATTAGAAACTGCACTATCATTTGAATCCACTTCTCTGATTCAGCCTCAAAGGAAGACACTGACTCCAAATCCCCTTATGCAAATGAAGCACTAACCATAATCTTCTATATTAGGTTAGGTTTATAAGATTTCCTTATTGTTTTCTATTATTTACTGCCCCTTCTTATGAGAGAATTATACCTCCCTGAAACATGGAAGTCAATCTTGGCCATGTGACTTGCTTTGGTCAATGAAATGTGAATGAACCTGACATATATCACTTTCTCGCAGAAGCCTGAAGAGTAACTACATAGATTCTTTATTTTCCCATGAGGCCAGCATGACCTGGTAGGTGCCAGGGTTCAAAATGGAGAATTTGTGGAGCAGAGCTTCCATTAAGCCATCATGGATAGGAATTGTGGTAAAATAAATAAATAAATAAACAAACAAACTATTATTGTTGTAAATGATTAAGACTTTGAAGTCTTTTGTACCATAGAAATAACCTTTGTTAGTATAGAATAATCTAGGAAAACCTGATTAATGTACTAAACTATATAACTTTTCTGTGCATTGTTGTATTACTCAGGATTCTCCAGAGAAACAGAGTCAATAGGATATACTGTATATAGGTATATAAAAGATTTACTGTGAGGAATAGGCTTACACAATTATGAAGGCTGAGAAATTCAGACCCAGGAGAGCCAATGGCAGTTCCACTCCAAGTCAAAAGACCTGAGACATGGGAGAAGTCAGAAGATCTGAGATATGGGAGACACCTTATAGTCTTAGTCTGAGGCTGAAGGCAGGAGAATATAAATATCCCAGCTCAAAGACAGGCAGAGAGAATTTTTTCTTACTTAGCATTTTATTATATTCAGGCCCTCAATGGATTGAATGACACCCACCCACACCAAGGAAGGCAATTTGCTTTACTCAGTCTACTGATTCTAATGTTTATCTCATCCAGAAACATCCTCTCAGACACACTGAGAATAATGTTTAACCAAATATCTGGGCACTCTCTGGCCCAGTCAAGTTGACACATACAATTAATCATCACAATTGCCTTGCTATTTCTTTCCAAGGCAACAATTTCTACAAAACCTACCAAATATATTGCGAAACCCTGTGCATTTTATTTGACAATTTGATTTATAAAGTGATAATTTTCTGAATTCAAGAAAAAATATGGGTTTTTTTTCCATTTTTTTATCCCAGATGTTTGGTAACATACAAACAGAATGGGATATAAATGGTTTTGAAATAAAATTAAGCCAGAATTTCAGTATCATCAGGGAAAACTGTATTCTAAAAATAGGAAGAATGGAAATTGTTTTCTTGAGAGTGGTCCCTTATTAATATATTAAGAAACTCCTTATTTGTCATCTGGCCTGAGAACAGGTTCACTCAAAGTTAGCTAGACAGATTTTTAAATAAAATACTTGTTGCACAGTAGCAGCCAATAAGAATACATATTTTGAAGCTTTTGCAACACTAATTATTATTTAATTCAAAAGCATACAGACATATTATTGATCAAAGTGTTTAAAAAATAAAAACACTATACAATTACTTAATTTAAAATGATCATCAAAACCAAGAAATTCTTTATAGCGGTCCAATGAAAATAAGCCTTTATAAATTAATATTTACTAGGTTTCCTGCTTTGATATATTTTATTTTATATTTTGAAGAGGCACCTGAGGAAAGTTTGAAAAGGAGTGGACAGGGGGAGAAGTCATGGGGATTTCAAATGCCATGGTAGAAATTTATTTTTTTAAGCTGTGTGTTGGATACACTGGTATTAAATCGCCTTTATACATTTTTTTTGTATCTCTTCAATGTTTAAGCAAAGTTTTAAGAAATCCACTAAGTTGAAAAATGGAAAATACTCATTCAAATTTGATGCAAAAATTGTGAGTGAAAAGTAGCAGAAGCTGCTTTATTGGAGAGATTAGGGCAGAAGCCAGACTGGAGATGGTTCAGAAAAGAATGGAAAGTGATAAAATGCGGTTACAGTGTATAAACAACTTTGTCAAAAAAAAAGATAAGGCAGTAAATAGAAAAGGGTGGAGATTCAAAAGGAGTGTATATTTTATTTTACTTTGTTTTATCTTGTAATAAAGGAAGAATTGACACAAGTTTAAAAGCCAATAGGAAGGATCAGCGGAGAGAAAAAGATACTGGGAAGAAGAAGGGATATACACTAGGGAAAGGTACTTAGAAATAGGGGTGTAACCCATCTTGTACACAGAGGAAGTTATCCTGAATTGGAAAAAATATATACAGCTCCTTTATTCTAACGGGAAGGAAGGAGAAAAGAGCGAGAAGGTTTTTTTAGAGAGTTAGAAGAGACATGCCTGTTTTCTGAATTAGAGAAATTGAAGAGTTGAGAAAAATACAATCAAAATAAATTTAGTAGATACTAATAGGACTTTACTGATTAAACGTTTTTGTGTGTGTGGTGGGGGTAAGTGGTGGTGGTAGAGAGTATGTGGATGAAAGAGGAACACAAGAGTAGCTGGATTTTGAACTTGAATAGTTGGATGAAATATAATGCTAGCTGTTGAGGAGAGCGAAAATCACCTGGTGACCGCTGAACAGGTCCCAGAGACACCGAACTCCTTATATGAAGAATTTAGAGGGAGCAAAGACCACCTGGTGACAACCAAACAGTCCATCATGGAGACTTTAGAAGTAATTAAACCTCCCTAGTATCTTAAGTTGGCACCTGGTTCCAGGCCTCTTTCAGCTTTTATAAGTAACACCTCCGGAATTTCATGCCAAAACTCATTTTGCAATTCTTGCTGACATTATAGCACCGAAATGTCTACAAATGTAATAATTTATTATGCAAATTATCTATCAGCTCCATTTTAAGGTCCATAAATACCAATAAGAAAAAAATCCACCTCCACGAGCTCAGTCCTCTCTCACTGAGGCTCCCCCCTGCACTTTTGTGGCATTCTTGCTTTCTAATAAACTTTTCTTTTTCAATCCTATACTGTTATCAATACATTCTTCTTACCAACCCGTGACTCAACTGTTTCTCGATGCTGGGGCTCTGACACTTCGCCTGGCACCTATCATAGAAAGATGATCATGTGTTCATTGGAAGCCTACCTCAAGATCAGACCTGTGCTAAAAAAATCTGAGGTACAGATCAAAATAACCACATTTTGGTTACTACCTCTCCAGTGAAAACACAAAAGAACCAGGAGTCAGGAGACCTGGAGTTTCTCCCGGTTGCACGACTGCAGGTACATTGACCTGTGTACACTTTTGTTAACCTCATTGGCCTCATTGTCTTTATCTGGCCGAATCAATTTATTGTCTTCATAATTTTCTTTTTTTTTTTCTCTGAGACAGAGTCTTGCTCTGTTGCCTAGGCTGGAGTGCAGTGGTGCAATCTTGGCTCACTGCAACCTCCGCCTCCCGTGTTCAAGCAATTCTCCTGCCTCAGCCTCCTGAGTAGCTGGGACTACAGGCGCCCCCACCACGCCCAGCTAATTTTTGTATTTGTAGTAGAGATGGGGTTTCACCATATTGGCCAGGTTGGTCTTGAACTCCTGATCTTGTGATCCGCCTGCCTCAGCCTCTCAAAGTGCTGGGATTACAGGTGTGAGCCACTGCATCTGGCCATCTTCATAATATTTTTATGCACTCTACTGAGAAAATATATTGGAAAACATCTTCAGAATTCTAAGTTTCTAGTCAGATCTATAAGTATATGATGTTTCTTTGTTTCGAGTCAGGTTACAGTGAGATAATGGTCAACAACATCAATTGTTTTTTGAGCAGTTCTTAGATTTATATACTTTCAGTATTTATTTCATCATTTAATAAGAGTTTATTGAATACTTAAACTATGTATATGGTACAGTTTTTTTTGTTTTGTTTTGTTTTGTTTGTTTGCCACGAAGTGTGTTTTATTTTCATTATTCATACAAATAATTTTCTATAATATTCCAGGGCAAACCGGAGAATTTGGCAGTCCGATTGGGGGGGTCCCTTCAAAGACCCACAGGCCGGTGGCATCGGCGCGGAGTGCCCAGGTTCACAGTGCAGCTTGTGGCTCGTGTCCATCTTGCAGGTGGCTCTTCCTCCACATCACGACTGGGGTCTCGAAGATGACGGGGGTAGGAAATCCTCCAGGATTTTAGGAAATTTCACTCCGCTTCTCCTGCTCAATGGTCTCTTTGGTCGGCAGGGTGTTCTTCTCCTGCGTCTCCGTTTTCTTCAGCTTGGCCTTATCGAAGCTGGCGATTTCCCCCATGTCTGGTTTGTCTGCCATTTTCTTAAAACA
Source organism: Macaca mulatta (assembly GCF_049350105.2). Taxonomy (NCBI): domain Eukaryota; kingdom Metazoa; phylum Chordata; class Mammalia; order Primates; family Cercopithecidae; genus Macaca; species Macaca mulatta. Next base: position 159,836,731 of record NC_133409.1, on the reverse strand, counting down.
ATCCGTGTAGTCGGGTTCCGAGCCCGGGATCCTGGTACTCCCACTCGCGTTGCAGTTTTAAACACTTAGAATAAGTAAAAATTTTTAAAAATCTGTGCCTTCAGGAGGCTTACTATCCAGAGAGAAGAAAAAGATAATGATCAGTAAATACAACAAACAAAGAGAGTATGTTTGAAGGTGATTAAGTGCTTGAAAAGATAAGAAGATCTCAAAAGGAGAGCACTGAAAGGGAGACCAAGCAGGAGGATTAGGAGTTACACTGTATTTAAAATAATGACTCTCAGCTGGGCTGGGGCGGTGGCTCACAACCTGTAATCCTAGCACTTTGGGAGGCCGAGGCAGGCGGATCATGAGGTCAGGAGATGGAGACCATCTTGGCTAACAAAGTGAAACCCCATCTCTACTAAAAATACAAAAAATTAGCTAGGCGTGGTGGCAGGTGCCTGTAGTCCCAGCTACTCGGGAGGCTGAGGCAGGAGAATGGCCTAAACCCGGGAGGCAGAGCTTGCAGTGAGCTGAGATCTTGCCACTGCTCTCCAGCCTGGGTGACGGAGACAGACTCCATCTCAAAAAAAAAAAAAAAAAAAGGCTCTCAGCATCAACTATAAGAAGAAGGTAACAGTTGAACCAAGGATGAATGATTTAACCATGGGATATCTGAGGGGAAGGAAGCAGCTGGTGAAGCGGCCCTGAGGCCAGAGAGCACATGACACGGAGTAAGAACACCACAGTGGACTGGATAGACCTGGTGGAGAGAAGGTGATAGCATCAGAGAGATGAAGAGGAGCCAGTTCATCAGCTTCTCCTTCTGAGTGAGATGGGGAGTCACTAGAGGAATTTAAGCAGAGGAGAGACATGATCTGATAGAGGCTTTATAAAAGATCACTCCCACTGTTGTGTGGAAAGAAGTTTTTTACCTTTTGCTGGGGGTTGGAAGACGAAGGCAAGAAGCCTGGGAAAAAGCTATTGTATTATGGTTCAGGGAAGAGATAAGGTGGTGGCACATTGTGGTTCTATTCTAAAGGTAAGCAGAATTTGCTGACACATTGGATATATGGGGTGAGGGAAATAGTGAAGCAAAGAATAACTTCAAGATGATTGGCCTGAACGACTGGAAAGATGGAGCTGCCATCAACTGAGGTGGAAAGACTGTGGGTGGGGCAGGTTTATGAAGAGTGTAGAACAGATCAGCTCTGGAGGATTTAAGTTTGAGGAGTTGGCAGCACGCATCATGTGGTCATCTCCCACCTAATGTAACACCTCATCTGAGTAGTACGTGAATAAATGACACAGTACAGCATATTTGTGCAGTATATATAATATATACAAGTTTTCTAATTTCCAAATTCTTGATAGCCTAGCAAAGTTGTTTTTATTTGTTTGAATGCTTTCTGATGGAATGAAAATAGCATAGACTATCCAAAAAGCTGACTTAGATGGAATGGAAATAGCTTAGAATATCCAAAAACTGATTCAGTCATTTCTTTCAAAATGTTTAAACTGCTTGACTCTTGTTAGAAGAAACTTTCCATACTTTTAAAAAAATCTAATTCGGATTTTAATATTACTCTGAGATCTCTCTCACAATTTTATATGCCAAATTTAATTGTTTTTAATATAGCAAATTTCTAAAGTAATTATTCTGTTATTTTGCAGTCAAGAATATTTTGGTGTGTCATAATATAACCATAACCCAGCTAAAGACTAGGTCTATATCCCAGGTTTATGTTATTCTGCAAGTAGGTTTAGGTCATTGCTGATGAGGAGATTAATTCCACATACTCAAGTCAACAATGATTCCCAGACAGGTTTATGGGATGGAAATGCTTACAGATCATTTAGGGACCTTGATTGTAAGGTGATATGAAATATCTCTGCAATATTTTCTCTTAGTTACTTTTATCTGGTAGGCTTATAGACCTGTAAATAAAAAGTGGCAGATTTCCCCAAAGAATTCAATTTTAGTTATGAGTTTACTTTATAGAACCTCTATTCTACCTATATAAGTACTTCGTGTGGTAACACAGGCAAATATAAAGCAACATCCTATTTTATTTTATTAGTGTATTTTACAACAATTCTGCAGATACACGAGCTTCAGAGATCATAAACACCAAGGTCTTGAAGACTTTACCTTCCTATAAAGTGCTTTTTGAAAAGTAATAACTGCCTCCCAACCTATAAATACACTGCTACCCTTGAGGGAAAAAAGATTTATCTCTTCTCAATTTACAAGTAAATCCATTGTTAACCCATCTCACCTCTTCACCAATAAAGGGCTGATTTATGATTGATGGTCAATGAGTCCACCCGAAGCAGTTTCTACTAAGGTTAGGAAAACAAAGTATAAGAAAACCTGGTAAATTATGCACCATTTAAGGCAGATTAAAGAAAGGAAGCTGTATTATACCACACAGCACCAATCATAAGCAAGGAACTGTTACGTTCTGTATTTCCACGATGAGAATGATGATGCAAGTCAGTAATTATTCCCTCAACAGAATCCAGTTCATGGTGTTTGGGTATTGGGGCTGTGCCACAATTGTCTCTTAAGATAATTCTGACAAATTATGATTTATAAATAACAACTTGCCCACTGTTGCCTGCATATCCTTCCATTTCACTGTTTGCATGCATATATTCTATGCTAAAAAGCAAACACAAAACCCCCAAACAAAAAGCACATTGTTGTCATCTGAATATTTGTATCTCCCCCAAATTAATGTTGATACTTAACCCATAAAGTGACGGTATTAAGAGGTGAGGACTTTAGGAGGTGGTTGGGTTATAAGGGTAAACCCCTCATGAGTAGAAATTAGTGCCATTATAAAAGGGACTCCAGAGCTCGCTTTCCTTTTTCCACCATGTGAGTACACAGCGAGAAAGTGCAATCTGTGAATTAGAGAGCAACGGGCTCTCATCAGACACCAGATATGATGGCACCTTGATTTTGAACTTCCCCACCTCCACAACAATGAGAAAGAAATTTCTTTTGCTTATAAGCCACCCAGTCTATAGTGTTTTGTTAAAGTAGGCCAATAGGACTGAGACACACCTATGTTTATAAAAGAAGAGTGAAACCAATTAATTGAAATAGGGATTGTTCTAGAGGCTAATGGAAAATTTTACTGAGTGAAAGAGCAGTATGTAGAGTTAGAGAATTCCATGTTAAAATACATGTTAAAAAACACTTTCCTTAGGATCTATAGCATAATTGTGTTTCCTTAAAATATATTTTCTGTGGTATAAATCTCCTCAAAGATTCTTTGTTATCCCTCTTCTTTTGTGGATGAACAGCCAAAGGACCATGAGGAGAGCTCTTCATGTGACCCTAATATATCATGGATAAAGGATCTTACAATTTGGGACCCCAAGTGAATGACAATGAGTGGCAGTCTCTTTTCAGGGATGTATGGTGACGGCACACTTGAGAAATACTGGGTCCTCTTCTTACAGGTTTAACATTTAAAATGCTCTGAGAAGAAGTACTGCAATATTTGTAATATATTTCACCATGGACTTCTGTTGTTATAGTTGGCATAAAATTCATTCACACATCAGTCATATTAGTCTAATCCAACTACTCTCAGAAGGAGGAAACTGAACTACTCTCAGGAGGAAACTGAGATCCAGAAAGGTAAATGATATGACGATGATCTTTAAGATTGTGTCACAGCCTAAACTACAACTGTGATCTGTGGGCTACCAATTCGGTACATCTGGGGATTTACACTAGGACCTTTGTGAAAAAGTCGAGCTGTATGTAAGATGAGGGAAAAGCACAGGAAAACAGAGGAAACTGTCTGGCTCAATATTTTTTAAAATCTCATTTAATATTGTATTTCTTTTCACTGTTAAAATGATTTGAAATATAATACCTCATATACCTACCTTCATCTAGTCATAGACGCTCCTTAAATTATGATGGAGTGACTTCCCAGTAAACCCGTCATAAATTGAAAATATTCTAAGTCAAACATGGATTATTAAATACACAACCTACTGAATATCATAGCTTAGCTTAGCCCGCCTTAAATGTACTCAGACACTTTAGCTTACGGTTGGGTAAAATCATATGGCATCACAGTAGATTGTAGGGTAAGGGGTGTTGACCCTCATGATCCTGTGGCTAACCGGGAGCTGCTACTTACTGCCACTGCCCAGCGTCTGGAGAAGATATCTGTGGCATATCACTAGCCCAGGAAAACAATCAGAATTCAAAAATTGGAGTGCGTTTTCTACTAAATGTGTATTGCTTTTGCACCATTGTAAAGTTGAAATCTTCTGAGTGGAAGCATAGTAAGTCAGAGACCGTTGGTGCTTAGTGACTTATCCAGAAACCTGAGTTTTTCTTCTTTAAACTTGGAAAAATTAAATTGTACTTTCCTATGTTAGTCAGCCAAGGGCGTGTTTCAGGAAAAACTCTCAAATCCTGTTTCTCCCCCGTTCTCACAACACAACAATCGACACAGAAGACTTCTGTGACCAAATGTGTAGGAGTTTCTCTTCTCTCCACCACCAAGCAGCGTGATACCAGCCGGGTATCCCTCAATTCAAGTCCAATGCCATCTACCTAGAGAGAGTGTCAGATCCCACAGGCTGAGGGCTCAGTCCCCAAGACTGCCCTCTCCCATGCACACCAGTGACAAGTCTGAGCCTCTGGGACTTCTGAACAACTGGTTTCAAGTGGTGCATCCCACGATCCCCTTTTTGGGATCAATTAATTTGCCGGAGGGGCTCACAGAACTCAGGGGATCACTTAGTTACATTCACTGGTTTATTATAAGGGATGTTGCAAAGGATACAGATAAAGAGATGAATAGGGTGAGGTATGGGAGAAGGGACCTGGCGCTTCCATGCCCTCCCGGGGTGCACCACCCTACTGGAACCTCCACGTGTTCGGCTATCAGGAAGCTCCTTGAACCCAGTCCTCTTGGGTAGTCCTCTAGGTTTTTTGTTTTTTTTTGTTTTTTTTTTTTTGAGACAGAATCTGGCTCTGTCACCCAGGCTAGAGTGGAGTGGCTCGATCTCCGCTCACTGCAAGCTCCATCTCCCAGGTTCACGCCATTCTCCTGTCTCAGCCTCCTGAGTAGCTGGGACTATGGGCGCCCACCACCACGCCCAGCTAATTTTTGTATTTTTAGTAGAGACGGGGTTTCACCGTGTTAGCCAGGATGGTCTCGAGCTCCTGACCTCGTGATCCACCCGCCTTGGCCTCCCAAATTGCTGAGATGACAGGCATGAGCCACCACGCCTGGCCCCTCTTGGGTTTTTATGGAAACTTCAGAATGTCAGCATTCCTTCCCCTGGGGTAAAGAGCAGGACCCTCTCTGGGGACGGTTTTAAGACCCATAATCAGAAAGGCAGGGGAAGATAAAGTCCTGCCTTGGCACAGATGAAAGGATGGCAGGAAAAGGGCAGAAAGATTCTGTTTTCTCAGACCTGCTCGTGAAGCCTAAAGGACCCAAGATTATAACAAAAGACTAAAAGGGCTATGCGAGTTATGAACCCGGAACCATGGATGAAAACGAATACATATACGTATATCACAACACCACAGGCAGACATAACAAAATATTACAGCCTGACCAACTTCAACAATAGAAATTTATTTTTTCACAGTTCTGCAGGCTAAAAGTGCAAGATCAAGGTGCCATCAGGGCTGCTTTTTTTTGGTGTCTTCTTGCACATATGGTTTCTTCTCTGTGCATGTGTGGAGAGAGAAAGACCACGCCTTTTTTTTTTTTCTCCTATACACACCAATCCCACCAGGTCAGGGCTCCACTCCTAAGACCTCATTTCATCTTAATTACTGCACCTAAGGTCCCATCTACAAATACAGTCACGTATGAAGTATTGTGGATAGTGTTTCAACATATACATTTTGAAGGGACGTAATTCAGTCCAAAACATTTCTGATCATATTTGTTATGATCTCATTTATTGTTTCAGGAAACATTCTCATTTCATTCCCCTTCTCTGTTTGCCCATGTTTAGCCCTTTATTTCTTATACCTGAACTTTCCACACATATTTATTATACTGGTAATCTCTGAAGTTTTGGGGAAAGGCCCGACAGCAGTCTCAAAAGATATTCATTACCTTCCATCTTCATAGACCTTATTTTCCTGCATCAAACACCGTCTCTCCAGGATCTGAGTTTTGGAATTCTGCTTCCAGGCAGAGACTGTTACCTCGGCCATTTCTAACAAGCACCTGCCACAACATGCCCATGGTCCTTCCACAATAATTGGATATCATCAATTGTAGATTTACAGAGTGGAGTCTGGGGCAATATTCCATGTAGGAAATGAAACTTTATCTGCACCAACCACACTAGTTCTATCAATGTGCTATCTTTCTTTAAAACAGTGTCTTATCATGAAATAGCAACGAGATAAATGTGGTTGCATTGTCACTGACTTGACCTTTCCTTCTAACATTCTGGAGGTCAATTCAGGACTTACATGCATGCTATGTGTTCAGTGAATGTTGGTTCTGCTTAAAATTCATTGTGATGAAGGAAGGAAGATATGTAATATACAGATAAACCAAAACTACTGAGTTGCATGTGACTACTTTCCTGGCAGCCTGTACATCGTTCATTATTACACTGTCATTACAATGATGACTAACATCTGTATATTGCTTTCAGTCATGCACTTTTTATTGCTGCACATAATAATTTTGCAAAGTGAGACACAGACATGGGTAGTTATAGGACGGACCTGGCTAGGATCATGCGGCTATTAAGTGGCTGAACTGAGCTTAAACCTAGTTGTTTCTGAACCTCAATTTATCAATTGATTTACTCCAGATTGACTGCATGCCAGACTCTGGTAAGACAGTGGTGAGCAAAAAAAGTCACCATCTCTGTCTTTGGGACAAATCAGGCTACAGATACATACAGATACGAATATGGCAATTACAAATAGACTGTAAAATTGCAACCCTGAGAAATTCTGCTTGGAGGTGGTCATAATGACTAGTAATAGAGAACCTGACTTTCTTTAGAGAGGTTAGAGACATCAAAATCCTGTATGTTTTAAATAAATACGCCAGCTCTTATTTGGGCATTTGACTAACCATTCACAATTAACCTGTTTGTTGTGCTGACTAATCTATAAACTAATTAATATGCCAGTCTCATTCTTTTCAATTACCTTGGATTAAAGACAAACAAAAATGTACAAAAACAAGACAGAGAGCTTCAGTTTTTACCATAAATATATATTTCAGATAAAGCTCCAAAAACCTCAGACAGAGCGTAGGTCCAAATTGGCCTTCATTCTTAGTGGGAAGGTAAGCACACTTAATATTAGCAGAGGTTCTTCCTAAGGCTGTGATTGGCTGAGAGAATTTCCCACATCAACACAGGTACCACAGAAATCAAGAGAGGGATCAGAATTTAGGGTATACAGAGAGCCATGGTAGTTAAATCAGAGAAGAGTATGTGATTCACTGAGGAAGGTCAGAGAATGGTACAACAGGGAAAAACAAAAAAGGTGGTTAGAGGCAGATAGAGATAAGAGAGGCTATAACTATGACTTACAGTTATTGGAAATAATTTCTAATCCTCTTTAGTAAGTGCCTTTACGATGATAGTTAATCATATTAATAACATGTATCCAATTTCCAAAAAACTATTTCTGGTTTGAAACATATTTCAATTTTTTGTTAAGAAGTATTCTTTTGTCTCAAACTAAAAACATCTGAAACATATCTCACTAAGTCCAGCCAATAGGCTTCATAGCCAGTGTTGATGTCTGATATCAAAACTACAGAATGTGTGTGTGACTGTAAACACGATCCCATCAACCTTACAGAGTGACAGACACACCTGAACTTGCCCTTAGTAGCTCATCGCTGAAAGCCAGATATAAAGATCACACCCATGTTAAACATGTTTATATTCATTACACTTTAGGATTCCTCAATTCATCACTCACTTAACATTGTAGTATTTTTGTTTCTTTTAGAACTATTTTCTTTAAATGTCAAGAGATACCCTTGTTCCTCTGAGGTTACAACACTTGAAATCTAAATATTTGTTTACCGTCTTTTTTTTTTTTCCCGAGATGGAGTCTTACTTTGTCACTCAGGCTGGAGTGCAGTGGTGCGATCTCAGCTCACTGCAAACTCCACCTCCAGAGTTCACGCCATCCTCCTGCCTCAGCCTCCCGAGTGGCTTTGACTACAGGTGCTCACCATCAATCCCAGCTAATTTTTGTGTATTTTTAGTAGATACGGGGTTTCACCGTGTTAGCCAGGATGGTCTCGATCTCCTGACCTTGTGATCCACCCGCCTTGGCCTCCCAAAGTGCTGAGATTACAGGCATGAGCCACCGTGCCTGGCCTTGTTTACTGTCTTTACATCATTCATGTTTATAGAAATATCAATAACAGGAGTTTTCTTCTTTACAAGAAAAGTTTTTGTTTTATGTTCTCATAATTTACCCAGAGGCATATCTATTATTTTCTTTCAGATACAGTTGTATGTTCGTATTTTTATGATCAACATATCTTCTCATAATTCTCTTACCTTTTCAAACCATCCATTCAATGTGATGTTAAGTACCTACTTTATGCTCACTATTTATTATTCATATCATCATGTTAAATTTTTCTCTCTTTAAAAAGATTTATTTTGTCGTGATATAAAAGAACTCAGAAAAACTAAAAGCCCTTGCCTACAAGCAAGTAGTTAACAGAAAAGCTGTCTGTAATACATGAATCTAACATACTAAAAGAAAATTGCATTGAAAACAATGTAGTCTAACTAATAAGAAATACATTTGAAATTGAAAATTAAATGTAGGGGGCGGAGCAAGATGGCCGAATAGGAGCAGCTCCAGTCTCCAACTCCCAGCGCGAGCGACACAGAAGACCGGTGATTTCTGCATTTTCAACTGAGGTACTGGGTTCATCTCACTGGGGAGTGCCGGACGATCGGTGCTGGTCAGCTGCTGCAGCCCGAACAGCGAGAGCTGAAGCAGGGCGAGGCATTGCCTCACCTGGGAAGCGCAAGGGGGAAGGGAGTCCCTTTTCCTAGCCAGGGGAACTGAGACACACAACACCTGGAAAATCGGGTAACTCCCACCCCAATACTGCGCTTTAAGCAAACAGGCACACCAGGAGATCATATCCCACACCTGGCCGGGAGGGTCCCACACCCACGGAGCCTCCCTCATTGCTAGCGCAGCAGTCTGTGATCTACCGGCAAGGCAGCAGCGAGGCTGGGGGAGGGGCGCCCGCCATTGCTGAGGCTTAAGTAGGTAAACAAAGCTGCTGGGAAGCTCGAACTGGGTGGAGCTCACAGCAGCTCAAGGAAACCTGCCTGTCTCTGTAGACTCCACCTCTGGGGACAGGGCACAGTAAACTAAACAAACGCAGCAGACACCTCTGCAGACGCAAACGACTCTGTCTGACAGCTTTGAAGAGAGCAGTGGATCTCCCAACACGGAGGTTGAGATCTGAGAAGGGACAGACTCCCTGCTCAAGTGGGTCCCTGACCCCTGAGTAGCCTAACTGGGAGACATCCCCCACTAGGGGCAGTCTGACATCCCACACCTCACAGGGAGGAGTATACCCCTGAGAGGAAGCCTCCAAAGCAAGAATCAGACAGGTACACTCACTGTTCAGAAATATTCTATCTTCTGCAGCCTCTGCTGCTGATACCCAGGCAAACAGGGTCTGGAGTGGACCTCAAGCAATCTCCAACAGACCTACAGCTGAGGGTCCTGACTGTTAGAAGGAAAACTATCAAACAGGAAGGACACCTACACCAAAACCCCATCAGTACATCACCATCATCAAAGACCAGAGGCAGATAAAACCACAAAGATGGGGAAAAAGCAGGGCAGAAAAGCTGGAAATTCAAAAAATAAGAGCACATCTCCCCCGGCAAAGGAACGCAGCTCATCGCCAGCAACGGATCAAAGCTGGACGGAGAATGACTTTGACGAGATGAGAGAAGAAGGCTTCAGTCCATCAAATTTCTCAGAGCTAAAGGAGGAATTACGCACCCAGCGCAAAGAAACTAAAAATCTTGAAAAAAAGGTGGAAGAATTGATGGCTAGAGTAATTAAAGCAGAGAAGGTCATAAACGAAAGAAAGAGATGAAAACCATGACACGAGAAATACGTGACAAATGCACAAGCTTCAGTAACCGACTCGATCAACTGGAAGAAAGAGTATCAGCGATTGAGGATCAAATGAATGAAATGAAGCGAGAAGAGAAACCCAAAGAAAAAAGAAGAAAAAGAAATGAACAAAGCCTGCAAGAAGTATGGGATTATGTAAAAAGACCAAATCTACGTCTGATTGGGGTGCCTGAAAGTGAGGGGGAAAATGGAACCAAGTTGGAAAACACTCTTCAGGATATCATCCAGGAGAAATTCCCCAACCTAGTAGGGCAGGCCAACATTCAAATCCAGGAAATACAGAGAACGCCACAAAGATACTCCTCGAGAAGAGCAACTCCAAGACACATAATTGCCAGATTCACCAAAGTTGAAATGAAGGAAAAAATCTTAAGGGCAGCCAGAGAGAAAGGTCGGGTTACCCACAAAGGGAAGCCCATCAGACTAACAGCAGATCTCTCGGCAGAAACTCTACAAGCCAGAAGAGAGTGGGGGCCGATATTCAACATTCTTCAAGAAAACAATTTTAAACCCAGAATTTCATATCCAGCCAAACTAAGTTTCATAAGTGAAGGAGAAATAAAATCCTTTACAGATAAGCAAATGCTTAGAGATTTTGTCACCACTAGGCCTGCCTTACAAGAGACCCTGAAGGAAGCACTCAACATGGAAAGGAACAACCGGTACCAGCCATTGCAAAAACATGCAAAATGTAAAGACCATTGAGGCTAGGAAGAAACTGCATCAACTAACGAGCAAAATAACCAGTTAATATCATAATGGCAGGATCAAGTTCACACATAACAATATTAACCTTAAATGTAAATGGACTAAATGCTCCAATTAAAAGACACAGACTGGCAAACTGGATAAAGAGTCAAGACCCATCAGTCTGCTGTATTCAGGAGACCCATCTCACACGCAGAGACATACATAGGCTCAAAATAAAGGGATGGAGGAAGATTTACCAAGCAAATGGAGAACAAAAAAAAGCAGGGGTTGCAATACTAGTCTCTGATAAAACAGACTTTAAACCATCAAAGATCAAAAGAGACAAAGAAGGCCATTACATAATGGTAAAGGGATCAATTCAACAGGAAGAGCTAACTATCCTAAATATATATGCACCCAATACAGGAGCACCCAGATTCATAAAGCAAGTCCTTAGAGACTTACAAAGAGACTTAGACTCCCATACAATAATAATGGGAGACTTCAACACTCCACTGTCAACATTAGACAGATCAACGAGACAGAAAGTTAACAAGGATATCCAGGAATTGAACTCATCTCTGCAGCAAGCAGACCTAATAGACATCTATAGAACTCTCCACCCCAAATCAACAGAATATACATTCTTCTCAGCACCACATCATACTTACTCCAAAATTGACCACGTAATTGGAAGTAAAGCACTCCTCAGCAAATGTACAAGAACAGAAATTATAACAAACTGTCTCTCAGACCACAGTGCAATCAAACTAGAACTCAGGACTAAGAAACTCAATCAAAACTGCTCAACTACATGGAAACTGAACAACCTGCTCCTGAATGACTACTGGGTACATAACGAAATGAAGGCAGAAATAAAGATGTTCTTTGAAACCAATGAGAACAAAGATACAACATACCAGAATCTCTGGGACACATTTAAAGCAGTGTGTAGAGGGAAATTTATAGCACTAAATGCCCACAAGAGAAAGCAGGAAAGATCTAAAATTGACACTCTAACATCACAATTAAAAGAACTAGAGAAGCAAGAGCAAACACATTGTAAAACTAGCAGAAGGCAAGAAATAACTAAGATCAGAGCAGAACTGAAGGAGATAGAGACACAAAAAACCCTCCAAAAAATCAATGAATCCAGGAGTTGGTTTTTTGAAAAGATCAACAAAATTGACAGACCACTAGCCAGACTAATAAAGAAGAAAAGAGAGAAGAATCAAATCGACGCAATTAAAAATGATAAAGGGGATATCACCACTGACCCCACAGAAATACAAACTACCATCAGAGAATACTATAAACACCTCTACGCAAATAAACTGGAAAATCTAGAAGAAATGGATAATTTCCTGGACACTTACACTCTTCCAAGACTAAACCAGGAAGAAGTTGAATCCCTGAATAGACCAATAGCAGGCTCTGAAATTGAGGCAACAATTAATAGCCTACCAACCAAAAAAAGTCCAGGACCAGATGGATTCACAGCTGAATTCTACCAGAGGTACAAGGAGGAGTTGGTACCATTCCTTCTGAAACTATTCCAATCAATAGAAAAAGAGGGAATCCTCCCTAACTCATTTTATGAGGCCAATATCATCCTGATACCAAAGCCTGGCAAGGGCACAACAAAAAAAGAGAATTTTAGACCAATATCCCTGATGAACATCGATGCAAAAATCCTCAATAAAATACTGGCAAACCAGATTCAGCAACACATCAAAAAGCTTATCCACCATGATCAAGTGGGCTTCATCCCTGGGATGCAAGGCTGGTTCAACATTCGCAAATCAATAAACATAATCCAGCATATAAACAGAACCAAAGACAAGAACCACATGATTATCTCAATAGATGCAGAAAAGGCTTTTGACAAAATTCAACAGCCCTTCATGCTAAAAACGCTCAATAAATTCGGTATTGATGGAACGTACCTCAAAATAATAAGAGCTATTTATGACAAACCCACAGCCAATATCATACTGAATGGGCAAAAACTGGAAAAATTCCCTTTGAAAACTGGCACAAGACAGGGATGCCCTCTCTCACCACTCCTATTCAACATAGTGTTGGAAGTTCTGGCCAGGGCAATCAGGCAAGAGAAAGAAATCAAGGGTATTCAGTTAGGAAAAGAAGAAGTCAAATTGTCCCTGTTTGCAGATGACATGATTGTATATTTAGAAAACCCCATTGTCTCAGCCCAAAATCTCCTTAAGCTGATAAGCAACTTCAGCAAAGTCTCAGGATACAAAATTAATGTGCAAAAATCACAAGCATTCTTATACACCAGTAACAGACAAACAGAGAGCCAAATCAGGAATGAACTTCCATTCACAATTGCTTCAAAGAGAATCAAATACCTAGGAATCCAACTTACAAGGGATGTAAAGGACCTCTTCAAGGAGAACTACAAACCACTGCTCAGTGAAATCAAAGAGGACACAAACAAATGGAAGAACATACCATGCTCATGGATAGGAAGAATCAATATCGTGAAAATGGCCATACTGCCCAAGGTAATTTATAGATTCAATGCCATCCTCATCAAGCTACCAATGAGTTTCTTCACAGAATTGGAAAAAACTGCTTTAAAGTTCATATGGAACCAAAAAAGAGCCCGCATCTCCAAGACAATCCTAAGTCAAAGGAACAAAGCTGGAGGCATCACGCTACCTGACTTCAAACTATACTACAAGGCTACAGTAACCAAAACAGCATGGTACTGGTACCAAAACAGAGATATAGACCAATGGAACAGAACAAAGTCCTCAGAAATAATACCACACATCTACAGCCATCTGATCTGTGACAAACCTGAGAGAAACAAGAAATGGGGAAAGGATTCCCTATTTAATAAATGGTGCTGGGAAAATTGGCTAGCCATAAGTAGAAAGCTGAAACTGGATCCTTTCCTTACTCCTTATACGAAAATTAATTCAAGATGGATTAGAGACTTAAATGTTAGACCTAATACCATAAAAATCCTAGAGGAAAACCTAGGTAGTACCATTCAGGACATAGGCATGGGCAAAGCTTTCATGTCTAAAACACCAAAAGCAACGGCAGCAAAAGCCAAAATTGACAAATGGGATCTCATTAAACTAAAGAGCTTCTGCACAGCAAAAGACACTACCATCAGAGTGAACAGGCAACCTACAGAATGGGAGAAAATTTTTGCAATCTACTCATCTGACAAAGGGCTAATATCCAGAACCTACAAAGAACTCAAACAAATTTATAAGAAAAAAACAAACAACTCCATCAAAAAGTGGGCAAAGGATATGAACAGACATTTCTCAAAAGAAGACATTCATACAGCCAACAGACACATGAAAAAATGCTCATCATCACTGGCCAGAGAAATGCAAATCAAAACCACAATGAGATACCATCTCACACCAGTTAGAATGGCAATCATTAAAAAGTCAGGAAACAACAGGTGCTGGAGAGGATGTGGAGAAATAGGAACACTTTTACACTGTTGGTGGGATAGTAAACTAGTTCAACCATTATGGAAAACAGTATGGCGATTCCTCAAGGATCTAGAACTAGATGTACCATATGACCCAGCCGTCCCATTACTGGGGATATACCCAAAGGATTATAAATTATGCTGCTATAAAGACACATGCACATGTATGTTTATTGCAGCACTATTCACAATAGCAAAGACTTGGAATCAACCCAAATGTCCATCAGTGACAGATTGGATTAAGAAAATGTGGCACATATACACCATGGAATACTATGCAGCCATAAAAAAGGATGAGTTTGAGTCCTTTGTAGGGACTTGGATGCAGCTGGAATCCATCATTCTTAGCAAACTATCACAAGAACAGAAAACCAAACACTGCATGTTCTCACTCATAGGTGGGAACTGAACAATGAGATCACTCAGACTCAGGAAGGGGAACATCACACACCGGGGCCTATCATGGGGAGGGGGGAGGGGGGAGGGATTGCACTGGGAGTTATACCTGATGTAAATGACGAGTTGATGGGTGCAGCACAGCAACATGGCACAAGTATGCATATGTAACAAACCTGCACATTATGCACATGTACCCTACAACTTAAAGTATAATAATAATAAATAAATTAAAAAAAAAAAACTTGTTACATTTTATGTGAGTTTTTTGAACATTTATAAATGTTAAATATATTGTGATTCAAATAAAAAATATATATATTATTTAAAAAAAAAAAGAAAATTAAATGTACTTTTGCATATCCTGAGATGCTACTTCACTTGCCTCATTTGCATGCAAATAAGGGTTCAATAACTATTTTAATTGCTATATTCCCCCCAAAAGCAAGGAAAGAAGATTCAAAATATATGTATTATTTTCTATGAGAAAGAATGTTAATATTCACCAAATAATTACCCAATTTACATAGTGATTACACTCATGTGCAAGAAAGTATTTTTTTATAAATATACAGAGGAAACATTAGATGTGAAATTTTACAAGTAAAATAACAAGCAAATCTAATAAGGAAAACTGTATGCAGGTGAAACACTTCTAGTACATTATTTTTAATATAACTTTATTACTAATGTCAGAATAATAATTCAAGTCCTTAAGCATTCTGTGCATCATATTTGGTAGGTAAGAGGGGAAAAGCAAATATAATATACTTAAAAAAATATTGAACATGATCAAACACATCTGAAAGAGATAGATTCCTCAGGGAAGAATTTCCACCTACATAATTTCAAGTGGAGTAATCTATTTTCTAATTAGCAAGGAAAGAATCCCCTGTATATGACCTTGAATTCTAAAATATTAGCTCAGAGGGAATATTTACAATCCAAAGGCTCAGATGCATAATGAAAATGCGGACATGACTTTTACTGTTGTTAAGGTTCTTTTTAAATCATTCTTAGGAATAATCAGCCTGTGTTGACTGACATTTATAGTATGGAAATTGGCTGGAATACAAATGCAATGGCGTTTGAAATGAGAATACACATTACTGAGGAGGCAGGCTAAATATTTGTGGTGTACAAAGCCATTTTTCTTGGTACATCCAATACCTTTGTTCATTTTGATCAAGCTTATGTACTAAATGAGTTTTATATACTTGAAATTATTTTAGTTTGTTAATGCTACTCCTTCTGTCATTTTAGATGCAGTTTTATTCGTTTCATAGAAATGTATTTTTCAGCTTTCAACATTTTAAGTATTATAAAAAAAGAGGAAGGACTTTAGGATTTAAGCTTGGAGAATTTGTCTGCTAAAAATGTTAAGTGAACAACCAAGTGCTTGAATCAATGAAAAGCAAACTGACAGTCCTGATTATAAATAATCTATTCATCTATTTGTTTGGGTATATATAGTGATTTAGAAACAATAATTATAAGACGAACAATGAAGCTGAGCAATGAAAATGGAGAATGAGGAATGAAGAGGGAGGCTTGATAAAAATTTCCATTTCATGACCTTTTTGCCCAGAATCTGGGACAAAATAAAAAGATGGGGCTTTCTGGAGAATAATGGGAGACTGCCTACACTGCTTTGGGAACTAAAATTATAAGAGAGAGGCCACTAGAATAAAAAGTGTCTGGATTTGGAGTCAGCCACCTGAGTTGGAAGTCTGCCTCCTTCATTCAATCTCTCTGACTCTAGGACATTACCCTTCTGAAGCTCAATTTTACATGAAATGGGAATAAAAATACTTTCTTATTGTGAGGATGAAATGAGACAATTAAAAAGCATAAAGTCTGTGTAACACGGCCAAGTTAACAAGTTGGCAAATTACTTGAAGGCCCAAGGAACGTGGGATATTTCTCCCTCCAGCAACTGACTTCCTGATCTGTTGGATGCAAAGATTCTGCATCTGTTATGGTTTCTATCGTACGATTGAGACAGAAAGTGGACATTTAACATCCCCAGGGCACAGGTCAAAGATTCCTGTATTTTCAAATAGTAAATTAGTGCAAAACTGTGAACTAAAAGTCTATATGATTATAATTTAGTATACATGATACAAACTGCATATTTATTTAAATAGTCATTCATGATGTGCTCACTGTTCATGAGAGAATGCATAACCCTGGCATAAAGTTTCATTGTACCTGACAGATAGTAGCAGCTGAAATTTATTAGAAACGCAAATTTTGTAAAAGTGGAAAAATGTGCAAAAATCCGCGAACCTCATGGCCAGGGTTGGTGGCCATGTAATCACAGCACTTTGGGAGGCTGAGGTGGGTGGATCACTTGAGGTCAGGAGTTTGACACTAGCCCGGGCAACAAGGCGAAACTCTGTCTCTACTAAAAATACAAAAAGTTCGCCCAGCATGGTGGCACATGCCTGTAATCCCAGCACCTTGGGAGGCTGAGGCAGGAGAATCGCTTGAACCCAGGAGGTGGAGGGTGCAGGTGAGTCAAGATCACGCCACTGCACTCCAGCCTGGGCAAAAAGTGAGACTCTGTCTTAAAAAAAAAAAAAAAAAAAAAAAAAAAAAATCTGTGAACTTTTGAACTTCAGACTATTCTAAAGCATTGAAGAAATCCCTGTGTTGGGAAAAGTACTCCTGTACAAACTCCTCCAGGGAATGGAAATAATAGTGGGAATACATTCACATAATTTTGCAAGGATTTAGTAATCTTGATATAAAAACCAGAAAAAGTACATTGCAGGCCAAGCAAAACACTGGTAAGCTGAATCCAGTGGTACATAATATTATGACCAAGTTTAATTTTCCCAAAGAATGCAAGGACTTAGCATTAGAAAACCTATCAATATGGCAAGCCTTCATATTAAAAGATTAAAGGAGAAAACCCACAGATGCAGGAAAAGCATCTGATATAATTCAACACTCTTTCATCATTAGAATTCTTTGCACACTAACATTAAAAGGGCATTTTCTTAACTGAATAACTGATGTCCACAAAATCCTCAGTGAAAAAGGGACCATTCAAAGTATAGTGTTAAAACAATTGTTTATTCTAGAAAACTACATTTTGAAAAGCGTGTTTATTCTTTACAAAGCATTTGTCATGAATCTCGGAGCCAATGTCATAAATAATTGTCTGTGCTACAGAATCATAATCTTTATAATGGGATGTTGTCTGACCCCTGTCTAACTTAATGAGATGTATTCAATTAAAGGAGAAAGAAGCTAATCTATCCTTATGCGAGTAGTCAATGCAAGAAACAGAAAGGATTGCTGTTTTGCACACTTGTGCTGATACTTGTTCTATATCTTGCACCTTAATTACTCCTGCTGTCAAAGTAGACAATATTGCCTTAGCCCTTGGTACTCTGTCTGTGGTGGGAGACCCAGCAGCACTGGCATCAATTGGGAGCTTATTAAATATGTAGAATCTCAATCAAACCCCACCACAGACCTATTGAATCAGAGTCTGCATCTTAATAAGGTCTGAGGTCATGTATCTGCACATTGTAAAGCATGAGAGGCACTGCTCTAGGCTACTGATCTTCCTGCCTTCAGAAATACCATGAGGATCATTAACCTACACAAAGAATTTCACTTATGGAATACAGTATATGATATTTGCAAATGTTTTCTGATTTATGTTTGTTTAAGGTGTGGAAATGTGTTGACAACTTTCCCCATCATGGTAAGAATAATAGGTAACAATGATTAAACCATTTAACTGTGCAGAGCACAGTGTCTTAGCATTTTAAAAGCTTTTATTCACTTCATTTTTCCGACTCCTTTGTGAGTTACATTGCTCCATGGTACAGAAGAGGAAACTACACCCAGAGACTTCATGTGACTTGTCCAAGATGAAAGCTACTGAAAGCCAGAGTCAGTTTTGGAGCCAGCGAGTCCTACTCCCTGGCCTACAGTGCTAACTACTCTTTTAAGCTACCTCTCTAATAAGATAAACATATTCTTAAACTTCTATCGGATTCTTTAATCTTTTCACTTTTTTCCCTGCATGTATTTGTATATTTAACAAAGTTTCACAGGTGGCATATATTAACTTTTTAACTATGTACTTGTTATTCTTTAAACATTTACATTATTTACTCATTTCGTTTTCACAACTTTATCATTTTAAAACTTTATTGTTTTGTTTTACAGATGAGGAATTTTTTACTCCTCCTAGAGTTGAAAAATAACTGAACCCCAGAGACATTATTACTTGCTTAGCCTCGGACAAGTTATATATTAAAGAGTAAAACCTAATAAAATAACCTAGCAGAGATTATTCCAATTGTGGTGTGAGTAGTACTATTCCTCTGTTCCAGAATTTTCTATTTGGCATACTCTTGAGCAACCTCATGAAGCAACATTTCCTATTAGTAAGGTCAGGGATAACAACTCCTCAAAAGCGATTTTAATTTTAAAATTCCTGCCTGCTCAACTCTCTCTGTCCATCTTCTGTGCTGTAGAACCAACCCTGAAACAAAAGCTACCGTAATAAAGAATGCCGAAGTTTTGGGGGTGGTACAGGACAGAGGGCAAATGTTAGCAAAAGGCATTCTATAATAGTGCTGTAATACAATGTAAGCCACATAAGTATTTTTAAATTTTCTAGTAGCCACATTGAAAAAAAGAAAAAAGAGAAATAGGTGAAGTTTAATTTTAATAATATATTTTATTTTACCCATTATGTGAAATGTTATTTTAATATAGTCAATATTAAAAATTATTAGAGAGATACTTTGAATTTTTATACTATGTCTTTGAAATTGGCGTATAGTTATAGCACATCTCATTTCCAATGGCCACATTTCAAATGCTCAGTAGCCACCTGTGGCTAGTGGCTACCATACTGGTGCACTGGGCAGCAGAGTTATAAAGGCTGTAAGCACCTGTGAAAAAATAAAATCAGGTTTGTATAAAGATAAGGAGGGAGCAGGTCAGCAAGTATTTCTATTATCAAAGGAATAATCCTCAAGGACATCATTGTTCATATATGCTACCACTCTATTTCTGTCCAAGGTTCATGCAATGCTAATGCTGACATTCTTTCTCTTTTAAAAAAATGGGGCTAAACAGCATATGATGCTTTTATTCTGATTTTCCCATTTCTTATTTTATTATGATCATAATTTCAATTAAAAATTATTTTTAAAATGATCTTCATAATTGCACAATACTGTGTATGGATTTTTGACCATTTTAAACAATTTTCTAGCCTCTACCATTTGGTCTAATTTTTCTTATTATCAACAAAGGCTTGATAACATCCAGCTACCGAACTCTTGGTGCTCATGTCTGATTAGACGTACACACTTTTAATGCCCTCCATGATATGACCAAGTTGCTCCCCATAAAGTTGGCACCAAAGGCAACTGTCACAGGTGCTCCTTTGCCACTCTGCCCAACTCTGTTGTACTTTGTGAAATATCTTTGCTGCTGTGAAGGATGACATATTGGATTTTTCTTCTAATTTTTGTCTCTTTAAGTAAAGGTTAGGAGAAATGTGTGTGTGGTAGGGGGTACAGGCCATTTGTATTTTTTCTTTCATGTGTTTTCTGTTTTTGAGCTTGGGCATGCTCTTTATATATTGAGGGAATCAATTTGTTTTTAATTAGAAATGTTGTTAATATTCCCCAGTTTGAAGAAAGATATTGTGACACTTTTTGGCATTTTTAATTAAATAGTTATATCTATCAATATTTTTCAATCGGTCTATCTCTTCAATTATATATTTACAAAGAATTGTTTTCTTCCTCAAATTAAATATTAATCTACATTTTCTCTCCGCTTTTTTGTTTCTTTTTCTATATTTAATGTCTCAACCTATCTGAAATTTATTTTTTGAGAAAGTATGTAAATGACATGTAACTTTAAGATTCTAAAAAGTATTAGTGGATTCCACTAGATACGTAAATATTTGTTAATTGCAGAAGCTCTTTGCCATGTAGAATTAGGTATTTAGTCAATTTAAAACAATTATTTCATTTTCTTACTATGTTTTGAGCCAGGTTTTGCATAAGGCTAGTGGGAGTCATTTCTTAAATCAGGCCCAGATGATGTAAGAAGTGTGAAGTTTAGAATTAACACAGCATTTCCTTTACTTGGTCAGCGATCGAGCAAGTTAGAGAAGTAGGGAGGGATGAGAGAGAGCCTCGTGAGAGGCAAATGTAGTGATGTATTTTTGCTTTTGTTTTTTTCTTGTATTAAAACATTTGTGTACTGGCACAGTGTCTTCCTTTTTTATTTTTATTTTTATTTTTTGGCCTGGCATGACTTTCTTCATCTATAGCCAGCCCTGATAGAGCCTCTGTTTGCCCAGAATAAAGAGCCAAACCAGGTGTACACAGGTGATAAGTGCCTCTGTGACCTCCAGACTTGATGTATCCAGAACCAGAATTACTTTCCCGAGTCCCTAGTGGAATTCAGATGTCCTCCAGAATTCTTACTTCCTTATGTTCCCCAACCCTCATGCTTCCCCGAACATCATTCACACAGGCACACACACCTCCCTCAATCCTTCAAATATCATTGTTCAGAAATACTTGTTGCCTTCTGCTAGTGTTGCGGGAAGTCAGGGACCCCGAATGGAGGGACTGGCTGAAGCCACGGCAGAAGAACACAAGTTGTGAAGATTTCATGGACATTTATCACTTCCCCAATCAATGATCTTATAATTTCCTATGCCTGTCTTTAACCTCTTAATCCCGTCATCTTCGTAAGCTGAGGATGTATGTCACCTCAGGACCTGGTGATGATTGTGTTAACTGCACAAATTGTTTAAACAATAAGAAATCTGGGAACCTTGAAAAAGAACAGGCTAACAGCAATGTTCAGGGAACAAGGGAGATAACCATTATGTCTGGCTTCCCAAGAGCTGGGTGGAACAGAGCCACATTTCTCTTCTTTCAAAAGCAAATAGGAGAAATATCACTGAATTCTTTTTCTCAGCAAGGAATATCCCTGAGAAAGAGAATGCGTTCCTAGGGGGAAGCCTCTAAAATGGCTGCTCTGGGGATGTCTGTCTTTTATGTTTGCAGATAAGGGATGAAATAAGCCCCAGTCTTCCATAATGCTCCCAGGCCTATTAGGACAAGAAAATTTCCTAATAAATTTTGGTCAGACCAGTTGTCTGCTCTCAAACTCTGTCTCCTGATTAGATGTTATCAACAAAATGCATGCCCGAAATTTCATTAGCAATTTTAATTCCCCCCCCACCCCCGGTCCTGTGATCTCACCCTGCCTCCATTTGCCTTGTGATATTTTATTACCTTGTGAAGCATGTGATCTCTGTGACCCACACCCTATTCGTACGCTCCCTCCCCTTTGAAAATCACTAATAAAAACTTGCTGGTTTTGCGGCTTTGGGAGCATCACAGAACTTGCCAACATGTGATATCTCCCCGGGATACCCAGCTTTCAAATTTCTCTCTTTTGTACTCTTTCCCTTTATTTCTCAGACTGGTCAACACTAGGGAAATAGAAAAGGACCCACGTTGAATTATTGGGGGCAGGTTGCCCTGATATGCCAGATTTCCCTTTCTTTGCTTCCCTGGTACACAAGGCCTTCCTATGAGAAGAGTCACAGCCCATACCTCAATTCAACTTTGTTTTGAATAAATGGATCCAGAAGAAATGCTTTACAATTCTTGGCAGTGGATTTTTCTTCTTTCAGTTCAAAGAATTTTTTTTCTATTTTTATGTTCAATTGGTATATGTAATTAAGAATCCATAAGTGAGTTAAACGCCTGTTACATAGTTATCATATTATTAACTGAAAGATAGGATATCACTGAGATATTAACAATATTGTTAATGCATAACTATTTAGCATTCTCTTGTGCTAAATGCATGCATGTGAGAAAACAGCGCCAAAGGAGTCCCAAGCACAAATCCATCATCATGTTTGCAGGTGTTATTTCAACAGCATTGAAAGGGTCAATGCATTTGAGTATTATTTCACTTGCTGTTAGCAATATCAGCAGCAAAAAGGAAACTAGAGTTAAAATATGAATTGTCTTTCTGGCATACATGGAAGGCACAGCCTTTCTCTGTTAGTGCCCATGCGTTTGGTTCATATTTTCAGTAAAATGATGCAAACTTTCATTTAAAAAGCCAGTTGATAGAGCAATATCTGACTTTATTGAGACTGTAATGATGGAAAAAGCCATTCCTTCTGGATGCCATTCCTGGGGTTTATGCTGCACACCTCTTCAATAATTGTGTATGGCAATAACAAGTCAGTGGCTGTGTGAGATAATTGGCTCCTCCTCACTGCATTTGTGGGGAGTCAATCTGAGAATTACTGAGATCGAACAAAAGCCACAGCGACTGCAAGACTAGGCCCACATTGATCTGGTAGAAATAGGATGGATCTGTCAGGGCCGGGCAGAATGCATCCTGCTCCTGGTGAGAGAATTCTTTCCACAGAAAAGGAAAATAATGAGTCCCTCCAATGAAACACTTGAAACAAAGATACACACACTCACAATGGATTCTAATAGAACCTTGAACATGGCATAGAAATACCATTTTTTTCTTCTTTTTATTTTTATTTTTTTTCTCTTCTTAATTCTTCTGGTAGTTCTTGCTTAGGAAAACATTACACTGGGATTTTCTCTGGGTCTTTCTGCATTTCCCTCAGTCTGTCTGGCCTTTTTAATTTTTTAATCAGCGTATTCACATTTCCAAGCCCGGGTGAAAAGCCTTCAGTTGAAACGGAAAGAGGCAGATCCATTTGGTATACATGAAGGAGGCGGTAATTGCATTGGAAAGCCCCAAAACACACAAACCAGATCCAGCTGTAACCAAACATGTATGGAAAGCAGTGCACAGAATTTTCCATGGCCTGCAGCAACGATGTTATACAAACAGTCCCTGAGGTGTCTCAGCAGCTACACATGCCGTGGAAAGAAATTAGATATCAATGCTAAAGACTTACCAGATGGATATTCAATCAGTGCTTTTGTATAAAATTCTCTCTCTAAATTGAATATTGAAGAAATAGCTACATTTAACTTACAAAATTAACATCTTTGTTTTCTAGCATTCCTCCCTGACATGAATGCTCAGTGCTGAGAATACTAAGGACAGAGTGCATGTTATATACGTTTATAGGACACATGAAAATAAGCACTAAGGATAGCCTGAAAATAATTGGCCTAGAGCAAATAGGAAGTAGATTATGAGAAAATGCACAAATGAATAATTATTTCAAATGCTCTCAATTCAAGATTTGAGATAGCAAATTGCCTAATAAGAAACAGACTTTTTTTTGTTAAGTCACTGTCTACTTGCAGAATGCTGTAACTTTCTTCTAACAGTCTTAATGTTGCTGTCCAGATAAATAGTCCTAAACTTTATGCATCTGGTTGCACTAAATTCTGACTTTTCTCTTTCATTATTAAGTCCCTTTATACTGAGTCTCCACCTTACCCAGATAAACTTTTTTTTTTTTTTTTCCCAAGATGGAATTTTGCTGTTGTTGCCCAGGCTGGAGTGCAATGGCATGATCTCAGCTCACTGCAACCTCTGCCTCCTGGGTTCAAGTGATTCTCCTGCCTCAGCCTCCTGAGTAGCTGGGATTACAGGTGCATACCACCACACCCAGCTAATTTTTTGTATTTTTAGTGGAGACAGGGTTTCACCATGCTGGCCAGGCTGATCTCAAACTCCTGACCTCATAATCTGCCTGCCTCGGCCTCCCAAAGTACTGGGATTATAGGCGTGAGCCACTGTGCCCAGCCCCAGATAAACTTTATTCCTCTCAGTCTATTCTCCACTGGGTACACTGTGTGCTATTATCAGAACTGCTAGACATGGTTTGCCTAGAAATGCACTCTCTTTTACCTCAACAAGTTCAAAGTTTGCCCAGCCTTAGATACCTCTATAACTACTCCAAGCCTCAGTGATCGCTTGTCTGAAGTTTCCCACCAGAGAAACAGTTCTGGTATTCTTTAGGGTCGGGGTCTAGGATAAGGCATTCTCAGTTTAGACAATGCAAGATGGTGGAGTTGAACGAATAGCCAGCTTAAAATATGTAAAAATAGGCACTGTTAAAAATGTAGGAAAAGAGTTAGTATAGATGTTGTAGTAAGAAAACCATAGATTTGTGACCAAGGAAGAGTTTGAGGCATCTGCATTGTGCTGGAGTTCGAAGAGGAGGTTGGAAGAAGAGGAGTACATTTGAGTTTTCAGAGTTTAATGTATTGTAGACTATGCCCAAAGTGTTGTAATCAGAAGAAGTTATTCTGGCTCCTACCTCTTTTATTTCACTGTCTGTTGGAATTAGCTATGATATCAATGGGTGTTGAATACTCAGTCACTTACTATGGCGGTAGGTTCACATATGGGTGTGTGGGGTAGGATGAGATTGTGTACAGCTACACATAGAAGAAATGTTAGGAGGGACAAGAATCTATAAAAATGGGGGTTTCAAGTGGAATACTCTCGAGATTCTTATTGTGACCTTAATGGTTCCAAGTAATAATAGTATTTTGCATTATGCCATGGACTATAGGTTCATTGGCAAGCAAGTCAAAATGATTGCCATTTATACGTGTCCATACTGGAAAAGAAAACAGGTATTAGGGGATGAGATCTATCTAAGTTGAATCAGAAGTGCCAAATCATAAGCACTACATTGTAGGATGAATTCTTATTCATTGTAGGATGAATAGCTATTAGTTAGCCATACATCTTCATTTGCTCTAGGTAGTTCCAGTTCATACCTTTTGTCCTTGTGTAATATTGGTAATACCCTTCTATTCCCAGAGTTATTTCTGTTTGCAAGATAAATAATATGACCACATTACCAATCCTTGTTGAGCACTTATTACACAACTGGTAATGGTCTGAATGTTTAATGAGTTAATTTCTTTGAACTTCACAACAGCCTTATAAGATAGGTAGTAAAATTATTTTTATGTTTCAAATGAGGAAACAGAAACCCATGAATTATCTTTCAGATGGTCATACACTGTGGAGGTTAAGGAAGCTGTATAGGACACCAGCTAGAGAATTCCAGTAGATTTTGCTGAATTCTAACAAGCAATTATTGAGAATAGTTTTTAAATTATGTTAAATGTTTAGTAGGGAGTCAGGGTCCTTGGAGATTTTTCCCCAAGTTTAAGCAGATCTAAATATTTAAGTAAATGACACCCAATGATTTATAAACAAAGACCTCTGTGATACTCCCACAGGAAGACCACAGATACTTGGAGAAGGCTGGGGTGGGAGATGGAGTGAATAGGTTCAGCTACTAAAAGGAGCTGGAGCAGGAGTAAAAGTAGGTTAGTTTCTAGAGCCCATCAACGTAACTGCACTGCTTCTTGGCATAATAGAGAGTGTCTTACAGATCTTCAGTTTCCTATAGGTGCTAGAAAATGAAAATGTTTAGAATATGGTAGAAGTAGACAGTCAAAAATATAAGTGCTTTGGAGTAATTTGTCTTAAGCAAAGAAATATGGTGAATTAATATCTATACACTTCTGGTAGCTGTTAACCTCAATGAATTTAGTAGCTATTTGTAAGATATTAGCAATGGAGTTGCTCCTTTGGGTACTGTAATTGGCTCTCTTAAAACTGCTTATGAGATATGTACTCATAGGTGTTCAATAAATTCTTTATTGGAAAGATTTTTGGAAGTGATTAAATTTATATGCATATATATCCATGAATAATCTTGCCATAACAAATTTGCTTTTAAAAAATTGTAAAGATTTAGCAGCTCAATTTTAACGAGTGGCGCATTGAGAATAAATTACGTTTGTTAAAGCAACGGTCAATGATATTTAATCATTTGGGGGCCCCCAAACCAGGACTATTCTATGCAAGTTTGTTCTTGTCCTGAGAGTCTGCAATTTTCCAGGTCACAGTTATTCTATTTACATAAAATTCTCAATCTTTGTTAATGAGTACATTCAAAGTTTATACATCATCATGGCATTTCTCAGAAAGTTTGCTTTTCCTCCAGAATGGTCTGTAATTTGTTGGCTGCCTGCTTTGCTTAATGCCAGAGGAACGATTTCCATGTTTCTGCTTCATACTGCAAATTTTCAACTCCTACCTCAATGTTCTGTGCTTATTTATTTATTTATTTATTTGTCTTTTTCTGACCTATTGCATCTGTATTCTACCCCTACTTTGGAAATAGACTTCACAGTTTTGGTCAGAATAGTAATTTTCTGAAGAGGATAAAAAGCTGACAATGGATTTACCCAATGGGAGGAACATAAATGTCATTGTGTTTTCTATGTAATAACATAACCATTAACCTTGTTTGCAAGAATTCGGGAAAACTGCCCGGGCACATTGGCTCACGCCTGTAATCCCAGCACTTTGGGAGGCCAAGGCGGGAAGATCACTGGAGGTCAGGAGTTTGAGACCAGCCTGGCCAACATGGCAAAACCCTGTCTCTACTAAAAATACAAAAATTAGCTAGGCTTGGTGGCATGCATCTGTAATCCCAGCTATTCAGGAGGCTGAGGCAGGAGAATTGCTTGAACCTGGGAAGTGGAGGTTGCAGTGAGCAGAGACTGCACCACTGCACTCCAGCCTGGGTGACAGAGAAAGACTCTGTCAGAAAAAAAAAAAAAAAAAGAATTCAGGAACACGTATAACAATCTATAACAAAGTAGCTTTAGTTAACAATTACTTATCTTCTGTAAATTATACTGCTTATAAATGGGCATTTACACATATCAACCTAATGCTTTATTTGTAAAGTATTCTATTTACTAATGCTTTTTTTTTAAATTATACTTTAAGTTCTAGGGTACCTGTGCACAATGTGCAGGCTTGTTACATATGTATACATGTGTCATGTTGGTATGTTACACCCATTAACTCATCATGTACATTAGATGTACCTCCTAATGCTATCCCTCCCCCCTCCCCAAACCCCACAACAGGCCCCCGTGTGTGATGTTCCCCATCCTGTGTCCAAGTGTTCTCATTGTTCAATTCCCACTTATGAGTGAGAACATGCGCTGTTTGGTTTTCTGTCCTTGCAATAGTTTGCTCAGAATGATGATTTCCAGCTTCATCCGTGTCCCTACAAAGGACATGAACTCATCCTTTTTTTATGGCTGCATAGTATTCCATGGTGTATATGTGCCACATTTTCTTAATCCAGTCTATCATTGATGGACATTTGGGTTGGTTCCAAGTCTTTGCTATTGTGAATAGTACCGCAATAAACATGCATTTGTCTTTATAGCAGCATGATTTATAATCCTTTGGGTATATACCAGTAATGGGATGGCTGGGTCAAATAGTATTTCTAGTTCTAGATCCTTGAGGAATCGCCATACTGTCTTCCACAATGGTTGAACTAGTTTACAGTCCCACCAACAGTGTAAAAGTGTTACTATTTCTCCATATCCTCTCCAGCACCTGTTGTTTCCTGACTTTTTAATGATTGCCATTCTGACTGGTGTGAGATGGTATCTCATCGTGGTTTTGATTTGCATTTCTCTGATGGCCAGTGATGATGAGCATTTTTTCATGTGTCTGTTGGCTGCATAAACCTCTTCTTTTGAGAAGTGTCTGTTCATATCCTTTGCCCACTTTTAGATGGGGTTGTTTGTTTTTTTCTTGTAAATTTGTTCAAGGTCTTTGTAGATTATGGATATTAGCCCTTTGTCAGATGAGTAGATTGCAAAAATTTTTTCCCATTCTGTAAGTAGTCTGTTCACTCTGATGGTAGTTTCTTTTGCTGTGCAGAAGCTCTTTGGTTTAATTAGATTCCATTTGTCAATTTTGCCTTTTGTTGCCATTGCTTTTGGTGTTTTAGACAAGAAGTCCTTGCCTATGCCTATGTCCTGAATGGTATTGCCTAGGTTTTCTTCTAGGGTTTTTATGGTTTTAGGTCTAACATATAAGTCTTTAATCCATCTTGAATTAATTTTTGTATAAGGTGTAAGGAAGGAATCCAGTTTCAACTTTCTACATATAGCTAGCCAGTTTTCTCAACACTGTTTATGAAATAGGGAGTCCTTTCCCCATTTCTTGTTTTTGTCAGGTTTGCCAAATATCAGATGGTTGTAGATGGGTGGTATTATTTCTGAGGGTTCTGTTCTGTTCCATTGGTCTAGATCTCTGTTTTGGTACCAGTACCATGCTGTTTTGGTTACTGTAGCCTTGTAGTATAGTTTGAACTCAGGTAGCGTGATGCCTACAGCTTTGGTTTTTTGTCTTTTTTTTTTTTTTTTGGCTTAGGATTGTCTTGACATTGCAGGCTCTTTTTTGGTTCCATATGAAATGGAAAGTCGTTTTTTCCCAATTCTATGAAGGAAGTCATTGGTAGCTTGATGGGGATGGCACTGAATCTATAAATTATCTTGGACAGTATAGCCATTTTCATAATATTGATTCTTCCTATTCATGAGCATGGAATGTTCTTCTATTTGTTTGTGTCCTCTTTTATTTCATTGAGCAGCGGTTTGTAGTTCTCCTTGAAGAGTTCTTTCACATCCCTTTTAAGTGGTATTCCTAGGTATTTTATTCTCTTTGAAGCAATTGTGAATGGGAGTTCACTCATGATTTGACTCTGTCTCTTATTGGTTTATAGGAATGCTTGTGATTTTTGCACATTGATTTTGCATCCTGCGACTTTGCTGAAGTTGCCTAACAGTTTGAGGAGATTTTGGGCTCAGACAAAGGGGTTTTCTAAATATACAATAATATCATCTGCAAACAGAGTCAATTTGAGTTCCTCTTTTCCTAATTGAATATTCTTTATTTCTTTCTCCTACCTGATTGCCCTGGCCAGAACTTCCAACACTATGTTGAATAGGAGTGGTGAGAGAGGGCATCCCTGTCTTGTGCCAGTTTTCAAAGGGAATGCTTCTAGTTTTTGCCCATTCAGTATGGTATTGGCTCTGGGTTTTTCATAAATAGCTCTTATTATTTTGAGATACTTCCCATCAATACCTAATTTATTGAGAGTTTTTAGCATGAAGGGCTGTTGAATTTTCTTGAAGCCTTTTTTCTGCATCTATTGAGATAATCATGTGGTTTTTGTCTTTAGTTCTGTTTATATGCTGGATTACATTTATTGATTTGCATATGTTGAACCAGCCTTGCATCCCAGGGATGAAGCCCACTGGATCACGGTGGATAAGTTTTTTGATGTGCTGCTGGATTCAAGTTTTTTGATGTGCCGCTGGATCCTCATTTTATTGAGGATTTTTGCATCGAGGCTCATCAGGTGTATTGGTCTAAAATTCTCTTTTTTGTGTGTGAATCTGCCAGACTTTGGTATCAGGATGATGCTGGCCTCATAAAATGAGTTAGAGAGGATTCCCTCTTTTTCTATTGATTGGAATAGTTTCAGAAGGAATGGTACCAGCTCCTCTTTGTACCTCCGGTAGAATTCAGCTGTGAATCTGTCTGGTCCTGGACTTTTTTTGGTTGGTAGGCTACCAATTATTGCCTCAATTTCAGAGCCTATTATTGGTCTATTCAGGGATGCCAGTTCTTCCTGGCTTAATCGTGGGTGTGTGTGTGTCCAGGAATTTATCCATTTCTTCTCGATGTTCTAGTTTATTTGTGTAGAGGTGTTTATAGTATTCTCTGATGGTAGTTTGTATTTCTGTGGGATTGGTGGTGATATCCCCTTTATCATTTTTTATGGCATCTATTTGATTCTCTCTTTTCTTATTATTCTTGCTAGCAGTCTATCAATTTTGTTGATCTTTTCAAAAAACCACCTTCCGGATTCATTGATTTTTTTAAGGGTTTTTTTTTGTGTCTCCATCTCCTTCAGTTCTGCTCTGATCTTAGTTATTTCTTGCCTTCTGCTAGCTTTTGAAGGTGTTTGCTCTTGTTTCTCTAGTTCTTTTAACTGTGATGTTAGAGTGTCAATTTTAGATCTTTCCCGCTTTCTCTTGTGGGCATTTAGTGCTATAAATTTCCCTCTACAAACTGCTTTAAATGTGTCCCAGAGATTCTGGTATATTGTGTCTTTGTTCTCATTGGTTTCAAAGAACATCTTTATTTCTGCCTTCATTTCGTTATGTACCCAGTAGTCATTCAGGAGCATGTTGCTCAGTTTCTATGTAGTTTAGCAGTTTTGAGTGAGTTTCTTAATCCTGAGTTCTAGTTTGATTGCACTTTGGTCTGAGAGACAGTTTGTTATAATTTCCGTTCTTTTACATTTGCTAAGGAGTGCTTTACTTCCAACTATGTGGTCAATTTTGGAATAAGTACAATGTGGTTCTCAGAAAAATGTGTATTCTGTTGATTTGGGGTGGAGAGTTCTGTAGATGTCTATTAGGTCTGCTTGGTGCAGAGCTGAGTTCAATTCCTGGATATCCTAGTTAACTTTCTGTCTCATTGATCTGTCTAATGTTGACAGTGGGGTGTTAAAGTCTCCCATTATTATTGTGTGGAAGTCTAAGTCTTTTTGTAGGTCTCTAAGGACTTGCTTTATGAATCTGGGTGCTCCTGTATTGGGTGCATATATATTTAGGATAGTTAACTCTTCTTGTTGAATTGATCCCTTTACCATTATGTAATGCCCTTCTTTGTCTCTTCTGATCTTTGTTGGTTTAAAGTCTGTTTTTTCAGAGACTAGGGTTGCAACCCCTGCTTTTTTTTGTTTTCCATTTGCTTGGTAGATCTTCCTCCATCCCTTTAATTTGAGCCTATGTGTGTCTCTGTACGTGAGATGGGTCTCCTTAATACAGCACACTGATGGGTCTTGAGTCTTTATCTAATTTGCCAGTCTGTGTCTTTTAATTGGAGCATGTAGCCCATTTATATTTAAGGTTAATATTGTTATGTGTGAATTTGATCCTGTCATTTAATGTTATCTGGTTATTTTGCTTGTTAGTTAATGCAGTTTCTTCCTAGCAATTGTAAAGCAAAAGGTCTTTACAATTTGGTATGTTTGTGCAGTGACTGGTACTGGTTGTTCCTTTCCATGTTTGGTGCTTCCTTCAGGAGCTCTTATAAGGCAGGCCTGGTGGTGACAAAATCTCTCAGAATTTGCTTGTCTGTAAAGGATTTTATTTCTCCTTCATTTATGAAGCTTAGTTTGGCTGGATATGAAATTCTGGGTTGAAAATACTTTTCTTTAAGAATGTTTAATATTGGCCCCCACTCTGTCCTGGCTTATAGAGTTTCTGCCGAGAGATCTGCTGTTAGTCTGATGGGTTTCCCTTTGTGGGTAACCCGACCTTTCTCTCTGGCTGCCCTTAACATTTTTTCCTTAATTTCAACTTTGGTGAATCTGACAATTATGTGTCTTGGAGTTGCTCTTCTCGAGGAGTATCTTTGTGGCATTCTTTGTATTTCCTGAATTTGAATGTTGGCCTGCCTTGCTAGGTTGGGGAAGTTCTCCTGGATAATATCCTGAAGAGTGTTTTCCAACTTGGTTCCATTCTCCTGTCACTTTCAGGTGCACCAATCAGACATAGATTTGGTCTTTTCACATAGTCCCATATTTCTTGGAGGCTTTGTTTATTTCTTTTTACTCTTTTTTCTTTAAACTTCTCTTCTCACTTCATTTCATTCATTTGGTCTTCAATCCCTGATACCCTTTCTTCCAGTTGTTCGAATCGGCTACTGAAGCTTGTGCATGCATCACATATTTCTCATGCCATGGTTTTCCTCTCCATCAGGTTATTTAAGGTCTTCTCTATGCTGTTTATTCTAGTTAGCCATTTATCTAATGTTTTTTCAAGGTTTTTAGCTTCTTTGCGTTGCGTTCGGACATCTTCCTTTAGCTCAGAGAAGTTTATTATTACCGTCTGAAGCCGCCTTCTCTCAACTTGTCAAAGTCATTCTCCGTCCAGCTTTGTTCTATTGCTGGCAAGGAGCTGCATTCCTTTGGAGGAGAAGAGGCACTCTGATTTTTAGAATTTTCAGCTTTTCTGCTCTGGTTTCTCCCCATCTTTGTGGTTTTATCTACCTTTGGTCTTTGATGATGGTGACATACAGATGGGGTTTTGGTGTGGATGTCCTTTCTGTTTGTTAGTTTTCCTTCTAAGAGTCAGGACCATCATCTGCAGGTCTGCTGGAGTTTGCTGGAGGTCCACTCCAGACCCTGCTTACCTGGGTATCAGCAGCAGAGCCTGCAGAACAGCAAATATTGCAGAATGGCAAATGTTGCTGCCTGATCGTTACTCTGGAAGCTTCCTCTCAGAGGGGCACCCTGCCACATGAGGTGTCAGTTGGCCCCTACTGGGAGCTGCCTCTCAGTTAGGCTACTCAGGGGTCAGAGACCCACTTGAGGAAGCAGTGTGTCCATTCTCAGATCTCAAACTCCATACTGGGAGGACCACTACTCTCTTCAAAGCTGTCAGAAAGGGATGTTTAAGTCTGCAGAAGTTTCTGCTGCCTTTTGTTCAGCTATGCCCTGCCCCCAGAGGTGGAGTCTACAGAGGCAGGCAGGCCTCCTTGAACTGCAGTGGGTTCCACCCAGTTCAAGCTTCCTGGCCACTTCATTTACCTACTCAAGCCTCAGCAATAGTGGAGGCCCCTCCCCTAGCCTCACTGCCACCTTGCAGTTCAATCTCAGACTCCTATGCTAGTAATGAGTGAGACTTCGTGGGCATGGGACCCTCTAAGTCAGATGCAGATTAATCTGCTGGTGTGCCATTTGCGAAGACCATTGGAAAAGTGCAGTATTAGGGTGGGAGTGATCCGATTTTCCAGGTGCCATCTGTCACAGCTTCCCTTGGCTAGGAAAGGGAATTCCCTGACCCCTTCTGCTTCCTGGGTGAGGTGATGCCTTGCCCTGCTTCAGTTCATGCTCCACGGGCTGCACCCAGTGTCCTGCACCCACTGTCTGACAAGCCCTAGTGAGATGAACCTGGTGCCTCAGTTGGAAATGCAGAAATCACCCATATTCTGCATTGCTCATGCTGGGAGCTATAGCCTGGAGCTGTTCCTATTCGGCCATCTTGGAACCAACCCTCTACTAATGCTTTATTAGTAAAGCATTCTATTTATCAATGCTTTATTAGTAAAGCATTCTATTTACTAATTGTCATTTTATTATTAAATACCATCATATTTGTTTTTAATGCATGAAGTAACAATAATGTTCTTGTTTCCTCAACTCCAGCATTGAGAGTGCACATCCTTTTTGTCACGTCTTTAATGTGTGAAGATATAATGACCTACAGTACATTGTACTAGAAATGATTGCCACATCAACATCCATCCCGCTACTTCTGATAATACTCCAACTCTCCTTCCAGGTATCACTTCTCATTCAGGAAGTATATATGTTTCAAGGAAAGTGGGTTAACCCTCAGTCTCAAAAGTGTGTCCTGGTTGATCCATGTAAATGTGAGCAACCTAGTATCCCTGACTACCACAGTAGATTCAAGTTGGTAACATCAGCATAGCCATTAGGACTTTGTTTTATACTGACAAAAGGCAAAACCTTAGAAGTAATTCAAGACATCCTATACATTTTTTTTTCTCCTTACTAACTACTTTTTTGTTTTTTTCAAGATGGAGTTTTGCTCTTGTTGTCAAGGCTGGAGTGCAATGGCATGATCTCGGCTCACTGCAACCTCCACCTCCTGAGTTCAAGTGATTCTCTTGCCTCAGCCTGCCTCTGATATTTAAATATCAGAGGACATCAGCAAAATGAATGAGTAGCAGTACCTAATACTTATCTCCAACCCCCAACCCTCCAAGGAAAAGACCAAAAGAATAAATAAAAAATTACATTTCTACAAGAGCATTTGAAGTAAAACACTGAAGTACAGCAAGGGAGTGGTTAATACCTTGTGAAATGTGGAGACTCAGGATGGCCTCATACAGAAAGCAGTGAAACACTCAGCCACTGCCGCCCATTTCCTCTGTCAGGATCAGCACAGAATAGACGGTACTTTACACTCTGGAAATAAAGGTAAGCAGGCAGCATCCAGCAGCCCCCATTAATGCTGTGGACATCTTCAGTCTTTGCTGTTGTAAAATATGGCAGTCCTCAAGGGCCTTGAGCCCAGTTTGGGGAGCTTCCAGGAGCTTGCATGGCTGCACTGGTCAGGATAAGGAGCCCATGTTGTGTCCCCTCTCCTTTGTGACTCAAGCTGCTGCTACACATGCCGTCTTGTAACTGAAGCCAAATAATCTGTCTACTGCTGAAAGTAAAGTGTTGACAACAACAGATAGATGAATAACTCAATAGCAAAAAGCAAATAATCCAATTTTAAGATGGGCAAAAGATTTGAATAGATATTTTTCAGATGAAGACACAAATGACCAACAGGTATATGAAAAATTCTCATCATCATCAATATGGTTTGCCTGTGTCCCCACCCAAATCTCATCTTGAATTGTAGTTCCCATAAGCCCCAAATGTCATGGGAGGGATCCAGTGGGAGGTAATTGAATCACGGGGGTGAGTTTTCCCATACTGTTCTCATGATAGTGAATAAGTCTCACAAGATCTGATGGTTTTATAAAAGGCAGTTCCCTGCACACACTGTCTTGCCTGCCGCCATGTAAGGCATGCCTTTGCTTCTAATTTTGCCTTCTGCTATGACTGTGAGGCCTCCCCAGCATGCGAATGGACTAATACAATCACTAACCATCAGAGAAATGCATTCCAAACTACAATGATATATTGTCTCATACCAATTATAATGACCACTATCAAAAAGACAAAAAATAACAAATGATGCCATGGATATGGAAAAATGGAAACTCTTATACACTGTTAATGGGAATGTAAATTAATACATCCATAAAGGAAAACAGTATGGAGGTTCCTGAACAAATTAAAAGTAGAATGTCCGTATGACCCATCAATCCCACTATTGGATATAAATCAAAAGGAAATGAAGTCAGTGTGTCAAAACCAGGCATAGCAATACAAATACCACATGATTTCACTCATATGTGGAATCTAAAATAGTGGCTCTCAGAAAAGTAGACAGCTTAATAGTAGTTACTAGAGACTGGGGAAAGAAGTAGGGAACGGGAGATGGGGAAAGGCCAGTCAATGAATACAAAGGCATATTTTAGGTAGGTGCAAGAGTAATGGCAGCTTTTGCAATCAAAGTCATGGCAAAAACCACAATAACTTTTCAGCAACCTAATAGGAGGAATAAGTTCTGACTTCTACTGCACAGTAGGGTGATTATGCTTCATAGTATTGTATTGTATATGTCAAAATAGTTAGGAGGGAGAATTTTGAATGTTCTAACCATGAAGAAATAATAAATATGAGACGATTAACATATGAGATGAAATATTCTGATTTGATTATTATACAATGTGTACATGCATTAAAATGTCACACCAAGCCCCATAAATATATACAATTATGTGTAAATTAAAAATTACACAAAAAACTAGATATCTGATCTATCTATCTATATAGATAGATAGACATATTTGTATATTTATTTGGGAGCAAGGCTGTATAACTGTAGAAGCTGCCACAAGATATAAAACTCTCTGAAAGTATTTTGGGCTTAGATATATTTGTACAGATGTACAAATATGTGTGTGTGTGTATATATATATATATATATATAGAGAGAGAGAGAGAGAGAGAGAGAGAGCCTAAGAGTCAAATATCTATACAAATAGATGTGTGCGTGTGTGTGTGTGTATACATATATGTATATATATGGTCAAATGGCTCTACAAATATATCTAAGGCAAGCCCAAAGTACTTTCAGAGAATTTGGGATATATGATGTACAGAGATCTATATATCATATATCCTAGATATATTTGTATTACTAATTACATTAGAAATAAGCTAAAATTTCAACTAAAAGAGTGATATTATCAGACTGAATAACCAGACCAACGAAGCACTCTTTAAAGAGCTTTATAAAAGTACTTTAAATATATAGACACAGAGTGACAGTAAGAGGGAAGAAGAAATGTACACACTAAGCATGAAGAAGATGAGGTGGTTACATGACTTTCAGAACAAGTAGACTTCAAGAGAAGTTGCATTATTGGTGATAAAGTAGAACAGTTCATAATGATTAAATGACTGATTTATCAAAAAGCCACAACAATCACAAATGTTCATGCAACTAAAAATATTATTTTAAATATATGAAAAAATGAAAGAAGGGTAAAATAGGCAAATCTATAATCATAGGTGGAGATTTAAAAACTCTCTGTTAGTAATATCAAGAAAAAGTAATTTATAGACAAAAAATCAGTAAGGGTATAAATAATAGTAAAAGTCAAACAATGCAGTCAACCAACTTGACCTGACATTTATACAACATTATAACCAATAACAGAATATACATATTTTTCTTTGCTAAATGTTTACCATGACAAATTATATGTTAGGCCATGAAATAAGTCTTAATAATTTTCAAATATTATAATATTACAGAGCATGTTCTCTGACTTCTACAGAATTTAAATAGAAATCAACAAAAAAAGACTTCTAGAATGCTACCAATGCAGTACAATGTTTGACCAGACAATTTTAAATCTCATAGGTAAAAGGAGAAATCACAGGGTTGTTCATTTCAAACTGAATAATAAAGAAAAGGCAGGATTGAAGTTTGTGAGATATAGTTATACTAATGCTTAGATGGAGAGCTATATGTTTAAATGTTTGTATTAGAAAAAAGGAAAAGTTTGCACAAATGATAAGGTGGTGCATTAAAAGTAATGGCAAAACTATCTCGCTATGCAAATTACCAAGGGAGAGTTTTAAATTTGCTCTCCTTTATTTAACTTGCTAAACTGTCACATTAGCAAGCTAAATAAAGGAGAGCAAAGTTAACCCAAACATATAGAAGAAAACAAATAACAAAGAACAGCAATCAATGAAATAGAAATTAAAGAGAAAAAGCAATACAGCCAAAACTTCTCAATCCAGAATTATATGTGAAGATATACTCTGCTACCTCAAAATTTAAGGAATGTGTCACCTACAAGACTGCGCTAAAAGACATACTAAAGGAAACCTTTCAAAAGACTATTAAAATGAATAATCCCAAGAAATAGTGCTTAGAACCAATCTCAAGATTAAAAGAGAAAATGTCACTTCTGATTTTGCAGTTGTTACGGAATTACATTACGAATGACAGATTAACAGAACAACCTTATAAAAATAATTATGACTATCTAAATGAAATGGACTTATCCCTTGAAAAACACTACTGAAACAGACACTATCATAAATAGATCTGAGTAGCCCCGTATTTTTTCAAAACATTTAGTTGAAATTAACAAAACATTTCCCAGAAAAGACCTTCCAAACCCAGTTGTGCAAGTGAATTTCAGCAAACATTTAAGAAAGAAATAAGATCAATATCACCCAAATATTTGCACAAAATAGAGAAGAAAAGAACATTTTTCCAACTCGTTTTATAAAGTCAGCATCACACCAATATCAAAACCTAACAAAGACATTATAAGAAAAGGAAAGTTACAGGAAAATATTTCTAGTTAATATACTTCTATATTCTAAGAAGTTATCTTAGAAAATTTATCATGTATACTTAAAGGTTAAAGTCAATCAATATACTTAGGACTCTTTCAAGGGACTTAAGACTTTGAATTCTAGATTGTCCTATTAAAGTTCTGGTTTGGTGCTTGGTGAAAATTAACACTGTGATGAATGAATTTTATAGAAGTTAGTGTTTATTATGATAAGCTCAAAGTAAGACCCTAATGGAAGAAATCAGGTTGGGAATCTTCCATGAACAAGGCTTTGTTAATAGTCTCAGTTCCTTGTGGGAGATACTGTCAGGTAGATGGCAATGGTGTTTGTCTGTTGAGGGGTGCCACGCTAGGTGGCATTCACTGCACTCTGGTTACATGGTTAAAATATATCTATATATAAGAAACCAGTTTAACTCTATATGTATGTAACCAGTTTAACCATACATATATGTTAATAACCTTACTGAATTTTTGTCTATGTATAATATCTGCATAGTATATATAAATATATAATGTTTTATATATATATAAATTTCTTTAAGGGAGAGATTCTGATTTTTTACCATATATATCTTATATTAATATACAAAATAAAACTATTATATATTATACATATAAAATATATAATACATATTATATCTAGACAAAAGTTCAGTAAGGGTATAAATGATAGAAAAGTCAATGCAGTCAACCAACGTGATCTAACTGATGTTTATAGAATATTATGTCCAATTACAGCTGAATATACATTTGTTTCTTTGTGGAATGTTTACCATGACAAATTATATGTTGGGCCATAAAATAAGTTTTGGTAATTTTCACACATTATAACCTTGATGACATACATATTTTATATATGTGTGTGTATATAGTGCTTTAGTGATACATAGCACTATACACATACATATATAATTAGATATATATATATATCACTCTATCACTCTAAGACTAGACTAATTTATATTCTGTAGAACCTATCAATAATAGAAGACATTTATGTATTTTTTGTTTTTGTTTTTCCTCCTATTGCAATGTAAATTCCTTAAGGGAGAGATTCTGTTTCATTTTTTTAATGCATATTCAGTGCATTGAACAGTCTTTAGCACATTGAAGATGAAAAATTAATACCACTTGAAAGAAGGAATAAACATATTAATGAATGTGAGGTATGTTTTCAAGTGCTAAGAATATAAAATTGAAAGAGAAAATTAGAAGCTTGGCATAGAAGTATAATATTTGTATATTTTTGAAAGCCTGCACACAAAAATATGTTTTATTAGTTGTCATTGTCCTGAAAATGTAATTAAAGTTTTTATACTTAAAAAACCTCTGTGAAGATGGAAGTACCAGTGTTGGTAATATCTTTACTAGAAAACAACTTGTATTAGTCTGGTTTCACACTGCCGTAATAGTCTGGTTTCACACTGCCGTAAAGAACTGCCCAAGACTGGATAATTTATAAAGAAAAATGGTTTAATTGACTCACGGTTCAGCATGGCTGGGGAGGCCTCAAGAAACTTACAATCATGGTGAGAGGGGAAGCAGGCATGTCTTACATGGCAGCAGGTGAGAGAGAAAGAGATAGAGAGAGAGAGAGAGAGAAAGAGAGATGGCGGGAAGTGAAAAGGGAAGAGTCCCTTATAAAACCATGAGATTTCACGAGAACTCACTCACTCACTATCACTAGAACAGGATGGAGGAACCTGCCCCCATGATCCAATCACCTCCCACCAGGTCCTTCCCTTGACACATGGTGATTATGGAGATTACAATTCAAGGTGAGATTTGGTGGAGACATAGAGCCAAACCATGTCACAACTTAATGTGTGTTAACCTATGCAAACACAAAACATTGGTCAGCACCTAAAAAGGGTTGCGTATGGTCCCACCCCAAAGGTGGAGAAAATAGCCAAAATAGGAACATGGAAAAATACTCTAGATAAAGGCTTCATAATTTTTCTCAGGGCAAATTGTGGATGAGAGTACGATTAAATCTAATGTCATTAGGATTTTATTGAAACAACTAAACCCCTTTTCCCTCAGTCCTTAAGACTGCTGTATTATGCAATGGCAGTTTCTTAAAATGAAAAAAGATCAATCCCACAAATTTTTTAAAAAATCAATTATCCAATGGGAAAGAGATGGATTACCATTGATTGCATCCTGCCTGTGTTAGAGATGATGGATGGCTGCAGTCACGGCATTGATCTCTGGGAACAGGCTTATACTGTCTTGCATGGCTTATTATGGGGCCACCCACTCAGAGGATGCATAAATACACAACAAATTTCACATTTTACATTCTGTCAGCGTCTTTTTGGCTATTCTTTTGCTCATATGACTTTGAC
This sequence comes from Macaca mulatta, assembly GCF_049350105.2. Taxonomy (NCBI): domain Eukaryota; kingdom Metazoa; phylum Chordata; class Mammalia; order Primates; family Cercopithecidae; genus Macaca; species Macaca mulatta. Next base: position 159,796,218 of record NC_133409.1, on the reverse strand, counting down.
TCTGTCACAAAAATTAAGTATTGTTACTTGCTTTTAAAAATTTGTTCAGATAAGACGAATATAAAGAACTTTTGGACAGACAGTGCAGTAACAGAAAGAGAGAATAGCCATATAAATTATCTTCTGGCAGTGATTGTAGTTTGTTCCGAAGTGAAATGCCTGAACACTCATCTTGTAACTCATACAAATCCTGTACATTTTCAAATAACCAGGGAACATGTGAGATATTACAGGTTTATTACAACCTGCAGCATTTGGGGATGATAAATATTAGCCATTCAGTTGCAATTTATACACTGTGTGAAATAATACTTATATAATTTTTTGATTGATGATGACTTACTTGTTAGTTTAGTGGAATATATTATGACTTCAAGAAGACAATTTTCAATTAAATTTGTTTTAATTGTATGTCCTTCCTTGAAAAAAATGTACTTCAAACTCATCTACTGTTCCAGGAATCACAGAACTCAGGACTGATAATAAAAGCCATTACAGGTTCTAAGATATACCTACAGTTCCATTGATGTGTTTACTAATGCAGAGGTTCAGTTACACAGCCACCTCCTTTGCTTACTGACCTACTTGCTAATGAGCAAAACTACCAAATGCACATTTAGTGGGTGCTTGATGGAACTATTTTAAACATTGTGATGCCAAGTAAACAAGACAAATGTTAACTCTTCTTCATAAGCATAATAGCTGTGGTGCTGTTTATACAGAATAGGGAGGATACAAATTTGATGAGTATTCATAAATAGGAAATATATATCTTTTTAATAAACTAACCTAACTCAATCAGGCCATTCAGCTGATATCAAGGTTTCTTTCTTTGTTGTTTTTTATTATTATTATTTTTGTTTTTGTTTTGCAGATGTAAGTAAACTAACCAGGGTTAAAGGAAGGATAGGAGTACCTTGTAAAGAAAAGAACTCTCATTGCAAAGTTTACCGAATGTAGTAAAATTTCTTTGTAAATATGTGTGGAAGTCATACAAGCTGTTCTGTAGTTTGAAATAGTCTTTGACCTAGACTATGATCACATGAAACTGCGCCTTGAATGAATGGTCTTTCCTTAGACAAGAATAACAACTAAAAATAACTAATAATTGACAGTTTGGTGTAGATTAGTATTAAATAGCACATCATTTTCATACATTTATGTAATACATTTTGATAGTAATATATTTAATGCTCAATTATCTTAAGCTAGTATACTGAATAGACCTAATAGTTCCACACTGAATATTTTCATTTGGGGGCACAGTTAAACAACATAGCCAGGAGTTACCATCCATCTTGTAAAAAAGTATACGAAAATCAAAGTAAATAGAAACAAACTTCCCCAAGACTCTCTGACAGTCTTCTTTTTTTCTCTGTGTGACACTGGGAAGACAACCTACTATTCTGTCTGTTGAGCCTTAACAAAATTAACCCTAAATTACTGAGAAGTGAAGCCGGCTGGGCTTCTGGGTCGGATGGGGACTTGGAGAACTTTTCTGTCTAGCTAAAGGATTGTAAACACACCAATCGGCACTCTCTGTGTCTAGCTAAAAGTTTGTAAACCCACCAATTAGCACTCTGTAAAAATGCAGCAATCAGTGCTCTGTGTCTAGCTAAATGTTTGTAAACACACCAATCAGCACTCTGTAAAAGTGCACCAATCAGCGCTGTGTCTAGCTAAAGGTTTATAAATGCACCAATCAGCACTATGTAAAAGCACACCAATCAGCGCTCTGTGTCTAGCTAAAGGTTTGTAAATGCACCAATCAGCAATCTGTAAAATGGACCAATCAGCAGGATGTGGGCAGGGCCAAATAAGGGAATAAAAGCTGGCCACCGGAGCCAACAGCTGCAACCCAATAGGGTCCCCTTCCATGCTGTGGAAACTTTGTTCTTTTGCTCTTCACAATAAATCTTGTAGCTGCATACTCTTTGTGTCCGCACTGCCTTTATGAGCTGAACACTCCCTGCAAAGGTCTGTGGCTTCACTCCTGAAGTCAGCAAGACCACGAACCCACAAGGAGGAACAAACAACTCCAGACGCGCCAACTATAAGAACTGTAACACTCACTGTGAAGCTCTGTTGCTTCACTTCTGAAGTCAAGCGAGACCACGAACCCACTGGAAGGAAGAAACTCCCGACACATGTGAACATCTGAAGGAACAAACTCCAGACATACCATGTTTAAGAACTGTAACACTCACCACGAGGGTCCGTGGCTTCATTCTTGAAGTCAGCGAGACCAAGAACCGACTGGAAGGAACCAATTCTGGACGCATTTTGGTGACCCAGATGGGACTATTGCCTATCGCCAAGTGGTGAGTACCATCAGACCCCTTTCACTTGCTATTCTGTCTTATTTTTCCTTAGAATTCTGGGGCTAAATACCGGGCACCTGTTGGCCAGTTAAAAGCCACTAGCACAGCTGCCAAACTAAAGACGCAGGTGTCAGGCTTTCTGGGAAAGGGCTCTGTAACGACCCCTGACTCTTCAGAGTTGGGAGCGTTGTTTTGCCTGGAACCAGCTTCTGCATTTCCTGTACTTCTGGGCTGAGCTGAGGGTTGACAGAGAGGAAAGCCATTCAGCTCCGGGGTCCTGACAGCAAGTTGGTTGACCCTGCGGCCATGAGCGAAACTCTCAAAGTCATGTCGCCCAAGCCAGACTCGCCCATCTATCCTATCTATCCTGACCCTTGCCTCCTGGGTCCTAATGCCTGTCAGACACACTTCCTCTCGCCTCTCTTCTCTGAGGCTATTCCCACTTCTAAAAACCACTCCCTGTCTCTGGTGCTTTTCTAGTTTCTCCTATAAGAATGATTTCTAGTATAAACTCCAGGACTCTATTCTCTTCTTTAGGCACCCAGGCTAACCAATCAGAAAGACATAATTTTTGCCCAAAGCCCCATCGTGGGGGGGAGTACCTGGAATTTTAGGATCCCTCCTCAGACAAGCAGGCCTAACAAAAACTATTCCTGAAGCTAGGATATGGGGCACCTCAGAAATTGTATCCTTCCTATTCATATAAGTGAGGACAAAGGCATCACTCTTCCAACTCTGGAGATCCCTTCTCTCCCTCAGGGTATGGCTCTCCACTTCATTTTTGGGGCATAACATCTTTATAGGATATGAATAAAGTCCAAATACTAACTGGAGAATGCTTAGGACTCTAACAGGTTTTTGAGAATGTGTCAGTAAGGGCCACTAAATCCGGTTTTTCTTGGTCCTCTTTGTGGTCTAGGAGGACAGGCAAGGGTGCAGGTTTTCAAGAAAGCATCAGCAAGGGCCACTAAATCCGACCTTCCTCAGTCCTCCTTTGGTCTAAGAGGAAAACTAATATTTCTGCTGCTGTGTTGGTGAGCGCAGCTATTCTGATCAGCAGGGTCCCTGGACTGTTGTGGGTTCTTGGGCAGGGGGAGAAACAAACCAAAACCATGGGCGGTTTTGTCTTTCAGATGGGAAACACTCAGGCATCAACAGGCTTACCCTTGAAATGCATCATAAGCCATTGGGACCAATTTTACCTGCAAACCCTGAAAAAGAGGTGGCTCATTTTTTTCTGCACTATGGCCTGGTCCCAATATTCTCTCTCTGATGGGGAAAAAGGGTCACCTGAGGGAAGTATACATTACAATGCTATCCTACAGTTTGACCTTTTCTGTAAGAGGGAAGGCAAATGGAGTGAAATACCTTATGTCCAAGCTTTCTTTTCATTGATGGAGAATACACAACTATGCAAAGCTTGCAATTTACATCCCACAGGAGGACCTCTCAGCTTGCCCCCATATCCTAGCCTCCCTATACCTCCCCTTCCTATTAATGATAAGCCTCCTCTAATCTCCCCTGCCCATAAGGAAATAAGCAAAGAAATCTCCAAGGGACCACAAAACCCCCAGGCTATCAGTTACATCCCCTTCAAGCTGTAGGGGGAAGGGAATTTGGCCCAACCTGGGTACGTGTCCCTTTCTCCCTCTCTGATTTAAAGCAGATCAAGGCAGACCTGGCGAAGTTGTTGAATGATCCCGAAACATACATATATGTTGTACAGGGTCTAGGGCAAACCTTTGATCTCACTTGGAGAGGTGTCATGCTATTGTTAAATCAAACCCTGGCCTTTAATGAAAAGAATGTGGCTTTAGTTGCAGTGCCATTGGAGATACCTGGTATCTTAGTCAAGTAAATGATAGAATGACAGCCAAAGAAAGGGACACATTCCCTACTGGTCAGCAAGCCATCCCCAGTATGGATCCCCACTGGGACCTTGACTCAGATCATGGGGACTGGAGTCGTAAACATCTGTCGACCTGTGTTCTAGAAGGACTAAGGAGAATTAGGGAAAAGCCCATGAATTATTCAATGATGTCTACCATAACTCAGGGAAAGGAAGAAAATTATTCTGGCTTCCTCCAGTGGCTACGGGAGGCCTTAAGAAAATATACTTCCCTGTCACCCTACTTCCCTGACCTTTTAGAAGGTCAGTTGATTCTAAAAGATAAGTTTATTACTCAATCAGCTGCAGATATCAGGAGAAAACTCCAAAACCAAGCCCTGGGCCCTGAACAAAATCTGGAGGCATTATTAAACCTAGCAACCTTGGTGTTCTATAATAGGGACCAAGAGGAACAGGCCCAAAAGGAAAAGCAAGATCAGAGAAAGGCCACAGCCTTAGTCATGGCCCTCAGACAAACAAACCTTGGTGGTTCAGAGAGGACAGAAAATGGAGCAGGCCAATCACGTAGTAGGGCTTGTTATCAGTGTGGTTTACAAGTACACCTTAAAAAAGATTGTCCAATGAGAAACAAGCTGCCCCCTCGTCCATGTCCACTGTGCTGAGGCAATCACTGGAAGGTGCACTGCCCCAGAGGGCAAAGGTTCTCTGGGCCAGAAGCCCCCAACCAGATGACCCAACAAGAAGACTGAGGGTGCCCGGGGCGAGCACCAACTCATGTCATCACCCTCACTGAGCTCCGGGTATGTTTAACCATTGAGTGCCAGGAAATGGATTTTCTTCTGGACACTGGTATGGCCTTCTCAGTGTTAATATCCTGTCCTGGATAACTGCCCTCAAGGTCCATTACCATCCGAGGAATCCTGGGAGAGCCTGTAACCAGGTATTTCTCCCACCTCCTCAGGTGTAATTGGGAGACTTTGCTCTTTCCACATGCCTTTCTTGTTATGCCTGAAAATCCCACACCCTTATTAGGGAAGGATATATTAGCCAAAGCTAGAGCTATTATCTACATAAATATGGGGAACAAGTTACCCATTTGTCCCCTACTTGAGGAGGGAATCAACTCTGAAGTCTGGGCACTGGAAGGACAATTTGGAAGGGCAAAAAATGCCTGCCCAGTCCAAATCAGACTAAAAGATCCCACCACTTTTCCTTATCAAAGGCAATATCCATTAAGGTCTGAAGCTCATAAAGGATTACAGGATATTGTTAAACATTTAAAAGCTCAAGGCTTAGTAAGGAAATGCAGCAGTCCCTGCAACACCCCAATTCTAGGAGTACAAACACCAAATGGTCAATGGAGACTAGTGCAAGATCTTAGACTCATCAGTGTAGCAGTAATTCCTCTATATCCAGTTGTACCCAACCCCTATACCCTACTCTCTCAAATACCAGAGGAAGCATAATGGTTCACTGTTCTGGACCTCAAGGATGTTGCCTTCTGTATTCCCCTGCACTCTGACTCCCAGTTTCTCTTTGCCTTTGAGGATCCCACAGACGACACATCCCAACTTATGTGGATGGTCTTGCCCCAAGGGTTTAGGGATAGCCCTCATCTGTTTGGTCAGGCACTGGCCCAAGATCTAGGCCACTTCTCAAGTCCAGACACTCTGGTCCTTCAGTATGTGGATGATTTACTTTTGGCTACCAGTTTGGAAGCCTCATGCCAGCAGGCTACTCTAGATATCTTGAACTTTCTAGCTAATCAAGGGTACAAGTTGTCTAGGTCGAAGGCCCAGCTTTGCCTACAGCAGGTCAAATATCTAGGCCTAATCTTAGTCAGAGGGAACAGGCCCCTCAGCAAGGAACGAATACAGCCTATACTAGCTTATCTTCACCGTAAGACATTTAAAAGAGTTACAGGGGTTCCTTGGAATCACCGGCTTTTGCCATCTGTGGATCCCCGGATACAGCAAGATGGCCAGACCATTCTATACTCTAATCAAGGAGACCCAGAGGGCAAATACTCATCTAGTAGAATGAGAACCAGGGGCAGAAACAGCTTTCAAAACCTTAAAGCAGGACCTAGTACAAGCTCCAGCCTGAAGCCTTCCCACAGGACAAAACTTCTCTTTATACGTCACAGAGAGAGCAGGGATAGCTCTTGGAGTCCTTACTCGGACTTGTGGGACAACCCCACAACTATTCCCTAAGTAAGGAAATTGATGTAGTAGCAAAGGCTGGCCTCACTATTTAAGGGTAGTTGCAGCAGTGGCCATCTTAGTGTCAGAGGTGATCAAAATAATACAAGGAAAGGATCTCACTGTCTGGGCTACTCATGATGTAAATGGCATAATAGGTGTCAAAGGAAGTTGATGGCTATCAGACAACTGCCTACTTAGATACCAGGTGCTATTCCTTGAGGGACTGGTGCTTTAAATACATACTTGTGTGGCCCTCAATCCTGCCACTTTTCTCCTAGAGGATGGGGAACCAATTGAGTATGACTGCCAACAAATTATAGTCTAGACTTATGCCGCCGAGGATGATCTCTTAGAAGTCCCGTTAGCTAATCCTTACCTTAACCTATATACCGATGGAAGTTCATTTGTGGAGAATGGGATACGAAGGGCAGGTTATGCCATAGTTAGTGATGTAACCAAACTTGAAGGTAAGCCTCTTCCCCCAGGGACCAGTGCCCAGTTAGCAGAACTAGTGGCACTTACCCGAGCCTTAGATCTGGGAAAGTGAAAAAAGAATAAATGTGTATACAGATAGGAAGTATGCTTATCTAATCCTATATGCCCATGCTACAATATGGAAAGAAGGGGAGTTCCTAATCTTTGGGGGAACCCCAATTAAATATCACAAGGAAATTATGGAGTTTTTGCACACAGTGCAAAAGCCCAAGGAGGTGCCAGTCTTACACTGCCGAAGTCATCAAAAAGGTGAAGGAGAAAAGGCAGAAGGAAACCGTCGGGCAGATGCTGAGGCCAAAATTGCTGCAAGGTAGAACCTCCCATTAGAAATACCTATGGAAGGACCTTTGGTATGGAACATCCCCCTCCAAGAGATTAAGCCCCAGTATTCCCCGACTGTAACAGAATGGGGACTATTACAGGGACATAGTTTTCTCCCCTCAGGGTGGTTAACGACAGAAGAAGCAAGGTACTTATACCCAAAGCCAGCCAGTAGAAAATACTCAAAACCTTCCATCAAACCTTTCATATGGGTATTGAAAACACTCATCAAATGGCCAAATCCCTATTTACAGGGCCAAATCTCCTCCGGACCATCCGACAGGTAGTCAAAGCCTGTGAGGTGTGCCAAAGGAATAAATTCCTTGGTCCATCATAAGGCCCCTTTTGGGGAACAAACATAGGTCACTATCCTGGAGAGGACCGGCAGTTAGACTTCACCCATATGTCTAAGTCAAAGGGATTTCAATACTTGTTGGTCTGTGTTGATACCTTTATAAATTGGATAGAAGCTTTCCCCTGCAAGACAGAGAAGGCTCAGGAAGTGATTAAAGTCCTAATTCATGAAATAATTCCTAGATTTGGGCTTTCCCAAAGCTTACAGAGCGACAATGGTCCGACTTTTAAAGCCACAATAACTCAGGGAATTTCCAGGGCTCTAGGGCTGCAATATCACCTTCACTGTGCCTGGAGGCCACAATCCTCAGGGAAGGTCAAGAAAGCAAATGAAACACTCAAGAGGCACTTAAGGCAACTAACACAAGAAACTCATCTCCCATGGTCTACTCTTTTACCCATGGCCTTGTTGAAAATCTGAAATTCTCCTCACAAAATGAGGCTCAGTCCATATGAAATGCTGTATGGACAATTTTTCTCTTAAATGACCTCCTATTTGATCAGGAAACAGCCAACTTGGTCAAAGATATAACTTCTTTGGCAAAATATCAACAAAACCTTAAAAACCTACATGAAGGATGTCACAGAGAAAAGGGAACAGAGTTGTTTCAATCAGGAGATCTAGTGTTGGTCAAATCTCTCCCCTCTACTCCCCATCTATGGACTCTTTGTGGGAAGGACCATACTTGGTAATCCTCTCTACCCCAACTGCAGTTAAGGTAGCAGGAGTGGAATCTTGGATTCACCACATCCAAGTTAAATTTTGGACACCCCCTGAGGAACCTGTGGGACCGTCAACTCAGGAATCCCAAGATCAGCCAGACCAGCCTCGATACACCTGTGAACTGTTGGAGGACTTGCATCTCCATTTTCAGAAGGAAACATCCCAGACTAAAAAGGCTCCTAGCACTGATCCTGAAGAAGAACCCCTTCCTCCTTAAAAAAGATAAATGAAAATCTACATAATCTTTAACACCTCTCCTTACCCCTTTAATGGAATCCTTTCACTGTTTCATCATATTATTAAGCAGCATACTAACCATATTCTTTGCAATAGGGCTATATACTGGCTCCTGCTGGGATGAAAATCCTTATCACATCAATCTTCTTTCTATCTTCCTTCCTTCTGACAGCAATTTACTCCTACCTTTAACTCAGCCTGGATAAAATGATCTCATCTTCCAGAGCACCCTCTTTATCTTCCTATTTACTGTTTGCCTATCTATCCCTCCTGCTTCCTTGGATACATCATACAATCACCCCTCCCCTTCCATTAGCTCGTAATTACCTCTACAAGACTCTCAACTTAACCCACTCTTTGTCAAACCAATCCAATCCTTCCCTGGCAAATGACTGTTGGCTTTGTATCTCTCTATTAACTTCTGCTTACGTTGCCACTCCCATTCCTGCAAAAAAACTGGGTCTTTACCAACTTGACCTACCACCATCATTATGAAGGAAAATACTTCCCAACTTCTAAATATGCAATCATTAGCTGAATTCCTCATATCTAATAAGACCAAGAATACCCTAACAGGATGTGCAATCCAACTTTTACATTCTTACATTTTCAACCTCACCTATTACACAAGCAGTGGAAAGCACATACACGGCCCTGTAACTATGAATACCATCTTAACTTTCCAAGCCCCTTTATGCATCCAATGCAACCTGTTCTCAGGCCTGCCCCTGGGGCACCTACTGCCCCATCAGTGTAATTATACCCTACAACTTCAAGCCCCAACTAATCATAGTAACTTCCGAGTCACCCAAACAGCTCCATTCAGATGGCTTGTCCACTTCTCAGGGCACCCCCAAAATCATCACCTCCTCCCTACTTAACAGTCCAGGTTTTGTAATGGCAAACATACTCCCTGCATGACCATTCACCCCTGGACTCCCTGCAGCAGCGCCCCCACCACTAGTGAATGCCTTCTCATCCCCTCTTTCAATCACTCTCTTGAATGGTTCCTAGTAGATACAAAACAGTTTTTTCTCCAATGGGAAAATAGAACACAGGGAGCCACTCAGTTTGTTCCCAAAAACCCCTTTCCAGCCACTTGCCGGAGCTACCTTGGCAAATACTCTAGGAGTATGGGAAAATGAACACAACAACCTCATACACCTTTTTAACATACACAACTAGTTCTGTCTACCCAGGCAAGGTATATTCTTCTTATATGGAACATTGACCTATATCTGCCTCCCCACTAACTGGACAGGCATCTGTACCTTAGTCTTTCTAAGTCCCAACATTAACATTGCCCCAGGAAATCAGACCCTATCAGTACCCCGCAAAGCTCAAGTCTGTCAGTGCAGAGCCATACAACTAATATCCCTACTTACAAGGTTAGGAATAGCTACTGCTATAGGAACCAGAATAGACAGTTTATCTACTTCATCATCCTACTACCACACACGTTCAAAGGATTTCTCACACAGTTTGCAAGAAATTACGAAATCTATCCTTATTCTACAATCCCAAATAGAGTCTTTGGCAGCAGTGACTCTCCAAAACCGCCAAGGCCTAGACTTCGTCGCTGCTGAGAAAGGAGGACTCTGCACCTTCTTAGGGGAAGAGTGTTATTTTTATACTAACCAGTCAGGAACAGTATGAGATGCCACCTGGCGCTTACAGGAAAAGGCTTCTGAAATCAGACAACACCTTTCAAACTCTTATACCAACCTCTGGAGTTGGGCAATGTACATGTCTTCTCCCCTTTCTAGGTCCTGTGGCAGCCATTTTGCTATTACTCGCCTTTGGGCCCTGTATTTTTAACCTCCTGGTCAAATTTGTTTCCTCTAGAATCTAGGCCATCAAGCTACAGATGGTGTTACAAATGGAACCCCAAATGAGCTCAACTAACAACTTCTACTGAAGACCTCTGGACTGACCCGCTGGCCCTTTCACTGGCCTAAAGAATTCCCCTCTGGAGGACACTACAACCACAGGGCCCCTTCTTCACTCCTATCCAGCAGGAAGTATCTAGAGTGGTCATTGCCCAATTCCCAACATCAGTTGGGGTGTCCTATTTAGAGGGAGGATTGAGAGGTGAAGCCAGCTGGGCTTCTGGGTCTGGTGGGGACTTGGAGAACTTTTCTGTCTAGCTAAAGGATTGTAAACACACCAATGAGCGCTCTCTGTGTCTAGCTAAAGATTTGTAAATGCACCAATCAGCACTCTGTAAAAACAGACCAACTAGCACTCTGTAAAAACAGACCAATCAGCACTCTGTAAAATGGACCAATCAGCAGGATGTGGGCGGGGCCAAATAAGGGAATAAAAGCTGGCCAACTGAGCCAGCAGTGTCAACCCACTCGGGTCCTCTTCCACATTGTGGAAGGTTTGTTCTTTCACTCTTCACAATAAATCTTGCTGCCTCTCACTCTTTGGGTCCAACTAACTTTATGAGCTGTAACACTCACGGCAAACATCTGCGGCTTCAGTCCTGAAGTCAGTGATACCACGAACCCATTGGGAGAAACAAACAGCTCTTTAAGAACTGTAACACGCACTGTGAAGGTCTACAGCTTCACTCCTGAAGTCAGGCGAGACCACGAACCCACTGGAAGGAAGAAACTCCGGACACTTCTGAACATCTGAAGGAACAAACTCTGGACACACCATCTTTAAGAACTGTAACACACCATGAGGGTCTGTGGCTTCATTCTTGAAGTCAGCGAGACCAAGAACCCACTGGAAGGAACCAATTCTGGACACATTAACACATAAGAAAGTAGAATGTAGCAAAGGACTGGAGTGTCAGCCATTATTTGGAACTAGGTCTGAAATTAGGTGATAGCCAAATGGTGCAAAATAGTGAATCTCCAACTCTGGATAGTCAATTTTGAGCCCACTTTGAGTACAGTCTCATGAACCTTCCATCTGAGGAAGAAGTCTCATATACAGAAGAGGGTAGAGGGGTTACAAAGAAAAGAAAGCATGTGAAGACAAACGCATTACTGGGAAATATTAAGGCTGGTCCAAGAGACATTCAAAAGGCCCATTATTTGTTTGTTTGTTTGTTTAAATATTTCTCATGCAAATTGTGAGGATATCATAGTAAACAAAGGATCTGATGGATTCAGGGTTCTTGTAAAGATTATTAGCTAAAGTACGTAAAGCAGTCCAGTGGAGGCTGGCCATTCATAAATGTTAGATGTTAGTATTAAAATGTGAATTTTTACATCTGGATTTTTCATGGCTAGTCCCAAGATTATATAGAAAGGTCCAGGAAATTGAGGAAATATCCATTGAATTATCATATCAGTAAAAGCTGACCTACTGGTAGTTTGACAATTAGAAAACTTTTTTTTTTTTTTTTTTGAGATGGAGTCTTGCACTGTCACCCAGGCTGGAGTGCAGGGGCATGATCTTGGCTCACTGCAAGCTCCGCCTCCCAGGTTCACACCATTCTCCTGCCTCAGCCTCTCAAGTAGCTGGGACTACAGGCACCCACTGCCATGCCCAGCTAATTTTTTGTATTTTTAGTAGAGGCGGGGTTTCACTGTGTTCGATCAGGAGATGGTCTCGATCTCCTGACCTTGTGATCCACCCACCTCGGCCTCCCAAAGTGCTGGGATAACAGGCGTGAGCCAGCACACCCAGCCAGAAAACATATTAATAGATCATTTATGTTTATTATTTTTATAAAAAACTTGTTATGATAAACTAGCTACCCAAGCATGTAGATCTCTACTAAGGAAAAACAGAGAAAACAAACCTTCATTGGATGCCTATGTTGCAGGCACAGTGCTAGTTGAGAAAACCTACACTATCAGCTGTTTTACTTATAGTGTACTATCTCTACAAGGTAGAAAATATTACTACCATGCTTATGGGTGATAAAACACTATGATTCAAGCTAAACAGGGCTACTTACACAGTATCAAACAATTGTACTTTAAAATTCAATTTTAAATCTTTTGACAGGTGTGAAACATCTGAATTTCTCACTGAAAACAGGAGTTTCTATTGACTTTCTATCATATAAATGCCATTGTACCCTAACTCTGAAATGTAACATGACTAAATTGGTACCTCTTTTCTAAAAATACATATATATTTTTCTTTTCTGGGCACTATGGAGACATTTTGTCATATTTACATTATTTTTGTATCCTTGAAGAATATAATGACAGCGGTTTTCTGAAAATGAGCACTGCCTTTTTTGATTCAGATGGCTGAGTGTAATGTTGCCATCATCCCTCCATGTAACTCTCTTGTTCATCAGGCACTGAATTCTTGATGGAACCCATACAAAGTACAGCCCCTGACTTCAAGGAGCTTATTTTTGCCTCAACGTTAAATCAACTTATTTCCTTGTGAGCAACTCTTCTAAATCTGATAGCATTGAAATTGATCAGTCTCATCTTAAAAGGCTTCTTTTACTCATAAGACCATCTGGTCTTGTTTCCATCTGGAAACCAAGAGATGTACACATAAGTTACATTCTAATGGACAGAGACAGGCTCATCACCAGAAGCTTGCTGGTAGAGTGAAAGATTGGCAAGTGCTGATATTTACCAACAAACAATATCCTTTGTAATGGGCTTATTGGGGGGAATAAAGATTAGCCACCTGGATGCACTAACCTGTCCCTCCTTTAAAATAGTGATGCTTGTCCTGTAGGCATTAATTGTCTCTGTTGTGGTTAACTGGAGGCACATAGTACCACTGCTGCTTCTTGTTGTGATAAATATTTAATCACAGAGGGGAGAGCTCCTTTTTGAGCACACACATCAGTCTGTGACTTTTGAAAACAGAACAAAGGGCACTGTTACCTGGAAGGAGCCTTCACCATCTAGTCCAGGGTTGAGAAAGGCCCACCTAATTACTTCTGCTGAGAAGCAGCAGTCTCATTCTCACTGACTGTCTGACATTTAGACATTTCTCCCCTCACCTCTTCTCATTGGTGTGAAAAGGAACTGAATACAAAATGAAAGTCCACTTTGCTAGTGAATTTCCTACCCATTACAAAGTTAGGCCATGGATATGTGGTGTGTCACTATAACTGTGGCATTTTTCTCTCCAATTAAAAATAATGGATGATATTGGCCTGTCAGCCTGCATGGTATTCCTGTAGGGAGAAAATTAGTTGGTATCTCTATAGAGCTATTGTCCACTAATTTGAAGTTCAAGGTCTGACTGCGATCCATCTCTATGTCTCCCCGCTTTTCAGTGTGTCACTGAGAATCTGTGTTTCCCATGGGAAGACTCTGACAGGCACTGTTACAGGTCCCGTTTTTCCTGGAACAATTTTCATGCAAACTGGGAGTGAAGAAAGAGGATCACATCTTTCAATTACTCAACTATATTTCCTGGAACAGTCTTCTGAATTTGTTAGTAGCTACTTCATCACTGAGATGTTAATGTATTGTATTGGCCAATTTCAGATGACAATTACATTTTGAGAATAACAACACAAAACAGTTTCTTAATACAAGAGACATTAGAAGAAAATAAAGAATATTCAGCCACCATTTGGTCAAAGGGAACAAATTACTTTACTTATGTGTGTATGGATGCTCTTTATACATTGATTCCTCAGTTTGGAGAAGGATATACAAATTTTTGGTTTATCGTCTATTGTTAGCAGAAAAAAATGCTGACAATTTTAATGTTGGATACAAATGGTTGAAGAGGTGCAAACTACATTTAATTAAATCTTGTAAGCCAAAGGTGATTTTTAATAATTAAAAACATTTCATTCCTCTTTAATTACTCCTACTTAGCTTCTCTTTCAAAGGGAGTGCTATTGCTGAGGTAGACAACTTTCTTCGAAGAGAATTATGTCTTGGGTTATAAATGGAGTCAATTTTAACTACTGTCTGAAAAATCACCATTATATCCTCATCTCTAAAGATAGCAAAACAAATCTAAAAACAATATAAAACAAAGAAAAAATAATAAAACATTAAAAGGATAAAACAAATTATTTCAAGATATAACCAATAACCACAAACTCAGCAGTATTGCAATAACTAAAATACAGCTAAGATAGAGCATTGCGAATGGGGAGTCTTTGACTATGTCTAACTAAATATATAGAGGTTTTTAAACTTTATATTATGTAACATTTTTGAACTATAGTTCTTTAAAAATGTACTGAATTACCTTCAAGCTATGAGCTACAATTTCAAACATATAGCATGAGTAAAGATAAATTTGCAATAGAAATGTCTTTAATTCATTAGTTATGTTTTCTTATATTCAACAAATGTTTAATATGTTTATAAAGTTGCAGCTAAAATATTTAGATATTTATGTTACTTTAATTTATTTAAACATTGTATCTTAAACATTTCTTTGTGTTAATGTCCTAACATTTATTTTAAGATTTATGTAATATTTCACTTTGTATGATAGTAAGTTAATTTTCATTTTTTCATAAGTACAGATAATTTTGCAGTGAACATTTGTTTATAAGTATTATATATCTTCTTCAACTTATGAATGTTCAGGTAGACAGCCTCAGATAAGATCTCATAAATTTAAAATCTATCTCAAAGTTACAATAATAATAATAACCTTGGATATTAGAGACTTGCTACCTTAACTACCACCCGAGAAAATATTGAAATAAAATTGTGAAATTGAGAGAGGAGGAAGGAATAAACTGGTAAGGCAGGCAGTTAGGATGGGTCTTCAGTTGAATTCTTTCAAACAAAAGAACAGCCTGCAGGCATAGATAAGGGAACTTGCACAGGGAGGCTTGCCTGAGACATGTCGACAGCCTCATAGATAAGAAAGGCTACTCAGGAGATTTACCCAGACTACACCAAATGGAAAATTTTGTCCTCTCACACATACACAGTAAGGGGAACAAAGCAATATGGAGTAACTCAAGCTAAGGGCCCACATGCATACTAGAAGGATGGGGTGGAGTTACCAGAAATCTGCATGTTATGCAAATGAGATGCCTAGCCCTCAGTGGTTTCCTATAAAAGCCTCTGTATTCAACCATGAAATGGAAACCCTTTTTCAGGACCCCTGTCTGTGGTAGACAACTTTCTGTCTTCTGCTTATTTAACTTCTGCTCTAACCTCACCCTTGGCATGTCTGCATCCTTGATTTCCTTGGTCATGAGACAGAGAACTTCTGGTGGCACCCCAGACAATGAGGCTGTTTCAAAATGTTTATAAGGTGATAATTATAGACCAATTGCTTTGTGGATTTTTCCACTGTCTTTCCTAGTTTTAACGGACTAGTGAAATATTCTATGTGAAACAAAATCAAGTAGCACATCACATCAAACAGTGAAATATTTTTGTTCATGAGTTCCACATTTAGTAAATACATATTGATTACCCTAAAAACCTCCCAAGAGCAGGAACATAGGAGAGTAAATCTACCTACTTCAATTGTCTAATTTTATAGAATAAACTGAGGCCCAGCTAAGAGAAAGGCCTTGTGAATACTTTGTTTCCTGCTTCCCAGTTCATTAGTCTTTTGCCTGTAACTGTATTTCCCCTTCAAAGAGGGCAAAAAAAACTAATTTCTGTAAAAAAATGTGATTTCGTTTTCATTGTGTTTAGAAAAATCAGGCTATGGAGGCTGTGTATTAGATATGAGTCATTAATGCAGTAATATTATAAGAAATAGGACAATGACACAGATAACAGCAACTGAGACATCTTAATATTGTTTGATTCATAATGATCACAATTGAATTAGGATATAGTATCTTGTTTGTATTCCACAAATGATCTACAGGGTACATCCATGGGAGAAAAATACAAGTGATTAATTGTTGAATTTTCCTTACAAGTTAAAAAAAAACACGATAGCTTCTATTAAGCTTGGAAATAACAAAACTGTGGCTGGTTGAGGGTGAAGACTTAAGAAGACTTCAGGTATAAAAAGAAGGATGACTCAGAAGATATAGAGCTGTTACATATTACTGGGAAGACCAGAATAGGAAGTGAATTTGAAATGGATTAGAAAGGACTTAGGTTAGACATAACAAAACATGGTGTAATGGATTTGAAATACAACTTCACATTATTTTTATGTGCTATGAAAATGTATTCCCAGGAAAACTGGAAAAGCCAAAAGAAAAAAGGAAAAGGATAGTATCTGGCTAAAACATTAGTGTAGATGTCTACAAAAAGAGAAGTTAGAGAATTCTGATTTCCCTTCCAACCCTATAATTCAGATTTTCAGTGACTAAAAGTGCAAAATCTCCAGGCTAAGCATATCTCTCTTAAGATATAAGTCTTCACATATTTAAGCTTAGAGCAATAAATCACATGCAGAATCCATACAAAGTCATTTAACTCAAAAATAGAAATAGAGTGGTCTCTACTCTTTCCAAAATTGGTTAGAACAAAAACAGAAAGGAATTTAATGTATAAAGTGAGAGGTAGTTGCAAGGAAAATTACTTATGGCATGTAAATGCAGACTTTTATGAGACACACACAATTCAGTAGATGGACTTATAACATAGAAAAAGTTTCAGATGGCATTTAATCTTATTTAGTTAAATAGGATATTGAAACACACTGTTTTTTATTTTACAAAAGGAAAAGCATATTAAAAATAATACCTTTGAAATCAGACTCTCCTTTTCTAAATTAAAGTTCGATAATATTTTATGTGATACCAATCTGTTGCCATAGTTAACATTGCAAAGGGGAATTGAAATGGAAAATTTTCAAGGAGACAGTTCTTTGGTGACATGATGCTCTTCTAAGTTAGCATTGTATTTCATTTCAAAACCCTCTTTCCACTCCTACAACTGCACCATTACCACAATCTGTTTGACACCCCCTTTGCCAATAGTGTAGGATACAATTACATAATATTATAGGATGGAACTACAAGAAATCTTTATTAGTTTCCTGTTTCTGCCATAAGAAATTTACCACAATCTTAGTGGCTTAAAATAACATGAATTTATTATTTTACACTTCTGGAAGTCAGAAGTCTGAAATAGTCACATGGGGTTAAAATCAAGATGCTTCCCTTTCTGGAGCCTCTAGAAAAAAATCCATTTTCTTGCCTTTTCCCCTTCTAAAGTCTGTCCACATTCCTTGACGGTGGCTCCTTTAAAGCTCAGCAATGGTGTGGGCTAGGCCCTTCTCACAACGTGTTACTCTGACCTCTTCTCATTCATGCCTCTCCTGTTAAGTATCTTTGTGATTATATTGGGCCCACCTGGATAATTAAGGCTAATCACCCACCTGAAAGTCAGTGATTAGAAATTTTAATTTCTTTTGCAATTTTAAATACCCTTTGCAATGTAACCTAACATATTTTCAGGTTCTGGAGGATAGCACACGGTATCTTTGGGAAGGAGAGGCATTGTTCTGCTTCACGAAGTCAAAATGGTGTGCATGGCACATACACACACACACACACACACACACAGGAAACTGAATCTACAAATAAACTTGGGGACCTTTCTCTGCCACAACTTTAGATAAAATAGGAGTTCCTTTTGCAAAACTGTGTGTCAAAACTAGGGCTGCTGACTCATATTTTAGTCAGATCCCTGTCTCACAGTCATTCTCTAAATGACATAACCAAAGTGAAAGAAAAGAGGAAATCGATATAAATCCTGAAGACCCTTTTGTGAACACTGAGTTTTCCTTTTGTTTACTGACTTTGAAATTCACTGGAAACCTGATGCTGTGAACGTGGAAGGTATGGAACAAATTTGCAATAGTTATATTGTTGTATAAGTGGAAGGATTCTGTTATTCAATATGTTATAAAAATTATTACAGATGAAATTAAAGGGCAAGAATCTCACTAAAATAATTTATCAATTCAATTATTTTATGGGACATGCTCAGGAATACAAAGAAACCTAGAAGAAAGACATCTGGGTTCAATTAAAGTGGTAGGCAGCACTACTCAGGGAGGTAGTCTGTGTGAGCAAATGGCCAAGTGTTTGATTCATGGGAAGAGAGCTATAAAGAAATATTTTTAATGAAGATAAAAATAGCTGAACCACTTTCACGTTGTGGTTTTCTTGTTTGTTTCACTGGCAATTCTTCAGGGATCTCATCCACACTACCTTATGGACTAAAAGGAAAAGCTCTGTAAGTATCTTTGGAAAAGCTTCTATGCCTTTGTAGTTGCATTTTAGTTGACCAACCATGTCATGTCACACTGGATGATGTGCAATTTGGACCTTTTATGACCTTGGGCAATTCACTAAATCTAATTCTAGAGGATGTGTCAAAGGCAAAATTTACATTCCTGATTCACTAGATGGAGAAAATTTGACCATATATTAAGATATAAATGGTTCTATTGGTAATTTATTAAAACTGGCTTTTATGGGTAAAATGGAATGTCATGTTGAGTGATATGTGCTTTCTACAGTCCTTGTCAGAATATCCTAGAGAGTACCATTTTTTTTAGCATTATTATCCCAGAATTCTTAAGTCCAGATTCAGACTCATTGTCAGTTTTTTTTTAAAACTCTGCATCCATCAAGGCATTTAAAAGTGTTCTATAAAATCAAATAGATTAATGATCAGTACTGTATTTCTACATCCAAAGAAATACACAGTTATTCCAAATGATAATGTTCATCTCCTTTACATCCCACAGAGCAGGTGACATTTCAAGAACTATCCAGTTATTGCAAAGTATACATTTTTCATATCCTGCTTATGTTTGTATTATATTCAGCATGTTCATAAGATACAGATTTTTTTTTAATGTGTGATGTTCTTTGAAGGACATCAATAAAAGCTGATGTTTGAAGTGATTCTGATATGCAATCTAAATAATAGTGAGGATTATAGATTCAAGACAAGAATCAGACATATGCACTGAGAATAGTAATTTTTGTACAAGATTTTTTTTATGGGTAAAGTTGAAATAGTTAAAGAAATATTAAGATCTGATAAACAGTATACTTTCATGAAGCCTGCAAATTCATCCCATGACATGCTCTCAAGTGAAGAATGAATGTCAGTGCTTTTTTCATGTGAAAAATATTTGGGCTGCATAGACTATCAGGAACATAGTGAAACATAGCAAACTTGTGTTCACCAACAGTTTTTGTTTTCTTTAACATAAAATGAAACATCTTGGCATTTAAATTCAAGACAAATTGATCAATTATTAAGAGTACATTGAAGTTTTTATTTAAGATTTAGCACCTGCTAAAGTTCCTGAGTGAAGTCTGTACTTAAGAAGCTTCCTGCATTTCCTGAGCAAGGCCTTGTATTTCCCTAATGCATTCCAGCATTTAAACAAAAAATTCACTTTATTTTTGGAAAAGCTATATTGAACAGTATTGAAAATCAGTGAAGGGCCAAGACCAATTCAATGTGTCCTTTTATTCATTGCAAATTACTCATTACTTTCTTATCTTTGCTGAATATTCGGGATACAATTAAAGGGACGGTGGGTGAGATTTCATCTTGTCCATCTCACTCACCATTTTGTGTTGAGAAAAACACACATTGTTAGCATATTAGATATTTATTACCCAGGTGAGCTCTGGTCTATTAGTGTGAACCAGTGCAAACTAAAAGCAGCAAGTCCTCAAAGTTATTATGTGCTTGACTGGAAAAAAAATTGGTAAAAAGCAAATACACCATAAACTCTTGCTCAAGAGACCATTTGCTGTTGTTGCATGTGGCAGTAAGGATCATCATCCAAGGTTCAAAGGTTAATTGGGTTGGTAAATTTGGGCTTAAGTTCCCATCACTCAACTGTGTTTATTGGACATTCCTTGGAGAGGGTATAATGGCCAGCATTGCTATGTTCTGGTTTTGAGATACTGGAGGTGAAAGAAATAGAGGCAAGTGAGACAGAGCGAGAGCACTGACGCAAATGTCACTTTTTAATGTGTTCTAAAGTGTAAACGATGAATATGGATACCTTGGCTGTTTACACAGCCTGAATAGTTGCCACATAAGTTACTGACATTCAGCCAGTGCCTATCAACATAAAAGAACAAGGAAAAAATGTTTTGAGAAGTTAAAGTTCAAAAATGTCTGCACATGCTAAGCTTTACTTTGCACTGGGCAGCTTTGCTCATTAAATTTCAGGCCTTTGAAGAGAGTTAGGACTAGATAAAGATTATTCTTTCATTGAAATATATGAATGGCTGCCTTTAACACATCATATTTTTACCAGAAATATGGGTGTGCTTTTCTTGAGGGACATCTAATATATAAAAACTTGGGTTTAAAAGTATATAATTTGAGATGGAAAACTATGTGCATTCATAAAATAATGCCCTTAAATATGGCATTTAAGTTGTAGTTAAATTTCCAAATTGAATTAACTATTTTAAATTTCAGTGAAAACATGCTATAGCCACTGGAGTCTGTTTATTTATCTATCTATCTAGCTATCTTTCATCATCATCATCATCATTTTCTATAACTATTTTAGCTCTTTGATGCATATTTGCTACTAAGGTTCTAGACATTCTATACCTAGAATAGATTCATTGATAAACAATAGATTAATTTATAAAATAATATTTTGTCATGTCCAAGCTTTACAATATTGTAATATCCTCATTTATAAGAAAACTGACTCTCAAAAAATAAAATAAGCAACTTGCTGAAAGCCACACAGATAATAAGCACTGTGACTCAAATACTCTTGCCAAGACATGTTGAAAGCAGTCTGCCTTCCACAAGGGACAGCTTCATCTAAACCAAAAGAAGGGAAAGGCAACTCTCTTCATAAATTTATCTGTACTTCAATTCTCTTAGGGCAAATCCACTTTTTAATCTTGATTTATTCAGATCAGCTTTTTGTGAAAACACAATTTAAAGGAGAGCTGCTAACTAATTCCTATTTGTGTTGTGCTGGGGCCATGTGGCTTAAGATGCTTATGATATAAAAATATGACATTGTTAAAATACATTTATTAAATGTATTTTTTTTCTCCTCTTCCTCCAAGTGGAGAAAAATGATGTGTCATCAGTATTGACATGCTTTTACTATACTATTATTCCTGAACCACCTTGAAGGGAGGATACAATGAAGGTTCATTTGTTATATGCCTACAACAATAGATAGATTTAAATGGTTTCTCTCCATTATTGTATTCACAGCAGATTTCCTATTGTGTGATGTAACATGATACATACAAGCAAGGAGAAAAATGCCCAATCTGATTTATCTTTTTTTTTTTTTCTGGAATGTTAAGCAGTGTTATGTTTTACTACCTGTCTTGGTTTCTTATTGTTTTGATACACTTTATTGTACATGGTGTGCTATTGTTCATTTTCAGCTTGTTTTTAATCTTAACACAAAGAAAAAAAGTAGTAGTGGTCATTTGCATACTTTATCAGAAACATTCAGCCAACTCAAATGGATTTTTAAGACAGTTGTGTATTTTTTGTTTTTCTGAATCTTTATTATATATAACTTTAACTCTAAAAAAATACCCTAGAAACAAATAATTTTCCAAAGAATCAGTTAGGTAATCTTTATAATTATTTCATTAAAACTATTACTGTTCTTAAAACCAAATCATAGATGCTAAAATACGATTTATACCTTAGTTCAATCATTTTCCCATGCAAACCTCCCACTGCTAATTTTTTAAGAACCTCTGATTGTTGATTATTGTTAAAAGCACATTTAGGAGAAATGAGAATAAGCCAAGAAGAGCTTGAAAACCATTTAGATGAAGTTGATCAATGGTACAATATTCCATGCAACTTAAGTACAAGTCCTCTGTTTTTAATGATAGATTATTAAACTTCAATTATTATTTTAAATTTCTACTTATTTTTGATTGCTTAGATACGGCAGGAGTAATTGTGTTAACAAAATAGTAGACCATGTCTACTGCTGCAATCTTCTGACAATGGGTTTGCTTATATAAATAAGCACAGACACGCTAGGCTCAGGGGGATTGCCACCGGTAAGTGATCAGTCTTCAAGTGGGAAGAGCTGACAAAAAACACCAGGCTCTCTCCCCCTTTGTTAAATCAATATTCTTGAGTACAACGTTAAAACTCCAACACTCTGCCTAGGAAAAACCTCTGCAGCAAAAGCTTAACAGTTGAAAATGATGAAGTATGGTTTTGCCACATTCATAACACCCATGCATGTTTCACTTTCGAAGGATCATAAAATGCAGTTTATGATTTTCAGCAAATGGCATTAGGAATTTATTAAAGCGTACTACACACACTGATAATTAAGAAGTAAAAAAATAGTTTTCATTTTAAAGTAAATAAGAGTATAATTGGATTATTTGTAACATAAAGGATAAATACTTGAGGTGATGGATACTCCATTTAGCTGGTTGTACTTATTATGCATTGCATGCCTGTATCAAAATATCTCATGTACCCTTAAACATATATACCTAGTAAGCACTTACATGAATTTAAAATTTGAAAAAAAAATGATTTGAAGAACATTGACCAAAATATAGTGTTCATACTTTTTGGAACTCAAACTAGAAGTCCTCAAACATCACATTAACCATCAGCTTCAAAGAGATAAAACTGAAGTTATTCCCATTGGCAGAAAAATGAGCATATATTTATGTGATTGGTTTCTGTCTGGTCAAACAGGTTATACAGCCTAGTGTACCAGGCACCCCGATGAGAGGATTGATTAAAAGTCAGTGTTTTGAATCAGTTACTGAGAGTTGGCAGGGCATGTAAAAATGTTATCATTTGAGGAAGAGTGATCAAAAGTGAATTAAAGATCTAATTAACGGGAAGTCAGGACAGCAACTATCGAGGAGTCAAAACAAAAGGAGATACAGTCCAAGAAGTAAACAGTGAAAGCAGAGATAAGAGGTTAAGTCCAGGACAGAAGAAATCAGTGTTCTGAGTGTCTACTGCACAAGGGACAACCATTCATGCTGTAGACATAGAGTGGTTCTTATGGCAGTGGGCACATGACGTGGAGGTTTCAAGGCTCCCAACCAAGTTCTGGAATGGAAGGGGAGAAAGCTCCTCTTCCATAAATCCTCGCAAACACTCCTGGCCATGCACACATGTGCACACATGGGAGAGGATGTGCATGCACATTCACTGGTAACTACATGGATGTGGCTGTGCCCTGGGCTGTCACACTCTCTTAGTGTGTCCTGCTATCATCTGTCTGCTACTCCCCCAGGCCCAATCCCCACTGGATTATGAATCCAGCACTGTGGTCAGAGCAGGGCAAAGGGAAAGTAGGGGCAGGAGCACCCTGTTGCCCATGACTTGTGTGCCCTGCTGTCTAATGATAAGCAGGCAAGATCATTTGCGAGAAGCTAGGGTCACTGTTCTCAGTACTAGGAGTGACCCCAGCACAGAGCAGTTGAGTATAATCCATAATACAGTAACTTAAAAATGTATTATTTGAGGAACAGATATCTTATGACCATATAAGCTAGTAGAGACCTTGGGTCAATTTCATGGTTTTAATGTCCAAGAATAGGTCACAGATCCAGGTACCATTAGAAAAGGTGATGGTTAATGGAGTATTAGGCATTCATTTCCAGGAGCAACTCACAGATGTGGAAATCATTTGCTTAAGGGCCTTGTGTATCAGCTATGCATACTGCAAAACTGTTTATTTTTGTTTTGTTTTCTATTCCTTAAGTATGTTCCCTCTTAACCCCAGAACGGATGCATAGTTTTCCTGCTACCTGGAGACTTCTTTCCCCATCCCCTGTCTTCTGCTTCCCCACATAAATCTCTTTTCTTCTATTTTAAAATAGAATGCTTAAACATACTTTAGCTTTTGGCTCAAGAACAATGTTCTTGTGGTAAACCTCCCTGATATACCCAGTGGAGGCTGACGTCCTTTTTTATCAGAACATAGCAGGCTGTTCCTTTCTTTCACATCAGTTTATAGCCACATGTACACTGAGTAGTCTGTTGGCCACTAAGATTATGGAGGGGTTGCACATATTTATAACAAAGTCAAGGTAAGACTATGAGAATAAGTTTATGGGAAAGGGTACAATAGAATACAAGGGAATAGAGTACCAGGTATTTGGAGGTCAGGGAATGAAAAGCCAACCTATAGGAAGAGTCATCTCTGTGCATATTCAAATAACCAAGAAGGATCATGGCAACAGTTTTGGAGAGAGAGAGAGCCAGGAGCTCAATTCTTCAAAGAATGAAGTTCCATGGCTTGAAGAGGGGAAGTATTTATCTGCAAAACCAGGGGGATGGTTGATATTGTCTGATGACAGGAGAGTCCAAGGTGAGTGATTACATGGTAAAGAGAAGAACGATGGTCGATTATAGTATAATTATTATATATAGTAATAATAATAATAATTGGATTATTTGTAACATAAAGGATAAATGCTTGAGGTGATGGATACCCCATTTAGCTGGTTGTACTTATTATCCATTGCATGCCTGTATCAAAATATCTCATGTACCCCATAAACATACACACCTAGTAAGCACTTACAAGAATTAAAAATTAAAAAAAAAAATGGTTTGAAGAACATTGACCAAAATATAGTGTTCCTCCTTCTTGGAACTCAAACTAGAAGTCCTCAAATATCAAAACGGTGATAAGCAGCAAGGAAGACACGTATCTCATGGACAGGCCCCAAGGGTATGAGAAGCCGTGAGAAAGTTGCAGGGAAAGCAGTTGTCTGAGGAGAGAGTCACATTTCAGTTAGAGCAAGAAGATGAAGTGAATGCTCAAAGAAGCAGCAGAAGATATAGGAGGGTTCACTAACGATCAATTTCGAGTTCCAGAAGCTCTGTGAATTAAGGTAACACATTGGGCAAGGTAGGAGAGAAAGTCAAAAAAAGGCTAAGGTCTGGGTGGTATCAGGATTAGAGTTAAAGGGATGAGCGGGAGCTCTGAGCTTCCATTGGTGACCTCCACAAACAGGACAAGGTGTGTGATGAAATTAAACCTGGCTAGTCCTCACCATTCTAAGACTATACACATGGAGGGGAGGGAGGGCTGTAGGGTGTTCCTAAGACAGGAAGAGTTCTTGCATACCTACTTGGCTTCTGCTAATAGAGGTAAGCTTTCTTGAAGAGTGGTGCTCATACTTTGAATATTTGGACGATCATGATGCCTGCCAATGGTAGTCTGCTGAGGTTCTACTCCAGATATGTGGGTACCCTCCACAGTGGGCAGGAGGTCTTATTTTGGGTCATAAACTCCCTCTTACCTTTTACTGATGGCAACCCTCAGGGTGGTAATTGTCCAATAACTGGGAATTATTGTACTACTCTGTTCTACGTTCTGGTAACTCAAAGGCTGACTTCGTGGTTTCCAAGGCCCTTCATTGTGTCTTTGGTGCTGAAACCTGGAGTTGAACTAGCCCAATTCAATCCCAGAATAATAAATAGACTTAATTTCTCTTTTAACAACAATGTCTTAATGTAACAGCTTCCAACCTCCCTGTTTTATATCTGCTAGCATCATCAAACCTGTCCTGCCATTGGAATTCTTACTCCATGAATAGCTTCCTTGTAAACTGCTTATTTGAATTCAGCCTTTTGTTTATTATTTCTAATCTTTTGACTTACTTTACCATTAGAAAATCCTGACAGCAATATTGGGCTCCCCGCTTTCCCATCACCCCACAAATTGGTTATGGCTGGATTGGATTTGATCCATTAGTACTTTCTATACCCCTCTGAAAGTAAAGAATAACAGGGCCTATGTTTCCTGTCTCACTGAAGTTCACCTAGCTCAGCCTATCTGTGATGCAAAATATGACACTTTTCCTAAACACTCACAAAACTCTTCTCTAAATATAGAAGATTTAACTTTGGTGCAATACAATTCATCTGTTTCCATGACTGAAGTCTACCCAAAGCAACAACAAAACAACAACAACAAAAACAAAAACAACAAAAATCCTGTAGGGTTATTTTTATCTGGGTATTTATTTTTAATAAAGACGCTTGTCTTTTTAGTGATGGCCTTTCTCTGGAGAGTTCACTAACTCCACAAAAATTTGTTAAATTTAGGTGAAGAAATAAAATCTTTCTAATTTCTAATCTTTGTTTTTGAAAACATCTTGAACTGTTCAAATTGCTTGCTTGTGTTGATGACTTAATGACTTGTGCTGTGAGAGGGGATTTAACCCAAAACAGCTACTGAAATCTTGGTATAAGCTGTGTATCAAAATTTTATAAATCAATTTTTAGATACAGTTTACTCAATCTGGGATTAGAAGCAGATATTGTTTCAGTATTCTTTTTAATTCTTAGCCATAACCTTCTGGGGTCATCAAACCTCTCA
The DNA here is from genome assembly GCF_049350105.2 of Macaca mulatta. NCBI lineage: Eukaryota > Metazoa > Chordata > Mammalia > Primates > Cercopithecidae > Macaca > Macaca mulatta. The sequence continues at coordinate 159,769,497 of NC_133409.1, read as the reverse complement.
TAAATGGCTCACTAGAGAAATTAAAGAAAACTGCTTCCAAGTTTTCTTAACTTGCCCAAATGGCGAAGTTGAGTATTCAATGCCAGAAACATTTAAGATGAAGCAAAAAACAAAAGAGAGGAGGCTTATATTGTGGGTATTGTAGATAAAGCAAATGTAATATAAACTGCCTTGGCCCCCACTATTCACTCAGGCCTGATTCTAGGACTTGATTCTCTAGTGACCAGGCATGGTCTTCCTCCAGGTAGAAATGGCTGATAAAGAACATGATATTATTGGCTTTTTCTGAAGAATGATTCTGCTTCCCCCAGCATTTTTCACTTGGGGTAGAGAGGAGAGACAGCTCCATCTCAATGTTTCGCCTGAATGATGAAAGTAATAATTAAACTCAGCAATTTCACTTCTTTATCAGGACTCATTTATTCATTTATTCAATAAATATTTATTAAACATGTATCACTCATTCATTCATTCATTTATTCAACCAATATTTACCAGGTGTCAACTAGGTACCAGGCCTTCTCCCAGGTGTTAGGAACATAATAACGTATAAACTCATACATAGTCCCTCTTCATAAGTACCTTGAAGTCTAGTGGAAAACACAGTAAACATAAAGATAAGTGAACAATTACAAAGACAAGGTGAACTTTTCTGTTACAGCATTTAGTGGCAGTAGGAGCCTGCTAGAGACCTGAATTGTGTCTCCCCAAAATTCATATGTTGAAGCCCTAATCTCCAATGTGACTGTCTGTATCTGGAGACAGGGCCTTTAGGAGATCATTGAGGTTAAATGTGGTATTAAGGGTGGGATCTTAACTCCACAAGGTTTGTGTACTTAAGAGGAGAGGTGTGCCTTCTCTCTCTCCCTGGCCCCCTCTCCTCCCCACTCCCCATCTCTCTACCTGCAAGCACCTAGGAAAGGACTAGCAAGGACACAGCCAGAAATTGAAGCCTTCACCGGAACCTAAATATGCCAGCACCCTGTCCAGGACTTCTGGCCTCCAGAAATGTGAGGAAACAAATTTCTTGTTTAAACCACCCAGTATATGGTATTTTGTTAGAGTGGCCCAAGCAGATTAAGACAGAGCTGGATCCTATAATGCCTCACAGGCTATTGGTCCCAGAAGAAGGGAAAAGCCATGTAGGTTTTTGGCCATGGTGGGCACAGGGGCTAGGCAGGAGTTGGTGAGAGATGAATGACAGGATGAGATCTGACTTTGAAAAGATTACTTTGATGACAGAAGGAGAAATGATTGAAAGGGAGAAGAATGAATGCAAGGAGATCATTTAGGAGGTCATTATATAACTTAGAAAAAGGATGATCCTGGTTTGAAGCAGCAGATAAACGTTCATGTATGAATTAGAGAAATAGTGAAAAACAGACATACGAACTTGGAGATGGTTGGGATTCTGAGAAAGGTGGTGAAAAGATGCCACTACTACACTCAGTAAATGGTGGTGACATTTACAACAATGAGGGACACTGGAGGATCGGCAGCCTGTGTGGGTACAGAGGAAAGACTATTGATTTAGTTTAGGCATGTTGATTTTCTTTATACAGAGACACAGAGTATATCTCACTGCTTACTTTTCATAAGTAAGCATAAGTAATTCTCTTACGTTTCATAAGGGAGATCTGAACTGATGGTAAGAATTTGTAAGTCATTATCAGATAGACGACAATTTAATCCATGGATTTAAATGAAATTGTCTAGGGGCTATAAAATGAGAAGTGAAGGGAGTTGTATGATGGAGTCTTGAGTAACTCCCACATATAAAATAATTTTCAATTATTTATGCCCCTACCCCTACCCCATCCTTTTGCCTCTGTGCACGTACCCGTGCACACACACATACACACACACACACACACACACACACACACACACACACACACACTTCTGACTTTCAAAAGAAGGGCTCAATCCCAATGTTTTCATCATTTATAAAGCTGTCCCATTTGAAGTGGGGCCTACTCATTGTCAATATATTTTGAAGGCCAAATTATTCTAACTGAAGCAAAATTATCTCTTATCTGACAGCATTTGTTATAATACTCAGCATTTCCTTTCTCCAAGGTGACATAATGTTTCGTGGTAAATTTTCCATAAAAAAAAAATCATAAGATTTGTGATCTATTTTCCTGTGATGGTGAAGGATTGCTTTGGGAATGCAACAAACGGGGCAGGCACATCCCTTCTCTGAAGTGGTGGTTCATCTTTTAGGAAAATTCTGTTTTTTATCCAAATATGTGGTGCATATGTATTTATATCTCAGTTAATTTTAGGTACCTCCCAAAACAGCGTAGTATCTGATTCTAAAATGACTCTTGAGAAAATGTTAAAAGTTCCTGAATAATTTTTATATTCTCTAAAGGATGAAAGTCAATTGTATCAATTGTAAAATGGAGTCTTCATAATCCTGATCATGAATTAAGTCTAAGGTCCTCTTCAGGGCAAGGCCTTTCCTGTTCTCAACTTGCTCTCTAACTTCCTTCCTCTCTGCTCCCGCATGGGAATGTAAAACTTTACCAATACTAGTGAATTGTAACAGCTTGACTTTGCTATGGATTCCGTCTCTGGGCTAGGCTCACACTCATCTTTTTGCCTGGATCCTTTCCTTGCTGGTTCACCTGATGCAGTACCCATGTGACCCACCCTCAGGTCTCAGCATGAGGCAAGTTCCTTCTCTGAAAACCCCTTACTCCCTGAGTTGGCCCTGAGATATCCCTTACCCTGTATGCCTATTATATCTTTTAAGTTCACCATTTTACTACTCTTCACATTGTAGTTAAATTAACTTTTTTCTTCTCTACCCCTCTATGAAACAGTAGCAACATGAGGGCAGGATTCAGGTCTTTTTTATTATTTGAATTTCCAGCACCCAGCTTTTTTCTTTTTTTCTTACCTTATGCCCTGTAACCTACTGTATTAGTCTGTTCTCACTTCTGTAAAGTGAGAACTATACATAAAGCACTGCCCAAGATTGGATAATTTATAAAGGAAAGAGGTTTAGTTGACACAGTTATGCATGGCTGGGGAAGCCTCAGGAAACTTACAATCATGGCAGAGGGGAAGCAAACATGTCCTTCTTCACATGATGGCAGGATAGAGAAGTCCCAAGCAAAAGAAGGAAAAACCCCTTATAAAACCATCAGATCTCATGGAAACTATCATGAAAACAGCAGCATGGGGGTAACTGCCCCCATGATTCAATTACGTCTTACTGGGTCCCTCCCATGACACATAGGGATTATGGGAACTACAATTCAAGATGAGATTTGGGTGAGGACACAGCCAAACTGTATCACCTACTTAAAATAATAAAATAACAAACCATAGAACTGAATAGACCATTTGGTCATGCTCTGCCTTTGAATTGACAAATATCTGAAGTTGCCAGTGTTTAAAATTATTGTTTCCCTAAAAGCGAAAAAAAAGGATCAATCTTGACTCATTATCTAAAATATTTAAATATAAAAATGACGACATCATTTGTTCGTCTAGTCAACATATATTTATCGAGTATCTATTGTTTACCAGGCATTGTTCCAAGCTCTGAAAAAAATAAAAGAAAATTTAAAAAGAGAGAAACATGGTTTTTATCTTCATGGAACTTAGCAAGAGAGACATAAATATATGAAAGAATTATACAAATAAATGTAAAATGATAGCTGTGATAAGAGCTCTGCAGGATACTTAATGGACAAGTACTGGGTGCTATGGAAGTGATTAATAGAGGCTATAGATCTATTCAAGGGTGGCAGGGAAGCATCCAAGGGGAAGTGAGGCTTCAACAGGTTTTGAAGGAAGAGTATGTGGTAACTAGGCTGAGAAGGGAGGAGAGATGGGCAAAGCAAGGACGTAGACAGAGAGGAAGGGCACCCATCAGGAAGGCCTTTGCAGCAGTGGTGAGAATATGGGTGCAGAGGAGAGACTATTGATTTAGTTTAGGCATGATGGCTCTTTATTTTCAGAGCAATGGCAAGCTGTTACAGCCACATCTTCTTAACGATGTGATCACGAGAGTTAACATCTATCTGCAGTAGAGCTCTATTTAATGTTAGGATGGTAAAATACATTGAGTTTTTCTTATACAAGGCACTGCACTGTGTACTAGAGATAAAAATGTGAACAAACATGGCTCCTGACTTCTAGAATTTCACATTCATGTGGAAGAAAATGTATAAAAAAATATATATTTGTGAGCATTTATAATAACAGAAGAATATATAAATTCAGAATGTAAAACAAAGCTGAAGCTTGAGGTCTGTGAGGTTCAGGAAAGGCTAATGTTAGCAGTTGTTCTCTAGAGCAGACATTGAAGAATGAATAGATGTGTTTGCAGGGGGTGCTGATCAGGCAGAGGGAACAGCATGAGCAAAAGAATGAGGGTATGGAACAGTATGGTGTGCATGTGTGTGGAGCTCAGAGCACATGGCAAGTAAGCACTTCGGGAGCATAAAGTACACAAAGAGGATGAATCAGGCAGGAAATTTGGATCTGGGCAGGAGGTGATAAGTATTATTTGCTATAACATGAAGCTTTCCCTAAAAAAACAAAAACAAAACTTTGCTATAGACAGTTGGAAGGGAAGTGGGTCAAGCAAGGTGGTAAGAAGAAATAGGAAACAAAGTTGATAGCCTAATTTTTTTTTCTCCCATAGGCAAAGCTGCTGTACATAAATATGCTTTACTTTTGTGTTCTGGGAGTTTCAGAGACTTTATCTGTTCCGTCTTCTTTAGCTTCCTCTTTATGATTTTCTCTCTGTCCTCTCAATTTCATTGACTTTTATTCTCTTTTCAAAACCTAGCTTTCCCTGGTACTTTGGAGAAGAGGTATTCCATTAGAGAAGATTCAGCCTTTCTTCTTGCATTTCTTTATCTCTTCTGAATGCTGATTTCACATCCCTACTTTGTTCACAGAACACCTGGCATTCTTCCATCACATTTCCAAATTTCTCTATAAATAACGAGCTCTGGGAATTTTATTGTCTACAGGACACACAAAGATTTTCTTGACAGTCGACCAAATGGGTGTGAGGTATATCTATGATCAGACCATCTCCAAGTAGTAGGTGACCTGCCTCCACGAGGGAACAATGAGAAATCCAGCATTTGGGGGAATATTTGCAATTTTAAAAGGCATGTAAACCACTCTTTAAAAAATACAAGCTTTTCTTCTTGATATGTATAACTTTCCTAACTTTCAGTTAGCTTCATACCTTCAGGCAGGAAGGAAGAAATGCAATATTGGCAAAAAATAATTCACTAGAATTGGCTGGCAATGATGTGTTTCTGGCACTCTGAGATACTTAACACCTTTCAGAATAGAGGAAAAAGTTGCTTTGAAAACGTTTCAGCAAGGCACACATGGAGAATATTCCTGATGAAGACAGGCTGTTAGCACTGTATTTTACCACTGCTGTTCCTCCACCCAATTCCATCATTAAATATGCTGTTATTCTCCCATTTGGGGTCAAAAGTCCAGAAACTGTCTAGGGTTTCTGTCCTGTTTCAAATAAACTTTTTGGTAAATTGCATAGAAAAAGTTTCTTTCAAAACAAATACATATAAACAGATATACATGGACCGGTATCAATATTCAATTAGGCAGATGAGGATGGTACTGCATTGGCAACAGGCCAGAACATACACATGGATTAAAAACAAGCAAAACAAAACAAAACAGGATCAAATAAAATAATCTAAATCAGGCTCACAATACTTTTCTCTTTTAAAGAACTATTCTGTAACATTTTATACAGTAATATTTGATCTCCTGATTGCATTGTGATTTATTTTCAACAGGTGTACACTTTGACACAAAGAATCAGAGCTGAAATTGAGTGTGTTGGGTTCCATTAATTGAACTAGACCATATTTGCAAAAATTATTTGTTCAGAAAGGTGGTAGACAGCACTTCAAATCTGATCTGGCAGATTTAGTCCAAATTGTTAATGCCACACTTTGTGGAAAGTGATAAACAGCTGGGAGTAATCAAATAAGACTGAACAAAACTTGAATCTTTTTTGACGAGCAGTTGTGATGTAAAGTGAAAAAGATATTGGGTATGGAGTTAGCAGATTTGGTTGTAAATTTGAAGTCTGTTTCATGTATTAGATGCTTGATTTTGAGAAACTTCCTTAACCTCTCTGAACTCCAGTATTCTCAACTGTAAAATGAAGTAATAATGCCTATCACAGAGTGGTTTTGAAGGCCTTAAATTGCTTTTGCATATTAAAGTACCTAGCAAAGACCTGGGGTACAGAAAGCTTTCAATAATTGACTATTGGATAAAAATATGAATGAGTTTAATTTGACTGTTGGGAAACACCTTTTTCCCAGATGAAACAACCATGACTTGCAAAACATGGGGGGCAATGGCTGAGATGAAGACAGAGGGGCATGGCCAGTCTAGTGCAGACAGTGTGTTGAAGTCCTTATGGAGTGTTTACAGAATGCCTGCCCTGTCTTCAGGTAAGAAGATCCTTCCCAAATCTCCCCTTGGGTTCTCAGTGTCATACTGGGCCGCTCAGAGCCCAAGGAAACTCCCCAGACTCTTGAAATTATTTGTTTCAATAACCATGAGATGAGCTCCGGCAAAACAGGGAAAGCATAAATTGCTTCTCTACAGATTAATCAAATGTAATCCAATCTCACTAATAATAACCAAAAGCTTCCTATGCACCAAGATACTACTAAAAATCAATATACATGTCAATAAATGCATAATGTAGTGCTGCACAAAGCAACAAATAAAGCATATGATAAAACAGAAGAGTTAACAAAGTTTTATTTGCTCAATGAGATAAAGAAGTAAAGAGGAAGACGGTACTTTTCTTGGATGACATTATGTTTGAAGGGCAGGGGTTCCCATAAATGGAGATGTTCGAAAGCATTAGAATTTCGGGTCTAGAGTGAGTGAGCAGAGGCATGAAATCATTAAAAAAAATAGAACCCCTCCTAAGCAGACATTCTCAATGCAGCTTTGGTACCTTCAGCCTCTTCTTTCACTCCCTTTTATCCCTTTTATCTTTAATTTTTTTTTTACCTAGAATTCCCATACAACCAACATCTGCATTTGCATCCTTTCCTGGTCTCTCCAGTCAGAAGGAAATATATTCCATAAGGTCAATGAGATTAGATTGCCCCTAGGGAAGATTTGCACTGTACAAGAGGAACCCTTGGAATGGAAAATGAAATGAAACCATATTCCATAGTTTTCCCAAATCGAATGGTTCTGGGTGAAGGCTATGTTGGAGGCAGGGCAGTGGAGCGTGGGGGATGGGACAGAATGCTTTCCACATGGCCCACTGGGAGCTGGCTGTATCTCCAGAAACAACTTAGCCCTGCGCTTTTCCCAAATGAAGGCTGCTAAAAAGGGCTGGCTTCCTCACAAGGGGCTAAATGAAGCCACTGAGTGCTCAACAAAAATGGACTTTAACATTTTTATAAATTTCTTTCTTTTTTTTTTCAGAGAGAGTCTCACTGTGTTGCCCAGGCTGGTCTCAAACTCCTAGCCTCAAGCTATCCTCCTGCCTCAGCCTCCCAAGTAGCTGGGACTACAGGCACTTGCTACCACCCCCAGCTTTTTATCACTTTTAAACAGCAAGATTCCAGGTTGATTTGGTAGCCATCATCATGAAGAGGCTTTCCTGAAGAGGCCAGGAAGAGGGGTGGTGCCCGTGGTCCACCAGGGGTCATGAAAGGTTGTGTGTCAGGAGCTGAAGGGGACAGAGGGGTGCTGTTACGAAGTCCGCTCTGAATGTTAATTCCATGTTCCAAATTTGTTCACAGAATATCTGACAGAGAAACCATTCTTACATTTCTAAGATACCAGGTTGAGATTCACACGAGCCTTCACTTCCTGCCCTTCATTGCAGTATCCATGTACTTCATTAAACTACTGTCATAGAGGATGACTGCTTTTCAGTTCTGGGTGAAGTGACAGCTAAATATAATGGAGCATAAATCAATCTGCAAACATCTGCTCCTGGGGCCTTTGGAAGGAAAGGTGAGGGAAGTGTACATACATATGTAAGCTCTCTGTAGCAAGACTGAATTTACCACAATGCTCCCGTATCCTTTGGAGATCCCAGGACATGAAAAATCCATTGTAACAGGACACAGGAAACCCTGCCTCTTCAGGGTCAGCCTTCAAATCATTGCATCAGGAAACATTTCATTAAAGTTTTCTAGTAGAGGAGGTAACCTTGTATTTTAAGTAAAAGAACATAACCTAAAGCATATGTCGGCACTAATACTTAACGGAAGAATATATTATTAAATATCTGTTCAAAAATAACCTTGGTTCTACCAAGAAAAGTATATTATGGGACACTGTATAACTGTAGCCCAAGCACAAGACTCAAATGTCAATGTTCATGACTTTTTTTGTGTTTGTTTGCCTCTCTCTTTGTCTTTGACTCTCTCTCTGAAGAGAAGACAATTTAGGTGGTTTTAAAGCTACAGTCCTCACAAAAGGTTTATGCTCATCTTTTCACTGATGCTCCTCAGTGCACTGTTGTGCATTTCGTGTCTGTTTCATCCCATCAGCATGCCAAAAGAAATCAATTTATAAGCATTACAGACTTTCTCTCTGAGTTAATGAAAATAAATGCTAATTCATGGGAAAATTGCAAACATGACACAAGGTACAGGTAATATATTTTAACGCATGTTGTGGAAGTATGCTGAACCATACGAGCTGGGCTCATAGTTTTATCTACTGTGGGTATAAAAGCCCTCGGTACATTTGCTAGGAAATATGGGGGCAATTCAGGAGGGTGCTTTGCTACAGAGCGTGCATTTTATGTTTGTCTTCCTAAATCTTGCCAATAGATACCGGTTATAAGCCTCAGGATAAATTTGCAATAGAATTTTCTGTCTTACTAGAAAATCAAATTGGCAAAGCTCTTGGCTAGTAGATAGGGTTTGGGGATTGCACAATCTTAAGGCTGAAAATGAGTTTGGAGTACACACCTATTATGATCTGTTTCAAAATCAGGAATACACAAACTTAATAAAGGAGAGAAAGTAAAAATCCTGCAGGACACATATCACAAGCCAAGAGCAAAGATGTTTTTCTCATTCTTGAACCGAATGAAGCAAGCCTAGTTTACAATGACCACTGCCTCTACTCTCACAATGCTACTATGCTTGTAACCTCTGCAATAAGAGCTCAAATTTGGAGGACAGATCTGGGTTTAAAGTCAATGCTATCAAATCCTGAACAAGTCACTTGTTCTCTGATTCCTCAGTGATAAAACCTATCCACATGATTTTTGTGATTACTAAATGTGACACAGTAAATGATGTCCTGACTCACTGTGAGTGCCAGCTGCTTTTCACTCTGTATCTCCTGGTGGGAAATTAGTCATACTTGCTCTTAAGGTACCAAAAAAAAAAAAAAAAAAGCAGTTCAATTAGTAATTGTTGAGCATTTACTATGTGCTAGAAAATGGTCTAAGTATAGGGATATAATTGTGACGACTATAACAATAAGAAGAAATAACATTTATCTAAGAGTGCCAGACACTAATCTAGGTACTTGATATAGTATTAAGTCTGCCTTCCAGGATCTTACAATTTAATGGGCATATAGGTGAGAAAATGGACAGAGGCTGTACAGTACGATGAGGGCTAAGACAGAGTTTGTTCAAGGGCCTAAGTGATCATATTTCTATGGTCAATTAATCAGAACTTGAGAGGAGGAGGAAGATTTCTTAGAGAAGATGGCATCATTGTGACCTATTTATGGGAAAGAGATGGCCTTACTTTCTGAATTTTTGAGTGGTGAGATAAAAGACTTAGCAGATTGTCTACTGTGCCCAGAAAAATGGTCTTTAGATCATTAGGGTAAGAACGTGTGTGGGTGTGTGTCTTGGCACAGGGAATGGGGTGGATATGCAGATATAGAATACTCAAGACTGGCAGTCAATGGAATGGCTTCATACAGAGAGAATGTTTCCTCTATAAATCAAATGAATAACCAAAAAATAAGGGAAGCCCTAGTAAACAAAGAAACTATGAGAATTAGAGTGTTAGAACAAGAACATGGGTAACGTGCCATTTGAAGAAAGGCTGGCTGCTGTAGAGGAAAGCCCCATAAAGTCACTGAAACATGAGCAAACTAATGAATTGGTACTTGTGGTGGATGGTATTACTTGCCCACAATTCTTTGTTCACTCCTTACGCTTGCCATGACTTCCCTGCCCCATTGGCTCTGATCTTGAACATTACTTGCTTTGGCCAATGGAATATAAGCCATTTTGCTGTGAACACAGGCTGACATATACGTATGCAGTTTGGCATGGCTGTTATACTTCCAGCATCTGCCATGAGAAGAGCACGCCCCAGATACCTCTTTAACAGGGTGACTCACATGTGGAGGATCCCAGAACCTTAACTGAAGCAGAGCCATCTCAGTCAGTCCATAGGCCTGTCCACAGGAAAAAATTATAGCTATGTTAATCATTAAAAACCACTTAGATGGCCAGGTGCGGTGGCTCACGCCTGTAATCCCAGCACTTTAGGAGGCCAAGGCGGGCGGATCACAAGGTCAAGAGATTGAAACCATCCTGGCTAACACAGTGAAACCCCATCTCTACTAAAAATACAAAAAAAAAAAAAATTTGCTGGGCGTAGTGGCGGGCCCCTCTAGTCCCAGCTACTTGGGAGGCTGAGGCAGGAGAATAGCATGAACCCAGGAGGCAGAGCTTGCAGTGAGCTGAGATCGCACCACTGCACTCTAGCCTGGGCGACAAAGTGAGACTCTGTCTCAAAACAAACAAACAAACAAGCAAACAAACTTAGATTTGGGGAGCTTTTTATTATGTAGTATTATTGCAGAAAAGAAATATAACTAATGAAATATCCTTTTGAACAAATATTCTTTATTGTTTCATTGTATTTCTTTAGAAAAGAGGCTGAGTGATATGGCATGGAAGAGCAAAGAAGGTGCTCTACTGGTGGCAGTGTCTAGCTTAGATATTTCACTTAGAAAAATCAGATGTTCGGAATTACCTGAACTAACGTTCCTTAGTAGCTGCTGAGTCAGATTTTTTGAGTACCATGTTTAAAAGTGAAACCTTAATTCTGCCACTTTCTCACCAAGAAAACGTTGGGCAAATTACTTGACTTTTCTTGACGTACCTTTGTCTTCTCATTTGCATATAAAATAGTATTTCTTTTACAAGGTAATGAGGATTAAGATAAAGGTACAGTGCTTAGGACAGTTTCTGGCAAATAGTAAATTGTTAAAAATTAGGTATCACTGTTCACAATAGTAAAGACATGGAATCAACCTAAATGCCCATCAACAGTAGACCAGATAATGAAAATGTGGGGCATATACACCATGGAATACTATACAGCCATGAAAAGAATGAGATCATATCCTTTGCAGCAATATGGATGGGCCTGAAGGTCATTATCCTAAGCAAACTAACACAGGAACAGAAAACCAAATACCACACGTTCTCACTTATAAGTGGGACCTAAACACTGAATACACATGGACACCAAGAAGGAACAATAGACACTGGCACCTACTTGAGGGTGAAGGGTGACAAGGGGTTAAGGATTGAAAAATCCCCTATCAGGTCCTATCCTAATTACCTGGGTGACAAAATAATCTGTACACCAAACCCCCACAACACGCAATTTACTCATGTAACAAACCTGCACATGTACCCCTGAACCTAAAAGTTCAAAAAATATATACACACAAGAAATCAGACATTTCTAGATCATAACTCTTCCATACCTATGTTGTTAAATTTTTAGAATATTTCATCCAACCTTCTTCTTCATTCCACTGTGTCTCTTTTGTGTGCTGCCATATGACCTTTTAGTAGCCCTAGAATAATGGCACCCTGAAGAAGTGCCTGGATTTCTACTCTTTAATTTGGGTGGGATTTTAAGGGCCCCAAAAAATGGTTTTTGGTATCTTCATTGGTCATTTATTTATTTATTTTTATTTCTAAAGAGACAGGGTCTTATTATGTTGCCCATGCTGGTCTTGAACGCTTGGACTCAAGCAATCCTCCCACCTTCGCCTCCCAAAGTGCTAGGATTATAGGCGTGAGACACCATGCCCAGCCAATTATTTAAACTTACTGAATAAACAATGTTAAAATCAAGTGACAGCTAGTTGACCACTTGAGAAGACCAGTTTCTGAGATTAATTTTGTACTGTTGCTGATCTGGAAACTCTGAAAAGAAGAAAATGTGGCTGTAGCTTTCTTTAATGGAATTTCCTCTGGCAAATATTCTCTTGAATTGCATAGCAGTATTTAATTCACAAAATGTCAGCAAGAAATAGTGTTAGCTCACTTGGCCCTCCAGAAGAAACTGTTTTGTCTAAGATCAGGTATCTTAATGACAGAGGCTTTTTATTAATGTATATTCCTAGGCAGTGCAGCCACATGTAGTCACTATATAGGAAGGTTATGTTTCAGAAATATGAGTGCCTTATAATAAAGATATTTTCTTCATGAGTCAATGTTCCTAAAATATATGCTGGGTAATCCATGATCCACTAAATCCATGAAGTAATGGGTCTGAGATATATGCCATAAACCACAGCAATTCCTTGATGGGAAAACTCGATGTAGATTTGTATATTTCCCTGAATGTCAAGGGTGGTCAGGATGACTAAAGTTGACTTTTTTTCACTTTTCCCCTTTCCTTTCACAAAATAGACAAAGTTAACTCTACCCATTATTTCAGAAGAAAAAGTTACTTATTAAAAAACCCTTCTGCAAAAAAAGAAGCAATAAAAACAATTTCTTAGTTAGAAATGTGGCAAAACATGTTGTGATAATCCCCCCAACACACACACACACACACACACACACAGACACACACTAAAACTATTCATGTACATTCTTATCTATTATTTCAATTATAGAAATGGGAAAAATTGTTCACTTTGATGGCAAAAGGCAATAATACAAACTCAAGACCAATTAATTTCAACATAAATTATATTTTCCTTAGAAAGAGTCATACCCTCACCAGTGATATTCCTTCTGGAGGCACAAGTGAAGTTACTAAAGAGGCAAATACATAAACATGCACATATATACTCCAAGAACCTTAATAACCAACTGGCTGAAGCTTTTCATTCTGTAGCTGATTAGACAGAGAGCTAAAGTATTTAAATGCCATCTACGGTAGTTCTAAAATAAGTCCACAAGTTTTTATAAGCTCCACTCAAATGGTGGAGCCTGAATTCCCTGTCCTTGAGGGTAGAGCAGATTTAGCAACTTATTAATATTTTTAAAAAATAGAACGCGGCAGAAGTAGCGGTACAGAGCTTGTGAGACTAGGTCAGAAATAGCACAGCAGCTTCTCCCTGCTGTCTCTTGGATAGCTTGGTCTGGGAGTAGCCAGCTGCCATGTTCATGTCAACAGATAATTCTAACAGGGCCCCAAATTTCAGACTCACTAGTGGATCATAGATTACCCAGCATATATTTTAGGAACATTGCCTCATGGAGAAAACATCTTTATTATAAGACACTCATATTTCTGAAACATAACCTTCCTATAGAGTGGCTACATGTGACCAATTCTAACATGACCCCAAGTTTCCTACCCCCTGACGTGCATGCCCTGCCCCATGAGTGTCGGCAGAACATATGAACACCATCAGACATGCATGAACAAATAACCTTATATGGAAAAGGTGAAGGGACAGTTACCCCTTTGATTACATTATGTTATATAACACCGTCATAGCAGACTGGAAAAAGATTTTCCTGCAGCTGTTAAAGAAGTAAGTTGCCATGCTGCGAGAAGGCCACATGCTAGGACCTGAGGATAGCCTCCAAGAGCTGGGAGAGTTGCCTGGCCAACAAGCAACAAGAAAACAGGGACCTCATCCCTACAACCAAAAGGAACTGAATTTGACAAACAACCTGAGTGAACTTGGAGAGGGACCCTGAGCCCAGTTAGAACACAGCCTAGCCAATGTCTTGATTTCAGCTTCAGAAGAAACTCTGAGCAGAGGCCTCCATCTAACCTATGCCCTGACTCCTGACCCACGGAGACTATGAGATAACACATGTGTGTTCATTCGGGTCATTACATTTGTAGTACGTTGTTATAGAGCAATACAAAACTAATACTGAAAGGCACTCAGGCCTTCTGCCAATAACCAGTATCATATGAATGAACCATCTTGGAAGTGGATCCTCCAACCTCCATCAGACCCTCAAGGACTGCAATGCTGGCTGACGACTTAACTGGTATCTCATGAGAGACTCTAAGTCAGAATGGCACAACTAGGCTGCTGTATACATCCTGTTTGGTTAAAAATACATTATATAACATTTTAACATCTTCAGAGGCCTAGCTGACAGGATAAACTCCTCCTCCTATGGCTAGCAAATTCAGAGATAATAAACAACTCACCGATGACCAAAAATGCATATTTCCTATGCGAACCAGCCAATCTCAATCTCAAGTCCGTACCTCCAACCACCTGCTTTATTTGACACACACCAAGTCAATATTTTCCTGCCCTATACCAACCTAAGGCCAGGAAGGCGTCACACAACTAGAGACCACCCCTACAGTGCAAGAACCCCCATTATTCAAATCAGTCAGTGCTAAACTCTATCCCTGACCTGCTTTGCCTCTTCCACAGAAAACACAATAAAGACTCTGGGCCATAGTTTCTCCTCCCTTCTTTCCTCTGCCTCCTGACTTCTGGCGCTTCCCCATATGACCCTGTGTAGAGTGGCCTATCCACCTTTTCTGGGGAAATGCAAGTAATACATTCTTCCTTCAATGAATAAACCTCCCTGTGCCATCACTCAAAAAATTAAAATTCTGTGGATGCATTTCAACAAAGCTACTCCCTAATTTCTGATCCACAGAAATTATGTAAAATAAATGTTTACTTCTATGTTAAGCTGTAATTATTGGGATAATTTGTTACACAGCAATAGATGAGGAATGCACCATCTTTGCCACTACTCACTGACAGGGCCACAAAAGTGAATCGAGGTTACTGATCCTCCTGCATGTAGGATAAAGTAGGAAAAAGAGCACAGATTCTGACCTCAGACAGATCTCAGTTGGAATTAAAACACTGCTGTCCACTTTCTCTTTAGGCTTGGTCAAGTGCCTTTTTCCTCAATGAGTCTCAATTTCCTCATCTTTAAAATGGAAATAATACCAAAGTCATTAGCATTCTATGACATTTTTGAGAACTAAGCAAGAGAAAAGTTAAAAAGGGCTTATCATGGAATTAAAGTAAATATTAGATCTTTATTTGTAATCTTGTGTTCTTCTCACTGTCAGTGTGACAACCAAGTTAATAATTAGTTGGTAATACAAATAAATTTTGTCAGTCTTAAGATCCCTGACAACCTTTCTTTGTATAAGCAAGTAACATTTGAAGATAATGGTAAAGGCATCAGAAGAGGGAAACTCACAGGACACTGATATGCATAGAAACAAAGAGACCACCATCACTATCGCCATCTTGAAGAGTTTCAGTGTCCCTTCAGATATATTTTGTAATTTTTGGTTGTGGAAGTGAAGGGAGCCAGGTGGTTCAAATAGAGCCTGAGTGCTGTGTCAGAATACCACTGTGAGAAAAAGAGGAAAACACAGCACTCTTGTTTGCTCTTATACTTCTTATCTTTGCTAAAACCCATATCTCTCTCTTGCTATCTTTTCCTCTGTCTTTTCTAAGAGAAGTAATAAAAACATGAACAAATGCCAGTTGGCCCACTAATATATCCCTTCAGCTAATAAATCATGTCCATAAGCATATAGCAAGGATGATTCTCAAGGTTTATATCTACTTGAGAAAAAAGTTATGACATATTGAAAAGTTTAAAATTGTAAGATGAAGATATGGACAACTAGACCTCAATGTTAATAATGAAATCTCAAATAGGGGCTTCAGATAGGTTATTCTGAGATGGACTATACTCTAAAATCTTCATGAAACAAAAATTTTGAAAAAAATATTAAATTATAATGAAAATTTTGATATTCATCTTTTTAAAAATGTTGGAAATATGGAAATAGTGAAACTCCACCCCATCCTATACAATATACAAAATCAGTTTTTCTCTCATATGCTTTGTGTCATAAAAATTTTTTGGCTTAAGCAAATACCAAAAATTTTTCTTCCGTGTCTTCTAGAAGTTTCATAGTTTAAAATATAATGTTTAGGCCTATGCTTCATTTTAATTTGATTTTTGTATATGGTATAATTAAGTACAAATATTCTATTGTTTCAGCATCATTTATTGAAAAGCTACTCTTTCCCCATTAATTTACTTGGGCAACACTGTCAAAAATCAAATGACTGTACTGTATATGTCTATTTTTGAACTCACTATTCTATTTCAGTTACCTATATGTCTACTCTTATGTAAATACCATATCATCTTCATTATAGTAACTTTATCATGTTTTGAAATCAGATAGTGTAAGTAGTCCATTTTGCCATTTTCATTAAAAATCATCTTGGTTCTCTACTGCTTCTGTATTGTCATGTAAATTTAAGAATCAAATTGCCTATTAATTCTTACAAAAATTTTGTGTCAATGTTGACTGAAATGTTTTTGAATGTATATTTCACTGTGGGGAGAATAAATACCCTAATAATATATAGACTCCCAGTCCACAAACACAGTGTATGTCTTTATTGGTTTAGGTCTTCTTCAATTTCTCTCAGCAATATTTTGTAATCCTAAGGTAAATGTATTGCACACATTCTACTAAAGTCATCCCTAAATTATCACATTACGATGCTACCACAGCTGTTTTTTCAATTTCCGATTTTTCATTGTTAGTATATAGAAGTACAATTTACTTTTATATATAGACCTTGCATCCTCTGATATTGCTAAACATCCTTATTAGTTCTAGCAGTATGTTTGTTCAACTCAGAAATAGCAAAGTAATAATTCGTTATCTATAGTTTCTTCAAATCATTCATAATTGTACCTACCTCTTCTCTCTACATTAAAATCATTAGAAGTGTGCATAAAAACTAGAAAATGCCTGTTAAAAGAGAAGCTACTGCCTGCTGTCTACCAGAGGAATATATGTTTGATGAGAGATGCTTGGTTTGGGAAATCTGTTCTTGCTGTCAAATGCAGTTCTGGCTATATGCAAATAGAAATATGAACCTATTGCTCACTGCTTCCTGTGGTTCTGTGTGTCCCAGGAATGCCACTCGGACTGCCAGCCTCCATCTGGCTTCTCAATTAGAGCCCAATAGGACAACTGATTTTCTGTTGTTCTAATGAGAAGGCAATCAGTTATGTGTTTCTTTCCATCAAAACTTGATTTGGTTATGGAATAGTACGATTTTTATTATTGCTATTTTAATATGCCTGGGCTGTTTAGTATTTATAATCTTTATTCTTCATGCCTATCTCTTATCCCCTAACACATTTATAGCCAATTTTCTGAATTATCGAAGTTGATACAAGGAATAGTTACTTTTATATTGGGATTGTGAAAGAAAACCCGTTTAGTTCAATAAATACAGTGTTAAAAGGACATTACTAGGACATAATAATATAAGTTGAACTCCTATAGTTATACACCACGGAAAACTAGAGGCGACATGCTAAAAAGAATGTTAACTGGCTGCCTGTATTAGTCTGTTCTCTCGCTGCATAAGGTCATACATGAGACTGGGTAATTTATAAAGGAAAGAGGTTTAAGTGACTCACAGTTCTGCAAGGCTGGGGAGGCCTCAGGAAACTTACAATCATGGTGGAAGGGGAAGCAAATATGTCTGTCTTTACATGGCAGGAGGAAGAAGAAGGATGAGTGCCCAGCAAAAGGGAAAGCTCCTTATAAAACTGTCAGATCTCATGAGAACTCACTATCACAAGAACAGAATGGGGGAAACAGCCCCATGATTCAATTATCTCTACCTGGTCTCTTCTACCACAACATGTGGGGATTATGGGAACTACAATTGAAGATGAGATTTGGGTGAGGACACAGCCAAACCATATCATTGCCAATGATCTTTGTTTTGTAACCCTGTTCAAAGACAGGGCATAAAAGGAAAGTCTGAGAACTACTTGCACAATCTAAACCAATCATAATGAAATTAATGAAGCATCTGTGTTTCATTTTCTACTGTGTTCTTTAGAAGAGCTGCTAGACCTAAATAGTAAAATAGTTATAATAGGATTTTACCTCTTTTTCCACCCCATGCCTTTTGGGGAGATGATGGCCTCAAGGACATTGCCATGAGGTGAGAATAGAGAGATGAAAGAAAATTATTGACAAAAATGATTAATGCATTTTAAACTAATCCATAGCATAAGCATAAATGACATAGTATGCTTTACTATGTCTTTTCCTCTGAAGGAAATCTTAAACCATCGCCTTTGAGACTGACAGATTTATGTTGGTAACTTGGAGTCTGGATCCAACAGGTTAAATGAGATGAAGACACTCACTTAAGAGAATAGCAATGCATTGCCCGTATTACTATAAGTCCATATCTTTTTCTTAGACATAAGTGATTTCCATATCTAGTTAGCCATGTATCTAGATCTAGATTTGATGATATAGTATCTACATATGGATAGACAGATAAAATAAGCACACACATACACATGCTTTTTCTTCTAGTGTTAACTTTCTTACATATGGGGTGTGCCTAGGCTAGGGGTATTTATGTATGTATTTGTGTCTAATGAAAAAAACTTATTTCCATAAGGTTAAAATGTATTTCTGACTAATAAAATGAATTAGATACCTCAGTGATAGAAAGTCAAGCAGCTCATGGCTTCTCACTGGAATTTGATGTGAGTCAATCAAACAAGGAAACACTTGCCATAATTTCAATAGCTAGCTAGTGTTTCTGCAGTTGAAAAAATATCAGAATTCAGGATTCCAACAGCATTGGTCTTTGTAAAATGGTTTTGAAAGATGTGTCACATTACTTCATATAGAAGCATACCTAAAAACAAGTGAATGTAGCTTTGAATCAATAAGAAAACAAGGACAAAATATATACAATAAATTGGTGTAGATGAACTTCTGAAAGCCATCTCCAGAGGGCAATAAAAATAAAATGACAGAAAAGTACCCTGAATATTATGACTGAATCAGAACGAAAGACAGGTTTTCTTTGATTTTTTATAAAATAATTTGGTAAGAATAATTTAGCACAATGCACAAACCCAAGTACAGTGTGACTATAAAGTAATGAAACCTATTTAATCAATCTCACATACAACTGTGTTTCCATTCAGATGCTATAAATTGAAAAGTGTCAACTTGCCTAGGAATCTTTATGGCATCTATGCATAAGCAGACCCTTTACTGGGATGTTGATTTGCTCTATTCTTAGTTTCTATTGGATCTATTATGTATTTTCCAGTCAAGCTTAAAATAGGTCACACTGAAACTTTAATGAGATGCCTTCTCCTAAGGAACTTCTCTCTAATGACTTCAAGTCCACTTTTCTAACCAAAGAACAGGAACAATTCTTTACACCCAAACATTCAGATTCTTTTAGTTAATAAATTGATTATCCAGATGTTCTTCTCCAAGTGAGGCCAGATCTTTGAATGCTACTAATTATTTTCGCATGCTTCACATCACATAGGCAAAACAGTTTCATGTGGTAGTACATGGATACAATCGTGAGCCTTATATGGTTTAAATAAACTTTGGGATTTTCTTCCCTCAAGTGGAGATTTAAAATTTCTGAAATTCAGTTCTTTTGAATTCTATGATGATCTTTGAAACCTGACTAAATTTTACCTGAAGAAAATAGCAGAAGCCTATATTTTGGTCATCTGCTGCTAGGTAAATAACAAGAGCAATATTCTTGGCAAGTCTAGCTCGGGAAAGTCATGTCCAATCACATCTGATTATATTCAGGAAGTCTGGAATTTAAATGGTTTGAAAACTAATGTCTGCAATTAAATAATCAGATAAGTTGGCAAATTAACAGTATCCTCTAAATTACCTCCTCAAGTAATTGTAACATTTATAATCAAATAAATTTGCAGAAAATATTTTTGCATCTTTGCTTTTTGACCTGCATCTTAAAGTGATGGCTCACCTGCTTTGATGAGTGAGAAGTCCTCATAGTCCATTAACTCTTCAATTTTTTGGTTCTAGAGCAGGTACCAAACCTTGCAGATTTCAGTTTTTGTATTTTGTTTTTTACCTTTTTTGATCTTTCCCTACAAGCCTTTCTGCATATTTCTTAGCTAAAAGGAGGGATATTACATGTTAAAAATAAACCGATACAGGAATCATGAGGATTTACTTCAATAGGTAGTCTTCACTAAAAACCACTGATTATGCCTGTGGTCCCTGCTTTTATTTAGTTTGATCACTTTTTCTGATATTTGCTTCTGAAAAATACTGTATCTTTCAGAAACAGTATGGGGTTATGATCAGGAAATTATTAAGACGTCAACTCAGCTTGTTCTAGTAACCTAACAAGGGTTCTACCTCTCCAATGATACAGGAAACCTTGCACAGGAGAAGAAAACAATCTGCGGGTACATCTCTGAAGAGAGACTAGGAACCCTTTCTTCTTCATGTAGAAAACTAGTTGATTAACTATTAAAAGCATCAGCAATTTTAGTGAAAGTTTTTAATTATATCAATCATATATGGCCCAGAAGTTAGTTCATGTGGTAACTCCAAATGTCTATAGACTGTTTCCCAACACACACAACACTCCATTGGTAACCCTGAGCATCAGTGCAATTAAACCAGAATTGGCAATGCTATAGGGCTTAGAGCATATACGTTATTGCTTACTTCATGGTTTAAGTCTTAGACCTATCATTTTCTAGTTATGTAACTTTGTTCAGGTGATTGCCTCTTTCTGTTTCCTCATCTATAAAATAGATAATAATACCTATTTTGCTAAAATGATATAACAAGATAACTTGTATTTCTTAGTGCCCTAGTGACCAGGACTTAAAACAATCTTCCTACAAACCATTCTCAATGTGGCAAATACAGCTTTTATAAACATTGAAGTCATCTCATGCCGCCCCTCTGCTCAAAATTCTTTAATGGATGTCCCCTCAATACTTTCAGAGTGAAAGTGAAAGTCCTGACAATGACCCAGAAGACCCTGCACTATCTGTCCTCATTGCTGTCCTCATTTTCACTTCCTATAACCCTCTCCTGGCTCAGGCTGCTCTGATGGCCTGTTCTCCTTGATTCTTCACAAACCTTTTAACCATGTTCCTGTCTCAGAACCTTTGCACTGTTCCCCTGCAGGGAATAACCTTCCTCCAAACAGCCACACAGCTCGCTTCCCTCCTCCTCCAAGTCTTGGCTCAGTCGCCACCTTCTCAGTGTGGCTCCATTTAAAACGACAGTCCTTCTCTTAGCCCGCCTGATTCCCTCCATCCTGTTCTGTTTTTTTCTATAACACCTGACCCTCTCTAATATACTCTATCATTGATTTGGTATGTTATTTATTTATTTCTTCCCTCACTAGAATGTTGCATCATAAAAATATATTTTTTGTTATTGTTGTCAGCTTTGTTCACTCATTTATCCCCTACACCTACAAGAGTGTTGGGCATAAAGTAGGTGCTCAAAAAATAATTGATGAATGAATAATTAGTAAGTGGTAGTGAGTTTTTGTGTTAGTACTTGGCCTAATTTACTTTCTTATGACTTAGTTCATAGCCACTTCTTGTCTCATTCTTCTCCAGAGTGCCACATATGGCAGGGTAATCATTCTTCCCAAGGAAGTGCAGCCTGGTTGTGAGCCCAGACAGCCTCCAGCTACCTCGGAACATGATCATTTCCCATTTCTCCACTTTTACAAAATAGCTGCGCAGCAGTATGCCTTTGAGTGAGCATTCAAGAGTCTCCAAAGAACACTGCTTTTTTTTTTTTTTTTGTAGTCTTGCTGTGGAGGGGAAAAAAAATCTGCACAAAACTTGATCTTGCCAAAGGTCACAATTTCTCTCTCTTTTTTTTATGCCGTGCAATATAAAGTCAGCTCAGGATCTACTTTTCAACCATAGCTGACAGTGCCTGGGTCCCTCTGTCTCCACCAGACACTGGGACCATTGGCTATGAGTTAAGCCTCTGACACACTATGCCCAGCTTAACTGCTGGTAATGAGAAAGGAAGAGTCACATCACAGGCAGACGATGTGCTCCTGGATGGAACTGAACATACAAAGGATGTTGGAGGTAAGGTAAATAGTGAAGAGTTTAAAGATTACTTTCTCTAAAATAATATTCTGCCAATTACCTCTTTTCTTCTCTTCCCTTTTCCTATAAATGCAAGGAGCATAAATTAAGTTGAGGATGATGACAGATGGTTTCAGAGAGAAAACATGAACAACAGTTGCTTTGTTTTTATTTGGGCAGACGCGATGGGAGAGGCTCATGCCACAGCATGAGAGGGTCAGGTATGGCTGCCGAGGAATGATTCACAGTATTCTAATGAGACTCTCTTGGATTAAAAATAGATGACTGCACATGGAAACGACACTGCTCGACTCTTAAGAATTGAGAATAAACAAAACCACCTTGCCCAGCAACTGACTTGAAGAGGGTACTTCCCTAAGTTACCACTTTAAGTTTTAAATTACAGAAGAGCACACGGCTGTGTATGAATACCGATGTATGAAATGACGGTGGTGTGCGCTTCTTCAAAGGGCATAAGTTCCAAGCCCGCACCCTCCCCAGTGAATGCCTGAAACCACCATCAATTGGAACATTTCTATTCTTGTCTTCCATCCACAAATTTAATGTCTTTCCATCTTAACTAAGTACTTATCACGCACTGTGGCCGTAACTTTTGTGGTTTGAGGTGTGACAGCCAAACTAGCCTGAATTTCTTTTTCTTCCTTCACAATTTCATGTATAGAAGATTCATTCTAACTGTGGATCTCAGCAACCTCAGCATAGGACGTTTTTTTCTTTCCTTATTAAATATTTGCACTTCGGGCTCATTACCAAGTAATACAAGAGTTACTTGAAAACAAGCACTGTGATACCACAATAGTCGATCCAATCACTGATGGCTACTGAGTGACTCATGGGTGGAGAGCATCTACAGCTTGCATTTATTGGACAAAGGGATGATTCCCGTCCCAGGCAGAGTAGAGCCGGAGGGCACGAGGTTTCATCATGCTATGTAGAATGGTGGGTGATTTAAAACTTATAAATTGTTTATCGCTGGAATTTTTCATTTAATATTTTTGGACTGCTATTGACTGTGGATAACTGAAACTGCAGAAGGCGAAATTGTGACTGGGGGAACTACTATATTCCAACAGCGCAATACCTGTAAGCATGTGGAAACGTAAGTCAGCATAATACTGGTACAGTGTATCGATTTGCTTGCCAACCTTGTGAGTTAGTAAGGTACTAAGTTCATTCATAATTGCAAACTATTAAACTTCCTCTATGGGTAGCATTGCACTATACTTTGGGGGAAAAGATGCAGGAAACTGTCTTTCCCTCCAGGGAAGTCACAGATGAATGTGGGAGAAAGACAAGAAATAGAATGACTTATCATATATTGTGGTTATAATCAATGACAAGGTAAGTTTCTGAGTGTTACGGGAACATAAAGAGACATTGGGGGCTGGATGCAGTGGCTCATGCCTGTAATCCCAGCACTTTGGGGGCCAAGATGAGCGGATCACAAGGTCAAGAAATTGAGACCAGCCTGGCCAACATGGTGAAACCCCATCTCTACTAAAAATACAAAAATTAGCTGGGCATGGTGGTGCACGCCTGTAATCCCAGCTACTCAGGAGGCTGAGGCAGGAGAATCGCTTGAACCCAGGAGGCAGAGGTTGCAGTGAGCTGAGATGGTGCCACTGCACTCCAGCCTGGTGACAGAGCGAGATTCCGTCTAAAAAAAAAAAAGATACCTTGGAGATGCAGATCTCAAGTAGAAAGGCGAAGAATGCTACATATGCTACATGTTTCCAAGAGGATGTTACTTTGTCACCTTGAAGAATGCCTAAGTTGGAGTTAGCTAAATGGAGGTGTGGTTGAGTGAAAGGAGACATGATTAGCAAAAGAAAGAGCTTGAGCCAAGAGGTGAAGGCAAGAAAGTGTATCCTGAAGGACACAGAAGGGACAGAGGCAGGAAGGCTTTCTCTGGTATCCTAAAGAGTTTGGGGTTGACCCTGGACAGAGAGCTGCTAGGAGAACTTGGGTAAGGCAAAGACACACGTATTACATTTTAGAAAAAATGATATCACTGGCAATACGGAAAATGTATCAGAGTTGAAGCCACTGGGTACATCATGGTTCAAGTCCCTGAGAATGAGAACTGAGACCTAAGGGGGTGGCAGGTAGAGGGGAATTCATGATGAACTCATAGTTTGAAATATGTTGAGTTCACATATTCAGAGAAATGTTTAGGGTAGTGGGAAAGACAAGATTTGGGCATAAGAGAGAGAAGAAAAATGTGAGAGAGTTGAGGTTATGCAGTGCTTTATCATCGCATGTATAGTCTCTTGACACACTCTTTCTTTCATGTCTTAGCTGACTAGAAATAAACTTCACGAGGGTGGGAATTTTGCTTTATTTCTTTATTTCCACCATCTAGAACCGTGCCTGAACCACAGGGAGCACTCAGGAAAAATTTACTGAAAAGATGAATTATTCAGAATTGTAGTTGAAAAGATGTCTTCAGAGGAGTTTACTTCTTATATGCAACGGACATGAATTAGGGCATAGAGTGAAACTGTAGGCAAAGCATTGAGTGGATAATGTCATTTGATGCCAAAAAAAGAAGCATTGAGGAATTAGGAAGAACAAGAGATAATGAGGTCCTAGATGACAATGGAAGCAATTGTGGAAAACTGCTTTAAATGTCATAGAGCACTAAGAAGGAATTCATAAATGACCTCATAAAGAAGTCCACTGTGGTTTCCCTGCAGAGGTGAGAATAAAATCAGAGTGCTAAGGATTGAGAGATTAAGAGGAGATGATGGTATTATTCCTCTTTTCAGACAATTGAGAGAGAGAAGAGAACAGCAGTAGCCGTTGCCAGAAATATTGAGTAAGGGATAATTTTGTCTATGTTTTTACATTCTTATTTAGAGCTGTTAAGTTATGATTAAGTAAGAAATTAGTAGTGAAGCTGAGGTTGAAGACAGGACAGAGTGGTAACAGGAGGAAGAAGATGTACAGAGGGTGTAAGACCAGATCTGTTTGGTTTCCAGCTGTAACCTGAGTTCCATGCAAGCACTGGCTACATCATACACACTCAGTAAATCATTATTAATTGAATGAATACATTTTTGAATGAGATAATGATGAAACAAGTGAATACACATGGGTCAGAATCAGGAAACAGGTAGAATAGGAGCTTTGACTGGTGGGGAACGGGGGCTTGTCTGTGTCTTTGTCTTACTTCTTCCAGGCAAACACAGCTTGACTCCCATGCGTTTTTGTTCTTTTCTGGATATTAAGGGGCTAGTCGCTTTCTGGGCCCTAAACCCACACCTTTGGTGTTCTTCTCTCTGCACTTACATACAATTAGACATGATGTGATCACACATCTGTCTCCACTTTCCTTCTCCTCCAGCCTAAGTTTTTTAGTTCCACTTAATTCCACCATGCCTTGAATGACTCATTTTATTTTATTTTCATGTATACATCCTCATCTCACCCTCTTAATCAACTCACCCACATTCCACCTGGTCTCCCTATTCCACCTCCTCTTCCTATTCCACCTCTGAGCATTGCATAGATTATCTGAGATTTCAAGGCAACCTTTCTGCCTGTTTTGCAATTAAACTTGTCTCTTATAAATGCATGAGAAAACCTCACCTCCTTTATGAAGTTGTCAGAGACTCCTTATAAAATACTAACTCAATGGTATAACTCATCTTCTATTTTTATGAGTGGATTAGCTTCAGATGGTTTTTCCATGGAGACACACAGGATGTATAGTATTTACTTGCATAGCACACTCCTCATGAGGACTCCTTGGAGTGCTCATCTTTTCCCCGAGCACTTGAAGTAAATTCTCCTTTTTTCCTCCTATTCATAATGAATATGAATTATTTTATAGGAATAACATTAAATCATCTCTAAGTTAGTACTTTTATAAATTCTAACGTAGCTATTAGTAACAAATATTTTTAAAAGAATCACACCAGTACTCCAGACTCTTTGAATAGGTTAGAGCACAATTAAGATAGAGTTAAATATTCGAACAGACAGAAAGCTTCTCCCTGTATGGCTGCAGACTGTAACCTTTCTGACCAGCCATCTTTTCAGTTTGAATTTCTGGTGACGAGGGGATTTTGACAAGGTGTCCCTTCACTAAGTTAACCACAAATCATATGACAGCAACTCAAAGATTATGCCTTATTCTTAAGTACAATGTGGCTAATATTGATTTATAATAGAGAAGTTGTATTCGTTATCTATTAATCATTGCATAATAAATTACCCAATGACAGAGAGGCTTAATGTATTTATTAAAACTGTCTCATACAGTCTCTATGGGTCAGAAATCCAGGAGGAGCTTACCTGGATGATTCTGGTTCTAGCCGTCTCATGAGGTTTCAGTCAAGATGTCAGCAGGGCCTGCAGTCATCGAAAGGGTCCACAGGGGCTGAAGATGAGCTTCCAGGGGGCTCACTTTTCATGTCTGACAAGTTAGTGCTGGCTTTTCGTAGGAGGCCTCAGTTCCTCACCATGAGGCCTCTCTTCCCTCCACCCCCATGAGGCTTCTGGAGTGCCTTCATGTTATCTAGCAGGTGACTTTTCCCGGAAAGTGTTGCAAGAGGGCAAGGCAGAAGTCTCAAAGTCCTTTACGTTCAGCCTGAGCTCACACGCCATCATTCCTGCAATGTCTTGTGACTTACACAGGTCAGCTTAATTCAGTATGAGAGGAAACCACACAAAAGCCTGAATACCAGGACCTGGTGATTGATGGGTCTTCTTGACCTGGGTTTTGCAGAACGGATGTAAGAAAGAACTACATGTATGCCTATAGAGGTATTCCTGGGTATGTAAGTATTTCTAGATTATGTGTTTGTGATGGTTACTTTTATCTGTTAACTTGACTGCATCACAGGGTGCCCAGATTAAACATTATTTCTGGGTATGTCTGTGAGGGTGTTTCCAGAAGAGATTAGCATTTGAATCAATTGACCCAACAAAGCAGATTGCCTCCCCAGTGTAGGTGAACAGCATCTAACATAGGTGGTGGAAGGAGGAATTTGCCTGTTTTTATTTCTGCCTGCCTACTTGAGTTGGAACATTGATCTTCTGCTCTTGGACTGGAAATTACACCATCTGGGATTACCCAGGCTCCTATTGACTCTGTTTTATATATCTGTTTTACTATTAGGATTCCTTTTATATTAAAATGCTTTGTTTACCTCAAACTTTTTACATTTTTATTACTTATCTTAGTGCCTTCACTGCAATGAGTGCTAAATATTTACCAAAAATAAAGAAGAGACATCGATATACATATTTTGGCATACTTATTTTCTACATTTATTTTCAAGCATTTCAGGGATAGTGAAGAGTCCAGATCAGTTTGCATTCAGCCAAGTCTGTTGGCTATATTTACTCCAAATGCCCATGCATGATTTCAAGGGCATAATGGATATTGCAGGGACTTGGAGTCCTCTTCCAAGAAAACTGGAACCCCTGCCGGGATGTGGATAGCAGCTGTGTAGTCCTGACAACAGGGACTGTGTTGTATGGCTGGATTAGATGTTCATTAAGGGAAAGTGGTGTATATGAGCATTATACTCAAGATTTACCACTAATGCTTTCCAGACCCACAGGAATCTTCTGCACTTGTTTTTCTCCACTAACTTTAAGAGACTTAAAATCAGTCATGGGAAGTCAGAGACCAGTCCCGTGTCTCAAAGATGTGGAGATTTTGGCATCTATCCTTCTAACTGACTTGCAGTAGAAGAATAGCCTAACAAAACCTTGTTCATGTTACACGTGCTTATTTGCCCTGAACACAGATACGTAATCCAGAAAAATGACTGCAAGCACACTGGTACAAGGTTCAGCAACTTGCACCCGATTGCAGTGACATTGTGCGTAACCGGCTAGCAAAGACTTGGGAGCCCAGGGGCAAATCATTTAATGTATCCATGTCTCTTTTGCCTCCCTGCCTTGTAAAACTAGAGCGATGATGGCTGGTATGTCTTACAGGACTCTTGTGACAAATGGCTAATAAAAATCCAAGCAAAAGCACTGTGCAAAAAAGGGGACTATAGGAGGCACGGTGTAACATGATGACAGAGCCCAAGAGACCCAAGCGCTTTGGGGATAATTAGCAGATTTTGCCAATATCTTCAATGTCACTAAGGTCTGAGTAACCACAACTTCAAGAAGTTCATTCTGTGGTTGACTCAGGTACAGACTCGTTCACTTTATCAGGATCCACTTTATTACTTTTTTTGATAGCAAGACCAATGTTGGTCAATTGAGTCAGGTCATATGGTAGCAGGGCCAATGAAACATAAGGAGTCAGGTCAACCAAAAGGATGAATTCAGGCCTGTTTGGTCACACTGATGGACTTTGGCCCTGGTATCTTTTTACTCTGCTTTATTAATAAAGATATTTACATTTTTCTGGTAGAGAAGAGGGCTGATTCTCAACTAGAATGTTTTCCAGACTGTTTTGTACACAAGATATCTCACAGGGTGTAGTGGCTCACCCCTATAATCCCAACACTTTGGAAAGCTGAGGCAGGTGGATCACTTGAGGCCAGGAGTTCAAGACCAGCCTGGGCAACATGTTGAAACTTCATATCTACTAAATACAAAATATTTAAATACACAAAAATTATCCAGGCATGGTGGCGCACACCTGTAGTCCCAGCTATTCGAGAGGCTGAGGCAGGAGAGTCGGTTGAACCTGGGAGGCAGAGGCTGAAGTGAGCCAAGATTGTACCACTGCACTCCAGCACAGGCAACAGAGCAAGACTCTTTCTACAAATAATAATAATAGTAATAACTCATGGGAGACTTGCACATTTATCCCCTACAGGCAAGGCAGATTTATTAGATGAAGATATCAAAATATTTTCCATTGAGGAAACAGGTTGGAGGTGGGAGGCTGTAACCATGCTTGATTTTGTACCACCCTAACCTTTGCTTGTAAGTATACTTTTTGACAACACATTTTATTAAACTGAAATGTATTTTGTTCTGAAGGGATGAAAAAAAGCTAAAGAAGTGGGAAGGAATTTGTGTTAAAACTTATACAATAAAGGAAAATTTTCCAGCAACATGGAAAGACATCAGAATTGAAATCCTAGTGAACTATTAACTATGTGAAATGGACAACTGGCTTATTATTCCAATTTTATAGAAAAGAAAAACGAGACATAAATGTTAACATCTAGATGTGTATGATGATTACATGAGATAAATTTGGGTCTCTAATTTGAATGTTTTGAGGGCAGGAATGGATTAGGACTTTCTAAAATATTAAATGGGCCAATCTAAATATGTTATCAAAATTTTTCAGAGGTATATTGTGTAGTATTTACAGCAAGATGAGAATGTATTTTAAATTGATCTTTGATCATATTTTTATTCTTTTGAACATGTTCTGCCTCATTTTCTCTGTAATAATAACTATAATTATATCCATTCCTCATTACAAAGCTGCTCTTTTTTCTTTTCTGACATTCTGCCTTCATTGACTAACGATGGTGAGGCTACCCCCTGAGGTTACTCATACAATCAAAGAGATTGGGAAGGAATGTTACATGCAGTCCACACTGTATGTGATACAGACAGGAGACAGGAGGGCAGAGTCCCTGACAAGAGCTCCACCCTCAAGCCTGGACCCGTGGCCCTAAATGAGAACAGGCATTGCTGTTTTCCTGCCCAAATATTCCTTTATCCAAAACTACCCTGGCCCACCATGCGCCCTATCCTGTACCTATAAAAACCCCAAACTCCACTGGCAGAGGAATAGAGTGGCACAGTAGAGAAGGAAAAAATAGAAATCTCTGAATGTTGAAGAGGGAGCTGGACAGTCAGAGAGGAATTTGGCTGGGGATAGCTGAGCTCCAGGGGAAGATCATCATCCCACTCCATCCCCTCTCCAGCCCCCCAACCCACAGAGAGCCACCTCCATCACTCAGTAAAACCTCTGCATTCACCATCTTTCAAGTCCATGTAACCTGATTCTTCTTGTATGCTGGACAAGGACCCAAGTTCCAAGAGGGCAGGGTATATGCCACCCTGATTCTCCACTGGGCTGTTTAACGCTTAGCCATCTGTGAACAGCAACTGCTAAAAGAGGATTAATTGTAACACATGCCTTCTGGGGCTCCAGAGGTTGTGGGCAACTGATAGATGCTGCCCCTGGCACCCGAAGGCACTAGCCCTGGTTCCTGCACCCACTTACCTGCATGCTCCACCTCCTGCAAGGGGTTTGAGTCCAGCAACAAAGGAAAACAAGCTACCACCAACCCCTCATACCCTCCCTGTGGCAAGACTCTTGACAGGGTCAGGGAACTCTCCCCTCTCATATGCATTATTCCAGTTTAGTTACTTACAAAATAAACTTGCCAGAATTAGTGTTTACTACACAAGTTAAGAAACTATTTCAACATGTGTGAGCTTCTAAAAATCAAATCAATGCTCTTCTGTCCAATTTTGGCCAAGGCTTCATGATCTCTTTCCTTAAAACATCAATTTAAATTATACCATTACTTTTCTCTCTTTCTTCCCCTTATCCTATCCAATTATTACTAGAGACATTTAAAAAAAAAATCCTTTCCTTTCCCATGCTTGGTTTCCTCAATAGCGATTTTATATAGAAAACATTTGACATTATAGTGTAGCTTTTCATAGTTAAAATTAAATCTTTCATTAAAAAGAGGAGTCTATTTTTTCAGACTTGTAGGGCTCTGGGAAGTGCACTTATGGGAAAAAATGACTTTGTATTTACTTATAGATAAATAACCATGTGTCTGTAATTAGTAAGAGATCCAATGTATGTAATTTATCTTTTTCTTATGCGTTGTCTGTTAAAGATGACCTTGTGTTTCCTGATATATTGTCAAGTAAAAGATTTTGTAAGAATGCTCCTATATTCCTACATTATTTTATTGCATTGCTCATCAATTTTTCATTTTCTCCCTCTCTCATGATCTTAGCCTTTCCTTTATTTGAAGTAATTATCTAGTTCATAGAAAATTGTTTAATTTGGTTATTTTAATTACTTCAAAGAGAAATTCTAATGCAGAATGATTTTTTTATATATCTCTTACAGACTCAAAGTATACGCTACTATTATAAAAATCTTCCCTGCCTAGCTCATATTACCCCTGACTCCTACCCCATTGTTCCCTAGCTTATTGAATGTACTCATAGCATCCTTTCCAGTCTGTATTGCTATCATGTGTTTTTCTAATCTGTTCCCCAGAGTAACGGTGAAATCCTTGAGGGCACGGATCTTATCCTTTTCAACTCTATTTTCAGCACCTCACATTGTGAGTTGTTGTAAGTAGTTCAATAAATAACTGTAGATGTCAAAATAAATAAATGTCAGCTAATTTTTATTTATATTCAAAGATAAAATTTTATTTATTGTCATCATTAACTTTACCCAATCTATTTTTTATTGTTTGTTTCAAATTACATCAATAAAAATGTGACAATAACCATGCTCATCCTTAGACTAACACCAATGTTTAGAAGCAGTTTCATCATATAGTTCCATTTTTTTAAAATTCAAAATATTTGCTATATTCTTTGAGTCTTCCCAAAGAAATCTTTGAGCTAATTGTTGATTTCTCAGATTTCTATTTTGTTATCTTTAAGACACTCTTTAAATCTCATCAATAATCTTCATGGAAATTAATTATATTGTACCCAAACATTATAAAATCTTACCATTTAAAGATACTTTAGAGTTAATCTGAACCATTCTTCAAAAAATTAGCAATGAAGTTCTTTTGGATTGATTGATATTCATGTACCCAAGAAAGACAGGTAGAATATTAATTCATTTTATTATTTCCAAAGAGAAGGTGTGAAAATAAACTAGAGCACAGTTGAGTTGGCAGAACTGAGTTTGTGTTTACGAAACTGAAAAGGTTGGACCACAATGTGGTTTAGTGGTGATATATTAATGTAGATAACAATTAAATCTCAGAGACTTACCATACTGAAAGTTTATTTTTTGGTTCACACAAATCTGATATATTGGATAGGGGCTTTTCTCCATTCATTTACTCAGGGATCT
Source organism: Macaca mulatta (assembly GCF_049350105.2). NCBI lineage: Eukaryota > Metazoa > Chordata > Mammalia > Primates > Cercopithecidae > Macaca > Macaca mulatta. Next base: position 159,737,263 of record NC_133409.1, on the reverse strand, counting down.
AGGTTCCAGTCTAATATGCACCGTTCGGCCTGGTTGCAGCATGGTAAGCAAACCTGGAGGCAGCATGTGAGCTCTTAATTGCCTTGGACCAAAATTATATGTCACTGTTGGTGCCATTTATTTGACTAAAACTAGTCATAAAGACCTGGTAGACCCTACCTTGGCTGGTCTCTACCTAGTTATCGCCCCTTGTCACCATGTATTAATTAAATGTACTCTCCTTTCCATATGCATAATGGACTGACTTCTCTTCAAGTGACCCAACACAAAGACATCCAGTCTCTGCAATGAGTTCAAAGGTCAGGGTCACTGGTTGTGCTTGTTAAGGAGTATAGAACCAGACATTGGAATTCATGGCAGTCTCTACCACAGGATGTTTTGATCAAGTATGCTACATTGAATGCCTTTCACAATCAAAACATAGTTCTAGGTGGTCAGTTATATTTTTATATATCACAATTCAATTAGATGTAGAGACTAAGAACAGAAAACAAACAAAAAATAACCATAGCATTGCTTTTTAAATCAGTTCTCACAGAAAAAATATCAGTATTGTTAGTTCAAATCCTTGGAAAGACCAGATTTGATGAGTTAAGATTTAACATCCACTGAGTTAGGACCTTTAGCTTCCTTAACTGTTTTATTTCTCATAATTTTCAGTAAAAGCTCAATGAGCATTTTTATGTACTAAGGAAACACTGAGGTCATTTTACTAGCTGTGAAGTGATCATGACATCTCACTAGTCAAGTGGTGCAGTTCAAAATAAGAGGATGAAAGAACAATTACAATTCTTACTTTTTAAACGTAGATATTGAACTAATAAAATTGTAAAAAGTAGCTTAAAGAGAATTTACTGTATTTTTTCCTTTTCTTCACTTTCAATCAGATCCTCTTAATATCCATGCAAACCACAGGCTACAAACTATGGCAAGACATGGCCCCACAGCAGTGCATGCTTTAAGGTTTATCTTCCCTGCGCTCTTCGAGGCGGAATAAACATGGTTACTAATGGAATATTTCTGAGCTTATACTTGACTAAAACATAGGCTCAAATCAATTAGCAAAAATCAGCTATACAATAGGAGGATTAGATAAATGATTATTTCTAGAACCATCTGACACCTCTTTAGGAAAACAGCAGCTGTTAACCCAAATCCATCACTTAGAACTTTTCTAACAATAACATGTAGCTCAGTCTGAATTTTCAGACCAAATAGCTTAATCTGAATTTTCCATCTAATAGTTTCTTGTGTAAGGCATAAAATATATTTTTATTTTTATTTTTTTTAAATTTATTTATTATTATTATACTTTAAGTTGTAGGGTACATGTGCATAACGTGCAGGTTTGTTACATATGTATACTTGTGCCATGTTGGTGTGCTGCACCCATCAACTCGTCATTTACATCAGGTATAACTCCCAATGCAATCCCTCCCCCTAAAATATATTTTTAAATGGGACTCCAGCATTAAGTTGAAAAACTGCTTGTTTCATTCAGGTAAGAGCAGTGACATTTTGTACAACTAAAAAAAAAAAAATTACTTTCTGTCTCTGCCTTTGTTTATCCATTTCTAAAAAGGAATTCTTTCAATTTTCATAGCATAATTTGGAAAAACATATTTAGAGCCCAATTTCCAATAACATAAAATTCTGAAAACCTTCAAAATGAAAATGAATTCATTTAACAATTTTATGTTTTTGTCTCACTCTGCAAAAATATACCAAATAAAAATAAAGATGAGGGATCCTATGAAGCAACTTTCAGACATTCAGAACCAAAAAGACAAAAAGAGAATTAAAGTAAAATATGATATACCCAGGAATTACATCAGTGAGCCAAATACAGCCTCAAATTTCAATCTGTGCTTCACAGCAGCCAGTAAAAAGAAAAAAAAAACCATATTTTGTTAGTTCATATAAATAAATTAATTAAAAAGGAATGAATGAATGAATAAATAAAGCAAACCAGTTTCTCAATTCTGAAATATTTCCTGGAACTGAGAACTGAAAGGAATTTCTACCATGGACACACAAGTAGGGAGACTGGATTAAGTCTTTAAAACCTCCTGGTCATAGATGTGATATGAAGTATCTTTTGACTTTTTATTTTAATGTTTAATGATTATGACAATAATGGCTAATAATTTCCCATGACCCATTTATTCAACAGTTGTTGATGGCATATATAATGAGTGCTGGGTATTAAGGAAGCAATGGTGAAGGAGAGACACCCTCCATACCCTCATGGTGCTTGCAGCCTAGTGGAGCTATGAAAATGTAGGCAAGTGAGTCCTGTGACTCGAGAAGTAATGAGAAGGGTCTTCTAAGCATTGGGGTAAAGCTTGCAAAGACCCTGAAGAGAGAAAGTAATGGCCATTCTGAGAACTGAAAGTTTGCACAGTGCACAGAGAGCATGAAGAACAAAGGAAAGATGAGATTACAGATGTATGCTGGTAACTAGATCATAAAGGGCTTCATAAGTCATGTTAATGAATCTGGACTTCAACATGAGGACAGTGAACCAAAGCAAAGTTTAATGAAAATGATTCCATGGTTTACCAAAACAGAACACTCAAAAAACAACCAGTTGCTGGAGAAACTGAACTCCAGCAATGCGATTGGATGAACTCTAACATAATGAAAAGGTTATAAAGTGTGAGATGAACAGGGAAATGTAATGCTTATTCTGTGTGACCTGCTACTAGTCCCTCATATAGCAATTGCTTTCTACTCCAAGAGGGACCAGACTGCAAGAGACACAGCTCATTCCCTTGCAGACGAGTTTCTTCCAACAGATACACACTCTATTAGCCTAGCAGAGGTCACACATCTGGCATGGCTGCTTGTATCAGCAACAGCAGTAAAGATGCACCATGGGCCAAGGAGAATCTATCTTGGTGGCTTGTGATAATATTAAATGCCTCATGTTTTCTGCCTTCTAGTGAAGGAGGATAGTTTCTGCTATCAAAATTAAAAGGGCTGGGCACAGTGGCTCACGCCTGTAACCCCAGCACTCTGGGAGGCCAAGGCGGGCAGATCACCTGAGGTCAAGAGATGGAGACCATCCTGGCCAACATGGTGAAACCCCGTCTCTACTAAAAATACAAAAATTAGCCAGGCATGGTGGCGTGCAGCTGTAGTCCCAGCTACTCGGGAGGCTGAGGCAGAATTGCTTGAATCCAGGAGGCAGAGGTTGCAGTGAGCCAAGATCGCACCACTGCACTACTCCAGCCTAGCGACAAAGTGAGACCCTGTCTGAAAAAAAAAAAGAAAAAAAATTAAAACAGAAGCTTGACAGAGTCAGAAACTTTTTGTTATAGTTATGTCTTCAGTGAACTGAGAACAGTGAGCTTTGCTTTCCTTAGAAGACAGGGGCTAAGAAGATTCTCTTCCTTGTGTGTTACAAGAGAGGAAACATGCAAGTCTTCTCAACGCAAGCCTCACCCTTTCCAACTATGCACCCAGGTCTCCTCCACACAGCAACCCCTTCCCTGAGCAGACACATCAGTTTTTAGGGCTGGAATTTAATTTCCTTACCCAGTGAAAAATTAAAATGCTTAAGTAATAACATACAGCAACATTGTCTGCTCTCTGGTAATTCACAGAAACAGGGCAATTATGCATTGCCTCGGGTGGCTGATGAGGCCACTTTGAATTTCAGGCATTATTTAATAATATCCATGCTTGCATCTAAGTGCACTGTTATAATTATTGGCCATAAAGCTGGGGGGGAGGGGCATGTATGTATGGGGGAAATAGTTTTAACTATTTAATTTGATGATGTAACAACACACTCTTGCCATTACCATTCCTGCAAATTCACATCTAGCAACAACATGCAACACCTTTATAAGTCAGTATTTCTCTGCATGCATTTTAGTTTAAACTTTTAAAAACCATATAATTACCACTTCAAGTGAAGAGGGCTTTAGGGTGCAGCCACCATCAAGGATATATTAAAATTAAAATGAAAACACATTGAGGGACCAGAGAGACGATTGTGAAATGTGGGGCAATGAAACTGTATAAGGAATTTCAGTGCCTGAATTATTCACAGATTATCTATTTTGGCAGTCTTCTTTTCTTTTATAAGAAAACCCACTCATAGATAAGTCTTAATTTTCCTTTTGGCTGATACAGTTTGGGGAAGGGGTCATCTTTAATAAGGTGGTCATATGTGTTGAGGAGAATATCTAATAGTGTTAGGGCAGTTGACTTGGAACCCAGTAAGCAATGGTTCAAACCCCAGTATAATCTCCTTCATAACCTCATAAGTCACAAGGCTTCAGAGTACTTCTTCAGGAAACTGAATTTCCAAATACAATCTGTTCCACAGATATGTGAGGTTATGCTATTTGGCTCATGAAAAAGAACTGGAAATAACAAAGCTGTGCTTGTTAATCTTAGAAAAAACGAATATAGAGGATATAATTGTTTTAGATTGTCTGCCAGGTTTGTCAAAAAGAAATTGGGATTTGATTTATTGATCTTCATTGCTCCAGTAGGTAAAATATCTCCAAGAGATAAAATATGCAGAAAGCAAATTTCCACTGAATATAAGATGTATTTTTACATTTGAGTCTGTGATAACCATTTGTCATAATTATTTTCTAGAGATATATATATATTTTTGCCCCAGATGGCAAGTTGCTTAGAACCTAAGGCTCCTTTCAATTCTATACAATCCAAGATTATATGGAATGGACTGGGAACAAAGAGAGGGACTGGCATTTAAAGTCTTTTAGTAAGTTTAAATTTATTTCATTGAAATGGGTCTCTGTCGGATAGGAACCCAACTTTCCCCATCTGTATCTCCATCTCCTTCTCCCATGACACACCTCACTAATGGTTTCCAGTGGCAGAAGTCCAAGATACAGTAATCCTGTTTGTTTGATGACTAAACATCCTTTTATGCCTGGAGGATCAACTCTTAACAGTCAAACAAACTGAATTAGTGCCTAATGCCGAAACCAGAGCACTCTCTGGACTTTAAAGAGTGGCCTGAATCACCAATATTTCTATTCTAATTCATGTCTCCCTAGAGGAAAAATCACTTTGCTTCATTTCAGTTGACTATGACAAACTTTTGGGAATATAATTGACCAAAAGAGCACTGAATTTAAAATGCATGTTGAGGTTCTTGGGTAGCATGAATCCATACCAAGTATACAGAGAGACCACGAACTGGCATATGTTTCTCACTTTCTCATAGTAAATGTTTTGATTTGACTTGATTTACATTTAGGGTAAGTAAAATTGAAACTGAGATGAATGTGTAAGCTGTTTAGAAAGACGTGCCTAAGTCTGATCTGAATTTTACCTAACGTTAATTAACCCTTTAGGGAGAAGAATTTTGCATTATTTATTTGTCCTACTCATATATAATCTGGCTAGAGCTTATGGTTGCCAACATATTATTATTTCATGAAATCTCCCTCTTACTATGTGAAAATCTTTTGCATGTTCAGATTATTTGTCCTCCTGACCTGGAAGAGATGACCTGTTCTCTGGGAAGTTGATGTCCCATAGAAGACCTGACACTGAGGATTCTGTTATAGTTATTTATTCTAGGAAGGAATACCAAACCCCCTGGATCTTCTGTGACATGGAAAGCAAATTGTGAACTAGAAATAAAGAAGAGAGAGTGAGATGGGGTCCAAGATAGAGTATTTCTCTTTCACAATGTAGTTTCAGGAAGACTTCTATGATATAATCCTAGCATAGAGATTTGCGATTTAGGAAGTAACATTATTCAATGACATCCTCTTCCCCACTCTTCTAAGGTGCTTTCCAAGTTCCAGGAACTGCGTTTTTAGATAAACAAGACCATAGGGAAAGGAATTATGTCATCATGACTATGCACATAGAAAAACCAACAGTAAAGATAAAACTTTTATCTCATATGTCAGACTTTCATTATTTTTCTTTTTCATATGAAACCAACAATATTTAGAAGACTATTGGACATCATTTCTTGCCACAGACTCAGTACTTCGCTGTTATTAACCATGGTCGGACTCCAGTTGGACCTGTTCTGAATTAATCTGAAGTTCTTATTTAAATGGAAAAGATTATTTAAGAGTCAACTCCTCATTCTGTTGACAAGAATAAAGTATGCATAGAAAGTCCTGTCATCATCACAGGTAGCCCTGATAGTCACATTCTACCAAAACCATATCATCTGTTATGTTTGGAATAGATCATCTTTCAACAACCTCCCAACTACTCACCCTGCTGTGAACCATCTTTATCACTCCCTGCTCTGAAAATTGGTTTATTTTTTTTTTTCAGAGATAAGGAGGTAAAAAATTAAATTAGAGTAATTTAAGCATCACATTTACTCAGAATATGTTGCTTTTTAATTTCCAGTTCAACATTTGTCTTTAATTAGGAAGAAAGAATACATGCGTTACTTTGTCATAGCTAGTTAATCTTATCATTTTTTTCTTTGTCCCAATACATTTTGGAACAAATGTTATTCTCCATTCATCCTGACACTAAATTGGGTAGCCAAACCCAAAGATCTACTAATAATCCTGCTTTGGATGGGAGAGTGACTGAGATAAGGAGGCAATAGAGGAGATGAATTGACAAATGGAAGGAATAGAATTCTGGTTGACGTCCTTGTCTCTAAGCTGTAGCAGCAAGTATCCTAAGTACATAAGATTGTTAAATAATGATATCATTTGATTATCACCTCTTGCAGTAGAAGTCAAACTCCAGATTGCATTTATCTCTTTCTCTATTTGTCTCCTCTATTATCTTACATATAGATTAGGTATATATGCATGTACCTGGTTGAAAAGGAATATCCATCTATTCAGATTCAGGGATTAACGGAATACAAAATCAGTTTTTTTTCTTTATTTAAAAAAGCCACTTTTTTTTTTTTTATAGTATAGCCTTCTTGGTTCTCTTTCTTAAGAAAAGGTATTAAAATTTGAACCTGTTCAGAGAATGTTAATTTTAACCATCAGTTAGAATTCAAATATCAGTTAGAATCACAAATAAGTGATTCCTCAGATTCATATGCAACTTGCAATGCAGTTTCAAGTTTGGTTGTGGTGAAATCCTAAATTAGTGTATGTGGACAGTGGGAATGCCCAGAAATCTTTTAGATGATTGACCAAAATGGGAGAGGGTTTTTATACTATAACCTGAGGTTTCAAAATAATAACATCATAATCCTACGTATTCAAATAATTATCAAGTTAATATAAACAAAGAGTTTTAGAGATTTCAGAAAACCTATAGCAAAGACATCATGCCCATGTCATAATTCGTAATCTATCTATAATTTTCAGATATACAAGGATAAAATTATAATTCTTCCTTATCTAACATGACTAATATATATTAGTACAAAGATATCCAGGGCTGTTCATCGGATTGTTAAAAACTTTGATATGTGTCTATGTTTCTGTTTTTGTATGAGTACCATGCTCTTTTGGTTACTGTATCCTTTTAACATAGTTTGAAGTCAATGTGATGCCTCCAGCTTTGTTCTTTTTGCTTTAGATTGCTTTGGCTATACAAGCTCTTTTTTGGCTCCATATTAATTTTAGAATAGTTTTTTCTAGTTCTGTGAAAAATGATGTGCTTAGTTTTTTTTTTTTTTTTTTTCTTTTTTCTTTTTGATACGGAGTCTCGCTCTGTCGCCCAGGCTGGAGTGCAGTGGCGCCATCCTGGCTCACTGCAAGCTCCGCCTCCCGGGTTCACGCCATTCTCCTGCCTCAGCCTCCTGAGTAGCTGGGACTACAGGCGCCCGCCACCTGCGCCCGGCTAATTTTTTTGTATTTTTAGTAGAGACGGGGTTTCACCAGGTTAGCCAGGATGGCCTCAGTCCCCTGACCTGGTGATCCGCTCGCCTCGGCCTCCCATAGTGCTGGGATTACAGGCGTGAGCCACCGCGCCCGGCCTATGTGCGTATTTTTATAGTGATAGCATTGAATCTGTAAATTGCTTTGGACAGTATGACCATTTTAACGATATTGATTCTTCCAGTCCATGAATGTGGAATATTTTTCACATTTTTGTGTGTGTGTGTGCCATCTATGATTTATTTCATAGTAGTGTTTTATAGTTCTCCTTATCGTGATCTTTTTCATCCTTGGTTAGATATATCCCTCGGGATTTTATTTACTTTATGGTTAATTGTAAATGGGATTGTGTTCTTGATTTGTCACTCAGCATGGATGTTATTGGTGTATAGAAATACTACTGATTTTTGTACGTTGATTTCCTATCAACGTACAACTGAAACTGTGTATCAGTTCCAGGAACCTTTTGGGAGAGTCTGTAGGGTTTTCTATGTATAAAATCATGTTGTCAGCAAAGAGAGATCGTTTGACTACTTCTGGAAGGCTTTTATTTATTTCTCTTGCCTGATTACTCTGGCTAGGCCTTCCACTATTAATATTTTAAAGAAAGATCCTGATGTCTACCTTCTAATAAATTAAGTGTGTTATAATAAATTAACGTGTGTTATATGATACACAATTTTTAATAGAATGCTTTGTGTATCTATTATATAATCAATTTTCTTTCAATCTTTTATGTGTTTTTGTTTGTAAATACCTTGAACAATGCCTTGCACATAATATAGTCAGTAATTATATACTACTTTATACTGTAATTCTTTTATGAGAAAGCTAAAAATATACAATTATAGTCTTCAGTCTTTTTTACTTCTATTAAAAGTAGCAAAAGAATTTAAATCAGCATTCTCCTTTTATATATAATAAAAGATAAAAGCCATTTCTTGCTTTTGTTGTTGTTGATTTGTTGGTCCTTATCCAAGTGGTTTATTTTTGTTAAACCAAAAACAATTTAAGAGGGAGGAAAAAAATTCCTGTCATTTAACAAAGTGTGTATCTGTCTATCCCGTTCAAACTAAATTAAACAAACAAAAATCTATTGAGTATGTAATATGTGAGCAACAATATTCTGTAGGCTATTAGGGTTCAAGGAAATATGTGCTCTCAGAAAATATTGTATTTTTTATTTTACAAAAACAGGCCACATAAAATGAGATGTCATATGATTCTTTACATTTTACATATGATCCAGCATTTGCATTTGTGGTTTGTTGCATGTGTCGTGATGATAAATTACTTAAGAATATAAATATATATGTGTGTGTGTATATATATATATATATCTGTTATATATATGCATAGATAATTTTACTGTAATATTTAAAAATAATGACACTCAAAAAGGCTTTAAATATAATATTTGTGAGAATCAGTGCTGAAAAACTGTTATCAGTTTGCTAGGTGCTCATCTACATAAACTGAGATAAAGCAAATGTCTTGATCTGACATGTTTATTTTATTCAAACAGGTCTAATAACTGAGCTGTGAAAGCTTAGAACCATTTGGTCCACTTTATTTAATCTCTGTTCTTTATAGTTTGACACTGTATTTCATTTCAGTGAAAGTTCTATTGAAATGATCTTTCTTTTAATGTATCTTGGCATCTTAGGAGCATATTCCACAAGAAAATTTTTGATTGCTGTACATTTTTAATATCAACAACTACATTAAAAACCTCTCAGTGACTGAAATGAATTAAGCCATAATTGTCCTTGGCTTTCATGTTTTGGTAAAGCCACAGAATTAAACACCTTGGAGATTTTCTTAGCCCTTAAGCTGATTTCTCTCCATTTAACATTTCTGAAGTTAAAAGAATCAATCACAAAAAGAAGTCAAGGGCAACTGCAGAAGTAAACTCAGAAACAATAAAGAGTGAGTTTAAAGAGCACCTGCAATTGATGATAAAAGTGAAAATATCAACTATCTATATTTTTCCTCATATAATGTAAAATATCAATTGATAAGCCTGTCACAAACTGGAGTGACAATTAATTGAATTATTCAGCATTAATTAGTGACTGTATTTTCTTAAATGTATGGATATTTAACATGATATAAATATGCAATATACTTTCCACCTGAATGGGTTGGGATTTAGCTTTTTTTATTGTATTTTTACACTTTCCATTAATTTGACAGCATTGAATGTAAATCAGCTTGAGTTTATTGCTCTAAGAGAGTCTCAGTTAAAAACTGTACAATTACAAATTCATCTAAGAGGACACTAAAAGTGACGTTTAAACTAAGGAAGTACATGTTCAGACATTGTGGCTCTGGGTCCCTCTCATCACTAATCCCTGCCACCAGGATTAACCTGTAATTCCCAACACCCATAGAAGTAAGGTTCTGACATGATGTCATTTGCTATAGCTCTTTTTTATTTTTATTTTTTAGTGGTGCATGAACATATCAACTGATACAAATGAATTCTGATTTTAAAAATTCATTTAATCTTCAACTCTGTTGTTTTATGGTAAATAGTGATTTAAGACAAATATTCTACATTTTTAAAATTTTGTTTTATTATAACTTTAAGTTCTGGGATACATGTGCAGAACGTGCAGGTTTGTTACATAGGTATACACTTGCCATGGTGGTTTGCTGTACCCATCATCTACATTAGGAATATTCTACTTTTTAATCCAATATTTCTGCATTGGTTAATAATTTTAAGAAGAATAAAAATTATGTATAAACTATGAAGATTAAATGATAAGTTACATAATGATAAGAGAATTCTTGAAACTGACCTGATACTGATTCAATTGGTCAAAAATAAATCACTCCTTTCATAAACAGAGGAAATGTCAAAGCCCTATATTCATAATGTCCATGAAAATATTTCTAGATGTTGAGAGGGGAATGCAAAGGAGTAAGAGAGTACAGGGCTGGAGAAAGAATTGAACCACTCAATGCTATTTAACAGAAAAAGTTGAAAGTTTTCATTGATCCACCACTGTTTTGACACATATGGTTAAAAGTATGTATTCTTATTTTTTATATTTTACCTTTTATTAGGGCAGACACAAATTTTATCTCAGTGTTTAATTTTCTGATAAAATGTCTCTATGATCTCCACCAGGCCACACACAATGCTCTTTAGGAATAATTGTTCCTGTTATAAACTGGCTTGTGTCCTTCTCCCACCAAGTTCTTCTATTGAAGTCCTGATCTCCAGGACCTCAGAATGTGACTGTATTTGGAGATAGAGTTTATACAAAAGTGTAATTATTAAGCTAAAACAATGTCACTAAGGTGGTCCCAATACAATATAATGGGTGTCCTTTTAAGAAGGAAGATTAGGACACGGATGCACACAGGAAAGGTCATGTAAAGATAAAGGGAAGAGAAGATGGCCATCTTCAAGCCAAGGAGAGAGGTCTCAGAAGAAACCAGCCCTGTTGACAAGTTAGTCAGACTTTCAGCCTCCAGAATTGTGAGAAAACAAATTTCTGTTTCTGTTGCTGAAGCCACCCAGTCTGTGGTACCTTGTAATGGCAGCCCTAGAGAACTAATATAGTTCTCGCTATATATTATATACATATAATTATAATTATATTATATTTTATATATTATATATTGTATTATAATACATATCTCTTTATATATTATATATAGTATATATAGTAAACAATATAATTATATATATAATTATATAGTACATAATATATTATGTACTATAAAAATATATAATATATAATATATTATATAAAGAACTATATATTATATAATTATATTATAATATATATTTATAATATATAATATAAAGAACTATATTATAATTATATATATAATTATACATAGAGATAACTATATTAGTTCTCTCTATTTATAATTGCAAATCTAAACCAAGACAGGTAGAATTGTGCTAGGAAGAGAAGCGTCTTAATACAATTATCATTATGACCTAGTTCTTCTGAGAGTTGAGACAGGAATAATATTTTTTTCGCTCGGTGTATACTATTCCTGCTCCATAATACTGTGCTGAAATGGAAAACCTATCCAAGAGAATCTAATTATTTCTCCTAAATTATTAATATATTTGGATATTAAGCTTTTGATATTTTCCATAGCATTAGAAATGCTCTGATATTATTAGTTCATTACTTTTACCACTACACCTTTAAAGCCTGGAATAATGCTTAATGTAATGATTTTTTTTCTGGCTCTACTATAATGCAAAAGAAATGGGAATACCTGCCATGAAATCAAAGGAAGACATTGATTTATGCTCTGGGAAGAATGAATTGAAAATTGAATAAAGACAAGAGAAAATAAAATTTCCTAGACCCAGAACAAATGGAAATTGATTTAATTTACCGAAAAGAAATCACCTCTTTGAGTAGTCAAGCAAAGCATTAGGATCTTGCTGACTACCAGGAAAGGACAAATTAGAATTAGAAGAATCTATGAGTATGTGGACTCCAAATTACTATAGTACCTTTCTGGTAAATTTCTCCATTTTACACAAAACATTAAGTAACATTTCAGGGAATCATGAGTTTTTTCCACCAGTAACGTATAATGATATTAAAACATTTTCTTGGCCTTGCCTTTTAAAAAAAGATTAAATTATATTCTGTCTTGCAGGCACACACCACATGCATTTTTGATAGTGGTGTTTGAAACATATGGGCATTTCAGATGTCTACAGTTTTCCTAATAACTTTTGACTCCTCTTTAAAAAACTTCATTTCCAGAGTCATGGCTAAGAATCCTTGGAAAAGGATTTTTTTTAAAAAAGTGAAATATGGGGATGGTCACATGTATCAGGACATAGACTTCTTGCTAGTATAGGACTGACCCCCATGCAACACTTTTAGATTTATAACGAATGGGTCAGGAAACCTGTTTGCCTGCCAACTGTAAGAAAGTGAGAACAAGGGAAATATAAAAAAATTATATTTAAATATTCTCTGTACTGAAAAACAATGTGGCAGAATTGAAATAAGAGTATAGTACCTAAAAATCCCAATGATTTGAATTTCTTTTTGATCTCATCTTAGAGGGAAATTTTGACAAAAGCTGCACAGGACTTCATGTAGCACAAACTATATTGAGCTATTGGCATCATGTGAATGACATAATTTAAGACAGAATAGGACAGACATTTGGAAATATGCATGTGTTTCTATCTGAAGACCATCTCCATGGTTGGGATAAGTGATTTCCCCTGAGTGGAGTGGCTAGTCTCATATCATTCATCTTAGAGCAGGAAAGGAGGGAGATGGGCTTGAAGTGGTGAATGAGAGTTTCACCTTGTCCCCAAGTTAGCCTAGAGGACAGGTCCCAGCAATTGTAATTCCTCTTGGTATTTTACTTTTGTTATTTTCCAGTCACCTCTAGAATTGCAATAGAGAGAGCTTAGTGTAAGCTGTGCTCTGGGGAATGGAGCGACTAGTTATGTCGATGCTTGGGGCAAGCAGTTCCCAGCAAAGCAATTGGCAGACATATGGAGAAGCCTGTTGTAAGAGTTAATCTACAAAGATCCAAGATGAAATGCTTTGGCAGGTTAGGAGGCTAAGTTAGTGACAACTGACGACCAGCATGAACTTTGGGAGTTCATGATAATTTTTTCTCAAGAGGACTCAGTAGAAGAAAGGCTTTTGAAATCTGTGGTTTAGAAGCTTGTGTCATTAATCTTTGGGTATTATAGGAAAAAGTTACTAAAGACCTTGGAGGGGGCCAAATATTATTAGCTTAAACTATATCTCTGGACTTGAAGTTCATCCTGTTCCCCAAGAACTTAGAAAATGGATAACAACTTATCCTCAATTAAAATGTACTGACATCACAGTAACAGTAGTGTGAAGAAGGGGAGGGTTAATCAAAACAAGGATGCTCAGGCAGTAGAAGCATGGAAAAAAATCAAAATTAGTTGTCGATCGTGTCCTCGGAGGAGTGTTTCAGATATAGGAAAGCTAAATCAAAATTAATCTTATTCTGGTGTCATTGACAAGATTATCCCTATTTTATTATTAATAAATATATTTGGCCATCTTATCCTGATACTATTAAATACTTAATTCACTCAGTTCTCTCTGCTCCAAATATGTGTTCACCACGACATTTTGATTATGTTTTAGCTTCTTATACATATCTACATTAGAAGCTTTAAAATTTCAATCTAGGAAGATATTAGCTGGAAGTATAGAACTGAAGGGGAGACTCAAGACTGCATTCAAATAAATGTGAAAATTTAAAATAAAATTTGGTTGCATTTAAATTGGGGAAGTTTGCAGGAGGAATTTGTGGAAACCTTGGTAGGCTCAAGCTGGCCAATCTGCCCTTATACATGCCATTTCTTGGCACTGCAAATATTTTGCTTACAAGGAGAGAAGGACTGGCCATGTAGACTAAAATATCAGTTGTCTTTCTCACTGGTGTTCTGTTGTATATTTCAGAACAGAAAGATTAATACAAATCTACTTATTTGATAGATTAACAATGATGGCTTAGAAAGAATAAATGTTTAGTTCTTATTCACTTAATAGTACAGGAATAACAAAACAGTAAAAATGTATGCAGATGTAGCTCTTAGATCTTTTGGAATAGTTTTTATTCAACTCAGTAAAAAAGAAAAGAGCATAGAGAAGTATGCATGAGATATTTTTAAGTGCCAGCACTGGAATGGGCATACATCACTTCCACTGCTTCTTGCCACATATAGCTGAAAAGGAGATGAGCAATATAGTCTGGTGTGTCCCCAAGAAGAAAAAAAAATAGCCTTGCTCAACCACTAACAGTCTACCACAATACAGGCTCATTGTACTGATAAAATCCATTTTCTGAGACCATAAGGCTGACAGCCAACCTTTGAATGAATAGTAAATTCCACAAGGTGGAATGTCAGAAATGAGGCACTTGTAGGAATAGACTGTGATAGATGACAGACAGACAGACAGACATATAGATAGACAGCTTACTGTAGAGATAGGCTTCTCTAGAAAAGAAACACCAATTTACACTTCTATATTTTTCTTCTTTAGATATACATATGAACAAGTTTTTCCTACAATGGCTAGTTTTTCTTTATAAAAAGTATTAATATCTTTAATATTATACAATATTAATACATGTATATATTCATATGTCTATATAAAAGTGTGTCCATATATACCTATGCATGCATAGCTACAGTGACTGGACATCTGCACATTTAGTAAGATACAGTGGTTCAATTGCTTCCTTGGGAGATTGGTTCTAGGACCCCCAGAGACAACAAAATCCAGGGATGCTCAAGTCCCTTATATAAAATGGTGTAGTATGTGCATTTAAGCTACACACAACCTCCCATATAATTTAAGTCATCTCTAGATTACTTATAATACCTACTATAATGTAAATACTATGTAAATAGCTGTTATACCTTTTTTTAATCTGTACTACTTTTATTGTGTTATTTATTGAATATTTTTCTACCTGTGCTTAGTTGAATCTAGAGATGTGGGAACCCAGCCCACACATACAAAGGGCTGTCTGTATATAAAATCGTGATAAAATCATTTGATATTTTAGTTATGATTTTCTTCAAAATTACTATAAAGGTTTCATTCAATGATATCATTATCTCTCATGGATTTAACTCTTTAATTACCATATATATGCTGATGAGTCTCAACATTTATATTTTGCCCAGATCTCTCTTCTGAATTTCAGACTTTTCTAACGAACTGCCTTTTTAAGAACTCCGGCTGGAGGTCTAATTTGGGATTTCAAATTTGACATTTCTAAAAGAGGAGAACCTGATCTCAACCTAACCTCACCCGCAAACGAATTCCTCCCTCATCTCAGGAAATGGGGTGTCTATTCTTCTCAGCGCTCAGGCTTCAAAAGCTATGGTGCCATCTTTGACATTTTTCTTTCACTCACAACTTACAGAAAATCTCTCAGCCAGTACTGTCAGCTCTGTCTTCAAAACGTGTCTGTAAAGCAACCATTTCTTTCCATCCTCACAGTCATACTCCTGGTTCAGACCACCAGCATGAGTATGTGGAGTTCTGAAGCTACCCTTTAACTGTTTCCTCAAGTGCTACCCTTCAATGCAGTCCCAACCCTGTAGTCAGAGAGAACCTTACAATCTAAGACAGGTAACATTACTCCTCTGTTGCAGCCCTCTGGTGGATTGTCATTTGGGGATAAAAGATAAAATCCATACAATGACTGCAAAGCGCTACCGGATCTACTCAAATTCTTGTTATCTTTCTAAGGTCATCCGAACTACTCTCCATTTTGTTCCTCCTGCCCTGGACATGCTGGCCTCTGGCTTTTCCTTGAACAAGCCATGCATACTTCTCCTCAAGTGTGCATTGAGGTAGAAGTTTTTCTATTCCTGGAATGGTCTTTTCTCAGACACTGTTCTGGGCCACTCCCTCTTTTTCTTCAGTCATATGCTAAAATAGTTACTTTGTTAGTGATGTCTTGGCTCCCATCTAAGATGTCAGCTCCTGTTCCCTGACACTGCATATCTCATTGTATATTTTACTTTTCCCCTTGGGTGCTTATTGCTTCTAGCATACTATACATTTTACTTAATGATTCTTTAATTGTTGATGTCTTGTATTAGAACACTGGCTCCATTAAGTCAGGGATTTCTTTTTTGGTTTTGTTTGCTGATATTCCCCTAGTACCCAGAAAAATGCTATGGACATAGTGGGTATTAATAAATATTTGTAAAATTAATCCTATAGTCATATACCTATTAATACCATGCCTTCTCTGACATGTGGAGTCGCAGACAGGATATTCCATATTTTTGTGTTTCAGAAGAGAATATCTCCTATTGTGAGATATACTGTTGTTCAGAATAATCTTGACACTTTTACTATCTACCTTTTAGCTGTCACAATCCATTTTTTGCTTATGTAGACATATGTTTACATATATAACTCCAAAAGTTTTATTTATTGATATATTTTAATTTCTTAAGGCCAAAGTTCTTCCTACTTTCTCCATTTGTTTTTTCCTTCTTCTTACCCTTACTTACTTTAGATTGCAGGCATTATTGTTCTAGATTATATTTAGAGGGATTGTATATTTGTCAACCAAAGTCTCTCTTTTCCCAGTAATTTTGAGGGAATGATGTTTCTGTTATGATTTTGTAGATATTTCTAATTCCTTTTTGCCTTCCAGCTACATGAGACTTCTATTTGCTTAATCTTGTAGGAAGTTCTCAGAATCTGTACATCTCTATCATGAAATAAAAACACTATTCCTATATTTTCTTTAGCTCATAAACTGTCTCTTTCCTCAATGAGTTCAGATAGATCAAAATGTACATGTTCTCATTTTCAGGTTAAAAGTTATGTTAATTATAATAGGGTAATATTCAAGACAAAAATTATTTTTTCATTTTAATAGTATTGTGCACCAACATCAAAAATTCTCCCCCTTTTTTGGTTGCCTGATTCTTACAAAATCATTTTGAGAACTTCCATCATGTATGTGGTTGTGAGATTACAACTGAGGTTAATTTCAACAACAACCTTGCCAATAAAGACTCAAGGGGGCAAGTAGCAAAGGGTTTTCTCCACTCTCTAGCATCTAGGTAGGCCTTTTCCATGACATGGCCTAACTTTGAATAGTGGCTTGAGCAGGTGGCACTTAGAAATGGGCATGTGGCATGTTTGTTCATAGCCAGCATATACCAGTACCATGATGTACTGGTGCATATACTTTTGATGAGGCACAGACTGACTAATCAATTTCCCTTCAGAATCTGTTAATAGAAGATGAGCCTCTCTGGTATTCACCCATGTCACAAATTTGTCCAAGGCAGGAAAGTGGGATTAGTTAGTGATGTTTATCCAGAAATGAAATTAAGGGCATGGAGCTCATTTTCACAAGAAATATATTGTATTCAATAATGTGAGAGCAGCTAAGTTTAAAAGATATTGGGCACCCACTGAGCCCCAGAGGCTATATTCTCAATATATAAATGATCTGTCTTTGCTATTTTAGCAGGCTAAATCGCCATTATTTTTGGTAGCCACTTGTCATAGTTCCTTGTGATTAAAAATGCAATGATTATCGTCAGTGTACATTACCTCACTCCTGCCACCTATCCCAGGCCTCTTCTCAGATGACCCAAGATTCAGATGTGGTTATAGCACAGAATAGTGAATTATGTGGTTAGAGGGTTTTCTTCCGTTTGTAACCTCACAAAATGTAACACTGGCTACCACTGAATCAAAAGAGAATGAATCAAGGATGTGAATAAATGTGAAGAATTATAATGTGATATAAAGAGCATTGCGTTTAAAGTTAGAAGACCTGAGATGAAGCTTTTGCCCTAACATTTAACAGCTCTACTGTTAATGACTGCCTACCTACTTTCTAGGATTGTTGTGAGGATTAGGTAAACTGTGTAAGCAAGACTTATGTTGTATAAGCTATAAAGCACTTAACTATCAATAATACATGTTGGTCGGGCGCAGTGGCTCATGCCTGTAATCCCAGCACTTTGGGAGGCCAAGGTGGGCAGATCATCTGAGGTCAGGAGTTCAGCCTGGCCAAAATGGCAAAACACTGTCTCTACTAAAAGCACAAAAATTAGCCAGGCATTGTGGTGGACGCCTGTCATCTCAGCTGAGGCAGCCTCTTGCTGGAGGCTGAGGCAAGAGAATTGCATGAACCTGGGAGGTGGAGGTTGCGGTGAGCTTAGATCACACCACCGCACTCAAGCCTGGGCGACAGAGCAAAATTCTGTCTCAAATAATAATAATAATACATGCTATTATTGATAATATTATTATTTATGGCTGAATAAGACCAGACCCTGTAAAAGTTAGAAAGCTTGTTTTTAGTATCTGGAAGATCCTTAGGGGTACTAAATAGATACCCTTTCTTCATCTCTCAACAG
The DNA here is from genome assembly GCF_049350105.2 of Macaca mulatta. NCBI lineage: Eukaryota > Metazoa > Chordata > Mammalia > Primates > Cercopithecidae > Macaca > Macaca mulatta. Next base: position 159,718,522 of record NC_133409.1, on the reverse strand, counting down.
ATGTTTCAATTCATGCCATCACATCTTTGAAAACTGGCAATTCAGCCTTGCCTTGAGCATTTCCTTGTACAGGAAACACATTATCCCTTAAGGAGTCCATTTCACCATCAGACAGTTCTGAAGGATGTACGCGGTTCTCAACATTGAAACCAGTGCTGGCTCCTGGTTTGAATTTCTGAAGACACTCCAGTCTGGTGGTTGTGCTCACCACTCCTCCAAATTGGCCACCTATGACTTTCATGACAATAAATCTAATGGACCCTTGCCAAGCTTATCTTATTTTCTCAGCAGCATTTGACCCAGTTGGCATTCTTGACTTCTTAGAGACTCCTTCTGTCCTTGATTCTCCCTATGTCACTTTCTCCTGGATGCCTGCCTATGTCTCTGGGCATGGCTTCCCCATATCCTTTGCCAGTGTATCCACCTCAATTCCAAAAAAAATGATAACCTACAGAAATGCTTTGTCCCACACAAAATATTTACCTAAATGTTAAAGTTTTCTTTGGGCTTCCAGTTAGTTTACTCAGAAAAGCATGTAATATCGTTCATGGGAATAAAAGGAGTTGATAAATAGAAAATGTTCACTTTTCTCCTTAAAAGAATAACATAATTTGGATGGATATTCTTTTTTTTATTAAAATATTCTTTTTCATTAAAAATAATACGCAAGTGAAAAACATTGATGGTCTCACTTTCTGTGTTTGTTACTGAATTATATCTGCAAAATTCCCAAGTACTTAATGTTGACTGGTAATTCAAGAAGAGTACTATTGAATATTAATGACTTAATTCAATTCAAGATACATGCATATAACACTTTTTTTTTTTCCAATTTCCAGTTATTACTCACACTCTGAATTAACCTGTACCAATTAAAAAGAAAACAAGACCTTTCCTAAGGAAGAAAAACCAGTGCAGGATATATAATCTACAAATACGGTAAAATTGCTTTAATGGGTTTTGCGTCTTGAGGAGAGAGCCTAATGCAAAGTAGGTGGAAGATTTAAAGGTGAAGCAAACTCCCTTGTTCTTTTTATTTAATAAACACCATCACAATTGACCTTTAAAACTGATAAAGCTATAAGGGAAGACAAGAACAGATGCAACATGCTGCCAGACCTATTTGAATATATTTAACATATGGCCAAGGAGTGATTCTTTTTCCAAAGAAATTTCAAGTTGATTTTATTTCTGTGTGGGTATTTTGTAATATTAAGGTTTTTTGAATAAAATGAATTGAAATAGTAAATTAACTGGAAGGGAAAACGAGCCTTTTCTTTTGCTGGTCTTAGAGAGGGTTTGAGATCATGGGAACAATGGCTTCCAATGACATAAAGAGGTGAAATATATAAGCAAGCATCTGTGTTTGCTAATTCTGTGTCATGCTGAGGTATGATCTCAGTACTATCCACAGAGGTGTGGGAATTAAGCTGCCTTTTATTTGACCTCAACACTTTTGATTTGTTATATTGTCATTTAGTCTGTGAAAATGTTCAACCTAATCTTTCCAGCCTCTTATAATCAGTCAGAGTGGTATTGATCTTCCTGTCATTCTCTCATGCACCTTGAGAAATCGTGTATGAGTGAGAATGTGCACACTCTTATAGATGATCTGAAGCCATTCAATATGCTCTTAATTATAAATAGCTCTTTCTAAATTTACTACAGCTATAAACATCATTTAGTGATATATACATATATATTCCCTCTCTTATCCACACCCGCACATTTATATTCATACTTTTATGGTCACATATGCCGCAAATTTCACTCCCAGATGTCTCTCTGTGATATCTATTCTGTACTCACCCTCTAAACAATCTCAAGCCATTAATAGATACCTGATTATGGATGAACTGCACACATGGCTCACAGAGAAACCCTGGAAAGAAACATGCTTCTTTGAGCTGCCTTCAGTTTGTTTGTTTTCAAATATTTTAGCTAAGAGTAAGAGAGATCATTCAGCACCTACTAAATACATGCCTTCAGGAAATGGCAGACATAACAAGCAGTCACATTAACTATGTAGGAGGACACAATTCCTTTTGAGACATCAGGGCAATGTTTCTAAATGCAAAAACAGTAAACAGAAATGCAACTTCAGGACTCTGTGCAACTTTATTCGTAATGGATAATTTTCCTGCTACATTTAGTGGTCTTTTTTTCTTCAGTTCCATATTTTGTTTTGAAAGTTCTCAAATTTACAAAAAAATTGAAATATAGCACAACAAACATTCATCTATTCTTCACTTAAAAAATTAACTCAATATTTAGCTATTGTTGTTTTCTTTCTATCTTAAATGTTAATACTTTGTTAATGGTGGTGGACAGCCATTTGAAGGTAAGTTGCAGACACTGTGATGTTTCACCTCTAAATACTTTGTCATGCATTTCTTGAGAATCAAGACATTTTTCCACATAACCAGTATACTCACAATTAAACACATGTGAGCAATAAATCTAATTATACTAATATTTAGTCCATATTTTGAATCATGACTTTTTTTTGTTCTCTTTTTTTTTGAGACAGAGTCTCACTCTGTTGCCCAGGCTGGAGTGCAGTGGCGCGATCTCGGCTTACTGCAATCTCCGCCTCCTGGGTTCAAGTGACTCTCCGGCCTCAGCCTCCCGAGTAGCTGGGATTACAGGCGCCTGCCACCATGCCTGGCTAATTTTTTTTTTTTATTTTTTTTTATTTTTAGTAGAGGCGGGGTTTCACCATCTTGGTCAGACTAGTCCTAAACTCCTGACCTTGTAATCCACCCGCCTCAGCCTCCTAAAGTGCTAGGATTACAAGCGTGAGCCACTGCACCTGGCCCCGACATGTGTTTTTTTTTTTTAAACATTCAGGCTGGAGTTTGTGTAGATTGTCCCACAGTCTGGGTCTCTTTGATTGTTTCCTCATAACTGATTATATTTATGCTCTTTGTTTTCAACAATACCACATGGGGGACCTTGTGTACTTTTTTTATTGCTTCATAGCAAGCAGCACTTAACTTCAATTTTATTTCAGCATTGGTGGTGCTAATTAATCACTTGGTTAAGGTGGCACTGTGCAATCTGCTTGTTATAAAGGCACACATTCCATTGATAACAAATGGGTGAGTGATATTTTCAAACCCAGTAAGTATACAGTATCCCAACATCTCAAACTCAATAGTCCTAGCATCAATTGGTAACTTGTAGTTGTTTTTATTGAAAGAATGTTTACGCTGGGCACGGTGGCTTACGTTAATCCTGGCACTGTGGGAGGCCAAGATGGGAGGATTGTTTGAGCCCAGGAATTGGTGACCAGCCTGGGCAAAATAGGGAGACCTTATCTTTTCAAAAACAAGCAAACAAAAAAAACAAAAACAACAAAAAGCTAGCCAGGCATGGTGGCACGTACCTGCGGACCCAGCTACTTGAGAGTCTGAGGTAGGAGGATCACTTGAACCCAGGAGGTGGAGGTTGCAGTGAGCCGTGATCACAGCCTGGGTGACGGAGTGAGACCCTGTCCCCCACACCAAGAAACAAAGAGAGAAAGAGAGAGAAGAAAGAAAGAAAGAGAGAAAGAAAGAAAGAAAGAAAGAAAGAAAGAAAGGAAGGAAGGAAGGAAGGAAGGAAGGAAGGAAGGAAGGAAGGAGAGAAAGAAGGGGAAGGGAAGGGAAGGAAAGCAAGAGTTCTATTTACAAAATTAGTTCACGTGCTTCAATTTAACAAATATATATATATATGCAAGACAAAGAAAATGATTAAATATAAGGGTTTTAATAATATTTGAATATAATTAATGCCTTTATAAATGTTTTACTCCAGCATAACCTAAACATTGAGGCCAACAAACACATTTAGCTGTTTGTTGGCATATAGACAAAGATGGGAGTTGGTTCATAGTAAAGCTTTGAGGACCAGAGCTACCTTCCTTATGAACTAGAGCTAATTAGAGATTAAGTATATGCAAAATCCAAATATAACCATAGGAAAATATTATTAACTTTTGAAATTGCTAAAAAATTATTTGAATTATTTTTTGTGTTTCTCACTTTCTCAAGTGCTGTCTAGACTGTTCATTTATTTGTTTATATATCTGAAGAGAAAATAAAGGCACAGGGGGCACGTGGGAAGCAGAGCTGTGATGCCAAAGCCCTCCCTAAAGAGTCCCTTTTTGATTGAGGCATTTTTAAAAGAGGCATTCAAAATAACATCTAATGAATTATCTTAGCCAGGTTTGAAAAAGCAAGAAAACGCAATCCACGAACACTTCCTACACAGGTCAGGTCAGCACCCTCACAAAAAACTTTGAAATTGTTCTAAGAAAGACAAAGTAAATCATGAAGAGATTTGAGCCATTACCTCGTCAGAATACACTCAAAAATGAAAGCAAGATCTTTCATTGGGGAAAGCGAAAGACTAACTGAATACATAATAGCAGTACACAACATGATGGAGGGTATTGAAGGTGATGAAATCTACACTGCAAGGGAAAGAGTTTTAAGATCAGTAAAGTTTTACACAGTTGTAAGTAAGCACCTGGAATGTGTTGCTATTAGACACTCTTAGGCTAAAATAAATTTAATAAATTTGACTTAAATTAACAGGTGATAAATTCAAATATGAGGGTAAATAGAAGCTAATAATATTTAAGTAGAATTGTGTGAACAGCAACTACCAATTTTCCATATTTTTTTCTATTTTCAGATACTCTCTTTTCAAAAGTTATACCATAGAGCAATATAAAAATCCCCATAGTTCTGTGTTTTAGACTATATACATATGTTTTGGAAACTTATGTTACTTCTACTTTCAAAAAAACAAGGAAAAACCACAGTTATCAACTCTTGCATGTTGATTTCCAAATTATTAGTATTTTTCTCATTATAAAAATAATACACATTTATTTCTGATACTAGTAATTAAGAGGAATAATGCATTATCAAACAACTGAAAAGTGGCTGCTATGAACACTTAATGTGTTTCTTTCTTTTTAAAATTACTAACAGTTATATTTGGATTACACTGCCATGTAGCTGGATACCCTATCCCATATATTGATTTTTTAAATATATAAATACGAGTTTGAAACCTATAAGAAGAGTTTCGAGCTGGGCACAGTGGCTCATGCCTGTAATCTCAGCACTTTGAGAGGCCAAAGCAGGCAGATCATCTGAGGCCAAGAGTTCAAGACCAGCCTGGTCAATATGGCAAAGTCCCATCTCTACTAAAAATACAAAAAGTAGCCAGGCATTATAGCGGGTGACTGTAATCTCAGTTACCTGGGAGGCTGAGACTTGAGGATCACCAGGAGACAGAGGTTGCAGTGAGCCGAGTGATCATGGTACTGTACTCTTACCAGGGTGACAGAGCAAAATTCTGTCTCAAAGTCAAAAAAAAAAAAAAGGAGCTTCTTTTTTAAGTAATTTCAAGTTTTATTTTATATCCGGGGGTATATGTGCAGGTTTGTTACATGGGCATACTGCATGATGCTGAGGTTTGAGATATGAATGATCCTGCTACCCAGATAGTGAGCATAGTTTCCATTAGTTTGTTTTGCAAACCTTGCCCTGCTCCCTCTTTCCCTCCTCTATTAGTCCACAGTGTCTATTGTTGCCATCTCTAAGTCTACGAGTGTCCAAAGTTTAGCTCCCACTTATAAGTGAGAACGTGTGGCATTTGGATTTCTGTTCCTGCATTAATTTGCTTAGGATAATAGCCTCCAGCTGCATCCATGTTGCTGCAAAGAATATGATTTCACTGTTTTTTATGCTTGTGTAGTATTCCATGTTGTATATGTACTACATTTTCTTTATCGAATCCACCACCAACAGGCACCTAGGTTGATTACGTCTTTGCGATTGTAAATAGTGCTGTGTTGAACATGCAAGTGCATGCCTTTTTGGTAGCAACATTTATTTTCTTTGGGATACATACCCAGTGAAGGGATTGCTGGATCAAGTGGTAGTTCTTTGAGCAATCTTCAAACTTCTTTCCACAGTGGCTGAATTAATTTACATTCCCACCAACAGTGTTTAAGCATTCCTTTTTCTCTGCAACTTTGCCCTCATCTGTTGGTTTTTCACCCTTTATTAATAGCCATTCTAACTGGTATGAGATGGTATCTCATTGAGGGTTTGATTTGCATTTCTCTGATAATTAGTGCTTCATTTGTTTGCTGGCCACTTGTATGTCTTCCTTTGAGAAGTGTCTGTTCATGTCTTTTGCCCCTTTATAAAATGGGATTATTTTTGCTTGTTCAATTGTTTCAGATCCTTATATATCCTGGATGTTAGGCATTTGTCAGATTCTTAGTTTGGAAAAATTTTCTCCTATTCTGTAGCTTGTCTGTTTACTCTGTTGATAGTTTCTTTTGCTGTGCAGCTCTTTAGTTTAATTAGGTCCCACTTGTCAATTTTTGTTTTTGTTGCAATTGCTTTTGAGGACTTAATCATAAATTATTTCTCAAGGTTAATGTCCAGAATGGTATTTCTTAGGTTTTCTTCTAGGATTCTTAGAATTTGAGGTCTTATATTTAAATATTTAATCCACTTTAAGTTAACTTTTGTATATGGTGAAAGGTGGGGTCCAATTTCATCCTTCGGCATATAGTTAGCCGTCTATCCCAGCACCATTTACTGAATAGGGATTCCTTTCTCCATTGCTTATTTTTGTCAACTTTGTTGAAGATCAGATGGCTGTAGATGTGTGGTATTATTTCTGGGTTCTCTATTTTGTTTCATTGGTCTATGTTTCTGTTTTTGTACTAGTACCATGATGTTTTGATTACTGTAACCTTATAATATAGTTTGAAGCCAGGTACTGTGAGGCCTCCAGCTTTGTTCTTTTTTGCTTAGGATTGCTTTGATATTTGGGCTCTTTTTTGGTTTCATAGTAATTCTAAAATAGTTTTGTCATAGTTCTCTGAAAAATTATGTTGACAGCTTAATAGGAGTATTGTTAAATATGTAGATTCTTTGGCCTGTATGACCACTTTAATGGTATTTATTCTTCCAGTCCATGAGCATGGGAAGTTTTTCCATTTGTTTGTGCCATCTATGATTTCTATCAGCAGTGTTTTATAGTTCCGCTTGTAGAGATCCTTCACCTCCTTGATTAAATGTATTCCCAGGTATTTTTTGTGTTGCTATTGTAAATGGGATTGCATTCTTGATTTGGTTCTCATGTTGAATATTATGGGTGTATACAAATGGAACCTATTTTTCTGTATTGATTTTGTAAACTGAAACTTTACTAAGGTTACTTATGAGTGTCATATACTGGGTATCTTCACAAATAGTAACACAATTAAACAAAAACTCAACCAAGCAAATAAAATAGGTCTCCTGGTAAGATGAACTTCAAACATTCTGCCAGGTTTCTCTGTTTAGCAACTTAGACAGAAGGTCGTCTGGGTTCTTTGCCTTCTTCTAAAGCTCTTAAATGATCATTTTTAGTTATAAAAATGTAAATCTAGGAGGTGTCATTTTCCCTTCTGAAACGTTTCTCTAGCTGAACCAATGTTACTATTTCTTACTATTCTTGTTTGGCACATTCCTGGAAGGCACAGGGTAAATCTTCCCTGGATTCAGGAGACCTTCTGGGTGAAAGTTTCATACCTGATTCCATTTTCAGATTCAGCGCATGGGTGGGAGTGGCTGTGACCGTGATATGGGGGCAGGAAAGGACAATACAGGCCCCAGAGGAGAATGCCCTGTAAGGAGAGAAGAGCTTGAACTGGCCATCTGAGTTTTTCAGCAAGCTCTGGCATTTTGTGGAGAAGGCTGGATGGCAGCAGAGTCCATGGCTGAAGCTGTACACACTCAGGGCTCAGTTACCCTGCCATAATGCCATGACTGGGAGAGAACAGCCAAGTCTGTGAGTCTAAACTGAAAAACCTATTTTTTTTTTTTTACATCCAATTCTAGGGTATCACCAGGTCCTGTGCAGAGGACTGAGCTAATAAGGACATTAATAAGGACATTGTAGTGGACATAGCCCCACACACAGCACCAAGAAAAGATCCAGGCAAGAAGATCACTGTCATTGATTTGACACTCATTTTCTCCTTCCCTCTGGCACTTGGAAGTAGCCCTAATGCCTTTAAACTGAGTATGACTCCATGTGTCTTTGGAGTTTTCAGATGAGCAGGTTGAGAGGGAAATCTTGGACTGCCTATTTATAAGGCTCAATTGCAAAATGTGGGAGAGCAAACAAACAATATAAACAAATAAACAATATATTTGAAGATCAAGGAGATATGTACAGTGATATACAGTTTACACAATTCTCTCCAGGCATAAGGGAGAGCAAGGGAGGCTAACAGACCTAAACGGTTGCTTTTACCCAAGTTTCTATTGCTCTCAGGACAGAAGAAACTAATCAGATAGAATCACCTGACATCAAAAAATATGCACCCAGTCTCTAGCTGGCATTAGCGATTTTTGTTTTCATCCAGACTTTTAAAAAACAGAATTTTAACCACTAAATGAGCAGAAAGTTAGACTGTCTCTTAATTTTGTTTCCTTAGCAAGCTTAACTACTACCTTAATTCTACCTGAGGAGGAATGCCCAGTCTCTCGCTTTTAAAGGGCCTAAGAAGCGGTTGTCATTGTGCTTTTCCTACCTACTTTAGCAAGGTTATATATTTGCCAAAATGTGTACCCTGTTCATTCCGAATCTTTACTTGGCTGATTCATAGAAAATTGGTTTTAGCCTGGCTACTGAACTGTTTATGTTTTATTTAGGTATAAAATTAGAGTCCTCCAAGTAGCTGATTGTTCCCTTTTTTTACTGAATAATTACCTTGGTAAATGCAACTCTCCCTTTTCAGACAATTAAACAATTATTTTCAGAAACATAGAATGTACCCAATCTACGAGGCTTTAAAACTTAGCTAAATTTTAACAATTATTAGTAAAAGATGAATGTGTTCCAAAAGGCCCTTCTACTTCTTCCTCCTCTACCTCCAATCCATGAGGATAATTCTTCTTTAGGGAAAAAGGAAATAAACTACGTGTGCACTTAATCAGGCTAGACTAGGCTATTTGGTAGCTGTCACTTGAAATAGATGTGATGTCACCTTTTTGTGAATGAATGAAAACATGCCCCTTAAATAAATGATAAACAGGAATCAGCAGCCATAGAGTATAAGGAAGAAGGTAAGGGGGAGAGGCAGGTGTAATAAAAATAAATAAATATGTGAACCAAAAGGATTTTACAAAGTGCAATGATAAATCTCTCTGGGCTATAGTTGTTGCATTTATTTGAAAGACAGGAAGCACCATTTGGGTGCTCCTTGAACCATTTTATCTTTACCTGTGCACAGTTTGACAATCGCATTTTTACTTCAGGGAAAGAGTAAAGGACAGAAAAGAAAAATTGAAACAAAAAAAGGGCAATAAAAGAAGAGACAGAGCTCACAAACTTGAGTTATTAGTAACATCATAATAATATCCCTTTCAGCTCACCCTTTCACCAGCATAGGATCCAGGAATGAGGAATCTTGTGGGAATTTTGTATCCATGGCTTCCTCAGCTTTTAAAGATGGAACAGTCAAGCTGAGTTACTGTCTAGATAGGAAGAAAAATGAACTATTAAAACTGCGGAAAATGGTAAAGCTGATAAATTATATTGTATCCCTGTCAGCTGTTTTCTTACTGTAAACTCTGGGATAGGAGTAGAATGATTTAAAGGATAAGAAAACAAAAGGGACTTGAAGGAGAGGAAAATGTTTATTGAGAAAGTGATAGAATGACATATAGGGAGTGATCTCTTATCACTTGAGAAAACATTGAAATTCAAAATATCGTATTCTTTATTTATCAAATACTATATCTCTGAACCAAAGGTAGACAAATCAAGGCTCAGGAGGATGGAAAATATAGTAAACAGGAAGTCAGTCCTAATGCTGTCAATAAGAAAGTTATTTCCCAGTAACCATGCCCAAACTCCCATCTTTCTATTTCCCATCAAATCTGGAAGCACTTCAAGGCATCACCGAAACCATAGACACTTGTCAGTTTCTGTTGTTACTCTGGGCTGTGAGTGGGCCATGACCAGGCACACTCTCCAAGGTCCTTCAGACTGGGCAGCTACTTAGTCCCCAAAGTACTGCTACATTTTTAGGGTTTGTAATGGCAGACGACCAGTAGTTCCAAGTACTCAAATCTCTACCAGTTACTATGGCTGCATAACAAAGCATCCCAAAACTTAGTGGCATAAAGCAACAATTTCTATGTTCATGGATTGAGTTGTTCATGTGTTTGGACGAAATACAACAGAGATAGCTTCCTCTGCTCCCTGATGTGTTTTGGGGTCTCAGTGGAAGACTGGAAGTCTGGAACTAGGATCATCTGAAGGTACAGTCACTTAATATGTGGTCATTGATGCTGACTGTGGTCTGGGAGCCTTGGTTTCTCTCACTGTGGGCATCTTCATTTGACCTCTCTAGGTGAACTTGTTTGGGCTTCCCTTCAGCATAGTTGCTGTATTCCAAGGGCAAACATCCCAAGAGAAAGACAGCCAAGAAAAAGCTGTGTGCCCTTTCCTAATCTAGCTGGGGAAGTCATGTAGTATTATTTCTGCCCAGAAATAAAAGTCAAAAACTTGCCCAGGTCCAAGCAGAAAAGGAGGATGAAAGGAGGCTTCACCTCTTAATAGGAAGTTGGTAAGGTTCTGGAAGAACATGAGGGATCAGAAATATTGCCATGATGGTTTTTTGAAAATATAATCTCCTCCAATGAGGAAGCTATAGTATAGAGTAGTTAAGAGATTTATTCAACAGATACACAGCTGGTAAGGTCTGGGGCAGAGAACAAATCCTTCTTTCAATTACACAACAGTAAGGACAGACTAACCCCAGCTGAATGGGAGTTGCCTTTTGTGATGGTTAACACCAAGCGTCAACTTGACTGGATTGAAGGATGCAAAGTATAATCCTGGGTGTGTCTGTGAGGGTGTTGACAAAGGAGATTAATATTTGAGTCAGTGGGCTGGGGAAGGAAGACCCACCCTTAATCTGGGTGGGCACCATCTAATAAGTTTCCAGTGAATATAAAGCAGGCAGAAAAAATATGAAAAGGCTAGACTGGCTTAGCCTCCCAGGCTACATCTTCCTCCTATGCTGGATGCTTCCTGCCCTTGAATATCAAACTCCAAGTTCTTCAACTTTGGGACTCAAATCAGCTTCCTTGCTCCTCAGCTTGCAGACAGCCTATAGTGGGACCTGGTGATTGTGTGAGTTAATACTACTTAATCAATTCCCCTTTCTATATACATAGATATCCTATTAGTTATGTCCCTCTAGAAAACCCTGACTAATACATTCTGATGGAGAGGTGACACCTTCAGGGAAATAAAATTTCATAAAGAGACAAAATGAAAGCAAACTGGGCTACTTCACAAAACTGGCATCACACCAGGCTGACTCATGGGAATTAAATATTATTTGAATGACTTTTTGTCAAGCAGTTGGCCATAAAGAAGCTTCCAACTTTAAAACTCTATGAGTTTTAAATTTGATCGCTATTATGGCTAAGGTTTTTGCAGATGTAAACTGTAGTATAGATTTTAATATGTAAATGTGAAAGGAATATTCAGCAAATGTATAATCACAAATCAGGACCTAAACACTGAGATATATGCCAATATCAAGGGATTGCAAGTGGACAAAATATTTCTGCAAGTATTCTAACTAGTTAATATACAAAATATGCTGAAATAAATTTGACCTTTAAAAACCTGTGTAGTAATTTCTGATTAGGATTTTTTATATTCTATAAATCTAAAAAAGATACATAAATTTCAATAAAATTATTATATGTAAGTATTATATTAGGAAAGCAACCTCTTTATTAAAAATACCATAGCTACAAAAGGGTCAGTGATAGGAAAAATATATATCCATATTACTGGGGAGGATAAGTTATATTTAATAGGACACTTTAGCCTGTTCCCACTCCCCAAACAGAGATTGAGACAAATTCTTGTATTCAGTTAGTGTATGTGGTAACGTGTCTTGGGAGTTGGCGATTCGGGGAGTGGTATAAAAGATTTAGCAGAGAAAAGCAACAGCATGTGGGTGAGGTTTTGGGTTAGCCACTCTATCCCAAAAGAAGCCTCGGAGGACACTAATGGAATAGACCTTAGATCTCCTTCCCTAGAGAATGAGAGAAGAGAAGCTTTTATCTGCTAGCTCCCATCATTTGCTGGACAATGATGGTCAAATGGGTATTCACGGTCCTCCACTCCTGGGTTGCACATGCCTGAGAGCAAAGCAAATTCTCCCCATTCCCCCATTTCAGCCCTTCAGAAGAGCCACAGCAGAGAATGGAGGTATGCAGTACAGGAGTGAGGCGATGTGCCACTCACATATACCTGTGCAAGGCTGGAGTAAATTCTCCTTTAGATTTATGTGAAATAAAATGCACAGATCTTAAGGGTTCATTTAAAAGGGGGTTGAGCATCTTACATTACAGGCGAAACCATCACCTCATATGACTGTTACCATCACCCTAGAAAGGCTCTGAATTCTCTTTCTCTTCAATCCTTTCCAATTGTTTTCTGACTTCTATCACTGTGAAGTGGGGATTTAATTTTATCTGTTTTATAACAATGTAATAAAAAGTATATGTTCGTCTGTCCATGGCTTCTGCCACTCAACATAATGTTTTGGAAGTTCATCCATGTGGTGATGGGTAGCTGTAGTACACTTAAAAAAATATTGTTGACTAGTATTTTTCTGGTGGAATAGATCACTATTTGCTTATCCAGCTTCTCATTGATGGCATTGTCATTTCGTGTTTTGCAGTATTACGAATAAGTTTGCTCTGAAAAACCTTGTCCAGTTTTTTTGTGGACATATGTTTATATTTCTTTGGGGGGTAAACACTTAGGAATGGAATTCCTGGGTTATAGAGTATATATTTAGCTCTAGCACAATGGTGCTGAGCAGTTTGCATATGATGGGTCATTTTACAGTCCCATGAGTTGTTCCAAACCTTTGCCAATGGAGTATGTTACCTGTTGTTGTTGTTGTTGTTGTTTTTCTTCAAACAATAGTCATTCTAGTGGGTGTAGAATGATATCTCATTCTAGTTTTAGTTTGTGTTTCCCTAAAGACTAATGAAGTGGAGCACCTTGTTTGCTTATTGGCCATTTTTTATCTTTGGTGAAGTATCTGTTCAAGTCTTTGCCTTTTTTCATTTCTGTTGCTGTGTAATAAATTCCCACAAACTTAGTAGCCTAAAACTGTGCAGATGTATTTTGTATTACAGTTCTGTAGGTGAGAAGTCTGATACAGGTCTCAGTGGGCTGAAATCAAGGTGGTGGCAGAGGTGCACTCCTCTCTGTAGGCTCTAGAGCAGAGTTCCTTTCTTTGCTGTTTCCAATTTCTAGAGGCTGCACATATTCCTTCACCTGTGGACACTTCCTCCATCTTCAAGCCAAGCCTGTTGCATTTCTCTAAGCATTTTTCTGTACCACAAATCCCTGACTAACTAAAGTACAGCGTAGTCACTCAAAGTAATTTACTCTGAACTCAGCAAGGAAAGGTTCTCCAATTGTAAGAAGCCTTGTGATGAGATTGAGCGCACCCAGGTCCTCCAAGACAGTCTTTCCATCTCCAGATCCTTAATTCAATCACATCACATCTACAAGTGCCATTTACCATACAAGGTAACATAGTCACAGGTGCTGGAGGTTATAATATAAGCATCTTTGAGGTGAAGGACATTATTCTGCCTACCACAGTCACTTGTGTTTACATCTTTAAATTTTCATTTTTATGAATTCAAACTTGTCGTTTTTTTCCTTTTTTGTCCTTTTCATTTTGGTGCTTCTTATATCCTGTAAAAAAATTGTCCTATTCCAATGCTATGAACATACTAGAAGCTTTATTGTTCTAGCTTTTATGTTTAGGTTTATAATTCTTCTTGGATTAAAGGTGTGCATTAAGTAACATCTAGGTCACAGTTCTTGTCTTTAGTCAAAATATTTATTTGTTCCAACACCGTATGTTGAAAGATATCCGCATTAAGTTGAATTGGTGCTATGGCCACAAATTAGTTCTACAGGGTCTATTTGTGGTGGGTTACATTTATCCATTTTTATGTGCTTAGTACATTACTACACTCTCATGATTACCATAGCACTGTAGCAAATTTTGGAATCAGATAATAAAAAGATCTTTCAATTTTGTACTTCTGTTAGAAAGTCCTTTACCTATTCTAGGTGTTTTACAATAGATGGAAATTTTTTAATTAGTTTGTCAATTTTACCAAAACCCTGATGAAATTTTGAAAGTTTGGAGTGAAAGACTATATTGAAAATACTGACTCTCCAGATCGGTGAATGTCGTATTTCTCTTCATTATTTAGGTTTTTCTTATTGTCAAGTTTGGGGAAACTCTTCTAATATTTAACTGATAATTATAATGTCAGATGTAGATTTTCCATAGATGTGTTTCATTATTTAAGGAAGTTTCTCTCATTTTCTAGTTGCGGAGAGGTTTTATTATAAATGAGTGTTGAATTTTTTCAAGGCCTCTTTCCAGCATCAGTTGAGATAATCAAAGGAGTTTTCTCTTCGTTCTGTTCATATGGTGAATTATGTCAATTAATTTTTCCTAATGTTAAACCAAGCTTACATTTCTGGGGTAAACTCACTGGTCATGGTGTATTTATTTCATGATGTCATGATGTATTAGAGGATTTGATTTGCTAATGATTATTATAGAATTTTGCATGTGTATCATGAGAGTTTCTGATCTAAACTATTTTTGTTTGCCTGAGTTGTCATTGTCAGACTTTGTTTCAACAGTACAGAAACCTCATAAAATGGGTTGGGAGGTTTTTCTGACTGCCCCTAAAATTGGTATAATGTTTCAGTTCTTAAGCTAGAAACTAAGATGACTGTACATCGTTATTTTATAATCAATAAACCCATAGCTATAAATTTTCCTCAAAGCATTGTTTCATCATCATTCTACAGTTTTAAACATTACATTCTCATATTTGTTCAGTTGGAAAGTTTTGAATATCCCTTGTGATTTCTCCTTTCACCATAAATTATTTATAAGTAATTTCACTTATTTTCCAAATAATGTAGATTAATATATTGTTAGTCACAGACATGTTTAAATTTTCATATAAAAGCTTCAAATGCTATAGATTGAAATAATTTTACTAATATATTTTGTACATACTATGTATGCTTTATATATAATAAAACATTTAATAATTTAACCCAACATATCCAACATAAATAATTTAAATATATAATCATTATTAATCAGATATTTTACTTTTTTCAACTAAGTCTTTGAAATTTTATATGTATTTTATCCTTACAACATATCTCAATTTGGTTTAACTACATTTCAAGTTCTCAGCCATATGTGTATACTGGCTGCCATATTTGTGGCAACAGAGGCTGGAGTGAAGAAGTGAAGCAGAGAGGATTTTGGAAGAGAAAAGAGTCCAGAACAATGGCATTTGTGCAAACAGGATCCTCTCTATATTGTTAGGCCTGAATCTGGTTTTATAAGAGTATTCTGGATGCTTTTACAACATTGTCTATTGAGGATTTTATTTGAAGAGATATTTGTCACAAACAAAAGACACATTGAGGACACAAATCTCACATGGAGGACATTGAACATATTTAGTTTGGAGGATTTTAAAAAGGCAGACAGAAAAGGAAAAACACATAAAATTATTTTTAAGTTGATCCAGAATTTCATTTTTGTTAACTTTTTACTGCTTTGATATAGAAAAAAATAAATTTGGTTAAAGTAGGTGAAAAAAAATGTAAACTTCAATATTCTGTAAACTAGATTACTAACAACCTTTGAAAATGATTTTTCTGTTAGCATGTGTACAACTTTTGATAATTTATCTATAATTATTTTTCTTTTATTTCAGTGTTAAATACGATAGTAATGCTAGGTGAGATATGTTTACATCTATTCACCCATTCTTTTTCTTGTATGTCTCTAATCAATGATTATGTTGGAGAAAGTCTATGTTTATAGTTGGAGAAACTGCCAGAATAATTTCCCAAGACCTTTATTTTATAGCTTTTCAAAACTAGAATAGTAAGTTTAATTTCAGTCTGTAAAATGAAAAAGTTACAGCTAGTGTTTGATATTGCTATCAGAGAGATTAGACCCTAATAATTTCAGGGGAATGTTAATTTTTTCTAATGATAAATGACATCTCTCAATTTACTAAGCTAATGTTACTGATTCACTGTCAGTAGAATGGGAGATATGAGGATTTTTTTCTAGTTTTAGTATTTGCTTTTTAATTTATACTGTAAACTAACTTTCCAGAGCCTAGAACCAAGGCCCTCCTAAGTAGGGGCTCCATAAATGTTTATTGACTGATACACCCCAAAAGAGAAGAAGCATAGCTGGAGTTAGATTATGGTCAGTAATAATGTAATTAACTGGCCCCTAAGTATGCCAAATCTGTAATCATGTTAGTGTGTGCCCTCAAACCAGTTAAACACAGTTGACTCTTGAACAACACGGGCTTGAACTTCGTGGGTTCACTTACATGTGGATTTTCTTCTGCCTCTACCACCCTTGAGAAAACAAAACCAACCCTTCCTCTTCCTCTTTCTCCTCCACCTACTCAAAGTGAAGACAGCAAGGATGAAGACCTTTATGTTATGATCCAGGTCCACTTAATGAATAGTAAATATATTTTCTTTTCTTTTTTCCTTTTTTTGGGGGCACAGGGTCTTGCTCTGTCATCCAGCACTGGAGCAATCACAGCTCACTGCAGCCTCAACCTCCTCTGGGCTCAAGTGATCTTCCTGCCTCAGCCTCTGGTGTAGCGAGGACTATAGGCACAAGCTGCCACACTCGGTTAATTTTTGTATTTTTTTGTATTTTATTTTTTGTGGACATGGGTTCTCACTAGGTTGCCCAGGTTGGTATCAAACTCCTGATATCAAGTGATCCTCCTGTTTAGGCTTCCCAAAATGCTAGGATTATAGACATAAGTCACTGGGCCTGGCCTCTTTTATTATGACTCTCCCAGTAACATTTTCCTTTTTATAACTTAAGAATACAGTATATAATATATATAACATATAAAATAAGTGTTAATCAACTGTTTATGTTATCGGTGAGGCTTCCAGTGAATAGTAGGTTATTAATAGTTACATGTTGGGGTTGTCAAAAGTTATACATAGATCTTCAACTGTGGTGGTGACAGTGCTCCATCCCCCATTTTGTTCAAGGGTCAAGTGTAATTGCATCAAAAAAATCTTAACATCTGCATAGATGTATGAAGCATCAGTAATAACATCCAAATTTTCCATTAAAATATCCATATAAGACACAATCTAGTTACCCCTTAGTCCTAAGTTCTAGTTGTGACACCGTCACTAATGAAGTAGTAACATAAAGTAGGCCTTTGACATCTTTGTTCCTCTGTTACTTTAGCTGCTAAAAGATAAACCCCTTAATATATTCCTAGGGATTGCTGGACATTTTAAATGAAATAACAAGTGTGAAAGTAATTTCTACATTTATAGGTATATCATATATTCACACATGTGTCGTTAATATTATTGCACATTCTTAGATGACTGATGCACAAAAACATCTCTCTCCAATGCAAATGCTCATTCATACGGATAAAGTATGTAATGGCATGTGGGTAACAGAGTGAGAGAGGGCTAACATAAGATGTGTACCTAAACTTTGGGGATAAAGGATATTTTTGTGTTTTACTTCTGCTCTAAAACTGAACTAAATATTTAGTAGACATTTCTATTAGATGTTGCTTTTACATATAAATTATATTTGTGTATGCCTGTATATGTATATACACATATGTGCATATTTATTTAGATTTATTGCATGTTATCAGGAAATATCCACAACTTACAATGACTGATTCCTAGTTCGTAATATGTTTGAGGAGGCAAATCTTAAACGAGTATTTAAAATCAGCTGCTTTCTGAGTGTATGGGAGGAAAATATGAGAATCTCTTATGTGATGTTTGCACAAGATTAAGAAATTCTTCACTTCTTTCGGTGTCGTGACTTACCACTCATCAGTCTCCACTATCCCCAATTTCATTTTTTATGTGCATTTATATTGGAAAAAGAAAGCGTTAGCAATTCCAGCAGCTCGATACCACTGTCACCCCTTTCAGTGTGGGGCACCACATTTGGATTGCAGCTTAAAGGTCTTGTTGATAGAGTCACCCCACGTAAGACATTCGGGGTTTAAACAAGTCACATTTGCAAGTAACATGCACGTAGTTCTTGTGGCAGCATTCATTTGTTTCACCCTTCTCACCTTCCCCTCTCCATCTTCATCTTAGCTTCTTTTGAGCTTAATGAACATTCTTAAATGTTATGAGAAAATAGCAGAGTCAGGGAAAAATACATGCCATAAAAAATGCGCAAGTGAAGTAGCATTGTCACTGCGTCTGTTCCAGTGCAGATCAAAGCTCGATGGCCTCAGTGTGAGTCCTTCTGCGCCCAGTAAAAATGAAAACAACATTGTAATAAATTAGCTGGAACTGCACTTCCCTAGGTGTTCAGTGACAGCATGATAAATAACCCCAGGCACTACAATTTGGCTTTCCCTCCGCCAAGGTTTTCTGCCATAATATTTTCAGGCCTTAAGTCGTGGTCATCAACACTTGATTAATACAGGGAGGGACGGTTAAGATAACACGAGGGATATATTTCCTTGAACAGGATAACGTGGCAACAGTATAATATTTTATCTGGGTTAAGCATTTATTGATCATTACGAGGATGAACATTTTTATATATAATTAGTAACTGTAATGTTCCAATCCTTCCCATAATGTAAATACTTGGAATAACCCTAGAGGCACGTGGTGGGTTTGTTTTTGATGATTGAGATATATTTCCTTGTCTTCTCATTTTCTCATTTTGTGACAGGGGTACTTAAATCTCAAATCTCATAGCACTATTTTTGTGTGTTGAGTTTATTCCTCAGTACATACTCCATTACATACACACACACACACACACACACACACACATACCTGTATATATATATGAATTATATACATAATACAATTGTGTTTTATAAATATTTATATCACATTCACTTAACCTCAATCCATCAAATAAATTCAGTTAGATTTGTATAAGTTTCACAGGGAAAGAATAACTTAGCATATAACTTTTCTATTTAAACTACTGTCAGAAATAAATCTGTATTTACTCTCTGTATCCCAGTCATCTTTATTCTCTGAAGAAAAAAAGTAACCATAAACATTCATTTTCCATTAATTATTGCACCAGAGAAAAATCAATGTTCAAATAAGTAACAATAAAACTGATTTTTACTGAATAGCAAAGCTGGATAAAGGAAGAAGAAATCATTTGTTTTTATTTTTGGAGGGATGGCTTGCATAATTAACTTAACTCTAAGATACTGAACATAATGTAGTCACTCTACATACATTTATTTATTGGAGCACTTCCCATCCCTTAGGCCCTATAGAATATAATGAGTTGAGACCCCATGCTTCCCTCTACTTGGGCTGACTGTGTTTGTTGTGTGGGCACAGCTGTGCTATGTTTCTGCATATGCATTTAAAGAGAGCAATAACAACAACTATTATGTATTCAGCAGCGAATATGTACTGGGTACTGTTTTAAGAGTTTTATATTTTTATCTTACTTAGTTTGCAAAATGACCATATTGGGTAGGTATGTTCTATCCCCTTTTTAATCATGAGGAAACAACAGTAAGTATTTGAGTTAGCTAAAATCACCTAATGAGAACATGGCAAGATGAGATTCAAAACCAGTAAGCCTGTCTCAGGAGCCTGAGCTCCTGAACAATGAGCTATACTTCAAAATAAAGGGATTTGGCATCAGAGGCAGAGGAAAAAAGCATAACAATTGCAAATAGCCTTTCCCTAAAATACATTTTTTTGTTGTTAAAGCTAAGTATAACTGGATTTCATGGAATCCTTGAAAAATCTCATCTAGGAACTTCTTCTGATTAAATCCATCACACTTCCATCATTCCTTTACTATACTCATTCTATTTCAATAAAAAGTCAAATTCAAATTTGACAGATCTGAATGATCATAAAAATTGCTGCAGTGCATCCAAGCATCATTAACAGGGAAACACACTGTTATTGAATACTGAAGGTTTATCCTGCATTAAAAATGAGCGGTAAAGGGAGCTTCTTTCTTTTGTCTGGCCCAGAGCAGGACTTGCACTTATTCCTTTCACAGGAGAAGTGTTTGACTGGATACCATGTCTTACTTGTCTTGCAGTTCCAGAGCCTAGTTCTGCATATGATACACAACAAGCACTCATTAAATATTATACCAGCCATGCCTAATTGACCTCAAGATATTCATCAAAACATTTTATTTCACAATTTAGGTAAGTGGAGTGTTCACATAGATTAAGGTCTTAGTTACAAAGCCTTTGGGTTACGAATGCCAAAAAACAAACAAACAAAAACAAGAAAAAACAAAACAAAAAAACTTTGTAGCCAGGCACGGTGGCATACGCCTGTAATCCTAGGATTTGGGGATGTCAAGGCAGGCAGAACACTTGAGTCCAGGAGTTCGAGAACAGCATGGGCAACATAGCAAAACCCCATTTCTACAAAAAGTACAAAATTAGCTGGGCATGGTGGTGACTGCCAATAGTCCTAGCTACTCAAGAGGCTGAGGTGGGAAGATCTGCTTGAGCACATGAGGCTGAGGCTGCTGTGAGCCATAACTGCACCAGTGCATTCCAGCCTGGGTGACAGTCAGACCCTGTCTCAACAAACAAAAGGCAAACCAAAAATCCACCTTTACCTCATATAAATATAAACTTATGAATTTATTAGAAGGATTCATGGAATTCAAGATCAAAAACATAAAACAAAGCACCAGTAACAAACTGGAGTGGCCCCAGTGATTCCCCTCCTCACCCGTTCTTTCAACATTTATTCTCTCTCAGCATCTCTTCATTCTTTCCTTACTTCCTCACCTAGAATTTTCTGCTGTCATACACATGACATAAAACAGTCACTCCAGCCCAGTTCCTACATGAGCTCACAGCAATGGCACTACCAACTAACTAACTCAGTCTCTCCAAGTTCTGAGTCTAAGTTCTTGGAAGCAAGAATTCGATTGGTCTAGTTTGAGTCAGGGACCTATCTCTGGGCTGCCTGGCTCATTGTCCACTCAAAAAAGGCTATGGAAACACATTCTATGAAAGGCGAAAGCAAGCAGCTTCTCCAAAAAGAGAGGTGTGGGGTGCTAAGTCTATAATTGCGGAGAAAATGATTGGCATCTTTAATGCATTTGTATTCATATCAGCAAAAACGGTACTTGTTTGAGAATTTGCCATTTTGCGAGGACATACAGTTATATCCTCATGTGCAATTTTTATCCAAACTAACCTACCAGATAATTTAGAGAAAGGTCAACTAAATATTTATTTGAAAATCAAATATTCCAAATTGAATGAAGCAAAAGTATGTTGCTTTCATTTTGGTCAGTTTACCCATGTGAAATGGAATAAATATAAAACACCAAAACACTTTTGTCATTTGATCTCTACTTCCATTGTCGTTACTCAAGACAGATCAAGTCAATATGTTCACAACAAGAAAAAAAGTACACAAAATCAAAACAAAATCTCATTTATCTGCATTTTAAATAAAACTAGAGAGATGGGGTTATAAATACTAAATATTAATTTGCCATTTTATTTTCTTTGAACGAAATGCCCTTATTCTATAATGATGTCCATTTTATATTTTTTGCATTATTAATAAAATGGATATGGCATCAGCTCTTTTTCTTTTTAACATTACTATTTGGCAAGTTAAAAGGCTGAAGTATTAAATATGCACTGCAAATATTATTTTTGTTTACTTGTTAGTGAAGGAAAAAATAAAACCACTACCCATTTGTAGTAAAAGCACACGTATAATAAGAAACTTAACACATTAAAAACAGCAAATAGATAGGAAAGAGGCAATAGCAGAGAAAAGGTCAAGAAGGCAAAGCAAAACTTGAAGTTAAGACAACTAGGTATATTTTATGGCTCTGAGTTTCATAAAAGCCTAGTTAGGAGAAATTCAACCCTTTTCTCATTCTCATTATCACATACGATGGCTGCTGAAGAAGAGCCTCCAAAGATGCCCATCCCTGAACTCTGGTTACATGTCAGCTTACGTGGTAAAAGGGACTTGGCAGTTATGATTCAAGTTAAGGATCCTGAGATGGGGATTGTCCGGGGACACCTATCTAATCATGTGAGTCTTTGAAATTGTGGGAAACATTCCTCAACTGCAGAGAGCCTGAGCAACGGCAGCCTCAGGATTCCACATGTTGTTGCTGATTCTACAAAGTAGGGGCTACATGCAAGGACAAGAACGAAGGCCAAGAAATTGGAAAAGGAATGGAAATGGATTCTTCCCTAGAGTCTCCAGAAAGAACAGAACCTTGCTAACACATTGATTTTAGCACTTCTGATTTCCAGACTGTAAGATAACAAATGTGTGTTGTTTTCAGCCACTAAATTGGCAGTAACTAATTGCAGCAGCAATAGAAAACTAACACAGATATGAAGATGCAAGGCTGTTTATGGGAAAAAAAAAAAGTGTCCTTGCTTCTGAGTTTAGAAAGATAACTTTACTCCTAGAAGCTTTATAAAAGTTTAATTAAGCAAGTTAATGAACAATGATCTCAATTGCAATTTTTCAAAATAAAACAAGACAAAATAAAAAGCCAAAGAACATTGCAGAGGCATTCTTCATATGGCTGTCCTGTTTATTTTTATTCATTAATTTTATTATGTTTAAAATTCTGTCTTATTGTCTTATTTTTAATAATAATTTTAAAGTGAAAAATGACCACAGTAGGAAGTCAGAGGGATGGGGTTCATAGATGAAACCTGGAAAACTTTAAGGAACAAACAGTTAACATAGCCCCAACTAAAAAAGTCCTTAGCTATTAAAAGGACAGGCATCTCTTACAATAAAAATAATGATAGCATTCTACTGTCCTTTAGGATCATGATTTTCGTACCTGAACAGTAACTTTTTTGACATGAATTATCTGGAACATACACACTTTGACAATGGCCTTAAAACAAGGTGTACCTCTGATTTGTAGTAGTCAGTGTGTCATGAAGTATACAGTGTGATGTTAAAATACGGTAAATACTTTAAATAATTAAAGTCTTAATCCAAGAGACCACATTGACAGAACTACAAACTATCCTATATTTTAAACTTTTAAACCTGTAGGCAGTTCTCGCTTGGCTGAGCAGAGCGATGCTGTAAATATGATTGTGCAAGGGAAAACTATGCAGTATGATCATATTTATCAGTGGGGAAAATTGTCATGTGACCTTAAAAAATTTTGCCAACACTTTAAAAACTCTTATTGTCAGTTATAAATGTACAGAGGAATGAAAAATAGTAAAACTAATATTTATTTAGTACACTGTCATTTCAAACACTAGATACATTGAAAAGTACTGCTTTAGTCTGGGCCCAGTGGCTTATGCCTGTAATCCCAGCACTTTGGGAAGGCAAGGAGGGAGAATTGCTGGAACCCAGGAGTTAGAGATCAACCTACGCAAGATGACAAGACTCCATCTTGAAAGGAAGGAGGGAATGGGGGAGGGAAGGAGGAAAGGAGGGAAGGAAGGAAGGAGGGAAGGAAGGAAGGAAGGAAGGAAGGAAGGAAGGAAGGAAGGAGAAAGAAGAGAGGGAGAAAGGAAAAGAAGAAAAAAAGGAAAAGGAAAGAAAAAGAAAGAAAGAAAGAAAGAGAGGGAGGGAGGGAAAGAAAGGAGGAAGTGAGTGAAGAATAAAAGGAAAAGAAAAAGGAAAGAGAAGGAAAGGAAAGGAAGGAAGGGAAGAAGGAACCAAGGAAGGAAAAGGAAAGGAATGAAGGAAGAAAAGAAGGAAGGAAGGAAAAGGAAAGGAAGGAGTGAGGGAAGAAAAAAGGAAAAGGGAAAGGAAATGAAAGAGGAAGGAAGAAAGGAAAGGAGGGAAGGAGTGAGGGAAGAAAAAAGGAAAAGGAAAGGGAAGTAAGGAAGGAGAAAGAAAGAGAGGGGAGGGAAAGAAGGAAGGAATGAAGGAGAAGAAAGAAAGAGAGAGGGAGGGAGGGAGGGAGGGAGGAAGGAAGGAAGGAAGGAAAGAAGAAAAGGAAAGGAGGGAAGGAGGGAAGAGAAAAGGAAAAGGAAAAGGAAGGAAGGAGGAAAAGAAAGAAAGAGAGAGAAAGAAAGAAAAAAAAAGAAAAGAAAAGAAAGGAAGGGGAGGGAGGGAAGGAAGGAAGAAGAAACAAGAAAGAGAGAGAGGAGGGGAGGGAGGGAGGGAGGAAGGGAAGGAGGGAAAAATTAGCTGTGCACCGTGGTGCATGCTTGTAATCCCAGCTCCCTTGAGTCCAGGAGTTTGATGCAGCAGTGAACTATGATCATGCCACTGCATTGTAGCCTGGGTGATGAAGCGAGACCTTTTCTCCGAGGAAAAAAAAGAAAATTACTGCTTTAGTTCTTTGTAAAATGCTGATCTAGAGTCATTGAACAATGCTTGCCTTCTAATAGCATAAATTACAGTAAGCAGTGAGCATCTTTTCTACCTTTTAGTAGATTGTAATTTTCCTTTGCTAAGTTTCTGTTAGCTGTAAACATTTTATCATTTAGTTTCCAAATGACATAAAATATCTCTGAGATTTTCTTTTGTGTGAAGTTTTGTGTTAGCGTCACTTGATCTGGGACATCTTTATCCTTTTGATTACAATTGCTTTCCTCATTAATGTCAGTAAGTTTGCCTTTGCAGTGATTCTCTGGTTGTATATCTAGAGTCCAGGCAGCTGATGCAAAGTGTAAAGTCTAGGGCAGCAGGGTCAGCATCCCTAGATCAGCTATTTCTTCTACAATTCCATGTGTGTTCAATTCAGACTTCACTTCCAGTGTTAGCAAGTTTTGTGTCTTTGCTGCATTTCCATCTTTGACGGCCAGTTCCCAACTTGGAGTATCTATTTTTGTGCAGTCATGTGATTTTAGCACGGAGACAAGAAAGAAAGAAAGACAACAGCATGCTTTGCTGTCTGTGTGTGAACTGAATAACAGCTGTGAAGGATCAGTCACCAAAAGACTTTGAAAGAAGAGGCTTGATTGGTCACAGTAATGATGCTCCTCTGTATGTAATGATGTGTTAGCTGAAGGGCTAGCAGCAAAGTTTGAAATTGATGCAATTACTTACAGTTAATATACCATGGTACCTGAAACTTGAACATATCATTGGGAATTGGCATTATTGAACTAAACCAGGATAACTGAAATCTGTGCATATCACAACTGGGAAAAGCAAGAACTGTCTGTATTGTGATCTTAAGGCACAAGGAGTTTGAAGAGTGAAAATTGCCGGTTTTACAGAGAGAGAGAGAGGAGAGAAAGGGGGATATATTTGTTAAAAACAAGCAAAATTCAAAAATTTTAAAAACACATTAAAGGAATTGAAAATGTTGTTGAATACATTTAATATAGATAATTCCATGCAATATGAGATTAAGAAGTACTAAAAAGTAGGCAGATAACATAAAAAGAAATATTCTACTTATCTTCAACTTAAGTGACAAAAAAGGATCCTTAAAAGAAATCAATACAGAAGGCCAGAGAGACGAGGACTGGGGAAAAAGGCAGCCAACAGATGCACACAGGACATAAAGACAGTTTATAAAAGCAAAACATGCTAGGATTTTTTTCCCATAAAGCCCTTGAATAATGATAAATGTGAGTGCCATGTATGTATATTTGGAAAACCAACTGTGCCTTCTGCTTTAGTTGCCTTTTTTGCACCAATAATTTCTTAAACAATATTCTATTTCTACAGCATAACTCTGTCACTGCAGTGTAGCCAAGCTTTTCTTTGACAAATCAAGTACTAAATAATTCATTGCTGCTCCGAGGGGAAAAATATTCTCAGCATACTGCTATGGAAAGTTTCCCTTCCTCAAAAACAGGACAGTTTAACATGGATCTGCAGAAGCATGTCCTCTTCATGTGCAGGTGTCTTTCAGATGAATCAGGACTGGGTGCACACCTTAGGAAGGGGCTGGATTCACTGGTCAGCTGGGCGTTCATCTTATTAAAATACTTTGCTGTCATTATTATTTATCTGAAGTGAATGGCATTCTATTAATGCCATTAGTCATTAATTAGTTGGGCATAAAATGTATTCTTTTACTAAAGAAAAATATAATGATTTGATCTAGATAATAACTGATAGTAGTTTATTGGGTTTATTTTATGCATTTTATATATTTACATATTTTGTGCATTTCCAATTCCTTTATTTCAGATAGTTTTTATAAAAAGATGGGAGAAGCCAGGATAGTAGGCAGAGAACAGGTGTGCTTGAACAAGAACAAAATAATGTTGAGATAGAATGGTCTGATGATTATTTCCAAGAATTAAAATATATTAGGTGTATAGATATTTATTAGTAGTATAGCTATCATGTAAATAAATCATTGATGAGGATACAAAAAAGTCAAGACCATTTATTCTTAATTAACGTCTTTTCAAAATTCAAAGAATAAAATTTGATTTATTTTAAAAGAAATGCCTTATAAAATTTGTTTTTAATCAACATACATTTGTATTATATTTATGGGGAACAGTTTGATATTTTGATATGTGTAAACATTGTGTAATGATTAAATCAGAAATACCAGTTAGCTGGCTAGATAAATGCATATATCTTCCTCTCGCATGTACCAGGTACAAAGCAAGTTGAAGAAATAATGTATACAAACATAACGTATTTATGTTGCGTATCTCTAGGGGTCTCAAAGAGCTTGCAGAATTCATACCATTAATTCTTACTATATCCCTGTGAGATAGAAAGCAAGTAGATATTATTAGACAATAACATAACTAATGTAATGTGCACACATGGAAGCAGGAAGGCTGGCAAGTTTTGAGAGAGCCCTAGATCAGCTGGTTTTCTGCCTTTAGGGGCAGGAGAATGGCTGCAGGGAAACTGTGCTTGCTCCATAATCTATCAGGCCCTACCCAGCACTGGGAGTTGTTTTTTTTTTTTTTTTTTTTTTTGCCTCTAGTCCTTTAATAACTAAATTTATCTAAGTAACTCCCTAAACCGAATACAAAGATGAATTTTTAAGCAAGTGAACTTTCTGGCTCACTTTTTCTCACTTCTTATTGGCAGATTGTCCTATAGTTTGAGCCCCTTTGTTTATAGCTTATTTTCCAAGTCAAAACTGTTAACCAACTGGTACAACTCCAGCTGTATTCCCACAGGCTAGAGAGAAATCCACACCCTCCTCATTTTGTCTCCGGTGTAACTGCAAATCCATGAAAGTTGTCTTTCTCATGTTGATTCCTTGGAAAGTCAAGTCCTTTAGAAATTCTAATGAAGAACTAGGTATTTACACTGCTGCTTCCTTACCACAGGCCATGGAAGTTTAATTGGGAGAAAAGAACACCTGCTTTTACGAAAACATATTATATTCAGCCATCCCTGCCCTGACTTTGGCCTTTAAAAATAGTGGCTTTAATTATCTCAACAAATGAATCTCTGGGATAATAATCATCGAAATATTATTTTACACTTACTACATATTTGCAACGTGCTAAGCACTTTAGGGTTGCTATCACACAAAACCTTTATAATATGAGGTAAGTATTTTTGTTATATACATTTTCAGTTTAAAGATCCTAACTTCAGAATGTCACTTGTCCTAGTCACACAAAAGCAGGTGTGGACTAAAACTCAAATCCATCATTCTTTCACTTTAAATCATATGGTTCCGAACCATTAAATTTGAATGCTACTAAGAATGGTGGATGCTAAGCGATGTTAAGCCATACATTTTTATTCTTAACAAATAATTTCAAAAGGGCAGGAGAGGTAGGTTAAAAATTAAAGGGTTAAGCTGAAATAACATGTCAAATTTCTCGTAGTTTTTTTATTTTCATGAAAAATATATTTTATATTGCAACAGAATGAAGCTGACTTCATGGTTTAGGTAGCTGATTGCATATATTTTGATAGTCCTATCATATTTCCAACAAATACATTTTCTCCCCACCCCACCTGCAACTGGAGACTTCACAAGCTTAGGAACAGGCTTCACTTCATTGTGATGTGTGTAAGGTGACAGAGGACACATAACGAATAAGTGGTAGAACTAGGAATTTGACCTTAGCTTCGAGACATTTTGAGGAGGATACAATATGTCCGTCTTGCTTCCCTATCAAGAAAAGTATACACAGTTTGTGCAGTAGCCCTGTACCAACAGATATATTCCAGCAGGTACTGCTTTGCTCTTTTTTTTTTTTTTTTTTTTTTTTTTTTTTTTTAAGTGCTGCAGTTGAAGCTTTAGGCAAAATATGAAAATAATATCATGGCTATGTCAGGAAAAAATAATGTATTTGATATCAAGGTCTCACTCACCAGTTAAGTACTGAATAGAATATAAGCCTGGTGAATTTTGACTGTGCCCTATAATTGATTTAAATATGCTTTCACTATTCTGGAATCCTTAGGGGATTATTTCCAGAATTATTGTTTTGCAAATATACAGGTAATGCTAAGGTCTTAAGAACTCTTCTTTTAGGACTTTACAGCAGTTTAATTTCATATAATAGTAATATGAACGATCACAGACCTGTGGGTTCCCAGCTTTGGGTGTACAGTATAATAAATCCAACCAAGGATGGGTAAAGTGGGTGCAGGTGTTTGTCAAAATACTCACAGTCATTATTCAAACACTGTGAGTTTAGCCAAAATAGAAAGATGTTTACCGATTTCCTTTTTACTCACACTTTTATACCCTTCTGAATTTTGTTGAAACAGAAGTGTATGCATTCCCAGTTCTTTTTTACTTAATTCATCACAATTACATTTAGTTGATTATAATTTCTAAGAGCTCATTTTGTCTGGAGGAAGAGCAAATTATCTTATGCTTGAAAACCTAATTTTATGTATTCAAATAAACAATTTCATGGTGTTTCTAAGATTTTTATACTGCAGGATTTCCTTTTTTAAGGCTGAATAATATTTCATTGAATATATATACAATATTTTTTATCCTTTCATCCACCAATGAATATGTAGGTTGTTTCATATTTTGGCTATTGTGAATAGTGCTGCAATAAACATGGAAGTGCTGATACATATTTAAGATCTTGATTTCAAACAAAAGAAGAAAATCTTGCAATATGAGACAACATGGATGAACCTGGGGGACATTATGCTCAGTGAAATTAGCCAGTCACAGAGTGACAAATACTGCACGATTCCCCTTATATAAGTTTCATTTATTATTATTTTTTTACTTCCATAGGTTTTGGGGAGCATGAGTAAGTTCTTTAGTGGTGATTTGTGAGATTTTGGTGCACCTGTCTCCTGAGCAGTATACACCAAACCCAATTTGTAGTTTTTTATCCCTCACCCTCCTCCCACCCTCTCCCCCACGAGTCCCCAAGGTCCACTGTGTCATTCTTGTGCCTTTACATCCTCATAGCTTAGCTCCCACTTAGGAGTGAGAACGTATGATGTTTGGTTTTCTGTTTCTGAGTTACTTCACTTACAATTATAGTCTCCAGTTCCATCCAGATTGCTGCTATGCCATTAATTCATTCCTTTTTATGGCTGAGTAGTATTCCATCAGAGAGAGAGATATATATGATATATATACATTTATATATGTTATCTTATATATATTATATATAAGATTATATATATGTATATATATATCTCACAATTTAATTTCTCTATCCAGTCATTGATTGATGGGCATTTTGGTTGGTTTCATGTTTTTGCAGTTGTGAACTGTGTTGCTATAAATATGAATGTGTAAGTATCTTTTTTGTATAATGACTTCTTTTCCTCTGGGTAGACACCTCATAGTGGGATTGCTGGATCAAACAGTAGTTCTAATTTTAGTTCTTTAAGGAATCTCCACACTGTTTTCCACAGTGGTTGTACCAGTTCACATTCCTACCAGCAGTGTAGAAGTGTTCTGTTGTTACCACATCCATGCCAACATCTAAGGTATCTAAAATAGTTAAATCCATGGAAGCAAAGAATAGAATTATGTTTGTCACGGACTGGGAGAATTGAGAAACTGGCAGTTACTAATCAATGGGTATAAAATTTTAGTTATAAAGATGAATAAGTTCTAGAGATCTGCTATACGATGTTGTGCCTATAGATAACAGTACTATTGTATTGTACACTTAAAAATCTGTTAAGAGAGCAGATCTCATTTTAAGTGTTCTTTCCTCACTAAAATGTTTATAAGATATTTATTATATTGTACTTCATGTGTTTCAAGTAAAACTCTACTATAGCTTATGTTCTACTTCCTATTTTCTGCCACTCTATGCTCCTTAGTAATATAAACTAATAAAAAAAAATGAAGCAATAGTTTTAAGTCATAACAGCCTCCAGCATATATAACAATCCTCTCAAGTATTCAACATAATTTTTGGAAACAATTTACTAATTCCTTCAGTTTCTTAAAAATATTTTTATCAACCCTAATATTTACCAACCTGATGTGACAGACATTAGAAAGCCAACGATAAAGTAGAGCAGGTCATCAAGTCAAACTAACCTACTAATTACTAATGAAGAATTGCTCATTATTAATGAGTAGGTATACATAAAAGTAAATGATAAGACATAATTGGTATTATAATATAGATAATTTTAAATTAATTCAAATAATATTTACTGATCAGTTACTATATGTTCTTGTAAGACCCTGGAAATATAAAGATGAAAAATTATAGTCAGTGGTTCAAGAAATTTATGTTGATGAACAAATCATGGCAGATATTCAAAGGACTAAGTCATCAATTATGCTTTGGATGGGATCAGGGAGGGATAACAGAGTTGTTGACAATTGTATCTTAAAAAGTAAAGAATAGCTTATCAGATGAAAGCAGGACTGGCAAATAAAAAGATTATTCTAGACCAACTAAATACTTTTAAAGGAATGAAGGTATAACACAATTCGAGGTCTTTGAAAGATTTTGTATGATTGGAACAAATAGAACAGGGTTGGCAGGAAATGAGGGTGGGACAGCGAATAACATAGATTCCTAATTGATGAAGCTGTCAGGGACATGCCAGATCTTTTTGTAAGGCAAGCTAACAAATTTAGCATTTATTCTGTGATGACTAAAAGGCACTGAAAGAATAAAACAGCAGTGTATGATATTAAGATTTTTGTCAGGAATAAAATTATAGCAGCAATATAGAGGGTAGATAGATAGGAGAAAAAAGACCAGATTCAATGACAGCCCTCAGTTACCTTTACAGTCTTCTAGACAAGAGATGATAAAAACTCAAGTGAAAATATCACGAGTACAAAGAGCAATAAGAACTATTCAGTCATACAATTTGAGAGGAATTAACAACCAATTAGATGTGGCATATGAAGAAAAAATTGTGAAGGCTCAATTATCTAGGTTACTGCATTGATAGTACTCATATTAAAAGGACATGAAATTTCAAACATAAACAGGTTCCAGGGAAAATAAGAAATTCAATTGTTAGAATATTAGGTTTGGTCAAAAGTTAGATTTATAATTTAAAACTCAAGCAAGATATTAGAGTTAGATTTAGGAGACATTAGCATTTATGTGGCAACCAAATCGCTGGAACAGGGACAATTTCCCAAGGGATCATATAAAAAAGAGCAACAGAGAACCAAGGGAACACATTAGGAAGCATTGTTACTTTAAGGAACAGGGAAAAAGGAAAGAACAATGGTCATTAAGACAGAGGTAGAAACAGAGAGGCGTGTCATGGAAGCAAAGGAGTTATAAAATCCACATAAAGGTCAAGAGAAATCAAAACTTCACAAAGACTACATAAGGTAAGAACTGAAACACATTCATTGATTTTAGCAATTAAGAGATCACAGATTATCGATTTAGCAGCATTGGTGAGGATAGAAATCAGATAAAATCATGGGAGAAGTATATGAGATTTAAATGTGTGGACACAGCAAGGAGACTCCTAGGAGACTCTTGTCTATGAAGGAAGAAAGGGAGGCTGATACCAAGAGAAGTAATATAATTTAGAGAGTAAGAGTGGCTGCGTCATGTTCAGGGTTTGAGAAAGAAGACAAAAAAGAGGGAATAGATTAATATGCAGGAGAGATGAGATACTTGATAAGAAACCATCCGGGAGAAGCTAGAGTCGAATAGAATCCAGTATACAGGTGGAAGTTTAAGCCCTGAAGGGGTGAGGGAGAAGACCAAAATGAAGTTTTGGTGCTCTCTTGATACTTGGGGCAAGAAAGTGAGGGAATTCCTTCCTCAAGGCCTCTTTCTTCTCTGTGAAAGTGGTTTTTGGGTGGTTTCTGGTGTTCATCTGGTGGGCCATGAGGGAAGGGAAAGGCTTGATCACAATGGATGAGGTTTAGAACAGCTACAGGGAGAAAAGGCAGGACATTTAATCAAGAAAGCATTGGAGGCTTGGCTGACATTTGATATATGTTTAGTGACATTTGTTCATTCATTTACATAATCATTTATTCATCAAATATTTATTGAACATCTACTATGCCTGGGGATTATCTGATTGTTGAGTAGTTACCAATGAATGAAAAAAGAAATCTCCACTCACATGGAATTGGGGGAGTGGATGAAAAACACAATAAGTAAACCATAGCCTATTCGACCCCATCACTATTCTCTGCCTTTTTCCAAGTGAAGATTACAGTTCCTATCTTCACAGGTGGCTGTTAGCTCTAAATGAACTCATTTATTTTGAAAGCATGATTTAAAGTATAGTTTTAAACTATGAGCATTTCAGAAGTGATGACCTGTGACTCAAATCTCAAAAATAAATGCTATAGTTCACAGTTGGAATACGGACACAAGAAAAATAATAGGTGAGTAAAAAAAGAATTTTCACCACAGAACAAAAGTTTATTAAACACAAGTATGAATGAATATTAATGTCAATAGAGTGCTTTTTAGGTGCCTCCTAAGCTTTGTATGTACCTAAAAGAGACATAACTACAGCTCAGCTGCTAAGGAACAGGCAGACCAGAATGTAGTCAGGGAAATAAACACTTGAACAGATAATTCTAAAAGGATGTGATAAGTGTTATGGGTGGAATTCAGAGAAAGTCACACAGGAGAGACCAGCTGTGTCTGGCATAGCTGGTGGAGGTCTTATTAAACACTGATACTAAGGCTGACACTTGACTATGAAAGGAATTTCACAGAGAAACAAGCGAAAAAGCAATAGAAATATTAATTAATATTATAAAAAAGCAATACAAATTAATATATACAATTATATACAAAAACAGAACATTCAAAGCCCTGGGCAATAAAACTGATATTTCTTGCAACAGGCTTTGGCCAAAAAAGAGTGCAGTTCTGTGATGAATATCAGCTTCATCAACATGCCCCAGGCACCGTGATGTTCCTCCTCTGCTCTGCTACATAACAGGGGTGGAGACCAAATCAAACAGTATGAACAACCATCCATCAAAACCACAGTTCTATTATTGAGACAATTTCTGATTGAATTTCCTCAGCAGACTATCCAAGTCGTCATGTTCATCAACGTATTCAATTTAAATGACCATTAAAGAGAAATTAAGTTGGTATTAACCTTGTCTTTTCAGATGATGCCACTGAAAGGTAAACATACCGTTCTGACATGCATGAAAATGAAATGATAAATTGATACACGCAGTGCTTGGAATAGATGGAGTCCTTCTAATGAGTGATTACCTGTGGTATAACTATATTGATTGTGTTTGTACATGTCAAATGGGGCTGGCGAGGATGAACTTAAAGAAATCAATCTTGGAACCTGCTAGGACAGCAGCCTCCTAGTTTCACAGTACTAAATCATGACTTTAAAATTTTGAAGAAAAAGAAAACTGCAAAACTTTGTAAAGGTACCAGTCTCTTTCTGACACTATTTGCCTTGGCAAAAGATTTCTTGTCAACTTAAAAGACAAACATGTACTCAGATGATGATTTGTGGAGGGCAGATAATTACGAGTACATTTAGAAATATACGCTCTTCCAAACCCTACTCTTTCCATATAATGAAGTTATTTATTTCTATTTTTTATTTATTTTTCTTACAATTACAAAAATACTTTGGACACCCACATTCCTCTATTATTCCTTCAATATACTGAGGAAGAGTTGTTTCTATGCTTCTTTCTATGTGTTGGGCTTAAGATTTATTAGAAGGAATGTGTAAAAACAAAGGCAGCAAAGTTTATATTTTTATTGGGAGTCACTCCAGGAGTAAGTGGGGATACTTGTGCACACACACTCACACACACACATTCATGCACACAGAATGATCAAGTGTGTTATTTAGCAGTGTTTTGCTGGCAGAATAAAGTGTAACTCCTTGTCTGCCCTTTTATTATATTGGGGTTCACACTAGGAGAGTCTGAGGACCTGTGGAACTCCCATTTGCATGAAACAACTTTTGCATCTATTCTGGAGGAAAACTTCCTAAGGCAGATTTGGACAGAAAATTGCTATCAGCGCAAATAAAACAATGCAAAGCCTACTCCGGGGAACGTTGCTCTGCCACCACTACTGAAACGTGTCATGCCCTTGGTTTCTGAATAAAGAATAATGAAACCTGGGGCTAGAATGCTCAGGGAGGAATTTACCAACCCAAATCTTCCCCTTATGGTAGAGAACAAATTTTCAAGGTTTGTTCTCCACCGTAAGTGTGCGAGGGCTGTTAGGGACTGTAATGTGGCTGCTGGAGATCGGTGTGTGTACCTCCTTGGCTGTACCTCTCATTTCCAGTTATGATTTCACAACCATCTCTTTCTCAATCTTTGCTTTTAAATATAGGAAGATTACGGCTCACCATGGAGCGGACATTTTCTTCAGAAGCAGTACAGTGTCTTAGATATGCAGAGGTTGTTTTCTAATCCTATTACTCAATTCTCAAACACATGACTTTTAGCCAGGGATATCCTAAAGGAAAATTACACTATATGCGACCCCTCCTTACTCTTCAAATATTATATATATTAAACACAGCTGAAATTTGAGAGTGTCCTTACGGGGAGAAATTTAACAAAAGGACACTGCTGAATGTATGGGGACAAAGGAAGGGTGAATCTTTCATCATGACAAGACTTCTTGCCACATTCTCCCTTAACTTAGAAAAACAGAAAAGAAGCCGGGCGCGGTGGCTCCTGCCTGTAACTTCAGCACTTTGGGAGGCCAAGATGGATGGATCATTTGAGGTCAGGAGTTCGAGACCAGACTGGCCAACATGGTGAAACCTCGCCTCTACTAAAAACACAAAAACTAGCCAGGCATGGTGGTGGGTGCCTGTAGTTCCAGCTACTCGGGAGGCTGGGGCAGGAGAATCTCCTGAACGCAGGAGGCGGATGTTGCAGTGAGCTGAGATCGCACCACTGCACTCCAGCAACAGAGCAAGGCTCTGTCTCAAAAAAAAAAAAAAAAAAAGAAAAAAAGAAAAGAAAAAGAAAAGAAAGAAATATAGATGTACCTTATTTGGTTTATCCGATTAACAGGCATATTAGCTAATCCCACATTCATTACTAATAGTCAAGCAATGTGAAAAAAATCATTTGAAATCTTAGGTGCTCAAGAATCTTCTCTCTCTTTTTCTTCTTCACTTCATTGAATTTATAAATGCTCTAAAAGATGATAATCACTTCCCCAGTGAAGCACTATTCATATGTGTTACATGTCTGGCATACTTTTATCCTTTTAAAAATTCAGCTAAACAACCGAACCAAAGTTTTTCCATTTCCCATTTTTGGATCAATAAGGGTGTAAAATTCATTTTTAGTTTTTAAAAAGCTATTTATGCAATTAAATCATAGTGACTGTGAATTTTCAATTTGATCAACGTGTATGCATATATAAAATGGGGTGTGTTTATTTTTTAAATATATTAGAATGGTGTTTGTAAGAGAGTAGTATGTTTGCCTGAATCTATACCCATTTTGTAAGTTAAATAGTACTGAAGCTGAATGGTTCGAAAGGCTTCTGGAAGACACTGATCAGTCTTGGAGGCCTTGCTGAGTTATCCGTAAAATAAAATCTGGGACTGGGTAGAAAGACAGTAAAGTAAAAATTAAGAATCTACACTGATGTCTAAGGTTTCAAAGAATTCTAAGAAGTAGTCACTGTGCTATGAAATACAGATTTTACTCTCCTTGTCACTTGGATAGGAATAACAACAGCAGCAATATATTCTCATTAAATGATATAATATAAAGGTAGTATGTTCATTGTAGAAAATTTGAAGAATGCATAGAAGCACTAAGAAAAAAATTAAAATCATGTCTAATCCATTGTGTATCAGAGAGCTAAGGTGCTAGTGTGTGTGTGTGTGTGTGTGTGTGTTTGTGTGCGCATGCGCACACATGCATGAACATTATGCTTTCTATATCTGCTACCAGTGTTTTCCTATCCATAAGTTCCACAGAACCCTAACAACTATAGTGGTCTGTATTCTGCTATTTCATTAAAATTGTTAGGGAAGCATTTCCCAGGCTGTTGAAAATTAGATAATGGGATGTTGAATCTCAAAGAGAGGTAGAGGTAGAGAGAGGTGATTCATGGCATGGGTTTATTAAGTAGTGAATTTTTCTCTGTGTTTGTGTGTATGTGTGTGTGCATGCGAGAGAGAGACAGAGAGGGAGAGAGAGAAAGGGAGAGACAGACAGAATGTCACATTCAAGGCACTTATTTGTGTGTATCCTGTATTTCCTTTTTGGTAGAATGTGAGAATTAACTCAAAAATAAATTTAGGGCCGTAGTGGTCAGACATCTGGAATATAGAAGGTAAAACTTTCATAAACAACCCATAATAACTAATTCACTGTTATAGAATACAGCATCTAAATTCACAATAGTATGCCAAAGAATTTCTGCTATTATAGCTATTCATCTATTTCTACAGTTCTAAACTTTTGCACATGAGCTCCTGTCTGTTTCTTCATCAG
The DNA here is from genome assembly GCF_049350105.2 of Macaca mulatta. NCBI lineage: Eukaryota > Metazoa > Chordata > Mammalia > Primates > Cercopithecidae > Macaca > Macaca mulatta. Next base: position 159,681,531 of record NC_133409.1, on the reverse strand, counting down.
TTGCTTGTTCTCAGTTGCCATTCCCACATTCCCACTTGCTTGTTCTTAAGTCTCCCATCTCAAATTTTAAACTAAAGAAAATAACATATGGGTCTTCCTCACAAGCTATAGCTCCAATTGTTTGTCCTAAAAATCCAAAATGATCTATCACCATTAATTTCCTATCCACATCTTTCTCAATGACATTTTGATGACCAACTATAAAAATAGCTTTACTGTTAAAAATTGAATTCTACAAGTCAATAACATTATAGTTGAATCTAAAAGACCCACTGCTTCCTTCCTCTTATTTAGGACTTCTCTAGTTTACTTCCTCCCTTTGTTCTCCCATTTATATTTCTTCTACCCTTTTTCATTCCTGCCTGCGTTTCTTGTTTCATTAATTCTTCCTTTATTCTCTTTTCATTTTTTGCGCCTTTATTCAGTAAACTTACTTGAATGTGCTGAATTTATTCAAATGTATGGAATACTCACCATCTATGCACAGCTGTGTTTTTCTGCTGTATGCAACCTGAAAGCATTGCTTATTTAATCACAGTTGCAGAGATGAGGGTGATATCAGGGATGAATATACCAGTGCACCAAAGTGTCTATTACAAATTCAACTGCTCTTATGTAGACAGAACAACAAATGAACTGAAAATTCCACCAACCTTGGAGAGCCCTCTAGGTGCTAATGTTTGACAGTCAGGATTCTAAACAGGCTGCCTGGCAAAGCAATAAAAGCCTTAAATGGTTTGGGGACCACCAGTCCCTGCTTTGTAAAGTATTCATGAAGTGGAATGACGATGACCTGCTACCTTGATATGATTTTCAGTCGCCTCAAGCTCTCTCTGCATTCAGTTTGACCTCCTTTGCTACCTTTGACATTGATCTATTCTTGAGATTGTAGCTATAGGCTTTATGTTTGAACCTGAGATTAAAGTTGGATATAAAAGTCACTATAATGTCTCTGCCTATAACTTGATGGGCTGCTATTGCAGTCCTTTGTACTAATCAGAGTGGCCACTGAAAAGTCCATTTGGAAAACAAGATCTTCCGGGACTTGAGTTGCGATAAAACCGTTGCAGAAGGTTGAGGGGAAAGGGGGAAGAAAAAGAACGGTTGTGACACTAAAGACCATTCCTGAATTATAGAAGGAAATCAGAGGGAGTTGCTAAAAATAGCCACAAGCAGTCTGTATTTGATATTGGTTCATCCAATACATTCAGCTAGAAACGACGAAATCATTATTTTTCTCCTCTCCTTGTGGGTCTTACTAAGATGCCTCAACGTGTTTCATTTCCATTACTCTTTTCCCGTCTGCTTGCTTTACCACCAGCAAGCTTTTTTATTCTACATCTCGTCCCCAATTTAGTTGGGAATATTTACATTTCTCTGCGCTTAATAGTAATTTTCTACATTCTCCTGTGTCCTTCGTGGCTTTTCACCGTAATGAGTACTTTGCAAAAGGTAATGAATTTCTGACTTTTTTGTTCTTGCTGTCTCTCTTTCATTTTGTCCTCCTCTCCCCCTTTTTCCTGGGACTATTCTTGAGTTATGCAGAATAAAGGAAAAACTACATAATGAAGAATGTAATGCCAGTAGGAAAATACAATTGTGCCTTCCAGGTACTAAAAGAGGAGAGAGGAAGACGGCACAGCACAGCTGATAACGTGGGTGCCCTGCCTCTCCTGTAAAGGGGATGTTTTCTCTAGCTAATTTCTACTTAGAAACAAAAGATTTTTCAGAGAATGGGGAGAGAGAATGGGGAGAGAATGATGCTCCAATTTGCATTTCTGCTCACATAATACCCATGTTCAGTTGCCTAGAGAAAGGTTCTTTTTTTCCCTTCTTTCAGATGGAAGCACCTGTTTAAAAATACTTGAATCAAATTTTATTCACAATTACTGTTTTTCTCAAACCTGTCTCTGATTGCCAAAGAAATGCATTCTGAAATCTATTGGCTATTTTTTTTTTCAAGTCTGCACTAAATAACTTACAGTAGTATGGCATAGTAAGAAAGAAAGTTGTTTCAGGAACTGAAGATATAGGGTTATAATCTAAGCTATGTCATTAACGAAGTATTAGGGAAATAATTTGAGCATCTTGGTCATCATTGATTTTCTTATAAAATTAGGGGTTTGTATCAGATCATCTGTAATTTACTTCCCAGTTTTAAAAACAAGTCTGGTCTTCTGTCACTCTTGCAATTCAAAAACCATGTCTCTGAAGCAGATCATGTGTGTAACCCAGCCTGTGGTAGGAAAGTCAGCCCTCCCCTCAGGATGAAAGGTGCTTTCATAACCTCCACCCACACACCTTCTGCACAGGAGTTTCTGATGCTTTTGCAGAACTGAAAGAATTGGAATAGAGATACACTGATTTCCACAGAAATTCTAAGGGAATCACTGTAAATTGTCTAAAACCACTTTAAGTACTACGATCTAACAACCACATTTTCAAACTCACGTTTCTTTGGACTGTTTTGGTTGTTATCTGCTATGGCTGACAGAATTCTGAAACATGTATTAGTGTTTTTAAAGTGTGCATGGGAATCATTAGCTCATTACTGCTTAATTCTGTTGCATCATTTCTTAAGGAGTTGTTACGGAGATAGGAAACTGGAAATGGGAATTATATTAGTAATTCCCATTTATCTCTATAAAAAATATAACTTTTTAAAGAGAAAATACATTTTAAAAATTACCAGTTAAAATAGTGATTCCTTGTCAAACTACACTATAGGCTCCGTGAAGGCATGAAAATAATTTTGTTATCTATATCTCCTGATTACCAAATTTGGTGTCAGGCACTCGAAACTAATCATAGACCATCAAAATATGTTAGATTGATGGCTGAGAAAGGCTGAATCATTTTGATATTTTAAAAATAATTCAAAGTAATGGTATCTTGAAAGTGATAACTGAGTTTTAAAATATTCAATATGTCATTTATTCTGTGGAAAAGAACTAATAGTCTGCTAAACATTTGCTTATTAATTTTATCTGACTTTCCTCTCTTTACCCCTTTCACCTTCCCTTTCCGTCTTTTTTTTTTTTTTTTTTTTTTTTTTTTTTTTTTTTTTTCTACTTTTGCTGCTCCCTTGCAAAAAGATTCAGGGCAGACATAAGTGGAATGGACAGGACCCAATTCCCTCTGTTGGAAACACCCACGCCTCTTGCATGGCTCCTCCCACTCCTGCCCCCACTCCCACACCCCTGGCTCACTCCTAGTTTTCTTTATCACTCAGCTCTGACTTTGCTTCTTCATGGAAACCCTTTTTGATAGCTCCAGCCTGCTAGGATGGTTTCGTGTGTGTTAAGACAGCATCTTGCATGTATCTTTTTCCATAGCACTCATCACAACTAATATGAATGCTTCATTTGTAAAAATTGGGGAACTCTATTTCCATGCACAAATGATCTCTGGAATATGCTTAATATGACATCTGACAACACTGATAACATTTCCATGAAAAGCTATCATCCTGGTCCATTTTCTTGCTCCAATTTTCTCCGCCATTGGGAATACCATTTCCTCTTCTCCTCGACACATTTGTAATGGTTAGTCTTGTGACTCTCTATAACTTCTCATGGAAAAACAGTCTTCATATTTTTCTCTGAACTCTATTCTTTTAATTCTTCTTTCCCTATCTGGCTCATAGGCATAGAAGATAGTGAAGATGGCCAGGCATGGTGGCTCATGCCTGTAATCCCAGCACTTTTGGAGGCCAAGCCGGGGGGGGTCACTTGAGATCAGGAGTTTGAGACCAGCCTGACGAACATGGTGAAGCCCTAGCTCTACTAAAAATACAAAAATAAAAATTAGCCAGGCTTGGTGGCGGGCACCTGTAATCCCAGTTAGTCGGGAGGCTGAGGCAGGAGAATCACTTGAACCCAGGAAGTAGAGGTTGCAGTGAGCCGAGATCGCACCACTGCACTCCAGCCTGGGTCTCTGCCCTTTCCACCTTTATTGAAGAAGTCCCTATGGTGTCTGGTCATCCTTAAGATTAAACACACATTCCTATGCATGAATTTCTGGGGCTACATCACACAATGCCATGCTACTGATACCCTTAGCGATTCTAAACCGCTCTTTCTTGTCTAGGCAAGAATTCAACAACCCTCTCTTCAGGATGGGCACGTGACTTTGTTTCTTTTCAGCTTTTAAAACTCAAGTCCTGAGACACTTTTTTTTTTTTTTTTCGTGAGACAGAGTCTTGCTCTCGGCCAGGCTGGAGTGCAATGGCACGATCTCAGCTCACTGCAACCTCCACCTCTCAGGTTCAAGCGATTCTCCTGCCTCAGCCTCCCAAGTAGCTGGGACTACAGGTGCCCGCCACCACACCTGGCTAATTGTTTTTTTTTTTTCTTTGTATTGTTAGTAGAGATGGGGTTTCAGTGTGTTAGCCAGGATAGTCTCAATCTCCTGACCTCATGATCCGCCCACCTCGGCCTCCCAAAGTGCTGGGATTACAGGTGTGAGCCACTGCGCCCGGCCAAGACAGTTTTATCAGTCTCACTCTATGCAAGAAAGTAATCACATATGAGAAAAATAAATCTCCCTGAATGGCCAGATTTCCAATATACTGGAAAATGATTGAAAACTTACTAGAGTCAAGATCCATGAAAACAAAACAATAATAGAGGAAAGAAAATTATCTTAATAGGTGTTGTAGGCACATCCATAGATGATGGAATAAGGTTATTCTTCTTGTTTTGTTTTGTTTTTGAGATGGAGTTTCACTCTTGTCGCCTAGGCTGGAGTGCAGTGGTGCGATCTCGGCTCACTGAAACCTCCACTTCCTGGGTTCAAGCAATTTTCCTACCTCAGTCTCCCGAGTTGCTGGGATTACAGGCATGCACCACCACGCCTGGCTAATTTTGTATTTTTAATAGAGGTGGGGTTTCATCATGATGGTCAGGCTGGGTCTTGAACTCCTGACCTCAGGTGATCCACCAACCACAGCCTCCCAAAGTGCTAGGATTACAGGCGTGAGCCACCATGCCCGGCTTATTCTTTTTTCTTTTTTAATTTATTTCTGTACTTTCAAGTGGCTCATATTTCCCTTTTAAATTCACTGATAATTTTGAGATATATTCTTACATCTAATTCTGCTGTGATGAAGCACACAGCTGGGAGTAAACATTTAAACATGCTACTGGAAGGTTTCTGTTAATTCAAGTCATGTGGAATTCTGTAATGAATTCATTTTCATTACTCTAATATTGTATAATAAGACACACCTGTAATATAATTTAAAACATTTATAATAAGATACATTACAAGGACCCTTTGACATTACAAATAAAGAAAAGGTACATATTAGTGATAATTTTAACAAGTGGATGTATAAACCATACATTTTCTCACATATGCTAATTACTGTACTACGAATAGCCAATGACTGATTGCAAAATATTTTGCAGATGTCAAATCTGTGCAAATACTTGATCATTCTAAGAATTTCAAAAATGATAGTCAAAGGCATAGACAGAAAAAAGAGAAACACTCCAATTATGATTAATAAATGAACAAAGGAAATGTATTACCTATGACACACTAAAACCAAAAGTGCTTTTTATTACATCTAATGAGACTGACTGATAATATAGGAATCTAATATTGCAAGCTGCCTTTAATTCACAAACAGGGGAGTCTTGCTGATTATTGAAATGCTATCTGTGAGGAAAGGCAAGCTGGTAAATGTATGTCATGCCAAAAAAGATATTGTTTTGCAATTTATGAAGTACCTGTAAAATGTATGGAGGCCTGTTAAAAGAAAAAACTATATTGTCTATAAAAATACTACTACTTTTGATCATCTCTTTGATATGTTCAGGTGTGTTAGGTTAATCTGGCTTTAAAATTAGGTAAAGGAAAGAAGAAATTTCTTTACTGAGCACTCTTTATGCCAAATATTATCAATAGGTGACCTATCCCCCCCAATCTATTTATTCATCTATCTATCTTGTATTTATCTATCTTCTCATATCTCTGAGGCAGGTATTGTTCCCCAATATTAAAGATGAAGACACAGCAGCGAGGGCCCGTAAAACCTTGTCCAATGTCACCAGAGCAAACTGGGAGCTTGGACTCAGACCTGCTGGTTTCCAGCCTAGGTAACTTCTTCTGTGATGACAGCTTTATTTGCAGTGATGACCACATTGCATCACGATGGTCTTTTTGGCTGCTACTCTTTCCAGCAGATTATAGGTTCCTAGTTGCAGGGGTAGTCACATAATAATTATGATATCCACATCCACTAGCAACCTGCCTGGCACATAGCAGACCCTCAGCAAATACATGTTTAATTGAACTGAAAACATGCTGCCTGCACTGGTTTAACTGCATTATAAATCCAGATATTTCAACAATCTACATCTTGCAAAAACAGTGAAATGGAGACAAGGACTGGTGTGAACTGACCTAAATGCTATGTGGTGGCCAATTCTCTCCCAGCATCCTCATTGTTAACTTAAATATCACCTGACATCAACTCAATTCATATGAGAACAAAGGGAATGTTCACCCGTTACTTTTTTTATTTTGTCAAGTGTGGTTTCCACGTCCTTTTTTTCCACCCAAATATTTATTTCCCCTACACTAGGAAAATTTTATTTCTCCTGTTTCCAAATGATGGTAGTCACTGGTTCAGCTTGTTACAATTTTATATCTTCACAGTGTGCTAGTATGCCTGAAATTCAACACAAAGTAAATAAATTCTATTAGCACGAGGTAGTTATTTTTATCATCCTGGTCATACATGTAAGGAAATGTTACAATTCACAGTGAATGTTGCTGGCATGCAGACAGAGACCACAGGAAACAGGGATATATTTAAACTGACAGGGGCTTTATGCCTTAAGCTTTATCAGGACATACGGGGGAAAGTCCCCTTTTTAACCAGAGTTCATTGCCCTGACTTGTACAAAAATTATTTTCCCTGTAGCTACCCCTGCAGGCCAGTAAAGTAAAAATTTAGCTCAAGTAAAAATCATCACCAAGGCCTCCCTAGGACTTTCCAGTCCTGTAATTTTTTGTTCCCACTGGCCACCAGTCTACTGCTGAATACCATACCAGTCAGAGCAACAGAAACACACTGGAGAGGGAATAAATGCATTTTCTTCTCTTCCCCTTAACAAACAACTCCTCTCTTTTAACATAAGGTGAGGATATTAAGCTGAGAGTTTTCATATTTACCAATCATAAAAAAATAATAATTCCACTATATCTGTTGGGACTGAAGCTAGAAAATGACTTTATTGGCCGGGTGCAGTGGCTCATGCCTGTAATCCCAGCACTTTGAGAGGCTGGAAGATAACTTGAGGCCAAGTTTGAGGCCAACTGACCAACAGGGTGAAACCTCATCTCTATCAAAAAATACAAAAATTAGCTGGGAGTGGTGGCACTTGCCTGTAGTCCCAGTTACTTGGGAGGCTGAGGAAACAGAATCACTTGAACCCAAGAGACAGAGGTTGCAGCGAGCTGAGATGGTACCACTGCACTCCAAGCCTGGGTGACAGAGCAAGACCCTGGAGAAAAAAAAAAAGGAGGGAAGGAAGGAAGGAAGGAAGGAAAGAAATGAAGGAGAAAAAAAGAAAACAAAAGAAAACAAGAAAAGAAAAGAAAAAAGAAAAGAAGGACTTTATTTCTAAAGTAAGTAAACAGCCTTGAACAGGAGATGGCAAACTATGGCTTCAGGGCAAATCTAGCCCTCTACCTCCTTTTGTATGTTTCACAAACTGGGTTGTTTTTTTTTGTTGTTGTTGTTTGTTTCTTTTTAAAGCCTTTAGTAGAAGAATGAAGAAGGTATAAGCTGTTAAGGCATTTACATTATCATATTTAATCTGGCTGTAATCTAAGGCCTTGACTCTTGACCAGAGAATGGCAATTTTTTTTTTCTGTAAAGGGCCAGATACAATATTTTCAGTTTTTTAAACTATACACATTTGCAAATTCTTCTCCCACCCCAAAACCCTTAAATAATGTTAAAAAAATGTTGGGGGCTATACAATATCAGAAAAACATCTGTGGGCCAGATTTGGCCAGGAGGCAGGTTTTTGCTGGTCCCTGGCCTAGGGAATGGTTGAGATCAAGATAGAATAGAAACCGAATCACCACATGGAGGAAAGCTCCCCACCAACCAAGGATTCCGCCCATCAGCAGCCTCTGCCATGGACCATTGTGTGACTGAGAAATAAACATCTTCTGTATTTGAGCCAGGATGTATATTTAGGTCTAGATGTTACAGAAGCTAGGTTAACCTAACTAATACAGAGAAGATAGCTAAGGCAGGGCATCCCAAAAGATGACAGGTAAACACAAATCTGAAGGAGAAAGTCAGGCAGATGTTTGGGAGAAGAGAATTCCAAGCAGAGGCCCTGGAGTCAGGAGCCCATCTCCAGTGTTTGATGAACAGAGAGAAGCAAGTGAGGCTGGATTAGAAAGCTCAAGAAGAAGGATATGGGGATTTGCGTTTACAGAAGAAAGAGGCAACTAAATTTTGTAGAACCTCACGGATCATGGCTTGGTTTTATTCGGAGGGAAATGGGAAGCCTCTAGAAGGTTCTGAGTTGAGTAGTGACAAGGCTGTAGTAACAATGGTTTCACTCTGACTGCCTTACTGAAAATGTATAAAGGAGATCCCTGGTGGAACTGGGAGATCAGTTAGGAGACTACTGCAATCATTCAAGAGAAACATGATGGAGACTGGGAATAAAATTGCAGCAATGGAGAAGGTAAAGCCCACAGGATGTGCTGAAGATGGGGTGTGGCATAAGAGATAAAGAGAGAACTTCAAGATGTCTTCATTTTTCTTGTCCTGGGTAAAGCTGATATTTACTGAATTGAAGAAGAATAGAGAAAGAGGAGGTTTGGGAAGTATAAGGTGCTCAGTTTTCTGGATGTTAAGTGTGAGATGTCTGTTGGATATCAAAAGGAGGTCACATTAGCAATTGGATATGCAAGTTGAGGATTCAAGGGAGAGGGTAATAGGATTCTTTTATGTATTCTTGGGTAATGGTATTCCAATATGTATTCTTTTCTGTGCTACTCTTATAATTTTTATTGCATTGGTCTATATATTTGTTGCATTATTTTCCTCTCCTACTTTGTTTACTCACCGAAGAAAGGACCAATTATTAAAAACAATTTTGCACACTGTATAGCGCACATTACAGATAATAAATGTTTGAAAAATAAATTAGTAAGGGTATTAAGGCAAGTCCACAAACATTAGAGAAGACGGGTTCCTAGATAAAGTTGTCAGATCTGTAAAAAGTAGTAATTGTCTACAATATTTCTGCTCTGAAATAAAAACTTTAGTTAAAATAGGGAGGATCAAAGATCATTAGAAAATAATGAAGAGCGTAGGTCTAAAAACTTCACAGTTCCTCTGGGATTGGTGTAATCTTAGCTAAAATTTAGGATCATTGCTAAAATCATATTTGTTGTGTGAAAATATCAATATGATTATATTTGATATCTAACTTTTATGGGAACCTACCACCCATTAAGCATTTTATTCCCTCTCCTGCTCTTCAGATTTGTGAAGGTTATGTCCACTTAACAGTGAAAAATAATTTGAATTGTTATATTTTTCCAAGAGAAATAAGAAAAACTTGAAAGAGAGAAATCACTATCACACTACATGATGAGTCTTTGCATCTTCTGAAATAATATACATTTATTTTATTGTCAGGAACAAAACCAATTCTGCTACAAATGAATTAGGGTTCATAGCTCTCCTTAGGAAAATAAATCATAACAGGTATTAAATAACATATTTGGATTCTCAAATGTATTTCAGCGTCTTTTTTTCTAGCATCTTAATGAGGACCGTCAGGGGACCTTCGAGCAATGTGGTGTTTCTTGCCATTTGCACCAGTGAGTAGGCTGTGGTGGGTGGAAATAAAACTTCGTGTTTTAAATAGATTGAGGAGTAAGAAGGGATCTTTTGCAGGTTAAGGCAATTACTTAGTTTTCCTGGATGTGACAAATTTTCATTGTTCCAGAACATAACCCTCCGCACAAAATGGAGGTACATACTCACTTGTTTTGCAGCTTAGGCAACTGACTCGTTTGTCTTTTCCCCACCCTCCACAACCATCAGACACATGCACACATTCTTCCTTACCCACCCTCTCCAACACATAAAATCCAAACAGTCTGCAAATTAGCAGTTTTTCACATCTATTTGTAGTTTGTAATTTTAAAATGATTTTGCTATAATTTCTTTTTAAAATTATTATTTCCAAATGTTCTTAATTTATAAGCCCAGGGATCTCAATAAATGATTGCATATTAAATAGAAATTCCACCAATTCTTTCATATTACCAAAGGTTTAAAATAAGTATACCAGTTGGTTTGGCAGATGAATTTATTCCATTTCACTGCTATCATGCTGAAGTTTTAGAGTTAATCTTTCAGATGAATGATGCTTCAAAAGAAAATAAATAACTATACAAATAAAAATAAGGAAATAAACTAAAAGAAAGAAATCCTAAGGAAACAGAAGGATAGAACTACAAATTGAATACAAAAATCCAATGAATATGATGAAGGTAAGTCGATAAATTAGTACCTCAATCTTCTCTAAATTGAGTTACCAAATTATTTTTTCTTCAGTGCCAGTAATCTGGGCAGAAATAAGTAAAATCAGAGCAGAACTGAAGGAAACTGAGACTCAAAAATCAACACAAAGAGAAATGAAAGCAAAAGTTTATTTTTTGAAAGGATAAACAAGAACAATAAACAGCTAGCTAGATTAACCAAGGAAAAAATGAATGAGAAGATCCAAATAATAACAATCAGAAATGACAAAAGTGACACTACGACTAATCCCACAGAACTACAAAATATCCTCAGACACTGTTATGAACAACTGTATTCACACAAACTAGAAAATCCAGTGGAAATAAATAAATTCCTGGAAACACACAATCTCCCAAGATTGAACCATGTGTTATTCTGTTCTAATGCTGCTCAAAAAAGATACCTGAGACTGGGTAATTTATAAAGGAAAGAGGTTAAATGGACTCACAGTTCCACATGGCTGAAGAGGCCTCACAATTATGGTGAAAGATGAAGGAAGAACAAAGGGATGTCTTACATGGCGGCAGGCAAGAGTGCTTGTGCAAAGGAACTCTCATTTATAAAACCATCAGATCTCATAAGACTTATTCACTACCATGAGAACAGTATGGCGGAACCACCCCCATGATTCAATTATCTCCACCTGTCCCCACCTTGATATGTGGGGATTATTACAATTCAAGGTGAGATTTGAATGGGGACACAGCCAATCCATATGAAATCAGGGAAAAATTAAAACCCGAACAGACAAATATGAGTTCCAAAGTCAAATCAGTAATAATAAGTCTACCAACCAAAAAAGCCCCAGACCAGATGGATTTACAGACAAATTCTACTAGATGTACAAAGAAGAGCTGGTACCCGTCCTACTGAAAATACTCCAAAAAATCAAGGAGAAGGGACTCTTCTCTAACTCATTCTATGAAGCTAATATCACCTGGAGACCAAAACATGGCAAAGACACAATGAATAAAAAAATCCTCAGGCCGATATCCCTAATGAGCATAAACAAAAAAAGAGAAAATCCTCAGCAAAATACTAGTGAATTTAATTCAGGAGCACATCAAAAAGTTAATTCACCATAATTACATTGCCTTTATCCCAGGGAATGCAAGCTTGGTTCAACATATGCAAATCAATAAATGTGATTCACCAGATAAAATTAAAAACAAAAAGTATATGATTATCTTAACAGATGTAGAAAAATCTTTAGATAAAATCTAACATCACTTCATGATAAAAACCCGCAAGAAATTAGACCTCAAAGGAGCATACCTCAGCATACTGCATGTGCAAAAAGTGAAAGCATTCTCCTTGAAAACTGGAAGAAGACAAGGATGTTCACTCTCACTACTCATATTCAACGTAGTACTGGAAGTGCTAGCCATAGAAATCAGACAAGAGAAATAAATAAAAGTCATCCAAATAGGAAAAGAAGTTAAATGATCTCTCTTTGGGAACTATAGGATTCTATACCTAGAAAAACCTGAAGACTCTACCAAAAGGCTCCTGGAATTGCTATATGACTTCACTAAAGTTTCAGGATAAAAACTTAATGTAAAAATATTGGTAGCATTTTCATACATCAATAACACTCAAGCTGAGAGCCAAATCAAGAATGTAATCCCATTTTTAATATCCACACACAAAAATAAAATACCTAGGAATACATCTAAGCAAGGAGGTGAAAGATCTCTACAGGAAAAACTATGGTACACTGCTGAAAGAACTCAGATGTGACACAAACAAAGAGAAAAACATTCCATGCTCATGGATATGAAGAATCGATATCATTAAAATGGCCACACTGCTCAAAGAATCTACATATTTAGCAATACTCCTGTCAATCTACCAACATAATTTTTCAGAGAACTAGAAAAACTATCCTAAATTCATACAGAACCATATAAAAGTAAAGAGCCCAAATAGCTAAAGCAATCCTAAGCAAAAAGAACAAAGCTTAAGATGTCACCTTACTTGACTTCAAACTATACCATAAGGTATGATAATCAAAACAGCAATTGTCCTGGTTCAAAAACAGACACATAGAGCAATAGAACAGAAGAGAGAACCTAGAAATAACGCCACACACCTACAGCCATCTGATCTTCAACAAAATAAGCAATGGGGAAAGAACTCCCTATTTGATAAATGATGCTGGCACAGCTGACTAACCAAATGCAGAAGGATGAAACTGGACTCTTCCCTTTCACCATACTAAAAATTAACTCAAAGTGGATTAAATATTTAAATGTGAGACCTCAAACTTTAATAATCCTAGAACAAAACCTAGGAAATACCATTCTAGACATTGACCTTGGGAAATAATTTATGACTAAGTTCTCAAAAGCAATTGCAACAAAAACGAAAATTGACAAGTGGGACCCAATTAAACTAAAGAGCTGCACAGCAAAAGAAACTATCATCAGAGTAAACAGACAACCTACAGAATGGGAGAAGGTATTGTCAAACTTTGCATCTGACAAAAGTCTAATGTCCAGAATCTATAAAGAACTTAAACAATACAACAAGCAAAAAACAAATAACTCCATTTAAAAAATGGTCAAAAGACATGAACAGACACTTCTCAAAAGAAGACATATAAGTGGCCAAGAAACATGAAAAAAAAAAAGCTCCACATCACTAATCAGCAGAGAAATGAAAATTAAAACCACAATGACATAGCATTTCACATCAGTCAGAATGGCCGATTGCAATGGCTCATGCCTGTAATCCCAGCACTTTAGGAAACCAACATGAGTTGATTGCTTGAGCTCAGGAGTTCCAGACCAGCCTGAGCAACATGGTGAAACCCCTCCTCTACAGAAATTAAAAAAAAAAATTAGTTAGTCTTGCCAGCTACTGGGGAGGCTGAGGTAGAAGGATCTCTTGAACCTAAGAAGCAGAGGTTGCAGTGAGCGGAGATCATACCACAGCACTACAGCCCAGGCAACAGAGTGAGACGGTCTCAAAAAAAAAAAAAAAAAAAAAAAAAAAGTTATTACTAAAAAGTCAAAAAAGCTTATACACTGTAGGGGAATGTAATTTATTTGAGCCACTGTGAAAAGCAGTTTGGAGATTTCTCAAAAAACAAACAAACAAACAAAACAAACAAACTCAGAACTACCATATGATCCAGTAATCCCATTACTGGTTATATATCCAAAGGAAAATAAATTTTTCTACCAAAAAGACACATGTATCTGCATGTTTGTAGCAGCACCAGTCACAACAGCAAAGATTAGAATCAATGTAAGTGCCCATCAATGGTGGATTGGATTTAAAAAATGTGATACATGTATACCATAGAATGCTATGCATCCATAAAAAGAATGAAATTATGTCCTTTGAAGCAACATAAATGCAGCTGGAGGCTATTATCTTAAGCAAAATAATGCAGGAACAGAAAACCAAATATCACATGCTTTCACTCTTAAGTGGGAACTAAACTTTCAGTACCTGTGGACATAAAGATGGCAACAATATAAACTGCCATCTACTAAAGAAGGGAAGAGAGGGTGGAAAAGGGCTGGAAAAGTAACTTGGCTACTATGCTCAGTACCTGGTGATGGGCTCGGTCGTACTTGGAACCTCAGCATTATGTGATATACCTAGGTAGCAAACTTGTACATGTACTCCATGAATCTAAGAGGAAATATGAAATTATAAAAAAATTACAACCCATGAACAACCACTAAAATACATTTATTTTATTTTATGCGTTACTCATTTCATTATAAAGGCCTTATGAACTTACCTAAGGAATTTACAATATAATGGGCACTCTTTTTGTTTTGTTTTGTTTCTTTTGTTGTTTGAAATACAATTATTTATTTAAGCAATTATTAAGCAAATAAGGCAAATTATTAAGCAAAAGAGCCTTCATAACAATGCTTGTTCTTCTGGCTTGGAAAGACTTACAGCATAATCAGAGAGCCTATGTTTTACTACTTTAATCAACTTCCCTTGTGTACTCTGGACAGCCTCAAAATTACTCAATTATCACATCTCTCAAACTGCATTTTCTTAAAGCAGGCACAGAAACTCACGTTGGTGAGAAAGTAAGAGGGCCTTGTGCAAAAGCCTTTTCTTTTGTAAAGCAGTACAAGTTAGCTGAGGGTCTGATCAAACAATACAGAATACAGCTGTTTCGATAGACATTTTACAAGTTGCTAACTTATCAAAACTCTCCCTCCTTCCCCAGCCCTCACCTCCACCCCACACACAGAGTTAACTCTGCTTGAGAAAACATCTAGTCATTCCCCCTCAGGACCACACTGGAAATATAAATGACCATTGAAAATTGGCTATATTCAAAAGCACTAGAGATGTGTACCTTTCAGAGAGAATGTTAGATTTAGATTTCATACTGCAATGTGAGCCTTTCGCCCTTTTTCTGTCTTCATATGAATTAGGAACAATTTTCCACTTTGTTTTGGTGATCATATTTTCGTTTGGTCATGATGACCCCAATATTATGCTACTTACCCTTTCTAGCTCTGTGCCAAATAATTGCAAATTTTTAAACTTGCCTTATTTTTCTATTTTTTTAATAATACTTTAAATTCTGAGATATATGTGCAGAACGTGAAGATTTGTTACATAGGTATACACGTGCCATGGTGGTTTGCTGCATTCATCAACCCATCATCTACATTAGGTATTTCTCCTAACGCTATCCCTCCCCTATCCCCTCGCCCGCTGACAGGCCCCAGTGTGTGATGTTCCCCTCCCTGTGTCCATATGTTCTCATTGTTCAACTCCCACTTATGAGTGAGAATATGTGGTGTATCATTTTCTGTTCGTGTGTCAGTTTGCTGAGAATGATGGTTTCTAGCTTCATCCATGTCCCTCCAAAGGACATGAACTCATCCTTTTTATGGCTGCATAGTATTCCATGGTTTATATGTGCCATATTTTCTTTATCCAGTCTATCATTGATGGGCATTTGGGTTGGTTTCAAGTCTTTGTTACTGTGAATAGTGCTGCAATAAACATATGTGTGCATGTGTCTTTACAGTAGAATGGTTTATAATCCTTTGGGTAACTTCTGGTTCTAGATCTTTGAGGAATTACCATACTGTCTGTTTGGTAATGTAAACAGACATTACATTCGGTAATGTAAACACCAAAACCATGCTGTTTCGGTGACTGTAATCTTGTATAGTTTGAAATCAGGTAGCATGGTGCCTCCAGCTTTGTTCTTTTTGCTTAGGATTGTATTGGCTATATGGGTTTTTTTTGGTTTTATATGAAATTTAAAGTAATTTTTTCTAATTCTGTGAAGAAAGTCAATGGTAGCTTGATGGGTATAGCATGGAATCTATAAATTACTTTGGGCAGTATGGCCATTTTCACAATATGGATTCTTCCTATCCGTGAGCATGGAATGTTTTTTCCATTTGTTTGTGTCCTCTTTTTTTTCCTTCAGCAGTGGTTTGTAGTTCTCCTTGAAGGAGTCCTTCACGTCCCTTCTAAGTGGTATTCCTAGGTATTTTATTCTCTTTGTAGCAATTGTGAATGGGAGTTGACTCATGATTTAGCTCTGTTTGTCTATTTTTGGTGTACAAGAATGTTTGTGATTTTTGCACATTGATTTTGTATCCTGAGACTTTGCTGAAGTTGTTTATCAGCTTAAGGAGATTTTGGGCTGAGACAGTGGGGTTTTCTAAATATACCATTATGTCATCTGCAAACAGACAATTTGACTTCCTCTTTTTCTATTTGAATACCCGTTTTTTCTTTCTCTTGCCTGATTGCCCTGGCCAGAATTTCTGACACTATGTTGAATAGGAATGGTGAGAGGGCATCCTTGTCTTGTGTCAGTTTTCAAATGGAATACTTCCAGCTTTTGCCCATTCAGTATATTGGCTGTGGGTCTGTCACAAACAGCTCTTATTATTTTGAGATATGTTCCATCAATACCTAGTTTATTAAGAGTTTTTAGCCTGAAGTGGTGTTGAATTTTATCGAAGGCCTTTTCTGCATCTATTGAGATAATCATGTGGTTTTTGTAATTGGTTCTGTTTATGTGATGGATTACATTTACTGATTTGTGTATGTTGAACCAGCCTTGCATCCCAGGGATGAAGCCAACTTGATCGTGGTGGATACGCTTTTTGGGTTTGGGTTGCCAGTATTTTATTGAGGATTTTTGCATTGATGTTCACCAGGGATATTGGCCTGAAATTTTCTTTCTTTTTGTTGTGTCTCTGCCAGGTTTTAGTATCAGGATGATGCTGGCCTTATAAAATAAGTTAGGGAGGAGTCCCTCTTTTTCTATTGGTTGGAATAGTTTCATAAGGAATGGTACCAGCTGCTCTTTGTACTTCTGGTAGAATTTGGCTGTGAATCCGTCTGGTCCTGGGCGTTTTTCGGTTGGTAGGCTATTAATTACTGCCTCAATTTCAGAACTTGTTATTGGTCTAGTCAGGGATTTGACTTCTTCCTGGTTCAGTCTTGGGAGGGTGTATGTGTCCAGGAATTTATCCATTTCTTCTAGATTTTCTAGTTTATTTGCATAGAGGTGTTTACAGTATTCTCTGATGGTAGTTTGTATTTCTGTGGGATCAGTGGTGATATCCCTTTTATCATTTTTTATTGTCTCAATATGATTCTTCTCTCATTTCTTCTTTATTAGTCTGGCTAGTGGTCTATCTTTTTTTTTTTTTTTTTGAGATGGAATCTCGCTCTGTCACCCAGGCTGGAGTGCAGTCTATCTATTTTGTTGATCTTTTGACTAAACCAGCTCCTGGATTCCTTGATTTTTTGAAGGCTTTTTTGTGTGTTCATCTCCTTCAGTTCTGCTCTTAGTTATTTCTTGTCTTCTGCTAGCTTTTGAATTTGTTTGCTCTTGCTTCTCTAGTTCTTTTAATTGTGATGTTAGGGTGTCAATTTTACATCTTTCCTGCTTTCTCCTGTGGGCATTTAATGCTGTAAATTTCCCTGTAAACACTGCTTTAGCTGTGTCCCAGAGATTCTAGTACATGATGACTTTGTTCTCCTTGATTTCAAGAAACTTATTTATTTCTGCCTTAATTTCATTATTTACCCAGTAGTCATTCAGGAGCAGGTTGTTCAGCTTCCATGTAGTTGTGTAGTTTTGAGTGTCTCAATCCTGAGTTCTAATTTGATTGCACTGTGGTCTGAAAGACTGTTTGTTATGATTTCCGTTCTTTTGCATTTGCTGAGCAGTGTTTTACTTCCAATTATGTGGTCAATTATAGAATAACTGCGATGTGGTGCTGAGTAGAACGTATATTCTGTTGATTTGGGGTGGAGAGTTCTGTAGATGTCTATTAGTTCTGCTTGGTCCAGAGCTGAGTTCAAGTCCTGAATATCCTTGTTAGTTTTCTGTCTTGTTGATCTGTCTAATATTGACAGCGGGTGTTAAAGTCTCCCACTGTTAATGTGTGGGAGTCTAATAAATCTCTCTGTAAGTCTCTAAGAACTTGCATTATGAATCTGTATTGGGTGCTCCTGTATTGGGTACATATACATTTGGGATAGTTAGCGCTTCTTGTTGCATTGATCCCTTTACCATAATGTAATACCCTTCTTTGTCTTTTTTGATCTTTGTTGGTTTAAAGTCTGGTTTATCAGATACTAGAATTGCAACCCCTGCTGTTTGTTTGTTTGTTTGTTTTTTGCTTTCTATTTGCTTGGTAAATCTTCCTCCATCCCTTTATTTTGAGCCTATGTGTGTCTCTGCATGTGAGATGGGTCTCCTGAATATGGCACACTGATGGGTCTTGACTCTTTCTCCAATTTGCCAGTCTGTGTCTTTTAATTGGGACATTTAATCCATTTACATTTAAGGTTAATATGGTTATGTGTGAATTTGATTCTGTCATTATGATGCTTGCTGGTTATTTTGGTCATAAGTTGATGCAGTTTCTTTATGGTGTCAATGGTCTTTACAGTTTGGTATGTTTTTGCAGTGGCTGGTACTGGTTCTTCCTTTCCATATTTAGTGCTTCCTTCAGGAGCTCTTGTAAGGCAGTCCTGGTGGTGACAAAATTTCTCAGCATTTGCTTATCTGTAAAGGATTTTATTTCTTCTTTGCTTATAAAGATTAGTTTGACTGGATATGAAATTCTGGGTTGAAAATTCTTTTAAGAGTGTTGAACATTGGCCCCCACTCTCTTCTGGCTTGTAGGGTTTCTGCAGAGAGATCCGTTGTTAGTGTGACGGGCCTGCCTTTGTGGGTAACCTGACCTTTCTCTCTGACTGCCCTTAACATTTTTTCCTTCATTTCAATCTTGGTGAATTGATGATTATGTGTCTTGGGGTTGCTCTTCTCAAGGAGTATCTTTGTAGTGTTCTCTGTTTCCTGAATTTGAATGTTGACCTGTCTTCCTAGGTTGGGGAAGTTCTCCTGGATAATATCCTGAAGAGTGTTTTTCCAACTTGGTTTCATGCTCCCCGTCACTTTCAGGTACAACAATCAAATGTAGGTTTGGCCTTTCGACATAGTCTCATATTTCTTGGAGGCTTTGTTCATTCTTATTCATTCTTTTTTCTCTAATCTTGTCTTCACGCTTTATTTCATTAAGTTGATCTTCAATCTCTGATGTCTTTTCTTCCACTTGATCAATTTGGCTACTGATACTTGTGTATGCTTCAAGATGTTCTCTTGTCTGTGTTTTTCAGCTCCATCAGGTCATTTATGTTCTCTAAACTGGTTATTCTAGTTAGCAATTCCTCTAACCATTTTTCAAGGTTTTTGGCTTCCTTGCATTGGGTTAGAACATGCTCCTTTAGCTCGGGGGAGTTTGTTATTACTCACCTTCTGAAGCCTACTTCTGTCAATTCATCAAACTTATTCTCCATCCATTTTTGTTTCCTTGCTGGAGAGGAGTTGTGATCCTTTGGAGGAGAAGAGGCATTCTGGTTTTTGGAATTTTCAACATTTTTGAGCTGGTTTTTCCTCATCTTTGTGGATTTATCTACGTTTGGTCTTTGACGTTGGTGACTTTCAGATGTGGATTTTGTGTAGACATCTTTTATTGATATTGGTGATATTCCTTTCTCTTTGTTAGTTTTCATTCTAACAGTCAGGACCCTCTGCTGCAGGTCTGCTGGAGTTTGCTAGAGGTCCACTCTAGACCCTCTTTGCCTGGGTATCACCAGCAGAGGCTGCAGAACAGCAAAGATTGCTGCCTGTGCCTTCCTCCGGAAGCTTCATCCCAAAGGGACACCTGCCAGATGCCAGCCAGAGCTCTCCTGTATGAGGTGTCTGTTGACCCCTGCTGGGAGGTGTCTCCCAGTCAGGAGGCACAGGGGTCAGGGACCCACTTGAGTAGGCAGTCTCTCCCTTAGCAGAGTTCGACCGGTATGCTGGGAGATCCACTGCGCTGTTCAGAGCCCACAGGTGGGAACGTTTAAGTCTGCTGAAGCTGTGCCCACAGCTGTGCCTTGCCCCATGTGCTCTGTCCCAGGGAGATGGGAGTTTTATATAAAAGCCCCTGACTTTGGCTGCTGCCTTTCTTTCAGAGATGCCCGTCCCAGAGAGGAAGAATCTAGAGAGGCAGTCTGGCTACAGTGGCTTTGCTGAGCTGCAATGGGCTTTGCCTAGTTTAAACTTCCCTGTGGCTTTGTTTACACTGGGAGGGGAAAACCACCTACCCAAGCCTCATTAATGGTGGATGCCCCTTCTCCAACCGAGATTGAACATCCCAAGTTGACTTCAGACTGCTATGCTGGCAGTGAGAATTTCAAGTCAGTGGATCTTAGCTTGCTGGGCTCTGTGGGGGTGGGATCTGCTGAGCTAGACCACTTGGCTCCCTGGCTTCAGCCCCCTTTCCAGGGGAGTGAATGGTTCTGTCCCACTGGCATTGCAGGTGCTACTAGGGTATGAAAAAAACTCCTGCAGCTAGCTTGGTGTCTGTCCAAATGGCTGCAATGGGCAATCTTTAAAAAGAAGGTAAACACATTTGAAAGGGCTTGATATGTTATAACTGTCATATTCCCAAATAAATTATTTCCAAGATTTCATATACAACTAAACTGTAGTCACACCATCCTTATAAATATATTATTATATCCTCATAATTCAATGTATACACAACAGTAAAATAGCACAGCTACCTCAATGAAAATAAAAAATGGATGTTGAAGGTTGAATAAACTTAAAATGGACTCTTAGGACAATAAACTGTGTACCTTTGTGTATGTCATACATACAGTCTTTGTTACCTATGAACATGGCTCTTTTGAAAAGATTCATAATATTCCTAATGTACTAATACCAAGTATATTGGAAATCAAAAGTGGCCAATAGATAATAATGCTTAAAACTGCTTCTTTCACCCAAATAAATTTCACGAGTGCATAGAAGTTTTGCCATTAAACTTTCCACCAGTACTAGCTCCAAAACTCTGCAGCAGATATCTATGATTAGCTTGAATTCCTTGAAACATTAACTAAACACATTACAAAAGCATTTCTCTAAGAGAGACAGTGGAGAAAACTGGATACCATTATATTTTTGTGCAAATCCATTCTGTTCCCTTTCACTCATTTTTCAGTCATTGCAAAATATCTTTTGAGCTTCCCTTTTGCTTCTGCCATAACCCGGCAATGCCCTACTCTCCACCATGCATTAAATTCATATCCTTATACATCTAGGTATCACCTGAGTTGCTTCAAAATCAAATCTTATCAAGAAGAGATTTGGCAATCTCTCAAGAACCATTCAGTCAAACACATTACTACAACTTGCTCTCTCCCTTGAGTATCCACATAACAAGTGACATTCTATCTTTCCTCTTTCTTTCTGCCTCAATGTTCTTCATTATAAATTTCCAGAGCAGAAAGCCTTTTTTCCCCTTTATTTAATTCATTTTGCATTACATTTAACACTTTGACATGCACAGTCTGGTGCTAATTCTTACTGTGAATAATAGAAAATACACTGAAATTCTATTTCCTATAGGGTCTCAATTTGGGTCTGTTTTCTCAGTAATACATTTTTTAATAGCAATTCAATAGTGAGCTAAAGAATTCCTTTGAGTTCAGGAACATCCCATTTGTCAATTTAGAGGAAAATACCTGAGCTCTATTTTTTCCCCTTTTCTATGAGCTTTTCTTTGCTGCTGCAT
Organism: Macaca mulatta; assembly: GCF_049350105.2. Lineage (NCBI taxonomy): Eukaryota > Metazoa > Chordata > Mammalia > Primates > Cercopithecidae > Macaca > Macaca mulatta. The sequence goes on along the minus strand of NC_133409.1, from coordinate 159,659,850 downwards.
GCTATGCCTCCAATTTGCAGCCTAGCCTGTGAAAATACCATATTTATATATCTAAACACACCCAAAAATAAAAATAGAAGAGATTTGTGGATGACAAAACACTGCTGTCTGGATTAAACTCTGTGGGCATGACTACACGGAAGCCTGCACAGCTGATAAGGGTGGATATTTAATTTCTGCCTTATAGGAGTCTTAGTGGGAGACAGCATATCTCTGAAAACTTCTGAGGTAAAAAGCTGGTGATCATAATTTTACCCAAGTGCCTTTTTTTTTTTTTTTTTTTTTTTTTTTTTTTGTATCCCAACGAACGTAAAGTAAAATGTCTTTAAATGGGTTATTCTCATTACAGGTGTTCTATGCAGAACGGATCATCCTTCTCCAACATTGATCTGAATTGTTGAACAAAACTCCAAATTATCTTAGAAATATTTTTGTTATAACTTGGCAACAGGATGCTAGAGAAAAGGGGGGTATACGCATGTTCTCACTTATGGTTGGCAATTGAACAATGAGAACACTTGGACACAGGAAAGAGAACATCACACACCGGGGCCTGTCGTGGGGTGGGGGTAGGGGGGAGGGATAGCATTAGGAGATATATCTAATGTAAATGATGAGTTAATGGGTGCAGCACACCAACAGGGCACATGTATACATATGTAACAAACCTGCAGGTTATGCACATGTACCCTAGAACTTAAAGTATAATAATAATAATAATAATAATAATAATAATAAAAAGCCAGCTGCCTACATTCCAATAAGTCAATTTTCCTTATTAAAATAAATATGGTTAGAAATACTTTTAAAAAAAGAAAAGAAAAGGGGGGTGTAAACAGAAGTATAGAAGTCAGCTAAATTTTTCTCTTTGGAGTATCATCTATCCTGTCACTGCAAAGACTACCTCATTGCCCTAATATTGGGTGACTATTTTATTATTCTTTAAATCTAAGAGTAAGGTATCTGAATAGGAGACAGGGAAATGCAGAGTAATGGTGCTTCATTTTCTTTCTTTCCTTCCTCCATTTTAAAAATTATTTTCCAGCTTAAGTGGAAGCAATTCCATGCAATAAAAACAATTTTACTTCTAACATGCATTAATTCATTCACTAAAAATGTGGTTAAATAGCTGGTTCCAACATCACAGTAAATGAAGCTAAAAGAATAGATGAATGGATGGTATTGAAAGACTTAGAAAGTCTATGCTGAGCTTAGCTATTTATTTATATGCGCACAGTGTGAAATTAATGAACATACTTTTGATGGCCAAGATTTCTATTACTTTGAAATACTGTAATGTAGGTAAGTACACAAGAGTGTGTTTTAAAACACTATTACTGGAATCCATATCTTGTCTTTTCAGGAAATAAATTCAGATTTATTTGCTTCATTAATGAGAAACCTAATTTCATTTATGGTTGTGGAAAGCACACTCCAATGATAAGGCATATAGGCAGTTTTGCTTCATAGAAGTTTAATTCCACCTCTTAAATGGAACAATACTTAAAATGCAATCGTTCTAAAATTTCTTGGCAAACAGTTTCCCCAAGCATTGCCCCAATTTTTTCATCACTGCATTTAAGTAAGTTCCCAGCTTTATTAAGACTTCAGGCTCTTTGTTGCCAAGAAAAAACCCTACTGAAAAAGCAAACAATAAGAGTTGAGTTTTCAAATAAATTTTGGTTTGCTTAGGCTGTTTAAAATTTGGTTTGGAAGAAATCAAACATTATCCAAGCTTCAAGAGAGATGAATTGTGTCAGAATACCTTTTTTTTTTTTTTAAATGAGATTTTCAATTGAATTACTGCCTTTGGACTTAAAAAATACACTTTCATAATCATTGCATCAACCATCACATTATTTTAACTAGTCTTTAACAAGTAAAAAGGTAAAATTCAGCCAAATTACTTTAGATTTTTTATTCTACAAAAAATATCTGAAGATACTCAGTGGAAGATAAATTGTAATCCCCAAGGAAGTAATTTTTATTGCCAGTCTGGCTTCATATACCAGAGGACTACATATCATCTACCAATGAACAATAAAATAGTTCCTAAAGAAAACAATGAATCCCTTTGTGACATTTCGGTGTGCCTGATTATAAGTGGATACAAAATACCAAGCACTTAAAATTTCAATCTGTAGAGATAATTAGTGTTACATAAAAATTAAAGATGAGGGGAAAAGGTTCCAGATTTTCTACTCAGAGTTAATGCTGAGCTTATTGTAAAATTCAGTAAATGCTGATAAAAGGTGCAAGGGTCACATACCCAGAAGACAGTTTGAGAAATCGTCTAGTGCTGTGGCCAATAGAAATGGCTTTCTTTCGCTCTCTACCTTTGCTTTTCAGCTGTATAAATTTCTTCTCTATTTTTAAAGATTAAATACACCAGGAAGAAAACATGATTTCACACTTTGAGCATCCATATTGTCATCCATCTCTGAAAACTCCCCCTTACTATACGTGTAACTCAAATCTCTCAGCATATTTGGTGCGTTTCTTCCAGTTCTAGAGAATAGCTAGCCACCATCATCAATTAGCTAACATTGTGTAGTTTTTGAAGCCATGATGAAACCACTTTTTAATCACCTCACTTTCAAACTAAGTAATCCCAATTCCTTTAACCTGTTCTCAAAGGCCCCATTTTACAACTCTTTAATCATCTCTGTGGCTCTTCTCTGGGTTCCCTACAAGTTCCCCATATCCCTAAGAGGCTTTGGAGCCCAAAACTCAGTAATAATTTGTCTTTCTTTCATCTGTTGTCATGTGGTAGGAGTTGTGGTTTTGGCTTCTCCTATGACCTAGATTGTAGACGATTTGAGGATAAACATTATGTTTCTTTGCTTGTGAAGCATTTCTGCTGATCGTAATTTCCTACAGAATTAGGTATATCACGGTGCTTACTCATTTGTTTTTTCTTCTGTTTTGTTTTGTTTACTGTAGCAGTCTCATTATCATTGAGTATAAAAGAAGCACCTCATGGCTTTTGTGTTATATAAACTTATTTACGTACTTTGAACCCCTTCCTTATTTTGATCTGCCACATAAAAGTGTTGTCCATTCTGTTGAGGAGGCTCTCAACACAAGTTCTATAGAATTTATCAATTTTCAATTAAGACTTTAGGTTTTTTATTTGTCTTTAAGTAAACTAAAGGGAAAACAAGATATTTGTTAGTAAATTTTTGCCAATTTCTTTTCAAATTGGAAATGTGTGATTTTATCAATTCAAACTGTGACAAAGACATGGGGGAAAAAAGCCAAAACATTAATTTCTCTTTTATTTCAACACACTTGTACTAAAACTGGGTATGCGGAACACATGGAAAAAACCAGCACACACCAAGGAGCAGCATTTCTTAATTTGGGGTAAAGAACTAAGGAAGAAATAGGAAGCTATTGAGCATGGAATCTAGACTATTAAAGTAATAGCAATAAATCATGGAAAATAAAATGATGACCAATGTACTGTAGAGCTGAATAAAGAGTTTTCCCTAGAGAGACTTTGGAGGACTGGACAAAAACAAACAAACAAAACAATTGGCTTACGTTAAAGGCAAAAAAAAAAAAAAAAAAAAATACTTCATACAACCTAAATTGCTTATTAAAATACTTTCAAAACACATTCGTAGAAGGCAGAACTTTGTTGATCTGTCAAGAATTTTTTAGATTCTGAGTTGGGCGTCAAGGCCATACCTTTGTTGAATTTATTCATTAAACATTTATGTATTGAGTACCTATGATACAACAGGGACTATTCCAGATTTTGGAAATTTAGCAAGAAATAAAACAGACAAAATCTCTGTCCTCATGGAAGTTAAATTCTACTTGTGGAATAAGTAAATAAAGAAGAAAATATGTAACTAACTAGTAGGTTGCAGGTACCAAATGGAGAGAAAAACATAAAGCAGGTAGAGAATGCCAAGGAGGGGCAGATTCTTGTTTTTATAGAGGATGGTCAGGAAAGGTCTCTCTGACATGCTGCTATATTAGCAGAGAACTGCAGGAAGTAAGAAACTGAATCTTCTCAGTCTTTGGGAAAAGACATTTTCTAGCATAAGAACAAAAACTAGGAGGCTAGAGCATATTTGGCATGTTCAATAAACATCAAGGAAGGCAGTATGACTTCAGACAATCAATAAGAGAGGGAGACAGAGAGACAGAAAGAGAGAGAAGAGAGAGAAGAGAGATAGTGGGGGCCAGATTAGATCATGTAAGATCCTTTAAACCCCTGGTCATCACTTTAGTTTATATTCTCAGTGAGATGGGAAGCCATTTGGGGACTTTTAGGCCAAGGATGGGTATAATCTCTCTTAACTTTCAAAATGATCACTTTGGTAACAGTATGGATGGATAATGGACTATATGACAGCCAAGTGTGAAAGCATTGAAATCAATTAAGTCTATTGCAAGTCTAAACAAGAGGTAATCGTCCAAACTGCAGTGTGGACAGTAGAGAAGTTGAGAAGTAATCAGATTCTGGAAGAGCTGACGGGATTTTCTAATAGGTTAAATAAAGATGTGAGAGGAAGAGCAGAATCAGGATGATTCTAGTTTTAGACTTGACCAATTGAAAGAATGAAGATGCAAAAGAGAGAACAGTAGTCCTTTCTTTGCCAAAAATCAGCTCTGCATAGCTGTGTCTATTTTGTTCCATTGATCTATGTGTCTGTCCCTTTACCAGGACCACTCTGTTTGGAGACACAAAATCACATTGCGTTTGTGATTTCTTCAACCTTACCGTTTTCAAAATTGCTTTAGTAATTCTATGTATTTTGCCTTTCCAAACTCATTTTAGAATGAGTTTGTCAAAAAATCATGCTGGTATTATGTTGGCAATTGCATTAAATCTATAGATCCATTTGGAGAATATTACTACCTTTACTATGTCGATTACTCCAATCCCTGACTACAATATGTCTCTCCATTTATTTAGGTCTTTTATTTTATAAATCAGCATTGTATGGATTTTACTACATAGATCCTATGAATGTTTTGTTAAATTTACACCTAAGTATTTCTCTTTTTGGGGGAATTATTCTAAATGATATTTATTTTTACTGTCAGTTTTTAATTGCTCATTGCTAGAATATAGAATTATAATTGTCAATTAAATTGTGACAGATTTATTTCTTTCTGATTCATATGCCTTTTCTTTTCTTTTCATTTTTCTTTTTCTTTTGCCTTATTGTACTGGGTAGCATTCCAGTAATATGTTGAATATGAATGGTAGAAGTGGACATTCTTAAATTGTTCCCCATCTTAAGAAAGAGGCATTCAGTCTTCCACCACTAGGTGTGATAGTATCATGTTATCTGTAGGCTTTGTTTGTTTGTTTGTTTGTAAATGCTTTTATGAGACTGAGGATATTCTCTTCCTCTTCAAGTTTACAGAGAGATTGTATCATGAATGGGATTAAAGTTTGTCAAATACTTTTTTCTGCATCAAATAGTATAATCGCATGCCTTTACTTGTTTTGATTTTTAATTTGTAGAATACTTTGATTGATTTTTAAAACATTGATTCAGCCTTGCATTACTGGAATAAAGGAATAAAGTTCACTTAGTTTTAGTGTATTGCTCTTCTTATATGTTGTTAGATTTGATTTGCTAATACTATATTGGGAATGTTTGTGTCTACGCTCATGGGGGATATTGTTCTGTACTTTTCCTACAGTAACTGTCTTTGGTTTTGGTATCAGAGTAATGCTGACCTTATAATATGAACTGGGAATCTTCCCCTTCTCTTCTGTTTCCTGAAAGAAATTGTATACGATTAATATTATTCTTTCTTTAAACATTTGGCATGCTTATATTTTAAAAAATCACATTGACAGAATTAATTGAGGTGTATATGCAAAGTAGAATCAGGGAGGAGGCTACTGAAGTTATTTTCATGAGAGATAAAGCTGTCTTGGCTAAGTAGATAATTATAGGGATGTAAATAGATAATTACATAATGTATATATATGTGTATATATACATACTGTATATCTATACTGGGTAGCATTCCAGTAATACGTTGAATATGAATGGTAGAAGTGGACAATCTTGAATTGTTCCCTATCTTAGGAAGGAAGCATTCAGTCTTCCACCATTACGTGTGATAGTATCATGTTATCTGTAGGGTTATTGTTTTTTTTTTTTTTTTTGTAAAAGCTTTTATGAGACTGATAATATTCTCTTCCTCTTCTAGTTTACAGAGATGTATTTACAAATACATGTCTATTTGTATGTGTGTATACACACACACACACATAATTCCTAGGACAGTCTCTGATGCATAACAGATAGTCAATGAATGTAGATTTTTTTTTTTCCATTTCCCCTAAGCTTAATTTTTTCCAGAAAAAAATAGATATAAATCAGAGTAACTCTTTAGATCAGAGGCGGCCAAACTATAGCTTGTGGGCTACCTGCTTGTTTTTGTAAATACATTTTTTGGGGTCGCAGTCATGCCATTTTACACAGGTTGCCCATGGCTGCTTTTGTGCTACAACACCAAGGTCAAGCACTTGCAGTAGATATCATATGGCCTGCAAGCCTTCAATATTTACAATCTGACAGAGTACCAACCCTGTTTTTGCAAAGTCACAGGCTGTGGATGTAATAATAGTAACATGCAGCAGCTTTTAGCAGATATTATCCCATAGAATAAAAGGCAACAGCCCTACGATTTCCTACAATGATCTATAACAACCTGCTACCCCACCCTCTCCCCTGCCTTAATATCTCTCTGACTTCACTCTCACATCATCTACTCCTTGTCAACTTTGTTATTCTTCTTCAAAAATTTAGACACACTTCCTTTCTGGAACCTTTCTTTGGAGATATCCTCTGTCCAGAATTTTCTTCCTTCAAGTGTTCCCAAAGGTCATCCCTCATTTCCTTCCTTTTTTTTTTTTTTTTTTTTTCCTCAAATCTCTCCACCCAACTCCACATTTTAGGAAAAAACAATGTGGAGGTGCTTCTCATCTCCCCAAGATCTTCTTCCATTCAGTCAGATGTTTCCTGTATAAATGTTTGGATCTACCTGTTCATTTTGGTGGGTGGTCTTGCCTCCTTCTCCCACCACCCATGCCACCTTCTCAGTCTGCCCTTGGCCTCCAGCCCATGGGGGACTAGCTGGGGTGAGGTTCGTGGGCCTTCCCTCTGCTGCTTCTCTTCTTTCTGTTGGTCATCACTTCAGCTGGCTATATTGCTTTTTAATATTGCACCAGAAGTTTTTTAGATAAAATTTTTAAAAAAGGAAAAAGAAAGAAATTGGTTACAATTTGATTCTCCTAAAGAAACCACATTGTTTCTTAAGTGAAGTCCACCTTGACCACTCTATTTTCATTAGATTCAGGAAATTCTAAACTAATCTCTAAAAGTTTAGGAATTCCCAAATCCCTAACAATTTGATTTTTCAAAAACCCTTTAACATAAGCCAGGTGCAGTGGCTCACACCTGTAATCCTACCACTTTGGGAAGGTGAGGTGGGTGGATTGCCTCAGCTCAGGAGTTTGAGACCAGCCTGGACAACACAGTGAAACCTCATCTCCAATAAAATAAAAAAAATTAGTCAGGTGTCGCAGCATGCACCTGTAGTCCCAGCTACTTGGGACGCTGAGGCAGGAGAATTGTTTGAACCCAGAAGGCGGAGGTTGCAGTGAGCCGAGATCGCGTCACTGCACTCCAGCCTGGGACAGAGCAAGACTCTGTCTCCAAACAAACAAACAAACAACCTATGTACATCGATGCCCAGATTTTGTCATCCCCCAGTATAAATCTAGCGATTTCAATTTGTTTAAACTTCCCCTTTGCTTTTTAAAACCAAATTTCTGCAAGTAGTTCAAAACCACTCAAATGTGAGTTGATATTGGTGAGAAAATAATAGTTATGGTCTTGATTTTTTTTCTAGACATCTTTTCTAAAGCTCTTCTAGTGGGTGGCTCTAAATATCAGTTGGACTGGTACTGAATAAAAAAACAGGACAAAAAGGCCAGAAGGGTGAGTGCAATCTTTTCTTGTACCAAAGGTCTATTCTTTCTTATGAGGCCTGAGACCTTGTTTGCCCACTGTAACAATTAACTTTCCTCCTCAAAAACTACTACATTAGGAAAAACATCACCTTCTACCCCAGCTCATCCCTGAATTCTCCGATGTTTCTCTCTGAGAATGCCAGTTGAATGATGACAAGAAAGGAGAATGGAAGATTTGAGAAAAATAAATCATGATTTCATTATCTCAGTTTGGACCTTAAGTTCAGGAGGGCATTGTTAATGTTTCCTGATTTCACCAAACCACCTATTACCATGTCAGCTTCAAACACGGAGAGAGTGAAATGTATTGCTTTCATGAGGAGATCGCATTTTCCATGACCTAGTGTATTCAGCTTAAGTTGCATTTTAAAATATTCAGCGAAACATGGCATTTAAAAATCCTGACCCATTTAAGAAAGAGAAACAGTGTAATTTCTTTAGAAGAACCACATTGTCAAAAGCAGGACATAGTGAATAGGTTTTCTTCAGCCAGTCTATGTAAACTAACTTGTACTTCTGGAGAAAGAAAATGAGAAGAAAACAGAGAAGCTGGTTGCCAGGGTAACCATGTCCTGATTGGAAAAGAGGAGGTCATGGGGTTTGATATAATTGAAGTAAGCCAGCCTGTAGCTGTATTTTCTCCCTCACCTGCTTGAATCAAGGGGAATACAAAGTCAGAGAAGAGCTGGAAGGTCATTATTTAAAGTAGGATAATGTGCAGCAGGAGGTCAAGTATTCCTTTTGAAGAGTTGTATGGATAGGTAAAACAATACAATAATCCCTTATATGTTAGCACGAGCACGTTGCAACTTAGAAACATTTCAGAACCCGCGGCCCATGCAGTTGTTAAATTCACCCACATCTTCCTGCGTTCCTTCTCCAAAAACTCTTCTACCTGGTCTGCTTCAAAGTGAAGTCATAGCTCCTTTTCTTACATTTCTCACATATTATCCCTTCTCTTCCATTCCCACCTTCATTCACCACACTCCAGAGCTTGCTTTATCAATTCCAATTTGGATTTTGGCAGCAGATTACTGGCTGGTTTCCTTGATTCCAGGTCCCTTTCCACCCCAACTGAAATCTCTCTCCTCCATTTCCATTAGGTTAAAATGAAATTAGGTAACATATATGAAGTGTCTAGCATGGAGTTGAACGAATGTTATTCCTTATTTTTATAATTCAGTTTAACAAACTTACCAGACAGCATTTCCTGCAACAAGACCAGTCACTGCTTTGAATAACTATACTACATTCATATGTATATATGAACACACACACACACACACGCACATAACATATTACTATATACACACATATAGAGAGAGAAGGCAACAGAGGCTGTTAAAGAGAAATCCATTGATTAACCTCAAGAGATTTGGATTCTCTGAAATGTATGCATCTATACAGGTACTTTTGCTTTGAAACATGAATATCCCGCATTCTCCCAAGCCCAGCTTCAGTTTCCAACCCTAACTAGAACTCCCAGTTCCAATCTCAGTCCTAGCACTCACTCCACAACTCAACCTCAGTTCTGAATCTGGAATCCCAAGTGGTGTCCTCCGTTGTCAATAGAGTTCTATTCAGCATTCAGAGGTCTCTCCATGCAGCCTTGCCCACCTCACCAACCTGATTTCAAATTGTTCAAGACCCATCTCTACGTTCCTGTGCTGGTGACCTTCCCCCAGCCCTGAGGAGATGGATCTTCCTGCTCCCTTTCCTCATATCCAGTCTATTCTTTGAAGGTGACCTCCAGCTTCTCCCATCCCATGGAAAATTCTCTGACTGCAGTTTGCACCGATTCTGCCTTTTTTCTCTGGAAACAATTTGCCACTCATGCTAGAAGTATAATATTGTTATATATACACAGACAAGAGGGCATGGGACACTAATTAACCAAGCAATTGGGACTGAAGTGTGAGAAAGGGATTGAAGTGTGAGAAAGTGAGTAAAGATGGAAAGATAAGAGGAGAAGCCTGAGTGATTATTTGCTTGAGGCTTGTAAACCCACTATTGACCTATATGGTGACTAGCCTAGGCCAGAGAGAACTCACTGTGCATGTGGAACTCCATATGGAATCAAGCAGCTAAGAAGCACTGAAAGTTTTCTCTGTGCCAAGAACTGAGGTAAGCATTTTATCTATATAGTATCATGTAAACCTCATGGCAACCCCATTACATGCTGTTGTTATACTATCTTAAACCAGTTAATCAGATGAGAACTCAAGTCTTAAATAATAGCTTAAGCAATGTCATATGTTTAGTATGTGCTGGGGTCAAGACTAAAATCTTATTTTGCATGACTTCAAAATCTATGCTTTTAATTCTGGATCCTGTTTATGTACCTCTTTGGGCTGTATAAATGATGACAGCATTGCTTTCCATTCATATTTTTTTTTATAATTCAATCATTGACAGATTTAATTGTCCTAAAAATACTTTGACGTGGAGGTGTCTAACCAATATCCTGAGCTGCCTGTTTAGGGGCTACCCTGATTCATACTGACTTTGGTAATAAGTTTGTGTCCATTGTCCTCCACAGAAGGCCTTTTTGCCATCTTCTATTATCTCCAATTCCATTGCTTATTAAATAGGGACATCTCTTCCTGCAGGTTTTGCTTTTATAGTATTTTGTTAATATGAAGGATTCTGTTATCTTCAATGATTTCTGATCTACTGATCCTGGATGTAAAGAAAGAGCTAAATGAATTGATGTCAATAAAACCGAGGTCAATCTAGAAGTGTTCTGTATTCACAGTACATGGTAATTGCCAAAAAATCCTCAGTGCTCACAAGAATACTATAAGAAATCTCCAAATCAAAATTGAAGAAAAGATAGAGACTAAGTTGGGAAATATTACAAAAGGCAAGATGAGAGAACTTGCGGGCTTTTGTTTTGTTTATGTTAGTATTACATATAAACCTAGGTAGAAAATACAGCCCCTCTGAGCTGGGATGAAGGCATCAAGAACTTCCCCTTTCAGCAGCCCTCAAGGGAGGGACATGAAGTGGGGAGGATCTGCTTGGTAGGGGGAACAGTTTCATTACTGACACTGTTAGAATGGCTGGTGCATGGTCATAATAAAAACCAGACCTATTTTAGTGAGGTTTACTGTTGTTTTGAAATTCTCCACAATGTACCTCCTTATTGCTTGTCCTACTCCTCCCAACCTCCTCACCTTATGCCACTGCCCATGTAATGCTAGAAGAGGTCAGGACCTCAATATCATGTCCCATGATTACTTCAGCAAGTCAGTCTACATCTTCTGTATAACACAGGAGAACTCAAGGGTGACACATAAACAATGGGCCTAGTATGGGTGACAACTTAAAGATATGGAATTCTGCAATATTTAACATATAATAAGTTTTAAAAAAATTAGAAATAATTTTCCATTAGAATTTCTAGAGTAAGCATTCCAAGATTTTAGTATTTTCTTCTGAGTCACACTATTAATTATTGAGTCTGCTTTACTCTGGACATTGGAATATATGGAAACAGTATTGGCGAGGGGTAGAAGGCAAGGAGCAACTGTCACTGGGAAAGGTTAACTGTATATTTCTCTTAGTGGAATGATTCAGAGAGTTTAGGAAAAGAGCATGTGAATAGAGCAACCTCCCTACAGTATACACTGTTTTTGATCAAAATTAATGAGTTGTGATCAAGTCAGATAAATGAATAGCTAACTAAATTTTTTTTTAAAGTTCTTCATTGTTCCCTCCAAGTTGGAAAATGCATCTACTTAAGTGCACCAACACAATCCAAGAAACTGTCAGCAGGGATTATCGGGGCAGTCTCTCAAGATTTGACCCATTGCCCAGGAGTCCACACATGACCTTGATCTCCCTGGTCAAACAATGTCTATAAATAATGCACTGAGCATTTTCACATGTGGGGTGAGTAACGTTCTTCATATTTGCTCATGAATTCACATCGCTTCTTATGACGCTGCTTCAGTTTTCTGTGTAGTTAGTTACCTTTAAAAGGTGATTGCATGCTTTCCTTTAAAATGAGAGCATTGCATCTGCAAATTTCCATATAAAGCCTAGGGCTGTGAACTGGAAGAGGAAAAAAAACCCAATAACATTCCAGTAACATCAAGTTAAATGTTTGATGAGCTTGTTTTGATAATGTTTTTACTACTTTACATGTAAAATGAATGATTGCCAATCAGAATAGTCATTTTTTTTTGTATCTCACTCTCAGATGGTTCTCCCTTAGTAGGGCATTCTGGAAGTTTGGATTAGCTGTCCAAGAATATTTTACAAAAGCTAAATTTGTCTCCTTCCAAATCATCTGCAAATCTCCAGGTTTACACAAACACAATGAAAAGGGGTCTTCATTGTATTAGGAGCTTTTGCATTGGTTTTGTTTTCCTTTCAGTTATTCTACTCCCTGTTAATGGGCAATATAGATAGGGCCGTGAGCTTGCATCTGACCATCTCTGTCTAGAAAATCCAGGTTAATGTTGCATAAAAGCATAGCCAATCTGCTGGAAGAAACACAGGATTTGAGAAAAGAGTAAGCTAATAGCACGACTGAATTCTTTTCTTTTTTCAGAAATACACTTTTACCTTACCACTTAAGCTTAGACTTTTGGCCCTAACAAATTTTCTCTTGTAATTAAACTATATCTCTCTGAAAAACAACCATAACAAACAAAGAAACAAACCAGAGACTGGTCCCCGCACCCACCACACACAAAAAAACTCACAATGCCTGAGTTTTCTATATCATTTAACACATTTTTTTCATTACCAGCTTTAATTGTATATCAGCTTTTCTGAATGAACCTTGTACAAAATGAAGGGATTTTATTTGCATGTTTTATTCCATATTGCTATGGACAAGAAAAGATTGTAATGGGGGAGGGAAGATGTAAAATGGACTCTCAAACTGGGGTATTACTGCCATCTAGTGTGACGCACGGTAACCCAGAGGGGAAGGAAAAGATGATCTGTGAGACAATCCAACCTGAAATTGTAGAAGTTTAAAGGGAGGGAAGAGAGCACTTCTCGGAAAAAATATCCACCACCCTCCCGCATTCACCATGTAATGAATTATTTCTCTACAAAAGCATTAGTATGTGGTCAAACAATGCAAAGCAGTCTATCTCACCCAGCAAAACGGAAAAACCCTGGTCAATTCTAAAAGCAAGTTCTTTATGAGAAGGCACGTCCCAACTGTAAAGGTTGTTAAACGGCAGGAATGATTTATTCAAAGGAGGGATGTCCATATCCTTTGAAAACAGTCCAGATAGCCATATGTCTACTGCTTTCTGTCAGGACAGTCACGTTTGCACAGAGACACGCAGACAGTCTCGATGGCATCTTTGTTCCCTTTCAAGGTTTCTGATTATATGTAACAAAAATAATATTTGCTATTTATGCCCATAAGTGGTTCATAACATATGTGTTGCCCATAGAAATATTATATTAGTGAAGCCCCACAGTGTAGGATTGTAAAAGTTAAACCTAATCACAAACATGGGGCAAGATACATGAAATTCCAGCCTAATATATGTATTTATTTTTGCTTCGCATGGCACAAGAATATGTATATGTGAAAGGATGGAGCGATGAGAGGAGTAATATCTTCTTTCAGTAACCCTCCATAGTCCTCCTCCCCTACTAAAGTTTTGTCTGGTTCTGGCACAGATTCAGTGAGGTATTAGCCGGTACCTTTGTAGCTAATAGCTAGCACTGATTCTTCCATTCACCGTAGGACAATTCTTCAATTCTTTATTTCACTAACTATAACTCCCACTACCCCCACTACCATACACGCATTATCATTCCCATCCTACAGGGGTTTGTGATTTTAGAAGCTAAGGACTTTGGTGCCCTGGTTATATTTGAAATCTGTGACTTTAAAAGCTCAAAAGGCAGAAACCTGCAGGGATAATGAGAGCTAATTTGAAGAATCATAAGTGTAAAATCTAAGCTCAGAGGAATTTTAAGTCATTACCTATGTCAAAGTAACCTAGAACTGCAGGCTATTTTTGCTGGTTTCAAAAGTGACCTGTAGCTCCAGGTGTCTTGAATAAAAAAAAAAACAACAAAAAAATCACTCTGTCCTACCCTGAGCTCAGGACACATAGAAGGAGTAAATGCATTGCCAGCCAGGCTCCAGGTAGAGAAAATGGAACTAGGAGGAAGTGCCGACATCATAGCCCAGACTGGCAGAATTTCCAGCATCTCAGGAAATCTTTTGGACAGAAAAGTGTAAATGGGCTAGCGTAGGTTTCTCAGGTTTTTGTAGCCATCTGTGTTTGAGAGGGGAGTTCTGGTAAACTTTCTGCTGGTGTTCTCTTTGCCTGTGCATAAGAAAAGCAATAGCGGGAGGCTAATGCATATTTTATCACGTTCATACAAATTGGGGATCAGATTTAACTGGTTATACATATTATTTTCAGGAGCAAAATAAGGATTAAGCTCCTTTTCATTGGGCAAGGAGAGAGAGGCACAGAGAACTGTTAAGTCTCAGGTCCATGTAACCTAAGGACCTGCTCCTTGTTTAGATTAAGTGTACTGCGTAGTTGAATATAAAGGCAAATCTATTAATTCATCATTAAACGTAGATCAGGAATCAATAACATTTTCATCCTAGCTATGGCAGGATTAAAGTCTGCTTGCCTCATTAGAGACCGTAGAATTGAAAACTGAGCTTGCATAAAAACATTTCACCCTCCTTTCTCTTGCACCAAAGTCTGGACTCCCCAGCTTCCTCACCTCATTTTTTCCTGCTGCTCTGTATTTGTCTGTTTGCATCTGACATGAATAATGCTGCAACCTGGAGAACATGCAGCTCTCTGGTAAGGCACTCACCCAGCTTTTCTAGGATTAATCACAGACTAAAACACTAAATAACATACTGATATATTAACTCCATTAAAATCTAATTCAGTGGCAATAACTTTTAGAAAGCCAACAAAGGGCTTATGAAGAACAAAGTGAGAAAAGACCAAACAAGGTAAATCAGTGCTCTAACTGAAAGTAAATCAGAATCAAAGACAAGAGTATGAATTAAAAGAGGCCCGGATGGAGTCCCAATCTGTACTACAAACTCATATATTCTTGCAAGGTTTATCCTTGAATCTATATATAAATGTGATCAAATAATACTGATGTACTCTCAGCTGATGAGAGGCTTTAAATGTTAGGACATCCTGTTCAAAAGAGCTAGGCAATGTAATGTTGCCAAAGGGATTTCATTTTTGCTTTCAAAGACTCCTATTCAGGAGTTTCATTGTGGATATTCAATAATCCACTTTTTAAAATCTTTCTATGTGAAGGATGCTCTTCTAGATCAGTGCATAAAGGAATGAAGAAAACAGACTCTGTCCAGGTATCCAAGAACTTGCAGGGATAAAAAATACAGGGAATAGCATTGAAAACCATGCTCAAGCAGCAGAGAACAGGGTATTCATGTGAGAAGTACCAAGAGGAGATGATGGGAAGACAGAAGAAGGATAAAGCCCCCTGCAAGCCCAGGAGAGAGGCCCAGAACAGATCCTTCCCTCACAGCCCTCAGGAGGAACCAACCCTAACCACATCTTGATCTTGGATTTCTAGCCTCCAGAACTGTGAGACAACACATTTCAATTGTGTAAGTCATCCAGTTTGTGGTATGTTATTATGGCAGCCCTAGCAAAATACAGATTTTGAATCTATATGATTGACTGGATCTGGTGTCTGATGCAAGAAATATGGATGAGATTTGCACCAGCAGCAAGGGCAATAGCATGCCAGGAGGCTGGAGCAGGATGAGCCAAGGCCCTAAGTGGGAAGTCACCAGAGACTTCAGAGCACAGTGTCCAGATGAAAAGAGGCACCGCCCATATCATCCCCAAAGGCGCCGTTTCTATGGCTTCAATCCCAATTTTATACAAAGTGGAAAACCTTCAATCCCAAATTGTTTTCCACTGGAAACTCTCCCCAGATTTGGCAAAGTTTTGGACATGGATGCAAAAAAGAACTGGTGGGATAATCAAGATCTTTATGAAAAGTTTTTTCTCTCACATTGTATATGGCAGTTGGTTAGATCTAGTGAATGCTAAGCTTCTAGATAAAAACTGTGAAACTCAGAAAGATAGGCAGCATTTGATTTTATTTAGCTGCTATCTCTGTCTTAGCATGCCATCCAGAAACAAAAATTAATACAGATATTGAATGTAGCAAAACTGAAAGACTAGAAGACGAATATTGTACTTTTTCTTGAGCCCAATGAATTGCCTTGGGGTGTGTGTGTGTGTGTGTGTGTGTGTGTGTGTGTGTAAACTTGCCCTGATTTTCCCTAGTCTGGTTAATTTATTCTGGGATACTGTCAAATCCTAGTTTGTAAATCTGCTGAACAATGCTGCAAAAGAGTGTCTGTGTAGACCCATAGATGATGATTCACATTCTCACCGGACTACTCACTAACATTGTGACTTTGGGCTATTTCTTTCTTCTGAACTTCAATCACTTCATCAGTACAAGTGTGAATTTAAAATACTCACCTTGCTTATCTTAAAACATTATTGTGAGATCCAGGTGTTATTCAGTAATTGAAAATGTTTAGTAATAGTAATAATATGATATCAGTAGCAGGTCACTGGGCCACTACACTTTAAAAGCATATTAGAAATTACTGCCACTTTCAGTTTTTGAGGATCAGTGCGTTTTTTTTTTTTTTTTTGAGACGGAGTCTTGCTCTGTCGCCCAGGCTGGAGTGCAGTGGCACCATCTCGGCTCACTGCAAGCTCCGCCTCCCGGGTTCACGCCATTCTCCTGCTTCAGTCTCCCGAGTAGCTGGGACTAGAGGCGCCTGCCACCACGCCCGGCTAATTTTTTTGTATTTTTCATAGAGACGGGGTTTCACCGTGTTAGCCAGGATGGTCTCGATCTCCTGACCTCGTGATCTGCCTGCCTCAGCCTCCCAAAGTGCTGGGATTACAGGCGTGAGCCACCGCACCCAGCTGGACCAGTGCACTTTTATCTCCTTCTTGTTGATGGTATCAGAACCATTGTTTGTACTGAACTTGTGTTCTTCAAAAAATGTTCTGATGTAAATAAAACATCTGATCTTGATACATAGAGTGCTCAAAGCTATTCAAGAGTAGCTCCATAGCTTTGGGTAAATACCAGAAAATTACATATTTGACTAGAGCAAAAGGAAACAAACAAACAAAAAATCAAGTTGTATACACTCCTGAACATCAGTTACATTGCATCATTCAGCAAGGGGCCAGGTAACTCGCAGATTGGGGTAAAACAAGTCTGGAATCTAGGAGGTGAATCCACAAAAGGCATCTTAAAATATGCTTGTGAGAATCCTTTGGGACTTTCATGAAAGTTCTAGAAAAGGAAAGAAACAGATTACACTGAACATAGTAATGTTTATCTTGGCCTCTTTCTGACTCTACACGTCTCCCCTATTAATTCACTTGCCTTCTTTAGACAACTGGTGCCTTCATGAAGTCTATCAGAATTCAGGACATCATATATTCTCTTAGACAGTTCTTTCCCATTTATTTATTTATTTATTTATGACAGAGTCTTGCTATGTCACCCAGGCTGGAGTGCAGTGGCATGATCTCGGCTCACTGAAACCTCTGTCTTCCAGGTTCAAGCGATTCTCGTGCCTCAGCCCCCTGAGTAGGTGGGATTACAGGCAGGCACCACCACGCCTGTATAATTTTTGTATTTTTAGTAGAGAGAGGGTTTTGCCATGCTGGCCAGGCTGGTCTCGAACTGCTGACTTCAGGCGATCTGCCTGCCTTGGCCTCCCAAAGTGCTAGGATTACAGGCGTGAGCCAACGCGCCCGGCCCAAATTCTTTCCTTTTTAATCTGACAGTTATGGCTTGAGAGTCTACTTTCGCAAAGCATCATGATAAGAAGTACTTAAAATGTGGAGCTGGAGGCCAGAGGAAGATGTGTATAAACACAAACACTTCTGTGAAATTTTCAGTGTGTTTATTGTGCTCTTTGTCACGTTCTACATTTATATTTGAGGAGAGAAAATATTAGGACAATGTAGACTGCCATGAAGAAACACACACACTTTTTTTCTTTTTTTTTTTTTTTTAAAGAGCGTGATTTGGAAAAGAACTATTTGGGGCTAAACGGTGAATGGTCTGAGGGAGTTTGATTTCTTTCTTCTAGCCAAACCCACTGAAAGTCATTGACACAAAATGCTCATTTAACATCAAAGGAGCATATAAGCTGGCAGTCAAGGTTTCAGATGATAAGTTTTGAGGATTTGCACCCAGAGAATGACAGGAAAAAAAGGAACACAAGAGAGCTACAACAGAGAGAATCAACATGGCTCATCAATCGAATGGATGTGACCATTGAATGCATGTGACATGAGAAGTGAAGGATCACAGTAATTCCAGATGATGAACCCAAGTGAAGGCAAATCTCAAGGAGAAAAGTTGGTGGGAGAAGCAGAACTAAGCACACCAGCTCCTTCTCAGAAAGGTTCTAATCAAGTGAGTTATTCTCCCAGAAAAGAAGGGGCAGAGAGAGGTCAATGGTATCAGTCTAATAGGAAGTTCTACCACCAGGAAATGGAAAAGATGTGATAGTTCCCCCTACCCCACATGGAAATTATAATATTTATTTGAAACAGATACAATGTAAAGAAGCAGGCCAAACCCAGATCCTTATCCTTCATGAACATTCAAACCTGTACCTCCCCCAACTTCCCCCATCTTAGTCACTGTTATCTCCACACACACAAACACTCAAGCCAGAGACCTGACCTGGAATTCATTCTTAGAATCATGTGCTTCCATCCCCAGATACTGTTGATTTCGTTTCAAAATTGCATCTTATCCATCTCCATTCCTCTATGGATGGCCCAAGTCCAGACCATCATCATGTGTCACCTACACTACTAAAGTAGCTTCCTAACTGGCCTTCTTGCTTCTCCACAGTCAGTTCACCACAAAACAGCAGGGGTGATTTTTAAAAATATAAATCAGATTGTGTCAGCCCCTTCTTAAAATCCTCCAGAGTGAGCCTCCAAATTCTAACCACAGCTCATCAGGCCTCAGGTACTCCGGATCCAGCTCTCCCATCTCTACCTTCATCTCCTGCCATTCTCCCAGCTGCACACTGAGACAGAGTCACACTGGCCTTCTTCTCAGTGCCAAGCTCCTCGGGCCTCACCAAGCTGGCACTTTCTACCCCTATTCCCTTGAATGCTTTGTCATGGAACTTTGAAAGGCTGGATCTGACTTGTCATTTCAAGTTTCTATTGAAATGTCATTTCCTCAGTGAAACCTTACAGACTTCACAATCTCAAGTAAGTCCTCTGTCTCACCACTCACTCACTTTCCATATCACCTCGTCTTATTGTCTTTAAAGTATTTATCACTATGTTAAAGCATCTTGTTTATGGATGTATTTATCATTCGTCATTTTCCTCTGTAATCTCTCCCCACAGCATACTAGAATTTAATTTGCCTGAGAGCGAGGGCCTTTGCTGTCCTGTTTTACATCGTTATCTCTTATGTGTTGATGTCTAAGTGAAAAGAATGAAAGAAGATGTAGAGATCTGAGTAGAACCATCAAGTGAAGGCGTAACCAAGGGAGGTTTGAGCATACACATAGACAGAGGGGAGGAATCTTGTGGAAGAGAAGAGGGCAGAGACACAGAAGAGAGGATTCATTGTTGAAATGAAGCCTCACACATTTTTAATCGGTAAAGAACTTGAGTAGGGATTTATCCCAGGAAGACAAAATCCAGTTCTTTCACTCAGCTAGGAAACACATCTGCATCCCCTTAGGAATCTGCTCTCTTTTAGAAGCAATTATCTGACTTTGCTGTGGTTGAAAAACAACACTTTGGCCAAAAAGAAGTTTCCCATTGATCAACCCTATAGCTTTAGATGTCCCTGACACTGGCCTTCAAATTCTCAATGTCTGGTTAAGGACTAATCACATCAAAGAAGATGATTTCATCTTAACATATGCACAGAGAACACCTGGGCAGGGCAGAGTTCCTTAGCTTAGTTGAGCTGTTAAATTTGGAGGTATGACTTTAGTAAGGATTTTACAAGTAAACTTAAACATTGTGTGGGCCAATCACCACCCTCTACCCAACCTATTTTACAAATGATGTACAAAGTTCAAGAGGTTGACTGAAACTCTTCCTCTTGATTTGTAATTGAAGACTGCTCCCATCCTTCATGCCATGCAGAAAAAGTCAAAAACCTTGCTCTTCCTTCTTCCTTCTCTGCTAAAGAAGGCATAAAAATGTGCTATAAGCTCATGTTTGGGATGGGGGAAATTACTCCTGTGGAGGTCTCCCAAATGACATGAGTATTTCACTTCAAATTCAGCCAAATCTGAGGAAATGCTTTGCCAAGTTTCTCAGGTCTCAGTCCTTTTTCTTGGTGCACTAATCACATTCTCTTTCCAAGAATACATCTCCTAGTAAAGGCAGAAAACAATGGCAGGATGGTGACGTCAATCTATCCATATACATATAGTACAGTAATAAAGCTCTCTGGTTCATTTTTCATGCTTAATCTGTCTCTTAGAGTTTTCAAATACAGTGATTTCTCTTTGTTCTCAGCAGTTGCAGTTCAGCATATGATAGAGCATTAAAAGAAATCTTTCATACATTTCCTTTGTCACCTGCTCAGAACTTTTGGGAGATCAAGGCTTTTTTCTGAGCACGAGGAAGTGTCTCCTCTCTCTAAGGAAACACATCAAAGACAAAAGCCCCCTCCTCCACAAATAATGAAAGAAATCAGAATATAAGCCAAAAATGAAATGGGAACGTGAGATGCTGCTAGATGCATTAGTCACATGTTTGTTTTCAGAGCACCTCATTTCCTGTGGCTTCTTTTCCCATGACTGGTTTCCACAAGGTTGACTAAGACCAAAGAGTGACACCATAGTGTGATGTACTGGGCTGTCCCATTTGTCAACTTTCAATTGCTCATGAAAAAAGAGAGTTGTTTTTCTCCCTCACCACTGCCTCCTCTTTTCTCTTCCTACCCTTCTCAGAATACAAGAATTTCTTATTATCTTAGAGATCCTTGCGACTGCTTTCTTGTGATGTTTTGTCTACTAGAATCTGATTGAAAAGTGCTACTGTTCCTCCTCCCATTTTATCCCCCAGAAAACTGGCAGTCTTGACACTTTTCTGACATTTCCAAACAGCTCAGGCTCTTCCTGCCAACTCCCAGTTGCTCTCTAAACCTTTTTAATCCCATAGAATGCAAACTAATCTACTGAGAGAAAGGCACCAGGCCTGGTCTGGCAGCTGAAGCTAGGAATGTCAGAGTGGGGAAAATGATAAATACACCTGCCACAGAGAAAGGGAGAGACACAGCCAGGCTCAGCAGCACAATAAGGTTATTTAATGTACAGAGATAGGCAGGACACTCTCCAGCACCCTCGAGTGCAAATTGCATGGAGGTGATTTGTTCAGAAAGAGAAATGACAGCTATTAATAATGTGCACAGTCTCGAGGTGGCTGTGTTAGGGAAGACACAGAGATAAGGAGCAGAAATCCACCTGTGTCTCCTCAGACCACTCTCAGTTTTCCTCTGTTTGTTACAGGGTGACTGAAGTCAGTAGCACCTTGGGATCTACATCTCCATGCTGTGGAAGGAGGGGAATGGCTGCCTCCTAGATGGGAACCACTGGATTAAGTTAATATCAGGCTGCTCCGGAAGCAACAAAGTGACTTTGAGTAAAAGTGTCTTCCTGTGCCCTCAACTCATCTCTGATCAGGAGTGGTGTACTGGGCAAAGCATTGAGTTCAGAGTTAAATTTGAATTGGAATATTGTGAAAATGTTTCTACCATCTTGTTTTTTGAGACAAGGTCTCACTTTATCATTTAGGCTGGAGTGCAGTGGCACAATCTCGGCTCCCTCCAACCTTGACCTCCCAGGTTTGAGCTATCCTCCTGCCTCAGCCACCCAAGTGGCTGTGACTACAGGTGCACACCATTCCTCCCAGCTAATTTTTTGTATTTTTTGTAAAGATGAAGTTTCACCATGTTGCCCATTCTGGTCTCAAACTGCTAGGCTCAAGCCATCCTCCTGCCTCAGCCTCCCAGAGTGCTAGGATTAAAGGTATAAGACACTGCATCCAGCCATCTACCATCTTTTTTTTTTCTTTGAGTCCATGACACCAGGTCTATGGCCTGATAAGATGTGTCCACCTAATTAAGATATGGACACATGCTTTTAAGTGCACCTGCGGAAGCTCATGCAGGCATTCACAGACACAGAACTACAAGCCTCTGCGTTTGAATTAGAGACAATATATCTACAGATAGGAACTTGGAAAAGAGCTAAGGAAAACAATCACAGGTTAAACAAAATAAATAGAGGTTTTTCAGGGTTTCTATAACAAAATTTTTCTAAGATTATAAACTCCTAAAGGGCAGAGACCACTTAGTTTTAAACCAGAAAGCATGAAACTATGCAGAGTTAGGTAGTTGAGAAATTATTTGGATGACAATGACAGTAGTGACAAGATGACAAGATAGTTGAAACTGTTAAACCCAAATGAAATTATGGCTTAAGCAATTTAATCATTTTCTTGGAGCAAAATGAGATTGGTTGATACACAAATGGATGATGACAGACTGAATACTGGGAACTAGACTGTTAGGCACCGCAGGAATATTGAACTTACATAAAAAGCCAGTCTTTCCTCTCCCATCATCAGAGACACATCAAATAGTGACTAGACCCTCAGATGAAACCAGAGATTCCATATCTTTCTCCTTCTTTTCTTGCAAAAGGAATATGACCAAAATTTTATCAATTTTATCTTGTTAAAAATAATGTAGCCTAACGTATCAATTACCTTTCAAAATATTGGCCTTAAAGAACCTAGTTTTTTAAAGTACAACCTGAATTTCTATAATATTTTCTCATGAAAAAATTATATTGCTTCACATGTAAACAGTGTTACTACAATGAAGCTTACACGATAACCTTAAAGAGGTTGACTTTACAGAAAATTTTCTAATAATATTAGTCATAGATACATTTTCACTTGATAATTATTTTTCTTTGACATAAACGTCAATACTTTTCCAATGTTGCAGTCATCAATTTCAAAGGAAATATTTGTGTGCTGCTTCCTATTTCTGTTCTAAGCAGCCAATAGGCCAACACAGCAGCTGGCTATGAGGTCAACACAAACATCTGATCCAGTGTATTAGCAATTACTACAGATTCTAGAAGCAGGCATTGGTGAGTTTTGGTCAATGCTCAGAGAACAGGCAATAGAGCTCTTTCCAGAGTTTTCCATTTTTGAGTTCTTTCCAGAGATAAGATTTGCTGGAAAAACCAACAAGTCACACTTACTTCATGAAAGAGGAAAAGAAAATCTTACATATGTGAATGTGTATAGAATCTTTAATATGTGTCTTTACCTATGGTCTATGTGTATATGCATATGAGAAAAGATTCCTGGTGTTTCTCAAGTTACTCTTGGTTTTGAGATTTTCTGAAAACAAGAAGACTGATCTTGAGAATTAAACAAAAAGTACTATCTTATTATAATATTCTATTCTCTATTATCCAGAAATCCATCACATAGTACACAGAACTCTGCCTTCATCAGATCTGTGGAACAGTCTATGCAATTCTGTCTCCAAAGATGAATCTGTGAGGTTTCAAAGGCATTGTGTCAGAATTATATAAAACATTTGCTGAAAAAATATCAGGGAGTTCATCAAACTCAACCAGTTATTCAGCACTTAATAAGCACCCAGGATACCTAAACTAACCCTTAAAAACCAAATATATCAAAATGTTTTAGAATTATCATAACCTCAGGTACGTGTCTAATGAGACAATATTTAAATATCCAAATAACACACTAACCTTAAATAAATCCATCTCAGCAATATTATTTAAAAATTAATCAGAAAAAAATACCCTTCACTCTAGGTCATCTGGATAGCTCAGTAGCCTTCTTCTTAATGAGATAAATTTTCAAAAGTCATTCATAACAATCTCTTATCTAACTGAGAAGGATACGACTTTCCGCAAGGAATGATATGTGCTCCAGAAACGCAAAACAGACATTAGGAGTATCAAACACTTACTTTTGGGTTATGAATAAATAACGTATTTTGAAAAGAAAGCATTATGATTCACTTACCTGTTACTTTAGCTTCGTATTTACTGCAGACTCCATAAATTTTGACTGCACTTTTACTGGAGTGTTGCTGGTCAGTGAAATCTGTGAAAAAGCACAGAGCAAACAATCATGAGACAAAGTAATATTTGAATAGAGTAATGCTTTATTTTAACAACAAAAATTTAAGTATAAACTTATTTATATGAACAATAAAATCACTCCTCATGTACAATATAAAAGTCTGTTAAGTAAAAGCAACAATTCATATAAACTGTTGAGAATTGACAAAAATTTGGTCTCACAATATCCACCGCAATAAGCAAGGATTATATGGTTTGGGTTGAAGTTCACGTACTTAAACACAAGCCTATGAAATTTGAGATTATGCTGATGTAGTCGATTAAGTTTAGTGTGGTATCAGTCATAAAGAAAACATAATATCTTTACTAACATATTGTAGAAAGCAACAGTGACTACCTGTATAAGATTCATAATTTTATAAGATTCAGAACATAATGATAATCATTTTCTGTTTAAGACACAGGTCAATAATTCAAAGACTTTCCACATCCAGATAATATCACTGTAGCAACAATTATTTGCCTTAGCCATTACCCAAGTTCTGACCTAGGATTATTAATCTTTTATTTACTCTCCATAAATAAATGTTATTTTAAATGTACAAGAGACCATTTTCAAGCTTTTAATTAGAACTCGTCCCATTGTTACTTCTCAAGTGCTGCTCCTCGTTTGTAAGTATGAAATCATTTCTCCAGTTACCTTGTTAGTAAACTGGAGTGATCTTTGAATGGGTTTTTAGGCATCTAAAGCAATTTAAGAAAAAGCAGTAACATGAAAAGGTGCCTTTAATTTACAACTAAGTGAAAGGGGGGAATATGATTTGTATAAATTATGATTATAACAATATTAAGATCCCAGGCATGAAAAAATACCTGAAAATGCAATAGAATTGCCTCAGTTGTGCTAAATTGGTAAAACTGTATTTCCTTTTTCTAGATCTGTTTTAACAATATAATTCTTCCAATCCACAAACATATGTTCTCATTTACGTATGAGAATTTCATACATAAATTTTTTTCATCAATGCTTTATAGTTTTCAGTGTATATATCTTTCATATCCTTGGTTAAATTTATTTCTAAACTTTTATTTTATGCTACTGTAATTGAGATCGTTTTCTTGATGTTTTTTCCAGATAGATCACTGTTGGTATAAAGATATGCAACTGATTTTCACATGTTCATTTTGTATCCTGCTGCTTTACTGAATTCATTTATTAGTCCTAATTATTGAGTCTTTAGAGTTTTTGACATACAGGATCAGGTCATCTGAAGACAGGGATAATTTTACTTCTTCCTTTCCAATTAGAATGCATTTTATTTCTTTTCCTTGCCTGATTGAGCTTGCTGGTACTTTTAGTACCATGTTGAATAGAAGTGGCCTGTTCATAAATGGACTTTATTTGTTGAAGAAATTATCTTCTATATCTATTTTATTGAGAGTTTTTTTTATATAATGAAAGAAGATTGAACTTTGTTGAATGCTTTTTCTGTATCTATGGAGATGATTGAGTCATTTTTATCTTTCATTTTGTTAGTAGGTTATTAACAGTGACTCTAATGGTAACTTTTGTTAGCGTCTATTTGGTTTTAAGAGACCACTGAGCAGTACTAAATGATTTGGTCCCAAAGACTTAACATAGGTTACTCCAAATTCTATTCGAGTCTGAGAATGAGGTAGAGAAGGTCATTAGTTGATGGATATAGCCAGCTTAAAAATGTAATTATACCTTGCCATAACTAACTCTGACCTTTCTAAATACTAGTGCTTAAAATTTTGATGAAATAATATTAAATGAATCATTTAAAAGGCCTTGCAATCATGTAGACCAACACATTTTATTTTGTTTCTAAGTCTTGTTGTTTGATATAGTTTCTTTTTTATTGTTCTAATATGTTAATCTATAATATTAAGCATCTGTGAAAATGAGTGATTATCAGAATAATCACGTCAAGTCACTGAACCCTTCTGTCATATAAAAAATCAAGGAAAAACTCATTTGGCTTTTTTCTTGGTTCATTTTGTTTTTCTTCAGTAACCTTATTCATTTTATCATGAAGGTAGCATAATCTTCTGAATGTACCACACTGGTTGGGAGTGAAAATGTAAGGTTGAAAGAGTGAATTCATGAGTGATTGCTATATTTTGATTATTAGAGCAAGCTGTTAAACTCCACTTAAGATTCTAAGTTTGATAATAGATTATTTGATTAGCACAAACAACGCTAAAGAGCTGGTGATGTTTTAATACAGTAGCTTACTCATGTTAAGAAAAATCTCTATACACTATCAGGGACTTTAAACTACCTATGTGGCTGACAGGCTTCAAAGGCCCATGTTTAGGTCTCCATGTCCATTAACAGTTTGGCATCCAATTATGTTTGCTTGTAGGAAATTATAGTCCATAATTCATCATTATTTTTCAAGAGCAAGGGTGAAACTGATGCTCAGAGGTTAAATTATAAGACCTGGGCTACATAACTAATTAAAAGCATGGATCAGAGCTTTTAGTTTAAGTTCAACACCTAAACAGCTTGGAAGTTGTCACCCTCAACTTTGCAACAAGAAAAAAAGCTAACCTAACTAAAAATTAATAAGTTTCTTCAATAAATCTGAGAACCGTAGTCACAGAACACACTACTACCCTGAAATCTAGAGAGAGATATGCATCCAGAGAGATACAGCTCCTAAAGCTTGCCTGTCTGGAGCAGAAGCCACTGTAATCCCTAGCTGATAGGAATGCTTAAATTGCTATTTTGATGAATTGAGAGAGGTCAAGTTCAGACTAGTGTGAGAATGAGAAATTCTTGAGAATAGCCGTCTTAGGGAGGTCCCACACTTATGTGAGCTTTTATTACAGAAATCCCTCAAGACCTTATGGTGGGGACCTGAGAAAGAACTCCTCCTAATGTAGATTCGGGAAGGGATGAAAAGTAATCCTAAAACCCACACAGATTCTACCCCCTAATAAGAGCCTAGTTTATAGAGGTAAGGAATGCAGCAGAGGGCAAATGTAAAACCTTACCTTAGTTCAGGAAAGGACATTCCAGTTTGGAATAGGACTTCAGGGAAGCAAGTGAGAGAATGGAGGATAAAAGCTATGGTCTTGGAAGGGGAACAGAAACACTTCTGAAGGCTTTACTTCTGAGACACAGGCCCATGAAAAGACTGAGTCTTAATAAGAAGATTATAAAGTCCTCCTTCCCCATTCCACACTCTACCTCAACACCAACAGGCCTCTTACATAGTAAGAGTGAATTATAGCTGAATGGCACAGATTTATATTTGGAGGATTCAACACTCTTTTGTCAGTTATTGAAAGATCAAGTAGGCAGAAAATCAGTAAGATTATAGATGACCTGAACAGCACATCAATCAACTTGATCTAATTGACAATTATGGAATATTCCACTCAACAGTGTCAGATTATCCATTCTTCTTAAGCTCACATGGAAGCATTCATCAAGATAGACAACATTCT
This sequence comes from Macaca mulatta, assembly GCF_049350105.2. Lineage (NCBI taxonomy): Eukaryota > Metazoa > Chordata > Mammalia > Primates > Cercopithecidae > Macaca > Macaca mulatta. The sequence goes on along the minus strand of NC_133409.1, from coordinate 159,632,161 downwards.
GGTCCACAAAATGCATATTCACACTTTTTAGAAAATAGAAATCATACAGAGTATGTTCTCAAGCCACAACAGAATTAAACTAAAAATCAAGAAGTGAAAGACAGCTGGAATATTTGCATATATTTGGCAATTAGATAGCACACTTCTAAATAACCCAGGGAATAAGGAAAAAGTCTCAGGAGAGCATAAAAATATTTTTATTTTAATGAAAATGAAAATATAACCTCAAAACTTGTGGAATGCAGCTAATAATATATTTATAATAATAATTATATATTATATTAGAAAAGAAGAAATATTAAAAATAATAATCTCAGTTTCCATTTTAGGAAACTAGATAAAAAAGAGCAGCTCAGACCTAAAGAGAGCTGAAGAAAAAAAAAAAATTTAAAGCAGAAGTCAATAAAATTGAAAACAGAAAGTGAGTAGGGGACATCAAGGAACTCAAATTCTGTTTCTTCAAAAAGGTGAATAAAATGATAACTCTCTAGCCAGGCTAGCCAAGGATAAGAGAAAAAGGAATACTCTGCCATATTAGGAATGAATGAGAGGGATAATTACTATTGATTCCCTGCACACTTAAAAGGTAAGAGAACACTGTAAAAATTTTACACCCACAAATTTGACAACTTAGATAAAATAAATTGATTACCTGATGGCACAAACTACAAAACTCTACTCACAAAGAAACAGATAACCTGAATAGCTTTATGTCTATTAAAGAAGGTAACATAGTAGTTAAAAATCTTCCAAAAACCAAAAAGGAAACAGTTGGTCCAGCTGAATGGTAAATTTTACCAAACTTTTACATAAGAAATAAACTAATTTTACATAATTTTTGTCAAAAAATAGAGGCAAGAGAACCTTTAAACTCATTTTATGAGGACAGTGTTACCCTAATACCAAAACCCAATAAAGATATTGCAAGAAAATAAAACCACAAACTAATTTTTAATTAATACAGAGATAAAAATCCTCAACAAAATATAAGCTAGTCAAATCCCTTAATATATCATCAGGACAATGCCTCATAATCAAGCATAACCAAGTGGAATTTACCATAGGAATGCAAGGCTGGTTTAGCATTCAAAAATTAATCAATGCAATTGATTAGATGACACACTAAATGAGAAAAACAATATGATTGTATCAATAGATTTTTATAACGAGCATTCAACAAAATGAAACACCAACTCCTAATAAAATGTATGCAAAACAAGAAGTAAAAGGGAATGTTCTTAACCTAATAAAGAGGATATACTAAAACTCTACAGCTAACAGTGTATTTATGAGACGTTGAACACTTTACCATTAACATCAAGAACAAGGAAAAGCTGTTCTCTCTTATTATTCCTATTCAAATTCAAAATAAAATCCATAGGCAGTACCAGTAAGGCAAAAAGAAGAAATACAACCATCTTCTCCTGCCAATGAGATGATGGTCTTTGTAATAACCCTACAGAATCTATTGAAAAAGACATTTCTGAGACTAATAAGCAAGTATAGCAAGGTTGTAGGATGAAAGGTAAATCTTTAGATCTAGTTGCTTTCTTTCTTATATACCAATAATGAACCATTGTAATGTAATATTTAAAAAACTATTTGAAGTAGCACTGAAAATGAGAGTTATATAAATCTAAAATATATATATGTATAGAATCTATATGCAGAAATCACTTCTAAAATAAATCAAATATCTAAATAAATGAAAAGATGTTCTATATCCATGGATTAGAAGGTGCAAAATTTTTAAGATGTCAACTTTCCCTAATTTGGTCTACAGACTCAACAGTCTCAAACAAAGTCCTAAGAATTTTTTATAGATGTCAACCGATTGTAAAATGTATATGGAAATGCAAAAGTCCTCTAATAGTTTCTCCTAGGTCCATTGTTCTTCTAAAAAAGAACAAAGTTTACATTACTGAATTTCGTGACTTACTATAAAGTTATCAGAATCAAGTAGTGTGGTATTGGCAAAAAAAAGATATGTAGATGAATAGGGTATAGAGCTCAGAAATACTCACACAAATATAGCCAACTGATTCTGACAAAGGTTCAAAAGCAATACAATAAAATAATGATAATCTGTTCATCATGTGATACTGCAACACGTGGATGTCCATACACACAGAAAGAACTCAAAGACCTCACAATTACCCAAAAATTAAATAAAAGTGGATCAGAGACACAAGTATATAATGCAAAATATAAAATTTCTAGAAAAAATGTTGCATGATCTTGGGCTTGCGATGAATTTTTAAATACAACACCAAAAACATGATCTTTGAAATAAAAATGATTCAATGGACTTCAAAATTAAAAATATGTTCTCTGTGAAACTCAGTACCAAAAGAATGAAAAGACAGACCATAGGCAGAGACAATGTATTAGCAAATCACAAAGTGAATAAAGGATTTACATCTAGAATATACACAAAATTTTAAAATTCAATAATATGGAAACAAAGACAAAATTGAAAAAGTAAGTAGATGATTGGAACAGATACTTCACAACAGAAAGTATACAGATAGCAAATAACATATGAAAAGATGCTCAATACCATTTGTCATTAGGGAAATACAAATTAAAACAACAATGAGATGCCACTACACACCTAGTAGAATGGGTAAAAGGGGTTGGGGCATGGGAACGTGAAAATACTAATTGCTGGCAAAAATGAGGAACAACAGGAACTCTCATGCTGCAATTTCAGAAAACACTTTCAATTTCTTACAAAGCTAAACATAGTCTTAATATTTAATCTAGCAATAATTCTTCTAGATAGTTCAAAATGATTTGAGAAATTACATTCACAGAAACAAAAACTCTGCATGTGAATATTTTTTCAACTTTATTTATAATTGTCAAAGACTAGAAGCAGCCAAGATGTTCTTCAATAAGTGAATGGATAAACAAACTGTGGTATATCCATACAATGGAATACTGCTTAAAAATTTTAAAAAATGAGCTAGCAAGCCATATGAAGTCATGGATAACTCTTAAATTAGTATTGCTAAGTGAATAAAGTCAGAAGTCTACATACTGCAGGGTTCCAAGGCAAAAACTATAAAAATGAAAAACAGGTCAGAGGTTACCAAGGTTTGGGGAAGGGTTTGGATAAATATGCGAAACATGAAGGATTTTTAGGGCAGTGAAGCTATTTTATATAATGCTACCATGGTGGACACTGTAATAACTCTGTGTAATAACCCAGTAACAACAGTACAAAGAGCAAATCAATAAAACGAACCAGGCCTCCTTGAAGAAATAGATAATGCAAGGGCTGGGACAGAGAATAAACAAGATGATCCTGAAGCTGTATGTAGTACCAGAAATTATGGAAGTACTTAGAAAACACAATGATAGGTGCATGTGAAAGCAACACTGGAAATATCTCTCAGTGGTCAAAGATGGAACAATCTGAGCAATAAAATAAATAATATGGTATTGGATTATAACCCACAGTATACAGTGAATATCCATGAGTCCATACTGATATAAGTTAGTGATAGAAATTTATTCTATCAATGGAGATGTACACAATTCTATCAATGGAGATGTACACAAAACCTCCCACACGGAGAAATGCCAAATAATTTTTGTAAATGTTCATCGTTCAAAGTGTTCACACAAAACTCTCTACTTCTTAGTGTGCACTGCATGTAATTCCTTCCAAAAAGTACAGTATGGAGGAAGGGGAAAAAGAAACTTAACAGTGCAGAAACATGACAGATGCTACTTCACCCAACTGATCAATATTAACATTGACAAATCACACTGATAACATGTACCACTGATGATATGATAGAACAATAATTTTCCCCTGTGAACTTCCTGCCTCAAGCCCATAACCCCAACCCATTAACCATGAGAAACAACATCAGAAAACAAGATGATGGACATTCTACCTGACATTAGAGATTAAATTTTTCATATAAGGAGGGCATTAAAGGGGGCTTCTAAATAAATGCAATGATGAAGAGGTTCCATTTTGTGGGTGCCTGTAGCTTTTCTCTATCAATTCACAAAACTGTCAAATCTTCAAAAAACAAGGTAAGTGTGAACAATCCTTACTTTAAAAGAGGAACCAAGGGGAACATGACGACTAAATGCAACGTGATACCTTGCATATGATCCTGGAATGGAAAAAAAACAATAGAGAAAAAATAGTGACATCTGAATAAAGTATGGACTTTAGTTATAACAATATATCAACATTAATTCATTAACTGGGACAAATGTACCATAGTAATTTTAACAACAGTGAAAACTGGCAGCTGAATATACAAGAACTCTAATATACTTGTAATTTCACTAAAATAAATAAATAAATAAATAAAAGTGAGGCCCGGTGCCCTAACTCAGTTCATTTGCTTTCTAGAAAATATCACACTAGCCTGTCTCAACTCATCCAGCCATTTTTAAATGCATCAATGTATCAATTTATCTTTGTTTGGTATGAGATTTTATTCTTTCTGGAGTGGTAGGCACATAGTAGTCACTCAGCTTCCTGAATGCTAGAAAAGCATCTTTAAGTTCCTGAACAAATATATTATTTTAAGGGAAAAAAGTTAACAGGCACAAACAAATGGAACCTCTTTATCATTGCATTTATTTAAAAGCGTCCTTTAAGGTTCTACTTATTTGAAAAGCTTAACCCTCATTAATTTTACATAACACAGCACAGAGGCCGGAAACCATGTTTTCTCAAAGAAATACTTGTTCCTATTAAAATCACAGTAAAAATCACTAGACGTTTTTAAATGGGAGAAAGCACAAAGAATAATACAGGCAAGTTTATAAAATTGCTGAGTTGAAGGACTCATAAAGGTTTTTCAATTACAAAAGTAATCCTCGGGTAGAAGAGAATTCCAGATTCTGGAGCTCATGTCTAAGAAATTTCTTTTTCCCTTGAGCTTAACCTGTCATTGACAGGCAGCTGTTTTAACTAAATGGCTTAGATAAATGGAGGAGTTACATGTTTCACCTGCCTCTGCAAAGTCCCAATTCACAAAAGGTCTTAAAGAATTAGGATTTCAGGGCATATAATCACAGAATCATTGAATAATTCAAGTTGTGAAGCTCCATATGCAGATAACATTTCAGAAACATTCATCTCAATATTCCATATGGATAACCGAGTAATAATAATGCACTGCTTACTATTTCTTAATTCTGGTAAATTCATTAGGAATTTCTATTTTGCCAGTCTGGAGAAATTAGAAAATAAAAATAAAAATGACATTCCATATCTTTCATCTATAATAAAATGTGGGAATATTGCCCTTCAGAAGAAGCAGAAGAAGCCACGATCTCTTTGCATAAGTAATGGTATTAGAACATCTTCCTTGTATTTTAAATGTGGAGATCTATCTGGGATCTTTTCTCTCAGAGTTCACCTTCCTCTTATTCACCACTTCCTTTATGAGAATAGGAAACACATTGAATGGAAGCTGGCACAAAAGATAGTTTTGGGAATGGATTAGAAAATCCCCAGTTTATCTGGTGCATTGTATTTCATTTCCTAGTTATATGCTTAAGATGCTTATGTTTAAACATTTTATAGCTTCCTCTTGTAAAGCCCTCTCTCTTTTAGTTAAGTACCTTGAAGCCAAGATCTTACATTAAAGTAGAATCTAATTAGACCTTTCAATTCAGAGAGGCTGCTGAACTCTTTTAGCTCCATTATAGAAATGTACAGTAAAACCCTTTTTTTTCTCTCCGTGGTGAAAATAGCAGTTATCTTCAAGAAGAAGAAGAAGAAGAAAAGACATGAATTATCACACTTCAATTTAAGCACAAGGCTCAGGCAGCTGACCCAGCCTCTTTGTCCTTTTACATAAGAAGGAAGGTGGTTTTCAAATTTTGAGGCAGCAACTGGGAGCGGGGACGCAGAGAGAGAGAGCATTCTCCTCGCTTTTACACCCTTAAATACACCAAATCTAAAATGCCTTCACATTGAAAGCATGAAAATTGCAGTAACTACTTCAATAAGCAAGTCGTTTAAATATAATTTCTGGCAGCATGTATATATTCACAGGGAAAATGAGTTAAGAAAGACAGTATGTAGTTTTATAAAAAGGAAAGCATAAAATTCTAAATATCCTTGCCAGTGTGTATCCATGAAAGTAATGTCATTAGAAAAAAAAAAAAAGAAGAATTAACTATTGACTAGGATTTGTATTGCTTCCTAACGTACATTTGGCATCAAAGAAGCTTTGGGAAAGAGGGTAGAAAACATTATAACAGGAATAACTCTCATCAATACCAAATGAAGCCTGTCAAGCTTATGAGGAACCAGAAAGAACTGAGGCTGTAAAGGGAGGATGGGTAATTCTAATATGGTCAAATCAGAATGTCTTGCAACACTTCTGAATGAAATAAACTTTCAGATGATGCCCACAAAGATGACATACTGGATAATGAAGAGTAAAAAGAATGGCCTGCAACCCTCACAAAGCACCAGAGCTACCATAACGATTTTGCACCTTACTCTGTGATCCTTGCCATTATTTAAAAAAAAAAAAAAAATGCAAAAGACCAGATACCGTCTTTACTCAGGGTGACTAATGCAGGATGTTAATAGACTAGAGGTCTCATACAACAACTGTGTAGTAATTAGCTCCATTAGTATATCGAGCAGTGATATCATTGCAAAGCATTGACAGGTTACGGGTTTTCTTCCATCACATACTTGGTTGCTTGAAAATTATGCTTTTAGAAGTTATTCATAATGGTTTCAAAGCAATGGTATACTTTAAAAGGGCAGAACCACCACTCTCATGATCTAACCTAGATACTTAGGAAGTTCTCAGAATCAAAATGAGTTTAGTACCTGATGACTATTAAAACTAGTTATATGCCTTTGGATTAAAAGCCCTCATCTCAGGTACATTCTTTTCATATTTTCTCACCTCCCTATGAAATTAACAGTAGAAGTGAAGAGACAGGAAGGGATCTAGTGCTAGAGCATGGGTTGGTCAAGTGGAAAGTACAAGCCCAGCCCAGAAGATGCCAGGAATTCTTTAATGACCACTCGCCCCACTCCTCAACTCTTCTCTCATGGCTTACAAAATTTTCTTCAGCCAGAGGCCTTTCTACTAAAAATAAATCTCACTGGAAGCTTGCTATATGAAACAATAAATAAGAAACTTCCTTGGTTAAGGGAGAATGGAGAGTTTCAAGGGTGAATGGAATGCTGAGGTGAGGGGACCCTTCTGATGTTCTGGAGACTCAGAGGAGTGTATTTGAGAATGACCTTCTAGTTCCACTCTAGCTGTTTGCCTTCATCTTTCCATTCCCTGCTGGAAATTGCTACCAAACACTGGTTCCATATGTTTCTTGTTATAGCATAGCCTAGGGAACAAGATATGCTGACAAGAAGATACCAGATGTATCTCAGGCTATCCTGTTTTGATGTTGAAAGACACTGAATCCTAAAACAAGATTCTTCAGACAGCAGCATTCCAATGTATATAATCAGATGTGGCCACTTTCTTTACTCGAGTTCTGAAACCTATCGTTAACATGTGACTTGAACTCAGGTGTGAATATTTGGGATGGGAAAGTCAGACAAAAGAAACAAGAGGAGGAGACAATGATCATTTTCAGTACTTGAGGGGGACTAAAAGAGGGCCCAATTTAAAAAATTGCCAGGATACAATACAAAGAGCGGGGGTTTAATCAGAACACCTAGGTTCAAGTCCTAATGTCAATACCTAATGGCTGAATGATTTTATATTAATACAAGTTATTCATTCACTGTGAATTTCAAAGTTCTTTCCCACAAGATGGACAGAGTATTCACAAGATGAATCTATCTTACCTACAAGAAGATAACCATATTCACAAGGTGAACTTATCCATAATAAGATAACTTTATCTGCAAGACAACCCATCTTAGCATTCAAAGATAGGTGAGACGGTATAACAAGGTGATAGCATTCTATGCAAGATACCCATTACTGAGGACCTTGCCTCCTTCATATCTCAGGTAATGTCAGACTAATACTGACAAATGTGTTCTCTATTTCTGTTACTCTACTGATTTGCTAACATGTTGTGATTGCATAAAACATAGTTTAAAATTCACTTGGTCCAAAGCTTTGAGATTTCCTGATGCTTATGGAATTTTTAATCTGGAGAGATTTGCACAGTTTCAAAATTTGTATGTAAGGCTTAACTAATATTAATTTATTAACTACTGATATTATTATAACAATATGCCAATCTCTCACAAAATTCAACCACATGAAATGTAAAATTGCTTTTTAAATTGTGATTGTCGCCATCATTATCACTGTTGTTATGAACTCAGATGAATGACTGCTAATTTCACCTGTCTAGTTTCCTCTACTATGACTCCACGTGTCACAGTTTCTAGTGTTGTGGGGAAAAAGGATTGGGCTATATGAGAGTGACCTAGTGACAAACACTAGTGATTGTAGCTACAGATTTTCTTCCATTAATCAAATCAGTATTTTTTTAGCTCATCCAAAAGCAGTATTTTCCTGTACATAGGCAGTATTCACTGTACATAAGTACAAAGTGGGCAAACTAGTGCTACTGGACATGAAAGCAGAAAAAGACAAAGAGCCTGCCAGCCTCAGTGGACCACAGAAAGAGTCTTATTGCAAATGTGAACATTTTTATGTGTCTGCTTAAACTACTGGTTTGGAAAACCACCTGAAGAAGACTTTGACTTAAACATGGAATCTTTGTAAAGATCAGAAAATATTTGCTTGCTTTTTCAATCATTTGTTTTTTATTTTTTTTTGTCATGATTGCTTCCTGAGCACAGTTACAAATGACATCATAAGACACTTCAAGAATGGAAGGGGTATATAGATGAATATAAATCTAAAAAGGCATGCAGTTTCTCAGAAGCACAAGTTAAAAATAATTCTTTGTAATCTGGCCATAATTAAAGTGCCACAATGCCTGTTCCATATACCAGCTTATCTGGCAATGATAAAAACTTGAAAAGGTCTATATCCAAGAAGAAAATATATGAAAAACAACACTTAGGTGTTGTGTTCCATGATAATATTTTAAAATGTGTCATCCATTTTTATTAAATCAGTGAGAAAAATCTTTGCATTCTTTCTGACAACACAATTTATTTCTTCAAAAATGTTCATGGGATCCTTGAAAAGAAATTATTAATGCATTTTTTTCCAAGAACATCTTTGCCATTTTATTCATGAAAAACTCGTATACATGTCAGTGGAATCTGGCCAAATCCAATTTCTTTTTTCTTTTAAATGAGGAAGTCAAATTTTTTACCCTTGAAAGCTGAGCCTTTAAAATACCACATGAAGGTTATGGTTCAGTCTGAAGGGATGGTAAAAATGAGAGGAGATAAAGCGAGTGGTAAAACTATAAATACTTTGTGGTTAATGTCAATAGAGATATTTGGCATTTTTCTTTTAATTTTCCAATTTTGTGCAATGTGTATTCTTTCTTTTTTCCTTTTTGGGGTTAAGATATTTTTTCCTTTTGGGGTTAAGATTTGGGGGTAAGATATTTCCTTTTTGGGGATAAGACAGCTAGAATATTACCAATGGAGAAAACACATTTTCCATACTGTAAGAGGGACCTCCCTTGGAACACTGTAAGCTCTTTCCCAACTACTCTAGTTCATTCCTTACTCACTGACAATATTGGCCTCCTTGCTTTTGCTCCAACACTTCAGTCATTTTAGAGCCTTTGCATTGATTCTTTCCTTTTACTGGAAAGTTCTTCCTACAGAAATGTGCAAGGTTAATTCTCTAACTCAGCTCTAAGTCTTTTCCTAAATGCCACGTTTCAGTGAGGCTTACACTGAGCACTCTATTCAAAATTGTAATCATTCAACTAACATCTACACTTTCAGTCAATCCTAACCATCTTCTATGTCATTTTCTTTTTTTTCTCACAGCACATCTAATCTTCTGACATGCTATTTAACTCATGCTTTGTGGTTATTTTTAATTGTCTGATTCCCTCACCCAGAGTATAAGGTTTATGAAGAAATCAAAAGTCTCAAATCAATGATTCTTAGTTTCCATCTTAAGAAACTAGAAAAGTAGAATAAATGAAACCCAAAATAAGGGGGAAAACTGAAGTAATACACATCAGAGTAGGGATCATTGTAACAGAAAATAGAAAAACAATAAAGAAAACAGATGAAAGCTAAAAAACTGGTTCTTTGAGAACGCTAATAAACCTCTAACAAAACAGATGAGGAGAAAAAAATAGACAGATTACCAATATCAGCACTGAGAGAGATGTCATCTCTACAGAGTCTATGGATCTAAAAGAATTTTAAAAAATGAACAAATTTATACTTATGTATTTGACATCTTAGATGAAATGCACAAATTCCTTGAAAGAAATAAACTACTAAAGCTTACTCAAGAAGAAACAGGTAACCTGAATAGCCCTATCTATATATTCTAATATTCTAAATAATTTTAATTTGTGTTTAAAACACTTTCCACAGAGAAGCTGCAGGTCCAGATGGCTTTCCAGGTAAACAAATATTAGAGGAAGAAATATTACCAACTGCATACAAACTCTGAGAAAAAAATGAAATTTATATTTCCCAACTCATTCTATGACATAAACCAAACGAAGACATTATTTAAAAAGTAAACTACAGAATAATATCCCTCATAAACATGGGTGTAAAAATTCTAAACAAATTTTAGAAAATCTAATCCACAAATCTATACAAGTAGAATATGTCATGATTAAGTGGAGTATATATTAGAAAGTCAAGGATCATCTAACATTAGAAAGTCAATCAGCAATTCACCATATTAACAAACCAAACAAGAAAAGTCATATAATCACTTACACAGATACACAAAATAATTTACAAAGTCCAATATCAGTTTTGACATCAGAATGGAATGTTCTAAAGCTTAATCGAATTGATTTGAATTGACCTCAGTTGCATTGAGTAGAGTTGAGTTAACTGAATGGAGCAAAATTTAAAGAAAAACTAAAAACAAAATGACTTGCCTAACAATGAGATTAAACTCAGGTGAAGTAGAAGGAGTATGGAATTGCAGTAAGTTTCTGAATTTATTTTATTTTTTTGAGACAGAGTTTAGCTCTTGTCACCCAGGCTGGAGTGCAATGGCATGATCTCAGCTCACTGCAACCTCTGACTCCTGGGTTCAAGTGAACCTCCTGCCTCAACCTCCCGAGTAACTGGGAATACAGGTGCCCACCACCATGCCTGGCTAATTTTTTTTTTTTGTATTTTTAGTGGAGATGGGGTTTTACCATGTTGGCCAGGCTGGTCTCAAACTCCTGACCTCAGGTGATCTGCCCGCCTCAGCCACCCAAAGTGCTGGGATTACAGGTGTGAGCCACCATGGCTGCCAAGTTTCTGAATTTTTGTATTAGCTCAGTGATGAATCACTCAGATGATAAGAGAAAATAGAAAGAATTTTTAAATATCACAAATCGAAATTAGTCCCTAACTCTATTCAGCAACAACAGTAAGCTGATGATTGGATATATTTGTATGTAATTTTTATACAGTAAAAAGCTCATAATGAGAACTAAAGTTGATTCTGTACCTGGAGAATTATAGAACTTTTACATATATTTTTATATATATATATAATATATATTTATTCATAAAGTATGTATATATAATATATATATGGTCTGCAAACTAGGAATTAAAAGTAACATTCTCAACTTGATAAAGGATATGTATGAAAAAAGTTCAACTAACATCATATTTAATGCTAAAAGACCTAATATTTCCCCCTAACATTAGGAAAAAGAGAAGAGTACCTACTCATACCACTTCTTTTCAATATTGTACTCACGGACCTAGCTAATAATATAAGGCAAGAAAAAAAGTAAAAAGCATGTATATTAGGAAATAAGATTTTTACAAATTGGAGAAAATATTTAAAGAAAATGAAACTTAGGAACCTGCAGAATAACAGCAAAACATCTAATATGTGCATAATTGGAGTCCCAAGAAGAAAGAGAAAAAAAAAACAAGGCAGAAAAAATCCTTAAAGTAGTAATAACCCCAAACTTTCAAATTTGGAGCGAGATACGGATTTATACATTTTAGAAGTTCATTAAATTCCAGTCCAGATAACTAAAATGAAAAACACACCAGGGCATATTGTCTTGAAACCACTGAAACCAAGATTTTTAAAAAGAGATATTAAAAGTAGCCAGCAATGCATAGTTTACAGGTGAGCCATGATAAATAATCACTGACTCCCTTATCAAAACACTAGGGATCTGTAGATGGTAGAATGACATTTTTGAAGTGCTTAAAGAGGGGAAAAATAATGTCCACTCAGAATTATATATCCAGCAAAAATATCCTTCAAAAATTAACAGAAAATTCATTTGCAGATATGGAAATTAAAGGAACGTGTTGCCAATAGATCTACACTTCACAGAGTGATAAAGGAAGTTATCCAGACCAAAGCAAAATCATAATAAATGGATGCTTGGATCTACTGAAAGGAATGAAGACCACTGGAAATGATATTTATAGGGATAAATAGAAAACATTTTTTTCTCTGATTTAAAAAAATATATATTTGTCATGGTTTATTCCGATTCTGCTTATAATCTTACAGGCAGGCCTTTCTGTTTCCCTGCACAGATATAATACCAGGAGTCGCAGTCTGCCCTGTAAATATTTGTTCCTATCTCTTTATGTAATAGCCCATTTCTAGGCCCCAGTTCATGTGGATATTTGTTTGGGGTTAATTCCCAATAAAATGAGCAAGGAAACATCTTCCTTGTAACTTATCATTTAATATATCCTCATCATCTTTATTCAGCACTGTCCATGTTGGTTTATGCCTTTTTGGCAGCACAGCTTTCCCAGAAATGCTTGAAGACTTTTTCATGGACCATAAAAGAAAGAATATAGGTCTAAAGGCACTTAGGTATATATCTCTAGTGTCTGGTGGTTTGTAATGCCACCTGCTGTAATAAATGTTACCCTTAAATTTCCATGCCTTAACACAGTAGAGGTGAATTCTCAGCCAGTTAGAACCCAGTTGGTTGGGATAGGAAAGCTGTTGCCAGTCCTTCAGGAGGAAAGGCTGACAGCAGCTCTTACATTTTCAGTTGGATGCTTCTAAGGTCACCCTTAGTCTTCACATCTAGATGAAAAATGACGTGATAAAATCAGAGCTGTTCTTCCTCTAAAGGCTCCATGATTGATTATTTTTGTTTGAAGAGATTAACAAGAAGGAAAATAAAAGGCATGAGGAAGGTTTATAATAAGCAGTGGAACATGTTCACTTTATAGGCAGAATTTTCACAATTACCCATCTCATTAATACCCTTCCTAATACTGGCAATGTCTTCCCAATCCAATTAGCCTATGTGACTGAAAGTGCTCCTACATATCAGAGCACTACATGCAGGGAGATAATGGACAGTGGGGAAGGAGGAATGATTGGGAGGAAGGGCATAACAAAAACTAAGCAATAAATGAAACACAAATGGACCAGGTCTCAGATATAAAAGCAAAAGATAAAAGTAATAAGGAAGAAAGTGAAGGATGAATATACTAAATAACAGTGATTTTTCAGAAAAAGGGGATTCTCTTATTAGGATAAAGATCACCTAGGTCTTTGGAACTTAAGATGTAGTAGACTTTTTTGAAATGTAAATGGTTGGTCTATATCACCTCTATTCAGTTTTCAAACTCTCTTTTTAACTCTCTCTCCCTTTAGGCATTGCCCTTTTGGTAGCCTCTGAAGTCTTCAGGGAAAATCTGGGCCTTGAAGGGCTCTGTTTAAAAAACACTGGCTGATAAGTAGCCTGAGGTCATCTCTACAAATAATACCTTTATTGGAGTTCCTACCACCATCAAAAAACATTTCATTTTTTAAAATAAAATTCTACTCATTTTACAAGGTTCATCTCTAAAATAATCCTTCTCTGAAATCTTCACTGACCCTGCTCCAAAAACTGGGTATTCTCTTCCTCTCTGATCCCATTGCACCATGTCTGACTTGCTAGTGTGACAATACCACTTTGCGTTTCTGTAGGTGGTCCAATAGACTTTAGCTCTTATAGCAACTTTATTTTCTCAATGAAAAGAACAGTGCTCAGTCTACAGCATTTGCTCTGTAAATGGAAACAGAAATGTCTAAAACATAACTCAATTGATTTGAATTGACTTGAGATGAATTAAAAAGAGTTGAGTTGACTGAATAGAAAAAAAATTAAAGAAAAACTAAAAGAAACAAAAAACAAACAAAATGACTTGCCTAACAAAGGGCTTAAGCTCAGCCGGACTAGAAGCATGAAATGCAGTGAGGTAAGTTTCTAAATTTTTTTATTAGCCCAGTGATAAATCATGCAGATGATAAGAGAAAATGGAAAGAACTTTTAGATATGACAAATCTCAGCCAGTGCCTAACTGGATTTAGCATCAATAGTTTAAGCTGATGATTGCATATATTTACATGCAATTTTGTTACAGTAAAAACCTCATAATAAGAACTAAAGTTAATTCTATACATTGAGAATTATGGATCCCAAACTGTAGGAAAATTGGTGCTTTAATATTTAGCAGAGTGAGAGAATGATGAGAAATTTGTGTTAAAATGGGGGAAAAGACTATATTTCCAACATAAACATATGACAAAGAAGGAATCCTCAAGATTATATACTGTTTCAATAAAAGTGGCAGGACAAGTAAAAGAAAATGGTGAGTTAAGGAGCATTTTTGAACACCCACTATGCCAGGCACTCTTGTTTGATACCTGTAAAACATAATTCCATTATTTCTCCCAATAACCTGGTGATTTTACATATTTTAAAAAAGAGATTCAGCAAAACGATTGAACACATGGAGAGAGAGAATAGAAGGAGAGTTACCAGAGGCTATGTAAAGTAGTGGGGGGCTGGGGGGGTGAACGGAGAGCAGAGATGGTTGACTGCTACAAAATAAGTTAAAAAGAATGAATAAGACCTAGTACTTGATAGCACAGTAGGGGACTGTAGTCAATAATAATTTAATTGCACATTTTAAAATAACTTAAAAAGTATAATTGGATTATTTGTAATACATAGGATAAATAATACTTAAGGAGATGAATACTCAATTTCCCCTGATGTGGTTGTCATGCATTGCATGCCTGTGCCAAAATATCTCATGTACCCAATATATAAACCTACTATGTACCCACACATTTAAAACCAAATTTAAATATAAGATTTAGGACGGTTAGAAAATGTATCCAGGATGATATCTGGCAATTCAAACACAGCTATGTTCAATTTTAAAATTGAACATACCTTATCCAGCAAATCAAATATATATCTGCATGTCTTATCATTCTGTTATAGAGACAACTGTATCTGCTTTGCCCAGTTTCAGGGACCAGGATTTCAGTTACAGCTTTTGGTCGGTTTTAGCTGTTTCAGGTTAACAATTCTTGACATTTTTAAGTTGTCTATTCATTTGTTTGTATATCACTTGGGAATATACAATACCATTATGAAGAATTCATTAATAATAATGACTAGAAAACTTCCAGTAGCTGCTGACAAAAGCAGGTGGGTAGCAGACAGACAACTTCCCAAAATCTCTTCCCCAATAATACGAAATAACTTCACATCTATGAAAATTCAAAGCAAAACTACATTTCCCCAAGTTACTTGAAAACATAGGAAACAAAAGGAGCAAAATAATTGCATGTAAAAAAGAAAAATAAATGAATACTACGGCCAAAGCAGTCTCACATGCTCACAGTCTCCTGTCTGCCCTCTGTGTGACCAGCAAGCATGGACCAGGAGAAAAACCTAAAGAGTTCAGAACAGGAACACCAGCTAAGAGGGCCTGAGTATCAGTTGGTAGCATCAATGTTATGGACTGAGCATGTCCCCCCGAAATGTATATGTTGAAGCCATAATCAAATGTGATAGCATCAGGAAGTGGGCCTTTGGGAGGTAATTTGGTTTAGCTGAGGTCGTGAGGGTAGAGTTCTCATGATGGGATTAGTTCTCCTATATCAAGAGACAGAGAGAGATTATTCCCTCTTCCTTTCTCTGCCATGTGTGGACACAATAAGGAAACAGCCATCTATAAGCCAAAGAAGACTCTCACCAGAACTCAACCATGCCAGTGACTTGATCTTGGACTTTCCAGTCTCCAGAATTGTGAGAAATAAATGTTTGCTGTTTAAGCCACTCAGTCTATGCTATTTTGCTGTAGCAGTACGAAGTGACTAAGATGGACAGAAAAAATAAACCCACTGTAAATCTGAGAGGAAAAACAAATAACTGAGCAGATTAAACCAAGCACTGCACAGAAGGGATTTCAAAGTATGTGTCTTAAAGGGGAAGATATAAAAAAATAAATAGCATGGCTTCAACCTTTATGAAGTAAAAACTGCAGGGGGTGCAGAAGATATATGGACCAGGAGACCTAGCTAGATTAGGTGAGGCAAGTGAGTGTAGTAGAGTTCAATAAATGTCAATTCAAAAAAAATCCATGATGACTAAATATAAAATTGTAAATAAACACAGGATCTGTCCCTTCACTTATAAACTCTGCTTCACTCATCTTACTGCAATCTTGGCCCAGGTTCCAATAAAACCTTTTTTATGTAGACAGGATGCTGTCCAATAGGCTTATAGTTTACTTATTTAACTTTTTAAAGTAATGCATTAAAATAGTATTTACTTGATTACTAGGTATTTTGGTGCTCCATTAAATTTTGCATGAAAGGTGAGTACCTCTCTTAACTTCCTTGTCCCTGTCTTGCAAATAGGAGGCTTTAATACACTGTTGTCATTATAAGATAGATAAAATTCACAGAAAATAAGTAAAAAGACAAAAAGTTACAAAAAGCTACAAAAAGTACCAGATGGTTAGTTAGATGGTTTCGCAGGAGAACTCTAACATGTGCTTCAGACTAGATATTCCTAATACGCTATAAATTATTTTAGACCATTGAAAATGAAGGAAAACTACCTAATTCCTTTCTCTTTTTTTGAAGAAATAACTGATAATTAAACCAGATAAAGACAGTACAAAGAAAGAAAACTTGAGGCTAATATTACTCATTAATATGAATTTGTAAATTCTGATCACAGATTAGTGATACATTAACAATAATAATATACTATGGTCAAGTGAGATTTATGCCAAGAATACAAGGCTGGTTTAATATTGCAGATTTTTGTTCTCCAGAACTATGAGAGAATAAATTTATGTTGCTTTAAGCTACAAGATTCGTAGTCAGTTGCTGTGGCAGCCCTTGAAAAGTAATCCAGTTAGTATACATATGTACATTTCCCAGCTCTGTCTGCTGTAGGGCCTGCAAACAATGACACTGCGATAGCAGTGAGTAGACCTAGCACCAAATTTTAACTTTCTAAACACCATTCCCCAAAAAAAGAAACTAGGACTTTTTGAAGAAATGATTGACGCCAGGACTGAGGCAGGGAACATATAAGATCAGCCTGGAATATTATATGGTATCAGAAATCAAATAAGCATTCAAAAAAGACGAGGGCTTGACAAAAGAAAAAGGACCTAGCCTGCTGGAGGAATTTGAGCACCAATATAAATAAGAGTAGTATTTATGGAAAACAGTATGGCGATTCCTCAAGGATCTAGAACTAGATGTACCATATGACCCAGCCATCCCATTACTGGGTATATACCCAAAGGATTATAAATCATGCTGCTCTAAAGACACATGCACACGTATGTTTATTGCGGCACTATTCACAATAGCAAAGACTTGGAATCAACCCAAATGTCCATCAGTGACAGACTGGATTAAGAAAATGTGGCACATATACACCATGGAATACTATGCAGCCATAAAAAAGGATGAGTTTGTGTCCTTTGTAGGGACATGGATGTAGCTGGAAACCATCATTCTAAGCAAACTATCACAAGAACAGAAAACCAAACACTGCATGTTCTCACTCATAGGTGGGAACTGAACAATGAGATCACTTGGACTCGGGAAGGGGAACATCACACACCGGGGCCTATCATGGGGAGGGGGGATGGGGGAGGGATTGCATTGGGAGTTATACCTGATGTAAATGACGAGTTGATGGGTGCTGATGAGTTGATGGGTGCAGCACAGCAACATGGCAGAAGTATACATATGTAACAAACCTGCACGTTATGCACATGTACCCTAGAACTTAAAGTATAATAATAATAATAATAAAAAGATATGTGGAAAAAAAAGTAGTATTTGATTATAATCCATAGACCAAACTTAAAATATATAATGAAAAATAAGAGAGAAGGGACAGTTCTTCCTCAGAGTAGAATTTTAATGAATAAAGATAGAAGCAAAGAGGAAACATAAAACCACCATTAGGTACACACTACAGTGATAATAGTCACAGACAAGGTTGACTAAGGAGTGCTGAATTCAATGAGAAAAAGTTTAAGGAGAAACATAATTTGTATATTCTCAAAATGTCTTCCCCAAGTTATTTATTAACTACATAGGGTAGAAGAGTAATTTTACATTCCAAAAACAAACAAACAAACAAAAAACAGTGGAAACTAACTTTGCCAAGTAATCAAAGTTAATGTTACCAATAATAAAATGTGAACATCATGGGTCCCACGATATGACACACTGAGAAGGGCACACAACACCTCTGTGATATTCTTGCCAAAGATTCATGACTTTAGCGCAATGGTTAGAAAATGCCACACAAATTCAAATTAGGAAAATGTAAAAATGATGTTGTGTGTTTCAGCCATGCAATAAAAAGCCTGTTCAAATTTGTTTAAATTAACTTAAATTTAAATTAACTCCAAGTTAAGGAACACTTGAAACAACTGGTCAATGATCTTTAAAAGGGTGAAGGCTGTGAAAGAGGAGGAAAGTTTGAGAAACTCTTACAGATTGCAGAAGACTAAGGGGAGGTAACAACCAATCCCAAGGTAACATCCTGGATAGTATCCTGGAACTGAAAGCACAGTAGAAGAAAAATTAGTGAAATTCGTATATAGAAGTCAATTTAGTTAATACTACTGTACCAATGTTAATTTATTGATTCTGATCATCATACTATGATTATGTGCAATGATGGCATTAGTAGAAGCTCCATAAGGGAAACTGTATCATTTTTGCAACTTTTCTGTAAGTCTGAATTGAGTTCAAAATAAAGTTAAAAAATGACTAAACATACAAAGTAGATGAAAATAACATAGGTTGCTACAGTTGATTTAAAGAACACACAAGTGCTATCACTAATGCTTGAGGGTGAAGTTCTCCTCTCTTTTCCTCCTTCTTGTATTCTTCCTCCCTTCTTCGCTTCCTATCTTTCTTCTTTCTTTCTTCCCCACTTTCTCTTTTATCTTTCCTTTTATACTGGATGAGGAAACACATCCCATAGCAGAACACTTGTACAACCTTGTTGTGGTTTCAGAGCATTTTCAAAGCATTTATAAGGACTCAAGAAACAATTCTCTGATTGAAATCAAACCAGGAAGTAATGTGTTTCCATTTGACAAATACAGTCTTTTTTTTCTGGGCCAGGTTTAGCTTCACTTACCAGACTGTTTGCAGCAACTGTAATCAATAGCTATTTACTTCCACTAAGCTGAGGAAAGAACCTAAGAATTAAGTGTTGCAATAGAGACAGGTTTTCAAGAAAAGAAGGAAAGAAAGTCAGTAAAATTTCTTTTCAGAAAGTGTTTTTGTTCCAATGTTAGTTTATGAAGAAACGAACCATTTGTAATAGTTAACACAGATTTTTTTGAAGGGAGGCATAAAAATGCATAATCTCTGAAATAAGTATCAATGACTGTTTTTGATTTATTTAACTTTTAAAATTTAAGATAAGATCCAAAATTCTTTGTGTGTGTGGGTCTTTTTGTGTTTTGTGGGAAATGGGGGCAGACGTTGAGGTCAATTATCTGTCTATTCCTACTCCAGGTAAAGGTTTCCGGCCACCTCACCATCGCCACAATCATCCATAAAAGAATTCTGGGATGAGTACAGTGGCTTACACCTGTGATCCCACCACTTTGGGAGGCAGAGGCCGGTGGATTACTTGGGCCCAGCGGTTCAAGACCTGCCTGGGCAACATGGCAAAAACCCATCTCTACAAAAAAATACAAAAAGCTAACAAACAAAAGACACCAACACACACATACACACACACACACGCCCCCCTACAAAAATTAAACCAGTGTGTTCATGGCATAAGCCTGTAGTCCCAGCTCCTTGGGAAGCTGACGTGGGAGCATCACTTGAGCTGGGAGGTTGAGGCTTCAGTGAACCAAGATTGCACCACTGCACTCTAGCCTGGGCCACAAAGAAGAATCATGTATAAAAAGAGAGAGAGAGAGAGAATTCTGCATGTCTTTACTTCACTGCCCACACTGATTGAGTCACAGTCAAAGAAGCAGGACAATGTCATGGTCATTTTTTAAAAAGAGAGAGAGAGAGAGAGAGAGAGAGGACTGTTTTGTGTTCTGAAGGAAAAGTAAAAGCTTTTGGCTAATGGAATATTGAATAAAAACTAGTTTATCATATTATATAATTACAGAGTAATGTTAGGCATTTTTCATGAAGGAGAGCAGACTACATAAAGGAATTAATGGGGAACAATTCAAAAGCCATGTGCCATGTAGTATAGGAAAAGCATTATGAGTCCTTCAGCAAGTTAACTTTTTCAAACTATTTCCTCCCTCTAAAGTTAGGAAGTTTATATTAAATTTTGTCCATACATATAAATATGTGCAATTTCACTAAGTCTGTTGAATTTGACTCTATGTTTACTGATAATGTACTCACACATTCAATGCTTTCAAAAAGGGCTTATGTCTATGATTCAGTTCATGTTTTTTTTTTTTTTTTTCCTCTCTCTACTCATCATACTGTTGCTGAGAAATTCTGTTTCCAAATATATGTCTACAGGACACAAATTATATATAGTACATTTACCTAAGAACTCTAGAGTACAAATTATCTATTTAGAGCCATATTTTAAAAGATGAGATTTCAGAGCTTACAGTGAGTTGTATCTGAGAAAATAAAGGTTGCAGGAAAATCTGATATCCATAGATAATTTCTAATCTGGCTTTGGATCCTATCATATCCATGAAATGCATGCTAAATTCATTAATAATAATTTTATTTTGCAAGTCAATGAACACTTTCTCAGTTCTTATTTTAACAGATGTGGTTAAAATTGACCTCTGCTTGAAAATAATAATGCTAAGGAGGCCTAGCTGTCCTGGTCCTTGTCTTGCCATCAGTTTGATGCCCTGATGCCCCCCATTGTCCGAGATTTGATGATTGGCCCATGTTTGCTTCTCACTGACTGCTCATTTCAAGATTTATACCTGGGGTTTGTTTTAATCAGATATGGTAAGGTAACAGACATTGAGATAACTGCCTTTGAAAGAAGAATTTACTGCTTATATTTCACAAGAGAAGGGAGCATGCCAGGCTACAAAGGCCACATGGGGAAGGAAGCACCAGGTCTCATCAGGAGGCAGAAGCAAGAGGAAGAGGAAAGCCCAGGCCAAAGCATTTATTGGGTTCTCCATGGGAAAAGGCAAGACAGGGTAGGGGAATGGCTTTGGATTGGCAGTTTAAAAAATTCTAGAGGGCCTTAAGGCATAGGGGCTGTCTCTAGTCTTTGGGCACCAGGACTTGGGTTGATCTAGGGAAAAGGAAATATTGGCTTGGTATGTGAGAGTTAGGTAAAGAAGTGTTTCAGCATAGGAGCTCTGGATCCCAGGAGTTGTAAACAACTTCGTCCATTTGACTCTCTTGGGCTCTGTAATTAATGGATGCCAAATAGATAAACATAGAATCTAAGAAAACACAATTAGAGTTTACTGTGAGTTTTTAGATTTTTAACAATACTTACATCCATCACTTAAATCTAGACCTGTAGATTCTGCAAGCTTCATATATAGCTATTAGAAATCTCCTCATGAATGCAAATGTACATCACAATGTGAAGATATTCAAAACTGAAGTTATTATCCATGCCCTGCAGAGCTGAGCTTTGTCCTCTATTTCCTACTTTGGTTGTCACCATTATTATACATCCAGTCACCCAAGTCATAAATCTAAAAGACAGCGTTGCCTTTTCAATCTTCCTTATATGCAATGAGCAATCATTAGTCCCTTCTGTCCTTATCTCTTACATATTTTTTGAATCTGTACATTGCTAGCAATTCATAATCCCTTAATCCATCAGTACAGCTATCATTGTATATATAACCTCGTTAAAAGTCTCTCTGCTTTTGGTTCTATGGGATATGGACTTAATTACTCCCATTTTTAGTGGCTCCTCATAGTCCCTGGGGCAAAGTCCAAGCTGCTAGCACAACACTCATAGCTTTTGGTGGTAACATATGCAATTATTTTTCCCAGTTTTATTTTCAAGTAACTTTTCCATCACACTTTATGTTCCACAGTAAAATATTTGTGTTTTCTTTTCTAAAAACAAAAACAAAACAAAAACGTGTTATTTTATCTCTTTGCTGTTATACATTCTGGCCCTCTCATTTGAAATGTCCTCTACTCACACCCATCCGTTTGGCAAGTCCTTTTTGTTTCAACACCCTGCAGAACTGGCTCAGGCCTCAGTTCCTTTTGAGAACTTTCTTCAATTCATCCTTTTCCTTTGTACTACTTCATTTCTTTGTGCTTTTCATTGCACTTCTCCTGATGGATGGTAAAGATTCCTATGCCTCTTCTTCTCTCTCTTCTGGCCCCTTACCTGCAGTTTCATGAGGGTAGAACTATGTTGTACATCTATATCTTAATAGCTCCTATCCACAGTCTAATACCCTAGCAGGCTGTCAATAAATGTTTATTGCACTCAAATGAACTGAATTAAAAAAAATTTAGAACACTTCTCTGACTGGGGAACCACGATAAAAGTTATGAAGCAATTTTGTTCCTCACAGAGGAGCATGTTTTCCTGAGAAGTCCAAATATTTTTTTCTATAACATGTTGAGTTTTTTCTTTCTTTTTTGGTTTCACTATTAGGCAGCTGTGGGACAATGTACAATTTCTTCCCAGCAATGAAAGCTTTGTTTAATATATGTAGTACCTTTTGTGCCTCACTAACAGTCCCCAAGGATCTCCCTCTGGAAGAGTATATGAAGAGTGAAAGAAATGCTAAGACAACAGTCTATGCAAATAATGCAAACAAGAATTGAAGAACAGAATGTAAAAACAGACTCTAAACTCTCCTCAAAACATGATTTCCATGATTTCAGAATGCCCCTTAATTGTGCTCTGGAGAGGCCAACTCATAAATAATATTAATAATTTTTTATAAAAGAATGCCCCTTAACAAAAAAAAAGTCTACATAAAGAGTAAGTTGGATTGAAATGTCTGAATAAAAATCTCACAATAGTGTATTCATTTATTTATTAAATACATTCAGTAACAAATTTTAAACTCTAGGAATCAGTTTCTAGGTATTTACTGTTTGGGAGTGTAACTAGATATTCATTTTATCTTAAGCTATATTACTGGGTAGACCAATCCAATATTCTCATAAATTCCTTGACTCTGTATTCCAGATCTTGCCTTTCTTATTCACTCTTTAGTTACTCTCTCTTTCTCCTGAGTCATATATGTCTAAAATGAATCACTATAGGTAGCAATGTGTTTTTACAAACGTATGTAAGACAAAATCAAGATGTATAAGTTAATATGTGATGATAAAAATATAATTGAACACTCTTAATATTAAGAGCTTCTAAATCTTATCCCAAGAACACAATAGTAAATGTTTCCTGGAATCTTAATTTTACTAAGTATTGAAAATAACAGAATCAGCATAAATCAGCATTTATGCTATAAAAAGGAATATAGAAAAAATATTCTAATACTTATTTAAAGACCTCTTCCCTGTATATCACACCATTTTGATTCTGGAATATGTTGGTCTTCTTATGCTAATTAAAATCCTATTTTAAAAATATATCAATTTTATTAAAAATCAAACTAACCGTTAAATATTTTTTAAACTCATAATAGATGTCATGAGAGTAAGAAAATTACATGCTCAGTGAAATAGCTATAAAAGCTATATTATGATTTGCCTTCATTCAGCAAATTTAGAAAAAAAGTACCTACATATTAGTAACAACAAATCAAAATCAACAAATAAGTTTATCCTTACATACTAACTTCTGTAATTTATTAATTAAAAGACAAGTGAGTATAGTCGAGAATTTGGAAAATATGTAATTCATGACCCCTTCGCCCTCCTTGCCTTTTATTTTCCAGATGAGTAAACTGAGGTACCTTCGACCAGTAGTTAGAATTGTATAGTAAATGTATGAGGCCTTTTGCAAAGATATAAAAGATATACATAATATCATTTATGTAATATTCTTGTAAAATATTTAAGTTGAATCTTATAAGCAATCAGACCAATTCAGGATGTGGATTTCTATGATAGATCACTACTATATGAACAGTAGTTTTAAAATATTTTTATTTATTGACCAATTAGTTTGAGGTCTGGGCTTAAATAATTAGTGGGGACACAGATTTAAACATTATGCTAACCACCACATGGTTATGATTAATAATAAAAGATTTAAAACCTAATTATGAAATCATATTGAAATGAATATTTATCCTACATTTATTGAAGAGCATGCAGCTATTCTGAAAAATATTTTTTCAGCAAATATTTAATTAGTTAGATAAGAACAGAAAAACATTCTTTGTATAATATCATGTGAATAAGCCAGCATGTACAGTGTATATATCATACATCTGAATGTGTGTATGCAAGAAGTAAAATGTTATAAAAAATGGAGCAAAATAAAAATAGTTATATCTCAATGGTGGAAATACTTCCTGTTACTTTCTGAAATTTTCTAAATTTTATTTTATATGTTCATATAATCTTTGCAAGCTGGATTATATTTAAAGAGAAAATTTTAGCAGTAATATTTTCAATCAACCAGTGTACTCATTGTAAATAAATGATTCTATGTATTGACAAAATTAATATTTTCCAGAATAATCTCTGCTTCTATTATGAATTTTGTATAATATTTGGTGCTCTTGATTATAATGGTGGTATACATACTCTGAAATGTTCTGTAACCCAGGCCATTTGTTTATTTCAACTGAACTTACTACCCATTGGTAATATTGCATAGTGCCACATGTCTAAATCTTGAAGCCCATTTTATGCCACAAATGGATTCAACAATATAAATACCATAAGTGACAGCTAAGAAGAGTATTAAAAAGCATAGTACAGTGACAAATAAGAAAAATTAGGGCCCAGAAAGAAGAAAAGACTATTAACCCATTAGGATAGCTACTAACAAAAGAAAAGAGAAGAGAAGAGAAGAGAAAGTGGGAAAGCAAGTGAGCAAGAAAGAGGACAGAAAAAGAAAATAACTGATGGTGAATATGTGAAGAAACTGGAATTTTTGTGCATAGTTGGTGGGAATATAAAATGGTGTCACTGCACTTTGGGAAGCCGAGGCGGGCAGATCACGAGGTCAGGAGATCAAGACCATCCTGGCTAACACACGGAAACCCTGTCTCTACTAAAAATACAAAAAATTAGCTGGGCGTGGTGGCAGGCGCCTGTAGTCTCAGCTGCTGGGGAGGCTGAGGCAGGAGAATGGCGTGAACCCGGGAGGCAGAGTTTGTAGTGAGCCGAGATGACGTCATTGCACTCCAGCCTGGGCAACAGAGCAAGACTCTGTCTAAAAAAAAAAAAAAAAAAAAGGTGTAGCTACTAACATAGGGCATTTAGAAAAAAATAAAAACATATAATTACCATATGGTACAACAATTCCACTTCTGAGTGTATACCTCAAAAAATTGAAAGTGGGGACTTGAAGAGATGTTCGTGAACCCATGTCCATAGCAGCAATATTCACAATTGCCAAAAGATAGAAGTCACCCAAAATGAGTGGATATATAAAATGTGGTATATACATGCAATGGAATATCACTCAGCCTTAAAGAGGAAGGAAATTCTGGCTCTTACTAAAACATGGATAAATCTTATGGACATTATGCTGAGTGAAATGAGCCAGTTACAAATACTGCATGATGCCTCTTATATGAGTAGTCAAACTCCTGCACACTGACAGTAGAATGCTGGCTGCCAGGGCTGAGGAAATGGAAAATGGAGTTATTGTTTGAAAGGTACAGAGTTTCAGTTTCATCAGATGGAAAGAGTCCTGTAGACAGATGGTGGTGATGGCAGCACAACAATGTGAATGTACTTAATGCCACCGAACTGTACGCTTTAAAAATTAAGGTAGATGTTATATTCTGTTTAAAGAAGGAGTCTACAAAACAAAACAAACACAGAGAAAGAATCTGAGTAGCTAAGCTAACAAACACCAAGCGTAGTACTGGTATCTAGTCACGTACTTTAAAGTATATCTATTTTTTCTGACATATTAAAAACCAATTTAGTCAAGCAGTAAAATTTTATAATAAGTAAGACAAAGCACAGTCTAGGTACCATTATTCATTTGAAAAAAATAGTGAGTATTGATTAATGGAACCGAAAGTATCTAAGGATATAAGGCTTTAAAATAATATTAAGAAATTTCATGGCCGAGAGGTAAAATTTAGGTGTTTGTCTTTTATAACTCTTTTACAATAGTATTCAAGAGTTCAGAAGCTACTATATAGCTTATTTTTATGTTCAAAAGAAGTATACAAAAGAATAATGTTGAAAAATCCTAATTTCTTTATTAAAGTGTTTTATGTGAGTGCATTATTTTTTCCAGCACAATACAGTGGAAAGGGTCTATATGAACTCATGAGAAAAATAGATCTGCCTTTAAATTTCATGCAGCCCTTTACTAAAAAATGAACTTAGGCATGTGGCTTATCTTCTCTGAGTCTCAAATTTTCTAATTGTAAAATGGGGGTGATAAAATAGGCTTACTAGTATCATTAGAAGTATTCAAGGCACATTTAAATTACACAATGCTAATCACATTAAAGATAGCTATATTTATAAACATTCTTTAATTTAGCTAATAACTAAAGACTATCTCAGAATCTTTTAGGGAATGGTAATAACCATACATTTGAATATTGGGAGAACCTTGGCATACAGAATTCATGATCCAAAGGAGATCCCAACCAATATGAATACTGAATGAATTTTCCTGTGAGTAGTATAACAAGACACCCAATTAGTACCATTAGAAGATAGTGCATATTTTTCAGTGGAAAACGTAATTTAAAAAATAACTTCCAGAGTAAACAAAAAGATGTTTATGTTTCTGTTGCTCAACTTAGCAATGTTCCATTCCAGTGAATAGGGAAAACTGTATTGATTGCATGTAAGATGTTGTATATCTTACATGGAAAAAGCTGTACATGGAAAATAACTCAAATTCTATTTGAAAAAATATACTGCACATAAGCCTGTACAAAATACTTCCCAAATGGTTATTTTTGCATGCAATTTAGAAGGCAGCTTGGTAAAGTGGAAACATCTGTGGAATGGGAACTAGGAAACTTGAGTTCTGAGCTGACACAAGTGAAATCTCAAGAAGTTAATTTAATCTCTCTCTCTAAACCTCAGTTCTTTATGGGTAAAATAAAAGCTTGAACAAAATAATTTCTAAGTTTCTTTCCCCAGGGAATGAACACTTATACTATCTATTTATACTAAAATCAACTCTGATCTCAATTTAGTCTCAGATTGACTCTCTTATCTCTATTTCTGATATATTTTGAAGATGAGTGACAATATAATTTTTAAAAAGTAGTGGCAAGAAAATTGGTTACAGAATACTTCTCCCCTAATATATAATTAAATGACTCAAAATGTATTTAACAACAACAACAACAAAGAAAAAACACCAGGAAATTTCCAGTTCACTTAATGGGAAAATAGTTTATAGACTCATAAACTGTAATGGTGTTGTCAATGGCTAGAAAGATGTGTTAGTGGCTAAACACTTGACCTCTCAATCTTGCCCCTACCTCACCTTTACTCCCAGAACAGGTGCATTGAAAAAATGTATGTGAACAATATCTTGAGAGTTCATAAATACCCTGCAAATGGAAGACAGGTTGTCTGAGGCAGTGTGACTATAACAGCTTTTGATATGATTGTGGTAAAACTGCTTATCTTAGAAGTCCATCAACCCACTCTAGGACTTTAGGAAAGACAAAGGCTTTGGGGGCCTTCTGGAGCACAGTGCTGGCCAGGGGATGAAGTTGAAGTACAAAGGGTAGAGTGGGTAGGGATGTTGTTCACTTAAAATGTACCTCAGAAGGGGGAAAGTATTTCAAGTCTCCCATCAAGGGCTCTTCACATAGATTAAAGGTAACTCAAGGAAAAGTACTACCCATCTTTAGAATTATAGTTTAAAGAGAAAAACGGGGCATTTCAGCTAAAGATAAATTGACATGAATAAGGGTTATCCACACAATAACAGAGCAATTAACTCTGCTCATATTAAGCATGGGGGTATTGAGAAAAATGTTATGTCGATTATAAAAATATGGTATTTTGAAGTAGTTATAATGAATATAATAATGATTAAAATAGCATAGCATACTACAAAGTTGAAAAAGTGCTATCTGGAAACAAATTAAAGAAAGAAACAGAAGACAAATACCCAGCAGTATTTTATGCTATTGAAGAACTTAATAAGAATATAAAGCCAACAAAAGTAAAATTCAACAACGAAATGATAAAATTGCATAATAGGATTTTTTTTTTTTTAAAGTAGAAAGTAGGGAAGTAGAACAAAATCCTAGAGCAAGAATGTTATTGTAGTTACTAGCACATGCTGAGGAGTAACACGTCCTGAATTCTAAACCTAACTCTTCCCTTTACTAACTGTGTCACCTTGAGCAAACTATATAACCTCTGTGTGCCTTAGTCTTTCACCTATATGATGTGAATAAAGTGCTGTCTTCTCCATGTGGTTTTTTTGTGTTAAATAATAGGGTTACTGCTTTAAAAAACTACAAAAAAAATGGGCTAAAAGAGATTCAGTTGAAAATTGATTTAGTAGAAATATTAAAAGGCTAAAGATAATTGCAGCTAATTTAAAGAAAAGGGGTAATTATAAGCTAATATAAAATGAAAGACTTTAAGGTTAAGATGTTAGATTAATATAGACAAATAAGTTCACTCTATTCTAAAAACCCACTACAACTATAATAAAGATTTTTTTCTTTATATAAACATGTAAGAATAATAAGAACACAAGAAGTAAAATAGTAGTAACTGTTGGAAACTGGATCATATTAAAAATATAATCATACCCTGAAATCCTCCAAATATGCAGGAACCTAGAGGGCTCGACTGTATACCAATATCCCAGTATCAGACACACCTTCTAGGCAGGATACTAGCAAGGTACTGTTTAAGGAATCCAATTAACCCTGTAAAAAAGATCTATAGTTTCTCACATCAGGCTTACCAAAAAGTCCCCTAATAAATTACTCTATACCAAAGCTCAAGGTTAACAAACTCCACTATGCACGTGATATTTTTAATTAGTCTTTTAATCTCCCTCACACACATCTTAATTGTAAGCTGAGAATTTCTAGACTTGTGATTAAACTTCTCATATAGAATATAGAAGCCCAAATAAGCAAATAGGAAAAATGTGACTTTCAGAAAGAAGACATAATACAGAGAGAAGACAACTTTTTAAAAAAACCTCTATTGACATCATTCAATAAATAGAAAAAGCAATTGTACTCATGAAACAAGAACAGGATGAATCAAAATAGGAATACTAAGAAGTCAATAAAAAGCCTTAGAAATTAAAACAAGACAGTGGTCATTTTAAAAATCCCCTTTAATTGTGGAAGAGCTTTCCTAAAATAGAGCAAAAAGAAGAGAAGTGCAAAGGTAAGAAAACTGGATAACTACTCCAGAAGGTCCAATGTTTGAAAGGTAGGTAACATTTCCTTAAAAGGGAACAACAGAAAAAGGAGGAAAACTCTTAAATGTTTTCACCAATAGCACATGATTGTGACATTTCAGATCGCTAGAAATATGGGAAATAGATTCCACAAAATTTTAAAAAGTAAGTCAGGTACTAATTACCAAGAATCAGAATGACTGGATTTTATTATCACAACTGAAACAAAAAGAAAATGATAAATGCCTGAAGGAATTTCTCAAGAAGTTACTGGATGACAACCTCTATCAAAATGAGGGAGCAAACCCAAAACCAGTATAAAATGAAATAATGACGACAACAACAACAACAACAATAAAAAGAGATCCAAACAATATAAAAAGGAAGGGCATATCCAGTCAGTAGTGAAGGGTAAGCCTAAGGTGACCACATGGTGCCCTAGGTACAGAGGAAGCCTGTTGAAATTGGAGCAGTGTGACCGAAAAGACAGGCATCATGATGCCTTCATTTTTTATATACTCTTTTATTTAAGTACTGTAGAATAGGCTTGGCCTAAATACAGTAATACACCAATAAAAGCAATGACATGAGAGTCATTAATTAGGGACCCAGGACAGAAGAATTGCAAAGGATGCCAGCAAAAGAAGTCTTGTGGTGATACTGAACAGTGGTCCTGGAGAGCAACTGGCCCAAATAGAAGGATAATTGATGCTTTCAGGAACGATATTTTCAAAAGACATACTATATTATAGTTTAGCTCATATGACTAATATTGTAGTAAATAATATGGAGAGGCTAAGCTGTGAGAAAACATACCACAACACTTGATATTGGAAGACAATAATGTAGTGTCTACCAATAAATTGATCCAAGAATACTATTCACTTTAAGTACAGAAAAGCAATAACAATTGTTCTCAAATAAGAAAAATCTCAGTGAAGAGAGTATATGTAAGCCCTTTGCAGACAGGTGGGAGGAGAGGATAATGACATTCACTTAAGTAAAAGCTAAATAAAAAATGAGAACATAAGAATTGAGAAGCTGATAGAAGAACATTAATTATTTTAACTATATAAGTACTAAACACAGAAGTTATGATTATAGAACACAGTGTAGGCCGGGCGCGGTGGCTCACGCCTGTAATCCCAGCACTTTGGGAGGCCGAGGCGGGCGGATCACAAGGTCAGGAGATCGAGACCACGGTGAAACCCCGTCTCTACTAAAAATACAAAAAATTAGCCGGGCGCGGTTGTGGGCGCCTGTAGTCCCAGCTACTCGGGAGGCTGAGGCAGGAGAATGGCGTGAACTCGGGAGGCGGAGCTTGCAGTGAGCCGAGATCGCGCCACTGCACTCCAGCCTGGGCTGGGCGACAGAGCGAGACTCCGTCTCAAAAAAAAAAAAAAAAAAAAAAAAAAAAAAAAAAAAAAGAACACAGTGTAAATAGTTTGAATATAAATTAAAAAATCAATTAAAAATACTATAAGAGCACTGATGTCCCCCTCTTTTAAATAACCTTTAATTTCTACTAATTGGAATTGAATAATGTAGTTTAAAAATATAACATGATTTCAATTTCTTCATGTTTTTTCATGTATTCTAAGTTCAGGAAGATTTTATAGAAATAGCATCTCTGTGGCAAAATAAAATTATCTGGAAGCTGAAGATTTCAGCCCTCTTACTATGACTGTTTTTTCTTTTCGAAGTGCAATCAAACTAAATATGCTAATTCTATTTTGTAAAAGCATGTATAGTACCATTAGCTGTATCAACTTATTTATATTTATCCATTCACCCATCTATTTAGGTAGTGAAGCACTCTCTCAGAACTCATTAACAGTGGTTACTTCCAAAAATCTGGTAATCTTTATTTTTTTGTATTTGTACATATTGCTTACCCATAGGTATTTTCATTGTCATAGAAAACAAGGCCCTATGTTTAAATTTTATTTTAAAAGTCTCTGCATGCAGAACATAGTGTAGAAAGTAAGCTCTTAGAGCTTCAAGAATGCAGAAAATTCTTATTGCCTCCATTCTTCAGAAGAGTCACACAAGGTGTGCAATGCATGGCAAGGAGAAGACAGCACAGTACAGAGTTTCCGCGAAACCAAGCACTTTGAAAAGGTAGTTCCTACAATGAGGTAGGAATGGAGAACAAGTTTACAGCATTGGTTAGAATGTTAGCTTTTTCTTTCTTTTTTTTTTTTTTTTTTTGAGATGGAGTTTTGCTCTTGTTGCCCAGGCTGAAGTGCAATGGCACAGTCTTGGTTCACTGCAACCTCCACCTCCTGGATTCAAGTGATTCTCCTGCCTCAGCTTCTCGAGTGGCTGGGATTACAGGTGCCCACCATTGTGCTTGGACAATTTCTGCATTTTTAGTAGAGACAGGGTTTCACCATGCTAGCTTTTCTCAGAGCATACCTCTCTGCAGTGTCCACCTTGTGTTCTGTTTTGAAATACTCTGAGATAGATGGAAACTAATTTAATAGGTCCCCACTGACATCAGGAGCTGTCAACATAAAACCTATTCACTAGTGAGAGAGAATATTTTTGACCTTCTCTCTAGAGAATGAAATGTTTCTGGAATGGCAAAAGGGCATCTATTCTTAGAGAGATCCTGTCAATTAGAGTCTTCCTCTGACAGTACTCAGAATATGTGAAATTCAAGAAAGTTCCTTTCTTTATCCTAAGTGTGTCCATATGGTGAGGTCACCTCAGCCACACAGACAAGAAACACAGCTCCTCATTTCCATATGTTCTCTCAGGGAGAAAGAAAGTTGACCAACAACCACTGAAATTCTTACGTGTTGTTACTGTGAACAAAGTGCACTTGAGTTGATAATTAATGAGAGAAGTTGAACAGACTTGCACATCCCTAAGCAGAAATGCATAGGTATGTCTGACATGCATTATCAATGCATTGTTTATATAACTGAGGTATTATTTTTTAGTTTATTTGCTTTGCCCAGTGACTGTTGTTTACGACTAACCTCTACACTTCCCTTCATTATTCTATTCTTCCAATGTAAAATATGCTCCTCTGCTCTGCTGCCTATCTAGAATCCTTTCTACCACCAAGGCTCTGCTTAAGTCCTGTGCACTGATGGGATTTCTCCAACTCCAGCTTGGACTCATACCTCCCCATCTCTGACCCTACATTACACCAGCCATCTGGAGACAGTAGGGCTAAATATTTGGTCTCCATAGTAAATGGCTTGGATTTTAATCTCAGCACCATGATTTACCAGCTTTGTGACCTTCGTCAAGTTATGTGAGGTGCTTGTGTGTGTTCTCTCATCTGTAACATGTAACTAATAATATACTGGCCACCCCAAATTGTCACGATTAAATGAGATTATACCTTGCTACTCCAATTGTCACGATTAAATGAGGTTACCGTGATTTGATGATAATTTCATGTGTGATAGCCTAATTTTCTAAAAATGATTGCAAACTTCCGGGTAAAATCCATGTCTAACATTTAGTACAATGATAGGTACTAAGTAGATAATAAACATTGATTCATTTATTTCAGCACAAAGTTGTAGGAAAAAAAAAGGACTAGACTGGAAGAGAAGAAACAAGGCTTATTTTTTCCCCTAGATTGCCACAAAAAATCTGTGATCTTGAAAAAGTCCCTGATCTTTCTAGGTTTTAATGTCCTCACTGATAAAAATAGAACAAGTCTAAATTTGTAAGATTTGTATACGTAGCAAGTCATCTATGAGAACTAAATGGGTGACAGTTTACATACAGGGAAAAGATGCTAGAGAGTTCTTTTGCCAGAGAGTTCTATCTATTTTGTCTAAATTAAAAATTGCACCTTTATTTCTTTTCCTACAGTTAGAAAAAAAAAAAAAAAAAAGCAGTCTTTACCTACTTGATAACAAAGAAAAACCTACCTCCAAAGTCAACTCTTTCTCACCAAGGAGAGTTGAGTGTTAAAAAATTTAACATATGTCAAAACATGTCTTGGAGACTGTCTAGGGCAGTATGTAAAATGCTGTGAGCTTTCAGGCTCTAGGCAGTAGCCTCTAACATGGTGTGTTATGGCTATGTGTATCTCATGCATTTTTTAAGGCTCTGCTTTAAATGCAGGTTTATCAATAAAAATGCCACCAGAAAACAGCTTTGAAATTTTAATATCTTCCTGAAATAAAAGGTTTCCTCAAGGCAGGTCTGGAATTGGTTGTGTCTGAACACCATCCACTTTCATTATACAAGGAATTTTCTTACAGCTGCTAAATCCTAATTTTGCAAGAAGTTAAAAGAAAAAAATGCAGCTCTGCACCTCTCATCATCAAAAGCAGCATAATTTAAGCCTTTATTGTGTCAGTCATGAATTGTCTCGCCTGCAAGCTCACAATGTCATAATATTCTTTTAGATTAATGAGGATCCCTACAATTACAGAGTAGAAACCGTCATGGTGCACGGCAGAGCCTGTCTAATGGCAGAAATTACCGTGAATGCTAATGCATTAGCCAAGATTACAAGAGGAATTACTGCTGTCACCAAATCCAAAGGATCTACAGCTGAAAGATAGACAAATCTGTTATCTCTCAAAGTCATTTTGGGGAGAAGGTCAATTACCACAGGGGACATTTTTATTCCTCTTATACATATAATAAGTAATACTTTAGACTGCCTCAGAAATTAGCAAAGAGGTTTCTTTTAGGGTTTTAATGCACTACAGAATACAATGCCTTTACTAACTAGCTT
Organism: Macaca mulatta; assembly: GCF_049350105.2. Taxonomy (NCBI): domain Eukaryota; kingdom Metazoa; phylum Chordata; class Mammalia; order Primates; family Cercopithecidae; genus Macaca; species Macaca mulatta. Next base: position 159,597,567 of record NC_133409.1, on the reverse strand, counting down.
GTGCACACAGAATTGAAAGATGTGCATGATTCTCTCATGTAAACTCAGCACAGTTTCCTCATTTCTGAAACTTGGGTCATTGTAGTGTTTGTCACATGCGGTATAGATTCTGAATGGAAAACTAGAACGAGAAATTTTGTCCTGGGCTCTCCTTGTTCTAACTCATCTTCTCTTCTGCTCCTGGAAAGGCTACCTTTTAAAGATAAATAGATAAATATGAACATTTCACTCTTCTGTTTTACACCCATGGACAAAGTTCAAATTCTCTAGAGCATGGTATTGAGTTATCTACAAGTCAACCCTGCAGCCTCACTTCTTCCAGAAACTCTGTGCTTTAGACATTGTATGATATTTCCTTCTTTCCTCGGTGTCTTTATGCATGCTGTTTTAACACCTAGGAGCCCGTGTCCAACCTGACACATGTCATTGCTTTTGTGACTCTATCACTGACTCCATTTTCCCTTAAGCATTCACTCTCATGATGCTCACTACATTGGATTAATATGATTGGTATGTCATTGTTTTCTCTATAAAACTGCTCTGTCCAATACAGCAGCTCCCAGATACATGAAACTATTTACATTTAAATTAATTAAGATGTAATAAATAGAAAAATCCAGCTTTGCGGTTACACTAGCCATGTTTCAATACTCAATAGCCATGCATGGCTAATGGCTACCAAGTTAGATGGTAGAGACATGAAGCATTTCCACTATCATAGAAAGTTCTGCTGAATCATGCTGCTTTAGAAGGTGAGGTTTCAGACTGTTCTGTGTCTCTTAGTGTCTAAACATAACTACAGAAGAATATCTACTATAATGAATTGGATAGTGACCCCCAAAAGATAACCCAAGTGCTAATTCTACTATAGATAAAGTACTAAAGATAGCCCAACTCCCAAATTCTACTATAATGAATTGGATAGTGGCCCCCAAAAGATAGCTGAAATCCTAATTCCCAGGATCTGTGAATGTGACCTTATTTGGCAAGAGTGTCTCTGCATAGTAATTAAGTTCAGGATCTTAAGATGAGAGCACCCTGGGTTTATGGTTGGTCCCTCATCTAATGTCCTTATAAAAGAAAGGAAAGAGATGAAACAGACACAGCAGAGAAGGTCATGTGAAAATGGAGGCAGAGATTACAGCAATTTATCTACAAGCCAAAGAATGCCAAGGATTGCTAGCAACCATCAGAAGTTAGGAGAGGAACACATTATCCCTCAGAGAGTCCAGAAGGAACTAACCCTTCTGACGCCTTGATTTCAGATTTCTGGCATCCTGAACAGTGAGAAAATAAATATCTTTTGTTTTAAACAATCCAGTTTGTGGCAATTTGTTACTGCAGTCCCCAAATCTCTATCCCTTCATAAGCAAGAAATATGTGAAAGACACTGTAGTTGCAATAGAGGGAATTGAATGTAGGGAACCAGCTATGCAAAGGATACAAGTTGCTGAGTCAAACAAGGAGCAATGAGACATTCAGAGATTAGGTGTAGAGGGAGACATTAACATGCTAATCTGGAGAGATGAATGGGGTGGAACGTTTCTGAGAACTTTCCAGAGCCAGGGGCTAAGGTCTCCTGCCTCAAGTGGGCACATGGCAAGCCTGAAGCCATGGAGCACATGCTCTGACCTTAATAAAATAGGACAAACTCTGGAGAAACTGACATGATCACATATTATTTCAATAGACTTAGTTTAAAATAGATCATCCCAACTAAAGATTACAAAAATATTTTCCTTTTTGTCCCTCCTACTTAATTCCTCAGTTAACTGAAGAGTAAATGTTTGGTTTTTTTCCTCTGATTTCTCCAAGTTTTCCAAAATTCAATTCAAAGTACATTTCTCACCACCTCAGAATATTCAGAGCATAATATAGGCCTGATTTTCTTTTCAAAGAATTACTTTTCAAAAAAATGCTTTCTTTTTCTGCATACTCAGTCCCTGGTCAGTTCTCCTGTGGCCTGCCTGACCTCACGCTTTGGAACTTGATGTCCATCACCCATCATTGTTTTGCTGATCTCCATATGACAGCTCCAGCTTATATGAACTCACCTTACTTTTTACCCCACTGTGGTCCCCTTTAATATGACCATTTTCATACATGAAGAATTCTTTGTATGCTTTTCTGGCAGAGGCTCTGAGATACTCTTCTCATAATTGGCCTCCCTTTGCAACTTTAAATACCCCAAAGCTCTTATTTTCTTTTAAAATGGCTTTTGTGACTATAGAGAAGGGCTTATTTAGGCAAGTGCTAGGGGAAGAGAATGTTTTTCTTCCATCCTTCTATCACCCTAATCTTGTAATTGTCTGATGTGGCGAACCATTTGTATGTGGAAGTGATGATTTTAAACTCAGAGGATGTGTGGTAAGATTGCGAATTATCTTAGCTTAATGACGAGTTAGTGGTGAATGCAGTCATGAAGAATCTGGAGTCTGGAGACAGATGGCTGTGGGTTGCAATCCATCTCTGACATTTGCCTGTCATGGGATGTTGGGCAACTCCCTCTCTATGTCCAATGTACCAGTTTCCTCATCTCTGATATATGCATAATTAAAATGCCCATCACCTATGTTGCTTAGATTAAACTACACAATATTTATAAAACATATAGAACATAGTAAGTGGTCAATTATTATCTGTCGTATTGTTAGTGTTAATTGTTGTTGTTATTAGGAATTGGAGCAAGAACTATGGGTGGTGAAGGGAAGAGGTAAATTGTAGAAACATGATCAAGACTACATTTGGAAGGACAGGAGAGTCATGAAGGATGTACAAGGCAATGCCCTGAGCAGAGTTTGGTCCTAGGATATAAATATCAAAGTCATCTAAATGAAGCATGTGGAAGGCATTGCATGGGGCATTTCCTTATACATCGTAACATTCAATCCTCACTGCAAGCCCATGAGACAAATCTTCACACCTTTGTTTCACACATGAGGATACTGAGGCTCAGAAAAATGAAATATGACCCAACAGGAAGCGTGAGGCTTTGGATGCAAGCAGACACAGCTTTGAATCCCAGCTCAGCCATTTACCAGTCATGCTATGTTGTGGAAGTTACATTACTTTTAAGAGCCACAGATTTTTCATCTGTAGGATGGCAATAATACCACTTACCCTGCAGAGTTTTGTAAAAGTTCAAGATGCATGTATAAGCCCTTTGAACAGTGCTCTATGAGCTATTGGCTTTCAATAAATGGCAGTTACTTTTATCTTTGTGTGATTATAACCAATAATAGATAAGCTAGTCTATTTAGTGTGCTGGCTAATGGAAGATCAGTAACTCCTAGGCTGCCATGGTTTTGAACTTTATCTTCATAGGATCATACTTATAATCATGTTCCTTCCTTGCTAGAAGAAAAGCTTCATGAGAACAGGAACTGTATTTATCTTACTCAACACCCTCTCCCCAGTGCCTACCTAGCACATTCAGATGCTGAAAATTATTGGATATCTAAATGGCTGACTTTCAGAGCAGTGTTCTGGTCAGAGAGGAATGTCAGTGGCAGGACGGTTGTAGAAGGAGCTGAGCATGAAGGTGTGCTCTCAGTGACCATCAGCATCCTTGGGAACCACTGGACATCTTCCACCATGAGCAAAATGCAGAGATTTCAGAGGAAGAAACTGCGCACATAAATGTCAAGGAAATTGGACCTAAGAGATCCATCTGGCAGTGTTGGTGTATACTCTAAGGTGATTTGTAGAATTTGTTTACAGTCCTTGATTTCTTCCATCTTTCTTCTCTATGTGTAGGTCTAGCTCAAAAGTTTATCATTCCACCACATCATGTTTCTACTCTCAGGGAGGTCTTCTGTTCCCTTAGGTATAATTTGCAGTCCCACACAGGAAATATCTGCTACACAACAAATGCTATATCATATGTTTGTGTCTTTAGGGAGTCTACTGAGAGAGAACTAAAATTTACAGCTGACACTAACCAAATAGGCTCTACCTCCAATACCTAAATAAAGGCTCTGTAATTTCTACCTGCAATTCATTAGTTTCCACATTTACAGGATTTTACAGGAAAAGAAATGCACTCCTTATAAGCAAGTGAATATATAACCTAGTTTGACTTGGGTGGTCCTAGTTTGCCTGCAATAGTAGCAGTTACCCTTGTTGTTCTAGACTAATTATTAATGATGCCCCCTTTTAAGAGTATACCAGTCAGAATGATAAAATACATGGTCTCCTTATTTACAGGATAATTTATTTACAGTTAGGACCTTGCAACACCGTTCTAATTTATCCCTCTCATACCCTGACATAAGACCCTATGAATGTCTCTTTTTTGATCTTCACCCCAGCTAGTACTTATCCATAGCACTGCACTTAATCTGCATACACTGGAATACCCATAGGCCTCCTCCAGGGCTGCACACCTTCTGCCCATCCATCCTTGTCCATTCTTTTTCTACATCTTTTCCAACATCTTTCATATTTTTTCTATATTGACTTTCATCTTTTCTGTATTGACTTTCATCTTTCTATATTGACTTTCATCTTTCATACTTTTTCTATATTGACTCTCTCTGACAATGTGTTATAGTAGCTTTTGTTGGTACCATACCATTTGCTTTTGATTACACATAATTTTTCATTGTTCTCTAACAATTTTTCATTGTTCTCAATAACTTAGAATGATTCGTGCATTTTGATCCTATTTCTCTCTCTCTTTTTTTTTTTCATAATATGGCACTGGTTTCTCAACAAACATGGGTTAAGGAATCAGAAGAATTAGAATGACATTTGAGACTAACAGTCTAGCTTTCTCATTTGAAGAATGAGAAAATGTATTCAGATATGCTGACAGTTGTTAACTCAAAGAGTTTATCAGTGAAAGACCTTAGCTTAGAACCCTGTTCTCCCAATTTTCAGTCCAATACTTTTTCCACTATACAATTCTGTCTGATTTAATATTATTAACCAATTTAATTATTTAATACATGTTTTCAAAGATGAAAGTATGTTTATCTTTTAATTTCTCAGAAGGAGACTCAGTGCCTGAAGCTCAAAGCAAACAGGCAATGAGATCACCTTCATAAGTTAACAAACAAGAATAATGAAGTCTGAAGTCAATAGTTTCAGCTCACCACATAGTCCAAGTACATTCTCAACAGCTTCCCAGTACCTAGAATTCTGCAATTTAGAATAGCATTCTTTCAATGTAAATCTTACTATTCTACTAAAGTGTCTTGGGAAATATAACTAATTAAACCTCAATCTGCATTTATATGTGGTAATTTTGATTTATTAAATTCCTAAGACTGAAATTTTTAAAAAGTGGAGAAAAAAACAAATCAAAATAACATTAGGCTTCTGTGACAGTAGGAGAAAATGATTCTCTAAGGAATCAAAAGAATATCAAATTTAGGAGGGGGGGGTCTGGACATATGGATAACAACTCAAGAATTTATAAAATGGGTTCAGCTCTGAAAATAATGATCCATGGTTTCTAAATAGAACATCTTTTTTACTGTATTGATTTCTGAGATGAGCATATTTTTCTTTGTTAGAATGGGTTTTCTTATTTTTATAACTGTTTTCCTAAAAAGGAAGAATGCATAAGTTTGAAGTACCTTCTAGACCAATTTAGAATTAGCAAGGGGATGACCCAGTAACAAAATGCCTGAAGTTAAGTAAATAAACAAACATTTTACACTTCCATTTTTAGAAAGCCTTGCAAGCAAATGACCCGGGAAATGACGTGGGAAAGATTAATAAACTTTGGGAACAGCAGATTTCTGAGATGTTTAATAAACCATGAAAGACTAAACCAAGCCACAGAATCAGGATGTGGGGAAAAAATGAGAAGAGAAAAGTCTTAAGTAACAGGCAACATTTGTTTCCAGCCTTCTCCTTTTATGGAATGGCCTGGACTCCCATATCATTTGTTTTTTTCCTTCATCTATTCAGTAGATACAGACCTCTCTTTCAATACGTGGCAGACACTGGAGTTGCCTACTGGATGCCTTTTCCTCATTAATAAAATCCAAATTTTATTCAAATATCTGACATGTAGGGGAGGCATTCTGTTAAGGTGAGGTAGGCTCAGCTTCAAGAGATGATTCGTGCTTACTTGGGAGTTCTGCTCCCTGATGAATTTGAGAAGGGCATATGGCAGGGTATTTGCCAATGGAACATGAGGGAATATTTAATAAAGATGCTTCTGGGAAAGATTTTCTTTCTCATTCAAAAGAGCAAAGTACTGGAAGACATTCTCCCTTCCTTCCTGCCTTTTAACCTTGGCTCATGAAGATGTGATGTTTGACACTGTGGCGACCATCTTACTATTGTGAGGAGAAAGGCAGGAGAATGACAATAAAAATTCTTCCTCCAGAATTCTGACTTGAAATAGAGTAAGTTGAGCTCCACCTGGCTAGTCTTTGGTTGGAAGAAAAAAGAACATGTGAACCTTGAAAGTGCTACCCACATTAGGCATATGCCAGTCCTCTGCATAAAGCCTTCAGTGACTTCCTGAATCTGGAAGAAAAATCAGTGTTTCACCATGGCCTGAAAGACCCTATGTGATCTGGCGCCAGTTATCACTCTGATCTCGGCTCTCATTTGCTTTTCTCTTGTTCACTCTAGTTTAGCTAAGCTGGATTCCTTGCAGTCCCAGAGAGCAAATCTTAGTGCTTCTACATTTGCTGTTACAGATGCCTATATGGCTACTTTTCTCCCTTACTGCAATAGAAGCATTTCCCCTGATTATCCTAGTCAACTAACTACCCCCTTTTTAAAAATTCTCTTATCCTGATTTTTTTTCAAAAGTCATCAATTGACATCAGATATGTATGTATGTGTGTGTGTGTATACACAGACATACTTCAGAGATGTTTCAGGTTCAGTTCCAGACTACCACAATAAGGCATATAGCACAATAAAGCAAGTTATATACATTTTTTTGGTTTCCCAGTGCATGTAAAAGTTATGTTTACACTATAGTCCATTAAACACGCAATAACATTATATCTAAAAAGCAATGTACATACCTTAATTAAACATAATTTATTGTTAAAAATGCTAACAATAATTTGAGTCTTTGGCAAGTCATAATCTTTTTGCTGGAGGAGGGTCTTGCCTTGATGTTGATGGCTGCTGACTGATCAGGCTGGTGGTTGCTGAAAGTTGGGTGGCTATGACCACTTCTTAAAATAGAAAAACAATAAAGTTTGGTACAGCTATTGACCCTTCCTTTCATGAAAAATTTCTCTGTAGCATGTGACATGGTTTTATCACAATTTACTGACAGTGGAATTTCTTTCAAAATTGGAGTCAATTCTCTCAAAATGTGCCACTTCTTTATCAACCAAGTTTATGTAATATTCTAAATCTTGTGCTGTCATTTCAACAATGTTCACAACATCTTCACCAGGAGTAAATTCCATCTCAAGAAACCACTTTCTTTGCTCATCTCTAAGAAGCAATTTCTCATCCATTCGGTGATCTTGAATGGATATCTCAAACCATCCATTATTTTGAGATTGCAGGAATCCAGTCACATCTTCAGGCTCCACTTTCAATTCTAGCTCTCTTGCTATTTCTACCACATCTGAAGTTTCTTCTACCACTGATGACCTCAACCCCTCAAAGTCATCAGGAAGGTTAGAATCAGCTTTCTCCAACTCCCTTTTAATTTTTCTATTTTAACTTCTTCCCATAAATTGTGAATGCTAATAGCAGCTATAGTCTTACAAAAATATATTTCTCAAATAATAAGACTTGAAGGTTGAAATTATTCTTTGATCCAAAGAATTATTCCTCAATTCCTACAGAATAGATGTTGTATTAACATGTAGGAAAACAACATTAATTTCCCTGCATGTATCCATCAGAACTTTTGGGTGACTAGGTGCATTGTCAATTAGGAGTAATATTTTGAAAAAAAATATTCTGAGCAGTAGGTTTCAATAGTGGGCTTAAAATATTCAGTAAATCAGGCAGTAAACAGATGTGCTGTCACCCAGGCTTTGTTTTTTCCATTTAAAGAGCACAGGCAGAATAGATTCAGCACAGTACTTAAGGGCCCTAGGATTTTCAAAATGATAAATGATCACTGGCTTCAACCTACTGCATTTGCCCCTAACAAGAGAGTCAGCATGTCCTTTGAAGCTTTGAAGCTAGGCATTGACTTCTTCTCTCCAGCTATTAAAGTCCTAAATGGCATCTTCTTCCAATAGAAAGCCATTTTGTCTATACAAATATTTGTTGTTTAGAGTAGCCATGTTCATCAATTATCTTAGCTAGATCTTCTGGATAACTTGCTGCAGATTCTATGTCAGCACTTGCAGCCTCACCTTGCATTTTGATGTTATGGAGACAGCTTGTTTCTTTAAACCTCATAAACTAGGGGGGGGAAAAAAAGAAGGAAAAAAAAAAGAACAAACCTCTGCTAGCTTCAAACTTTTCTTCTGCAGTTTCCTCACCCCTTTCAGCCCTCATAGAATTGAAAGAGTTGGGCCCTTGCTCTGGATTAGGCTTAAAGGGAATGTTGTGACTGGTTTGATCTTCTATCTGGACCACCTACATTTTTTCCATATCAGCAGGTAAGACTGTTTCACCTTGTTATCATTTGTGTGTTCACTAGAGTAACACTTTTGTTTTCCTTCAGGGACTTTTCACGGCATTCACAACTTGGTTAACTGTTTGGTGCAAGAGGCCTAGCTATTATATCAGCTGTTTCAGCTTTCAACATGACTTCTTCATTAAGCTTAATCATTTCTAGCTTGTGATTTACAGTGAGAGACATATGACGCTTCTTTTCACTTGAATACATAGAGGCCATTGTAAGGTTATTGACTGGCTTAACTTTAATATTGCTGTGTCTCAGAAAACAGGGAGGCCCAAGAAAAAAGAGAGATATGGGGAATGGCTGGTCAGTAGAACAGTCAGAAAATGCAGTATTAATAGTTGAAGTTCGTCACCATACATGGCAAGGTTCATGGTGCTTCAAAATAATTACAATAGGCTGGGTGCAGTGGCTCACGCCTGTAATCCCAGCACTTTGTGAGGCTGAGGCGGGAGGATCACTTGAGGTCAGGAATTCGAGACCAGCCTGGCCAAAATGGTGAACCCCAATCTCTACTAAAATTATAAAAATTATCTGGGCATGATGGTGGGTTCCTGTAATCCCAGTTACTTGGGAGGCTGAGGCAGGAGAATCACTTGGACCTGGGAGATGGAAGTCATAGTGAACACTGATCACACGACTGTTAGACTCTGTATCAAAAAAAAAAAAAAATACAATAGTAACATCAAAGATCAATGATCACAGATCACTGTAACAGATATAATAACTATGAAAATATCTGAAATACTGCACGGATTACCAAAATGTGACACACAGACATGAAATGAGCATGTGCTGTTAGGAAGATGGTGCTGATAAACTTGAATGCTATAGGGTTGCAACAAACTTTAATTTGCAAAACCACAATATCTGCAAAGTACAATGAAATGATGTATGCCTGTGTATATATGTAGATATAGAGATTTATGGTTTGTCTCCTCACATTATCATACAAAATCTGTAAGATTAAGGCCTTTGTTCATTGATAAAGTTTTCCAAGTGCCTAGAAGAATGCACAGCTTGGAGTAGCTACCAATATGTTTGTTGAAGGAATCAATCAATAAGAATTGTTCTGCCACTCATTACTTGACTAAGTCCACAATTTTCAGAACCTGTTTTCCAGCCACTGAGGACTCCTCTAGCCAGGAGTAATTAGGTCAGTAAAGACGGTTTCCCACTGTCTTGCCTTCCTCCTTTCTGTTCTCCTGATCTAAGGAGTAGGATGGGGAGAAAGGAGCAATAATGTCACATACATTAAGGAGGCTCAGGTCTCTGCATCATTTTACTTTTGATTCTATTTGTTACTAGCCTCTGGGTAAAAGAATCAGCTGCAAAGAAAATCTGGGAAAAAAAAAAAAAAGTAATTGGTGCTTTGAAATTCTGTCCCGAATCCATACACTTACTTCTTCTCCAGGGCAGATGCTAGCCCTTTTCAGTCACCACTTGGGCTACTATGTCTCTCCATGATCCAACATGTGGACCAAAATCCCAAATGAGGACAAAACCCATCAATCATGCTCATTAGAGGCCACAAATTCAATTCCTCATTGTTACATTCAGGGAAGTAGTTACTTTAGATTTCACTCATATTGCAGTATGTTCCTTCAGTACTAAATAAAACTCAGATAAGTGTTATGGACTAGGCTAATCACATTAGAATTACAACTGCCCTCTAATTCTGACCCTTTAATAACTAAACAAAGTCTGGGTAACTTGACTTCGTCTTCTCCAAGGATTCTTAGTTCCATATATCAGAAGATCTCTGAGTCTAGTTTGTCAATCTGATTTCCAAGACAGAACCACACAGCTCTGAATATTAAAGTTAGAACAGTGAATTGTCAAGCAAAGACTCTTCCTGTAGGGATATGTAAAAGTGTCTTGAATCCTCAATGATTCGCTGGGAAAATATCAGAAACACATAGAAATCATTTTGACTAGTTAGAGTCACCAGTGGAACAGGGTTCCACTAAAGGGAAAGTCCATCTCGGAAAATGTAATCAGCATATTTAAGAAATGTTTGGTTTGGGTTAGATGAAGCCTCTCATTAACCAAGGAATTCAAGCCATGAGAACTCCCAAAGATAAAATAAAACTCTATCTTGTTTTAACCCATGTCTTCCAAACATAGTTGACCACAAAACACTTTTTTTCTTTCACACATGGGAAATACCAAGTTAGGCTATTTTCTTGGCTTTGTAGGGACACTAAAAATAATGTAATAATCCTTTGATGACTAGGGAAAATATGGCCGTAGAGTCATCATTTGTAGGTATTGATAATTATACAATTATACAGCTATGTATTTTAAAGTGTAGGAGCATGAACAGAATCCATAATAATCTCAGGGCATGCTATGAAAGCTACTTTTTAAAATAAACACTTAAAATCAATTTTCATTTTGAGGTTTTGCCGATTCTCTTAAAATTCAATCATAAAAGTAATGATTTAGGGTGGCTAGATTCTAATTAACCAAGATTGTACTTTCAATGGTATCTTAGCATCTTGCCACATTACATGTAAACAGGTGTGTTAATTCATATACAGAGTGACACCCATTTTTTAGAATAAGGATTCTAACATCTATAAATCCATAAAGTATATTTATAGATCTCCAAGGGAAGGCTGCCATAATGTAAGAAAAAGTCTAGGACAAATATTCATACAGGAAACAACAATACAGCCTATAGATATTGTATTGGTACTTATTTTAAAAAGTAATCAATTAGACAGTAACAATTGGACATTGCTGACTTTGCTAGTATATCCTGGCAGAAAGTTAAACTGTCTCCCTCTAAAACTACCTATCTTGCCACAAGCTTAGCCTCTTGATTCTTATCCATGAGGTTCAGAAACGCTATCTCTGAAAACTCGATGTATGTCCCTGGAGCCACTTTCATTGAAGCTTGCACACTTGAATGCTACTGACTGATCTAATTTTGTAAAGTGGATAGATAAACTCCAGAGTGATGTGATAGATGTTGTTCATTACACATAGGTAGGTTTGGGCAAAAATCATTGATTTTGAAATGCCAAGATGTTTTTTTCCTGGTACCCCAAGGAAGTCTTCTAGAACCAATAGAAAACTTGTAGACAGAAGTAAAAGTGAAAGAGTCTACCCATTTGTTTGCAGAGGCTTGGAGCCAAATTTTCAATTCCCCTTTAATAATTATACAGGATTTTCTGGTATTCATTTTGATTATTAAGTTTAATTAATTTATTATCCTTTTTGCCTTTTCATAGATCTCCTTACTTGTTCTGTTCTATCATATTCTATGTGCGTAATATCAAGCTTTTCACATCATTTTTTAAATATATGATTAGGGGACAAATCTACTCTTGATCACAAAAGGCCCTGCTCTATTTTGGTTGTTCTATATTCAAATAACAGGGAAGTGCTTTAAAATAAGTACTTACTAAATCCTTATGATGCATTCCATAAAAAATATAAAAGAATCATCTCCATTTTAAATGACTTGTATTCTCTTTTGGGTCCATAATATATTTCTATAGATCCAGCTCAATACACATTTCGTATCAATTACTGTAGTAGGCAATGGGGGAGAAAAACATTTGCTAAGCTTGTTATGTATATCAGGTAGTTAACATGCTTATTTCATTTAGTTTTCAAAACAACCCCTGGAGATACATAATATGGTTTTCATTTTTAAAATTAGGAAACCGAATCAGAGAAGTTAAATAATTTACAAAATCACTGAGCTCAGTTTCAAGTTATAAACAGCTGGGATGGAAACTGTGTGAACTCCACAGCACAAGCGCTTTCTCCTACATTCACTGACAGTGTGGACCAGTATTCTATGGGCAGACTTCATGGAATGAAGCGGGATTTGAGCTGAACTTTAAAAGATAAATGACATTCAGGTAGGTGGGAAAAAGTCAAGAGGACTAAAAGTAAGGAGATGTATATGGAAAGATAGAGATGGAATAAGCATAGCACATGCAGGCAGTGGTCATGAGGAAGTTCCTCTGTGCCCTGGGAAAGATTCAATTTTGGAGTCAATGTAATGGGGACCTATGATTCTAGGATTAATTTAATGTCGTGTTAATGCACCATCAATTATAGATGACAGAGATGAAAGAAATAGCAAACTGATGATAATAACAGTTGTGACCACTCACTGAGTATACACTATTTGGCAAGTAGTACACTAGGCACGTGCACCATTTTATGTAATCTTCAAAACAGTGGAAAAGGGAGTACTCTTATACATACTTTACAGTTGAGAAAACTAAAATTTACAAATTGACAACTTAATCAGGGTCACATGGGGAGCAAGTCACTAAGCTGACCTGTCCTATAGGACGATCTCACTGTGTGAGTTGACTTTCTAGAGCTACATCAAAGAGATGGAGCCAGACACAAGTGAAATTCCAGTTGTCAAAATATGGCAGGGTTACAGAAATATTAAATAACACTCATGAAGAGAATTTAGAGAACTTTGGCAATTACATAGTAAGTACAATTTAATGTTTTTCATACATTAAGAAAATTGGGCCGGGAGCAGTGGCTCATGCCTGTAATCCCAGCACTTTGGGAGGCTGAGGTGGGTGAATCACTTGAGGTCAGGAGTTTGAAACCAGCCTGACCAACACGGGGAAACCCCATCTCTACTAAAAATACAAAATTAGCCCGGTATGGTGGCACATGCCTGTAATCCCAGCTACTCAGGAGACTGAGGCAGGAGGATCGCTTGAACCTGGGAGGCAGAGATTGTGGTGAGCTGAGATCGCACCATTGCACTCCAGCCTGCGCAACAAGAGTGAAACTCCATCTCAAAAAAAAAAAAGAAAGAAAACTGAGGTCTAAAAAGGTTAATTGTCCATACCATAGGTCAAAGCAGGAACTTAATACTATTTGCTGCCAATTGACTATTGTTTCCCATATCTTAACGCTGAATTAAAATACTAGTTTGGAAATATGGCCTCCCTCACCTCCCCTCACTTGTTTTTGCTGTTTTGGCAAAAATTACAGTGTTCAACAAAGTTGTGGGTGTCTCTTGCAAATTCCACATAAATTCCAGCACAGACATTTTGTCTGTTACTATCAAATTAATATATTTTGTGACTATCTGTGTTTATTAAATAAATCACAGTAAAATTTTGATGTCTTTTCTCCAGAAAGATATATTACACAGATTGTAACATTGAGATATATTTTGCTAGTTTGATGTTTAATATTTTTAATGAAAAAATTGTGAGGCCTACCTAGTGAATTTGCTTCAAGTGGGAAAACCAAATTATGGTTGGATGATGTGAATAATAATAATATCTGGGCCAGGAGAGGAAATAACTAGTGTCACAGCACCTCTCCTCTTTGAAATAGAAATCCAGTGGCAGAAATTCTTCTTAGTCAATTTCCCCCAAAAACTGGGATCCAGGCAGCTATTTGGAAAATAAAATGAAATATAAGCTAATAAAAATAAAGAGAGAGATCTCACAAATGAACGGGTAAAACTACTATGGGTTAATATCTGAATATTTAAATACTGTTTAGGGACTAGAAAAGCAAAATAAAGAAAAGGAGAAAGTGTTGAGAGAAGGAGTAAAAGAAAAAACAAATATATATATATATATATATATATGTCAATCTGCTACAGTTTCAGTGAATGAGTCCCTCCAAAATTCATACGATGGAAACCAACGACCCAACATGATGGTATTAAGAGGTGGGGCCTTTGGGAGTGATTTAGTTGTGAAGGCTCTGCCAGTGTGAATGAATAAAGAGCTGAGGGGAACTCGCTAGGCCCTTTTGCCCTTTCACTTCCTCCATGTGAGGACACAGCAACAAGCTGCCATCTTGGAAGCAGAGATGGGGCCCTCCCCAGACACCAAACCTGATGACACTTTGGTCTTGGACTTTTAGTTTCCAGAATTGTGAGAAATAAATTTTCATTTGTTATTAATTTCTGTTCTTTACTAATTCTTCATTAATTACGTAGTCTCAGATATTTTGTTATAGAAGCAGGAATGGACTAATACATAATCCAAATATCATTTTACCCTGTACCCTTCATGATATCATTTTTAGGTGTGCTATAGTTCTTTCTTCTAGAAAATTACTTTTTGTACATATTATCTTGGAATAATTACCAATAACATCCATTTTAACTCTGCAGAGTTCATCAGTTTCGTTTATGAGTTATGTGATAACTTTTCTTATTTTGCATGAACTCCAGTGAAACATATACTAGACATAAAAAGCACCTGGAATTTCAAAGGAGTCCAATCACTATCCCTACCATAGAGAGAATAAAAATGTAATTAGGAAGGATGAAGATGACAGCAAATCTCTAGTCCTCACAGGTCATTTCAGTGGTAACATTGAGGAACAGTACACCTATCACTTAGTTTCATAGCCAGAATTTCTCTATTGCCAACGTAATTTGAGGGGAAATGTTTTGTTTTGGGCTCTTAAGGTTAGAAATAAGTAATTTTCATACTTCTATTTTAAGAACAAGAAAATATTATGATATTTTGGTCATTTTACTAGGCTGGGGAAAATCTGCGCTAAAAAAGTAACAATTGGGCGTTTTTTTACGTTTTCTGGGGAAACGAAAATGGTTGATTTAGGAAAGTGGATATGGATTCAAGAAGGCATGAGATTAGGGAAAAAGAGCGGAGGTAAAAAGACGGAGACCACAGATTAGGATCTGAATTAAGAATTAAGTAAAAATACACGACCCAAAGACATTATTATATTCTATTCTATCATATCATATTAATTATATTTTATATTACATTTATTATATTAAATGATATTATACTCTGACTGGATTATTGACCATGAGATCTCTTCTAGGAATCTTCTAAAAAGAGCTGCACCCTTGGGCAAGCAGAATAATAGTGGATGTTGTGGAGATGTTGAAGAAGAGAGCAAAAGCCATGAGGAGCAGTTTTTTAATATGAATACCATTTTTTTAGTGAGGAGGGGAGAGGTGGTGACTGTGAAAAATGACCCCAAACAAGCCAACCAACTGAGAAACAGCTGGGGCAGTCCGTTTCAGAATAGCCCTAAAGGTGCCATTTAATTACAGATCATTATGCAAATACATTCTAACTAAAAGGAGCTTAACATTTGAGTTTCTCTCCTGTTAACCACACCAAATGGTGGGCACAGCTGGAAGGCGACTGTCATCCAGGAGAGAGCCTTTTACTTAGTCTTTAAATACTACCACAGAGGATTGCTCAAGTAACAATTATTAGCCACCACTCTAGAAAATTCCTAGACAGAAGTAGATAGATTTTGATTTTTCTACCTCCTGCACTATATCCTAGTGGCCTAATAAAATACCTTAGAAGGTCAACTAGTAGAATACGTAAAAGCATGAGCCTCAGAGATAGAGACCTAAGCTCTAATTTCTCCTCTGCTGAATCCTGGCCGTCTGATTTTGTCTAACACAGCACAAATTCTCAGATTTTATCTACCCATTTATGAAATAATTCTAAGGTCATTGTGAATATGAACTAAATATAGATAAGACCCTTAACCCAATGCCTATATATAATAAACACTCAAGAAATGATAGCTATTAGTGTGAAAACAAACTTTAATGACGGTACTTTATTACATCAGAGTAATTTCATATGGCACTTGGGAAATATCCAAACCCTCAATGAATTGTCCCTTTATGCCTGGCACCCCACATGCCTACCACTCCAGCCCCATCTCTGGCCACTCTTCCCCTCAATGAACCACGCTGGCTTTCTTCCTGTTTCTTTAGTATAATAACTTCTTTCCCCATTTCAGGGTCTTTGCCCTGTCCTATTCTTCTCAGGCCAATTTCTTGGTCATTCTTTCTGGAGAGGTCATACCTATCCTTCAATTTTTATCTACATGCTACTTTCCCAAAGAGGTTTTGATTTCCCTCACTGCAGCCTCTCATTACACATCGTAGTTCTTCTTCACGGCATTCATCAAATTGTAAAAATACATATAATATTTTATTAGAATTGACTTTTCAATATACACCTCTCCTCAAACCCCAAGTTCCAATAAATCCAGGACTTTGCCCTTCTGTGCACCACTGCATCCCCAGTGCTGCAACAGGACCTGGCATACAGTATGGTCTTTACAGGTGTTTGCTAAATCAGCAAGCTGAGTGACCCAGGTTGCTGGAGCATCATTCAGGGAAACAGTTCTAGCTTTTGTGGTTTGAAAGAGTCACTACAGTTTCCAAGTGCCTGAGTATATTATGCAGGCTCAGGAAAAAAAAAAAAAAAGTGCTTTTAATTGTGTTTCAGAAAAAGCACACTCCAGGTATCCAATTATTAGGACTTCAGGTATTCTTGCTCTTGTGTGTTTAATACATTTAGCAATTTGATTATCTTACTACAAATATTATTTTTATATACTTTACACAACAGCTTTTCTGTTTAAATATGTATATGTCGGTGTGTGTGTGTGTGAAAAGAGTGTGTGTACATATAAAGCTCTTATAAACTCACAAAAATAAACACGAAAGTTGGCAGTTTCCATCACATTTATCTTTCTCTGAAGAGTATAAAACATCTCCATTCTGTCCCATTCTGTTTAAAGCACACTGTGGCTCTGCATAAACATTTTATTTAATCAGCGTTAGAGTCGTAGGACGTGTACCAAGCTATAATGCACTTTTATATAGTTTCATTTTCTTTATTTCATATAAACGGTCCATGTGGAAGGGAGTATTCTTACTTTCCATTACTAAATGCTATGTATATTGTAATAAAGAACACAATCTTGAACACATTTCCAGAGGGAACCTCTCATTTTATTTTTTTCTCTTGCTTAGTTCATCAAAATTGCAGAGCCAGCTGAAAAGCGTCAGTGATTTTCATTCTAATTCATTAACAATGGCAAATCAAGATCAGAGCAAGATAGTATTCCTTTAAAATCCAGCAGCAGAACCTTTCCCAGAGGGCAGAATGGGCGGGGTAGTAGGGAAGGCAGAGAAGGTACTCTCACAGCCCATCCTTAGGCATGTTCAATATGCAGCAGAAATCATGCAGAAGTGGTGAATGATATTGAGGATAGAGAAGCAGTTAGTTCAGAAAAGGAAGTTAAAGGGCAACCTGGGCAATACAGTGAGACCCTGTCTTTACAAAAGTTAAAAAAAAAAAAAATAGATAGGCATGGTGGCATGTGCCTGCAGTCCCAGCACTCAGGAGGCTGAGGTGGGAGGATAGCTTGGGCCCAGGAGGCGGAGGTTGCAGTGAGCTGTGGTCATGCCATTGCGCTCCAGCCTGGCCACATAGTGAGACCCTGTCTCAAAAACAAGCAAACAAAAAACTAAACGGAGCACATCACTTTGAGATACTGTGATAGCACTAATTATTGAGGATTGTTTAAAATGCTGGATAAGTACCCAAAGCACCCATCCATGAGGTTACTTTCAACCCCTGTCAAAACAGAGAAGCAAAAGATTGTACTTGGTACTCCCCCTCCCTACACCAATACAGTAAACTAAACCCTCCAATGAAAACAATTCTCAAAATACTTTATTTATCCTAAGTATTTAACAGCAAATGGACTAGCAGGTAAAGTGTTACTAGATGTTACTAGTTTACCACTTCTATCTCTACTGTATTGCTTGACCTCTACCACTGTTCCTAGGACTACTACTACTAGTACTACAACCACTATGTAGTTAGAGCCATCTCTAAAAAGGGTGCTTAATAAGTGATAGATGGATAGTAGGTAGGTAGGTAGATAGATAGATGAATAGATGGATAGATATAGATAGATAGCTCTCACACTCACATGTGTGTGTGTGTGTGTATAACAAACTTAGTATGTTTCACTTCCACTTTGGAAGTCATTACATTTCTTAATAGTAAGGCACCTTAGTAAGGCATCTATTAAGATAATCATAAAAACTAGTATCAGCATAATTATTTGCAGAGTATATTTATCACTTTGAGGTAATATTCCATGAAGTAGGCCGTGTTGATTTTATGCACAATTTATGACAAAGAAAATAGGTTTCCTATGTCCAAAAACAGGACCAACACATTCTGGCTCCAAATCCACTTCTCTTTTTCTATTTTAACTAATCCACTTCTTGATGAAATGGGATAAATTGATGAAACAATATACCTTCCCCTAACCAAGTCCCTATAAAAAGCACAAATTCAAATACTTCAAAATTTCCTCTTTATTCCCTGTTCTAAAATGGCAAAAATAAATGTCAGCTTGAGAATTGTGTTTCATGATATATTTTTGGCCCTAGCCATATAACAAGATTAATAGACATAATCAATAAGAAATTATTTTTCAGTTCGGGGAGAAAAAAATATCAAGTGAAACAAAATATGAAGAAAAGAAGCATACTCATACATTTTATGAAAACTGTATATGATAGAGGTGAAATTAGAAAGCAGTGGGAAAAAAAGATGCATGTCACTAGGACAATTGGTCAGGCAGATGGAAAAATTAAAAGTTGTTTTCTACCTCACACCATAAGGAAAGAAATATAAATAGATCTAAAAATCAAATGTGAAAAGCAAAGTTTCTAGAATGTAACAAAAAAAAGAAAAGAATGTTATATATACATATAAATTATTTTCTCTACAAACAAGACACAAAGTAAAAACTAGAAAAATACTAAATGCATGTTCCTGCATTTTTACTATCTTTAGGTAGTGAAAAAAAAAAAAAAAAAAGGCAAGCTACCATTTAAAATAATATATCTGCAACTACCACTACTTAACAACAACAAAAATATAGTTAAAAAAAGGCCAGCTACCATTTAAAATAATATATCTGCAACTACCACTACCTAAACAACAACAATAAAATAGTTTAAAAAAGGCCAGCTACCATTTAAAATAATATATCTGCAACTACCACCACTTAATCAACCAAATTAGCATTCAGCACATACCATTGCCTTCTCCAAATTTCTGATAGACAGTCACCCCAATAGGAAAATGGGAAAATCATTAAGAACAAGGACTACCCATGTGAGGAAACTCAAATGGACAGATTAAATAAATAAAAACATGCTTGACCCCATTAGTAATCAGATAAATGCTAATTAAAATACTGAACCATAATTTAACATCCATTAGAATGGCACAAAAAATACAGAGAAAAGAAGTCTCATACTATGAGAGTGAGACTGTGCATAATAGCTTAAGTTCCTTAGAGAGTAATTTCACAATATTTAGTAAACTTTGCATTAAGGATGTGCATAATCTTTGACTAAGTAATTCTACATCTTCACGTATATCTTAAAGAAATATGTATATATGAATAAAGAGACATATATAAAAATGTTTACAGCACATTTATAATAGGAAAAGCAAACCAAATCATATAAAATATTCAATAATTTTAAAATATGATGATTCAATGATAATTTAAAAATACATGCATACTGAGAAAGATTCTGTGCTTGGCAAAACTTTAGTCAGGTTTCTGAACCTTCTCCTAGGTCCATCTGTGCACTTCCTTGTAAAATAGTTTTGAAAAAGGAGCTCCCACCCTTGATATCTGATCACCTCTAATACCTGATAAAGTTCCTTATCCTCCACCATCCTTCTGGTAATATCTGATCACCCCAGTCTATCACCAGCAAGAATCCTGTTAGGTCAGTTTAGCCATAATCCCTCTTACTGCTGTTTCCTCTGAGTAATTTTTCATCCACTGATTTCCACACTGATCCCTGGCTATAAATTTCCACTTGCCCATGCTATATTCAGAATTGAGCCCAATCTCTTCCCCACTGCAAAATCTCATTGTGTGCTCCCTATAGCTATCATGATGGTCCTGAAGAAAGTCTTCCTTACTGTCTTTTAACAAATATCATTGAATATACTTTTACTTAACAATTAATGTATCTCTGGCACATATATGTGTGTGTGTGTATTTATATAGAGAGAATGAAATGCTAAATAAAATTTAAAATGATTGAAACAGAACTCCATATATTGATATGAATAATGTCAAAAATATAATATTGAGTAAACAAAGTGAGTTACCCAAGAAAATGTATAGTATATATATGCATTTGTATAAAGGTTCAAAATCTGTAAAGCAATACTGTGTATTGTATGTGAATATATATTTATGTAGTAATATTTGGAGAAAAATATATGACAATAAAGAGTACCAAGTTCTATATGACTATTACCTCTGAGTACGGAAAAAACAGATTTTTACTGGGTACATAGGAATCTTTAAATGCTTCTGAAGTATTTTTTTTTTTTTAATTTGAAGCAACTGTTGTAAAACATGGAGATCTGATAGATCTGGGTAGTGGGTATGTAACTGTCATTTTTTTATTCTCTATGTTTTTCACATACATAAAATATTGCTTAATATAAAATAGAACAAAGGTTAAAAATACCACAAAACAAATCAGATTAATATCACAATAAAATAAAATGTTCTTTTATATTATTAAATATTAAAGTATCTAAATTGTACTATGCCTGTCCAACCACTAAATATTTAATAAAGAAATGCATTGTGTAAATTTGAATTGCATTAATATAGGGTTATTTTGTATCTTGGGGGAAAAATTCAATTAGCTCTGATGTAGGAATATGAAGCTGCAAATTAATGATGTACTCATGGTTTACATTACTCCAGACAAAACTTATTTGTCATAATAGGTCATGCCAATCAACATACAATCTACACCCCAAAAGTTGTGCTAAAAAACTGGAAACAAATATCTCAAACTAATCATACTAACTCTTACTAGACTAAAGGACAAGCATATTGATCATATTATGCTGCTAGTCTCTTTTTCTCAGCCTTGAATTTGGATTTCACCCAACTTCAAATTCTTCTACTTCTTCTATAATACAGATCTCTTTCCCCTCTCATCAGATTTGGAGTTGGTGGCCAGCTTGGATCTTGGGATTCCTTATGGAATGTCTCAGGGTAACTGGGCATTGTTTAATTTTTTGAAAATGTTCACAGATAAGTTTTTAAGAAGTATGGCCACCGTTTTCCAGAAATAGTTTTATCTGCCTCATTACAATAAACTGGTTTGTAGTTTTTATTTGACTTTTAAGTCATCTTATCCTCTGAGCAGCATTCTATGTATTTTTATTTCTCTCATTTTATAAATGAGACAATTGTGACTCTGCTATATTGTGTGACTTGTTCAAGAAATGACAGAATTTTGATTTAAATACAGAACTTCTAACATTCAGCTACCCAGAGATTCTCTTATGCCCTCCTTAAGAGATCAGGGATAACAAAATGTTACTTAAATCTGCTTGGATTTTTAGGAAACTGGTAAGTTAAACTCATGCAATATTACATATGTAGATAATCTTACAACATGCTGTTTTAATTGTCTAGTGTTTTTATCATTTTATCTAAAGATCTTTACTTTTTGGATTGCAAATGTTACACAAAGCTTAACTAAATACAGATGTTACACAAAGATAACTGAAAACGAAAGCCTCTGAAAATTTTACCCATCAGAAATCACCACGGTAAGTAATTTAATATGTGTAACTGCAAGTTTCCTGAGAGTATTAACATATTTATCATGAAAATTTATCATTTTAACATTTGAATAAAAATATATTAATTGTTTTTCAAGTTGATTTTTTTCATGTAATATATCTAGGGCATATTTTGCTTGTTTATACACTACCTACTTAATTCTTTTCAAGAGCTGTGTAGTTTTTCAAAATGTAACCAGTTTCACATCCATGTATGTTAAGATTCTTCTCATGGATTGCCATAACAAAGGAAGCTACAACAAACTCTCAAAGGTCTCTCCTCAAGCACTTGTGGGAATGTTTACATAGAATAATACTCAAGAAATAGAAATGCTAAATATAAGGGCATAAACATTTTTTAATTTTTTAAAATATTGTTAAAATATCTTCAAGAAAAGACTATCTCATTCCATTAACATTATAATTTTAAGTACATGTTAACATGCTCCAAGTCTTGTGAACTTGAGCACCAAGTTTACAGCTCAGGATCCTCAATTATAAAATAAGGAAAGCAATGTTTGCCAAATCTATTTCACAGCACTGCCATAAAGGCCAAATAAAATATTCTGTCTGAAAACATTCGTAAAAAGGTTTTATTTCCAAATCCAATCTTTTAACTAAAATAGAGTACCTCCATATGGTAAAAAGTACCTGCATATTTGTAAATGATACAAACAAGTATTATAACCAAAGGTAAATGTCCCTTGGACAGATGGCCAGTTCCTTTCAGTGGAGGCACAGAAATGTCTAAACATGTATGTCCAATTTGTCTACTGTCATTTGTTATGCCCTCTTCATTCAATCTGTTGAAAATCAGACCTTTTCCCAATGATTTCAAAGCCCGTCCCTATTTTCTAATAGATGGATGTTTCCATAATGAGCTCGCCATTTCTCTTTTTTTGTTCTGACTTTTCATGAATATTTGGTGAATGTTGATGGTCCTTTTATCTTTGTAGCTGAGACTGTTCATTAGATTATCTGCTGCATTAAATGTACAGCCCAATTTGATGATATGAGTAACTCAGCAGCAGGTCTCCTGGCTATAAATGGGATATCTCAGACATAACCATCCTCCTTGGGCATATTTTTGTGTTTTTTTTTTTCCACCACAAAACTTCTGTACTCACCACTTAGAAAATTTTCATTTTTATTTTTAGAGTTAGGGTCTTGCTCTGTCACCCAGGCTGCAGTGTGGTGGCACAATCACAGCTCACTATGATCTCAAACTCCAAGGCTCAAGCAATCCTCCCACTGGAGCCCCTGAGTAGCTGAGACTACAGGCCACTTCACCAGGCCAGGCCATTAGCACTTTCACCTGGAGGCAGACATTCCCATCATTGCTGATTAGTCCCGCCTGGTGCTTCTGCTGTCACCTGCTTTCCCTGGGCCTCTCCAAATCCCTGAGTTCATCAGTTGTAGAAATGAGGCAACCCTGAGGCTATGCCCATTTCCGTGATTGTGTTCTCTTATATCTTCACCTTCACATTTTCTCTTCATGAGATGAAAGGCTAATCAACATACACTCTTAAAACAAATGAAAAAAAAAATTGATCTTGGAGAATTTCATAATGTTCAATAGCCTGGTGCAAATCCATGTGTATATGAAAGAGTGAGAAACTCAGAAATGGAAACCATGTAAGAAGAAAATCTAATGCAGAAACTTATTCTCACACACCATTGACAGGTAATCTAGAAGCTGCAAAATCCCTTTGCTTCACACTTCTCTTCTGTTTTTATTTCTCATATTTGATAGTATAAGTTCAGTGAACATACAGCTCCAACTACTTTAAATTGCGCATCAAGGAATGTGGTAATTATCAATGCTCACCTAAATAATATCTATTTATCCTGAATTATGTTATGTTACTACATATGATGGCATATTTTATAAACTTAATCTCCATTAATAAGATTGTAATTAAATGCTTATTGATTTTGTAATTTTAAACTCAATGCTAAGAAACATTATTACACATACTTGTTTCCAACTCCTCATTGTCTTGAAATAACTTAATCAAATACTTAGAAGGCAGCTCACTTAAAAGTGTTTCTTAGAAACAGAATCAATACATTAAGGAATAAAATAAAGTGAAACTGTGAGTATTTCTTATAATTGTAATATAAACAAGATGAAATGCTTATATTCTGAAACCCTAAGGGAATGTTTCAGAAGTTATCTTTCTCATTGTTTATAAGAAAATCAACAGTTTTCTGTAGACATGCTATTCAAGAATTATTTAGCAATGTTAAACTCATGAGTAAAGTTAATCATCCAAGAAAATGTGATCACTTGCCATACCATTTATGATGTCTGTACATACTGAAATAGTGCAACAATAAAGAAATTTAAATTGTAGATATTTTTATTTCAATATGGAGCTAAACATTTAACTAAAAGAAATATATTTGGATAGCTGGTTTTTATAGCTATCATTCAAAAATTCAAATTTGAGTGAATTTTAATAAGTGTGTTATTGTTTAATCATTTTGTATAGAAAATGGAATTGTTCTGTACAATACAGCACCCAAAGTAAGAACATTTTGAGATTTCAGCACAGGCCTACATGGATTTGTTGGCCTGACAAAATCCATGCATTATAAGCTGAGGAGGGAGATACGTGAAACACTGCAGTTGCTGAAGCCATTAAGGCAACTTACAGAGCATATATCCCTGAGTTTCTGACTTTATTTTCAGAATTTTGCTTTCTCAGACATATTCCAATCACTTAAATCAAGAAACCAAAATGGAGATCAATTAAGATCTCTTCCTGAAATAGCTTATAAGTCATCAAGCACGAATAAAGAAGGAGACAGAGAGACTGAGAGACAGGACGTCTAGTTAATGATCTCTGTCTTCTAGTCTGAGGGCTTGTCCCATAAAGCTGTGTGTCAAAGACCTCATAGGCTGAGTGAAAGATGAGAGAATTCCTCTAACACACCATGAAGAATGGACCTGAATTAGCTTCCTCTGAACCAATCGTGCAAAGAAAGGACCTTTCCAAAAAAAACATACTCCTAGTCCTAAAGAGGTAGAAGAAATTACAGACACTCTTGCTGAGGACGAAAATGTCCCAGGGCCCCTAGCTTGATTAATTCCACGTCAGCTCTACGTGTAAATTTTCCTCACTTCCTTCAAAAAAATCTGCTCCTTAATGTCAGAGTAAATTTCAGCTCAGCCAAATGTTGAAGGGACTAGTCCTGATGTTTGCCAACTAATTGCAATAGCTCCATTTTTAATAGAAATAGCATTTAAAAAGTATAAATTAAACACTTCCAAAATCCTCCCTGATCTTTATATCCTCCCTTTTGATTTCTTTTATCCATGCCTCCTAGGTCATAAAAGCAACAATAGTTATTAATGTTCTTTGCTGTTAGTTCAAATGTTAATTATCATTATTGCAAATGACAATTGCTAGTCTCTCTGCAATTATCTCGAAACTAAATACAATTTTCTTGTTTTGTTAATTGTCTTTAAGGTTTTACTTTTTATAAGTGAATAACGGCATGAAAATTTTCTGGAACAAACAATAATATTAGGTGGCTTATATTCAACTTTATGGTTTTTCTGAGGATTTCAATCTGCTCATAGTTACACAGAGTTTTTCTAAGATGGCTCTAAGCAGTACTTACCTGGCTAACCGAATAGGGAAAAGTTACTACATTCACAAGATTTTAAGAAATGAAAAGACTACAAATAATTTAGTTCAGGTTCTGTATTTGACTGGTTAGGGAATGGAAATTAAGAAATTGTTGAGTCATTGAATGACTAAGGTGATATCTAGGAAATGACATTGTCCAAATAAGATAATCAATTTCCTAATACCCAATACAGGACTCTTTTTCCCTACATTATAATTTCTTCAGGAATATTTTTGACCAACTTATTAAATAACTTTCAATTTCCTGGTGCCTATGTCTATCTATATATATGTATTTGTATGTAACTGCATGAATGAGTAATTCATTTCAAATGTCATAGAATCCTGGAACTTTGCTCTGCTCTGTGAGGCTAAAGCGAGAGATGCTTCCTTAGTGTCCATGGCTTTAAGCAAAGAAAATGATAGGTCCAGGGTGAAAGCCTTTATACTGGCTCATGAGGCCTGATGTCCAAGCCCTCTTCTCCTGTCCCTTCACCTCTCTCAGGTCATCTCTGATCACTCTCTCTCTCCTCACACCATTCCAGCTCCTCTCGCTTCCTGTGTCTAGAATGTGCCTGGCTCACTCCTGCCTCTGAATATTTGCACTTGCTTTTTCTACTGCTGGAATGGTCTCCCTTCCTGTGTTCTGGATAAATTGTTGCCTGGATGGCTCACCTCCATTCATCAGAAACCCTTATCAAACATTTCTTTATTACAGTAGCAGTTATTAAATTATTTCTAAGAAAAGTTGTTTCTCTGTGAGACCCAGCCATTTGACTATTTCATATTTATCCCATTTATGTAATCCAAGGGAAGTCCTGTGGGCCGGTTAAATGTCAATTGGGAAAACAGAAAACAAAACAAAACAAAACAAAAACCAGATCATATTTTGAAAGATGTGCATGGAGCATGGGTAAGTCAACAATATCACATCTCTAGAATTTTTTTTTTTTTTTTTTTTTTTTTTTTCTGAGACGGAGTCTGGCTCTGTTGCCCAGGCTGGAGTGCAGTGGCCAGATCTCAGCTCACTGCAAGCCCCGCCTCCCGGGTTCACGCCATTCTACTGCCTCAGCCTCCCGAGTAGCTGGGAGTACAGGCGCCCGCCACCTCGCCCGGCTAATTTTTTTTTTTTTTGTATTTTAGTAGAGACGGGGTTTCACCGCGTTAGCCAGGATGGTCTCGATCTCCTGAACTCGTGATTCGTCCGTCTCGGCCTCCCAAAGTGCTGGGATTACAGGCTTGAGCCACCGCGCCCGGCCACATCTCTAGATTTTAAAATGGGAGTCCTCCCAACAATGTGGAGAATGGATAAATTTTTTCTGCAGTTGTGGATGATCATCTGTGTGGCTGAGTGCCTAGACTTGACTGCAAATTAAGAGGGAGAGAGAGAGACTGAGGCACTTCCTGATCTCTCATTACATTTCAGAATTCCTATTTAGGGCTCCCTTAATGTAAGAAAATTCTTACCCTCTAACATTTTACAAGGAAAATGTAAAGAGAGACACATCTCAACAAGATTAATCAAATGCTTAGCTGTATAAAAATTGTGAAAAAAAAATTGATTATATGAGAAGTAATTTTGTTCCTAATTTTAAAATATTAAATGTTTTTCTCTCCCTTAATAATTTTAATATTAAAGCCCAGAAGGATGATTATTCACAACTATTCTATTTCAATTTCTTCCAAGGCATTTGCTCTAAAAAAATTTACCCTCATTAAAAATAATCTTTATGATAGAAATTATGTTGAATTATTTCAGGATATAACTCAATACTCTTTACTGACTATAGTCTTTGGGTTAAGACCCTGAAACCCTTAGTTGTACTAATATGTATTTTTTTTTTTCTATTCCATTTTAATTGCAGGTGGTGATGAATCTAACAAACCTTGTAAACAAATATTTACAAAATTACTTGAACATTACCTCATTAAGTAGTAAGTTTGGAAAGATTTTATTTGCCTATTTAGTTTATGAAATAGACCTCTCGATAGAAAAACTGACATAATTTTCATGAGGATTTATAAAAACCAAAACTATTTAATTTATATTCTAATTTTGTACATTTGCAATGAAATCTACATAAAAGTGGGAAAAAAGAAAGATTTCTACATCATAATTATCTTTATGAATGACCAATAGAAAATGTTTTCTAAAGTAAATAAGAGTTGCTGAATC
Organism: Macaca mulatta; assembly: GCF_049350105.2. Lineage (NCBI taxonomy): Eukaryota > Metazoa > Chordata > Mammalia > Primates > Cercopithecidae > Macaca > Macaca mulatta. Next base: position 159,569,715 of record NC_133409.1, on the reverse strand, counting down.
CAGTTCTTTAGACAAACAACCCAAAATCTTAGACAAATGTAATCTTTAGACCATAATAATTAAGAATTTATTAGGAGGTATTAATAGTTGAACATTAAATAAGAAATGTTTTGGAAACTCTTGAAAGTAATAAATAAAGTAAATGTTGTGGAGGAAAATAAACAAGGAACTTGGCGTCATCACAGAATAATTAGTTATTGAGAAGACATTTTTGAAATCAAGATTCGGATAAACCCAGACTCTAACAACATATGGAGTCTGCTGGGAGATAAAAACAGCAGTTGTTCCTAAAGGGCAACCCGCTTGTTGCAGATGGACTGTGCGCCTCTCGGGGAAAGGGAAGAAAATGAGTTTCCTGTGTTGACATCGGGGTGGTCTTCTCCTTAGTTTGTGAGGAGTCAGTTTCTCACAGCACAGAGGGAGAGAAAGGAAGTCCCAAAAGCCCCCTAGTTCCCTACACAAGGGTGCAAAGCAACAGCTTAGGAGCAGTTGCAACAGAGAGAGGCCACACGGGTCGGGGATGAATCTGCAGCATCTTTGGGCTCACAGAGAGTGGGAACAGCCTCTGGGCTGTTTTGCTAAGGAAGAGTCCTGCTCCTCCCTGGAAACCCAGCCTGGGTGCCCACCAGTCTGTACAAAGTGGATGGGTTGGTACATGTAGCCGCAGTGTCTGCAGTGCAGAGGCCTAGCACTGTCTTCTGTTATCAGAACAGTTGGGCAAAAACAGCCACTGCATGAACTGGATGCCACCTAGACATGAGGAAATGCCTCTGTGAACTGCTCCAGGGATCTGCCCTACTTTGAAGCCAGACAGAAAAGTGGATAGAAACTGCCATCCCGACAAATCTGCTTATCGGCTCAACATGGAATGACTATTTTGTTACTTTCAAACTTCAAAGTTAATCTAGAGACATAGCTGCTACCAAATTTAAGAGTATGTCCTTTTATCTTTCTCTTTATAAGTCAATGTCCTTTCTTTGTGTCTCCACTATTTTATCTTAGGCACAAGTTGGCCCTGTGTTATTCTTACTCTTTCAAAACAACAGCTGAGCCTTTATTCAAATTCATCAGAAGATGAATCCCAAAGATATATTAGTTGCATAGATAGAATTGGAAAGAGACATGTGTTTGGTCTGCATTTCTGTGAAATGAGTATATTAATTCTTCAAATAAAAGTAAAAAATGGCTTTGAGTTAACAGAAAGATGGATATTCATTCTATAAGATTTAATTTCCAATTACCATACTGCGTCTGCATGGGTAAATAGGCAAAGAGATAAGATTTGCCGTGACAGACTGGAGAAAGAAGAATCATCCTACTAATTCAGAAGACATCTGGGCTATTCAGACAGCAACAGTCAACATTTAGAAAATGTGTATTAAATTCTTACCGATTTGTCCAGCTGTATCAGAGTGTTCACTTTACTGAAGACATTTTGGACTTTAATTTTAAAATACAGAGCAAGCCTCTCAAGAGTGAAATCCTTTTTGTAACTGACCAAGTCTATCTGTCCAGATTGCTTTTTTTTAAAGTAAGTAAAACATAGAACAGAGAGCAACTGATATTTGAACAGCTAGCAAGTTCATCAAAATATTGTTAAATGTGTATAGCTTAAAAGCATGTAAGTATTATTTCCCTTGAAGATATTTAAAGCTAATTTTGTTTCTCGACAATAAACTTTTGATGTTTTTGTTTTTGTTTGGAACTTTCAAACACTTGAAAACTAGTGTATACCTTAATTCACCCAATATTTTGATAAATTCTAGGAAAATACTTCATCTTACGTTTCCTGCCATATTCATTGAAAAACTGCTTACTGGCCATGTACTACCCTAAGTGTGCTGCCCAAACTACTGTCAAGTTGGGAGGGACTCTGAGAGGACAGGGGCTGTTCTAACATTCTATTTAGGGCCTACTTCTGATTGGAGTATTTCATCCAGTGCCAGAAAGCCACAAAGCTTTCCAGTTTCTTTCCTGTCTATTCTTTTTTTCTTTCTTTCTATTTTTTTTTTGTTGTTGTTGTTCAGTCTAGGCTTAGCTAGATTAATTCAGCTGTCCTGAGTGATTAATTGCTGAGTTCAGAAATAAATATCCTGTGTCACATCGAATTCCTTTATATTACTGTGTGTGGTCCCCTGCACTCATCAACAGATATGTATACATGGTGATTGAACAAAAACATACCCTTTCCCAACCCCACCTCTCTCTACCACACAAAATAATTCTAAGTGAGGGGATATTGCTGTAGTCGTATAGCAGCTAAGAGGGGAGATTCAATGTGTTACAAAAACATCACAAGGATTGGCATTTTCTACTTCCAAAAGGCGTTTTTACCTAAAAACTTTCCTTCTGTGTTGTCAAAATACCTTAATTAGAAGTTGACTACCAGAGAATGACCTTACAGCTTTTCTTTCTTTTTTTTTTTTTTAACATTCCTTCAATTAGCCTTTTCAACATTCAGTAATTAACGAAAAAGTATTTTAACAAATGGGCATAGTTAGATCAGTGCTAACTATGCCACCAACACAAATATTACTAATTATATGAATATCTCTATAGCTTAGGGGCTGTGGTAAACTGAAAAAGATCAGATCATCTTAATGATTCTGGATTGAAGCAATGGGAAAGGAAAACAGGGTTGATGCCTTGATTGTAAGTTACTGTTCACCAGAACACAGAAGTAATTCCCAGTGTATCTAGTTATAAGAATGAATCTTACTGCAGAGGAGGTTGAAATATATCACATGCATTTGTTTCTTTGGACAGAAAGACTTCTTGTTATACAAGTGATCTGACCACAGCAAGAACATTGAGAAACTAGCCACTGTGGAAAAAAGAACCATCATTTAAAAAAAAAAAAAAAAAATAAGGCCAAATTATCTCCCAAATTTATTTAACCAATCTTTGCTTAAAGAAAACAGATTTGCCATGGGGAAGTGTTAGCCTATATTTTGAATAAAATACTAGTAAAAAATGAATTTAAACATTTGCCAGACTGTGTAAATGGAGAGTTCAAGAATTATCCTGGGCCTGGAGAATTTTGAGGGTGCAGAACAATCTTTGTTGCTTATCCACAAAGATGACCTTCTGCATAGGAAAATGCAAGACTCCGCTTCATCAGTCTGTAGAGATGCTTCTTCTTCCAACATCCTGAAGACTACTTACAGTAAAGGAAATGCGGAGTGAATTGTGCGACCAGAAAAAAGTTCCACAGGAAAGGAAGAATGTTTTCACAACAGCACTGGGGTGAGGGAGTCCAAGTCTAAACCTTACACGAAATCAGCATCCCGAAAATACTGGAAGATGAAAACAAACGCAGGATTCACTTTACGCTGTAAATCAATGATCAGTTAACCTGAAAAAGCTGAAACAAAGCTAAAATACTGGACCTCTCTGGGGGCATAAAAATAGATGTATTTGGTGAAGAAGTAAGCAAGAGAAGAGGACTTATTCAAGAAAACGATCAAAACAACAGGTCAAATCGGGCCATTTCACCAGGTTGAATCTCTAGTGGGAGAGATTTAGAAACCCAAAGCCTATAGAAACAGATCTTGTATGAGTGGTAATGTGAGATTATAGCACCAATAGCTAGGTCATCAGTGTAAGACACGCTTTTTTTTGTTTTTATTTTTGTTTTTCGCTTTAATGATATACTGCAAACTAACCCAAGAAATGCCAACCTAATGTGATAGGAGTAAATAGCAGTGGAAACTAAAACACAGTTATCCCTTCCTTATTGATATATGAATACCAACTTCTCTTTTTAAATGCCTTCTATTGAGAATAAATAAGAAGGTATAACAAAATGCTTACTAGGTTAAAATACATCATTTTCCTTTTTAAATAACATATTAACATTTGTTTAAAGTTTACATGTTACAACGAGCTGTAGGAAAAGCTCATTTGATTTGAAACTCATAATAATTCCTTAAAACAAAGCAGATTTGATTATCCTTGTTTCACAGATGACAAAATTCAGAACCAATTAAATGTATGGATGACTGAGACTGAGCTCATCAAATATCCATGTGCTTCCTGTTTGTTTTCCAGCTTCTCCAGCAGTGAAGTTGGAGCCTTGTGACCTGTGCCCATAACAGACTGTACTGTGAGCAGCAGCAGTGTGTTTTCCTGAGCTAGGGCAGTTCCTATGAGTGAACCTCGCCGAGCCGTAGAGACCTCGAACGATGTGTGTTTTGGTTGGCCTACCTGACAATGGAGAGTGCTCTCTAACACACACTGGACAGGATGAGTGTGGAAAATAATTCATTCTCATGTTAATCACTGGATTTCCGAGTTTGCACTTGCAGCCCCTAATGTTCAATGCCTTTACTAATGTAGATATTGGAAATGGAAGTTAGATACTACTGTATCAAAAACATAAAATATATACCATTGGGTCAGTTTCAGATGTGAATGGCGAGGTGACTGGTATTAGAGGAAGAAAACGTAGTGGTTGGGTCAGGCTAACCCAAAGCATAAAAGGACATTGTCACCTGTCATCAGAAGGGAGGTAAGCCACATGCTTATTGATTTGCAGCTTAGGAAAAGAGCTTGGAAAGAAGTGTGTTTTCTGAATTGGCTACTATCGGTGGTAGTTGGCAAGATGCTGTAGAGGTGAATTGAGCAGGGAAAACGTTACCAGCTAGCAATCAGAAATTAAAGGAATAGGTGATGTTCAGAAATTCAGAGACTAGCCAGGCACAGTGCTCATGCCTGTAATACCAGCACTTTAGGAGGCTGTAGCAGGAGGATCACCTTAGCCTGGGAGGTCCAGGCTACAGTAAGCCATGATTGCACCACTGCACTCCAGCCTGAGTAACAGAGCAAGACCCTGTCTAAAAAAAAAAAAAAAAAAAAAAAAAAATAGAAATAGAAATTCAGGGACTGGACAGTTTGGAAAATCAAGCAAGGCAAACAAAATACAGGCATACCTCAATAAGTGAAATAAGCCAGGCACAGAAAGACAAACATTGCATCTTCTCACTTATTTGTGGGATCTAAAAATCAAAACAACTGAACTCATGGACATAGAGAATAGAAGAATGGTTACCAGAAACTGGGAAGGGTAGTGAGGGGCTGGGTGGGAGGTGGGGATGTTAACAGGTACAAAAAATAATAATTAGAAAGAATGAATAAGACCCACCATTTGATAGCACAATAAGGTGACTATAGTTAATACTTTTACATTTTAAAATAACTTTAAAAAGTGTGATTGGATCATTTGTAACTCAAAGGATAAATGCTTGAGGGGATGGCTACCCCATTCCCCATGATGTGCTTATTTCGTATTGCATGCCTTCATCAAAACGTCTCATGTACCCCATAAATATATATACCTACCATGTACCCACAACTATTTAAAAAGAAAAAAGAAAAAAATGTAAAATTTAAAAAAGGCATTGCAGTCTGGTTTCAGTTCCAGATACCCACAAAAAAAGCAAATAGTGCAATAAAGAAAATCACATGAATGTTTAGGTTTTTCAGTGCATATACAAGTTACTAGTCTGCTAAGTATGCAATAGCATTATGTCTAAAATAATAATGTACATATCTTAATTTAAAAATACTTTACTGCTAAAAATGTTGACAATCATCTGATCCTTCAGCAAGACATCATCTATTTGCTGGTGAAAGGTCTTATTTCAATGTTGATGACTGCTGATGTCAGCGTGGTGGTTACTAAAGTGGGGGTGACTGTGGCAATGTCTTAAAATAAGACAACACTGAAGTTTGCTGCACCAATTCACTCTTCCTTTAATGAAATATTTCTTTGCAGTATGCAACGCTGTTTGATAGAATTTTGCCTACAGGAGAACTTCTTTCAAAATTGGAGTCAATCCTTGCAGAACCTGCTGTTGTTTTATCAACTAAGTTTATATAATATTCGTAATCTTTTTTTGTCATTTCAACAATCTTCATAGTGTCTTCACCAGGAGTGCGTTCCATCTCAAGGAAACTTTTTTTTTCTTGCCTATAAGTAGCAACTCCCCATTTGTGAAAGTTTTATCATGAGATTGCAGCAATTCAGGCACATCTTCAGGCTCCACTTTTAATTCCAGTTCTCTTACTATTTTCAGCACATCTGCAGTTCCTTCTTCCACTGAAGTCTTGAACCCATCAAAATAATCCATGAGGATTGAAATCAACTTCTCCCGAATTCCTGTTAATATTTTGGCCTCCTTTAATGAATCACGGATATTCTTAATGGCTATAATGGTGATCCTTTCCAGACAATTTTCAATTGTTTTGCACAGGTCCACCAGTGGAATATTTCTCTATGGCAGATATAGCCTTATGAAATATATTTCTTAAATAATAAGACTAAAAAATTGAAATTACTTCTTGATCCTTCGGCTGCAGAATGGATGTTTTATTAGCAGGCAGGAAACAACATTAACCTTCTTGCACATCTCCACCAGAGCTCTTGGGTGACTAGGTGGACTCTCAGTGAGCAGTAATAATTTGAAAGAAATCTTTCTTTTTCCTGAGCAGTAGGTCTCAACAGTGGGCTGAAAATATTCATCCAGCACATCTTTTGTTGTCCATGTACAGGGCCCAGGCAGAATAGATTTAGTATCATTATTAAAGGCCTTGGGACTTTCAGATGGTAAATGAGCAGTGGCTTCAACTTATACTCATCAGCTGTATTAGCCCCTAACAAGAGTCAGCCTGTCCTTTAAAGTTAGGCAGTGACTTCTACTCTCTAGCTATGAAAGTCCTAGATGGCATCTTCTTTCAATAGAAACCGACTTTGTCTATTTGAAAATCTAGTTTAGCCAGCTTCATCAATGATCTTAGCTATATCTCTGGATAACTTGCGGCAGCTTCTACATCAGCACTTGCTGTTTTGTCTTGTTACAGAGATGACTTTTTCCTTAAACCTCATGAACCAACCTCTGCTAGCTCCCAACTCTTGTTCTGCAGCCTCCTCACCTCTCTCAGCCTTCATAGAATTAAAGAGAATTAGGTCCTTGCTCTGGGTTAGGCTTTGGCTAAAGAGAATATTGTGGCTGGTTTGATCTTCTGTCCAGATGACTAAAACTTTCTCCATATCAGCAATAAGCCTGTTTCACTTTCTTTTCATGTGTGTGTTCACTAGAGTAGCACTTTTAATTTCCTTCAAGGACTTTTCCTTTGCATGCACAACTTGGCTAACTGATTCAAGAAGCCTAGCTTTCTGCCTGTCTCAGCTTTTGATATGGCTCCTCACTAAGATTAATCATTTCTATAACTTCAGCACTTAGAGGCCACTGTAGTGCTATTAATTGGCCAGTTTCAACATTGTTGTATCTCAGGAAATATGATAGCCCAAGGAGAGGGAGAGAGATAGAGGAATGGCTAGTTGATGGAGCAGTCAAAACACACACTTGTTGATGAAGTTCACCATCCTAAATGTGAGCAATTCATGGCCTCCCAAAACAGTTGTAATATTAACAGCACAGATCAGCATAAGAGATATAATAATGAAAAAGTTTGAAATATTGCAAGAATTATCAAAATGTTGAACAGAGACATGAAGTGACCACATGCTTATTGGAAAAATAGCATTGGTAGACTTGCCTAACGCAGGGTCACCACAAACCTTCAATTTGTCCACAAACCTTCAATTTGTAAACAATGAATATCCTCAAAGCACAGTAAAATTAGATATGCCCATAAATAACTGAAAAACCAAGGTACAAAAGGAGAACCATGGGAAGAAAAGGGTTTTGAGTGGCAAAATTCCTGTGAAACTTCTCAATTAGAAGAAATGGCTCAGGGAAAATGTTACAATAATGAGTCTCCTTTCCATCAGAGAGTCTCAAGGTAGCCACTGTTTCATCCTATGTATTTCCCCAAAGCAGAGCTTAAGCAGAAGGTGTACATGCAGTTTATTTGTAAGTGATTTGAGAAAAGAATGAGGTATGAGAAGCGATTCAGAGATGGAAATAACCAATAGAAAAATGCATTTTGGAGTTGACCACTGCTAGGGCAAATGACGTTCAAGTTTGCATGATTTTCTGAAGACATTTATAGAAGTCATCTTGGAACTGTGCACCCAGGCAAAAGAAGGCAGAAGCTTTATCCATTGGCTCCCATCATCCACTGGCCAAGAGTTGATCTATTTCCACTCATTTCTCTGTGATTTCACTTTTGGGCTGTATGTGTATGAATGCTGCGAAGTCTGTGGGGATGTCAAATCCTAGAACCCCATGATAGGAAGCAGAAGACACTTGACTCTGTGGAAAGGTACTGCGTGGTTATACTCACAGAAAAGTGGTTAAAGCTTATATGGAACCGAGTAAGCAACTTTAGTTGGCATCAACTATGGTGCCAAGGTTTTGAAGGAGTACATGAGGTATCCAAAAAGAAACTCAGTTAAGAGAACTTGGCATCTAAGCAAGAAAGAAAGGGGAAAAAGATTAAGAATTAATTTTCAAAAAGAACTTTGTGTACACTTTCTGACCCATGAAACAAGACTGGATACAAGTATTATAGATCATAAACCTGTATACTTTCTGAGTAGAAAAGTATACTATTTTGCCAAAGAAACCAGAAGCAAGCATTGACACACACAAAAAATAATAAAAATCCTGTGACATTTTGAGAATTGAAGCAACCATAGGCTTCCATTATTCCACGTAGGAGAAGAGAAGCAGACTGAGAAAATTGTACAACTTGCATAGTGGGCATATTCTCCCAACATTATTTTCAGATGCTGCCGAAGAAGATAATGGGAAAGGAAGGAAATCCAGAGGTTCCTGGTCCCTGGAGGCCAGCTAGGGAGCTCCCCCAGAGAGAGGAACAGGATACAATCAGGGTACCTCCCACACCACGGGAAAGGGCTCTAAATTTCTGCCCGATGTGACTTCCTAATTACCATGGAGGACCAACAGCTGTATCTCATTCCCCCTCCTCCTCAATGTAATTGTATTGCAGCTATATCATCTCTATTTTAATGTTATATATTGGATGGGTGTGAGTGGGAAGAGGGCAGACAATTTATCATGCTTCCTCCACAGCTTCAGTAGCAAAAGGAGAAACATCTGGATACAATGGAGAATATATGGGGATCACCCACAGATCTTGGACTTGAGCTAATTGCAGTAACTGGATGCAATTTGGGTTATCTCCTTTGGGAAGAGATATGTGTGTGCCTTCTATGTGGGAAGAGAGAGTGAATGAATATCCAGTGACCAAATGGTAGACTGGCAGAGGCTTTCAAAGCTTACCAAATACTTTCATGCTTCTCAATATTCCCCAGCTTTCTTGGAAATTATGTGGAAATATGAAAGTAACTCTGGCCAAGGTACTGTGAGGGGAAGTAAGTCATTTTCTACCAAAGGTGGTTAGAAGACATTCCGTCCCTTCCTGTCTATCTCCCTGGACTTTGGAGGCCACAGGTTCTGTACGATGTGACATGAGTCCCCTCTTGAATGGGAACTACCCTAAGGAGTGGCCCCACCAACATCAGATTCTGATGTGATTGAGAATTAAACTTTTATTTTGTCAAACTGCTAAAATTTGAGGGCTTGTCTGTTGTATTAATTATCCTAATATACCAAGATGACTCAAACTGTAATTTTTTTTTCTTTTTTTGAGACACAGTTTTGCTCCTTCACCCATGCTGGAATGCAGTGGCATGATCTCAGCTCACTGCAACCTCTGCCTTTCAGTTTCAAGTGATTCTCCTGCCTCAGTCTCCCAAGTAGCTGGGATTACAGGTGTCCACCACCATGCCTGGGTCATTTTTGTATTTTTAGTAGAGACGTGGTTTCACCATGTTGGCCAGGCTGGTCTCGAACTCCTGACCTCATGATCCACCCGCATCGGCCTCCCAAAGTGCTGGGATTACAGACGTGAGACATGGTGCCTGGCCTGTAAATTTTTTTCATTTGGCATCTTCAAACTTTTCAATCATAGCAAAGCATCATAATTTATAATTGAAATGAGAGCTTTTGATACCTATTTATCATCTCTCCATTCTTCTATGTATCTATGTTTCAATCAGACCTTCTTTGCAGATCAAATTTCTAGTAAGTCTTGGAGTCCTGGTCAATGTTGAAACGCAGGCTAAGAAGCTGCTCATCTTTGCAGTCTCCATTCAAATGTGTTCTCATATATAATTCCCTTCTCCCCTCAGTAGAACTCCCCACTCCATCTTGGGTTTCTCACTGAACCATTTTATCTCAAATAAGAGAAATCAACTCTAGATATTTATTCAGGAAAAGTATTTACTAAAAGTTACCGGGCAGCTCTTGGGGGTCTTTTGAGGGAACAGAGAACAATTGTCCAGTCTTCACAACCAGGAGCAATGACTGAAATCACGTTGTAGAATGAGTTCAATAAAGGTATCACCTCTGCTACCATAAGTAGAGACCCCTTGGCTTCTATTGCTAACACTGACACGGTTGGGCACTTCAAGGTACTACTCTGCCGCCCTGGAACTTAGCTGGAGCTGCCACCTTCTGCACAATGCCTGATTCTTTGCCTCACTAGCTTCCTCTTCAAAATCTAGCCTGTATCTTAACTGAAAAGTAAGTCAGGAAGAGTGAGTAAATGGCTTCCCCAGAGAGGAGCAGACAGCAAATAATTGAGGAATTTCTAAAACACATGAAATATGTTCAGGGGCTGGATGGCCAAAAGAAATGACCAATTCCCAATACAACCATGGACATACTGTTACCATGTACTATAATGGGAAAGAAATAGACACGTAGTAAATATGTGTAGAATAGATGAATAGATGAAATAATGACCAGGACTGAAGTATTCAGTTATTGCTATTCACTCAGCACCATTTTAAATGACACAAGAGTGACTGGACAGATAACATGGCCATACAGCTCCCATGAGTTCAACAGAATTATTATTTCAGCCCCATCCAGTTCCATAGCAATCAAAGCCAGAGCGACAGAGAATGAGCTCCAACCGACAGGCTCAATCCCAGCCTAAAGACGAAGAAGAGGAGCTCTGAGCTTAATAGGACACTGAAGAAAACTGACTCGGCTCCCACTATCAAAGTGAAGTGGGGAATTAGAGCAATCTTCCTGACACTCCAGGCAAAAGTGGGCAGTTTGCCTGGATTATCTAGGTCACTGCTTCAGACTCTCAGATTCATTTTGCCCGTGGAGAACTGTCCTATTAGCTCCAGTTACCACAGAGTAACGAACTCAGGGTAAAACAGCCTGATTCCCAACCAACCCCTTTTAACTATGCTTAAATGTCCACAATTTTTGGTCTTACTGATCTAGGCTGGATTTAAAACAGCAACCCTTTGGAGATGGATTACAAATGCCACACACTCTTAAATTGCTATTATGTTTTTAAAGCAGATGGTGTCAAATCAAATGATAAAAAATGAGGATCCAGTTCTCTCTCAGGCTCACTTGCAGGATTCCCTCATGATTATGATGGGAATGAATCATCCGCAATGATATGTAGGTTAGTAATGCCATTATAATAAAGTATGTAATTTAGGTTAGTCTCCATTATGTCAAGAGGATTGCCACATACTCACCTCCTTCTCTGACTTCTCAGCTTTGCCCCTGTGGCTTACTCGGGGCACTGTTAATTGACACAATTAAGAGTGAAGACTGATTTACAGGACCCAGAGGAGCCTCTGGGAAAGTGAGGTTTATGTACTAAGGGGAAGGTTTTATACGCTGTACTATGGCTTCATTTCTGATACCCAAATTATTCTCTAGGACGGTGAATAAAGCTAAAATAGGAAGGAAACCAACAACCCTGTTACTGAAACAAATTTCACTCATTTTATTTCTGTTTAAATTCTACCATTCTAGCTTCTACTTTTTCTTGCGAGGTAGGAATGTGGCTTTAGACTTGCGTAGCTCTCATCCACTTTCCCATCTTCTTGTTTTTTCTTATTATTTTCTGATACTATAAATATCATAAATTACAATGCCGTATCATCAAAATTCAAAATGTTTCAGTGAATAGTTTCCCCATGCTGAGAAAGGAAACAGATACAAAAGAGTCAATAAATTTCCTTCATTATGGAAGGAAAATTAATGTTCATTTCCATTAAGTGAATTTAGCTTTTGAGACACATACAGCACTTGGCCTTCCATCTCAACTGTAGAAATTCTCATTTACCAAGCAACCACTTGATTCATCTAGCTTAACATCTTAACTAGGGAAATACGAAAAGCCTGGAATTAAGTGGTTGTTTTTCACATGCTGAGTCAGAGAACAAAAACAGGGACCCACATCTGTACTTATTTTAGTTCTATGTCTTGCATCTCTTCTTAGGAGATCAGCACTAGCAAACTGCTGCTAACTAGGATAATTACACAGTACTCTGAACAGTAAGCATAATAACGCTGTGAGTGTCCAAGAGTTTGAACAATTTGGACTGATTTTGTATGGCATATAATTTACAGTAAAGATTCAGAATGTCTTTTTTCTTTTAAGAACAGCTTTCATCATTTAGCTTTAGATCATTACACATGGAGACACGTATTCACAGTCAAATTTGATACAGATAAATCTAAACATCTGCAAAAATAGAATAATTTTATTGACATTTACCCAGTGCTATCTCGAGCCATTTCTGTTTGTGATCAGCAGAGTCAAAGAAGTTAGCTGAAGCTTCTTGAATCTAAAACTATGTCTAAAACAGGTAAACTGACATCAAGACCTGAATATAATTTTAAGAAATTAGTCAGGAAATATAAATGAGAGAGATCATCTAAAAGTATTATGTGGAAGCAAAGATATGATAAAATCTACAAAGCGATTAAATGAATAATATATTGAACCATACATAAGATGGGAGTATCATAGTGCAATACAAACAAGAAAAGTGAATTTTTAAAAAGTAGCCTTCAATAAGCTCCACTCACTTGCTCATACATTCCATCATTTAATGCACAACCTTGAGGCTGGGCATGGTGGCTCACACCTGTAATCCCAGCACTTTGGGAGGCCGAGGCAGACAGATCACAAGCTCAGGAGATCGAGACTATCCTGGCCAACATGGTGAAACCCCGTCTCTACTAAAAATACAAAAAATTAGCCAGGAGTGGTGGTGGGCACCTGTAGTCCCAGCTACTTGGGAAGCTGAGGCAGGAGAATGGCGTGAACCCAGGAGGTGGAGCTTGCAGTGAGCTGAGATCATGCCACTGCACTTCAGCCTGGGTGACAGAGTGAGACTCTGTCTCAAAAATAATAATAATAATAAATAAAAATAAATAAATTAACAACCTTTAGCTTTAGGGAGAGGAGGCAATTTGAGGAGTGATGAGACTAAGTGGCTGAACCACACACGCTTCCCTCAGGAAGCTCAAAGTTTATCTCCTAGACAAAATGTATATAAAAGGCAAAAATAGTAGCAATGGATATTTCTAGAATAAAATGGAATTTCATCTCTTTCATAATGAATTGAGATTAATTTTTCTGTAAAGTAATGATGGTTCAAGAAAACCAATTTATACAGAAAGTACAGTATGCAGATAAAGAAAATGGTAATACTATAATGCATATATTGAATTCACTGTACTATTGTCTTGAGTGAATTACAGCAACTGTTTTAATGACCTAGCCTACTTCCTAATGAAGAACCAACTAGCCAATAATTAAGGCATTCTTAAAATGAACAAGTTAAATGTTTAGTTATTGAAAAGTTATTTTTCACATTGTATTTATCATTCAAAATAGTCAACATTAACTTTAAAAGTTGATTTAAAAAATACGACTATTTCATGTTTTCTAAATTTAAAAATAAATGTTTATAATAAAGAATATCATCAGTAGCCTTAGCAATGTTTTTTTCAAAGTCATAGCAAGATTTAGAGACTTGAGGAATAAGAACTGAAGAATTGGAATGGATTGCATCATTTAATAGACATAATGGCTGGTGGTACAAGAAAAGAATGAGTTGAAAGTATTTTTAAATCTATTGCTAAATATTTCAGAAAAGGAAAAAAGCCAAAAAGAATTATGTAATAAGCACTCATGTATCCATAACTGAACTTAAAAAAAATACAGCATTTCCTAAGTTGTATATGTAATTGTAGAAAATTGTAGTAAATAATCCATGATAGCATTTTCTATAAATCAATCACTTGTTTATTTTTATTAATAAACTATTTTTAGAGAAATTTTAGATTTACATCAAAATTCACTGGAATGTACAGAGAGTTCCCCTATACTTCCCGTCTTCACTATCACACAATGGCCCCTCCATCAAAATCCCCCATCACAGTGATGCAGTATTACTCCATCTTCACACTGCTATAAAGAACTACCTGAGACTGGGTAATTAAAGAAGAAAAAGCTTTAACTGAGTTACAGTTCCACCGGCTGTACGGGAAGTGTGGCTGGAATGCCTCAGGATATTTACAATCATGGTAGAAGGTGAAGGGGAAACATAGCTGGAGCAAGAGGAAGAGAGAGATGGGGGAGGTGCTACATACTTTTAAACAGTTGGATCTCATGAGAACACTATCACAAGACTGCAAGGGGGAAGTCTGCCCCCATGATTCAACCACCTCCCACCAGGTCCCTCCCCCAACATTGGGAATTACAATTTGACAAGAGATTTGGGTGGGGACACAGAGCCAAGGCATATTTGTTAAAATTCATGAACCTACACAGACACACCATTAGCACCCAAAGTTTATCATTTACATTAGATTTTATTATTGATGTAGTACATTCTATGGATTTTCAAAAACATACAATGATTTGTATCCACCACTCTACTATCCCAAAGAATTGTTTTACTGCCCTCACTACCCCCTGTGTTTGTTCATCCCTTCTTCTGCCTAACACCTGGAAACTGCTAATCCTTTAACTGCCTTTCCCAGAATGTACTATTGTTGGAATCATGCAGCATGTAGGCTTTTCAGATTAGCTTTCACTTAGTAATGTTTCTTTAAGTTTCTTACATATCTTCTCATGACATCATAGCTCATTTCTTTATAGTGCTGAATATTATTCCATTGTCTGGATGTCTCACAGTTTACACACTCACCTGCTAAAGGGCATACTTATTGCTGATAAGTTTTGAAATATCATCTTTGGTAAGATGCCTGTCAAGATCCTTTGCCCATTTATTAGCATCAAGTTCTTTGTATATTTTATGTTACAATCCTTTTTTGGATGTGTCTTTTGCAAATATTTTCTCCCAGTTTGTGTCTTGTTTTCTCATTCTCTTGACATTGTCTCCTACAGAACAAGGTTTGAAATTATAATGTAATTCAACTTATCAATTATTTCTTTCATAGTGTGTGCTTTGGTATTGTATGTAAGAAGTCCTCACCATAGCCAAGATCATCTATAATTTTTTTCTGTTTTCTTCTAGTTTTACTGTTTTGCATTTGGGTCTATGATTCATATTAGTTTTTTTGTGTGTGAAAAGTGTAAGGTCTATGTCTAGACTCATGTGTTTGTACGTGAATGTTCAGTAATCCAAGTGTCCTTTGTTAAGACTATCTTTACTCCACTCTGTTTGTTGCCTTTACTCCACTGTCAAATATCAGTTGCATATGTTTACATGGGTCTAATTCTGGGCTCTCTATTCTGTTCCCTTAATTTATTTGTGTATTCTTTCACCAATACCATACTCTTTTGGTCACTGTAGCTTTATATTAAATTTTAATGGCAGATAGTCAATACTTCAACTTTGTTCTTCTTCAGTATTGAGTCAGCTATTGTGGGTCTTATACCTTTCTATATAAACTTAAGAATCTATTTTTTAATATCAGCAAAATAACTTCTTAAAGAATTTTCTGTGGAATTGTGTTGAATCCATAGATTAAGTTGGGAATAACTAATATCTTGAGAATATTGAGCCTTCCTATTCACGAGAATTAAATATTTTTCCATTTAGTTCTTTGATTTCTTTCATCAGAGTTTTATATTTTTCCCATATAGATTTTGCACATACTTGCTTTCTAAATTTATACCTAAGTAATTTGGGAAGGGCTAATGTAAATGGTAACTTGTTTTTAATTTCAAATTAAAATTCATTAATATATAGCTATTTATTGGTGTATAAGAAAGCTATTGACTTTGATATATTAACCATATATCCTGCAACTTTGCTATAATCATGTATTAATTAAAGATGCATTTTTGTTGTTTATTTCCATGAAGACAATTATATCATCTGTGTAAAAAGGCCATTTTATTTCTTTCTTCCCAATATGTATATCTTTTATTCTCTATTCTTGTATTATTGCATTAGCTCAGACTTCCAATGTGATGTTGAAAACAGTGGTAAGAGGTGACATCATTGCCTTGTTCCTCATCTTAGTAGGAAAGATTCACGTTTCTCCCCATTAAGTGTGATTTTAGCTGTAGGTTTTTGTAGACGATCGTTATCAACTTAACAAAGTGGAACTCTGTTTTTTAGCTTGCTCAGAGTATTTATCATAAATGGGTGTTGAATTTTGTCAAATCTTTTTTTTTTTCATCTATTGATATGATCATGTGATTCTTTTCAATTTAGCCTGTCAATGTGATGGATTACATTAATTGATTTTTGAATGTTGGGCCAGCCTTGCATACCTGAGATAAATTCCATTTGGTCATGATGAACAATTATTTTTAAACATGTTGGATTTGATTTGATAACATTTTGTTAGGAATTTTTGCATCTGTGTTCATGACAAACATTGGTCTACAGAATTTTTATATATATAATATATATAATTATATGCTGTTTTGTGTGTGTGTGTGTATATACATAATCTGCCGATAAATGTGTAATCTGTAGACCAATGTTTCCCATAGATATATATATACACACACATACATATTATATATACACACACACACATATATACACACATACATATACACACACACACATACACACGCACACACATATATACACACACACGTATATAATTAGGGTAACCTGCCCTTATAGAATTAGTTAGAAAATATTCCCTCCAATTTCATCTTCTGAAAGAGATGTAGAGAATTGCTATAATCTCTTCATTTAATGTCTGGTAGAATCCGCTAGCTAGGGTAACCTGCCCTTATAGAATGAGTTAGAAAATATTCCCTCCAATTTGATCTTCTGAAAGAGATGTAGAGAATTGCTATAATCTCTTCATTTAATGTCTGGTAGAATCCACTAGCTGAGCTCATCTGGTCTTGACCTTTCTGTTTTGGAAGATTTTTAGTTATTGATTAAATTTTCTCCATAGATATAGGCCTAAACAGATTGTCTATTTCTTCTTGTGTGTATTAATCTGTTCTCGCACTGCTAATAAAGACATACTGGAGACTGGGTAATTCAAAAAGAAAAGAGGTTTAATTGACTCACAGATTATGATTGATCTGTGATCACTCATGACGGGGGAAAACTCACAATCATGGCAGAAGTTGAGGGAGGAGCAAAGTCACCTCTTACATGGTAGCAGGCAAGAGAGCTTGTGCAGGGGGACTCTCATTTATAAAACTATCAGATCTTGTGAGACTTATTCCCGACCATGAAAACAGCATGAAGGAAACTGTCCCCATGATTCAATTATCTCCACCTGACCCCACCCTTGACATGTGGAGATGATTATAATTCAAGGTGAGATTTGAGTGGGGACACAGCCAAACCATATTAGTTTCTTTCTAGGAAGTTGTCCATTCTATCTAGGTTGCTGTATTTGTGGTCTTAGTGTTGGTAAATAACATTTCTTTATTATCCTTTTCATGTCCGTGATATCTGTAGTGATATTCCTGGTTTTACTTCTGATATTGGTAATATGTATTCTCTCCTTTTTTCTTAGTTAGCCTGGCTAGACGTTTCTCAATTTTATTGATCTTTTCAAAACCAATATTTGGTTTTATTTTCTCTACTGATTTCCTGCTCTTATTTATTTTATTCTGCTTGCTTTGGACAAAATTTATTTTTCTTTTTCTAGTTTCCAAAAACAAAAGCTTAGAGTACTGATTTTACATATTTCTTTTCTTCTAATATCCACATTCAATGCTGTAAGTTTCCCTCTAAGCACTGCGTCCCCCAACATTTGAGATTTTGCTGTGGCCCAAAAATTTTGATATGTTGTATTTTTATTTTCATTTCTTTCATAATACTTTAAAATTTCTCTTGAGATTTCTTCTTTGACCCATGTGTTGTTTAGAAGTGTGTTGTTTAATCTCCATGTGTTTTGGGATTTTTCAGCTATCTTTCTGTCGTTTATTTCTAGCTTAATTCCATTGTAGTCTGAGAGTAGATGTTGTATGGTTTCTATTCTTTTACATTTAAGATACGTTTTATGATCCAGAATGTAACCCATCTTAGTGAATATTTTATGTGAGTTTGAGAAGATTGTGTATTCTACTGTTTTAATGAAGCAGTCTTTATATGTCAATTTTATTCAATTAATCAATGGTGGTGTTCAATTCATCTGTTTTCTTACTGCTTTCTGTCTGTTGGGTCAGTCCATTTCTGATAAAGGAATGTTAAAGTCTCCAGATGTAAAGTACATTCTGTTTCTCCTTGCAGCTGTATTCTTGCCTCCTGTATTCTTGATGCTCTCTTGTTAGATGCATACATATTAAGAATTATTACATCTTGATGGAATATTGACATCTTTATTATTGTGTCATGCCCTTATTTTTCTCTAATAACTATCTAGCTTTGAAGTATACTGCATCTGCAATTAGTAAAGCTACTCCTTCTTTCTTTTGAAAAAGAAAAGCATGATGTATTATTCTCCATTACTTTTAATCTGTATATGTCTTTATATTTAAAGTGGGTTTCTTGTAGATAACATTTATTTGAATCTTACTTTTGACTTGCTTTTACAATTTCTATCTTTTAGTTGTATTAATACCTCCCATGTTTGTTACTGTTTTATTTATTGCTTTTTTCTTTCTTCCTATTTTTGTCTTCTACTTTTCTGCCTTTTATGGTTTTAATTGAGCATTTTATATATTTCCATTTTCCCTCCTTTCCTAGCATACATGTTATATTTCTTTTTAACCTTTTATAATAGTTGCCCCTAGAGTTTGCAATATACTTTTTTTTTAACCTTTTATAGTAGTTGCCCCTAGAGTATGCAATATACATTTACGACAAATCCAAGTTCACTTTCAAATAGTACTATATCACTGTGAGGGTAGTGCAAGTATCTTATAATAATAAAATAGTTCTAATTGTTTCCTCTTGGCTTTGGAACAATGCTGTTATTCATTTCACCTATGCACAAGGATATACCTATAGGTACATAACTAAATACATTGTTGCTGTTGTTATTTTGAGCAAACTGTTGTCTTAAGATCAACTATGAATAAGAAAAATACATTTTTGGCTGGGCACGGTGGCTCATGCCTGTATTCCCAGCACTTTGGGAGGCCGAGGCAGGTGGATCACTTGAGGTCAGGAGTTCTAGACCAGCCTGACCAACTTGGTGAAACCCTGCCTCTACTAAAAATATACCAAATTAGCCAGATGTGGTGGTACACACCTGTAATCCAGCTACTTGGGAGGCTGAGGCAAGAGAATCACTTGAACCCAGGAGGTGGAGGTTGCAGTGAGTGGAGATCATGCCATTGCACTACAGCCTGGGCAACAAGAGTGAAACTCCATCTTAAACAACAACAAAAAAAGAAAACCACATTTTGATTTTACCGTCACTTATTCCTTTTCTGATTATCTTCTTTTCTTTAAGTAGATCTTAGTTCTATATTCTCTTCTCTATATTACTCACCTCCTCTCTAAAGAACTTCTTTAACATTCTTTGCAAGACAGGTCTTCTGGTGAAAATTCTCCCAATTTTTGTTTACCTGAGAAAGTATTTGTTTTTCCTTCACCACTGAAGGATAATTTGACAAGTAGAGAATCCTAGGTTTATTTTTCTTTTTATCTCAATACTTTAAATATTTTACTTCACTCTAGGTAGAGTGTATAGCTGTCATTTTTTATGTGTATTTCATTTTGGGGATTTATTTTGTTTGGTGTTTTCTGAGCTTCCTTGACCTGTAGTTTGATATTTCACATTAATTTGGAGAAATTATCAGTCATTACTGCTTAATATATTAATTCTGCGTCTTTTCTTCTTTTCCTTATGATGTTCTTATTACACATGTCACACATTTTGGAATTGTTTCATTGTTCTTAAATATTGTGTTCTGTTTTTTCTTCATCTCTCCTTTCAAATGACCCTATTTCCATTTTACATAAACCTGTTAGAATGGTTAAAATAAAAAATACTGACAACACCAAGGGCTAACGAGGATATAGAATGACTGGAACAATTATAAATTGCTGATGTAAATGCAAAATTGTATAGCCACTCTGAAAAGTGGTTTGGCAGTTTCTGAACACATTAAATAAACATTAAACATATACTTAATGTACGGCCTACCAATGCTATGCTTAGGTATTTACATTACAGAAATGATGATATGGTTTGCGCTGTGTCCTTGCCCAAATCTCATGTGGAAATGTAATCCCCAATATTGGGGAAAGGACCTGGTGGGCAGTAATTAGATCCTGGGGGCAGATTTCCCCCTTGCTGTCCTCATGATAGTGAGTGAGTTATCATGAAATCTATTTGTTTTAAAGTGTGTAGTACTTCCCCGTTCACTCTCTCTTCGTTCTGCTCTCCCATGTGAATGAGGTACTTGCTTCCCCTTTGCCCTTCTGCCATGATTGTAAGTTTTCCAAGGCCTCCCAGCCATGCTTCCTGTATAGCCTGTCAGTTAAACCTCTTTTCTTCATAAAGTACTCAGTCTCAGGTAGTTCTTTATAGCTCTATGAGAACGAACTAATACAAACAAGAGCCTATGTTTCCACAAAACTTGCACATAAAAGTTTACAGAAGCTCTATTCATAGTAGCCTCAAATTAGAAATAACCCAAATATCCTTCAGCGGATGAATAGATAAACAATTGTGGTACATCCATACAATGGAATGCTATTCAGCATCAGGAAATAATGAAGTTGTATTCAAAGGCATTAAGCTATGTGAAAAAAGGAAAGTCTCAAAAGGGGACATACTATTTGAATCCATTTACATAACATTCTGCAAAAGACACATGTAGAGCGATGCAGACTGGATCAGCATTGTCATGAGTGAGGGGGATGTGGAAGGAAGAGTTAGACTATGAAGAAAAAGCAGGAGCATAAAAAAGGTATTTTAGCAGAAAGGAGGAAGCGATGATGCAACTATTCTGTTTTCTTGTTATAGGGTTTACTTGAATCTCTACCTGTGGTAAAATTCATAGAGCTGTACATACAGAATATTTCTTTGTGCTTATTTCAAGCAAAACAAACAAGAAACAAAGCAAAACAAAAACCCATGTGTCCATTCTGAAATTTACTGTCAAAACATTGATCCAAAAATATAAAAATCCCTGGGTACTGAAAAGAAAGTTTGAAATATGATGGTTTATGTAGAGGAAGTCGCTGACTCTGTTGATGAAATAACAGCTTTATGCAGGGCAGGTGGTGGTTTCTAATACTTCACTTTCAACAAAATTATAGTAGGACCTAATTCTGTTATCAGTTAATTTGTGATTTAAAAAATTTTGGCGATTGATCTGTATGTGCTTTTTATATGTAACTAAGGGAGTTCAACTAATTAACAGCTACAGGGAGATTTCTTTCATTTCCATCTGCTTATTTGTGTGAACAAAGTTTTTCAGCATTTACATTTATAAAAATGAAAAAGAATTCTATTCCACGTAGAAACAGAATTGATGGTAACCCTGGCTCAATTAGAACACCTGCTGTTGTTTGTTGATGTCTTTTCATACCTATCTGAAATTTGTTTCTTTATTTCCTTCATCTGGCATATCCTATTTCCTCAGTTATTTTCTCAGTTCTTTTGTCTACTGAGGTTTAAAACTGTGGCACCAATAAGAAGATCAGAAGTTTTAATTATGTTCACAGAGCTTAGCAGTTGTAGTGCTGCTGTGGGTTGGATTGTATCCATGTTCCAAAAAATATATGGGAGTCCTAATGTCTAACACCTTAAAATGTGGCCTTATGTGGAGGTAGGCTGTTTATGGAAATAATCAAGTTAAAAATGACCATTTTATTATGACCATCCTAGCAGATGTAAAGTACTATTTCACTGTGGCTTTGATCTGCATTTCCCTGATGAATATAATGATGTTGAACATCTTTGCATGTGCTTCTTGACCATTTGTATATTTTCTTTGGATAAATGATTATTCAGATTCTTTGCCATTTTTTATTTGTGTCTTTCTGTTGTTGATTTGTTAGTATTCATTATATATTCTGGATTCTAGACCTTTATAAGATGTATAATTTGCAAACAGTTTCTTCTTTCCTTTGGATTGTCTTTTCACTCTTGCTCAAGGTTTCTTCTTAATGATCAGAATAAGTTATAACTTGCAACATATTAGATGAACCTGCATTATTTATTTAAGATGAATTTTCTTTAGCATCTATTATGTTCCAATCACTGTGGTAGGTGCTGGGGAGTAGATAATAGAGATATAAAAAGAAATAATCAGACACATAGTTAACCACTGACCTTTCATAGCTCATAATCTAATAAAGAAGATAAAAAAATGTAAAAAGACCATTAAGATACATTTTGATAAAAGGAAGCACACGTAGAAGGTACACCAGAACGTAAATTGGGAAAGTCAAGGAAGGCATCACTGTGGAGGGGGCATGCAACGGTAGACAAAGAGCAGAGAACCAAGTTGACCATGGTACACTGGAAAGTAAGAACAGCATGTGCAAAGAGACATATGAGACCATGGTGCATTTAAAGAATTGTTAGTTGTTTAAGGGGAGGCTATGGGAGAAGGCTCTGGTTAGGCAAGAAAGAACTAGATTACAAAAGATGTTGTATGTTAATCTAAAAAGATTAGACCTGGTCTCTAATGAAGCCTCGGGAGGATTTTAAGTAACAAGTGCCACAGAATAAGATACACATTTTAGAAAGACTATAATCTGACTTCAGAGAGTGAACTGAGGAATGATAAGACTGCAGATAAAAACATTGGTTACGGATTAAAAATGATGAGAGATGACGATAACCAAGATAAGGTAGCGGCAGTCAGTACTGTCCTCAGGTCCAGCCAGCAGCCCCAGCTCTTCACATCTCACCATGATTAAAAACACTGTCCCTGTAACAACTGATAGGACCATATGTGACCTGACCTGTGCACATCTCTAAGCTCACTACGCTCCAGGCACCCTTGCCTCCTTGCCTTTTTCTGAACACTTCAAGCCAGCTCCTGTCTCTGGATTGCTCTTCCTTCAGGTATCTGTGTGATTTATGGCTATAGTTTCTTGATGTTTCAACCCAGATATGACTGTACAATAGAAAATTTTGTTGACCAACTTATGTAAGAAAGCACTCCCTTCATCCTCTATTTCCTGCTTTCCTCTTCCCACAGAACTTGTCCTCTCACATAATAGTTGGTTGTTAGCCATCTCACTCCAACACACTGACTGATCCATGAGAGTAATGCTCAAAATATATTCATCGAATGAATAAATATAGGAATACAACATTTTGGAAAGAAGAGGATAGGTCTACTTTTGATTAAGTCAAATTACATATAAGCATTCCATTTTTTTTATGGATCTCAGGAGAGAACTAACTGGATGCAGATTGAGAAGACATTAAATTAAATTGAGAAGACATTAAAATAGGTGACAGTGAAGCCACAAATTTTGATACATAATACATGGTGGGTCATTGATTAAACTATATGCTCAAAATTTGTAGAACTTGCAATTGATCTAAAAAGTATGATTCTCATTATGGGCACAGCTATAGCTAATGAATGTGTTCATTAAGAGCACAGAGGCTATAAAACCTTAAAGGACAGAGCTGCTTTGGGGGTCATTCAGATCAAACCTTACAAAATGTTTATATTTTTAAATTTCTAGTTGGAGTGAGAGAATGTAATAGAAATTCAAAATTCTCAAGAATTTTAAACAAGTTCTCTCATCTTGCTCCACCTTCCAAATTAAAAAAAAAAAAGAGACAGAGATGTTTATTTTATTTAATTAATTTATTTACTGTTTTGAGATAGAGTCTGACTCTCTTACCTAGGTTGGAGTGCAGTGGCACAATCTTGGCTCACTGCAACCTCTGCCTCCTGGGTTTAAGCGATTTTCCTGCCTCAGCCTCCCGAGTGGCTAAGATTACAGGTGTGTGCCTTCACTCCCATGTAATTTTTTTATTTTTAGTAGAAATGGGGTTTTGCCATGCTGGCCAGGCTGTTTTCAAACTCCTGGCCTCAAGTGATCCTCCCACCTTGGTCTCTCAAAGTGTTGGGATTACAGGCATGAGCCACTATGCCCAGCACATTTTTTTTTTTTTTTTTTTTTTTTAAGGAAGAATTGGTGGACCTCATACCTCGGAGATTTTAATCTGTGCAATTGTGACAGAATACTGAGTAGATCTTTTCTTGTAATGATTTGCTTTTCTCTTGATTTCTGAATTAGTGAATAAGATTCAAATATTAACACAAAGAGGAGATGATTACTCCCACATTCTAAACAGAGTCAACACTGAAAGACACAGATAGTGCCCTTGGATTTAAACACAGGCAGTCAAAATTATTCCATGTTTCCGAGTATATCCCCCATTAATCTCTTCTAACAAAACATACAAAAAAGATGAAGATTCGAGGGTATCTATGGGAATGGTGGCTTGTTGGCTTTAGAGAAAGAGTTCCACGGCTTTTCTCTCCTTTCTTGTTCGGTAGTAGAATGAGGATCTGTTTTTGTCTTCTCTTTACAGTCAAGTAAGAAGGGTTCAAAGAAAGACCAGCATCTCATTACTGATTGACCATTCACTTAGGAGAGACTTCTGAGATGCCTCCTGCTCTTTTTAGCGGAGGATGGGATGCAGGTGATGACCCAGCAGAGAAAAGAAGCCACACCTACTAGTGTTGTGTAGTGAGGTTGAGAGATTTCCTGTGTGTTAAGGAAACATAGAAGAAAGAAGCCAGCCTTGAGCAGCCAAATCAAAACTGGCTTCTTTTTTCTATGTTTACTTAACACACCTGGACAAAGAAGGATTCCCAGAAATATGGGAATTCCTTCTATGTTTACTTCATAAAACCTGGACAAAGAGGGAATCCCAGAAATATGTGACTGTACAATATCTGGCAAGAAAAGTTGGCTGAGGGTATACTGCTGAATGTCAAGCACGAAAAGTTTTCCTACTGGCCCATCACTATAGCAGTCTACAAGGTGATCTAAGATTGCTCACAGTGTAAAAGTGTTCCTATTTCTCCACATCCTCTCCAGCACCTGTTGTTTCCTGACTTTTTAATGATTGCCATTCTAACTGGTGTGAGATGGTATCTCATTGTGGTTTTGATTTGCATTTCTCTGATAGCCAGTGATGATGAGCATTTTTTCATGTGTCTGTTGGCTGTATGAATGTCTTCTTTTGAGAAATGTCTGTTCATATCCTTTGCCCACTTTTTGATGGGGTTGTTTTTTTCTTGTAAATTTGTTTGAGTTCTTTGTAGGTTCTGGATATTAGCCCTTTGTCAGATGAGTAGATTGCAAAAACTGTTGGTGGGATTGTAAACTAGTTCAACCATTATGGAAAACAGTATGGCGATTCCTCAAGGATCTAGAACTAGATGTACCATATGACCCAGCCATCCCATTACTGGGGATATACCCAAAGGATTATAAATCATGCTACTATAAAGACACATGCACACGTATGTTTATTGCGGCACTATTCACAATAGCAAAGACTTGGAATCAACCCAAATGTCCATCAGTGACAGACTGGATTAAGAAAATGTGGCACATATACACCATGGAATACTATGCAGCCATAAAAAAGGATGAGTTTGTGTCCTTTGTAGGGACATGGATGCAGCTGGAAACCATCATTCTTAGCAAACTATCACAAGAACAGAAAACCAAACACCGCATGTTCTCACTCATAGGTGGGAACTGAACAATGAGATCACTTGGACTCAAGAAGGGGAACATCACACACCGGGGCTTATCATGGGGAGGGGGGAGGGGGGAGGGATTGCATTGGGAGTTATACCTGATGTAAATGACGAGTTGATGGGTGCTGACGAGTTGATGGGTGCAGCACAGCAACATGACACAAGTATACATATGTAACAAACCTGCACGTTATGCACATGTACCCTAGAACTTAAAGTATAATAATAATAAAATAAATAAAAAATAAAAAATAAAAAAAAGATTGCTCACAGGCCCCGGAAGACAGTCATGCTCTGAATATCTGTGACACAGGCCTCAGGACATAACCAGAGTCTGAATTCCTATGACATAGGCCCTCTGGTGTGCCCAGAGGCTGCATACTTGTGTTTTTGACCGCTTGAAGAAGACCATGGCAGCACTTGTTAATGGAAAGATAATCTGATGTTTTTATTAATATTATCTTTTTCCTACAACAATATAAAGAGTAAGGAACACAGAAAAGAGAAAGAAGGGGGGTTATAGAAGAGGCCACCCCTCTCCCTACTGCTGATTTTCAGCTGAAACTTGGCTAGCAAAAGTGGGAAGAGTGAGCATTAATTTGATAAGAGGAAGTTGAGCAGACGGAAACAGCTCCTTTGTTAACTACAGAAAGGGACGGAAAAGCTATGGTGGTTGGGTGAGATGTGTTAGAGGCAGTAGAGTAGATTTCCGCAAGCATGGTTGAAAGTAATAATGGGGGAAAAACATTTTAATTTTATATCCAATTACATAGGTTTTACAAATATTGCCTTATTGAGTTTTTGTTGGTTTGCTATCTATGTATCTATCTACACATATATATGCGCACACACACACACACATACATACATATACATATGTGTGTGTGTGTGTGTGTATCGGAAGCTCTTCATTTAGCATGAAAAATATCCACTCGAATTTCATGCAGTACAGGTCTCCTGGTAACAAATTCTTGTAGCTTTTTAATGAAAGTGTCTTTAGTTTTGCCTTCATTCTTGAGAGACATTCTCACCCTAAAGATGGTGTTTCGCTAGCTTCAGGACTCCACTGTTTTGATGAGAAATCAGAGACCATTTGATCTTCCTTCTTTGTAATGATTTGCTTTTCTCTTTATTTCTTTAGGACTTTCTCTCTATTTTGGTGTGGTTTCCTTTGCATTTATCCTCTTTGGGCTTTGCTGAATTTTGAATATTTACATTTATATCTTTTAACATACCTAGACCAAAAACACCAATACACTTTCCAGTCAAACATTGCCTCGTGTTGAGACTTAAATATTTGTTCTTTGGAGAGCCCTTGAAAATATCTGTGAGTGTTCTTACTTTTAAAACACAAGCTATCGTGTTTTAAATGTAAGAAATTCAAATTTTTAAAATACAAGCTATCTTGTTTTAAAAGTAAGAAATTCAATCAAGAGGGCAGGATAAATATAAGGTCTCTGATACTACTTGATATTCAACCCTTTTCCAACCCAAGGTTTATGGTAAAATGGTTTGCAAAGAAATGCCTTTATTGTTAAGAATGTAAATAATACTCTGTCATGTACATGACCTTTTTTCTCGAAAAATGAATAACCACTGATGAAAGGTAAATATATACCTTAGACAATAAAAAATAGCCTAGTTTGCTCTGCTCTGAAATACTTTGAAATTTACATCCATAGCAATTTGGGAAAGGGCTTATTTAGAATCATAAAATTTTAATGGGAAGGGAAGTTGAATGTCACTCTACTCAATTTTAGAGATGAGAAAATTTTGACCAAAGTCACATCAAGCATTAATTATTCCATTCCATAAACACTGGCTGAGCTTCAGTTATGTGCCAGATACATGTTGTATATATGGTAGATCTTAAGTACATTTAAAGGGTGAAAAATGAATTCACAGGCTAATATACAGAGACAGGCTAATAATTTAGATGTGTAGGTATCTAGTTCAGTGCTTGCTTCAGAATGAAAAATGGCTAAGCCAAACGAATGGGTATTATAGTCTGGAGAACAATAAAATTTATTTATTTTTTCAATTATAAGGAAGAGGGAAATAAAAACCCAAATCCCCCCATGGAATGCTATCAAGTAGAACCTGATTTGCTTTTATCATCTCAGCTAAACCTTAGTATCTCCTTTTGAGAGCACTACAGAAAAAAGGCAATCAGTGGCTTTTAGTGACTACTTCTAGGGTTTCAAATATCTCTGGTTCAAGAAAAGCAGTTATTTCCTCCCATGTAATCACTTATTATGATTTTTTAAAAATTCTGGAGGCTTGCATTACTGGATTTCATAAAACTATTCAGGATACTAATTATTGTTTTTAAAATGTTGGATAAATGGAAAATACATATTCTACTACACCACAAGTAGTACTTTTTGCCATAGGACAAATGAAAGGTATTAATTTGAGTTTCATGACAAAGTCACAAAAGCAGTAGAAGTGAACTTTGCATAGTGTGTTCTGCAACTCTATTTGAAAGGTAACGTAAGTTCAAGAGACCAACAAGTCTAAACTAAAAATGTTCCCTAATACTCCTACCTCGAATATTTACACAAAGTTATTGAAATCTAAGTAATTGTGAATGATAAAACTTTTTAATGTAAGGTGATCAGTTCATATTTTCATTAATATTTGTCCAAAGAGACCTAAGATTCTTTTATTATTTTGGTATAGTTTATGGCTATGACAAATAAGAAGACTTTTACTCAAAGTTAATAGAACAATGAAACCGCCATGGAGCGGAGGCAGTTTTACTAGAGAAAGAAAGCAAAGAAAGTCATATTGCATTCTCCAAAGTCGAAAGCAAAGAAAGTCATATTGCATTCTCCAAAGTCAAAAGTATGAATTTTACTTTATTCTTTCAGTACCTCAACCCATATTTATTTATCTCTATTTGTAAAATATCATGCAAGGTGCTATGGGGAATAAAATGATTCAAAGATAGATATTTCCTTAAAGATATTTAGAGATTAAGAGCAAAGATTGAAAATATATGTAAACAATGAAAACATAAGTATACTTGGGGCTCCACTGCTGCATAAGCAGCAATCAATTCACAGTAAGAGAAGTGTTAGGGTGCAGCCACTGGGTGTCATTTCCTGAGCACATAATGGGCTTCCTAGGAGCTATAACACTTTTTTTTTTTTTTGAGATGGAGTCTCGCTCTGTCGCCCAGGCTAGAGTGCAGTGGCGCGATTTCCGCTCACTGCAAGCTCCACCTCCCAGGTTCACGTCATTCTCCTGCCTCAGCCTCCCGCGTAGCTGGGACTACAGGCTCCCACCACTACGCCCGGCTAATATTTTGTATTTTCGGTAGAGACGGGGTTTCACCGTGTTAGCCAGGATGGTCTCGATCTCCTGACCTCGTGATCCGCCCACCTTGGCCTCCTAAAGTGCTGGGATTACAAGCGTGAGCCACCGCGCCCGGCCTAACACTTTTAAGTTAAGGTAATTTTGGGTGGGGGTTACCATTTTCTTAAAAAAGAGAGCCTTTGTACAAGAATAAATTTAATAAAGATGATATTAACATTGTTTGACAGCAATTCATTCAGGTAAGTAAGAAGGTATATGACCTACCCTACTGAGGACTGGTTGCTTTTCAGAGCAACCATGGGCCAATTATGGGGCAGGCCTAAGAGAAGTCACCAGCGGCCTTCACTCAAACCTGGAATGGGATAATGGAAGAGGGCTCTGTAATGAGAGTCCCATGCTAGACTTCCTTGGCTCTCAAGGTGCATTTGGATCTCTGGAATAGCAATTTTCTAGAAGGAAGCTCTTGTAGAATCCAAAGATCCTTGACTTTTCTATGTCATCTCCTCTGTGTGTTTTTTTTTTTTTTCTCTACTTAGTGAAGATATTATATTAGCATGGTATGGACTGAAAATAGATTCTTGATTAAACAAGGATTCCAGATTACCTCAGAGCAGGTTCAATATGAGCCGTTCTCAGGAACTTGCTTGAGTTTGAGAATGACCATCATCTTCCCTACTTCAAAGAGAAAAATAAACAAACATACACACACACACACACACACACACACACACACACACACACACACACACACCAGTCTCTTGGCATTCTGAAACAGACCAAATCACTGATTTGTACCAGGAGTTTCAGCAGACTATATGGGTACCATTCTTGCTCTGGACATTTTTGATCCCTGAGCATCAAAGTCTCTGGGAAACCATCTAGACCAAATTAGAAACATAACCAGGAATTCATTTATTACTTTATGTCTGCTTTTAATCACTTCCTCTATTTTACAAGTGTTTACTCGGTGGTACTTCTCAGAGAGGTTAGCCCATAAGCTGACTTTTGTAGTATGTGCAAAAGGCAACTAGAGTTTATGATGAGGAATTTAATACAGGGGATGGACATGTGCAGGGGTGTGATAAGTTTGAGATGACACAAGTAATTCGATATGTTTTAGACCACAGTGAGAGAGAGGGTGCAATAGCAACACCAAGCTATGATGGGCTTTATCTACTCTATATTAGAGTGGGGCTTTCTCCTAAAAGTTAGAGACTCATTGGAAGATACTATCAGGAGAGAGGTATGAACAATCTTCCATTTTATAAAGAATCCCTCTAGAAAATTTCTAATAACAATTGGCAGTCTATCCTTTTGAATGAATTAATGAATGATGAGGGCTGTATCTGAGTCAGTGACAGATGAAGAAGAGAAGCAATTCTAGAGATAACAAAATTATATACTCTATAAAACTTGGAAAATAATTGAAGTGAGGGTTGAAAAACAGAGAAATCAAGTATTCCTATGAGAAAACAAAAGAAGCAAAACATAAGACAAAACCCTGGGTTTCATGTAAGGCTTTCCAAACATAGTCACCCACATGGACAAGACTATATTTTGAATACACATATGCTGATGCTATCTATCCATAATTGGCATTTATTGAAGCTACAGGGGAAAAGCGGGTACTGTGAGACCTATTTAATATAGCCTAGATAGCCCTCCTACAACTTCTTGGGTGGATTTTCCATTTAAATTGTGTCCTCAAAATTTCTAGCAAAATTGGCTTTATTGTCCTAGCAAAAACAGCTGCTTTGATTCAAACCGTTCATATATAAAAAGCCGCAACACAAGCTTAGTAATAGCGTCAACTTTTTTAAAGCCACAAGCAACCCACAAATGATAAAACAAGATTCTTGGTCTATTTTTAACATTTGTTTTAATATCAATAGCAACACATTTTGAAATGAATAATATTCATTTTTTCCTACGTTATTTTCAAATGCAAATTTCTAAAAACATTCTGAGGAAAGCCTTTGGAATCTTTCAACTTAATAAACTCCAGCTGCCTTAAAGAAAAGTGATTTACTCTTATACTATTTGTTTGAACCTCTTCTGATTTGAGATGTAATTGAATTGGTCCAGAGTTATATTACAGGAGAAAAACTCTAAGAGGATTTGAGGAAGGAGAATGTAATGTTTAAAATGACATTTCAGTTAACATGAAGGATAGCCATATAGATTTTGAAACTGTCACAGCATTGAACTCTGAACAAGTAATCCCACAGTATATATTTGCAAACCTGAAAAAACTGTACTGTAATTTTTAGTTTTGGAAGAGATGGGAAAGGAGTACGTTCAGTTATCCTTCAAACTATTTTTAAGCATTATAACTAGATAGATCGAATGTTGTATTTCTATATTCCATGTGGCCAACTTTCATCTATTGACATTGCAAAGTATGCTAAGCTTGTATGTAAAGTAATTTCAACCCATGTTTAGTTGAATAGAAATTTATTATTCACTAACAGATTACCAGGCCCTCATATCATCTTCCCTGTACACTTTGTTCATATTTTGCATTATAAAAAAACTTTTTATTTTGAAATAATTTTAGATTTATAGAAAAGTTCCAAAAATAATGAAAGGAGATTCTTTATATCCCTCAAGCTGCTTCACTTAATGTTAACCTTTTATATAACCATAATATAATTATCAAGAAAAATAAATTAACATTGATACATTATTAACTAAAGTACAAACCTTATTCAATTTCTACCAACTTTTCCACAAATGTTATTTTACTGTTCCATTATGCCATATTGTATTTGGTTATAAACATCATCAAGATATGTCAACATCATGTACCCCCTGATATAATGCACTGATAAGGACACTCTATCAGTTTGTTTTCACACTGCTATAAAGAACTGCCTGAGACTGGGTAATTTATGAAGAAAAGACATTTAACTGACTCACAGTTCCATATGGCTGGAGGGCCCTCAGGAAACTCATGATCATGGCAGAAGAGGAAGGGGAAGCAAATACCTTCTTTACATGGTGGCAGGAAAGAGAAGAGTGAGGAGCAAAGGAGGAAGAGCCCTTTATAAAACCACCAGATCTCATGAGAACTCACTCACTATTACAAGAACAGCAAGGGGAAACTGCCCCCATGATACAATTGCCTCCCACCAGGTGTCTCCCTAGACCTGTGGGGATCTTGGGGATTACAATTCAAAATGAGATTTGGGTGGGGACACAGTTAAACCATATCATTCCACCCCAGCACCTCCCAAATCTCAGGTCTTCACGTTTCAAAACACAATCGTGCCTTTACAACAGTCCCACAGATTCTTAACTAATTCCAACACCAACCCAAAAGTCCCTGTCCAAAGTCTCATCTGAGACAAGGCAAATCCCTCTATCTAGGAGCCTGTAAAATCAAAAACAAGTTAGTTACTTCCAAGATACAATGCGGACACAGGCATTGGGTAAATACACCCATTCCAAATGGGAGAAATTAGCCAGAACAAAAAGGCTATAGGCCCCATGCAAGTCAGAAATCCAGCTGGGCAGCCATTAAATCTTAAAGCTTCTAAATAATCTTCTTTGACTCCATGTCTCATATCTAGGTAACGCTGATGCAAGAGGTGGGCTCCCATGGTCATGGGGAGCTCTGCCTTGTGGCTTTGCAGGGTACAGCCTCTCTCCTGGCTGCTTTTATGGGTTAACATTTTGTATCTGTGGTTTTTATAGGCACATGGTGCAAGCCGTAGGTGGATCTACCATGCTGGGGTCTGTAGGATGGTGGCCCTTTTCTCACAGCTCCACTAGGCAGTGTCCCAGTGGGGACTCTGTGTTGGGGCTCCAACCCCACATTTCCCTTCTGCACTGCCCTAGCAGAGGTTCTCTATGAGGGCTCTGCCCCTGCAGCAAACTTCTTCCTGGACATCCAGGTATTTCCATATATCCTCTGAAATCTAGATAGATGTTCCCAAACCTCAATTCTTGACTTCTGTTCATCTGCAGGCCCAACACTATGTGAAAGCCACCAAGGTTTGGGGCTTGCACCCTCTGAAGCAATGGCCTGAGCTATATGTTGGCCCCTTTTGCCACAGTTAGGATAAAGGGCACCAAGTCCAGAGACTACACAAATTAGCAAGGCCAGGGGACCCAGCCCACAAAACCAATTTTTCCTCCTAGGCCTCTGGGCCTGTGATGGGAGAGGCTGTCATGAAGACCTCTAACATGTCCTGGAGACATTTTCCCTATTCTCTTGGGAATTAACATTTGGCTCCTCATTACTTGTGCAGATTTCTGCAGTTGGCTTGAATTTTTCCCCAGAAAATGGGTTTCTCTTTTCTACTATATTGTCAGGCTGAACATTCTCCAAACCTTTATGCTCTTCTTCCTTTTCAAACATAAATTCCAATTTCAGGTAATCTCTCTGAAGTTCAAAGTTCCACAGATCTCTAGGGCAGGGACGAAATGCCGCCGGTCTCTTTGCTAAAGCATAGCAAATGTGACCTTTGCTCCAGTTCCCAATAAGTTCCTCATCTCCATTTAAGACCACTTCAGCCTGGACTTCATTGACCATACCACTATCAGCATTTTGGTTAAAGTCATTGGACAAGTCTATAGGAAGTCCTAAACTTTCTCACATCTTCCTGTCTTCTTCTGAGCCCTCCAAGCTGTTCTAACCTCTGCCTGCTACCCAATTCCAAAGTCACTTCCACATTTTGCGGACTCTTTATCCAATACCCCACTCTCTACAGTACCAGTTTACTGTATCGGTCCACTTTAACACTGCTATAAAAATCTGCCAGAGACTGTATAATTTATAATGAAAAGAGGTTTAATTTATTCACAGTTCCACATGGGTGGGGAGGCCACGGGGAACTTACAATCATGGTGGAAAGAGAAGGGGAAGCAATGACCTTCTTCACATGACAACAGGAGAGAAAAGAGTAAGGAGCAAAGGGAGAACCCCTTATAAAACCATCAGATCTCATGAGAAATCATTCACTCTCACAAGAACAGCATGGGGGAAACCACCCTCAGGATCCAATCACCTCCTACCAGGTATCTCCCTAGACATGTGGGGATTATGGGGATTACAATTCAAGATGAGATTTGGGTGGAGACACAGCCAAACCATATCAGACACAATACCATTTTTTTTTTAAATTTGGCATTCTTGACAAAAATGCCTACCTTCTATCCAATTACAAGAGAACAACAGCCTAATCAAAACTGAGGAACATTTGAAAACATAACTTACTAGTACTCTTTAAAAGCATCAAGGTCATGAAATACTGAGTAGTTATTATAATCTGGAGAAGGGGAAGATTAAGGATAAATAATAACATACTTTTCTCTCTTTCTCTCTCTCTCCTTTTTTTTTTTTTTTTTTTTTTTTTGCATTGCAACCAGAAAAGAAAACAGAGTAATTAAAAAACAGAAGGAGGGTCAGTCAAGGCAGCTCAACCTGTAATTCTAGCACTTTGGAAGGCTGCGGTGGGCGGGCTTCTTAGGCCCAGAAGTTCAATATTGCAGTAAGCTATGATTGCATCACTGTACTCCAGCCTGAAGGACAAAGGGAGACCTCTTCTCTTAAAAAAAAATAATAGAGAAGGAAGCTCTAGCATAAAAAATCTAATGGAAGAGGCATGGTATGGGAGCTCCTGCCTTCATCAGCTTTGAGGCTTACAGGGATTCACAGTCACCTTTCATGGAATCATGAAATGTGTTGCTGATGGCAGAAGGTATAGGCCTCCTAGAATCTACTTTTCTGTTTGAGCTTCTAATATATCACATCAGTTGAATGAATAAGTGGAGTTGAAGGATCTCTACTGCGACACATTAGATTCCAAGGGAAGGAAATTAGAATGACCATCTTGACCAGTCATTTTTGTGCCAGAAGTCTTGCAAAAGAGAGGAAACCTGGCAATGAGCCTCAGGATATGATATTTATTTTGTTCAAAGGAGATTAGTCAGGTACAGTGAATCTGGATGAATAAAAATCAAAATCAGAGAGATTGAGAAACAGAAGGCAGATCCATAGGAACCAGAGGTCGGGGAAGGTGGAGGCCACGATACCAGAGAAACTGGCAGCAGCATACTTACAGTTTTAGTGATGTGTGTTCTCAGATGTCCCTTGAGTTCTCTAATACAGAATCACACTTCACCATTCCTAAACCCACAGTTCCTATTTCTATGAGACCATCTTCAGAACAAACTCTAAAATAGATAGCCCTAAAACTAAGGGGATTATACACAGATTTTTGAGTGCTCCTGAAATTTGGAGTATTTTATACATAATTTTGAGCCTGGGTGTATGTCCCTGTTTCTGGATCTTGATTTATTAGAATACCCAGATTTTCCATGAACCAAAACAAATAAATGAAAATCATGGGAACCATCCCTTGATTGGAAAAGGGACAAGAGTCATTGTAATTATATACATATTTTTGTCAGTAATAATAATAACTCACAATTAATTTGACCACAACTATGCTCCAATTGCCAGGTAATTTACATACATTATCTTGCCTAAGTCTCAGGAAAAAACTATGAGTTATAATTATTCCCATGTTGCAATTTGAAGACCTGAGGTCAAGAGAAGTTAATCTCCTTCCTGGACTATGGTTAGTAAGAGCTAAAGCCAGAATTAGCATCAGGTCTGTAAGAGTCCCAAGCTTAAGACTTTTAAATAACATCAAGCTATTCTTTGGGACTTAATATTTTATTGCAAATCTACTTAAATAAAAGAAAATACCACACTCCCTTAATATTATAAAAGTTTTATTTTTAGTTGTTCTAGTAAATTTCAGGAAATTGTCTATTTGTCCAGTAGCTACAAATACAACAAAGGTATTCCAGCACCCAGTTTTTCAAAAAAATTTACAAGCTTTCATCATTATAAATTTTCCAGCTTCCTCATCGGAAATGTCTATATAGTCCTTTGCTACCAAAATTTTTCTGTTACAGAAATTCTATTGATATAACTACTGGAGATTGTTTACCAATATACCAATTGATTCATTGATGTTGACCAATTGCCAACATCAATGAAGCCCTGAGCCTTCTTTTGTCTGGGAAGCATTCTGCAACTGTGTTCAAATAAATGCAAATAAAATACTCCTACTGCATCATTATGGAGTTTTATTTAGAGAGAACTGCCTCAAAATTACAATATTATACAAATAATTGCTATTTTGAAAATAAAATCGATGAGATGGTAAATGTAAGGAAAGAGAAATAAGAGTATGTACAACCAATTCTAATTCCCAAATAAAACCAAACCTAAATCGTCGGATCATTAGACCCATGGTCATATTTTTTAATTGATAAACTTTATGTTTTAGAACAAGTTTTGGTTCACAGCAAAATTGAGTGGAAGATACAGAGAATGCCCATTTATCTCCTGTTCCTACAATCACACCACCTCCCCTACTAGCAACACTGCTCACCAAAATGGTACATCTTCTACAATCAATGAACCTACATTGACACATCATTATCACCCAACACCATAGTTTACATTAGAGTCCACCCTTGTTGTTGGACATTGTATGGGTTTTGACAAATGTATAATGACATGTATCCACCATGGCAGTGTCGTACAGAGAAGTTCCAGTGTACAACACTGCCACGGTGGATATATGTCATTATTCCTCGTACTCTATTTATCCTACCCTTCCCCAACCACTGGTAACCACTAATCCTCGTAATATACAGTTTTGTCTTTTCCAAAATGTAATACAGTCAAAATAATATTGTATGCAGCCTTTTAAGCTTGGCTTCTTTCACTTAGTAATATGCATTTAAGTTTCCTCCTTGTCATTTCATGGCGTGATTGCTCATTTCTTTATAGTGCTGAAGAATATATTCCATTCTCTGGATGTGCCACAGTTTATTCACTCCCCTACTGAAGGACATCTTGGTTGCTTCCAAGTTTGGCAATTACGAATAGCACTGCTGTAAACATCTTTTTGCAGGTTTTTGTGTGGATATGAGTTTTTCATTCATTTGAGTAAAACCCAAAAAGTATAATCACTACATCATATGGTCAGAGTATGTTTATTTTTATAAGAAACTGCTGAACTGTCTTCAAAGTGACTCTACTATCCACAATCATATTTTCGAAGATCAAAGAGATCTCTATGATAATTATTTTCTCATTTTTAAGATAACCAAAAAACTCGTAAGTCTTTTCATTAAAAAACTGTGAGTTTAAAATATATGAGTACTCTGCTCCACTGGAGATCAATTGGATAAGAATCTCTGAAGGGTAACGTTCAGGCACTGATACATATTTTAGGAGTGCCTTGATTATATTACATAGCTGGGATTGAGAATTATTGATGTAGGTTATCTGGGCAGCCACCCAACACCCTACACCACCACGTGGATGCAGTGTTGCCACTGCATTTATATTTATACTCATATTTGTAACAAATAATCTAGTAACACAATGATATTTAACTTTTCTTATTTCAGTAAGTGTAACTGGCTATCATTAAGCTGCTCTGTTCTATTATCAGAATGACAGTTTTACAAAGGCAGCCTTTTATTCATGTTGAGATATTTTTACAGTTGTAAAATCACCTCCCACCCTTTTATTGCACTAGTCATTCAAAACTAAAAAATATTTTTGGAGGAATAACACCGTAGTTTAACAAATGACTTTTTAAAAATTAGATTTGCAATAGCAAAAACAGCATAAAGTAAATATTATGCATTTTAAATGTTTCTGGCAACTAAGAAAGGAACAGAGACAGACATAAAATGAAAATGATGAAATTGTGGCAAGTGAAGTTCCAATGACCTTGGGAAGTGTTACCAGTAATATTTCACAATATATACAAGTGATGGAAAAACTGAGTCATAGAATATTATGGGGTTCTATACACATCTGCATCTCAAAAGATGTTAGTAGTACTATTTCAACTTGAATGCATACCATCTATGTGCTAACTTGTAATGATCTATTACTAGAAATGTTATAATAGGTAGTCAGGCAGAGATGAGCAGGGCAGGACAGCTCGTCAACGCCCCCACCAGGAATGTCAGACGACTATCATGCAACCGTCAGGCAGTTGTTAACCTGTCCCTCTAAAATAATCATTGGTCACAGCTGGTGCTGTGGAAGGGCCGTCTCCCAGTAGATAGAAATCACCTGAAGCTGGTGATTAGCCACTTCCGGATAAGATCTGAGGAGTTGGGTGAGTGGGCTCATGCATGTGCAGTAAGAAGCAAATGGAGTTTAACTGGTATATGACCTTACAGGAACACTCTAATAAGGGAAGAATGCCTCAAGTGAGCATGCATACAACTTCAGTAAACATGCTGTGCATGCAGCCCCAGCCCCTCCCAAGTGCTGGCAGGTCACAGTGCATGAAGACAGCCCACCCCAAGGGAAGACTCGGGGAGAAGGGATGCAAGACCCAGGAAGGATGTCAACATACGAAACCCTACGTCAAAGGTCAAACTGTGTACTTGATCTCTCCAGTCGTCCATTTGGCCCCTCTTCCAAGTGAACTTTGCTTTCTTTCATTCCTGTCCTAAAATTTTTAATAAGCTTTAGCTCCTGCTCTCAAACTTGTCTCGGTCTCTCACTCTGCCTTACGCCCCTTGGTCAAATTCTTTCTTCTGAGGAGGCAAGGACTAAAGTTGCTGCAAATCCATAGGGATTCAGTACTGCTAACATACTTTGGTGCCATGTGACTCAGATATGTTCTGCTGCTAAATGCCAGAGTATACAATGAAAACACAACAGGAACACTAGAGTAGGTGTCCCGGAGACACTGGAACTCCTATAATGGACAGCTTTAGCTGAATGACTCCCCAGTGGCCTTGATGAATCTTCTGTAGGCAGCCCAGCAGTCTAAGACACTCCAGTCAACCTCCTTTCCTTCCTTCATAAGTGATCATGTCAGAACCAGAGCGACTCCATCTTGAGTGAGGGCTTGGAAAATGAGACTGGGACTTGCTGGGCTGCATTCCCAGAAAGTTAGGTGTTCCTAACTTCTAGATTTTTAAAGTTAAGGGAACAGATTGATAACATTTACTAAACAGACACAGACTTAGGAATGTCCTGATATCCCGATATCTTGAGAACAGAAGCATTCCTAATTTTGCTTTAAAGATAATAATATTGATTCCTGCACAATATAGTAATTAAGAAAATTAATCCTTTATCCCAAACCTTTTTGACACAGCACATCTCCCTATGATCTTTTTTTATCCTATATATAAACAAGTATTGTCGCTGGGGTGGGCACATTCTTACCCTTGCTCTAGGGAACACTCTACTCGGTCTATGGAGTAGCTATTCTTTCACCACTTTACTTTCTTAATAAACTTGCTTTTGTTTTGCCCTGTGGACTCGCCTTGAATTTTTTGAGATCCAAGAACCCTCTTTTAGAACCTAGATCAGGACCCCTTTCCGGTAATAGTCAGACTTCTGTCAGGCTCCCTGGTTCCCTCCCCATTTTTTTCTCGCAGGCATTTCTCTTAACAAAATTCTTGAATATTCATGTTGGCAACTATTTCACAGCAGATCCAGACTGGCACATACATCAATAAAAAAGTTATAATTTTGTGATTGAAACAAGATTTTTTTCTTCAGCAAATATGATTTATCATATTAAATTGGTGATAATTTTAATATCCAGTAGCTACTTTTCTTTGTTTATAGGTAACTTCTTTAAAAAAAAAAAAAACTATCTTATGTTATTACTAGGACTACTGAAAGCTTTTGTTTTTCCTTTTAAACTGGTGTGTATGTCATTTAAATTAGAGAAATGCTGTCCTAACTAAGCATTCATTTGCTACAATTCTCTGCAGCTGAGGGGGAGAGTGAGCGTCACTTCTGTGAGGTTGCTTTTATCAAAATAACTCCAATTAAATTGTTTTTCAGTTCAGCTACTTGCTAATTGCAGATCAAGTTGTATAGTCTGACTGTGTCCAAGCATGGTTCGCCATTGTGAACGTCCACCCTCACTACGAAACAAAACCACCACCGTTGGCTAACATGTGTTTTACCAAATGCATCAGCTCCACCCAGTCTGGCTCATTCACTACAACCCAATTTTTAAACACTGCTCAGAATGTTGTTTCAACTATCTGTGCCCATTTTGGCTCCCTTCTCCAACAATTAGGAAAGCCTAGAGGCCAATAAACAAGTAAACTTGGATAGCCGCAAACCACAGTGCCCCAAGTCTAAACCACTGAGTTGCTTACTTAGCATACCTCACACTGGGGCACAGCCAGCAGGAGTCTTAGCTGGAGGCCCTAGATGAAGCCCATAGGAGGTGGCATTGTGCCACTTAACATATGTAAAAAACTCTGTCTTCCAATGTGAGGATCCTGGAGAGAACATAAAGCAATGTTCCTTCGGTTGCTCCACAGGGCTATTACCACTGCTACCATATTTAAACATTCTTTAGGATCTTTGAGATCTAACCCTCTCATCCTTTTCTAGGACAACTGTGAGGAGAAGAGAATGGGTAAGGAAGAAACACACAGATTCTTGGCACAGCTCTCCTGGTTGCTAACTTTTAAAGTGACGCTTTCAACTAATAAGTGAACAGAAACAAAAACGCAGACTCAGTTTTAGTCTTCTTGATCACTGAATAACTCTGAGCAGAGTAGAATGTGCCACTAAGAGGTTAGGCTCTGCTGACCTTGACACTCTGTAGAACCTCCGGAGGAGCAAGAGGGAAACATCTGGCATAACCATAGTGCGGTATCTCAACCAGGAGATTGG
This sequence comes from Macaca mulatta, assembly GCF_049350105.2. Lineage (NCBI taxonomy): Eukaryota > Metazoa > Chordata > Mammalia > Primates > Cercopithecidae > Macaca > Macaca mulatta. The sequence continues at coordinate 159,528,803 of NC_133409.1, read as the reverse complement.
GGCGGGCACAACCCACCTCCGAGGACAATACAAAAAGAACTTGTGGGCTAGTGTAACTACCCAAGGGGTTCTTTTTGCCCATTGCCTGGACAAAGCCAATTTATCAAGACAGGAGAATTGCAATAAAGAGTAATTCATAGGGAACCAGATATATGGGAGACCACAGGCTTATTAAATATTAGACTCAAATTATTCTCCCTGAGAATTTGGGGATTAGAAATTTTAAGGATAATTTGGTGGACAGAAGGCCAGATTGTTGTGAGTGCTGGTTGGTCAGGTCAGAGATGAAATCACAGGGAGTCAAAGTTGCACTCTTGAGCTAAGTCAGTTCCTGGGCGGAGGCCATGAGAACAGATGAGCCAGTGTATCGATTTGGGTGGTGCTGGCTGATCCATCGAGTCCAGGGTCTGCAAAATATCTCGAGCACTGATCTTAGGTTTTATAATAGCGATGTTATCCCCAGGAGCAATTTGGAGAGGTTTAGAATCTTGTAATCTCCAGCTGCCTGACTCCTATACCATAATTTCTATTCTTGTGGCTAATTTGTTAGTTCTGCAAAGGCAGTGTAGTCCTCAGGCAGGAAGGAGTTTTTCTGGGGGGAAAGAGCTGTTATTGTCTTTGTTTCCAAGCTAAATTATAAACTACTTTCCTTCCCAAGTTAGTTCGGCCTACTCCCAGGAATGAACAAGGACAGTTTGGAGGTTAGAAGCAAGATCGAGTCAGATCGCTTTCACTTTAATAATTGTCTCAGTTATAACTTTTGCAAAGGTGGTTTCATTAGTACCCAAGTATCAGTCACCGCGGTGACTCCACTTCTCAGTCAAGTCTAGGAACTGTAACTCTAGGTTTAAGACATTAATTCTCACAATTGCTCATTCATCAAAATTATCTAAACACTTCCTAATAATATGATGGCTGAGCCTCATTCCCAGTTTTTTATTTAGTAGCCCTTTATGAAGAATTTTCATTTCTAACAAGAACATACCAATATAAGGTGCACTAAAAGGCCAAATTCTCCTCTTACCTTCTGTTTCCCTGTGCCCGTTTGGAATGATTTCAATGCTTTCCACTGTTGTAATGGTTAAATCTGCAAGGGAAGTGGGTGGGGCCTGAAATGCTTTAGTGCAGAGTGATTGTTGGTATAGGGTATGTTGATGCTGCCAATAAGGGACAACACTTTGAGAACCAACAGTCCAGGGAACTCTGTTTTCTAGAAGGCCCATCTAGTAAACTTCTGCTCACTTTATACTGGCAACAACTATGCTACCCGGACATGCCTATCCATAAGGGAACTAGCATATTAAATATTTTCATTGAGTATGTTGTACACATTCTGTCCCAAACAAACTCAGAATATCTTAAATAAGGAAGAAGGGGAGAACAGAGATCTGGAAGGTGAGTACTTCCTAACATGTTTAACGTCATGCGAATCTAAAAATGATCTGATTTTTGTGGCATGCTGAAGGAAACAGGATTTTAGTGCCTTTGTGGCAGGCAGTATCCACTGAAGTGCTCCAGCCAACCTGAGTTCTTTCCATTCACCCAGAGGGCTGAGGGCATCCAAGCTCTGTCTGGTCAGATGATGCTCTGGATGGGCAATTGGTAGTATCTGCTGGAGACATGTGCTAAGCTGAGCTCCTATTACCTCATTTGTTTGACTATTCCATTCTCTAAAGGAAAGACAAAGCTCTCATCAGCAACTCTACCAAGCACCAACTTACACAGCAGTAGGTATGACGCAGAGTTAACTCCTAATGGCCTCTGCCCACAGCAGACTTCATCCAGAGGGGCACTAGTGGATTGTCTAGACCAGTAGGAGGAGAGGGGATATGTTAGCACTTTAATTTCTTCAAGCTTCAATTTTTCTTTCTCAAACCATTTTCTTCAGAATTTTTTCCTCTGCAGAGATCTCACAAAATTCCTGGCTCACACCATGTGATTTTAGCATTTTAGAATCATTGCTAGCAGATTAGCTGAGTGAAAGAGTGAGCATATACCGATATAAAGTGCTCTAATACCCCTAATTCTCCTCTTATCTTCTGTACACTGTGCCCATTTGGAATGATTGCAATGCTTCCCATTTTTGTAATGGTTGAATCTGAAAGGGAAGTGGGCTCTGAAATGCCTTAGTACAGAGCAATTTTAAAAGATTTGAAAGCTTTTCCCTTGAAGCCACAGAATGTTCTGAAAGCTTCTGATTGCTTGACTCTAGTCTATTCCACACAGATTTGACCAAGTCCCTATTCTATCAGTCACATATACACTGAAAAATATCTATCCTTAATCATTAAGACATTCCCACTGCTTCAAACGACCCTATGGCTCCTATAAAAGCTAAAATTATTTTCACTTGACAACATTCAGGCCTGTGATTTCTTTCACTAAAAGAATAAGGCCCTTCAGTAAAAATTACATAAAAGTAATGGTGCATCCAAAATGTGTCTTACTGTATATAAATAAAATGTAAGGACCTCCAATATATATATTGGTCTCCTTTGTTTGGGGGAAAAAAAGAAAAAAAAAAAAGAAGAGAGGGTTGGCAGTTGCTACACAGTCTTGATGACATTATTGCTGCTGCTCTCGGGGTGACCGTAAAAGGCCTATTGCTGGAATGATGGACAGTGAGGGAGCCACACACTCACTACCCCTTGGCCTGAGGCTGTAGCTGCAATTTTCAAGGCCTAGCATAGGATGAAATGCTGCATCTTTGTTTCTCAGGCTGCGTAAACCTATGCTGTAAATTGACCACCCTGGATCTGAATGCCATCCACTGAGAGGGATTATTCAACAGGTCTGGACTCTTGAAGGGTAACAGTGGCTTTTTAATAAATGTAATCATAATCAGTAATTAGTAAATTCCATGTTAGATGGTGTAGTAATAGCCCTATAATCACACAAAGTTCTTACTTCTACCTTCTCTAAGCATTAATATTTAGTATTAAAATTATTTAAAAGAATGTACTCGTCACTGTCTTCCTAATTCTATAAAAGTGAAGTTGTAATATTTCTGCTGTTTTCCATGAATCAGCCTAATTCCTTTCATACACATAGACATATTAGATATTTTACCTGATGATTGATAAAGAATACATCGCACTGCTCCAATTAGAATTAGTTGAGTTAATTCATCCAATAGCCTCTGTAGCAAGTATTTATTGAGTGTCTACTGCATGTTAGGTTCTGTGCTAATTGTAATGGGTGCAGCTGTGTACAAAACAGACAGAGTTTCAGGACTCAACAAGCTCACATTATCCAGGAAATTGATTTATAAAGAGTATATTTAATCATTTATGTTTCCTTATTAGGCTCTGGCAATTATGGGATACATTTATTTCAGAGAGTTTTCTAACTCTGGTGGCAAAGGGTAAGCAACTGAGAACGAGCTTTCTCTAATATCCAGAGTGCATCCTTCTTTTGAGTTTTTTATTTAGCCTCATTACTCTCCTTCACTTTCTAATCCTTGGTCCCCAGTCCACAAAGGAAGTTAGTAAATTAATTGCTTATTTATTTCTGGCCTTTTACAAGATGGTGAACTCTGTTTTTCAGCACAGAGAAATGAACTTTTCTGTGTTATTTCTGCCCATTCCTGGCATTGTCCTATTCTCTCAGTAAATACAATAGTCGCTATCACTGTGAGAGCTCAAGACATGTTGGATGGATGGATGGACAGATGGATGGATGGACAGATGGATGGATGGATGGATGAATGGATGGACATGTAGCTGTACTCAAGGAGAGAATCTGTTAGACTGGTGCTTCATCAAAGTAACGACCACTGTTTATTTAGTTCACATGGCTTCCTCATAAGTCCAAATTTATTTCCTCAGGTCTTAAAGGATTTGGTCAAGGCAGACCATCAGGCTCTTTACCAAGTTGTATGGAAGGGAGATGATATTTTGCCATAAAGAAAAATGTTCCATAGAATTTGGACGGTATCTCAGAGAACATCTAGTTCTACCTTGTGATATACAGATAAGGAAAGGAACCAAGAGAAGTGAAACATTCTGAGATTACATTGCCTGTTAGACAAAAAACTATGACCAGAACCCAGTATTCTCTATTCCCTGCCCCAGGTTCTTCCCAGTGCACAGTATGGACCATATTTGTAAACAAGCAAAAATCAGGCAACATCATGATTTTCTTTGACAATTCAGTACAAATGTAAATGGACAGATGGTTCACCAGGGCTCCTGGAGGCCAGCCAAAAGTATGGGCAGAAGGACAGGGCACCTTGAATTTATATTTGCTTAAGAGGCTATAGAATGTTTACCCAGAATGTGTAGCAGATGCTGTGTCTTTCCATCTGCCTTAGTTATGCAGCTGAGACTGAAATTCTGTGTGGCCGTGTCCTATGTAGCAACTCAGTTGTGTTTAGTCTCCACCAAAAGAAAATTTAAAAAGATAGAACAAAACAATGCTGACAAAAACTTGAGGTTTGGGAGCATCCAAAATGCTACTGAAAGCATGCTAGATGTTCCTTAATTATAAATTAAGTGTTAATATAGTTGGGCACTTAAGAAAAAGCAATAGTACAGATGAGCATTAAGAAAAATTATTGACTATGTTAAAGAATGGCATTATTTTTATCCAAATCAACAGTGAGATTGTATTTTTTTTCACTCCACATGTATCAACAGAGTAGTCTATATATTTTGAGAGGCAAATAGGAAACTCCAAAAACTAACTTACACAAATTGCAGCATAAGAAAATCATTCCCTTGGAGTTAAAAAGTCACCTCCAAGGTGCAAATAATTTGAACAAATCATATCACGAAATTACATGTTATAGCATCAATAGTTCATAATTTGGTGCCCACACCCTTAACAAGATGACACAAAACAAAATTGTCAGTTTCTTCTCTGATAGGATGGGCTCCTCGTTGTCCTTGGTCTGATACCCTCAGCTCTGTGAATTTCACATTATATGTGTTGTAAGACACCTTTCCTTTACTCTGATAATTCTTAAGACACTTTCAGTTAAGTGAAAGAATATCTAATGAAAACTAGCCTCTTGCCTCTGAATTCCTCTTGGATTTTAGCCTTTGTGACTGAAATATGAAGAGGAAAAGAAAGCTTCAAGGGTGTTGGTTACTTCACTGTTTCTGTGTGGTTCTCACATCTTCCCCTGTTCACATGTCACCTGCATCCTTAAGATGCCTTCCTTATCATAAGACAATGGCCAGAGCCATTCTGCACCTCATATCTGCATCCCATACCACTCAAAGAAAGACATCGTGTCTTCCCTGTTCTTCCCATGAGCAAAGTTAGGAGATTCACCCTTATTGGGCCAAGTTTCAATATATGCCCTTCCCTGAGTGAATCACTGTGACCAGGAGAATGGACCATTCTGATTGACTGGAACTGACTGTGGCCAACACCTAGAACTGAGGCATAACTGGCAGACATGAATGGCTGCTGGGATGACCATCACAGAGTACATGATGATAGCTACTGTAATGTGTTAAATTAAAGAAGAAGGAAGCAAGATTGTCTGAGGCTGGCTCTGCACTTTGAGTTCCTACATAACGAAGTTCAACCTAACTTGGTCTGTAAACAAACTAAAACCTAATTAAGGAGTATAACAAATAGCTGAGTTTCAGCTAACTCCTCACTCCATGCCCAAAAAAGGCAAGTACTCACCACGCTCAAATGAGGCAGAGACCTAACTGTAGCCAAACAGGTAATTGTACTACTTGGTTTCTATGTTTGGCCTATAAAATCTGGCTGCTTATACTACTACTGCTGGGTGGAGATCTCTGAACCTCCTCTGCTTCTGAGGGCTGCCCAATTCATGAATTATTCTTTGCTCAAATAAACTCTGCAAAATTTATTTAGTCTAAAGTTTGTGTTTTACTTTTAATAAGAGAAATAGGAATTGTTGTGGTGATGGAGAAATAGGAGAAAAGAAAATGATTTCAAAACAGGTCAGTACCTGAGGAGGACAGATATAACAGATTCAAAGAGAAGAGTTCTATAATTCTAATTTAATATATCTCTCAGTGGCAGAAGAAGGCTGAAGAAGGCTGCTTTTAGCTGAGACAGTTTCAGAAGGAGAGCTGACAAGGGCATGCATGATTGTTTATTGCACGATCACAATAATTTACTGATGTTTTCTGCAAATATCTTACTCTAAGATATCAGAAGTGTGTCTCAAGTACAAAAACATTCACATAATGGGCATTTTTCTCCTTACTACGTTCTTTCTATATGAGCATAGCTCAAATAGAATAACAATAGGATTCTGCTGTTTATTCACAGCATTCTGAGTAGAAAAAAAAGTTCAAGATAAAGAATTAGAGTTTTCTTTCAACCTACTGACATTACTGCTATCCCTATTTTACTCTTCAAATATAAACATTTAAGGTCACAGTTATGATTTTTTTTTCATTAAAGTTTCATCTGTTTTTTGTGTGAAATATTTACAGTGTAAAAGTGGAGCCTAAAACTTACTGTTGCTTTTCCTTTCTTTGGCCCTATAAGGTTATAATGTATCCTTCCTGAGTCTCACCACAATGTGCCTCTTAATATGCCATAATATAATAGCATTTTATAAGGTTAATACAGTGTCATAAATGCTGCAGGCAGAAATCAGTAACAGAGAATAGAAACAGGAGCACTAATTTGGAAAATGTGAAATCTAAAATTCCACCATTAACTAACTAACTGTGAACTTTGGTCAAGTCATTCAATTTCTCACATCTTCGGTAGTGGTTTCTTCCTAAGATGGGAATATTAATACCTTACCTGTCTAAAAGCAGAGAACTGGATAAGATGATCTCTTGATTTCCCTTTAGGCTGAAAATATCTATAATTCTTAGGAAAAAGTCAACAAGTGACACCTGAGAATGACATGGTAATAATCTTATGATATTTCAAAATGTTAGTATTAACATAAATGGGCTATTTGTCTATTCATTGAAGGTAAACAAATTACCACCGCAATGTAAGTTAACAAAAGGGCAGCATTTGTCTTGAAATTTTGTATCTTGTGTCTCAATCAATCATTCTCCTCCACTTTGGAGATCAGTTTTAGTTGTAACTTCTTTGTGATATGTCAGTACATAAGGTAAGAAATATATCTTCTACCAGGACAACAAGAACAACAACAACAACAGAAAGCTTACATAGAACTAATGACATCTCCTCCACTCTACAAACACATTGGATATTTAAAATTCATATGTTAAAGGACATTGCTATTGGCTTGATTACTCTTTTTACAAAATTGCTTTAGCAGTTAGCCATTTTCTTGATTGTACTAAAACATGTGTTTAGTGTTAGAATTTGTTGCAGTAACCATAGTTTAAAACAAGTTTTCATTGTTGTTAATGTTATTGTTTTTATTTTTTTAACAAATTGAACAGAAAGCCACTTGATGGAGAAGATGGGCTAAAGTAAAAAGAACTCAAAAGTGTGTTAAAAAAAAGTTGCATGCCTTTAGTTCTGAGGCTTGTGGGTTGCTTTAAATCGCTACTAAAAATGCCTGCACTAAAAGCTAATTTATAACACCTATAAATGTAGGCAAACATTCATTCATTCTTGCATGTATTTGTCCATATACACTGAAATATCCAGTATGTGGCAGACATTGTGCTGGGGTCTAGTTGTAGAAGAATGAGTGAACATAAGCTACCCTGGTTTCACGGAGCTAGGGGGAAATTTAACTGACAGCACAAAAAAGGGTGCAATTATTCTACCTACAGAAACCTGAAAGAACTTCACAGATTTGAGTGGGAATCTTCGATATATTCATGATAGCTGAGTAGGTGGCATTTCCAGGGGGAAACAGTGCTAAACTGGAAGTTAAGAAAACAGAATTCAGAATATAAGGGGAACCCTACATTTTAAGGAACTGGTAGAAAAGGAGAGTTAGGAGGACAAAAGGGGCTAAAAAACTAAAAGAGAAGGAGGCACGATCTCTCAGTGATCAGGGTGGAGAGGCTTTCAAGAAGTTGCTCAACTTCAAAAAGTGTAGAAAAGTCTGATAGAAAATAATGTAAAAGAGGCCTTAAAGGTTGGCATTGGTGATGTTTAGGAGCCACTTCCACAAAGTGGTTATTTCATCGAATGCCCATTCTGGTCAGCTCTCAGACAGAGAAGTTACATTTTGGTCATTGAAACATTTCCAAAAATCATAGCACTCAATTCCACACTGCCAGCTGAGCCTGTCTTTCCTTCAGTGTCACGGGGTCTTGACCACTTTCACTACCGTGTGAAACAACATCCATGACACATGGTATCTTTCTTTAGCATGTCAAATTCACTACTGCCTTTTCCTATAAGATACTCAAATTTCCCGCCAAGGCCTCCTTCAGATTCCTCCCTACATTCCAGAAAAAGGAATTGTACTGATCTACCTATTTATTTCTTCAGAGGCTTGCAGTTGACAACTTGTAATCTTTCTCCTCTCCGTTTCACCAATCGGAGAGAAGAAAACTAAAAACATTAATCACAGTGATAACAAAGACAGTTTCATTTCCCATCTCTTGCCAAGGAGAATCCCTAGGACCTCACAGCTCTTCTTAAGGACCTGAGACTGGGTTGGTGGACACTTGTCAGTGTGACAACAAGTGTCCAGGACCTGAGCATTTCAAATCTCTTCTGCCTACCAGCTTCCCTACCTCTCTCCCACATTTTGAATAGTTTTTATCCTGTGGTCTTAGGTTTTGAGGACTATTGCTGAAGCCAGTTTCTCCTAGGATACCAATCAATTCTTCAGAAAACAGGATTCCTAATGCTCTACTATGGAATGCCAGAGAGCTTATAGTTAATATGAGGATTATGATCTGCCATAACATTCTCATATGTTTTGCTCTGGTTGAAATCAAGCAATGTGTAATTAAAATTGGAATCATTCCTTGTTCTATTATTATGGGTTTAATTAGAACCAATTTTAGATTCTCAAATAAGTATCATGTAATTTGCCCTATTAAATGAAAAATATTAACCAATGTGATATTTTATTTGGCATTTCTTTTCTCTCTTGGCCCTTACCTCTATTTTGATAGCAAAGTTTTTCTGGACTTAGACATCAGGAAAGGTATGTATGACTACAGAACAGAGGAAAATACAAAAAAAAAATAATAATAAAATGAATTTTTCCCTACATGAATTTCAAAAGGTTCTGTTCATAAGATAATTAAGAAGACTCATGACCTAAACATATTTGGGGCGACAAAAATGGTCATATGGTTTGAATGTAATGTCTTCTCCAAATCTCTCCTTAAAATGTGACCTCCAATGTTGGATGTGGGACCTAGTGGGAAGTGTTTGGGTCATGGGGGCAGATCCCCCATGAGTGCTTATTGCTGTACTCCGGGTGTTGTGTGAGTTCTCACTCTTAGTTCATGCAAGAACTCGATTTTCAAAAGAGCCCTGGCATCTCCTCTCCTCTTTCTCCTGCTTCCTCTCTGCTTCATGTGACACATCTGCTCCCCCTTCACCTTCTACTATGGGTGGAAGCTTCCTGAAGCCTTCAACAGAAACAGATTCTGGCACCATGCTTCCTGTACAGCCTGCAGAACCATGAGCCAAATAAACCTCTTTTCTTCATACATTTCCTACTCTCAGGTATTCTTCTACATCAGCAGAAAAAGGACTAATATAGAGGATCAGATATTTTTTTTCTTCCACTATACCCTCCCAAGACTAAAAATAAATTTATTGGGCTAAGAAGATATAGGACACTCAAAATGGAAGAAAATAGAGTTGGTGATTACCCAAGGAAAAGAATTGGTATTTTGCTGCTTCCTACACTGAGCCCTTGGGAGACAAAATATTTTAAGATAGTTTTTGGGTAATGAGAAAAGATGACATCTAAGTATTTTTCCTGGATAGAGTCCTAGGAGTAGTAATAGCCCATAGAGAAGAAATGTTACCTGCTCTGTCTATGTGGAATGGACCTTACAAAATTTTGCTGGGATTTACAGTGCCTCATGTATATAAGGTTGTTATAAGACATCAAGAATCAGAACTGCATAGACAGTGTCCAGAAGGTCAAAGAATGGATGACTGTGGTGAAAGATGAATGGATGAGCATGGAATAATGGTCTAGAAGAGGCATCCATTATTGTGCCCATGTTCCATTGGTAAGAGCAATCACATTACCACCTACAGCTATAGGGAGGGCTGGGATATGTAGTCCCCAGCTGGGATAACACTAACCCAGCTGGGGACTACATATGTATTTGAGACAGGGTCTTGCTCCATTACTCAGGCTGGAGTGCAGTGGCATGATCTCGGCTCACTGCAGCCTCGACCTCCTGGGCTCAGCGTGATTCTCCCACTTCAGCCTCCCGAGTAGCTGGGACTACAGGTGCACACCACCACGCCTGGCTAATTTTTGTATTTTGTAGAGACAGGGGTCCCACTTTGTTTCCCAAGCTGGTCTTGAACCCTTAAGCTCAAGTGATCCACTGTCTTGGCCTCCCAAAGTGTTAGCATTGCAGCCGTGAGCCACCGCTCCCAGCTCAAAAAAGGATATTTTTTTGACAACACATAGCATTCACCACCACAGGTTGCCCATTTTACTACCAAATGTGTATACAAACTTCTCCCCATTCATAAAAAAATACTGTCAGTATCACTCAAGAAAAATAAATAAAAACTCCCCCAGTTTACTTTATCCTGCTGAAATTTTATATTATCTGAATTATTTTCTCAGGCTTGGACAAAATACAAAAAAAGAATTCAATAGAAACTTTCATTCAGAAAATTGAAGTATAGAACAAATAGCACACTAGTGAAACATTTCAAATCTGGAAGGGCAGGAATTATAAAGAATCCCTGGCCTGGAAGTTACAACTCAGTCCCTTGCTGGCATAACAGGTAGCCTTGGGTAAAGGTTCTGAATAGCAATAATCATATGCCATTGTATGGTAAGAGAAACCATTGGCTTGTACAAGACTATGGGACTTCCAATTTTTATATGCCCTCTCTTTTATTGGACCTCTACTTGCAAATCAGCTAATCACTGCCTGAGTTCATCATTTTTATAATTTCTTCACATAATCAGCAAGGAATTGATATACACTAATAATAGGATGTAAAATGTTTTCTTTAGAGCCAATTGTACTTAGCTTTTAAGTTATTGTGTTATGAAATATTTTGCCACAGCACAAGAAGAATCACCAGCCTTGTAGTCTACAATGTGCTTTTTTTTCCCCTGCAGCCTAACACCTAAGGTAACAACATATATTAAGGTTGCTTGTAGCATTATTCTGTTACTCAATTTTTTGAGTAAAAAAAAAAAGCATCAGCTGCTCTAACAAACTTCAAATTAATTCAATATCCTAAAGAAGATAGAAGCTTATTTTTCTCAGAATAGCCAAAGGAGAAAGGTGGACAGTGGCTTCATTCCATGCAGTCAGTCAGGGACCCGGGTCCTTTCCATTTTGTTTCTCTGCACTTGCAAAGCACTGAATCCAGGCATGTCCAGATTCTAGTTCATAGGGATGGGAAAGGACATGCAAAGAAATGAGCATGTCTGAAGTATAAAACATCACATGTAATCCAAATTGCCAAAAATGTGGTGATACGGTGACAAAGTGGCAAGGGATATCCCAGGCTGGACAGCTGTATTGTAGTTATAATTCTATCACTACAGAAGAAGGGAAGAATAGATTTTTGGGGATAGTGAGCAATGTATTACCATGAATCAAGGGAAGAGTAAATTTAGGTGAACAATTATCAGCCTCTGCAAAAATGAGTTTCATTCCCTTTATAATTTACAATCTTACTGGGAAACCATCCCAGGTCAATAAGTAACTATAAATAGTCTGTAAAAGGCTGTAGTTGTAAACACAGCATGCTGTTAAGCAACAAAACAATGAATCTAACCTGGCTTGAGGGGTCAGGAAGGCTTCTAAAAGGAAGTGTATATAAAAAGAGCCCTAAAGGATGAGTAAGTTGTCGTTACTGAAGTTGGTAGGCAGGGGAGTCAAGGGCATATAAGAAGTGAACTCAGCCTTCATGAAGGCCTGTAGACAAGGCAGGGCGTGACACTATTAGAAAACTACAAGAAGTCTGCTATGGCATATAAATAAAATTTAGTTTAAAGAATGAATTGCTGGACTGTAGAGAGCATGGGGAAAATAGCATGAAATGAGATTTGAGAAGCCAGATTATAAGGGACCTTATAGAATCTATAACCTTATAATCATGCAGTCAATAAAAACCTGAAGACAGTGAATCATATATAAGCCAGCCCTGTCTCCATCCCAGAAGGAAACAAATTTTTTTTCTGTTACCTCTAGAGCATCTCCTTATTCTTTAGCTCTCTTACCCTACCCCTCGTAGCCTCAAGTCACATTCCACAGAGATAAAGCACCTTATTCTCCTGTGAGAAGAAATCTGCACATTTTTTTCATTTACAGTTCTACACTTTTCTCTGTTGATGAAGAACCCTTATAATTTGATTTTGTGTAGAAGTTGGAGTAAATTCCGTTGTGCCAAAGCTTCACTTTGAATGACAATGTTAGTATATTATCTCAGTGATTTTTTTCATGTATTAATATAAAGGTGATATTCATAATCTAAGGAATAAGCATCTTTTGTAAATACCCTTATTCTAGCTCCACTCTCATAAAAGCTATTTTAATGCATTTTCCCAGGGCTATAAGCAAAGACTGCAACTGCTGCCTTCGACAGGAGTGTGGAGGAGAGAACAAATTTTGCCCTATAAAAGCAGCGGGCAACATAAAAAGCAGTGGAATTAAAATAAACAGTTGCATAAGCATCAAGGTGTTTTTGTTTGATTATATCATGTTTTAATATTTTGCTTATCTATTTACAGAAGCGGGCTGCAGTATCAGAACAGCTTATTCTCCATTCTTATTATTGTTATTATTATTTTGGAAACAAAGTCTCACTCTGTCGCCCAGGCTGGAGTGCAGTGGCGCGATCTCAGCTCACTGCAACCTTCGCCTCCTGGGTTCAAGTAATTCTCCTGCCACAGCCTCTCAAGTATCTGGGATTACAGGTATGCACCATCACACCCAGCTAATTTTTGTATTTTTAGCAGAGACAGGGTTTCACCATCTTGGCCAGGCTGGTCTTGAACTACTGACCTCAAGTGATCTGCCCGCCTTGGCCTCCCAAAGTGCTGGGATTATAGGCTTCAGCTACCATGCCTGGCCTCCCTTATTATTTTTATGAAGCACACTATATTTCATATTTTATCCTTCTTTACACATACTCATGTAGGGAATGTTAAATTTAACCTTGAATTCTGTTTTATTACTTAAGGAGAAATAGTTAAGTTCCTGTGGAGGTTTTGTGAGGGGGGAATAAAGTTTACTTTAGTTACCCGAATCTTCTTAACAAATCCACATGTACTCGCTGTAGCCATGGATTCTGCATCTCAGATACAATCAATCACAGATCAAAAATATTTGAATAAAAAATACAACAATGCACCAATAAGAATAAGACAAATTAAGAAACCAACACAGCATAGAAACTGTTTACATAGCATTTACATTGCATTAAGTATCATAAGTAATCTAGAGATGATTTACAATATACAGGAAGATGTGCATAGGTTATATGCAAATATCATGCCATTTCATGTTAGGGACTTGAGCATCCACAAATTTTGGTATCTGTGGCAGTACTGGAACCAATCCCCTATGGATACTGAGGGGTCTGTATGTGATGCTGGATGCCACTGTACCTAATTCACATAAATAAGCCCCTCATACATCTGAATCCTTGGGAAAATACCTCATTTCTGTCTGCCTGCCACTTGGGCTTCCTTCTGGTCAGCTGAACCCCTTTTGAGCTATAAGTCACCTGTTTGAATCTCCTGACCCTGTGTCTTTCTTATTCAACCCGAACCTCGTTTGGGTCCAGAGTGAGGTCTTATGCTTTGATCTCCCCAGATGGACTAAATTCAACATCTGCAGAGCTGAGCACACCCTTCCATCCACCACCCTCAGCACACAACCCAGACTACTTTTCATCCATACCCTGCTTCATCATGCCTAAGATAGCCCATTTCTCTTTTTTTTTTTTTTTTTTTGAGACGGAGTCTCGCTTTGTCGCCCAGGCTGGAGTGCAGTGGCCGGATCTCAGCTCACTGCAAGCTCCGCCTCCCGGGTTTACGCCATTCTCCTGCCTCAGCCTCCCGAGTAGCTGGGACTACAGGCGCCCACCACCTCGCCCGGCTAGTTTTTTGTATTTTTAGTAGAGACGGGGTTTCACCATATTAGCCAGGATGGTCTCGATCTCCTGACCTCGTGATCCGCCCGTCTCGGCCTCCCAAAGTGCTGGGATTACAGGCTTGAGCCACCGCGCCCGGCGATAGCCCATTTCTCATTTAAAAGTTCCTAAAATCAATCTGTCTCACAATGGATGATGTCTTGAGCAACAGTGTCTTAATAAATTTCACCCACAAATGCACAGAGAAATTTGGTCCCCAATGTTCACATCGTTGAGGAGTCTTAACTGTCATAAACTCTCTACTAAACTTCAGCATAATGTACCCCCATTTTCCTATTCATTTATTTGAAAACATGAAATCACATTGAATAATATGTCAAAGTCATTTTAAGAACATTTCTAATGCAAAAGTAATTTAAAATTAAATGTTATCACCCCAGAAAAAGTCAAAGATAAAAATACTAAAACTAAAAATATGATCAGCAGATGAAGAGGTGGAAGTAACACATCCCAAACTTTCATGGTATGACTTTAGTTTTTCCCCAAAATTTACACTTCCAATTTTAGTCATTATTTTACAATCTTATTTTTCCCTGTCTGTTATCATTGCCATTTGGCTTTCCTTGGACTATTTTGATCCCAATCAATCAATCAATCCATCAGTGAACCTCTTCAAAAACATTTCAGCAGCTAAACAGGGCATTGCACAAGAGGCCCATATAAATTCAAGAAACTCTAACTACACCTACGTTCAAGATGTGTTTTATATTGTTTGAGAGATCAGTTACAAACACGTCCACATCTAGACTACCAGCCCCCACACTGCAGATGCTCAATAAATATATATTACATAATAAAAATTTTATTGACAGATCATGACAGCAAAAAAAAAAAAAAAAATGCTAACAGTAAAATGCATCCCATGATAATGTCTCATAAACAGAGCTGATCACAAGAACTATAGGCTTTTATAGGAGGGAGAGATGTCTACAGGCTGATCTTACCCAGGGTCACCTAGACTCAAGGGTGCAGTGTTTTGAAGAGCTCATACAGTGTCTTTGTGCTCATTTGGAAAAGGCACTCTTTCCTCTAGGCGGATGCAAACCTACACTGTTGGCTTATCGAAGAAAGCATGCAGTGGACTTTAGCTCCTTTTCGAAACACTTTTCCAGGCACTCTTGTTCAGTAAACATCCTGAACAACTGTGCATGTTGACTTTGCAAAAGAGGGAACTTATGCCTGAAAAGGCATTTAACAGTTTTCTGTGATTACAATTTTTTTTTTTTTTCAAATTCCTCTTCCCTTCCCACATGGCTTATTTATTTAAAAACTTGTGTCTGCATGATTATGTCTAGCCCACCCATAGCCTAATGAAATGTCTTAAACTTTAAATATTATTTCCACTTTGAAGTCACATTTTGCATCCCCTTTTGCCTTCTCAACTTAAAAAAGTCATTGTCTCTCTAATGAGAATGTAAAATCATAGTAAAACATATTAAAGTATACATCTAGAACCTTCTGATGTACTAAATACTTTGATATTCATCACTATTCCCTTTAATCTTTGCAGCCCCCTTTGAGGTAGATATGACTAGGAGCTCCCTTGCATAAATGAGAAGATGGTGAACCTGAGATTGTGTGACCTAGTTCGACTCTTGCAGGAGGTAACCAGGCCTGAATTTGAACATTAATTCTCTGCATTCAAATTCTCAAGGGTGAATTCCATGAGAGTAGACACCTTTTTTTTTTTTATCTCCTCTTTCAAATTCTCAAATCTTAAAATATTGATGTGGTCAATATTCCATAAAAATTCAATCCATTTAATACTTATTTTTGGGACCTGCTATGTAGCACTTATAATTTTAGACTCTGGGAATATATTTGTGAGCCAAACCAATAAAAATCCCTCACTCTCATACAGGTTTTACTTCAATTGAGAAGACAATAACTAAATTGGCAAATAAGTTATGTGCCAGATGTTATGGAGGTAAAGCAGGGAAGGGTTAGAGAGAGTAGAGTAAGAGCACAGGGGACTTGCTATTTAAATAAGATGGTTGGGAAGAGCTGCAATAACCACCCAATATTTGAACAAAGGTCTGTAGGAGGAGAGGAGTAAGCCACACTGGGTTAGAGCTTGCCAGGAAGAGAGAACAACCAAAGCTAGTCCTAATGGAGAACTCCTCACTGAGGGTTGCACTTTGCATGTTTGAGAAATAGCTGGAGAGGATGTGGAGAAATAGGAACACTTTTACACTGTTGGTGGGATTGTAAACTAGTTCAACCATTATGGAAAACAGTATGGAGATTCCTCAAGGATCTAGAACTAGAAGTACCATATGACCCAGCCATCCCATTACTGGGTATATACCCAAAGGATTATAAATCATGCTGCTATAAAGACACATGCACACGTATGTTTATTGCGGCACTATTCACAATAGCAAAGACTTGGAATCAACCCAAATGTCCATCAGTGACAGACTGGATTAAGAAAATGTGGCACATATACACCATGGACTACTATGCAGCCATAAAAAAGGATGAGTTTGTATCCTTTGTAGGGACATGGATGCAGCTGGAAACCATCATTTTCAGCAAACTATCGCAAGAACAGAAAACCAAACACTGCATGTTCTCACTCATAGGTGGGAACTGAACAATGAGATCACTTGGACTCGGGAAGGGGAACATCATACACTGGGGCCTATCATGGGGAGGGGGGAGGGGGGAGGGATTGCATTGGGAGTTATACCTGATGTAAATGACGAGTTGATGGGTGCTGACGAGTTGATGGGTGCAGCACACCAACATGGCACAAGTATACATATGTAACAAACCTGCACATTATGCACATGTACCCTAGAACTTAAAGTATAAAAATAAAAAAATAAAAATAAATTTAAAAAAAAAAGAGAAATAGCAAGAGAGCTAATTTTACCAGGAAGAAGTGACCAACAAGAAAGAGAGATAGGAGTGGGGTCAGGGAGATAAAAGGAGTGGCTGAGATACATGTTACACCTTTGTTAGGACTCTGATGTGGGCTCCGACTCCAGGTGAGATGAGAAACCACTAGAGGTTTTAAGGAGAGCGGTGACAGAATCTCGTTTTCATGAAATAGGATCAATCTGAATGCATGTTTACAACAGACTCTTAAAAGGCAAGGATGAAAGCAGGGAGCCCAGTAAGGAAAAGCGATAATAATGATGACTAACACCCTTTAGAGATCCAGCTGGTGGAATCTGCTAACGAATCAGACGTGGAGTGAGGAAGATTGAGAGGACTCAGAGGACTGTTGAGTGAATGCTCAACTGTGCTCTTAACCATGCTGTGCTTCCTGCTAACAATCACAACACTCCCAACTGTTCTGGTTTATAAAATACGTTTTTATGGAGTATTTTAATGAAGCTTGGACCAGGAGTCTCAATATGTGACAATTCCTTCTAATTGAGTTTTATCAGTTTCTGGGTTTTTTTTTTTTTTTTTTTTTTTTTTTTTTTGTAGCTTGGTTTCCTTAATGATGAACCTTAAGTAAACAAAAAGAAAGGAATAAAAATAAAGCAAAATTTCAGATTAGTCTATAAACATATAAGTCAGATATTTTGCAGAGTTGAAAAGAAGATTTAGAATTTTATAGATGCAATATTACCTAACATTTCCTTAATTAATGTATTGCTTTATATTTTTCCAAAACTTCTTCATAGAATGAAGAGTATATGCATTTATATTTTAATTTTCTTTCCACAGAAAGACCAAATAGTGATTTTTGAGGCTTGTGATCAAATACATTCTTATTTCTTTTGAAGTTGGCATGCTTGCATTTGACATTTTAATTTTTAACTTACTTGCATTCTCTGTACTATTTATTTAGCTTGCCTATTTCAATCAGTGCTTATCAGGAAGAGTTATTGGATTTTTTATATATTACCTAATTTATGTCCATGAAATTTTGACAATATTCCAAGAATCTAGAAAGAACTTCAGTGAGCACTTGATATAGTGTTTCTCAATTATTTTTAATCCAAGGTAATATCACAAGATTGTCCAAATCATGATTACATGACTTTGTATTTGTAGATTTTTCAAGAGTAGGTCTCATACGAATATATTTTCTTAAATCATGAAAACTGGGATAGGGATGTTACAAAAATTAAATAAGTTCATATACATATACTATTTAGGACAAGGCCTAGCCACAGTCAGTACTGTAAAAGTATTCACTATTATTATGGCAATTACCTGCAAAATTTTTACTCAAAAATATTTCTTTAAACATAATTTTATTCGATTCAATAATAAAAACAATGTTACTAAATATGCTTTTTAAAACCACACGTCCCACTCCATTCTCAAGATCTTCCTATAATTCTCACCTACGGTGATCAACCCATCCCTGTTTATCTGAGATTTTCCCATTTCTAGAATTGAAAGTTCCACATCCTGGGAACCTCCTCAGTCCCAGGCAAACTGGGAGATTTGGTCACCCTACCTCTCAGGTTCTTTACCCCATCTTCACAACCACTGCTATAACCAGGCTTCTTTGTTTTTCAAAGTCATACAGCTGATGCCAGATGCAAAAGTAGACCCTGGGTCTCCTTATGCACAAATTAAAAAGATGCACAGACTGAGGTAGAGGAGAGGGAATTTCCCATGAATAAACACTCTGTGTCACCCTTTCTTACCTTCATGCTGTCTATGCATGTGTAGTTTGTATGCTCATGAGCATGTACAGAGTATTTCTATCACATATATGTTCATAAATATAATCAAGTCATAATAATAGTATATTACAGTTCATAGCTTAGAAAAACAAATGCTTCAAAAATTCTTAAAGAACACCCAGGATATTGGACACATATCTATTTTATACTACTTGTTATCTATGTTTCCAGATAACTATGTATATATTTGATTTGAAAATTACAACTATAGTGTATCTATACAATGGAATATCACTCAATAATACAAAGACATAACTGCCAACGCACACAACAGCTTGAATGGGTCTCAAAGACATTATACTGAGTGAAATAAATTAGTCTCAAAAGATTGCATATTGTTTGGTAACACCTATATGATATTTTCTAAAAGACACACCCTAGCTATGAAGGATAGATCACTAGCTATCAGGGGTCAGGAATCAGTGAAGGGGCTAAGAATGAAGAGATGGCTTGAAGGAATGTTTGGGGTTGATGGAATTGTTTTGTATCATGATTCTGGTGTTAGTTTCATGAATCATTGGATATATCAAAATTCATAGAATTGTATATCAAAAGAAAAAAGTCCATTTTACTCTATGCTAATTAAAAACAAATAGGTGAAATATAAGTTCAGATTTCTAAAATGAGGAGAACTATAACTCAGCTTCAGAGACAGAGGATCTGATTTTCTAGTTCTGAATAAGGTATTAATGGAATAATATTTGTCATTAAAGACTATGTGATTTCAATAATATCTTAAAGGTAGCATCAAGTGATAAGCTCATGAGATATGCACATGCTGTTCTTCAATTCCTAGCTCCTGTGCATTTCTGTAGGGTCAGGAGATTCACTCTGACTTGAATCATAATTATATATGAGTCAAAATTATATATGACTTCTGGGCAGTTAGGGGATGGGGTCTCTCTCCCTCATACATATACACACACATACACATACACACACACACACACATACACACACACATACACTCTAGAGAAACATAACTTTTTGTTTCTCTAGAGTAGACACCCTAAAGTGGGCTGAAGGATTGTACAGCAAGTATATGCTTAAGCTTGTAAGAAACTGCCAAACCATTTTCCAGAGTGTCTGTACCATTTTGCATTTTCCTCAGCAATGTATGAGATGTGCAGCTGCTGCATCTTCTTCTATAGCAATATGGAGTATCTGTGTTTATTTATTTATTTTTTAGTTTGGTCCTTCTAATAGGTGTGTAGCAATATCTCATCAAGAATTTATTTTGAATTTCTCTAATGGTTCATCATGTTGAAAATCTTTCCAGGTGCTTATTTGTCATCCTTATGTCTTCTTTAATATAGTGTCCTTCCAAGGCTTTTCCTCATTTTAAAATTGGGTTGTTTGTTTTCTTATTATTGAATATTGAGAGTAACTTATATACTCTGAATATTAGTTCTTTGTCATAAAAAATGCAATTAGTTTGTCTCCATAAGTAGTTTGTTTTGTTATGTGTTTTTTAAAAATTCTCTTAAGAATGTCTTTCACAGAGAACATTTTAAAATTGTTAATGGAGTCTTATTTATCAATTTTTTAATGGATGTCTTTGGTGGCTTATCCCAGATAATATCTCTACTTATCCCTGGTAATGGAGCATAGAATGAGAGAACAAATATGACCAGTGACAGCCTCACTCTCTTAAAGCCACAGCTCTATTCATCAAAGAGGAAGGTTCTCTACCTTCAGAGTTTGACTCTTGGAGTTTCCTGAAACTATCACTACCATTGTTGACATACATAATGGAAAAAAAAATGGATTTCTGCACTCTCTCTGAGAGATACAAATATAATATAGTAAATATAAATACCGAGTTTATAGAATGATTCAGAATTTTTAATTAAAAATTTAATTCAAAAATTATTCATTTGAGTGGTAACTGGAAGTTCCTGTTTGCACTATGAAAGCCCACACATAACAAAATATATTCAACAGATTTTCCCTAAAATGGTCTATTTTGGTTACATTTATTCATTAATTCATATATTCAATAATTTTAAGTACCATACATGTACCAAGAAGAACATGAGACAGATTTCCCCTTAGCATAAAAATTTAAAAATTCAAAGTAGGTCCCTGGATTTCCCTTTAGCAGTATGTATCGGCCGCCCACAAGTGAGGTGTGCAAAATGCAAAACAGTCATGCGTCCCCTTCTCAAGGATGTTCACCCTGTAAAGGAGGCTGAAGCCATGTCTGCATCAGCCCATTAAACAAGACTTTACCTTTACTTTCCTTCAGAGTAAATTAAGAAAAAATGCACACGTGTGTGTAACCATGCACCTGCACACACACACACTCTTTCATGCATGCATACTATTTACCCTTTCCATGAGTAATAGGCTCTATTTCAAAGATTCAAAGATTAACTTTGTTATATAAATCTCATAACTAGACAGTTTCATATTCTTTTTGGTCAAATAGAAGGTAAGGAAGATTATATGGGAGGGAAATAAAATTAGAGGTGAGGTTTCGTGATTTGGAGAACCATAATCATAATTTTTTCATGCTTGTTAGACCAGAGATTTAACTGCAATTTCAAGTTTAACTTTAGAGTTCTGTGGCATAAGTTATGTAGTAGAAGTTCAATACATTGAGAGAAACAAATAGAAGGAGATACTGTTATTGCTTGTAGGCACTGATTATCTTGTAAGTGACCCCCCCCCCAAAAAAAAAACACCTCATTTTACTTAGAGGCTCTCCTTAAAATCCTTAAAATAACTTAATAAATTTAATTGTGGAAAAAAATGTGAATATGTTGAATAATGGAGCAACAGGATTAGAGGTAGATCAGGTTTAAAGCCTTACTTCGCTACCTCACCAGCTGTCTTTTTGGTTTCTTCATGGATAAACTGAGTGTCATTATACCTCTGCAGCACTGCTTAGGTTGATGCAAGTTTTAAATGAGATAATGCATATAAAGCCATTGTCACAGTATATGTCATATAAAAATATTCATTAAATGTTAATTTTCAACATAGGGTCTAGGAAACAAAAGAAAAGAGATGAAAGAAAGGTGTTGGCCAAAGCAACATAATTAAAATCTCTCCATTTACAAGAGGATGGAGTTCCAGCCATGCCCATCTCTAGCATGTAAGGGGGCCTGGGTCCTTCTGTTAAAATGAATTTGAGTTCAGACTCAATGACATGGACTGGGAAACCTAAAAAAAAAAAAAAAAAAAAAAAAAAAGTCCTGACCACAAAAATATATTTCTGTCCTTAAAGTGGGGAATGAGTGGGTTGGCACTGGTAGGTAAACACATATTTTTCAAGTCAGAGTTAAAGTTTAGCTGTAGGATTAACATTCTGACTTAGTAGCAGATTCAAATAAGAACATGATGGCTATAGATGAGATAGGTGATAGTGATAGTCCCATTTTTCAATCTATAAACAAAAGTATGAAAGGCATCTAAATTATTCTATTCAAAATTATTAATTTCAGAGTTCAAGTTGTCAAACTAAGATTTGAACTAAATGAACACATACCTCAAGAATGAGATTTCCAGTCCAGAAGTGAATATCTATATCATGCTTTGCCCCAGGACACTTCCCTTTCCTGAAATGTCTACTATTCATCTTTCACAACCACAAATTAGTGGAAAAGTTGCCAGCTTGTTCTCTGCAAGATTTTTGGAAGAACTCGCTTGGCACATTACGTCCTATCTTGAGGTTTGCAAAGAGAAAGGACAGTTTGACAAAGCCATGTCAGGGAAATGTTGCCCCACCAGCAAGCCAAAGGTCAGACTGTAATTTAAGCAGCAGTTTGCTTGTCAAGAGTAGAACACTGCCTGGTTTCATCTCACAAGCAGGGAGAAAATCAATCCTTTAGTAGCCTTCGAATGGAAAGTTTCATTCAGGACAAAAAAAGTAAACTTGCTTTGCTTTTTTTTCCTTTATTCTGATTGGTCAGCAGACAGCTCTGTAATTGTTCTGTTGACAGCATAAGTTTTTTTTTAATGTTAACTCCGTCCTTTTTTCTTCCCTCCCTGAGCTCAAATTATGCAGAAAACTGAAAAAATTGAATGTATGCTTAGACCCCGGAAAGTTCACTAGCAATGACTACCCAGATGTTTAATGGATCCAAAGTTCAAACTCAATCCAAATGATTTTCATACAAAAACAAATACCATAATTGTCCCATAAGGAGAACTTTATACTGAACCACTTGATTTGATTAATAATCCATGGGCTTGATCTATGGACTTCCAGAAAACAAAGCCACAGTTTCAATGCAACACTTTGTGAAAGCTAGAGGAAAAATAGCCGATTTAGTTTGGATATTTGTCCTCTCTAAATTTCATGTTAAAATTTGATCTCCAGTGTTGAAGGTGGGGCCAAGTGGAAGATGTTTGGGTCATGGGAGTGGATCCTTCATGAATGGCTTGATGCGCTCCCCATGGTAATAAGTCAGTCTCACTATTTTAGTACACTCAAGAGCTGGTTTTTGTTTTGTTTTGAGCTTCACTCTTCACTTCACAAGAGCTTCGCTCTTGTCTCCCAGGCTGGAGTGCAATGGCGTGATCTCAGCTCACTGCAACCTCTACCTCCTGGGTTCAAGCGAATCTCCTGCCTCAGCCTCCTGAGTAGCTGGGATTACAGGCATGTGCCACCACACCTGGCTGATTTTGTATTTTTAATAGAGATAGTATTTCACCATGTTGGTCAGGCTGGTTTCGAACTCCTCACCTCAGGTGATCCGCCCACCTCAGCCTCCCAAAGTGCTGAGATTACAGGCATGAGCCACTGTGCCCAGCCAAGAGCTGGTTTCTTAAAAGAACATGGTACCTCCTCTCCCTTCCTCCTGTTCTCGCCATGTGACTGCCTACTTTCCCTTTACCTTCCACTATGATTGGAAGCTTCCTGAGGCCCTTACCAGAAGCAGATGCTGGTGCCATATTTCTTTTACAGCCAGCAGAACCGTGAGTCAAACCTCTTTTCTCCCAGCCTCAGGTATTCCTTTGTAGAAACACAAAATGGACTAATACAGTAGCTTATTGTATTAAGCTCTAAGACTCTTCTTTGGTTCCTACAATTTGAGTTCAGTTTGCTTTCAACTTTAACCTTACTGAAGACCGTTGTATCTTTTGAATAAAAGCTTTGCTTATCATTTCATTGTTAGAAGAATTCTGTTTTGGCTTACGTGTTTTTGTTGTTGTTCTTCTTGTCTTAATATGCTATTAACCTGAAGTTGCTGGTCAATTTGGTATTCAGCAATTTTATAATATTAAGTTTTTTGACCTAAATTATCAAAATTGTACATTTCCATTGCAAAGAAAATAAAAATCTAACCATACAGAAAAGTCAAATCCCCAAGTAGTAGATTTGCTTTATATTGAATTCAATCACATTTAACCGCTCTCATGTAGACTGTGTCAAAAGCCTTCTGCCCAGGCTCCCTGCCTCCTCTCATGCCCTTAACTTTCTAATCTGCACACAGCAGCCAGAGTGATCTCATTCAAATATAAGTCAGATCATGCCATTTTCATGCTCAAAACATTCCCATGGCTTCCCACTGCATTTAAATGGATCTAAAGCTCTTACTATTACTGACAAGTCCTTGTATAAACAACTGTCTCCTGCTCTTCTTCTTCACCTTACGCTAAAAACATGCACCTCTTTTTATTTCTTCAGAGCTCATCCACACTTTCCCGGTCCAGGGTCTTTGCACTTGCTAACCCCTTGCTTGGATGTTCTCCCCACACGTATTTGCTTATCCCCTCTCATTCAGATCCCTGCTCAAAGAGGCTCCCTTACCTAGAATTGCAGTCACTATCACTCCCTATTCTCTTACCTTGCTTAATGTTTTTCTAATAGCATTCATTACTGGTACCATTTTTACATTTATTTGTTATTTGCCTCTCTCCTGGAATATGAATTCTACAAGAGTCAAGAGTTGTTTACATTTATATTCTCAGCACTGGACTAGACAGCTCCTGACAAGGACTAGACACTAAATATTTAATGAATGAAATTCACTCCACAAAAGCAACACTATGAATGCATTAATGTGTATCCCTCTAGATATTTTCTACATACACATAAACTATTTTTCAGAAATAAATTTTTTCAATGATATTGCTTTCAAAATTTCTGTGTGTATGTGTGTGTATTTTCAAACACTCTTTTTACCTAGATTTATAGGAGCAGAAAGCTCCAAGTCCTTCTCTGGCCATTTCAGACTAAACTTTCTGTCTCTGCCCTTGATCTAACCTTCTACCTTCCAGCTTCCTTTAGACCTGTTGCAGCTCCCTTTGCTGTTTAACTTCATCAATATTTACTGTCTGTTCCCTATCTACCTGTTGGTATGCATATATCTTATTTTTTTTCTAAGAAAAATATTTTTCCCTTAAAACACTTTGCCTATCTGTTATTTTGTCACCTTTCTTCCTATAATTAAAAGAACTCAAAAAACAGTAGTCTGTATTTTTTGGTCTCCACTTCCCCAGGGCTCATTTGCTGTATAAGTTTCCCTAAAATCTACCTTCTGCTCTTAGGATTCTGGGAAAAACTCTTTTTGAAGCTGATCAATTACTTTCTCATTGTTAAGCCCCAAAGCCTTTCTCAGTATAATTTCCTGAATCTCTGGTGAGCACCTGCCAATATTTCCTACAACAATCCTCTGTGACCTCATGGCATTGCATTGCAGAATGGCCACAGTAGAAAGCCTTAGCTATACTCCACTTCTTTAAAACGAGTGTTCCGTTGTTTCACTCTTTTCCTGGAAAACTAGTAGCATCTGTCTAATCAGTATGTCAAAAACATTGGTCCCACAGTTCCCTGGAATTTGAAAATAGTTCTGCTCTGTGTTGTATTCAAAAGGTCAAGCTTTAGGTACTTGAACAGAGCTACATAGGCAGCAGCTCTTCCATTTCAATTAAATAGCCTTGTGGTGAACACCCCTTCAGTTCAGATACGTAGGGTTCTTGCAGTCTCTTTGCCCCCATCCCATAAACAATGATATCTAGTAGTAATTCCTACCATGTATCTTAAACAACTAGGGCTTGTTTCCAGCTTTACTCCTATTGGCCTCCATTTGTTGTAGACGTGGATTCCATCCCCCTTCCGGCTTTTTAATTTGAAGTGGATTCTACTATTATACTCGGTATGCAATTGATCGTTCCACTGTGATTATTCATCTGTATCCACTAAATGTTTCCCCACATCTGACCCCTTTGAACTTTGGATGGCTGTACACTTCTGAACTCTAGCTACTCTGCATAAAGGAGAGTATTTCTTGAACGCATAGAACTTGTTAATCTTGTTAGTGGCTGTATTCCTTTCTGTAAATATCTGGTCTTTAACAGATGTTTAAAAGATAGTTCTAACTGAATGAATAAAGGAATGGATGAGTTCAAGTGAATTTACCACATTTCGGTTTGAATTTTGTTTCCGTTTTTCAGCACCCTCCTAGAAAGCAGTTCCTCATTTTCAGTTTTACTAAGCTCCCACCAGCTTCTGGCTTACCTTCCTTCCTTTGTTTTATTCCTGTTTGTGTTTCCTGTTGCAGTATGGTCAACTTCATCCTGGCAAGTCCTCTAACCTTCCCTAAATAATCAGACTTTCTCTATCAATCAGACTGGTAACAATTAGAAAGAGTGGCACCTATCACAACTGAAGGTGCAGGAAAGGGGTGCTGTCTTCACAACTCTTGGAAGTGTGTAGTGTTACAACTCTGGAAGGCAACCTGACAGCGTTAATGAAAATTAAAATGTATATATCCTTCAAACAAGCAATTCCACTGTGGGAATCTCTCCCCCAGAAATAAAAGTGAAAATACATAAAATTTCTCTATAAAAGAGTATTTATTGCAGTGTTGCTTATAATGTTTTAGAAAACTGGAAATGAATACCCGTCAAATGACAAATAATTTACAAATAATTATATATCCCATCACTGTACCAGCCATAAATTCATGCTATCACAAATTACTTGAGAGGAGAAAGATGTAGTAAAGTTTATATATGTTATCACTTCTGTAAAACAAAATGCTTGTTTTGTCAACTGTTCCACATATATGTATATTCTCTGAATTATATAAATTCAGATAATGCATATAAATATTTACCACGCATAAACATTGAAACATGGGTTCCCGGGGGTATAAATGGAATTGAGGGTGTTGGCATTGATGTGAGTAGAGGAGGAAATAGAGGGAAAAGAGAGAACACAGCTCCTCAAAAGTCCCCCAAATCTACTTTTTGGAAAACCATATAAATGTTTACATTCATCAATTTCTATAAAAATAACAGCAAACAGTTCTTACTCTATACCAAACATTGTTCTACTGCTCAATATTATTTAATCTTCTACCAACTTAATGAAGCAGACACTATTTTTAACCCTCATTTTTATAGATGATAAAATGTAGGCACAGAGAAATTAAGGCACTAATTAAAGTCATAAAGCTAGAATATAGAAATTTGTGTTTAAATCCAGATAGTCTGGGTCCAGAGACTATACTCTTAACCATATACTTTGCTATCTCTTAGGGTATGTGCAGTGAATAAAGAAACTAAAAGTAATTCTTAAAAATGCACAATGTGGCAATTAACAGGATAGTATTGTTTCCAAATTGTGCATTTTACTAAACCAGACTAATCTCTTTAATTGTAGCCAATTGCATTTTTTTAAAAATAGCCTTAACTATATTTAATATGTGCTAATAGTACTTGTCTACTCATGATTGCTCTTCAGAAAGGAATAAATCCTCCTAGGTTATATCAGTTACACCTCAAGTGACCTGTCCCAGTAATCATCAAAAAAATAAGTATCAAGGATCTCATTTCAAGAGCTGTTGACAGGGGAAATTAACTACTTGTTGCACATGCTTTTTAGATCTAATTCTCTTTCTCAGTGGAATAAGGATTATCTATGAAACCTTTTGGCCAGAATGAAAGAAACCTCCCGTGATTAATACAAGAAGACGGCAGAACTATAGACCACTACCCTTTATTTGACAGGGAAGGACCACAGTGAAGGAAACAGTGCTCTGAAATTGAAATTAGTAAAAATCAACACAAATTAGTCATCTGAATAAATGACATAATATAAGAAAGGAGCTTGGGGCTTGAGGTCCAAACTCAAGCTTGACTCTTCAGTCTACTTGGCTGAGCTACAGGTCTTCTATTGGAGAACTTGCTTACCAAGTGATACCCTTCAAGTTCTCCTTCAGTCAAGCAACCTTTAGAGCTCTAATTTTTTCTACTGAGTTTACTTCAGCAGCAGTTTCTTCATGAACTGAAAAAGTTACTGATTCAGCTCATCTTGTGAGGTATCTCTTCCACTATACATTCATCTTCTGATATTCTGGTGTCTGAATCAGTTTTTGTGTGTGTTTGTTTTGGCCCGAATTTGTTCTTTAACGTTTAATCACCTCTGAGTAAGCTGCTAAAATGAAGATTCTGGACTTGCTGAGAGGAAGAAACCTCTCTGTTACCTCCCAGGCCTTGCGCTGTATCCAGCCTTTCTCCCACAATTTGACATCTGTGCACTGCAATGCCTCTCGGCAAAAGGGCTTTGACCATGGGACTGCCTGTCTTTAAAGATACATCTTGATCTTGACATGCATCAAAATGCATATTTGGACTTTAGAAGAGTGATGCCTAAGGTAATTCTAAATGATGGAATGGAAGAGGGACAAAATGAAAGATTCTTTCATTCTTAAATAGATGGAGTATGCATTTGAATGCCTAGAGGGAAACTCTGATTGACAGAGAAGATATATATTGGGACAGAGGTTAAAGGTGAACAGAGAGGTTTCAGAATTGTCAATGTAGTCATTGTCACTAAAGCATTCAGCCAAAAGAGGCCACAAAGAGATGTGGAAAAAGGAAAGGAACCTCGTGGGTCAAGGACAGTCTCTTCTGAAAGAAGTAGGAAGATTTGGTCAGAGAAAGAAAGATGAATAGAAAGAAGTAGTATCTGTAATGAATGCTACTGCTCAATAAAAATAAGTGGGATTTTCAGGGCAATTGGGAGAATGGATGGATTGACATTAGATGAAAATCAATGGCTTTTAATTAATACCACCCCAAAGAGTAAGGATAATAGGGGCAGAGAAGTCGACGATTATACAAAATAAGGTCAATTCTGGTTAGAACACATTACACTCCCTATAGATGATCAGGAGTGCTATGCTGTTGTTTTTTTTTTTAATCTATTGCGTTTCAGTGGGATAACACATAAGGAAAGAATAGGAGCTATTCATCTCAAACCGATAGTCTGCCTTTATAAATAACTGCCATTACTAAAACAAGGATCAGTGTAGAGGTGGCCCTGATACCCAGAAGGTCAGCTCCCTGAAAGCCTCCCCAAATCACAGAGGTTTACTATGGCCTGGGCCCATTCCATCTGTTACAACTTTACTCTGCTCACTGGATTTCTCCTACAACTAACAACTCTGAAAATCTCAGTTTAGAATTCCATAGAGCAAAAAAGTATTAAAAATACAAATTTTAGGCTGGTGGCGATGGTTCATGCCTATAATCCCAGCACTCTGGGAGGCCAAGGAGGGTGAATCACGAGGTCAGGGGTTCAAGATCAGCCCGGCCAACATGGTGAAACCCCGTCTGTACTAAAAATACAACAAACTAGCTGGTGTAGTGGCAGGTGCCTGTAATCCCAGTTACTTGGGAGATGGAGGCAGGAGAATCGCTTGAACCTGGGAGGTGGAGGTTGCAGTGAGCCAAAATTGCACCACTATACTCCAGCTCAGGCTGAAGTGAGACTCTGTATAAAAACAAAAAACAAATTTTAAAAAGAGAAAGGTTTAGCCTATTTAAAAAGAGCACTATCATAGATGTACTTAAAAAAACTTCATATATATATACATATATATATATATATAATGGGAAGAATAATAATTAGCTCTTTATGGAAGGGCAGGGTAGTGAGGAATATAAAAAAATAGAAAAGAAAAACAAGTTTGAATATCAAAAACTACAGTAAGTTAGCAATTTAGACACTCAGCTTGTAGTATGAACCTGAGGAGGTCATCCAGTGGACCACCACATGACAGAACAAAGAAACAGGCAGAAAAAAAAAGTGACATTGGCTCCAGCTTATATAGTGTTTTCCTGTTCTCTCATCAAAAAAGAGGAAAGAGATGATAGAATATTAAATATCCTAAATAGGACACCATGAAGTAGAAAAGTCACAATCTCAGTGTGTTTAGTGCCTGATATAGTTTAGATATTTTCCCTCACCCAAATCTCCTGTTGAAAGGAATCCCCAATGTTGGCAGGGCCTGGTGGGAGGTGTTTGGATCATAGGGGCAGATTCCTCGTGGCTTGGTGCTGTCTTCCTGATAGTGAGTTCTTGTGACACCTGGTCCTTTCAACAGGTGCAGCGCCTGCCCTCTACTGTTTCTCTCTTGCTCCAGCTTTCAACAGGTGAAGTACCAGATTTTGCTTTGCCTTCTGCCATGAATAAAAGCTTCTTGAGGCCCCCCAGAAGCAGATGCTATCCTTCTTGTACAGCCTACAGAACCATGAGCCAATTAAACCTCTTTTCTTTCTTTTTTTTCTTTGTTGTTGAGATGGAGTTTCCTTCTTGTCGCCCAGGCTGGAGTGCAGTGCTGCAATCTCGGCTCAATGCAACCTCTGCTTCCCAGGTTCAAGCGATTCTCCTGCCTCAGCCCCCCGAGTAGCTGGGATCACAGGTGCCTGCCACCACACCTGGCTAATTGTCGTATTTTTAGGAGTGATGGGGTTTTACCATGTTGGCCAGGCTCGTCTCAAACTCCAACCTCTGCTTCCCAGGTTCAAGCGATTCTCCTGCCTCAGCCTCCCAAGTAGCTGGGATCACAGGTGCCTGCCACCACACCTGGCTAATTTTTGTATTTTTAGGAGAGACAGGGTTTTACCATGTTGGCCAGGCTGGTCTCGAACTCCTAACCTCAGGTGATCTTCCTGCCTCAGCTTCCTAAAGTGCTGAGATTACAGGCATGAGCCACTGTGCCCGGCCAAACCTCTGTTCTTATAAATTACCCAGCGTCAGGTATTTCTTTCTAGCAATGCAAGAACAGCCTAACACAGTACTCTTTCAATGTTTTAAAACAAAGTGTTGAGGACATTTAGAAAAGTTAATGTTTAAAATCACAGAGCTAATAAACGGACTTAAGGACTTGTCCCAACTATTAAACTTTAGAAACTATTTAGATATGAAAATTAGAATGAAATTAACTTGAATGTTAATTGATAACAAGGGAAATGGTATTTATTTTTGCTTGTTAATATATTGTTTTATAGCTCACTCCTGATTAACAGTGAACAAATCAGTAAGCTCTTCACAGCAATAAGCAGCCCGAAGAAGTGTTCTAATATTTCTATTAGCATTTTGACAGTATACTATTGCGTAAAAGAGGAACATTAATGTGTAGAGGGTTTTTTTTCTTTTTTCCTTCAGGGATTGTTTTTTGTTGACCTTTGCCTCCATTACCTCAGTTATCTACTTCTGGATAAATTTCGACTTTGTTCAATGTCCTCTCCACCACACGACTCGTGCCACCAATACTATCTGGTAATAGTTTTCAAATTTTAGGAATAAATTTTTAGGAAAAAATAATCAAATAACAAGGACAACGACTAGGAATCCCTATTTAGGAATCAACATATGAAATATTTACTAGAGAAAGCCTGGAAAAACAACAACTATGCTGTTACCCTTCTAGAGCAAACTATTATTGTTAGAAAATAATAGCAAGATAAAAAGGGCAACCTGAGAAAAATAAGTCCCCAGTAGTCAGTCAAGATCCAGCATTTGTCTCATTTGTCTTAGTTGATTTCCTCAGGAAATAGACCTGGAGATGAGGATTTTCATAGCACAGGGTTCCTGGGGCACGCACCAGGGAATGATATCCAGAAGGGAGGAAGTGAGTGAAGAAGGATTAAGCAGAAAGAAAAGATCATCATGGCTCTTTTCCAGACTTCCTCATCCCCAATCCTTCTCTTTGGAGGCTCCTGACCTACTGACCAAACCATTTACCACTGCGTATAAATCTGTGTACGTATTTGCTCAGACATGTGGCGACCACATACACTGAACAAAGCTTTTCACTTCACCAAGTTGGAGGACTCACTTGATCCTGGCAGTGGGAGTGTTAAATTTGAGACAGCTCTTAAGAGATGTCCTGAGTAGGGGGGGCGGAGCAAGATGGCCGAATAGGAGCAGCTCCAGTCTCCAACTCCCAGCGCGAGCAACACAGAAGACCGGTGATTTCTGCATTTTCAACTGAGGTACTGGGTTCATCTCACTGGGGAGTGCCGGACGATCGGTGCTGGTCAGCTGCTGCAGCCCGACCAGCGAGAGCTGAAGCAGGGCGAGGCATTGCCTCACCTGGGAAGCGCAAGGGGGAAGGGAGTCCCTTTTCCTAGCCAGGGGAACTGAGACACAACACCTGGAAAATCGGATAACTCCCACCCCAATACTGCGCTTTAAGAAACAGGCACACCAGGAGATCATATCCCACACCTGGCCGGGAGGGTCCCACACCCACGGAGCCTCCCTCATTGCTAGCGCAGCAGTCTGTGATCTACCGGCAAGGCAGCAGGGAGGCTGGGGGAGGGGCGCCCGCCATTGCTGAGGCTTAAGTAGGTAAACAAAGCCGCTGGGAAGCTCGAACTGGGTGGAGCTCACAGCAGCTCAAGGAAACCTGCCTGTCTCTGTGGACTCCACCTCTGGGGACAGGGCACAGTAAACTAAACAAACGAGGCAGACACCTCTGCAGACGCAAACGACTCTGTCTGACAGCTTTGAAGAGAGCAGTGAATCTCCCAACACGGAGGTTGAGATCTGAGAAGGGACAGACTCCCTGCTCAAGTGGGTCCCTGACCCCTGAGTAGCCTAACTGGGAGACATCCCCCACTAGGGGCAGTCTGACACCCCACACCTCACAGGGTGGAGTACACCCCTGAGAAGAAGCTTCCAAAGCAAGAATCAGACAGGTACACTCGCTGTTCAGAAATATTCTATCTTCTGCAGCCTCTGCTGCTGATACCCAGGCAAACAGGGTCTGGAGTGGACCTCAAGCAATCTCCAACAGACCTACAGCTGAGGGTCCTGACTGTTAGAAGGAAAACTATCAAACAGGAAGGACACCTACACCAAAACCCCATCAGTACATCACCATCATCAAAGACGAGAGGCAGATAAAACCACAAAGATGGGGAAAAAGCAGGGCAGAAAAGCTGGAAATTCAAAAAATAAGAGCGCATCTCCCCCGGCAAAGGAGCGCAGCTCATCGCCAGCAACGGATCAAAGCTGGACGGAGAATGACTTTGACGAGATGAGAGAAGAAGGCTTCAGTCCATCAAATTTCTCAGAGCTAAAGGAGGAATTACGTACCCAGCGCAAAGAAACTAAAAATCTTGAAAAAAAAGTGGAAGAATTGATGGCTAGAGTAATTAATGCAGAGAAGGTCCTAAACGAAATGAAAGAGATGAAAACCATGACACGAGAAATACGTGACAAATGCACAAGCTTCAGTAACCGACTCGATCAACTGGAAGAAAGAGTATCAGCGATTGAGGATCAAATGAATGAAATGAAGCGAGAAGAGAAACCAAAAGAAAAAAGAAGAAAAAGAAATGAACAAAGCCTGCAAGAAGTATGGGATTATGTAAAAAGACCAAATCTACGTCTGATTGGGGTGCCTGAAAGTGAGGGGGAAAATGGAACCAAGTTGGAAAACACTCTTCAGGATATCATCCAGGAGAACTTCCCCAACCTAGTAGGGCAGGCCAACATTCAAATCCAGGAAATACAGAGAACACCACAAAGATACTCCTCGAGAAGAGCAACTCCAAGACACATAATTGCCAGATTCACCAAAGTTGAAATGAAGGAAAAAATCTTAAGGGCAGCCAGAGAGAAAGGTCGGGTTACCCACAAAGGGAAGCCCATCAGACTAACAGCAGATCTCTCAGCAGAAACTCTCCAAGCCAGAAGAGAGTGGGGGCCAATATTCAACATTCTTAAAGAAAAGAATTTTAAACCCAGAATTTCATATCCAGCCAAACTAAGTTTCATAAGTGAAGGAGAAATAAAATCCTTTACAGATAAGCAAATGCTTAGAGATTTTGTCACCACTAGGCCTGCCTTACAAGAGTCCCTGAAGGAAGCACTAAACATGGAAAAGAACAACCGGTACCAGCCATTGCAAAAACATGCCAAAATGTAAAGACCATTGAGGCTAGGAAGAAACTGCATCAACTACCGAGCAAAATAACCAGTTAATATCATAATGGCAGGATCAAGTTCACACATAACAATATTAACCTTAAATGTAAATGGACTAAATGCTCCAATTAAAAGACACAGACTGGCAAACTGGATAAAGAGTCAAGACCCATCAGTCTGCTGTATTCAGGAGACCCATCTCACACGCAGAGACATACATAGGCTCAAAATAAAGGGATGGAGGAAGATATACCAAGCAAATGGAGAACAAAAAAAAGCAGGGGTTGCAATACTAGTCTCTGATAAAACAGACTTTAAACCATCAAAGATCAAAAGAGACAAAGAAGGCCATTACATAATGGTAAAGGGATCAATTCAACAAGAAGAGCTAACTATCCTAAATATATATGCACCCAATACAGGAGCACCCAGATTCATAAAGCAAGTCCTTAGAGACTTACAAAGAGACTTAGACTCCCATACAATAATAATGGGAGACTTCAACACTCCACTGTCAACATTAGACAGATCAACGAGACAGAAAGTTAACAAGGATATCCAGGAATTGAACTCATCTCTGCAGCAAGCAGACCTAATAGACATCTATAGAACTCTCCACCCCAAATCAACAGAATATACATTCTTCTCAGCACCACATCGTACTTACTCCAAAATCGACCACGTAATTGGAAGTAAAGCACTCCTCAGCAAATGTACAAGAACAGAAATTATAACAAACTGTCTCTCAGACCACAGTGCAATCAAACTAGAACTCAGGACTAAGAAACTCAATCAAAACCGCTCAACTACATGGAAACTGAACAACCTGCTCCTGAATGACTACTGGGTACATAACGAAATGAAGGCAGAAATAAAGATGTTCTTTGAAACCAATGAGAACAAAGATACAACATACCAGAATCTCTGGGACACATTTAAAGCAGTGTGTAGAGGGAAATTTATAGCACTAAATGCCCACAAGAGAAAGCAGGAAAGATGTAAAATTGACACTCTAACATCGCAATTAAAAGAACTAGAGAAGCAAGAGCAAACACATTCGAAAGCTAGCAGAAGACAAGAAATAACTAAGATCAGAGCAGAACTGAAGGAGATAGAGACACAAAAAACCCTCCAAAAAATCAATGAATCCAGGAGTTGGTTTTTTGAAAAGATCAACAAAATTGACAGACCACTAGCCAGACTAATAAAGAAGAAAAGAGAGAAGAATCAAATCGACGCAATTAAAAATGATAAAGGGGATATCACCACCGACCCCACAGAAATACAAACTACCATCAGAGAATACTATAAACACCTCTACGCAAATAAACTGGAAAATCTAGAAGAAATGGATAATTTCCTGGACACTTACACTCTTCCAAGACTAAACCAGGAAGAAGTTGAATCCCTGAATAGACCAATAGCAGGCTCTGAAATTGAGGCCACAATTAATAGCCTACCAACCAAAAAAAGTCCAGGACCAGATGGATTCACAGCTGAATTCTACCAGAGGTACAAGGAGGAGTTGGTACCATTCCTTCTGAAACTATTCCAATCAATAGAAAAAGAGGGAATCCTCCCTAACTCATTTTATGAGGCCAATATCATCCTGATACCAAAGCCTGGCAAGGACACAACAAAAAAAGAGAATTTTAGACCAATATCCCTGATGAACATCGATGCAAAAATCCTCAATAAAATACTGGCAAACCGGATTCAGCAACACATCAAAAAGCTTATCCACCATGATCAAGTGGGCTTCATCCCTGGGATGCAAGGCTGGTTCAACATTCGCAAATCAATAAACATAATCCAGCATATAAACAGAACCAAAGACAGGAACCACATGATTATCTCAATTGACGCAGAAAAGGCTTTTGACAAAATTCAACAGCCCTTCATGCTAAAAACGCTCAATAAATTTGGAATTGATGGAACGTACCTCAAAATAATAAGAGCTATTTATGACAAACCCACAGCCAATATCATACTGAATGGGCAAAAACTGGAAAAATTCCCTTTGAAAACTGGCACAAGACAGGGATGCCCTCTCTCACCACTCCTATTCAACATAGTGTTGGAAGTTCTGGCTAGGGCAATCAGGCAAGAGAAAGAAATCAAGGGTATTCAGTTAGGAAAAGAAGAAGTCAAATTGTCCCTGTTTGCAGATGACATGATTGTATATTTAGAAAACCCCATTGTCTCAGCCCAAAATCTCCTTAAGCTGATAAGCAACTTCAGTAAAGTCTCAGGATACAAAATTAATGTGCAAAAATCACAAGCATTCTTATACACCAGTAACAGACAAACAGAGAGCCAAATCAGGAATGAACTTCCATTCACAATTGCTTCAAAGAGAATCAAATACCTAGGAATCCAACTTACAAGGGATGTAAAGGACCTCTTCAAGGAGAACTACAAACCACTGCTCAGTGAAATAAAAGAGGACACAAACAAATGGAAGAACATACCATGCTCATGGATAGGAAGAATCAATATCGTGAAAATGGCCATACTGCCCAAGGTAATTTATAGATTCAATGCCATCCCCATCAAGCTACCAATGAGTTTCTTCACAGAATTGGAAAAAACTGCTTTAAAGTTCATATGGAACCAAAAAAGAGCCCGCATCTCCAAGACAATCCTAAGTCAAAAGAACAAAGCTGGAGGCATCACGCTACCTGACTTCAAACTATACTACAAGGCTACAGTAACCAAAACAGCATGGTACTGGTACCAAAACAGAGATATAGACCAATGGAACAGAACAGAGTCCTCAGAAATAATACCACACATCTACAGCCATCTGATCTTTGACAAACCTGAGAGAAACAAGAAATGGGGAAAGGATTCCCTATTTAATAAATGGTGCTGGGAAAATTGGCTAGCCATAAGTAGAAAGCTGAAACTGGATCCTTTCCTTACTCCTTATACGAAAATTAATTCAAGATGGATTAGAGACTTAAATGTTAGACCTAATACCATAAAAATCCTAGAGGAAAACCTAGGTAGTACCATTCAGGACATAGGCATGGGCAAAGATTTCATGTCTAAAACACCAAAAGCAACGGCAGCAAAAGCCAAAATTGACAAATGGGATCTAATTAAACTAAAGAGCTTCTGCACAGCAAAAGACACTACCATCAGAGTGAACAGGCAACCTACAGAATGGGAGAAAATTTTTGCAATCTACTCATCTGACAAAGGGCTAATATCCAGAACCTACAAAGAACTCCAACAAATTTACAAGAAAAAAACAAACAACCCCATCAAAAAGTGGGCAAAGGATATGAACAGACATTTCTCAAAAGAAGACATTCATACAGCCAACAGACACATGAAAAAATGCTCATCATCACTGGCCATCAGAGAAATGCAAATCAAAACCACAATGAGATACCATCTCACACCAGTTAGAATGGCAATCATTAAAAAGTCAGGAAACAACAGGTGCTGGAGAGGATGTGGAGAAATAGGAACACTTTTACACTGTTGGTGGGATTGTAAACTAGTTCAACCATTATGGAAAACAGTATGGCGATTCCTCAAGGATCTAGAACTAGATGTACCATATGACCCAGCCATCCCATTACTGGGTATATACCCAAAGGATTATAAATTATGCTGCTCTAAAGACACATGCACACGTATGTTTATTGCAGCACTATTCACAATAGCAAAGACTTGGAATCAACCCAAATGCCCATCAGTGACAGATTGGATTAAGAAAATGTGGCACATATACACCATGGAATACTATGCAGCCATAAAAAAGGATGAGTTTGAGTCCTTTGTATGGACTTGGATGCAGCTGGAATCCATCATTCTTAGCAAACTATCACAAGAACAGAAAACCAAACACCGCATGTTCTCACTCATAGGTGGGAACTGAACAATGAGATCACTCGGACTCAGGAAGGGGAACATCTCACACCGGGGCCTATCATGGGGAGGGGGGAGGGGGGAGGGGGGAGGGATTGCATTGGGAGTTATACCTGATGTAAATGACGAGTTGATGGGTGCAGCACACCAACAAGGCACAAGTATACATATGTAACAAACCTGCACGTTATGCACATGTACCCTACAACTTAAAGTATAATAATAATAAATAAAAAAAAAAAAAAAAAAAAAAAAAAAAAAAAAAAAGAGATGTCCTGAGTTGAGGGGGTTGGGATGTTGAACACCTGCGCTGAGCAGTCCTTGGATACAATGTGTTTGTAGGGGAAGGATAAGGCAGCTCTCTCTGGACCTAAGACAATTCCTGAGAGGGACTCTGATATGAACCATCAGCAGGCAATGCTCCCAGTAGCTAGAGAACTGAGTGCCTTGGTTATGAAAGAGCAGCTGAGTGACCGACAGCAACATTCACTAGTCCTCCCTTATGTCATTTGCATCCATTTGTATGAAAGTTCAACGCTTCTTGGAATTGCTCCTCCAGGATTCATCTTAGTTCATTTTCCTGGAGGCGTTTTTTTTTTTTTTTTTTTTTTTTTTTTTTTTTTTTTTTAGATGGAGTCTCCCTCTGTTATAAGGCTGGAGTGCAGTGGTGCGATCTCATGATCTCGGCTCACTGAAACCTCTGTCTCCTGGATTCAAGCGATTCTCCTGCCTCAGCCTCCTGAGTAGGTGGGACTACAAGTGCATGCCACCATGCCTGGCTAATTTTTTTTGTATTTTTAGTAGAGACGGGGTTTCACCCTGTTAGCCGGGATGGTCTTGATCTCCTGACCTCGTGATCTGCCCGTCTCCACTTCTCAAAGTGCTGGGATTACAGGTGTGAGCCACCACACCCAAACTTTCCTGGAGGTTTTTAACAGGAAGTCTATTAGAATGAAATAGAATTTCTGCTGCTGCTACAGCTGATCTCAGGGCCATAACTGGTACACATTATCTCTGTCCTCTACTGTCTATTCCAGATTCCCCCTCACCCTTAACCAACAGTTCTGCTGATCGAATGTGACTTACCTTGTCACTGGAAGGTCTGAGATTCTCATCACTATGTCCCCTCCTCAGTGTGCATGCTGCACTGCACACTTGCCTTCAGAATTGATCAGGGGAGTACCCTGAGGTGCTCCTACCAACAAGTTGCTCCTGTAAACTTCCTTTCTGCCCTCATTGTGCAGCAGTAGGTCTCTCTCTTCCTGATGATCTGGGTCAAGTATTCCTGCCAGGGTGGAGCTTCCCCTCAGAGCATAATTGCAGGGACATGGATGGGAAGTGCAAATTATCCAAGTATATCACCAACACTGATGGCAAGCAGGGCCGCTCCTAATTCCAACTCTTGGTTCCTGGGATACAGTACCATCTCACCATCTCATGCCCTATCACGGTAACTTGCAGGGCATCATCTCATCTTAATTGTGTACTCACATGGCTATAATTCACCCTACCAGGCTTCTAATGGTATGGTCTGTAAGAGAACCTGTGGGTCCCATGGTACTGTACCCATTGCTCCACCAACTTTTCTGTAAAGTGTGTTCCTTGGTTCAATGCAATGTTATGTTATGTTATGTTAAATGCAATGTTATCCCATGTGTGTGGAAGAAACACTTGATAAGCCTTTAAAGAATGATACTGACAGAGGCCCAATTTAGAGTATATCCCAGTTCCACTCAAGATGAAACACTCTCCCTTCCACCATGGGTCTAATATAATCAGCTTGCCACTAAGTGGCTAGTTTCCTCGATGGATGGTGCCATATTAGGGGCTCCGTTACTGAACTGTGAGACATTTGGCAATAGGACTAACT
Source organism: Macaca mulatta (assembly GCF_049350105.2). Lineage (NCBI taxonomy): Eukaryota > Metazoa > Chordata > Mammalia > Primates > Cercopithecidae > Macaca > Macaca mulatta. The sequence continues at coordinate 159,488,989 of NC_133409.1, read as the reverse complement.
AGATCAGCCTTAATGAGTGGAAACCAGTGGCACCAGACCCATGCACAGCCTTCATCCCTATTACCCTGAAGTACACTGATCATGCACTCAAGCACCGGTGTGTGGGTAGCCAATGAGAAATCCTGGCTAATGTTAACTGGCTGGGTCCTTGTTTCTACTTCTGGTCTAGTGGCTCTTCCATACCAGATGATCTCTGGCGGATCTTATGTGATACAATGATTTTTAAACATCTTTCCCTTCTTATATCGGTCCATGCATACACCTCTTTTTCAGACTTCCTTGTCCCCAGTCTTTCTATTTTGAGGCTCCAGACCTACTGACCAAACCATTTACCACTGTGTATAAATCTGAGTATGTACTTTCCTCAGACCACTCCTCTTTACACACAATGTGGTGACCACATACACTGTACAAAGCTTTTCATTTCACCATTGTCCTTCATGGCCACTTATGAGTCGAGCTATAGTGCAGAAGCAGTCTATTGTTTTCGGCTTGAACCCACATACTAGGTAAACCCATCTGGGACTCTAGCATGGCCTTTTTTCTCCCCAGGCAGCTGGTGATCAGGAACCCTTCATGGGGCTGACAGGTGTCAGCCAAGGGAAAGGTGCCATGCAATATTGGCGGATGGCACTGGAGTCTGAGTTATCTGCTGGTGCAGCTGACTTGCATCCTCTTTGCCTGTTCACACCTGATCTTAGATGCATCCCCTCCATGTTATGATGAACTGCATTGGGCCTGATTTTTTGATTTGGTGATCTAGAGGTCCACATTGTGGTTTCCTAAATGAGTTTCCCAGAAAACTCCACATGTGTTTCTGCCCTACTTCCTCAGCATAGCTGTCTCTAAGACCATGGGATATGGGAAAGCTGCCTATATAATAGTTTGGACAAGATGTAGAACCCTTTCTTGCTTCAGACTTCACCCAAGTTGAGGGACTGCTGTGCTGCTTGGTAAATTAGTTGGCGAAGTAACCCAAGTGTGATATATGCTGCCCCCAAAACTTGAAGAGGCATACCATGTATTGTCTTTTCTTCTTGGTGGTGACAGATGCATAGTCACCTAGTAAATATACCACATCTGGTCAGCTACAAATAGACAAATTGCTTGAGTCTACTATCATCTTCCCAGATTGGATTTTTTTAAAGGGCCCGATTGGTTAATTAAATGTGGATATGATGAAAATAACTTCTGAATCTTTTAGGTCACTAAGGTTTGTAAAGGTCTCTGCCAGTTCTCTCATTATGTCATATGGCTTTTTATTTACTATCTTGACTTTGTTGGGCAAAGGGGTCAGTTTCAGAGGCTTCAGTCTGGCCTTCCCCAGTGGAGTGGCTCTTGTCCCATTGTCCAAGAAATCAAGGCGATAGTCTTACCAATTTCCAAATATTTTCATGCCTATTATAAATTTAGAAACTGGGAAAACTAACACTGGATGTATCTGTGGACCCAATTAACCCCCTATGACCTGAACGTGGCCCAAGACTCCACTTATTCCCTAACCCTTATTGTCCACCATTTCTCAAAGTCTTTGGGTATTTCCCTTTCCCCAGTACACACAGTTACCTGAGTATATGGCCATAGGTACCTTCGGGGAAGATCTGGAGAAACTGGCACTGTATTTACCAGCTGAGATTTTGTAGGGTTCCTCCTCTTTGGTCACCTGATCTCTCTTGTAGACAATAAGCTCTGGACTTAAAACTTGTCTAAATTACAGAAACTGGGCAAGGGATTTTGGCTTTTTATTGAAGTGGCTGCCCTCAGTTTTCTGAACATCCATCCTTTTTTTTTTTTTTTTGTTATTGTATATATCAATATTGATTCACCACCTATTTTGCCCTCAGGAAGATTATGCCCTACTAACTATCTCCATAGCTTTTTATAAATATTTATCATATTTTAAGTTTTGGGATACATGTGCAGAATGTGCAGGTATACATAGGTACACATTCACCATGGTGGTTTGCTGCACCCATCAACCCGTCATCTACATTAGGTATTTCTCCTAATGTTATCCCTTCCCTATTCCCCTACCCCCTAACAAGCCCCAGTGTGTGATGTTCCTGTCCCCATGTCCATGTGTTCTCTTTGTTCAGCTCCCACCTATGAGTGAGAACATGTGGTGTGTGGTTTTCTGATCTTGTGTTAGTTTGCTGAGAATGATGGTTTCCAGCTTCATCCATGTCCCTGCAAAGGACATGAACTCATCCTTTTTTATGGCTGATAGTATTTCATGGTGTATATGTGCCACATTTTCTCCATAGCTTTCTTAATATCTCCATAGCTTTCTTCAGGTCATGTCCCCATGGCTGCTGCTACACCCCTCTACCCATTACAATAATTGTAGCCACTCATGTATCATAGTTAAGCACAGTGACCTGCCTCTTATTTCAGGATCCTACCATCTGCATTACTCTCAACTGAACCCACTTTTTTTAACACCACCTATTCTATCAGTCATATCGACAGCCACCACCAGGCTTCTCAATAATGCAGATGCTTCTCTTAGCAGTTCATTCCTTCTCACTTTACCAAATGGAGTATACTGGTCTCATGTAGCACATGCACTCAGGAATGTCCACTTCTGTGTGCCCTCTGAACTATTCTACCTTCTGCCACACCAGTACTGGAATTTTTATTTTATTCCTTATAGGCCGTTACTTTCTCTAAGCTGCTAAAAAGACACATGCACACTTATGTTTATTGCGGCACTATTCACAATAGCAAAGACTTGGAACTGACCCAAATGTCCATCAATGATAGACTGGATTAAGAAAATGTGGCACATATACACCATGGAACACTATGCAGTCATAGAAAAGGGTGAGTTCATGACCTTTGTAGAGACATGGATGAAGCTGGAAACCATCATTCTGAGCAAACTATCGCAAGGACAGAAAACCAAACACCGCATATTCTCACTCATAGGTGGGAATTGAACAATGAGAACACTTGGATACAGGGTGGGGAACATCACACACCGGGGCCTGTTGTGGGGTGGGGAGACGAGGGAGGGGTACCATTAGGAGATATACCTAATGTAAATGATGATTAATGGGTGCAGCACACCAACATGGCACATGTATACATATGTAACAAACCTGCACATTGGGCACATATTATACCCTAGAATTTAAAGTATAATAATAATTTTAAAAGCCATTCTAGTATCATGTTAACATTGTCTCCTGGGACCCCTGCATGGATGTTAATCCTGTCTCAAGGAATCTGTTCACTTTGATCAAGTTTTCTCAGAACACAATTCCACATACATTCTCCTGTCTCCTGCTGATATATGCTAGCTCCATCTGGAAGTTTCTTCAGAGTATGGCCTCTCAGCAGATCAGTACTTCCTCAGTCAAGTAGTGTTTGATGTAAACTAAGTTAATAGTCTGGTGACCGAGAGGAGCCATGGAAGTAGATCCTGAGGGGGCAGGAGGATACAGTTTGTCCTTAAAGGTAAAAGCCTCTGCATCATCTTCAAGCAAAGAGAAAAGGGCATTAGTTTTTAAAAATATAGTGGGTCACTTCTGCAGGCCCAGAGGAGTAAGTGCCTAGAGACGCAAGAATTTTGAGTGCATTGAAACATATATTCCCATCCCAAGTCTCAGGTCACCAATTCTTCCTAGTCAACAACCTCCTCTTGACATGGCTGGCTTCTTGGGAATTAAAATGCAACATTCTCTAGAGCATAGTTACCCTCAGGATTGTGTCCTGGATCTAATCTTTAGCTTTTCCTGCCCTCTGGCTACAAAAGATGAGAGTCTCTTTATATAATGCCAAGATATCCTCTGGCTTTCACTCTGCTTTAAATTGGTTAATCTCCCTCATCCCAACTTCAATGCATTGATAGCCCTCAGTAACAATCATCTGATCTTATAATTCTGCATCCCTGGAACCTCTCAAATGCCCAGGATATTTCACATGCCCATGCATGTCTTCCACTGATATCCCATCCCAATTCACCACTGGGGAAAGTGTATCTAATACATCACAACCTTCCAGGGGTTATCATTGGTTTATCTAGTGGGAATAGTGTGGTCCTTGTTAGCAGACTGGCAGATGATCCAGGTCCACAATCTTTTTGAAAGCCTATTCCCTATGACTAGTCCTGACACTAAGTATGTTCTGTGGATTTCCTGGGAAACAAATGCTGAGATGGAGATTTGCATTCAGATGGTTTATTGGGACATGCTCTCAGAAACACCTGTTAACAGAGGGAGGGGAACAGGATTTCACAGAGGGAGGAGTGGCACTCAGGTACAGTTGCACGAGAGGTCCCAGATAATCTCACAGAAAGCTCAGAGGCTGGGATAGTCCGACAGAGGGGTCCTTAATAGGGCAAAGGGGATCAGAATTAGATACCCACATTGTCCAGTGGTTAAATGTGGCCTACGTCATGAGGGTATAATATGAGGCAAAACTGCTCTCTTTAGGGCAATTCCTGGGCTCAGAGTCATCTGTACCATTCTTCAGCCACCGGGGAAATGAGTGCCCAAGGAGTGAATTTAGGCAGTGCAGCAAAGCATCTACTTTGGCATAAAAGCAACAAGTGAGATTCTGCAATAAAGACATCCAGTTAATCTGTGATAACTGTGCCTCTGACTGATGACTATAGCCCAACATAACTTTTATGCCCAAACTGTGTAATGAGATCCTTATTATCCAACCACTCAGGCAGAGCTGCCTTGACCTTTACCTTTCTAATGAATAAAGTTATCAGTAACTTGCCAAAGCAGGGTATATATTCTTCTATAGTAAGAATCTTCCAAAATAATTGGAATCAGAATGTCATAAATCACCGGCAAATAATGGTTCTGAACACATCTTTATATATTCTAACTACTTGGTATCTTGCAGTCCTAGTTAACATCCATGCTTCTGATCTGGGAGAGGTAGTAAATTCCAGGGGGTTCTAGTAGAGCTGGGAGCCTTTAGCAAGACCAGTGTTCCACATAATTGCAGTCCTGTATCACTTAACAACAGGAATACATTCTGAGAAATGTATCATTAGCAATTTTGTTGTTGTGCAAACATCATAAAGTTTATTTACACAAACATAGATGATATAGCCTGCTACACACCTGGGCTGTATGGGATAGCCTATTGTTCCTAGGTTACAAACCTGTATAACATGTTACTATATTGAACACAGGAAGCAATTTTAATTTACTAGTAAGTATTTATGTATCTAAACCTATCTCTATATAGAAAATGTAATGTGTCATACTGCAACATTGCAATGTCACTAGGTGATAAGAATTTTTTGGCTCCCTTATAATTTTATGAGACTACTGTGGTATATGTGGTCCATCATTGACCAAAATGTCATTATATGGTACATGACTATAAATGTAGATTGAGGAGTGTTCTGCCTGAAAATCAGTGAAACAGTATAGCATATGGCCTAAGTATCAAATTTTAAAGGATATTTGTAGAAAGAAATGTGTCTATCTGGAGGGAGTTGGCCATAAAGCCCATGAAAAGAAAATTCTGGAAGAAGTTCAAGGTTAAAACTTATACTGCATGGATGATCCAGAGTATTAATCATAAAAATCTCTCTTCCTCTTCTATTACCTTTTACCCTTCCTTTGCAAACCTATGGAAGCTTCATATGTCTATTCTGTGAGTTTGAACTTTGAAATTTGGAATGAGTACTTCATAATGAAAAGGGGAGAAGAGCCAAGTTTTCAACTTAATGTTGAGTATGTGCTTACTTGCAATGTAAAATAACTGATAACAGAAGATGGAGGAGTGGAGAGAAAAATAAAAGGATCCAACTTTGATTTAATGATTTAATGCAGATATTTTCACTCATGTAAAGATGTACTTAACTCACATATGACCATTCTTTGATTTAAAAACAAACAAAATAGAACAAAAACTTTCAAACTTTCAGTGGAAGCTCTCAAACAAATGGGTTTTCCTTATTCATTACAAGCAGGGTTAGTCCTCTTATACAGTGTAAAGTGAAAGGCCATTCTCTTCCCACTCATACTTGAAGAATGGATCTAGGCAACACAGCATAGCATCTACTATGGCATAAAAGCAACAAGCAAGATCCTGCAATAAAGACAGCATCTGAATTCCCTACTTTCTTACTGTGATATCATAAGTTCAATGGTTATTGTTCTTTTTCCCAGAACACAGCTTCTAAAACTCTTAGAATCTCCAAAGTGATAAGTGTCTTTTGTTTGCTAATGAGATGACTAGTAGGTGGGGGCCCTGGGATAGTTTCAGAATGGGGGCTGGTTACCAGAAAGACCAAAGCATTATTAGAAGGTGGTAACTTTCAGTCCCCCAACTGACCTTCATAGTGGGGAGAGGGGCTGGAGATGGCCTTAATCACCAATGGCCTGTGATTTAATCAATCTGGCCTATGCAATAGAATCTCCATAAAATGCCCTAAATGACAGGCTTCTGAGAGCTTCTAGGTTAATGAACACACCAAGGTGCTAGAAAGAATCTATGCAGAGTTGCTGTAAAGAAGGATATGGGGTTGGGTAATATATGAAGAAAATGGGTTTATTTGGCTCATGGTTCTGTGGACTGTGCAAGAAGCATAGCATCAGCATGTGCTTGGCTTTTGGTGAGAGCCTCAGGCTGCTTCCACTCATGGTAGAAGATGAAGGGGAGCCTGCATTTGCAGGGATCACATGGTGAGAGAGGAAGCAAGAGAAAGAGGGAACAGGTGCTAGGCTCTTTATAAGAACTAGATCTCTTGGGAACTAATAGAGAACTGACTCACTCCCAGAGGAATCATGAGAGCATTAATCTATTCATGAAGTACTCACCCCATGACCCAAACACCTCTTGCTAGTCCCTACTTCCCAACACCACTGCAATGGGGATGACATTTCAACATGCGATTTGGTGGGGACAAGCCATAGCAGAGGGCATGGAAGCGCTGTGTAATCTCCACTCCCATAGCTGTGGAGCTCTTCCATTTGACTGTTCCTGAGTTGTATTCTTATAATAAACCAGTAATAAGTAAAGCATTTTCCTCAGTTCTGTGAGTCAACATAGTAAATTCTTAAATTATTAAACATAAGCAGGGGTTGTGTGAACTCCCTGAATTTAAAGCCCATTAGTCAGAAATACTGGTGATAACCCTGAATTTATGACTGGCATTTGAAATAAGGGCAGTCTTATAGGACTGAGCCCTTAATTTATGAGATCTGATACTGACTCCAGGTAGATAGTGCCAGAATTGAACTGAATTATAACACACCTAGCTGATGTCAGAGTATTGGAGAAATGTTAGAAAAGTCACCATGCATTTAATGTCAGAAGTATTGTGAGTAAAAACAGTTCATTTTTACTTAGAAGATGATGTCAAGTTTATACAGTAATAATCAGAAAAAAGGTGGTAGACTGGAATTTTCTCAATTTCTTGTCATGAAACCTCTTTCCCACATGTTATATAAAGCTGTTCCTTCAGCTATAAAATGCCAATCTTTCAGCCTGTGGCCCATAACTCATCTCCTTCAAAATTTTCCTAAATTTGATATGTGCTAGTAATTATGTATTTTCTTTCCTGTTATTTTGTCTTCTTCCCCCCCGCTCTCTCTCTCCCGCTCCGCTAGAACTTTTTAATCAGCAAATGAACATGATATCCTCTCTAAGTTCACATACACACACACACACTCTCTCTCTCTCTCTCTCTCTCTCTCTCTCTCTCTCTCTCTCCCTCTCTCTCTCTCCATCACTTCACTTTCTCTTTCTTCCTCTTTTGGATATCAACTCTTCAGGTATAAACTTGCTTTGGAAGTACTAGTTGTGCCAGGTGTGGTGGTTCACACGTGAAATCCCAGCACTTTGGGAGGCTGAGGCAGGTGGATCATGAGATCAGGAGTTCAAGACCAGCCTGGCCAACATGATGAAACCCTGTCTCTACTAAAACTACAACCTGTGCTAGGCACAGTGGTGAGCCAGATTGATTAAATCACAGGCCATTGGTGATTTAATCCCAGTAATCCCAGCTACTCAGGAGGCTGAGACAGGACAATTGCTTGAACCCAGAAGGTGAGGTGCAGTGAGCCAAGATCACACCACTCCAATCCAGCCTGGGTGACAGAGCAAGACTCAGTCCAAAAAGAAAAAGAAAAAAAGAAGAAGAAAGGGGGAGGAGGAGAAGGAAGAGAAGGAGGAGGAAGAGGAGGAGAAGAAGAATAAGGCCCTCTGCTATGGCTTGTCCCCACCAAATCGCATGTTGAAATGTCATCCCCATTGCAGTGGTGTTGGGAAGTAGGGACTAGCAAGAGGTGTTTGGGTCATGGGGTGAGTACTTCATGAATAGATTAATGCTCTCATGATTCCTCTGGGAGTGAGTCAGTTCTCTATTAGTTCCCAAGAGATCTAGTTCTTATAAAGAGCCTAGCACCTGTTCCCTCTTTCTCTTGCTTCCTCTCTCACCATGTGATCCCTGCAAATGCAGGCTCCCCTTCATCTTCTTTTTTTTTTTTTTTTTTTTTTTTTTTTTGAGACGGAGTCTCGCTTTGTCGCCCAGGCTGGAGTGCAGTGGCCGGATCTCAGTTCACTGCAAGCTCCGCCTCCCGGGTTTACGCCATTCTCCTGCCTCAGCCTCCGGAGTAGCTGGGACTACAGGCGCCCACCACCTCGCCCGGCTAGTTTTTTGTATTTTTAGTAGAGACGGGGTTTCACCATATTAGCCAGGATGGTCTCGATCTCCTGACCTCGTGATCCGCCCGTCTCGGCCTCCCAAAGTGCTGGGATTACAGGCTTGAGCCACCGCGCCCGGCCTCCCCTTCATCTTCTACCATGAGTGGAAGCAGCCTGAGGCTCTCACCAAAAGCCAAGCAGAGGAAGAAGAGGAAGTAGAGGAAGAAGAGGAAGAAGAGGAGGAGGAAGAGGAGGAAGAAGAGGAGGAGGAAGAGGAGGAGGAAGAGGAGGAGGAGGAGGAAGAGGAAGAGGAAGAGGAAGAAGAAGAAGAAGAAGTAGTAGTTAGCTGTACTGTACTAGACACTTCTATTTTAAACTGACCTTCCAGTTTATACCAATATAATCACCTCTCTCACCATGGAAATGGCTCTTGCTGATATAACCAAAAATGTTTATGTTGCCAAATTATGTTTGTTGAACTTACAGCTAAAGTTTGTCCAGTTGACTAAATTCTACTTCTTTGGCTTTTATGGCATTGTGGGCTCTTGATTTTTCTCTTTCTTCTCTGACCACTCCTTGATCCTCCACAACCCAACCTTTAAATGTTGGCAATTTCAAGATTTGACCCCTGTCCCTTTTCTAATCCATTTACTATCACCGTAAGTAGTTTACTATCATGTCTTTGATAGCTACTGATGCATAAAATACAACAAAAAAAATCTGTGGCATACATCTTTTGTGTGTATCTCTAGGTCAGAGTTTAATTTTAACTTGACTTGGCTTGTTTTCAAGCTGCTAGTTGGGTCCAAGTCTGCTCATATTTTTCATGCTGCTTGGACCAGCAGTTCACCAAGGCTAGTGAAAGGTTTAGAGTAAGTAGTGTTGCTTATATAAATTAAATGAAAAGTGATCATTAAGAGAATAAAAAGACAAGCCACAGACTGAAAGAAAATCTTTGTAAAACATAAATCTATTAAGGACAGACATGCATACCACACATAGACCTCTCAAAACTGAACAATTTTTAAAAAACTTATTTAAAAATGGGCAAAAGTTAATTTTCCCAAGTTAATGCCAGACACCAAACCGTGAATCCAGGAAGCTCAGAAAACACCAAGTAGGATACATACAAAAACAAAAACAAAAAATGAACAAAAACTACTACACACAGGTGCATTATTTTCAAACTATAGCAAATCAAAGATAAAATAGCTTAAAATAAGCTGGGAGGAAAAATATCTTGCCTATAAAAAATAAGAATTACATTCAATTATCCAAATAAATCATGCAAGCAAGAAGAGAGTAGACTAAAATATTTAACGTTGAGAGAAAAAAAAACTACCAACACAAAATTCTGTACTCTGTGAAATTACCCTTAATAAACAAAAATTGGGAAAATTTGCTCCCAGTAGACTTGCCTTGCAAGGAATATTTTTTAAAGTTTGCTAAAGAAAAATAAAATAATGTAGATCAGCAACTACAATATACATAAAGGAAAAGAGAAGAGGAGGAATAAATGAAGAAAACAAAAACTTAAATTTTGATTCTTAATTGAGCTAAAGTATATTAGTTTGTTCTAAATGATAATGTCAACATAATATGTGATTATATATGTTTATACACACATAAATATACATGCTTCTATATAAGTGAAAAGAATGACAGCAATAACATAAGGGATAGGACATAGGAAGTAGAAATGTTTAGTTATGATAGAGTATTTGCACTACATGTACAGAGGTATAACACTATTTGAGTGTAGACTTGGATTCATTGTAAATGTGTATTGCAAACTATAGAGCAAACACTAAATAGAGTAAAAAAAAATGAAACTGACATGCTAAGAAAGGAGATAAAACACAATTATATAAAATGCTCAAAATCTCAAAAGGCAGAAAAGAGTGGAACACAATAATAGGAACCAAGAACAAAGGCAACAAATAGAAAAAGTGGTAGATATTTATCCAGTTATATCAATAATCATTTTGAACATCAATGGTCAAAATGATGGCTTAAAAGACAGAGATTGTCAGAGTGGATCAAAAAATAAGACTGAAGCCTATGTTGTCTACAACCACTTTAAATATAAAGGCACATATAGATTAAAAGTAAATTAATGAAAAAATGCACTATGCTAATACCAATCAAAAAAAAGCAGGAGTAGTTATGTTAATTTAATACAGAGCAGACTTTAAAATGAGAAATGTTATTAGGGATTAACAATGGCATTACATAATGATAAATGATAATGGCATTACACAATGGCATTACACAAAAGATTGTTATGTCTTCTGTTATGTCAGAAGACATAACAATCCTTAACATGGATGCACCTAACAATAGAGCATCAAACTAAATAAGCAAAAACTTATAAACTTCAAGGAGAACAGCAGAGAAAATCATTAAAGACATAATTGAACATTATTAATCAACTGGATTTAATTTATATCTATAGACTATATCATCCAATAACAGCAGAAACACACACACACATTATTTTCAAGCTCTTATGGACTACACTCCTGGGAGACAACATCCTGGGTCATAAAAGAACACCTGAACAAATTTTTAAAAAATAATATTCAAACAATATCTGCTCTCAGACCACAATGAAAATGAACTAAAAATCAATAACATACAGGTAACTGGAATTCCCAAAATACCTAGAGATTAGACAACACTCTCATAAATAATACATGGACCAAAGAAGAAACTTCAAGAGAAAATGTAAAATATAAAGTAAATGAAAATGAAAATATAACTTATTGATGTTTAGGGGATGTGGTAAAAGGAAAATTTAGAATATTAAATGAATATGCTTGAAAAGAAGAAAGATCAGGTATCAATAATGTACATTTCTATCTTAAGGAACTAGAAAAATAAAAGCAAATTAAATCCTAGTAAGCAAAAGAAAAGAAATGGAGCAGAAATTATTAAAATTAAAATTTAGAAATCAATAAGAAAAACAAATGGAATCAAAAGCTATTTCTTAGAAAAATTCAATACAACGAATACAACTCTAGTCTGGCTAACTAAGGAAAACCAGAGAGGACCCAAGTTATTAGTATCAGAAATGCAAAATAGGACATCACTACATATCCCATGGACATTAAAATAATAATCAAAGAGTATTATAAACAACAAAGTTGATAACGTAGATGAAATGGGCCAATTTCTTGAAAGATGCAATCAGCCAAAATTCACAAGATAATTTCAATATTGTCTAAATAGGCCTATAGCTAGTAAATAAATTGAATCAACAATTAATCTTCCAAAGCAGAAAGTTCCAGGCCAATGGGTTACTGATTAATTGTATCAAACAATTGAAGAATAAATTATATGATTCTCCACAGTCTCTTCCAGATGGTAGAAGCAGAGGGAATACAACCAAACTCATTCTATGAGGACAGCATTACCCTAGTGTCAAAACTAGGCAAAGTCATCACAAGAAAAGAAAACTATAAACCAATATATTTCATGAAAGTGGATACAAAAATCCTCAACAAAATATTAGCAAATGGAATCCAACAATGTATAAAAAGAATTATGCATGGTGACCCAGTGGGATTTGTCATAGGTATGCAAGGTTGGTTCATCATTCAAAAATCAATTAATGTAATCCATCATATCAACAGGCTAAAAAGGAAAAAATCCACATGATCATGTCAATCGATGCAGGAAAAAATTTGACAAAATCCAAAGCAATTTATGAAAAAAACTCTCAGTGGAATAGAGGGAAACTTCCTAAAATTGATGCACATTATCTACAAAAAAATGTAGATAACATCGTATTTAATGGAAGGAAACTAGAAACTTACTCTCTAAGATCTATGACAAGGATTACAACTGCTCTTATTACTCTTTTAAACATTGCACTTGAAACTCTTGCTAACAAAATAGGGCAAGAAAAGTAAATAAATGAGGACAGATTGGGAAGGAAGAATGAAACTATTTTTGTTCAAAAAGGACGTGATTACCTTTACAGAAAATTGGAAGAAACAGATTTAAAATTTCCTGGAACTAACAAACAATTACAACAATATCAGGATGCAATATTAATATACAAATGTCAATCTCTTACCTATATATCAGTAATGAATAAGTTGCCTTAGTCTGTTTTGTGTTGCTGTAATGGAATACTCTTAGCTTCTGGTAAGGGTTTCATGCTGCATCTTAATACAGTGGAGAACTGCAAGGAAAAGCAGGCATGCCAAAGGTGTAAAACACAAAGTGCAACCTTGCTTTATAACAACTGGCTCTTGGGAAAACTAATCCAGTCTCAAGAGAACCAATCCAGTCTTGCAGGAAAGACATTCATCCATTTTATTGACATAATTATTTCTTAAAGGCCTCACCACCTCTCAATACCATTACATTGGCAATGAAATTTCAACATTAGTTTTGGTGGGGACAAACCCCATCCACATTATAGCATGAGATAAATATTTATAAACTGGACTTCATTAAAATCAAGAATTTCTGCTCTGCAAAAGACAATGTCAAGTGATTGACAAGACAAGCCACAGACTGAGAGAAAATATTTGAAGAAGACACATGTGATAAAACACAAAGAACTCTCAAAACCCAACAGTAAGTAAATAAACAACCTGATTATTATTTGTTTTCTTCTTGTGACAGAGCCTTGCTCTGTCACCTAGGCTAGAGCACTGTGGTGCCTTCTCAGCTCACTGCAACATCCGCCTCCTGGATTCAAGTGATTCTCCTGACTCAGCCTCCCAAGTAGCTGGGACAACAGGTGTGCACCACCACGTCCAGCTAACTTTTGTATTTTTAGTAGAGGTGGAGTTTCACCGTGTTGGCCAGGCTGGTCTCAAACTCCTGAACTCAAGTGATTTTCCCACCTCAGTCTCCCAGAGTGCTGGGATTACAGGTGTGAGCCACTGTACTGGGATTAACAACCTGGTTTTTAAAATGGGCCAAAGACCAAAACAGAAACCTCAGCAAAGAAGACATACAGATGGCAAATAACCATGTGAAAAGATGCAGCACATCTTATGTCATCAGGAAAATGTGAATTAAGATAACAAGATATCTCTACACATCAATTAGTATGGCCAAAATCTAGAACACCGATGACACCCAATGTTGGCTATGATATCGAGCAACAGGAACTCTCATTCATTGCTGGTGGGAATGCAGAATTCTACAACCACTTTGTGGGGATTTTTTACTGTTTTTTAAATTATTTTTAATTTTTAGAGACAGGGTCTTGCTATGTTGTTCAGGCTGGAGTGCAGTGGCTACTCACAAGCACAATTATAGCACATTATAGCCTCAAACTTCTGGACTCAAGTGATCCTCCTGCCTTAGCCTCCTAAGTAGCTAGGACTACAGTATGTGCTACTGTGCCCTGTACAGCCACTTTGAAAGATAGTTGGGTAGGGTCTTACAAAACTAAACTTACACCAACCATAAGGTCCAGCAATCAGGCTCTTCACTATTTATCCAAAGGAGTTGAAAACATATGTCCACACCAACAACTGCATATGGATGTTTATTACAGATTTTTTTTTTTTTGAGACGGAGTCTCACACTTGTCTTCCAGGCTGGAGTGCAGTGGCATGATCTCGGCTCACTGCAGGCTCCACCTCCCGGGTTCACGCCATTCTCCTGCCTCAGCCTCCCGAGTAGCTGGGACCACAGGCACCCACCACCACGCCCAGCTAATTTTTTTGTATTTTTAGTAGAGACGGGTTTCACCATGTTAGCCAGGATGGTCTCGATCTCCTGACCTCGTGATCCGCCCACCTCGGCCTCCCAAAGTGCTGGGATTACAGGCGTGAGCCACCACGCCCGGCCTATAACAGATTTATTCATAATTGCCAAAACTTTTTAGCAACTAAAACGTTCTTTAGTAGATAAATAAACTGTGGTACATCCATACAATGATATGTTATTCAACAATAAAAGGAAATGACCTATCGAGCCATGATAAAACATAGAGGAACATTGAAAGCATATTGCTAAGTGAAATAAGTGCATCTGAAATGAAGACATACTTTATTTCACTCTGTGAAAGAGCCAAAACCAAGGAGAAAATGAAAAGATCAATGGTTGCTAAGGGTTTGGAAAAAGTGGGGAGGATCCAACAGGTGAAGCATAAGGGATTTTTAGTATAGTGAAACTATTCTGATACTTTTTTTTTTTTCTTGAGACAGTGTCTGGCTCTGTCGCCCAGGCTGGAGTGCAATGGCATGATCTCGGCTCACTGCAACCCTTGCCTCCCGGGTTCAAGCAATTCTCCTGCCTCATCCTCCAAATTAGTTGGGATTACAGGCACCCGCCGCCACACCTGGGTTGTAAGTTTTTGTACTGTTAGTAGAGACGGGGTTTCACCACGTTGGCCAGGCTGGTCTCAAGCTCCTGACCTCAGGTTATCCACTCGCCTTGGCCTCCCAAAGTGCTGGGATTACAGGCGTGAGCCACCACGCTTTTGGTGGTGAATATATGTCATTACATATTTGGCAAAACTCATAGAATGTACAACAGAATGAGTGAACTCTAACGTAAACTATGGACTTTGGTTAATAATAACCTATCAGTATTGGCTCATCAATTCTAACAAATATACCGTATTAGGTGTTAATAATGAAGGTAATATGAGGATTCCATTCTTTCTGCTCCATTTCTCTGTAAACTTAAAACTGCTCTAAAATGTGCATTAATAATGTATACAGGAAACACAGATATTATAAATAGTCTTTAGTTACTGTAGGGAAAAAAATAAGAAATTCCTTAGCATCTTGCATCAGGGTTGCTGTGGTCTAAATGGGCTTCATAAATTAGCTGCATATTGAGGCTGAACCTTGAACAATAGATGTAGGAGGAGTCTGGAGGAAACAAATTATAATAAAAATATTGGCTAAAAATAAAAGTAGTATCTTCATTATGCTCTATGTTAGTAAATAGATCAAAAGTACGATGCTGAGAATTTTGTTATTAATTTAATTTCAGATGATAGTTAAGTTTCCTAGTAGCCGTTCTTAACCACATTTCTCTTGCTCCTACTGAATTCTTTTGTAAGATGGGTGTACAGATGCTTAGCAGCTGTTGCTGTATGTCAGGAAGCAGCTTTATAACTCTGCCTCCCAATGAAATAAATACAAACTGTAGGTTATAGAAGCTCCAGTTCTCGCATCAGTGGTATGTACTGGGAATGCTCTAATGGCTACCACCTGATATATGCAGAGGGAAAGCAAAAACGAAAAATGTTCTGTGCACCTCATGCCTTTCTGAAAAATGATAGCTTTCCCGCAAGACATATGGAAACAACTGCTTTCCCGAATATGTAATGTCTCAGGGTACAGACGAAGCCAGTCGGCTTGACAGATAACAGTGAGGAGAGAAATATATGAACATTTCTCTTTGGGCCAAGAAGCAATAATGTGTCTTACTAGAGTTACTGCCTCTATTAAAACTAGATACAGGATATTAATTGTATTACACAGGAGTTCAGAACAAGGGCTAGAGCAGAGCTCCAAAACAGCATGGAAACTGTCACTTCCCAGTTTAGCCTTCTCTAATTAAGTCCCAATGGGGTCTCCTGTTCATTTCAGTAATGTGTACTTCTCAGGATAAATGATATTTAAATGCATTAAAAAAAAAAAAACCCTGTATCTAAATTAGTCACCAATTCAAATTCTTACTAGATGGCAGTAACTGCAAATTGTTATACAAAACTCCCATGTCTGTTTGTTTACAAGTATGCATTTGCCAGTTAATGGGTTCTCTCTGCCTCTTCAAAGCAGACAGTCAGTATAGCAAGTCCTCAAAGGGTAACCCAGAACGAAACGCCAGCTATGTGGAGCTACATTGAAAATTCAGTCTGAGAGGATCCAAAACTAGAATGGTAGTTTTTTGTCGGTCATTGTTGTAGTATTCACTTTAGCTGGTTTGAGGGGAGCCTCTTTTCCTTGAAAACTTTCAACCAAGCTTAACATTTTTTCTTTGAAGATTCATGGAGCGTTGAGAGAGAATGCAAATGTGCACATTGTGTGGGTGTCCTTACGTCTCCACTCAGTTGTGCCTACCTTTGTCTGTTGTGTTTGCATTTCTCTTCACACTCTTAATGTGAATCTTGTTTTCTTTCTTAACCTCAGTACTCAAACACCCTTTAGTGCTCATTTCTCTTTTCCTGGACCTTCTCTGACCTTACTAAATTTCAAAGCACAGATAACAAACAAAACTATGCCTCAAATTGAAAACCACAAAAACTGGTTAGACCATATTATAGTGGATATTTATTTTGTTTCTTTTTTTTTTCAAATCTTGAAGTCCCAAAAGTCAGGTAGAAATTACATTTTTTAATTTAAAAAGTCCATGAATTTAGACACAGAATTAAGGTTAACTAATTAGATGACAGAGAAAGACTGTCAGTTCCAGCATTAAGTAATCTACAAGGACTGACTTCATAACTGTGATGTATAATTGGGGCCATATCTGCCTTGAGCCAGAGGTGAATTGCTGATCTAAAAGGAAAAGTCACACACACCCCATTCACCTGGCCGTTTTCATTCCCCAGAGCCTTTGAATACGTCCCCGCTGCATTATTAATAAAACAAGTGTATCTTAGGAGTCCATCTATTTTACTATGGTTTTATTCCATAGGGTGGTGTCCTAGGTTAATAAAGCCTCATTAACAATTGCTAGCAGAACCCCTCAAGCTTTCCAGTGATTCATTTTACAATAATGGAAAGAACATCAGAATTTACCCCCGTATCCAATTTCAAATGCCCTAAAGCAAAGAATAAGAGGTTGGAAACACAAAAAGGTATGTGCTGTCTTTTTGAAATGACAAAAACATACTCATTTTAGGGGTCACTGTTAGTTACTGAATAACCTGTGTGGGATGAAAAGTGTTGCCATTTTAAAAGTGCATATTATTTTCTCATCTTGTGGAGCGCAGCATTCTATCATATACCTGATGGGAAGTATCTATGCTTTCTCCCTGGATATTCTTAATTTCCCACACAGGTAGCAAGACATTTTTCTTGCAGCCTCCTAATATAAGCATGAAATGGTTGTTGTGTCCCCATTTTATTGTTACTATTAATTTAATACTGGTACTATTTGTTAGAGTGAATAAAATGCATATTTATTTGGCACATGTTTGAAACTTTTTCATTGAGAAAGGTTGATGATTATTAACACATGTTGTCTCAATAATTAAGAGGTAACTAGGTCATTAAGAACTCATTAATCTTCAGAATTTTTTATCCCACAGGATCTCATGCGAGAAGTTAGAGCTGGGAAAGAAATATGCCTTACTTTTCTCTTGGAAATGAAATAAAAGCCATTATAAAAATGGGCCTGGAATGTGGACTGCATTCAGTTTATATTTCAACTGCAGAACAACTTACTACTTTAGAGTGTGTTCTTTCATTTAAAAAGATGTCGTATCTTCTAACAATGGTCTAGATATAAATATTTCTGTTAAACATGTACTGGAGTTGGCAAAAAAGTTATTGTCATATCCACCTTAGTTTCATCTGTATTTGAGTAATAAAAACATTCTGAGTTTCGTCTGTATTTGAGTAATAAAAACATTCTGTATTCTCTGTCAATTCCTTGTCATTCTCCGAGGGCTCTTCACACTCGCATGCCTTGTTTCCTACTCTTTTCGATTGATGGAATTCCTTTTCTCCCACCAATCCTTTGGTAAAAATTTTCTTTGCTACTTTAACTTCTCTTCCAAGATTCAATGCCATTATATTGCTTCGAAATATAAAATCTGATTTCCTGAAATGTTGCACAACTGTAAGCTAAAGGTGTCTTAGCTTCAAAAGCAAAGACTTTCTTTTTGTCGAATACTTAGTTCTGAGTGATCCTTTTTCTTACCGAGTTGAGGATTTTGGCGTCTTGCTGAAGGCTTAAAGCCATTTCATCCAGGCAGTGCAGCAGACAGAAAAGCTCACAATGTTTTGCTGTAGACTGTTTTTAATGAAATAATGATCTTGGAAGATGTGAGGCTGACAGCTCAAGAGACACAGATATCCTGATTAGCCAAAGGGTGAGCACAGCATGGGTCAACAGCAGGACACCAGCCTCTACTTGTGGCTTGGAGCAAATCGGCCCCAGTGAAAGTGCAGTCTGCCTCTTCACCCCATCTGCTAAGCCCAGGCAGGATGGCCCGATTAGTACCAGCTGTGAGGGTGAGTGTTCTGATGGAGAGATAGTTCAACTCAAAGCCGAACCAACTCCCCAGCCTGCTTCCAGACAGCACCATTTGGCTGTAAAATCTCTGTATTCCTACTACCCTAATCAAGCCCAAATCAAAGACATACCTGGCAGCACATTACTTACTCTTTTGTCATCTTTTTTGCCCAACATCAATAATGAAACCACAAATCAAGTCTACTCAGTGTGCTATTTTGATCAAGAGGGGGAGGCAAACCTTATCCTTTTATACTTCGTAGTTCTAATTTGATTTTTGAAGGAGACAAATTTTCTCTGATAAACATACATGATTATATGAAGTTTATTATGAGATCAATACACGCTGTTTTCTTAGTGCTCACATGAGACAATGGTCTATGGGAAATCTTTTTTTTTTTTTTTACAGAAAATGTTAATTAAAAAAATTTTTAGAACCCCTGTATCACATGCATCTATCTCTGAACTTCCAGGGAAAGCCAAGGGTGTATGTATGTGACATACAGCCACAGTAAAATATAAAGGCACTATTCTATTGCAGTGTGAATTGTGTCACCTGCAAAACCATACACATTAGCAGCAGACACCTTTCTAAAACAAGACTTACTTTGATATGCTCATTGTTTCCTTAGCGTGAGAAGTCTTTCTATTAGTATTAAATAACTAATGAGAAGATCTAATCTGAGAGAAAACCTGAGGCTTTATCAGCATGGCTAGCAATAATTTCAGCGTACATGAAAATGATTGCAAACCACATAAATATATCCCAATAAATCCACCATAAATGTATTCCCACATTAACTTCCTCTTAACTAGATTCCCCCTAAAATGCCTACAGCTACTCCAACACCAGTGAACCTGGGGGAAATGTGATAGAAGGAAATCAGAAAGGGAATATCATACTCTTTTTAAATTTTTATGAAGATATGACCATGTTAACAAAGTTTTAGTGTTCTTCTCAAGGCCATGGGAGGGTCTGACGTAAGAAAAGGCTCTGAAACTCAAAATTTTTCAGTTTTACAGTGAGTAGGTTTGCTTATGATTTTATATATGTGAAAGTTATATACTCAGGTAATTCCAGAAATTTCAATCCAAATATGATAGATCTGTTAACTTTTCAAGTATGCTAAGCAGTCTCATTGATAAATACTCATTCTCATCTACATCTTCAAAATTTGAATTGGCGGAGGCAATGATCCAACATTCCTCTAAGTAGACTTCTCAGGCCAGTTCTGACCCTACCAGGGGGAACTTGGGAAGTCCTGTAGCATTAGTATGTGGACAAAGCTAGGCTGACCTGTAACAGGGAAACTAGACAGATCTTGTACTAAGGTCATAGGAGAAGGTATACCGAGGGAGCCAGATTTTGCCAGTGGATAGTTATTAGCATCTAGGAGTAGGCAGAGTTACTGGGATATGAGCTAACATCCAGAGGTCTCAGATGGCCTGTGAGTGAGTTGTCAATGTCTGGGCAGCACAAAAGAGAATTTAATCAGGTGGGCTTGCTAGAAGAACCAAGAAGAATTGGAGGCACAAAGTTGGAATTAGGAAACAAGCATGGCCTCTGGTTTCCAAAGGTTTTTCTCCCAAGACAAGAAGTCTGACACAGGGAAATAGGTAAGACCCCATTAACAGACTTTGAGTTCAACATAAATGTGGGACTCAATTTTACTGCACATTAATTCACTGGATCCCTGTTTGGGTCTCCTGCACCTGAATGTCTGCCTTTTGAGCTCACTGGAATTGTCTGCCTTTTGAGCCCATTTAAACAAGGGGTTCTAATTTATTCCTGTTAATTCATTTACTAATGAACATATACATTCAAAACATATACATATACATTCAATAAGTGTGTATTAAATGCTTAGTATGCCAGACACTGCTCTAGTTACAAAATCCCTCACCCATAAAGTTTGTATTCCAGTGAGAAGGCATACAAAAAAAAATAAACTAAATAGATCATTTCAGTTGATTGACAAGTGCTATGAAAAAGTGGCTATCACATACATCATGGAATACTATGCAGCCATAAAAAAAGAATGAGTTCACGTCCTTTGCAGGGACATGGATGAAGCTGGAAACCATCATTCTCAGCAAACTAACACAGGAACAGAAAACCAACCACCACATGTTCTCACTCGTAAGTGGGAGTTGAACAATGAGAATACATTGACACAGGGAGGGGAAGATCACACACCAGGGCCTGTCGGGGGGTGGGGGGCAAGGGGAGGTATAGCATTAGGAGAAATACCTAATGTAGATGATGGGTTGATGGGTGCAGCAAACCACCATGGCATGTGTAAA
This sequence comes from Macaca mulatta, assembly GCF_049350105.2. Classification (NCBI taxonomy): domain Eukaryota; kingdom Metazoa; phylum Chordata; class Mammalia; order Primates; family Cercopithecidae; genus Macaca; species Macaca mulatta. The sequence goes on along the minus strand of NC_133409.1, from coordinate 159,467,890 downwards.
CCTATGTAACGAACCTGCACGTTTTGTATATGTATCCCAGAACTTATAGTAAAAACAAACAAACAAAAACAACAACAGTAATAACAAAAACTGACCATAATGCCATAAGGCATGTCCAAGGTCGGAGGATTGTTTTCTCTAGAGGATGATCAGGAAAGGTGTCTCTGAAGAGATGAAACTCAAGCCAAGGCCTGAGTGATCAGAGTTGGCCACAGGACAGTCTATGGGAATCGTCTTTCACATAGTGAAACAAAAAAGACAAAATGTTTGACCTGTGGTATGTTTTAGGAACGAAAAAACACTACTAAACAGGTAGCAGATGAGACATGATGTGATAGGAGAGAAATACAGAGAAGGAGGTATGGTGGCAGAGCACATGGGATTTTAGAGACCAAGTTAAGAAACAGGCACTTTAGTTGCCTAGGAAGTTACTGAAGCTTTTAAAGTGGGAAAATAATAAAATTCTGTATTTTTTTGTTGTTGTCAAATGTTTTTGACATGGTCTTATTCTGTCACCCAAGCTGGAGTACAATGGCATGATCACAGCTCACTGCAACCTCATACTCCTGGACTCAAGCAATCCTCTCACCTCAGCCTCCAGAGTAGTTGGGACCACAGGTATGTGCACCCACACCAAGCTGACTTTTTATTTTTTTGTAGAAATGGGGTCTCACTCTTTTGCCCAAACCTGTCTCATTCCTCACCTCTGAAAGTGCTGGGATTACGTGTGAGCCACTGCACCTGGCCCCTATTTATTCTTCAAAATGATCACTCACTCTTAACTTCTGCATGAAAAATGTCAACATCTCTACTTCCCATGTCTGAATGTTTCCCCCTTCATTTCTGTTATAATCCCTCTAACATAACTTCCTTCAATTCAGCCCATGGAGTCCAATTCTCTCTGGTTTGATTTTGTCCTTTTGCAAACCAAGCCCAGTTCTGATACTACAGAGAAATCCCTGAATGAACAGAAAACCACTGAAGAGGAAGGACATGGCCGGGTGCAGTGGTCTCCAGCATCTGTTCCCCAGTGAGAATTTTGACAAACCCAAATTTGTTTGGAGGGAGAAAGAAATAATTTCTTATTCAGACTTCTGGGTAAATATGACATAACCAGAGATCCTTATCTATTGCTTGGGTGGGGGTAAATGTCTGTCTTGTATTAATTTTTCATTTAAAAAATCAAAATGCATCAACTGCAACTATGGTGCGCATCATGTAATATTCTTCATTTCAAAAGGTGTCTCAGGATCTTTCAGTAGCACAGTTATAATTATGAACATGAGTATCAACAAAAAATAGGATCTAGGTTCACGAAAATACATAATCATACAGCACACAATCTTGAGGATAACAATGAACCAAACTCTCAGGCATTTGTGTATGAATAAACTTTTCCAAATTCTTCTAGGATTCATAGCATATCAAATGGTCTGTTAATTATTATACGGTGGGGAAAATGAAGGTTTTTAATCTGCAAATTACACTTTGATTCTAAAAACTTTAAAATGCTTAGATTGTGCGTGTTTGAAGACATGATTTAGCTTTTCAAATTTAGTCGATTACGTTGCACACTGTGAACTTGCAAACTTAATAAAAAAGGAATGATCACACTTAAACGGTAAAACTTCTTCAAGGATAGAGTATTTAGCTCCAGCTAACAGAAACCCAAAACCAGATTAGGGTTGAAGGCCACAAAGGCAAAATGTGGCCTCCCTAAAGCCAGAGTGGAATATTGGGTGGAACAATGTGTATAAAGAATTGATGCTTTATATTCTCTGTACAGCAAGTTAATCCTACCAGGAATAAGTATTGATTTACATTTCACATCTAACTTTCTTAGCTTCTGTCAAATTTAATGAATGTTGATGCAGATATTGATTTTTCTAGCAAAAGGAAATTAACAGGACATTGTCCAATTTTGACCTTTACTTAATGAGCCATGTATACATCAAAAGCCTTTTAAAACATGTTGTTGATCAGCCACGGAGCTTCAAAAGCAGTCTTCTCTACCAAAAATAAGAAATAAAAATCAGACTTTTAATGATCCTCAAACTCATAATTACTGTAGAGAGAAAACTCAATACAAATACAAAAGGGGGTGGTTCTCTTGCCACAGTCTAGGCAGTGAGAAATCGCCAGTGGCTTGCAGAATGTAGAAAATGGGATATGTCTACTCATAATTCAAATACCATCTTTTACAAGAACCTGAGAGGAGTTTATTTAATAGCAATCCTGCATAAAACCTCTGGCCATATACCTTTATGTCTAAATATAAGTCCCCACACTTGTTTGTTTAAATCACTGCTACTAGAAAAAGCTTGACATTAGTTTTGATGTTCTTTTGGACAAAAAATCAGTTCCAGATTGTCGAATAGAAATCACATGCATGTCTGCTATCTTCTGCTTCTAATTTGTTTCTTCCCCCCTTTCCAATGTGTGCTTTGTCTATAGGATCTGGATGCATGGAAATAAATAAATGTCTCGGTTTTCAACATAATCCCCTTCATAATTCCAAATAATGTACAGAAGGGGAAGAGTTAAAATCAAATGTTCCATTAAAGGCATATCTTGTTAATATAAACTCTAATAAACTTATTTTTTAATATTGGATGTTTTTAACATCAAACTGCTCAAAAGTAGTAGCTATTACAAAATCTTGACCATAGGTTGTTATATAAAAGTATGAGATAATGGTATTTGTTATAACAAGATTTTGATAGCTTAAAATGGAAGTTATTATAGAACTACAAGTTCATAATTTTTGCTGAGTTAATAAATCTTGAAGCTTTCTGCAATGATCTGCTTGATGGCTCTCCTTGTTTGGCTGAAGAATTTTTCAAACTCAACAGGTCCAAGGGCCAATGGAGTTCAGAGGTATCATAAAACTGGCCAAAGAACAGAGAACTAGAAAGTGGTAGAGAAAAGACCAGACACAGGTGAACAGGTCATGGTTCAGGCGAGACACCAAGTCCCTTATAAAAGAAGAGAGGTCATTATCTGTTCTGGAAAACAGTCAAGTGAGTTCTTTGACAACTGCATAACTTTGGTTTCTTTAAAATTTATAAAAAATGAAAAAAATTCATATTATATATGTTTTTCAGATGAATATCACCTAAAATGTATACCTGTAAATAAAACAGTGCATAAACATTTTCTTTCATAAAATAAATCCATTTGGTCAATGTTTATATTGTTTTGAATGCCAAGCTATAGTAGAATGAGGCCTAATGACTTTTATGAATATTCACAGATGATCATTCTTACTATACTCAGGAAAATATTGACGAAGTGCCAGCTTTATCTAAAATTCCCTCAAGTGTATGTCCTAATTTTTTAGCTCGAATCCTATCATGACTTCTTCTAAAAATCTGAGTCTTCATCGATAGTCCCTATAATAAATATAGATAAAATTAAAACCAGAATGGAGATGAACATCTTGTACAACTTAATGCGGCAATAGATTCATAAAATTGAATTACAAAATTCCTTTAAAGACTTATCAAGACACTGACCTAATTTCAGAATCAAATCCCATTTTTGTCATCTGCCTTATATCTAATACTGACTTTAGCTGTGTAAAAATAGTTGAAGTCAGTGATTCTTGACTGTGAAATTCCAGTCTGTGTCTTGAATCACAGTCCTTTCAATTGGATTTCATTACATTTCCTAAAAAGTAGATTAAAAGAACATGCTTGTGGTAGGGAGAGATACAAAGCAGTAGACACAAATTATCAAATGAGTTTTCAGGACAATTTTCCTTAGAAGTCTTAAAAATAGGTTAGGAAGTCATAGGGGATGGAAGAACTATGGTCTCTCCTGAAGCAGAGAATGGATTGTTTGACATCTTGAGATTCATTCCAGTTCAGTGAGTCTATAATTTTATTTCTTAAATGCACTAGCAATGTGTAAAGACCCTTTAAGAGTTATGGGATTGGGAATGATTTATTTTTATACTAATGATACATTGTGGTCACATGATGTCCTTCCTCTGAGGATCTTGGAGAGCTTTCTTGACATTTTCTAATTAACTTTCCTTGCATTTCTCAGAAGCATGCATAAGGCACATGTTATTATCCACATTGTAGGCATGGCAAAGCTGAGTGCCTAGGGATACAAAAAAGAGTAAAAAAAAGAGTAAGTGAATCCTATACTTGAAAAGCTTGAATACTCAAATTAACAAAAGTCTTGCTGCATTTCTTACTAAGGCAAAATTTACAGAGAAGGTGGCTGCACATAATCCTAGGTCTTTGAGAGATGAAAAGAGAAAAAGCTAGCAATTTTGAGAGAACTGTCTGGAATCTTATGGATGGTCCCAGATCTAGTACGAGTATCCAGGAATGATCCTGAAGGGGTGATTCAGGGGAAGAACCCAAATCAAAGCCAACAAATGGTACAAGTTATCTATAGGGTGGATTCCATTTACCTTAACTCGATATTTTGTTGTATTTACAAAGTCGTAATTTATCAAGAAGTACGGACAGCATGGAAAAATATGAATGATAATTTAAAGCCAAGTTCTAGTGAACAAGGCCTCTTTCTGCTTGAATGTGCCACACATTGTAACTCAAATGATGCATTTCATCCTCACAGTAATCCTCATGCTAATGTAGGAACTGAGGTTCAAACAGTCAAATAACTCCATGAAAATCATAAGTATTTATTGACAAAGAATGTTTTTGCCTACTTTTCTGACTCCCAACACATGAAATTTTCAAAGCATTTTTTAAGAGGGAGGAAAAGTAGTCATAGAGAAATATGTGTGGTTTTAGTATATTTCATTGTGTTTAAATTTGAGATATAAATGCCACGAAAATATGAGGCAAACAGGGAAATCTAATTTTCCATTTCATTTTTTATTCTATTTTTTTTTAAAGAATAAAAGAAATTTGTGATTGAGGAGGAAGCATATAATAAACAGCTAAGAATTATCTTGACTTAAATGCTGTGGAATCACACATTTTCTACCCTAAGTTACAAGGGCTTGGATTTTGTATTTGTGCAGTGGTAAAAGAGGTAGAGAGACACACACACATAGCAAAAGAGACAACACAAGAGAGAAAGGATATAGATGAGAAAGAAACAGAAGGAAACAAAGGAAGGAAATGAAGGAGGGAGGGAGGGAAGGAAAGAAGGAAGGAAGGAAGGAAGGGAAGGGAAGGGGAGGGGAGGGGGAGGGGAGGAGGAGGGGAGGGGGAGGGGAGGGGGAGGGGAGGGGGAGGGGAGGGGAGGGGAGGGGGAGGGGAGGGGGAGGGGAGGGGAGGGGAGGGGAGGGGAGGGGAGGGGAGGGGAGGGGGGGAGGAAGGAAGATGATAGATGATAGATACATTAGGTAAGTAAGTAAGGTAGGTAGGTAGGTAGGTAGGTAGGTAGGTAGGTAGGTAGGGGGAGAGAGAGAGAGAGGGAGAGGGAGAGAGACAAACAGACAGAGACAGACAGAGAGAGAGACTTAGCTGTCAGAGAGAATAGTTTCCCCGTAAGTTTAACCAAATTTCTCCTACAGAATCAACCCTGCTAGAGATAACAACTGTGAACTCAGAGCAAAATATAGACATCAACTGCTTGAAAGTTCCAGAGAGTGAATAAAGAGAGACAGACTGGAGAGAAATATTTAGAAAAAAGGAATTGTAATGGATAGAATTGTGTTTCCCAAAAGATTTGTTCAAGTTCTAACCCCTGATGCCTGCGAATGTATTTTCAAGTATTTGTTTCAAAATAGGCCTTTGCACATATAATCAAGTTAGGATGAGGTCACATGGGAAAACTAGGTTTCTTATAAAAATTTGGCCATGGAGACACACAAGAAGAATGCCACATGAGGATGGAAGCAGAGATTGGAATGATGTGTCTACAAACTAAGGATTCCTGAGGATTGCTGGCAACCACCAGAAGCCAGGGAAAGTCAAAGAAGGATCCTTCCATCGAGCCTCCAGAGAGAGAGAAAGGCTCTCTTGACATCTTGATTTTGGACTTCTAGCTTCCAGAACTGTGAGAGGATAAGTTTCTTATGTTTTTAGTCACCATATTCACAGTAATTTGTTATGGCAACGCTAGGAAATTAATACAGCAATGATACATAGTTTCCTATTTTGCAGTTTTTTTCCAAGTGCAGCTCCTGGTATCCCATGTGAGACAGCTACAATTCCAATAGAAAAACCTCAACATCGCTGGCTTGATGAATCAGAACAGAGTTTTGGGCAACCATATTCCTTGAAACTGAAAGCATAAATTCCAGAAAGGAGAAAGTACATGGGAGAGGACCCTTAAAGTCTGTGTATATGATCTGCCTAAGTCTCTGGCTGACCCTTGCACAACCCACAAATAATGCAAACTACAAGCAGCCCTGGTAAGACTAAAAACACTGAACTGAAATTTGAGCTGCCATCACCTACAAGGAGAAAAGAAAAACACCAGAAGTTTCATTTTGAGTTAAGCCAAGTTAATAGTTTGCAAAAACAAACACGAAACTCTTTACAGAAATATAATAGGTCCAGAGTTTCGATGAGATGTCATTTGCAATGTCCAGCATATAATTCAAAATGACTCAATAGAAGAAGAAACAGGAAAACATCAGCCATTCTATACAGAACAATGAACAGAGACCAACCCCAAGATGACGCAAATGGTAGAATTAGCACATAAGCAGTTTTTATTGATAGGCTTAAGGCTGTAAAGGAAAATGTGCTCAAATTGACCTTCCCCCCACCACCCCCCGCCAAGAAAAAATCCCAGTAGAGAAATAGAAAATATTTTAAAAATCTAATGGAAATTCTGGAATTGAGAAATAAAGTTTTAAAAAAATCACTGGATGTGACCACAATTCAATAGAAATTAAAAACATGAAAAAAACAGCAATAAAAAATGAGCAGCACCACAGGAAGTTATGAGATGAACAAAAGATATACCAAATATGTAGTTGGAGACTCAGAAAGAGAAGAAAGAGAAAATGGAGCAGAAAATATACTAGAAGAAATAATGGCTGAAAATTCAACAAATTTTATTAACGACAAAAAATTATAGATTCAAAAAGCTTAGCAAACACCAAGCAAAATTAATACAAAGAAAATCTCACTTAACAAATCAAACTATGGTATTTTCATGTTAATTTTAAAAGATCTATCCATTTCTTTTTTAAAAGCTACCAGAATTTTGATTAGGATTACTTTGAATTTTTAGAGAAAATTGAGAAGAAATTAAATTATAACAATTTTGAAATTTTCAATGCATGAACAAAGTACATCACTCCATTTTTTTCAGCTTTTCTTTAAATTCTGTCAGCAATGTTTTGGAGTTTTCAGTGTACAGGTCTTCCATGTGTTTTGTCAAATTTAGTCTCAAATATTTCACTTTTGATATATTTAAATGTTTATACTTATATTTCAATTTCCAATTAAACATTGATAGCATATACAAATATAATTTATATATTGACTTGGTATTCTGTCACCTTGCTAAGATCACATATTACTTCCAAGAAGGTTTTTGTAAATTTCTTGTGATTTTTCTATTTAGAGAATAATGTTGTCTGCAAATAAAGGTTTGATTTCTCTTTCCTAAGGCAGGGTGTGGTGCCTCATGCCTATAATCCCAGAACTTTGGGAGGCCAAGGCAGATGAATCTCTTGAGCTCAGGAGTTCAAGGCCAGCCTGAGCAACATGGTGAAACCCCATCTCTACCAAAAATAAAATTAAAAAAAAAAAAATTAGCCAGACATAGTGGCATGTGCCTGTAGACTCAGGTACTCAGGAGGCTGAGGTGGGAGGATTGCTTGAACCTGGGAGGCTGAGGTTGCAGGGAGATATCATGCCATTGTACTCTAGCCTGGGTAACACAGTGAAACTGGGTCTCAGAAAAAAACAACAAAAAAAAGTAAAAGTTTTATTTCTCCTTTCCAAACTGAATACCTTTTATTTCCTTTTCTTGCTTTATCTTTTTATCTTTATCCTAGCCAGGATCTCCAATAAAATGGTAAATAGAAGTGGTAAGTGAGACCCCTTGCTTTGTTCCTGATTAGAAGCAGACCAGGCATGTTGGCTCATGCCTATAATCTCAGCACTTTGGGAGGCCAAGTCAGGTGGATCACTTGAACACAGAGGTTCAAGATCAGCCTAGTCAACATAATGAGACCTTGTCTCTATGAAAAGTAAAAAAAAAATAAATAAATAAATATATATATATATCTATATATATCTATATATATATATATAGATAGATAGATAATCTATCTATCTATCTATATATAGATATATATATATATAGATATATATATATATCTGGGCATGGTGGTGTGTAACTTTAGTCCCAGATACCTGGGAGGCTGAGGTGGGAGGATTGCTTAAGTCTGGGAAGTCAAGGTTGCAGTGAGCAGTCACTGTACTCGTCAGGGTGACAGAGGGAGACCCTGACAAAAGAAAAGAGAAAGAGAGGGAAGGAGGGAGGGAGGGAGGGAGGGAGGGAGGGAGGGGAGAGGGAGGGAGGGAGGAAGGAAGGAAGGAAGGAAGGGAGGGAGGGAGGGAGGGAGGGAGGGAAGGAAGGAAGGAAGGAAGGAAGGAAGGAAGGAAGGAAGGAAGGAAGGAAGGAAGGAAGGAAGGAAGGAAGGAAGGGAAGGAAGGAAAGGAAGGAAAGGAAGGAAAGGAAGGGTGAGCAAAGTATTCTATCTGTCACCACTAAATGATGTGTTATTTCTCATTTTTTCATAAATGTACTTTATGAAGGAAAGAAGGTTAAAGTTCCCTTCTATTTCTTGTCTGTTGGGAGTTATTTTTAAAATGCCAAATGAATACTGAATTTTGTCAAATGCTTTTTTGTCTCTACTAAGTATTTCTTTTTTAGTTTGTGAATATAATGAATTAAATTGATCGATTTTTTTCACACATTAAACTAATTTTATATTTCTTGGGATACATCCTATTTGGACATAAAGGGTTATAATTTTTATATATGACTGAATGTAACTTAATTTTTATAAGAATTTTTGAAACTTTGAGATATTGGTCTGTACTTTTATTTTTGTAATGTATCGGTTTCATTTTGGTATCTGGGAAATTCTAACCTCAAAAAACAAGTTGGAATGTTTACTATTATCTTTTATGTTCTGGAAAAATATGGGTAGAATTGTAATTATTTATTCCTTACGTATTTGATAGAATTCAACAGTGAAATCATTTAGGCCCGAAATTTTCATTTCAACAAGGTTTTAGATTGCAAATTCAGCTTGTTTAATCAATATTAAGGCTATTTAGGCTATTTATTTCATCTCAAACTTTTGCAGTTTGTGTCTTTCAGTTAATTTGTCCTTTTCATCTATGTGTCGTTTAACAATAAGTTCTGAGAGATGCATCCTTAGGCAAATTTGTCATTGTGCAAATATCATAGGGTGTAGTTACACACACCTAGATGGTAGAGCCTACTTACTACACATCTAGGCTGTATGGTATAGCCTCTTGCTCCTAGACTACAAGTCTGTACGGCACATTACTGTACTGAATATTGTAAGCAATTATAACACTATATTTGTGCATCTTAACATAGAAAAGGTACAGCAAAAATATGGAATTATAATTTTATGGAACTATTATATATGTGGTCTGTCATTGACTGTCATTATGCATTGCATGACTGTATATTGTGACATTATTCTGATAAGATTCATTATAATTTGAGTATTACCCTTGTAATATTTACATTATCTGTAATGATTCCTTTTATTCCTGATAACTATTTGTGTCTTCTCCCCCTTTTTCTTAATTAGTCTGGATAGATGTTTTCAATTACACTGATATTTTTGTGTAATCGGCATTGCTTGCTTTAAATTCTCTCTATTACTCTGTATTCTACTTCATTTAGTTATCTTTGTTAACTTCCTTCTGTTTAATTAGGATCTAATTATTCTTGGTTTCCTAATTTCTAAAGGTGTTACCTTAGATCATTGCTTTAAAATGTTTCTTCTAATATAAACACTTAATATTATAAATTCCCCTCTAATCACTTTAGTTGCATTCCATAAATTCTAATGTTTGTTTTTTTGTTATTCAGAGTATTTTCTATTTCCTCTTGTGATGTGAATGTGTGTGTGTGTGTGCATGCACTCATGGTGTTGAATAGGTTAATTAGCTTGTGGTAATTATTACATAATGTGTGTGTGTGTGTGTATATATACACACACACACATATATCTCAAAATATGAAGTTGTACACCTTGAACATAGACGTTTTTATTTGTTAATTTTACTTCAATAAAGCTGGGGGAAAACCCCCATCATGCTGCTTTTGGATTTTAGTTTTATTTTGCTGAAATCATAAATCATATATGATTTTAATCTTTTAACATTTATTGAATTTTCTTTTATCATCCTGAAAATGATACAACTTGGTAAATATTCTGTTGCATTTAATGTAAATTTGTATTCAGCTATTGTTGAGGAGAATGTTTTATAAATATTAAATAGCTCAAATCTGTTGGAAGCTTTACTGTTTACCATCATTTTTTCTTTGCATTACCATTGTCATAATTCCTATTTACCTGTCTCCAAGATCATTGATTTTTTTTTTCTGTATCCAGTCTGCTTATAGGCTAATTGATAAAATTATTTATTTCTGATATGGCATTTTTCATTTCTAGCATTTCCATTTGACTCCTTCATAAAGTTGTAATCTCTCTGAAATTCCTTATCTGTTCATGCATCCCATTTATCTCATCTACTATGTCATTAAACATATTATAGTTAGTTTTAAATTACTGTGTAATAATTCCAGCCACCAGATCATTTCTCAATCTGTTTCTGTTGATTACTTTTGCCTCTGGACAATGAGGGTTGTTTTTTCCTTGTCTCTCATAAGTTTTGTTGAATGGTAGACATGGTGTATAGAGAGACTGATATAAAAAGGATTTATTTCTGGAAATGGGCATGCTTCTTCTTCTGTCAGGTCACTCGGTCCAATCATTCCAGTAGCTGTCTTGTGTTTGGTTATATGTTGCTCTAGTTACTTTCAGTCTACCAGAGACTTCAAAATTCTCTAGTAGTAGATGACTGCTACTTTTACTTACTGTGAAGCCTGGAGTACTAAAATCTTTTCTTCGTATTCCTCCTCCACCTCCAGCTTTCAGCAAGATCTCCAGTCACACTCTAGCCCTTTCCCCAGGGTATATTTCTGCTGACTTTTACTTGGTGCAGGGCTTGAGGTAGGGGGCAGGTGTGTTTCTCAGCTCTTCTGTTCCAGTATCAGTCTTCAGCAAGTCATGAGCACCTGAGCATCAAAGGATGAGATTTCTCAGCATTTTTGTTCCATTCCCACTGTCAAACAAGCTTTGCTTTCTCCTCAAATACAGAGTCTAAAGAGTGAGCACCCCACCCTCATTCCATGCCAGCCAAACTCTGTCCTATATTGGTGGGTGCTTTAGCTTGAATATTTGTGTTCCCCCCAGAATTCATATGTTAAATCCCAACGACCCATGTGATGATATTTGGAGGTAGGGCCTTTGGAAGGTGACTGGGTCTTGAGTGTAGAGCCCTCACGGTAGGATTAGTGCCCTTTTAAAAAAGAGACTACGGCAAGCTTTCACCCCTTTCACCAAAGACACAGTGAAAAGATGATCCCAGGAAGCAGGCTCTCACCAGACACTAAATATGCTGGTGCCTTGGTCTTAGACTTCCCAGCCTCCAAAACAATGATAAATCAATTTCTGTGTTTTAAAAGCTACCCAGTCTGTGGTGTTTTCTCATAGCAGTGTAAATGGACTAAGACAATGGGGTATTTGGTGAGAATGACTTTTCTGCCTCTCCCTAGCAAAAGAAGACCTCTACCCTGTACCAATCCAGAGCCCTGCGTACCATTTGGTTTGCAGTCCCTCTGTAGTAGCAGATGCTTTTGCATAATGTCAGTGCACTGTAGAGGTGGATTTCCATCAATGACAGCAGACCTATGCCTGAAATCAAGGTAGAGACTGGGAAGGTAAGATGATATCTTTCCCTTTTTCCAACAGCAAATAGCCTTTTTTTAGTCATGTCTCAGCAGGGTCTGGGGTGGGCAGGAGCAGCAGTTCATCCTCTTGTAATCATGTAGCTCTTGGAACATAGACAGGCTTCTCCAGGTAGTTCTTCTCCATGTTTAAACAGAGGCAGAACCTGTACACCTGTGCTACCAAATGGGTTCATGATTTTTGTGTATTCGTTGTTCTTCCTGGACAATCCATCTGGACGTTTCATTTCTTTCTGCCCTACATCATGGTAAGGTTACATTCAACCACATAAATGGTATGAGACTTTAACACGTTTCATATAATAATTCAATTCAGAAACATGAGACAGACTATTTTCACATCACAAGTTTAAATCTCAATCAAAAGCCTCTTTATGTCTATCAGTAATGTTTATCTGCATTAACAGAGGTGCTAAGATTTTAAGGACAGGTATTCTGTCTTGAGCCCCTTCTAGTCCAAAAGTGAACTGTATTTGTTTCCCTTCCACCTTTAAATTTTTGTATTGCATATATTTAGGGGGTACAACATGATCTTTTTTATAAATGTATGCATTGTTTAATGATTACATCAAGCTATTTAACATATCCATCACATCACACTTTTTTGGTAGTGGGAAGATTTGAAATCAACTCTCTTAGTAATCTTTAAGTATACAGTATACTATTATTAATTATGTTCACCATGCTGTATAATTGATCTCTGGAAATTATTCATTCTATCTAATGAAACTTTGCCCCTTTAACATATTTTCATCTCCACTTTTACAAAAGTGAATTTCACTTATAAGCCATCAAAAATGTTCATTAAGTGAATTTGAAAATAATGGGAAAAATGAGGGTTTCATACTAGCAGTTCTCTTTTCTTTATTCCAGTCTCTTATGTAAGCACCCAGCGGAATCCAGTGGACAATGAGTAGCAAGTGGGCACACTTCTGAGGATGCTTCCGGAAATCTTACACTACTATTTTAACCTGTACTCAGTCTTGAATCACTGGGTAATATTTTAGTTGTGGTTTCCTTGCCTACTTTTACGGCAGCTGCCTCATGTCCCCATGCTTGCCAAAGATAAAATGTCCATGTGACCTACTTCTCCTTGCAGGGTCTTATTACTTTTGGGATTCAGTTCATTAGATCGCCTTCTGATGTGAGCTTTGTGATGGGCTAAAGAATATGAACTTTAAAAATTAGACAGCTTTCTCTTATTATTTTTCTGTAGCTTTCTACAGCCTTAGTAAGAATGGAAATAAGTGTAAATTATTAACAAACACATTTAAGCTTATGTTATTCCTATTTGTATCAAAAGCAATTCATATCTGTACTAGTACGTAGGGCTCTATTTTGCTGTGATAACAAATAACTCCGCAGTATCACTAGCTTTAAACAACATTTAAACTACTTGTCCATTTTAGGATGGCAAAACATCTGCTCAGATTTATTTTCACACTAGGATCTAGGCTGACAGAGCAGTCTCCATCTGGAATTTTTCAATTTATTATGGCAGAGAGAGTTGAATTGAATGTGAGTAGTAAAGTGAATACAATTTTCATCACTGGAGAATGAACTCAATCATCTTTTCATAAATCCTTTTATTATAAGTCTCCATTTTCTTCTAAAACTGCATTTAAAAATCAGATCCAAGGTTTAGATACTTAGAAGAGACTAGATTAATATCAGATCTTATAGACCTTGGGTCTAAAAACAAGGCTCATTTCAGTTTGGGTGTGTGTTACACATCTCACCATGTTCTTGAGTTTACTGATAGGAATACAGACTACTTCCAATCAGACTATGCTTTAGCCAGTTATATACTTGGATGGATATTAGGTTCAGTTCTTTATTCTGAGGATACAGTGGGTTGGAGAAATCATAAGAATCAAGAAGATTTTCAGGATATAAAATAAGTACTTTGGGGAAAACAATAAAATATGTGATTTTACTTGGAAAACTGAAAGCTGAGGAGAGAGGTAGTAAAAATCACAGGATCAGAAGGGTCATCTGTTCAGATTTTATTTACTTATCTTGTCTATTCTCCCATTTCATTTCTAGTGAAGAGACTTCATTTTAGAAAGATAAAATGGGCTCCTAATAAAAAAGCAGAAATTTAAGTTAGAAGTGAGAAAAATCTTCTGGCAGCAAAGTTTATTAAATCATGCAGTGACTCTTCAAGTCAGTTTGGAAACCTCTTTGCTAAAGTTCTTTAAAACTAAGTTAGTATCTCATCATTGAGTTTCTTTAAATTATTGTCTAGAGGAATGGATTCTGACCTCACAAGATCCTTTCCTATTCAAACATTTTATTTCTTATTGAAAAAAAAAAAAACACACACACAGCTTGCTTTCGAATAATGCTTTAACTTTTCAAAAAGGTTTAACATTCATGTTCTGATTTGATTATTACAACTCTATTCAGTAGGTCTACATTTTTTTTCCTCTTAAATAAAGAAATATAAAGAGATGAGACAACCTGTTAAGTGGCACACATATGACCAGAACTTGGTCTCTTTGAACACTTCAATCCTGACTTGATTCTTTACCATAGTGTCTTTAGTTTGATGCTAAATCTTGGTAACAAACAGGAATGATTTTAATGTCTAGATGAAGAATTCTAGATATTCGAGTGATAAATATTTGAGATCATTAAGCCCAATTAGAACATTCCACATACAACACAAAATTATAATTATGTGCGTGTATGTGTGTGTACATCAATACATATATTCTACTATGATAGTCATGTGTTACTTGAAGAAAGAAATGCTTTCGGAGCAATGTGTCCTTAGTGATTTCATTATTGTGCAAACATCATATAGTGCACTTTTGCATAGCCTACACACCTAGGCTATAGGTTATAGTCTATTGCTCTCACACTACAAACGTGCACAGCTTGTTACTGTACAGAATACTGCAGGCAATTGTAGCACAACGGGAAGCATGTCTGTATCTAAACAAATCTAAATGTAGAAAACAGTAAAAATATGGGATCTTAATCTTATGGGGCCAGCATTATATATGCAGTTCATAGCTCACCAAAACATCACTATGAGGCGTGTGACTGTATGTATATATGTATATATACATATATGTAAATGTTTTGAACAAAATATTGTTTAACAAACAGGATTTATATCTCAAATGATACAAAGTATCATTGTCAATATTCTCCTTCCCATCTCATAGGCTCCTCTGTGAAATGTGTCTCAGGTTCTATATTCAAGAGTCTTCCATGTCAACCAGACAGACTCCTATCCCTGGCATTGGAACAGTAGGTTAAGCTTGTAAGTTGACTCCCCCATGGCTAATATTTTTTCTGAAAACTTAATCAGACAATTTGATGGATCAGGTGGCCTCTAAAAGTCTACCAACACTTAAATATCTCAATCTTTTAGGTTAAACTTTCCTGTCACTTTATATTTGCAGTCTCCTAAACTCAAATATTCACGGAGATCCATAAGACATCAACGTATGCAGTATTATGCCAAAGGCATTTTAAGCTTTTCCATTTTCCACAGAATTTGAACTTTTAAAATAACAACCCCACCATCTTTTATTTTTTACCTACAAACAAGTAACTTTCAGCAAAACACTTGAACGTAAGACATTGTGTTCTAACAGTCATTGAGTGGGATTTGACTGGAAATATTGCCTTTGCTGTTATGGTGTCTGTGTATTGAGTTCCTGGCAGGATAATCCTGGCATTTAAAAAAAAGCATTCCATCTATAGAGTATTTTTTCAGGCATTATCAGTGCCAGCCATGGTTTTAGGTTACATTTTAACAGTGAGGTGGGGAGAGATTGCCCCAGATGGTGGATGTAAAATGTGCCATAAATTTTAATGAAGCAAATAAGTCACTAATAACCCTACTGCTAACACTGCTATGTTTGGGGCCTACCTTAATAAAGGAAAATTAAAAAGGCACATGTAGCCTTTAAACAAGTGCCTAAGAAGCCTAATATGATTTACTAATTCAGCTATTCACACTCTGATTGCATGGCCCCTGGTCATCTGCTCAAGTACAGCTGCTTCATGTAAAATAAATAAATAAATAAAAAGTTTATTGACCACCAGATGTCCCAGCCTGTAATGGGTGCTGGCAGATTTCAGGTCACTCAGAGTTCAGGCAGATTTACTCAATATCCATATATTTTTGGTAGCAACACTACCTTGGAAATTGTACCTATATAATTGTTTCAGTCAGAGCCCAGAGACAACTTTCTTGCTCTCTTTCAGTCGTGAGATCTTAACCAATGGATCTCTTATTGTGAAGCAAAGTCTAACAGATAGGCTGTTGGCTAAGGATTCTGGGAAAGAACATATGGGATCTTTTCATTTTTCATTAAAAACTTGGCAGAAGATTCATTAGGCTAGGCATCATTAAGCCTTTACCAACCCAAGCAATTAACTTGGATATGGTAACTGAAAACGATTTTCTAGTTGTGATAACTGATGTCCGGGGCGGGGGCGGGTCACATGACTCACCAACAACACACAGAGCATAGAAGAGAACCAACCATCATAGGCAATCCTCTTTGACCACATGATGCAATAACGTGCATGTATAGTGTACATATGTAATAATGTACTAGTATGTCTATGCATCATTAAATTCATAGCAAAAAGAAAAAAACTTCAAAGATGAGATTAAGAAATGAAATGAGGCTGGGCGCGGTGGCTCACGCTTGTAATCCCAGCACTTTGGGAGGCCGAGGTGGGTGGATCACAAGGTCAGGAGATAGAGACCACGGTGAAACCCCGTCTCTATTAAAAATACAAAAAAATTAGCCGGGCGTGGTGGCGGGCGCCTGTAGTCCCAGCTACTCAGGAGGCTGAGGCGGGAGAATGGTGTGAACCCGGGAGGCGGAGCTCGCAGTGAGCCGAGATCGCACCACTGCACTCCAGCCTGGGCGACAGAGCGAGACTCTGTCTCAAAAAAAAAAAAAAAAAAAAAAAAAAAGAAATGAAATGATTAGTATTTTCAAGTATCTGACTAAGTGTGATAGCTTCACCATTCTTAGACAATATCTAAAACCAGGATATATAGTTAAGGCAATTGTTCATTACCCATGGTGGATACAAATCTGTATTTCAAAAAAAATCTTCTTTATAATATTAATTCTAGGGTGCCAATTTTTTCTCAGATCCAATTATGCCATCCGCCTCCTGAAATCATTGATGAAGAGCTGAAATGAGGTAGACAACTGCCAGTTCTGCCATCTCCTATTTTTTGCTGTCATTATGTGATTCACATTATTTTTGACCCATAGTTACTCCTCAGGACTCCGTTTAAGCCCCTTGTCCATTTCATAAGGATTTAGCTTAGTTAAAAGAAGATAATGTCATTTAAAATCCCAGTTAATTAGGAGCATGCAAATTGCAATATATCACACAATTTCAGAAGCCAACAACAGCGTGAAGACACCATTGGCTGTCCCTCTGTGGGGGTGGGCACTCCCTCCTGACACCTCACCTACTCTACAACACACGGGGTTTCCAGCAGATGGATAGAATGGGGACCCCAGAGTCAATCAGCTCACATGTCATGTATACTTCCTTTATTACAACTTATTCTTTATTTTTAGATAAAAATGAATATCAATAGAAGTTCTGGGTTTTTTTTTTTCCTCACATTCAACATTAGCAATTATCATCTCGAGCCATAAATGATCTCCAGGTAGCCTTAGCATCAACACACCCACAGTCTTTAGTCCAGTGCCTCATATCTGACTCTCTGCCCAGTCCAGTAAAATATTTCTGTTTCTCAGCATATTCCAGTCACTCTTCCAAAACAACTCAACATTTCAGGTGGTGTTAAATTACATGTTCCAGATCTGTACATGATACAGATTAAAAGCCACATGCAGCCAGGAAAACACAAGAAATACTATGGCAGATATGCATGAAGTTTGGTCAATAAGTCTTAATTTGATATTTTCATGCCAAATATAACGAAAGAGAAAGTTCAGACACGTCCGTGCATATGTGTGTATGGTTTTGCATTCTAGGTTTCAACGCACAAAACAAATTATGTGGCAATCATCGGTTATATAACAGGGGACTTCAATAGCATGTCGGGTTTGCTTTTGTTTTTTACACAGGATTTTTTAGCTCATATGATCTATTTTGACTGTAAACTTGTTTATCTATGTAGATAGTTTTCCTTTTATACCTTAATCCCAAGCAAGAAAAAATATGTCACTTCATCCATACACGCAGACAATCCAGACTGACACTGCTCCAGTCACGTGAACTCACATCTATCCATAAACACAGAAACTAAAGACCGTCTGCTTCTCCCAGTTACCAGTAAAACTTTGAATACAAATGAGAACCATGTCCCATCAAACTTAAAGTGTAATGCTTCAGACTTTTATCAGGGTTATTACTGATTACATTAACCCTTATGGTGGAAAAAGGAAAGTAAATCTCTGCTGTTTGGTAATATTTTTGTAAATGAACACATTGTTGAGGATTATTTACAATCTTTTGTCATTTCCTACCCAGTCTCCCCAAACTTTTTTCACCTTAAATCTGTGAGTTAATTTTCACCACAGCATGCAGATTCCAGGATTTTTTTCATTTCCTGTTTGAAGGCAAAAACATTGTTTCTGTACAGCACGCTGATGAAAATTCAGAACTATTCAGTTTTCTAAAATGTTTAATTTCAAATAGTGATGTCAGAGGATAATAGACTAAGATCTATGCTATATTTCCAATGCAAACTAATTTTTAATGTAAAAGTTATTTTTAAATAATTTTAATATAATTAATTTTACATTAGGGTGATGAGGAGGAAGTAGATTGCATGTTTAAGGGAAACCTTTCCATTTAGCGATATGAAATGTTCAATTCAATATTTCAACAACAAATGACCTAGTCTGTCAGTCTGTCTTTTATTTGTCTTACCCTCAGCCAAGAAAGTGAGGAATACCCTGCTTTTCAAATAAATACTGTACTGAAAATCAAAACACCACAAAGGATCTAAGCAGAACTGCCATCAGGAGCTTCAGGGATGGAAGATTTTAAACATGGCTTAGAAAATATTTTCCTAAATTGGGAGCCAGACAAAGATGACCGAATAGAATGGGAGAACAGTATGCACTCAGAGTCTTATTCCTGACGGGTTTCTTACACCTTCCCCTTAGACTTGTTTAATTAGCTGGGGCCTGTTGTATTTATTTGGTAGATTTGGATACAAATGGAAAAAAGGTCTTTTCATCTCTTTTTATCAGTAGTCCCCCAAAGCCAAGGCAGGTGTCTGTGGGATTAAACATAATTACAAAGGGAGAGAGAGAGGGAAGAAGGGAGCTAGATAATAATTCCCAACAGAGCTGGAATTTGAGAACGGGAGCAGGTGCTGCAAGAGGCCCCATGTATCCAACTAATTTGAGCCACAATGTTGTGTAAAGGCCCACATATTCATCCTTTCAACGGGGAGGGCACTGGCAGCCTGTGAGTACAAAGACAGGATGCCAGGATGGCCAGCCCCGGCACCATGGCTACCAGGGTAACCAGACCCTGCTTCTCACTGCTGCCTTTGTTGGGTGGCAGCCACGGGAAACAAAGTGCCACTTCTTACCATTGTACAGACACATGCATAATATCCTTCTTTTGCCTCATCATCATGAATTAGCAATTACTCTATTCTTCGATGGAAGAGCAGCCGCAGGTGACAAAGCACCGCAACTTCTAGTTTATAGTTCTGAAGCCCTTCATTTGGTGTTTCAAGTTTTGGATTGACCTCTTCAGCTAGTGTATTCCCATTGTGAAGAAAATTCTATGATCCCATAGAAAAGTGGTTTTCTTTCTCGATTTGGAGGGTCTGACCCATGGTTTGACTGGAGGGGGTTAGAAAGTACTGAAAGAACTATGCACAAAAAGGTCCTTCTTCAACTCAGAGAACACCTGGACTACACAAAGGAGACACAAACCCGAATGCTGTCACCCACCCACGGCGCCACAGCCGCTTCCCAACACAGACTGAGCCACGATGACTCTGTCTGGGCTCTCATTGAAGATCCATTCTTTAATCAAACTTTTAAGATAATGCCACTTTTTATCTCGTTGTACCCATGGCTCACTCGCATTTAAAGAATGAGAGGGAACTGTGAGATTTTCGTTCTGATGGTCCTGCACTTTCTAAACTCCATGAATGGAGAAGAATTGTAACAATAACTTATAAGTTATTTTGATGAAACTTGAAAGAAGGCTTTCTTTTAGGTCCCAGAAAGAAGAGAGCCCTATTTTTCTGCTTGGACTAATTTTTGTTTTATTTTTCAGACCTTAAAGGAACACTTAAGTGTCAGCATTCCAGATTATACTAATAAAACTGAGAGAATAAAGTTATTTTTTCCAATTGTGGCATGGGGTACCATTTATTTCACAGCAATATGTATCACTGCGTAATAGGAATATTCTATTTCTATAAGTAAAATGTCTGTTTTGATATTTTCTGTCAACTAGAAAAAAATGAAAAAATGATTGAGTTTTGATGTAGAAAATTATAAAATGACTTTATTGTTTAATTGCACATTTCATATAAGCACTCAGGTACAGTCCTTTTATATATCAGCACGTACATTGTAAAATACCGGGAGACATAGCACCTAGCTACTCTAATCCCAAGGGCAATATGCCAGGAATGTTAAGATTTATAGTTTGACGAATGTATGTATTTAAGATACAGGAAGAAATCTTAACCTGGGCCCATTATTAGCCCTTTAACATTTCAGAATATATCAGGGCATGCCAGGGAAAATAAGAAAAAAAATAAACATTTAAAAGATTAAAGAGCATTTTTAAGGGTACTGAATAAAGGTGGACAACTAGTTCTAAGACTGTGGAATAAATTAAGGGTATCTTTGGACTTCTAAAGTAACATAATGAAGGGAGAAAAAAATCACACTGAAGAAAATGTTAGGATGCACTGGTTCCATGCAGGGATACTGGTTGGTTATAAGTGGGAAGAATTGGAGACAGAGATGAGATTATCACCAAGGAAATTATATCTTTTGTTAGCCTCTGGGGAATTTTATATCAAGATTCTAAGAAGGACCCTATGCAGTAGGAATAAAATTAGTGCAATGATAGTGCAATCAACTGCTTGGAGTTATAGAAGAAACAGAGTTAAAGGTAGTCCTGCATGGGGCCTGATAAAGCAATTGTAATCATGAGAAAGGGGGCTCCTTTGTTACTCCAGCGAGGACATCATTAGAGACTGGACCAGGCCATCTCTCATCAGGATAATAGTAAAATCATAAGAGAAGCATGAAGTCATAGGCAGTGTGATAGGAACAACAGCTTCAACTGTGAAGGGTCAATTTATACAAAGCCTGAAGAAGCTCCATGGAAAATTAGGGGAGTAGCAGAAAGGAAAATATCAGAAACCTTGTGAAAGCGGGCCAGCCACCACTGAGATCCTTTCAGAAAGGTTGCCTGGGGATTCTAGCAATGAATCTGGAGGGACTTGAAGATAGAAAGTTTTGTTATCATTTTTATGATTAATTTTATGCTAATTGCACCTACACCTTGGTTATACCTGAGAACCCCTGGCTTCCTATAATTGCAATATATGTATACCTATGAAACATTTATGAATAAATATTTTCTTTCTTTTTTCTTTTTTTTTTTTTCTTGAGACAGGATCTCTCTTTGTCACCCAGTCTGGAGTACAGTGGCATGATCTTGGCTTACCACAGCCTCAACCTCCCAGACTTAAGCAATCCTCCCACCTCAGCCTTCTAAGTAGCCAGGATTAGAGGTGTGCACCACCATGCCTGGCTAATTTTTGTATTTTTGGTAGAGACAGAGTTTTTCCACATTGCCCAGGCTAGTCTCGAACTCCTGGACTCAAGCAATCCACCTGCCTGGGCCTCCCAAAATGCTGGGATTACAGGCATGAGCCAGAACGTCCAGCCCATTCATGAATATTTTCTAAAGAAAAGCACTGACAGAATGAACCCTGTCTTATGTTAGTACAAATATTTTGATAGGTTTAATATTCAAATATCATGAACTATATTATTGACAATATGACTAAATATGACTATACTATTTAGAGTCTGTGTAAAGCATTTATTCAAACCTTGGAAATAGTGAAAAATATTCAGAAAGCATCCTGGAGAAGTAGACAGCATTGGTTAAATTCATTCAACCTGATCACTAAGCTGAACTCAGATCTGGGAGTGAGTCTTAGCTTGGAAACAGCTAGCAAGCATCTGAAGAGAGGTTTGGGCTTTGAAACAGGAAGGGATGAGAATTTTTAGAAGTATTTAGCCACCTCTTACTTTACAAATGCAACACCAACTAAATCAGAAACTTGGATTGAGCAACAATTTCAGGCTTCTTAGTTATGTGGCTTTCAAGCCTGGGTATGGAAGGAACAAACAAGGAGAAGTAGAGAATTCCCACAGCTGAAGACTGTAGGGCTCAGCTCTAGGCACATCCTAAAACCCCTCTGTCCATCCATAGCACCTCAGAAGTGGGGGATCTGTTTAGAAATGTGTGCATCTCTCAGCTAAGATGGAGTGTGCAGGGAAATCAGGAAAGTCAAGCATATCTAGTCACCAAATGGGATCATACAAGGAGATTCGTGGGGTGGTCTATGTAAACTTTTTGCCAGGGAGTAGCTTCATCTATATGGATCTACAGCCAGCTACCTGGCAGTGGGCTGAGGGCTGCTATCATACAGCAGAAACTAGAGACAGGAAGATAATCCACATGTGAAGCAGAGAACGAAGACCAGCTGGGATCTGCCAAGTACCTCTTCCTATTGGCTCATCACCATATCTCACTGAAATCACCTTGCTTGAGTAATGGCTGATTCCAAATCTTGCATGACATTCCCTTTTCACTTCTCACCTTGAAGCATGCAGGGGAAAAAAAGATTCTGAAAAAATAGAGCTCCCAGCCTAACCAAGTTGGCATACCACAATCTGGCAGTATCTATCCACTTTCAACCTGACATCCATACACTCCTCTTTTAATAATATTTAACTTACAGGTAAAAAGAATAGTAAAACATTTAGCATGTCATTTCTAACACAACCAAAATCACATTTACCATCTACCCAAAACAGCAGAGACAGTCAGTGTATTCACCTGTCGGTGAGGTTCATTTCTCTTCTAGCTAAGTCACACATACCATCTTTAATATATTGTAAGTCAAATATTGAAATACATAGTTAATTGCTAACATACCTTACATTAGCCATCATTTCTGCGATTGAGCATGTGGTCATATTTGGTATTTCTGATGTTCTTCTTCCAATACCCATTCCTTATTCCCTTCGCCCCTACAAAGAATCTTAGTTTGTCATGGTTCTTTTCTAGATGGGATCATCTAAACCTTCATTGCTGAAGTATGTAGCCATTTGCAGTCCCACCAGGTTGTAGTTTATAATTAACTTCTATTAGAAAACATGGTGGCAATAAGAGGTGTCCCAGGAGTATGCCTCTCTTTGAAACATAATTCTCCCTGTATGTATTGTGTAGTAAAAACCAAATTCCCCCTTAACAAAATTGATCATCTCAGCCTCATGTCTCATAGCTTAGTGTCATAAGGAGCCCAAAACACCCAGGTGGCAGACTCAGCTTCCAGTTTAATGGAAACAGTATGCAGCCCCTGGTGGAAGAATTTCCTTTTTGAAACTAAGACCTCTAAACCAGCAGAGCCCCAAACTGTGGAAACAGAAGGCAAAAATTCTGCTAGTAGGAATTAAGGGTAATAGTAGGAGAAGCCACTTATATTTCATTCCTTGATTACCAGAGCTGTGACTACTAGCTATGGGAGTAACAGCACCATAAACAGGTCGCTAATTCAAAGAATACACTGTAGCCTTCAGGCTATTACCCCAGCATCATGAGTATTACCCCAGCATCATGAGTATTACCCCAGCACCATGAGTATTACCCCAGCACCATGACTATACCCCAGCACCATGACTATTACCCCAGCACCGTGACCATACCCCAGCACCATGACTATGACCCCAGCACCGTGACTACTACCCCAGCACCATGACTATACCCCAGCTACATGACTATACCCCAGCACCATGACTATGACCCCAGCTCCGTGACTATACCTTAGCACCATGACTATGACACCAGCTCTGTTACTATTACCCCAGCACCGTGACTACTACCCCAGCTCCGTGACTATTACCCCAGCACTGTGACTATGACCCCAGCTCCGTGACTATACCCCAGCTCCGTGACTATTACCCCAGCTCTGTGACTATTACCCCAGCTCTGTGACTATTACCCCAGCACTGTGACTATTACCCCAGCTCCATGACTATTACCCCAGCACTGTGACTTTTACCCCAGCTCCGTGACTATTACCCCAGCTCCGTGACTATTACCCCAGCACCGTGACTATTACCCCAGCACCGTGACTATTACTCCAGCACTGTGACTATACCAAGGCACCATGACTATTATGCCGGCACCATGACTATTATCTCAGCACCATGACTATTACCCCAGCACCATGACTATTACCCCAGCACCATGACTATTACTGCAACTCCATTACTATTACCCCAGCACCATGACTATTACCCCAGCACCGTGTCTATTACCCCAGCTCCATGACTATTACCCCAGGACTGTGACTATTACCCCAGCACCATGACTCTACCCCAGCACCGTGACTATACCCCAGCACTGTGACTATACCCCAACACCATGACTGTGTCTTCAAAAGGCCACTTCATAATTCTAACAGTTCAGGGAATACAGGTGATGGGGACATGATAATATTCATGCATTCCATCAGCATAAACCCATTGCATTACTAGTGTTGCTGCTGCTCAGATTCAACCCATGAGGAATGTCAAGTCAGAGAAAAAATATTCTGTAAGTCCACGAATAGTTGATTTGGAAGTGATATTTTGAACGGAAAAGGCAAATCCTTTCCAGAGTGAGAGAAAATGCTGCCCCAGCCATGATGGGCATCACCCTACATCACTAACCTGCACACCGATGACTGGTTCATGCTCCTTGAGCCACACGGGGGGCTCAGGGTTGGTCTTTGCTGCTGGCAGTTTTGCAATTCACCAGTGCCTGCAGCCAGAACAGCAGTGTTGGATAGATGTTTATGTTGCTGAATTCATGCTTAATCTCCTATGCCTGCTTTTATGGCCACTTTTTTCATGAGTTCATTGTACAAGGACAGGGGTGACTAGAAAAGGAAACTGATGACATTCACAGAATAAGTTGTCTTGTCCAGGAAATCCAACACCTTTTGCTGGTGTTTCTATTTACGAAAATTTGCAAAGGGAACAAATATCTTCACACTCTATGCCCAATTGAAGATATCTAGTCATCTTCCCTAGACCCTGTTGTTACTGAATTTTCAATCATGTCCACTTCTAATATTTGACCTTTCAGTCCAATTGTTAACTACTGCCCCCATGAATTAATGTAGATCTGTATATCTCAGCGTCTCCCCTTCCAAATAAAGCAAGAAATCATATGCAATGCTCAAAATTTAGCCCATCGGAAGGATTTACCTTCTTTGCTGTCCTTCAGGAGCCCCCTGGGGTATAACTGGAGTGCTTCAGACACCTACTTTTGGATAAATTGAGCAGACCATACAAAATCATCTGTAAATCACGACCCAATTTTTTATTCCCCAGTCAATTCATCACAGGGAATTATTCATGAGGCAATAGCTGATTTTTGAGAGACAGAGAAAGAACGCAATTGTATTAGTCAGGGTTCTCTAGAGGGACAGAACTAATAAGACAGATGTATATATAAAGGGGAGTTTATTAAGGAGTATTAACTCACATGATCACAAGGTGAGGTCCCGCAGTAGGCTGTCTGCAAGCTGAGGAGCAAGGAAGCCAGTTCAATTCCCAAAGCTGAAGAACTTAGAGTCCAATGTTTGAAGGCAAGAAGCATCCAGCACAGGAGAAAGATGTAGGCCAGAAGACTAAACCAGTCTAGTCTTTTCACATTCTTCTGCCTATTTTTATTCTGGCCACACTAGCAGCCAATTAGACGGTGCCCACTCAAGATTGAGGGTGGGTTTGCCTTTCCCAATCCACTGAGTCAAATGTTAATCTCCTTTGGCAACAATCTCACAGACACACCCAGGAACAACACTTTGCATCCTTCACCTCGATCAAGTTGATACTCAATATTAACCATCATGGCAATGTAGCAAGATTAAGAGCCATGGGAATCTGTTACTTCCTCATGCAACTTACTTACCCCTTGACTGTTCAGGCCCAGTCTTAAATATACCACTTGAGCTTCATGATAGAACTTTGCTATGCATACACAGCTTTATAACTTGGTGGGTCACACAATGCTCAGTTCATTGTGGGCATCTAAGGCTCCAGGGAAACTTAGGAATCCAAGGGCAAATATTCAGTCTACTAGTCTAGATGTTGCTCCTCCAAAGTAGAATAATTATCTATAGAAGATGGCATGGCTTACGTTCTACAATATTAAGCCCATACGGTGCTTCAGCTATAGGGGCTTTACAAAAGTTCTATACACATACCTATCTGCCACAGACATTTCAAGAATCATTGAGCCAGCTGGGTCATACAGCCCAAGTGTAAGAGCATCTTACATAGCAACTTGGACCTGTGAGAAGGCCACCTCTTGCTTGAAGTCCCACTTGAAACTTGCATTCTTTCCTAGTACTCCAAAAATGGGGATACATGGCTTTCAAATTTCAAAAAGGTTCACTAGATGTTACGTTCATCCTTTTTTTGTAGTCAGAAGTAGTAACTTCTCCTTCACCTTGGAAAGGATATTATAGCACAGTCCAAGATATATCACCAAGTTGGCAAGCTCTCGAATATTAGATTTATTTCTCAGCCTCTGGTACACATGCTTCTTTCCAAAATATCTAGGACAGTTGCTGTTTCCTGCTCTTGACTCCTATCACCCTAATAGCAGCGTAGTGGTCTGATATGAAGTCTCAGTGGAGAGGTGATCAATGCTTCTGCGGATAAGATTATGATGGAGGGCTGGAGTACTGATGTAGCCCTACAAGAGAAGAGCAAAGGGCTACTTCTGGCCCCACAAACTGAAAGCAATGTGCTTCTTATAGCCTTTTACTGACATATATAAAGAAAACAAAAATCAAACACATCAATAACCAGATATCAGGGGGTGTGTTTACTTGTCCCAGTAAATAAACCACATCTGGAACAACAGCTGTGACTGGAGTCACAGATTAAGTTCAAACAGTCCACTGTAATTATTCAAGGTCTGCCTGTATTTTGCTCAAGACAAATAGGTGAGGTTGGATGGGGATATGGTAGGAATCAAAACCTCTGCTTTCATTGAGTCTTCGGTGGTGGCATCTGTGGGAAAAACACCTCAAAAGTCCTTACTGGTAAACTAAATTTGTAGCTGCCTTCACATGTTCCTTTTTCTGCCTCTCCTGTGCATGCCCGTTCTAACACAGCTCTTCCATTCTAAATACACCGCTGATTTCACTAGCACTTGCCCAACTGCAGAGCATGGCCCCCGCCTACCTCTTGTGCTGAGTCTGCTGTGTCTTTTAATAGAGAACAGAGGATCTGTATTACCTTCCTGGTTTACTACCATCTACTGAGTGTGAAAAAAA
Source organism: Macaca mulatta (assembly GCF_049350105.2). Classification (NCBI taxonomy): domain Eukaryota; kingdom Metazoa; phylum Chordata; class Mammalia; order Primates; family Cercopithecidae; genus Macaca; species Macaca mulatta. The sequence continues at coordinate 159,440,319 of NC_133409.1, read as the reverse complement.
TCTCTCAACTTTGTTTTGGTTTCATTTGTTTCTTCGAAAAGAAAATTGTTACTTCTATACTCTCAAGTCTCTTCAGCATTATACCTGCAACATAACAGATGCTCAATAAATTATTTGTTAACTTCAAGATTTGTGAAAAGGAAGGATTAAGTGTGCCTTTACGATATTAATTATAGAGGCTTTATTGTATGTTCCCAAGGCAAATTGAGGAGTAGGTCAATCCACACTGACAGTTGCTCAGAACCACGGTCAATGTTGAAAGTGCTAAGAAACAGAGATTTCCGGTGTTACAGACTCCAGGCCCCGTCCTACCAGGGCCATTCGTTCATGAAGATTGATAGGATAGCAAAAACATGTGAAATCTAATAAAATCAAACAGTAAGATAAAATGAAATTTTGAGAATATTATAAGATCTATTCTTTCACACAGATACACACTCTAAATAAAAGCGACACAGCATGCCCAGACTAACCATATAATGGATTAAAAAGATGCTTTTAAGAATGACAGGGTATGTGATTAATAATTATGTTGGGACAGCATGCATAAACACAGGCTTCCCCCAGGCAACCTAGACAGATGGCGATGGAGTGACAATCACCTGTGATACACCTAGCTTATTAGTTAATATTTGTAAGATGGGCCCTGAGGGGTCAGAGTCAGGAAATAACTTATTCCATGTGACCCATATCTCTTAACACATAATTACCAGTATTGTATTTGGAAACATCACCCCCTTTTTTCTTACTTTTTTTCATTACTTTCATATGCATCTCCCTTAATTTATGTCCTATTAAATTCCCTTTATTTTCTAGTTTTTCATTTTGTTTCTCTCTTATACTTAAACAAGTTCAACTTATTAATAATATTCGACCTTTCCATCCAGGTATTCTTTAGAGCTAGAACCAAGACCCTTGGGGTAGAATTTATCACCTGACATATAAATTTGCATTTCAAAAAGCAGATAGAAATTCAGGATCTCTTACTTCCCAAGTATAAAACTATGGAGACCTAGTATAAATTCTCCAATTATACAAAAAAAAAAAAAATAAAGAAAAAGAAATATTAACACGACCAGACTTCCTGATATCTTGAGAAAGCTGGATTTCCTAAGGAAAAAATACTTTTGGAGCTAAAGCCAACCTTAGTAATCACCTTGTGCAGCTTATGTGCTAAAATATCTTCACTCACTTTCTGGGATCTTAGAAAAGCCATTGAAAAAGGAGCCCCGGTTTAAAGGAGCAGCCTTTAACTGACACAGCACACTTGGATGGATTGCCGAGTTCTGTAATGTGAACTGTTCGCTTAGGAATTGCCTTGCTGTTTCATTACCAGAGGACTTGGATTCAGATCAGAATTGGAACACAGAAAATACCAGAATTGTTCCGTTATGGGGAGTCAAGCAATCATTGAAGGGGGTGTGCAAAGGTAAATTTCAGTTCACAGAGTCTCTGCAAATAAATCACTTTCAGCTGTCATACCACTAGTTAGCATGGGCTGACGGATCTTCAAATTGCAAGCTAGTAGTGACATGGCAGTGGCAGGTCTAAAAGGCAAAATGTAGAAAAATGTATCATTTTATCTTCTCTATTACCGAAACTTTCTCTTGCAAGAGAATTTTTAACAACCCTATGATATGTGGTCATCAATGTCTGAAAGATATCTTTTTAATGAAATTCATCGTCAAAGACTTAATTAAGTTCAGTTAGTAAAGTTTCTCTTTAAAAAATAGTATCTTTTTCTTTTTTTTTTTTTTTTTTCTCAAGTCATTGTAGATGCTTTTTTGGTACTTTTTGATCAATTTGCTTTACCTACTATGGTTCACTTATGTGAACAGGCAAATATTTAACATCTAACTTATCTTGCCTAATCACTTATATAACTGCAATTATATTTGATTATCTATAAATGTAACATTCAGAGATCACTTGTGTTTTTCTTGACATATTAGACCTTTCCACATCCGTGATAATGAAACGTAGTTTCTGTGAAACTTCAGAGTGTGTGAATGGGTTTTGATTCTCCTACAGATCAATGGATCTCTTTCCGTCACTTACAGATCTTCACCAAAAACTCTGGTAAAAAGTTTCATTAGTATATCCCACTGTTTCCTAGCTAAACATTATAGACAATGCAGCACATGCTCATCTCTGTTACTGAAAAATCAACTCATGATACATGCTCCTCTAATATTGTGTTACTGGCATTTTTATTCTATCAAGAACTGCATAATTACTTATAGATGCATATATTTTTCTATGCCTTAAGAAAATCCCCTAGAATCTTCAACTTAACCAATTACTGTATACATGATACCAAAAGCATATGATTTTTGAAGTATAGATTATCTTTTGTTCTCTTTGTCTCAAAATCTTTGCCCCCAAAAGGCAAACCCTTAATTTGAAAGGCTGTATTTAAAAATAAAATTATAATTTTACAGCTAAGCCAGATGAACCATCTAGATGGTCAACCATTTCTCCAAGATCCTACTTTCTAAAAAGGGCTTATTATTGGAAATTCCCAAAACATATCAAAGTAAATAGAATAACATAAAGAACTTTCTAGCATACAAAATATTTTATACTCATGTAACATTCTTGCACCAGCCCTGGAATAAGCTTTTTCTCCAAGGAGCACTGGTTCTTTTTATTGTAGAATATCGTTTAAAAACCATGATACTATATTTTATATACAAATTTTGGGTTTTGTATCCCATTACAATGGCTCCTCCAATCCTGCACCATTACCCAACTATTTTAATTATAGAGGCTTTATTGTATGTTTTAATTTCTGGTAGGTCTAACTCCTCTTCTTCACCTACCAACAGCTCCTCCTTTTTAATTTTTATTTTTTTGCCTAGGCTGGAGTGCAATGGTGCAATCTTGGCTCACTGCAACCTCTGCCTCCCAGGTTCAAGCGATTCTCCTGCCTCAGCGTCCCAAGTAGCTGGGATTACAGGTGCCTGCCACCATGCCCAGCTAATTTTTTGTATTTAGTAAAGATGCGGTTTCACCATGTTGGTCAGCCTGGTCTCGAACTCCTGACCTCAAGTGATCTACCCACCTCAGCCTTCTAAAGTGCTGGGATTACAGGCATGAGCCACCACCTCTGGCCAGCTTCTGCTTTTTAAGAGCTTCCCCAGATATTCTCACTTCCCTACTTCCCAGGTAAACTTCAACTTGTCTGTCTCCCAGAGATAAGGGTGGCATGTTATTGGGATTATATTAACTTATTTAGACAGACAGTCATCTTTATAATGTGGCATCTTCCTGTATTCCATATATTCCCATGGAATATATTTCATTATTCCTGTATTTTATTCTATATTGTCATTAATATGGCAAGAGTCATGTGGTATCTGTATTATTCTATTTTGACCATAAATTTGAAAAATTTTTAAAAATTACATTTTTACTTGTAGGTGTTACTCAACCCCAAGAAATAATCAAGTCTTACTAAGGTTGTTGGAAATTTAATCTCGTTAAACCCATCTTAATATTTCCAAATATGTATTTTATTAACATTACTAGAAATTTAGTCTTTCCATATTTTAAAAAGATTGGAACAAAGTGTAGATATTGTTTATACTTGTATTGCATTATTGAGCCATTATTCCTTATTTTTTTGGCAGTCTAGACATTTCATCTCTTATAAATTGTGCAGCTACCTTATGTTTGACAAAAAATGCATTTTGTAACAAGAAAATGCATTTTGATGGAATGGCAAGTTCCATTAAATGGAAAACAAAACTGAAAAGGAAAACTACATTTGTTGTTGTTACGTATATTAAAAGCTAAGACAGAATCAACATTCATCACTCTTTTCCGTTTTCTAGCAAATAATTCCAAAGAACTCTTTGCATTTGATGCTTTGACTCTGTGGCCTTCCCCAATGTTACTATAAACACAAGGTTTTTGTTGTTACTACTTGTTTCAACAAAATTACCATGTCCTTCTTTATTCCAATGTACCACACATTAGTTTGTGACAAGTGAAATCCATAAGGTCTCTCTCTAAATATATATATATAAATATTATGATTTGTGCCTACCTATGTTCGGAAAGAATCAAAGTGGCCTAAAATATGCTTACTGTGTAAATTTGCCAATAGTCATATTACTTTTATATTAGGCCATTTTTACATGAAAACCTTATAGAGTTCAAATTAATACATAGACAGACAGACAGATGGGTTTATAAAATATACAAAAGGGAAATATGAAGTTATTTGGAAAACAAGGGAGATTTGTTTGAGGAACCAGAGGTAAGTTAATTATTGAAATACAGTACCTAGTTTGGTTCTGAACTTTCATGAAGCTAAAGCAAATAGAAAAAAATAGAGAATGAGAAAAAATATTAATGAACTGCCTCATCAAAAAAAAAAAAAATTCCCCAAAACCAAACACCTCATCATCAGATCTCTGAACTAAACAGCTTCAGATATGCTTACTCCACTCATCAGCAGAGAAAATATTCATTAATCAGAATGTTCAGTGCAATTACTTATCCTGTTTAACTCCAGTTAACAGAGGGGTGAAAGAAAGAAAACTAGTATTAGTTATTGTTGTTGAAAATATGTCTACACCATTTTGGTTCTTTGACCTAACATAAATACATGACAACATAAATCTTTTACAAATTACTGATGGCTCCGTGTAAACACTATTTCTCTTAGTGGAGTAATGATTCATGGAAAAACTTTTATCAAAACACTTTTTCATCTTTATTATGGAAATGCATAATTTATGTTTATAGACCAATGTTGCACTTAAAAATTACACTTTAAACTGCATTTTTGAAAGTATTACTATAGAATGAACCACAATATGATCTGAGTCTAGGACATAAATATTAGCGTAGCTATCTGGGTTAGAAAAGTTAATAGAATGTAGGCTGAAGGTAGAGCACCCTCTTCCAGGACAGCTCATATTGCTGGTTCCATTTCCATTTGCTTCCATGCCTCGACATATCTAATTGAGTATTCTGATGAATTTATGTTGGTCATTTGATGTCTCAGAAGGTATTTTTTCAAGATACGGTAATAGATGGTCTTCTTCTAAATGATCTTGCAGTAAATCTTGAAAAAAATCTATGGGATTAACGGAACATCTATGTTCACGCTACCATACATAATACACTCAGGTTATCTTTTATGTCAAATATATAGACATTTTATGTAATACGTTGCACAATGTGGACAGAATGATGAGAAGGCTAACAATCCTACTATAAGAGAACTTCTTGTTTAGTGGAAGAAACACTAATATAAATATTTAGTCACAATACGAGGTGCTTGGTATTTCATTAAATACAACAATAACAGCCTTGCCTCTGGGGATGGAGAACATTTCCTAGAGTAGGGGATATTTGAGATGTTCTTACAGAACTATTAGAAATTTATTAGGTGAGAAAAAAAAAAACCATGGAGAAGAACATTTGGATCTGAAGTCATGAAAAATACCGAAAAGAAATGGTCATATGAAAGAGAATGAATTAGAGTGAACAGGATGTTAATTTCTCAGATTTGAAGTGTAAGGCCAAGTGGAAAATAAGTCTATAAATATTATTGCTGCCTGTTGGCTTTGTACTGTGTCAACTGAACTAGGCTGGAATAGCATTTGCTAGAATTCTTGTCTCTGATGGATGTGGGCTATGGTTGACCACAAGAGAAAGGTACATGAGACTTGGAATGTAAAAGTGACTGAGAAGGAGGTTAGTAGGCTCTGAAGCTGGATTGGGTACCAGCTGCACTGCAGCTCTTGTACAAGGTTGCTGATTTTTTTGATCATCTAATTGCTATGGAGCAGCACTCAAGTCTGCAGCTCCTGCAGTTCCCCCTTCAGGCTAGCCTAAATACCAAGCACATGTGCTACAGTCATCTAACTCCTGGAGGTCACCTTAGCTATCAGGATTGGATACAGTGGGAAACAGATACAGGTAGCACTTTGTCCTCATGGATAGCAGTTTGCCCTTTCTGCACCCCAGCTGTTAGTGTCCACTGCTGCCTCTAGTGAGCTATAGCGACTTCAGCCCTGCCACCAGATGTAGAGGCAACAGCTTTCCAAAAACTTCTTCACCAGCTCCCAATGTTGTGTAAGATCCATTCGCTACAATATATCCCTTATTCCACATAACGTATAGTGATTTTTCCTCCCTGGTTGAATTTTAAATGATATACATGCTTTCTACTATTTAAAATTTATAAATAAGGTACAATGAATACTACCTTTCCCTCTGTAGAACTGACATAAATCAGAGTGGTTTTGTTCTGTATATTTATTGTTCTGTAGGGGAAGCAGCAAAGAAAGATCAAAGCTCATTCTAGTTAGGGAATTAAAACGGTCAGCCATACCTACAAGAACATGTCCATGAAAAATCCACTCTTCTTAGCAAAGAGAGCAATCGATGGGTGGATCAGCTTGGATTCAAATTTGTTCACACAGATTAAGATTGGAAATGCAATCTTCATCCCGGGTAGTATGAACTTGGGTTTTTCAGGTGAGAACTGATGATGTTTTCATGAGTATAACTCTTCACATGCGTAAAATAAAAAATAATGCTATGACCAATGCTGGTAGAAGTTTTCCTGGTCCCATTTATTGTGAGGTCCAACAATAGTCTGTCATGTTTGTTACCTCAATCCAAGAGTAACTAGCAAACCGTTGTGCAAATGTTTAATACATTTGATAAATATGTTTATTTAATCCAGCAGTCACATATTGAGAATTGGCTCAAAACCTCTGCCTTTCTGGCAGGTAAGCTTTGCTACTAGTTAACTTGAAGCTCTACAATTCTACTTCTTTGGTTTACTTAGCCAAAGAGTAAATATGAAAAATAAGACTTTAAGATGTGTTTCAGATCTAGAAGTATATTTACTCAGAGTTGTTTCTGTATATCCTGAAGAATAAATAGTTATTTGGATAAGGAAAAAGTAGAAGATTGGCCAACCATTCTTGATAAGGCCTATGGTGATGATGATGATGATGATGATGATGATGATGGTGGGTGGGTGGGTGTGTGTGTGTGTGTGTGTGTGTGTGTGTGACGGGGGTAGTGGATGACAATCTTAGGGTGTTGGGTTATTTGTTCCTAGCCTGCAAATTGAAAAGGGAGAAATAGCTTGTATTGACAATAAACATACAGAAAACCTAGTTGTAATGATTTCAATCAAATGTGTTGCCCTATTTTGTTAAGTAAGAATCAAGAGTACAATTAAGAAATCAATGATGATTATTGTAGAGCAAAACACAGTGTCTGGCAGAAAAAAAAAGTCTGAGAAAAGAACTTAATTTAGAAATGATCATAACTCCCCTAAAGCTAAATAACTTAACAAAACAAAATTTTAAGGCTTCTCTTACAAATAACCAGACAATTTCTCTCATTCCCAGAATAACGGCTCTTCTGTGGAGAAAACACTGTCTAGCTTCCTTTAAGATAAACATTTCCAAGCATAATATAGGAAATTTAAAAATTAAATGACGTGCTCAAGACTTTCTTCATTAGCAATCTGGATGTTATTTTCCAAATGAATGAGATGCATGAAAGATGAGTTACTAACTCCCCAGTATGAGTATAGCATTGAACTAATCATGAAACAGTGGAAAGAGATAAACATGTAAGTTGAATACAAGAACGCATTCTAGCATAAGCACATAATAGCGTTCTTTTATTTATATCCTAAGTGCATAATAGTTTAGATTAAAAATTGATGAAGTTGTGTCAGGACCAAGAGGTTGTAAGAACAGCTTTGTTCATTCAAAGTAGTCTTCATGAAGAACACGAGGCTGAGTGTTTTACAAAACAGGTATGTATGAAGGAGGAATAATTTTCTAGATCACAACAAATATTAAAACATTTTGAAGGGTGCATTGTTTATTGCTTAAAAATTCTGTTACTAGTTATTTGCCACAATAATTGGGGATGCAGCAATAAAGATTTCCGTTGCAATGCTAATTAGAATAGCTAAATAATTTTGACATCCAAAGAGATCAACTATAGGAGACTGCCCCAGTATCTCTTGAAGTTGCAAAATCGGCACAGTGGCTGCACCCTCTTCTAAGACACGTAGATGGTGCCCCAAGATGAGGGGTGCAAAAGCCTGGATGCTGTGGAAGCAACCCTGACTGTTGAGAAGAACCAGAACCTGGTCCTTCTGTATCTGCTTGCCCTGGGTTCTGCCTGCACAGACCCTATTTTGGTGACTTCCGAGAGAGCCATTTCCTAGATGAGGAGGAAAAAACTCATCAAGAAGACTGGTGACCACCTGACCACCCTTCACAGGCTGGACTGGGCCAGTCTCTCTTCCAAAACCTCCCCATGAAGCAGCACTGTAAGGCTCCGGAGCCCGTGTCGTTTGAGAAGCCTCTCTGCCTCGCCTGGTGCCAGGGCTTCTGGGACCTCCATCCACTAGGCAGCTTTTTAAGTACCTCCAGGGTGTTTAAAAAGCTCCAGGCCCTTTCTCAAGCTGTGAACCAGTTGGAAACAATAAAGCCTTTTGCAGCAAAACAAATAAATATATATCCACATAGAATTCCAACCAGATATTAAAATATTTGTTACTAATAAAACATATTCATAACATACTGTTAAAGAAAAAATAAATTGCTAAAAAAATAAACTGTACTCTGTGTGTGTGTGTGACAGAGAGAGAGGAAGGAAGGAAGGAAGGAAGGAAGGAAGGAAGGAAGGAAGGAAGGAAGGAAGGAAGGGGGAGGGGGGAGGGGGGGAGGGGGGAGGGGGGAGGGAAGGAAGGGAGGGAGGGAGGGAGGGAGGGAGGGAGGGAGGGAGGGAGGGAGGGACATCTTAATATATTCCCGGCCGGGCGCAGTGACTCACGCCTGTAATCCCAGCACTTTGGGAGGCCGAGGCAGGCGGATCACAAGGTCAGGAGACTGAGACCATCCTGGCTAACATGGTGAAACCCCGTCGCTACTAAAAATACAAAAAATTAGCCGGGCGTGGTGGCGGGCGCCTGTAGTCCCAGCTACTCGGGAGGCTGAGGCAGGAGAATGGCGTGAACCTGGGAGGCGGAGCTTGCAGTGAGCTGAGATCCTGCCACTGCACTCCAGCCTGGGCGAGGGAGCAAGACTCTGTTCCCACCCTACCCCCGAAAAAAACAAAACAAAACAAAACAAAACAAATATATATATATACACACACATACACACACACACACACACACACACACATATATATTCCCAAATTGTGGGAGTTTTCAGTTTTTTGTATTTTTTGGTTTTACATTTTTTACAATAAGCATATTGCTTCCACAGTTGGAAGTAAGTTCTTCTAGTTTTTATTAAAATAAACAAGGGAGTACAGGATGAGCTGTGAACAACTTCAGATTTGAGAGGGATGTTATACCAAGGGCTTATCGAAAGGCCATCTTTACTCTCCTCTCTTTTAACGAAGGCCTCTCAGTAATGCCTTCTCAATTTATTTTCCCTTTTCTCCTCTCCAAAGTGTTCTTCAACTTGTTTATGGCCAGGTATTTTGTTTCCTATTGAGTACTTGCTTCTTAGTACACCATGCAATGGTGAGCCCCCAGGATGGATATCTAACAGAATCAAGGCGGGCTCAGACTAGTGACATCTTTGTCGAAGGTAAGGCAGCTTGACCGTGTGGAAAAAGCAGCTGCTTTGGGTAAGGAGAGCCGTGAGGAGGGAACACTTAAGGGCTTCGAGAGAAGATAAACAAGCATAAAGATACACCCACAATTTTTAGAGAAGGAAGATAAGGGAAATCTGATTTAAAGCTATCTCCTCAGTCAGCTCAGCCTAATGGGTCCTGGCATTCTGGGTGGCACTCTCATGCATCCACGAGGGGACTGGGGTTCAAGGAGCAATCAGATTTAAGACAATTGGCATTCAGCCTCCGCGAGGAGCAGGGACAGAGGGCCCTTTGTTGAATCAGGCAGCCAGAGAGTACCTTGTGCTGAGCAAGATCTGGATTAAGGGCGTGCATGCTCGCTTGTCACAAATGTTTTATTGTGTGTCTGGGCAAGTCATTCTCACTTGTTAAGGAACAGCCAGGGTTTTGTTCTGTATGGGCTTAAAATAAACCAGAAAAATCAGAGGGCCTTAGGGTGGGAGGGAGCAGGAGGAGTAAGAGTTCAGGTTTATGGTCTATTTTTGTTTGGTTAGCTCTTTAGCTTTTTGAATAAACAACTTCCCAGGGATTTTGACGCTGAAAGTCTTCATTATCTCTAATTTTAAAGTGTCATTTATGCTGATAATTCTTAAATCTCCACTGGAATAAGAAATTCACTCGTTATCTCAATATAAATGTCATCTTGGTAAAGTGCATTACATAAAATCAAAGTGTCTCAACCCTGACACACCAGATGAGCTGAGTTAAGACAATGGCAACCTGTGAAGCAGTGTATTTTGAGTGTAGTTTTCCTTCATATTTATCTATGTCTCCTTTTGAAAAATATAAAAGTCTCACAGACACAGTTATTTGAAATACCACTAACGCAATGAAAAGCAAATCAAACACTGAGAACGTTTGCTTCCCCCCCTCCCAAACTACACAATCTCCTTTCCCCATTCTGCCATTTCCCCCACATCCCTCACCTCCTCCCAGGACTGTGTGATCCCTATTGACAACCAGTAATTGTTTTCACATAACCAGAAAACCCGATCTCTAGCTCAAGCCCTGTTTTAACTTAGCTGCCTCCTGTGCTTACATAAGTTACTTATTCTCTCTAGATCTCAATTTTCCCATCTATCAACCATGGATGCTATAACCTGTCTTTTTATCTAATAGGGTTGCTGAGATTCAAGAATGATAGCAAATTTTAAGACACTTTGTGAACAGAAAACAAGTAATAGGAGTTATGATGTAAGGCCTTCAACTTTGTTATTGAAGTATAAGCTAACAAAGTCCACATCCTACCCCAAGAAGGGACAGTAGAGCTTACTCACAGTCTCCTTTGCCTCTGGGCATCTCAAAAGGACAACTTGAAAAACTGTAAATGTGTTCGTTGCTTTTGAGAGAGTCATAAAAAGTTTAGGGAGTGGCTTAAGCCCAAGAAAATTAAGCAGGTTGTGGAAGAGGATAGAGATCATTGCACTGGATTTACCAAAAGATGATAAAGTGTTTCCCAATTGACAGATGTAGACCTTGAAGGAGAGGAAGACAAGGTGGGCTGCTCTTGCTTCCTGTGCACTAGGATCACTGAGAGCGACGGTGTGCGGGAGGTCTAGACGTATGTGCTAAGTTGCTAACAGCTGCTGAAAGAACTAAAGGAACCACTGGAATAGAAATGCAGCCTCCCAAGGCAAGACTCTTCTTGACATGCAAGGTCCCCAGCAGTGACTGTCACCAACAACAAATGACAGCATCCCAAGAGGTAAGAGATGAGTTTTGGCCATCTACAAGACTTAGAGAAAAGAAAACCAGATAGCCAAGTAAGATTGCCCTATTCCTTTCCCAGTCCTCTCTTCTCACACTTGACATTGGTGCATCTGTAATGTCTGCTTGCTAAAGCAGGAGGAGGCGAGAAGGAGAGTGAGAAGCAGGCAGAAACCTACCCCAGGGCCTTTTCCCAGGCCAGGCAAACACCAACCTAAAGTTGGCAGAGAGGAAGAAATCCTTTTCAATAAAAACTAAAGCATTTATTAATATTTTGGCCCGGACACATTCTACTTACTGAAGCAACACTGTATTTAGTGACTGAAAGTGATTATGGATCTTTCTAGGTAAGAGTAGTCTCGTGGTTTACCCACATTTCCATCCTGAGATAGAAGATAATTATGCACCTGCCCATTTCACCTTAAATAATTTTTAAAGGGATAAGAAACAGAAAATAAAATTATGTTTCTAATTATCCCTATTCAATGTATTTGTTATACATACTGGCTACAATGCTAACTTCTAGAACATTCACTGCTGATAGCATTTTAAAAATAAACTGTGAACCTCAAGAAACAACCTGGGTGAGATATCAAGCTCTGAAATTTTTAAATAAGCAACCACTGAGCACTTATATTTTATAAATAATTCTATTAAATATTATCGGGAGACAAGAAAAGAGAAGTCAAATCCTCTGCTCTTGGATTAGTGTGCAATACAATTGCAATGTTAAAACATGCAATGATATTGCAAGTTGTAAATAATTGCACAGTGACCTACTAGCTTCCCCAAAATAACAGAGCGCAGTACATCTGTGTAAGAACAATCAGTGAAAGGATCTTGGTGTTCCTTGGAATGCCAGTGTTTATGCCTGTGTTTGACTTCTCTACCCTCTCCAGATCAGAGACTAGGCATTCTGGAGCAGTGTCTCACTTACTTTTTATTTAACCCTTTTATTTCAAGCCCACTGAAGTGCATACCCTGAAACTCGTGATGCCCAAAACTCAGGAATTATCTCATGCAGTCTCCCTTAGTTGCTCTGAGAGTCACAGAAGGCAGACAAGTGGGAGAATGGAAATTAAAAATGCAGACCTACAGACCTTTTCTAGAATGGGCATCACCAGGTCTCTTTGTGAAGAATGCTAGGTAGGCATCTCATACAGAAAGATGGCAGGAATGTTGGCCCACTTAGGACAATGGGGAGTCAATTCACAGAGAAACTCTCTAGAGAATAAAAGATCATTTTGTTTATAGGTTGAATCATGTCCCTCCACAAAATTCATATGTTGACATCCTAACCTCCGCATCTCAGAATGTGAACTTATTTGGGAATAAGAGTTCAAATAAGGCCATTGAAGACATAATTAATTAAAATAACATCGTAGTAAAGTAGGTGAGTCCTTAATCAAGTAAGACTGGTGTTTTTATTAAAAAACGAGTAGTAGTTTTAGATGAAAATTTCCCAAGTCTGGTGAGAGATTTACACTTCCAGATCCTGGAAGCTCAGAGAGCCCCAAACAGATACAAGGCAGAAAGGGTTTTCTCCATAGCACATTATCATCAAACTGTCTAAAGCCAAAGACAAAGAGAGAATTCTAAAAAACATCAAGAGAAAAGTTGGAAATCTGGACACAGAGACATGAAAATAAGGAGAATGCCATGTGAGGGTTGGAGGGATGCTGCCACAAGCCAAGAAACTACCAAAAGCTAGAAAAGAAGCCTAGAACAGATCCTTCCCTAGAGCCTTCAGAGGCACCATGGCCCTATGGACGCCTCGATCTCAGACTTCTCCCCCCTAGATCAGTGAGACAAAAAATGCCTGTTCTTCAAGCCACTGGGTGGCACTTTGTCAGGGCAGGCCTAGCAAACTAATACTACCTACCCTTTCTAAGAACCAGCTTACAAAAAATAATGAAAGCATTTCAACATAAAATTTATAAAAGCAGAAAAATACTTTAAAATAACACAATGATAGAATCTAAGCCCCAAGAAAAAGGCAGACATATTTAACATGTATAAGTACTTCAAACTCAAGTATCAATAGAAACTAAAATAAAAAGGAGAACTTTTGAGCTCTGAAGTCTTTATTTATATCTTTATGACATCACATTTAAATGTTCTATTTACATATCCGTCTGCCTCACTTGTCTGAAAGTGCCTTAATAGGGACTCTGCCTGATTTACCTTCATAATCCTTGCACGTTGTATGGAACGCCAAATAGTTTCATGAGAGATTCATGAAAGGGTAATAATCATTAGTCTTCCAAGAGTAAGTAATCATTATCAGGAACCTAACCACCAACAAGGAAGCATTATTTCACCTAATCTGTGACCCTGAGCCATGCTTGCGTATGCATTTCCCTGTTGTCGTTTAAATTCAAAACATGGGAAACGGGTATGAATTTTAATCTACCACATACAGGTACAAACAAAATCACATTACCTTATTTTCTATAATAAATAAGCTTATTTTTGACTCTAAAGTCCTGTCTCAACAATGGGGAGAAATTCAATTGCATCCAAGTGCTAAGAACGTTTCCTCTTGTCCTGGCATCTCAGCAAAAATGGGAGTGGACCTTGTCCTACAATGAGCAAGAGGCCGCTGGCATCTGCCTGTCATGGTTGCTCATTACCCAATGGCTAAGATTTCCTTAGCAGAGGATAACTCTGCATCTATGTCACTGTTGATTTTTCCAACACTGGAAGCCTAGGCCTGGAGATCCATTCTCTTTAGGTGCACCTTATAAGCATTCACGAGCCCGAGCACCTCAGCAGAAGGGAGCTAGGTCTCTTTCTATGTCCTAGTTAGAAAATCATTTTCAGTCTTCGGGCCTCTCTGTCTCTAAGAGCTGCTTCTGTTCTCACTCCCCAAGCACTCTCCTATCCTTACCCTAGAGGGACAAGCCCGCAGAATGCCTCTCTCAGGGCCCTATGATAGAAACTTAACTGAAGTCAGTCTTTCTCGCTGAAAGAAAAGCCAGAAGGAAAGACTGGTTCTCACCAATTGTTTCTTTAGTAATTCTCCCTGTCATATACTTTCTATCTGTTTGCAGCTCTCACTTCCAAACAAAGCAACATTTTCACAGATATTAAACTGGCTATCAGTTAGGGAGACTCTCACATGTACCCTTATGTAATACACTTTCTTTCCCCTTCCAAAAGGAGAAAAATACAAAGTCAAGTTTCCTGGAGTATACCATGATGGCTACAAAGAACGACAGTGATTGGACTATTTCACTAGACTGGGAGATGGATTTACACTAAGAAGCAGCAGAGAATTATTGCACCCTCCTCAGCCACTGTGGTATTCGATTTTCATATTGCAGGGTTGGGGAGGAAGGTCAGTGCATAAGGGTTGGGGACTTACATTGGGAACATCTTTCACAGCCCAAACCAAAAGCTGCTCACCAGATGTGTGCAGCTCTGACAGCACCACATCCAGGAACATGCTCCACATAAATTGCAGCTGCCTGAGTTCACATTAAGTAGGAAAATCAATTAGAGGAAAGCTGAAACAGAAACTGAGGGAAACCCCTCCAGTCTCCGTTTAATATTTCTCTACTTTTCCTTTTCCTTTAATCAAACTTCGATGAATCCAGCTAACTTTTCCATACCACTCACTGTCCCTGCTTCTTCACTCAATGTGTGTGTGTGGGGGGGGGATTAAAATTCCTTAGTTCTTTCATTTCTCAATGGGTCCAGCATTGTTAATTATACCTTGACAAATTGACCCTAATATATACCCAAAACCTATTAGAAATGAAGAGTTTCAATAAGTACCTCTGGACTCTTCTTAAAATCTGCAATATTGTATATGTGTGTGTGTATATACACATGTATTCATACCTACATGCACATGTACACAGACTCTGTTTCAGGACTGGCGTGCAAAGAATCGGCCCCATCGCCCATTTTATTACTGTTTGCACATCTGGTGCAGAGCAGCAGTGAAGGCCTCAGTGTCTGCGGCAGCTCCGGCAATTAGCTCTGAATGAAACAGTCATAAATAGTAATTAGCCATTCCCTCAGTCATGTCCCAAAGCCTTTAAAAAAATCCTCAGAGAAATCAATGCATTCTTTTCTAAAGACCTATTATAAGCGCACCACCCACTCCACCATCATTTCAGAGAAGCTAAGAGCAAGAGCAACATTCCAGCTGCTCCCCAGATAGCTAGAATGCCAGATCCTGACAGGGGATCAGTGAGGGTAGGCAAGGAGAAAGGGGGCGGGGAGAGAAGGTGCTGCAAAATCAAAGGTCAGTAAAACATTTACCAAGGTAGGGAGCTGTGGGTTGGAGGAACAGAGAATATTCAGCACAGGAGGATGCTGGGACCGCATCCTAATTAACGTAGAATGCCTCCTACCATGCCTTACCTCTGCTTCAACTGTGAATTGAGATGCTGCAGGAGAACCTCATTAATTCTTTCTTCACTCATGGGTGAGCTCTCTCAGCCTTAAAATGATGTCGGTGGATTTCACATCACTCCTTCAATGGGGATGTAACAGCAGAGAACCTAGCATGAAGGCTCATATTCATTAAGCCCTATCTCCCTTCTTAAAAATGTGGAATCTGCAGCCCTGACAGGCATATGTATGTGCTGTTAGGGAGTTTGCGATAGTGACAATTAAGACTTGTCATCCAATACACAGACACAGTACGTTCTGTGATGTGCTGAGTAGCCTTGATGTGATCATTCTAATTCACACAGTCAGAGGTCTGGAATGGGCCTTGAAAGCTTATCTGGCTTATTCCTTTGGCTTCAGTTATGTCTCTTCTATTCCATTTCAAACAGATTTATGTACAACAAAACCCTGAGCTCAGCCTTTTTGTATCAACCATCTAGACCCTGTTCTAATCATTCATGGGGTGCTTAATAAGAGTGTTCTCAGAAACATGGATCGGGCATTACCAGTGACCTGAACAATGACGGGCAGTGTTTCTTCAATTTCGGAGGTGCTATCCTGGTGCCTAACGTAAGGCATCTGAAATGTAAACCTAAGCATCTTTTCCAACTCCGTCACCCACTTTACACCTTTAGTTCTCCAGTTAGCCTGACTGTAATCATTACCATCCCCTGAACATATATTTTCTCTATGTGCCTCCACACAACCACACACACGCACACACACACACGCACACCTTGTTAACAATGCTCTCCGCTGTCGACTTGCTCCATCCTTCCAGAAGCAGCCTGATAGAATGATAAGAGGTTGAAGCCAGATACTTGACCTTGCTATACATGAGATGAGTTGACTTGGAACTGCTCCGTGGTCCCTCCAAGCCTGGAGTTCTCAGCCCTGGTCGCACATTCATATCACCTGAGAGGTTTTCAGCAACAATAACCATAACAACAACAACTACTACTTTTTTCACACCAGATAGCCCCTCATATTTACAAAATGGGATTCAACTCCTTCTGTAAATAAATGAAGCCCCTACAATAAAAACACAACTGCTACTTGGGAGGCTGAGGCAGGAGAATGGTGTGAACCCGGGAGGCAGAGCTTGCAGTGAGCCAAGATTGCGCCACTGCACTCCAGCCTGGCTGACAGTGTGAGACTCCGTCTCAAAAAACAAAACAAAACAAAACAAAACAAAAAAACCCACAACTGCAAAATATCTACATTTGGATAAAAATAAGTAAAAGAAACACGCTGAGACCCTGCTGCAGACTCCTGAAATCAGAAGCTCTGGGAGCGGGGTCCTGGCATAGGTGTGTTTTTAACAGTTCTTACTATGATTCTCTTGCAATGTGTACTTTAGGTCCAGACCAGAGTTTGAGACTTTAATTTTGCTCACCTGTAAATCAGTGATCATAATGACCTACTTCCAATGGTTATTGTGAATTTTTAATTCTACAACGTGGGTAAAATGTCTGAAACATATATCAATATATAATTAATTAACTGTGATTTTGTTATTACTACCCATTTTCCTTTCCACATTATCCAGCCCTCTCTGGAAGCTCTATTGCAGTACAATATATAAGTGTGCTTTATTAGATTCAGAACTCCTTAGTGTATGTCTGCCTAGCACTGGGCCAGTATCTGGCACAGAAGAGCATCAGCATCGTGAATGAACCATTCTTCCACCAGAATGTTCCTTACCTTTCCTCTGAATATACAAATCAATTCATCTTTCAAGGTCTAAATTTCTCACTTTCTCCTCTCATCAAACTCCTGTCCATCACTCCTTCCCATCAGAACTCAGGTCTCTTACAGTATAGATCATTCACCTGGCAACTAGTTATAACTGATCTTATAATAGCCCTTCCTTTATGATCTTATGTTAACTTATTTAGCTATTTTTGTTTATATCTTGTCTCTCCAAATAGATATTTTTAATCTATTTTATAGCACTCACAGGGCCTAACATGATATGTAATATAGGGGAAATATTTCTAAAAAATTAAAATAATAAATCCTCTGATAAGGAAAGAAAATAAATTTTCCCTCAATTTGGGTGCAAATGGATTGAATTGGGATAGGAACAGTGATGTTTAACAATCTTGAGCACACATTTTAATTTCATGATAATGAGTTGTACTTTCTTTGTTGGTAAACACATGGTGACTGGTAGCTGCCAAAAAGACAGTAAAATGCTACAGCAAAAGTCACCGAGTTGGAGACACAGGTTCTGGTACCAGTGCTACTAATACCTAACTTGAGAGCTTGAGCGAGTCAAAGCACCTTTATGGCTTTAGGTGCTGTGAAAAGGCGAGGGCTCTACACTGATCTGTAAGATAGCTTTCAGCCTTTATATTCTGTATTTATGACTAACACTTTTAAATGCAAGAGTGCAAAGTTCTAGACATGAAGGACTTTTCAATATATACTATGATTCCCCCTGAGAATGGATGATAGAATTATGCAAACACGAGAATTCAAGGAAAGAAGGAAAATCTACTGTGGCTAAGAAAAGGGAGACAAGGAGTTTGGGATGAAGCCTGATTTGTGGGTCTCTACTGCCCTCCTCAGAGAAAAGGATGGCAGTGGGGCGGCAAGGCACAACAGTGGGGAGGGAGAAAGAGCCGTTTTCTGCAACTGAGATTTACAGAGCATGCATTTTCTAGAAAAACAGGTTTCAGTGTGGGTTGACTATTTCTCAGATAACAATACACCTCTGAGAGTCACATGTACTAACTTAAAGCTAATCAAATTATCTTGATAATGACTGAAACCAACATTGACGAAGCCATCGCTATGCCTCAAACATAAAAGGGACTCTATTTAGGTACATTAGAAAAACTGATTTCTCACCTCCAGAAAAGCTGTCACACTTGCCTATATGATGACTCTTCTTTTTTTTTTTTTTTTTGAGACGGAGTCTCGCTCTGTCGCCCAGGCTGGAGTGCAGTGGCCGGATCTCAGCTCACTGCAAGCTCCGCCTCCCGGGTTCACGCCATTCTCCTGCCTCAGCCTCCGGAGTAGCTGGGACTACAGGCGCCCGCCACCTCACCCGGCTAGTTTTTTGTATTTTTTTAGTAGAGACGGGGTTTCACCGTGTTAGCCAGGATGGTCTCGATCTCCTGACCTCGTGATCCGCCCGTCTCGGCCTCCCAAAGTGCTGGGATTACAGGCTTGAGCCACCGCGCCCGGCCGATGACTCTTCTAATAACTGCTTCCAGTTTTTTATAAAGCCACCAGTGACTCTGCACATTGTTTTGGGTTCTTAAAGGCCCTCCAGGTGGAAGGATGCCTATAGAGGCGTCTTTCTCTCCCTGAGGTTCCCCTTCTCCTCCTTGCTTGAGGGGAGGCTGAGCTCTTTCCTGTATCCTGCCTTTACTCCTACCACCCGCAAAGCGGATTTCCTTTCCAGCCCACTTCTCCACACAAACCTAAGTCATTTACAAAGGCCCACGTCCAAAATCACTTCTCTATGAAACTTCCTCTCACCTCTCCTGTCAAAATCCATCTTTGGAGATATTCAATTAAACCATTTAATACAGACGATTGAATATAAATATTCGCCTTCCAGCACCATTCCCAAACCACACGAAAATGACACTAAAGGAATAAAAAGTCAAAACACAATAGAAGAAAAAGAACAGGACAGATGAGAGCATCATAGGAGAAATTTTATCTCCAATAAAAAAGAAGAGAGAGCTGTCAGTTTGGTGAAAAAAAGAAAATTGTGGTAAAAAGTACATTTTTAAAAGGGTTATTCTCTACAGAAAAAAATATATACGAATAATTAAAATGTAATCAGATCATATATTAAGTAGTGATAGAATGTTAGAATTAAAACAAAACAAAACAAAACAAAAACCCTAATATGGCCGGGCGTGGTGGCTCACGCCTGTAATCCCAGCACTTTGGGAGGCCAAGGCGGGTGAATCACTTGAGCTCAGGAGTTCGAGACCAGCCTGGCCAAGCTGGTGAAACCCCGTCTCTACTAAAAATACAAAAATTAGCCAGGCGTGGTGGCAGGAGTCTGTAGTCCCAGCCAAATATTGATGTTGTTGCTTTTGTTACATGTCTTTAGGGAGACTTTTTAAAACTAACTGCCTATAATTTCTAAGTAAAAAAAAAAGGTTAGTTTTTTAAAGGCAAATAGAAAATAAACTCATCACTACAGACTTTATTAGACCTTTGTTTGTACTTCTATTACCAGGTTCTACAGTATTTTGTATTACAGGTGTGCACTCTGCCTCATGAAATGACTGTCAGCTCCTTGAGGAAAAGTATCACGCCTTTTAGTTTTATATTCCTTGCCTGGCCCACCCCCACCAAGGGCTATCAGCCATGTGAGCACATATTTTGAGAGTTATCATATTGAGAAGGTAGCTGTTATTAGGACCACTATTCTAGACATCCTGTGATATACAGGGTATTCCTATACAACAAAGATTTATATTACACAAGACACTTTGAGAAACAGTAGGCAGTGTAGTATGAAATGATTAAGTTTGTAAACCAGTAGCTGTCATTTACCAGTTAGTATGAATGAGTTGACTAGGTGCATTAGGTGATGCAATACATATACATTTATTTATTTATTTATTTTTGAGATAGCGTCTTGCTCTTTCCCTCAGGCCGGAGTGCAGTGGCACAATCTCGGCTCAATGCAGCCTCCATTTCTCAGGTTCAAGCGATTCTCCTGCCTCAGTCTCCCAAGTAGCTGGAATTACAGACACCCTCCACCACGCCCATTAATTTTTTGTATTTTTAGTAGAGATGGGGTTTCACCACATTGGCTAGGCTGGTCTCAAACTCCTGACCTCAAGTGATCCGCCTGCCTTGGCCTCCCAAAGTGCTGGGATGACAGGCGTGAGCCACCGCGCCCAGCCACAATACATATGTACTTTTGTCAGAACTCAGAGTAACTGGAAAATAATGAAAGTATGATGTAATAAATTCACTTCACCCTCAAGAGATCCTGATTCAGCAGTTCTGAGCTATAGCTGTGAAATCTACACTTGTGTGAAGCTCATCAGAATATTTTAATGCTGCTGTCAGGGTTGGAAATCACTACAGGTTTAGAATTCACTTCTGAAGGTGGAGTGAGAATAGGAAATAGGATAAAAAAGAGAATTTAGAGTCCCTAAAAGAAAAACTTCCATTCTATCCCGTGTGTTGAGAAGTGATATTGACTGTCGTTGGAATTTGCCAGAAGGCAGTTATTCAGCATTTGGGTTTTGCTCGAGCTCAAAACTGCTGTCTTTCATGTAGGGCTCATAGCTGGTTCCATAGTCTAACTTAGCTAGAGCCATATCTGATATCAGCAGACCCAAACTATCAAGGCAACACAGTTACTTGAAAATTGCTAAGAAAACAGCGTTTCCCCTAGTCTACAGATTTTACAGACATTTTGGGACATAGACACTGTAATTTCTTTCTTAATCCATGAATAATTATGTCTTTTAAACAAGCTGTTCCTAAGAGTTCTATAAAAAATCTGTAACTGTTAGCCCTAAAACATTTGCCCATAGCTGATACTTAAATACAGCTTAAAATGAACTCCAGCCTCAGATGTAAGGATTTATGTGGTATTATGAAATATTATGCTGTCTAGTCACCATATAATGACTGCATGGCCAAATAAACATTTGAATAACTGCTCAGTTGCTCTATTAATCAAACTGATGAAAGTTAAAGCAGCAATAGAATATTTTTTTCTACCCAAATGGCAAATATTATTTAACTTATAATACCTAGTGTCAATTACATGCACAAAAATTTATACAAGTTATTTTTTGTTGTTAATAGTAAAATCTAGAAACAATCTAAATGTCTCACAATAGGAAGATGATTAAATAAATGGACAATTACTCAGGCATTAAAATGAAGAAACGGTTGTCACATAATTTTTTAAGGCAAAGTATGAAAATCGATATATAATATTCAGCAGTTTTATAAAATATAAACATTTGTCTATATGAATAGCATATCTATATCCATATATAACAATATAGCAATATAACTATTTCTGGATGGTAATAATATTGGCAATTTTTATTTTTTATAACTTCTCATGGTTTTCCACATATTGCACCATTAAAATGTGTTGTATATTTCTAATTAAAAACCAATAATATTACTAGCTTAGTAATACTCACAACCTCATGGACAATACTCACCAAGTAAGAAAAAGCAAATGCTAAAGACTATTGCCTTAATTCCAGAGAGACTTTAAGGTCTGATTCAATTAGGGAGAGAAAAATCATTACTTTTATTCCCTCTGAGATGTTTTCTATATGTCATCAGAACTGGAGGTAAAATATGCCATGTGGAATACTAAATCAAGAAAAAATAGATCCATTTTAAGAGGGGGTATTTTGAACTTATTATTATAAGTGAACTTATTCACAGCACATTAGACTTTAATAATAAAACAGCACCTTCCTTTCTCCGTGCCTCATGGTTTTCCTGCTCTGCCCTCACACTTCTGAACAGGAAAATAAATCAAATTATGCCAACAAAAAGCATAGTATTCTCCAAAGAGAGGCCCTGTGTCCCTCCCTTTATTCTATATTGTGCTGGAAGAAATCACATGGGACCCTCTCATTCAATCTGTCTACATATAAACCCTTTGGAAATACCAGGCAGCCTCCCCTTCCCCAAATCACGTACAATTCCCATTAATGTTAATAAGAGCTATGTGGAGGGATGAGGAAAAACCATTCCCCATTATGTTTTATTACATTTTTATTTTATGAACTGGTCTCTTGGATGATAAATCAGTGCTACTGCAAAACCATAATTCTTTAGGGAAAACCTCCATGAAATTTCCCCTCTCTGTGCTATTCTGATGCTATCAAAAAGAAACCTTTAAAAGACGAAACACAAACCTACTGTTTTTGACATGTAGTAGCTACTGTACTGCGGATGACACCCCGTGTAAAGGACCAACTTTATTGTTCATAATCAGCAGCAACTGCAGTTTTGCTAAAAAGAAAAAAAAAACCTGCCTGAGGTCATTATCATCGTATTTTACAAAAATCCACCCAGCAGCTGGCAATCAGATAACCCAGAATCAAATCATGCCCACCGTTAGGTATGCCTCAGAAGCCCAAATGCTTCAGAGTCACCAGTTGGCAGAAGTCCAGTCATGGCAACATGGCCCTGCCTTGTGACTGGCCACAATGGAACGGCCTTGTGCTTTCTCTAAGAGAAGTACAAGGATTCATATCTTTATTCTCTTGATCTTTATTATTTCCATACTGTTCATCTAATACTGCAAATATATCCTTTTCTGTATACTTCTTTGTATATCAAGCCCACCCTTACCTCCATACCTATGTTAAAGTAACTCCCTAAACTGAAAATATCTTGTTTTCTTTCTCACCACCACCTCTTTTCTCCACGAGCTCTTTTACCCAAATGTTCTGGCCCACATTGCTCTTTTCCCCTTGCCCTCACTTATTATTATTGTTACTATTAAGCTTTATTTTTAGAGCAGTTTTAGATTCAAGGCAAAATTGATCAGAGTTTCTCATGTACTTTCTGTTCCCACACGTAATACAACCTCCCTCACTACTGACATCCCACAGCACCATGACATAATCTGTTACAATCAAAGAACCTATACTGACACATTGTTATCATCTAAAGTCCATAGTTTACACTAAGTTTCACCCATGCTGTTGTGTATTCTATGGGTTTTAAGAAGTGTACATTGATGTGTATTCACACAGTACAGTGTCACACAGACTAGTTTCACTGCCCTAAAAGTTCCCTGTGCTCTACCTGTTCCAGAAAGTCATGTACTAGGAATCATATAGTCTTTCTAGGTTGCCTTCTTTCACATAGTAAAATTAAATTTGTTCCATGTCTTTTCGTGGCTTTGTAGCTCATTTCATGTTAGTGATGAACAATATTCTATTGTCTGCATGTATCATAGTTTATTCAGCCACCGAGGGGCATCTTGATAGCTTCCAAGTTTCATCAGTGATAAATAAAGCTGTGATAAACATCCATATGATGGTTTTTGTGGGGACATAAGATTTCAGCTCATTTGGGTAGATACCAAGGAGCACAACTGCTGGATATCTGGTCAAGGGTATGTTTAGTTTTGTAAGAAACTATAAAATTGTCTTCCAAAGTGACTGTACCATTTTGCATTCTCACCAGCAATGAATGAGCGTTCCTATTGTTCCATATCCTCACCAACGTGGGGTGTTGTCAGAGTTTTGGAATTTGGCTAATGTAATAGATATACACTGGTTTCTCATTTTAATTTGCAATTCCCTCATGACATATAATGTTGAACACCTTTTCATGTGCTTACTTGCCAGCTGATACAGTTTGGCTGTGTTGCCACCCAAATCTCAACTTGAATTGTATCTCCCAGAATTCCCACGTGTTGTGGAAGGGACCCAGGGGGAGGTCACTGAATCATGGGGGCCGGTTTTTCCCATGCTATTCTCGTGATAGTGACTACGTCTCACAAGATCTGATGGGTTTATCAGGGGTTTCTGCTTTTGCTTCTTCCTCATTTTCTCTTGTTGCTGCCATGTAAGAAGTGCCTTTCACCTTCTGCCATGGTTCTGAGGCCTCCGCAGCCATGTGGAACTGTAAGTCCAACTAAACCTTTTTTCTTCTCAGTCTTGTCTTTATCTTCTATGTCTTTATCAGTAGCATGAAAATGGACAAATACACCATCTGTATAACTTCTCTGGTGAGGTATTAAGGGGTTTTTGCTCATTTTTTAATCAGGCTGTTCATTAGTTTATTGTTGAGTTTTAAGAGTTCTTTGAACATTTTGAACAGTCCTTTATCAGATATGACTTTTGCAAATATTTTCTCCCTGTGTGTGGCGCATTCTCCATAGACTTATATTGTCTTTAGCAGAGTGAAAGTTTTCTATTTTAACGAAATCCAGTTTATCATTTTTTTTTTTTCATGGATCATGTCTTTGGTGCTGTATCTAAAAAGCTATTCCATATCCAAGGTCATTGAGGTTTTCTTTTATATTATCTCCTAGGAGTTTTACAGTTTTGTGTGTTACATTTAGGTCTATAACCCATTTTTAGATAACTTTTGTGAAGGGTGCAAGGTCTGTGTCTAGATTCACTTTGTGTGTGGATGCCCAGTTGTTCCCACATCTATTGTTGAAAAGACTACCTATTCTCCACTGAATTGCATTTGCCCCTTTGTCAGTGATCAATGTCTACATTTCATTGTGGGTCTATTTCTGAGCTCTCTATTCTGTTTCATTGACATATTTGTCTTATTTTTTTTTCCCCAATACCACACTGTCTTGATTACTGTAACTTCAAAATCTTTAAGTTAGGTAGTGCCAGTCCCCTGACTTTGTTCCTCTCCAATATTCAGTTAGCTATTTTCTGCATTTTTGACATCTTCATATAAATTTTTGAATCAATTTCAACATCCACAAAATAATTTGTAGAGTTTGATTAGGATTGTGTTGAATTTGTAGATCAAATTGTGAAGAACTGACATCTTAATAATATCGAATCTGTTCCTAGGCATGATTGTGGAATATCTCCTCATGTAATGTATTTACTTCTTATTTAGTATCTTCATTAGAGTTTTATAGTTTTTCTTATTTGGACTTGATATATATTTTGTTAGCTTTAAATTAAGTGTTCTGTTTTGCAGGGAACTAATTTTATATTCCACTTGTTCACTACTGGTAGATAGAAAGGTGCTTGACTTTTGCACATTAACTTTGTATTCTGCAACACAGCTAAAATCACTAATTAGTTCCAGGAGGTTGTTTTAAATTTTTTTTTTCAGATTTCTTCATAATCAAATTATCTGTAGACAAAGTTTTATATCTTCTTTCCCAAATAACACACTATTTTCTGTTTTATTGCATGAGTTAGGAATTCTATTATCAAACAATGCAGAGTTTACTTTTTTCTGTCTTATTGCATTAGCTAGGATTTCTAGTATGATGGTGAAAGCAGTGTTGAAAGAGGACATCCTTACCTTTTCCTCATCTAATTAGGAAATCCGGTTTCTCACCATTAAGTATGATGTTAGCTATAGGTTTTTTGTAGATGATGTATATTAAGTTGACAAAGTTGCCTTCTATTCCTAGTTTACTGAGAGTTTTTATTATGAAAATGTGTTGGATGAATGCTTTTTCTGTATTTGAGAAAATCCAACACATTTCATGATCATGTGATTTTTCTTATTTATCTTGATATTATGGATTTAATTTTCATACAGGGCCAGCTTTGCACACCTGGAATAAATCCCACTTGGTCATGATGTATAATTCTTTTTATACATTTTATACATATTTTGATAAGGATTTTTTCCCATTTATGTTCATGAGAGATGGGCTGTAATTTTATTTTCTTGTAATGTCTTTATCTGGGTTCAGTATTAGGCCAATGCTGGACTCATAAAATGAGTTAGGAAGTATTTCTTCTGTCTTCTAAAAGAGATTGTAAAGAATTGGTATACAGTAAGTCCTCACTAAACATCATCAACAGGTTCTTGGAAAATGTGACTTAAAAAATGATGTATAATAAGACCATTTTATTCTCATCAATATTATAACTAAACAACATTGAACAAAATGATGTTATCTGAAGACCTGCTGTATGTCGTTTTGCTGTATTCGTTTTGTATGTTGAATTAAACTATCCAGCCTGGAGCTTTCTGTTTTGGAAGGTTTTTAAATATTGATTCCATTTATTTAATAAAAATGGGCCTAAACATATTGCTTATTTATTCTTGTGTGAATTTTGGCAGGTTGTGTACCTCTAAAAAATAATTCATTTAATCTAGGTTACCAAATTTGTAGGCATTGAGTTGTTCATAATATTCTTTTATTATCCTTTTCATGTCCACAGAGTCTGTAGTGGTGTACCTCTTTCATTTCTGATATTAGTAATTTGTGTCTTCTCTTTTTTCTTAGCATGTCTAGAGGCTTACAAACTTTATTGATCTTTTCAAAGAACCAGTTATAGATTTTGTTAATTTTCTCTCTTAATTTCTTGTTTTCAATTTCATTGATTTCTGCGCTAATTTTTATCAGTTTTCTGAATTTAATTTGCCCTTCTTTTTCTAGTTTCCTTAGACTATTGACTTTATATCTTTCTTTTCTAATACATGTCATTCAATGCTTATATATTCCCCTCAAAGCCCTGCTTTCACTGTATCCCACAAATTTTGATAAGTTGTATTTTCATTTTCACATACTTCAAAATATTTTTATATTTCTCTTGGTATTTCATCTTTGACCCATTAGTCATTAAGAAGTATGTTATTGTTTAATCTCCAAGTATTTGGGGATTTTCCAGCTATGTTTCTGTTATTGGTTTAGTTTACTACCATTGTGGTCTGACAGCAGAGGTAGTATGATTTCTATTATTTTCAATTTGTTAAGGTGTGTTTTATGTCCAGAATGTGGTCTGGTAAGCTTGAGAAGAAAGCATAATATACTTTTGTTGGTTAAAGTAGTCTATTGATGTCAATTATATTCAGTTGATTGATGGTGATGTTGGGTTCAACTATGTCACTGATTTTCTCCCTGCTGGATCTGTATATTTCAGAGAAAGGGTTGTTAAAATCTTCAGCTGAAATGGTAGATTTATCTGTTTCTCTTTGCAGTTATGTTTTTCCTCACCTATTTTGATGCTCTGTTGTTAGTCACATAAATATTAAGGATTATTATGTATTATGTCTTCTTGGAACATGAACCCCTTATCATTATGTAACGTCCCTTGTTTTTCTGAGAACTTTCCTTGCTTGGAGTTATCTTCTGTCTGAAACTAATATATTTCATAGAATACTCCCAATTTTGAAAAAGTAGTATTAGCATATCTTACTTCATTCCTCCATTTTAATCTATATGTGTCTTTATGTTAAAAGTGGGTTCCTTGTAGAAAACATATAGTTGAACGTTGTTTTTTGATCTACTCTGGTAATCTCTTTTAATTGGTGAATTTAAACTATTCACATGTAAAGTGATATTCATATGGTTGGATTGATACCTTTTCTATTTGTTACTGTTTTATATTCCTTGCCTTGGTCTTTGTTTCTATTTTTGCCTTCCATACTTTTTCTGTCTTTTGTGGTTTTATTTGGAGATTGTACGTGATTTCATTTTCTATCCTTTCTTAGCATATCAATTATACTTCCTCTTTTTATTTTTTAGAGTTTTTAGACTAAAACTCTTATTGGTGGTTGCTCTAGACTTTGCAACATTTGCAAATTATTCCAAGTCCACTTTCAAATAGTCTTATAATACTTCACAGGCAGTGCACATATTTATAATAACAAAATACTCATAATTCCTCTAATGCTTTATGTCATTGCTGTCATTCTTTTCACTTGTACATAAGAATGCATGAGTATGTATGTTAGGCTGTTTTTAATAACTGAGACTTGGTAATTTATAAATAAAAGAGATTTATTTGACCCATGGTGATACAGCCTCTACAAGCACAGCATCAATATCCATTCAGCTCCTGGTGAGGGCCTCAGAAAGCTTACAATCATGAGAGAAAGTGAAGTGGGAGCAGCACATCACATGGTGAGAGTAGATGCAAGAGAGAGAGGGGGTGGTGTCACAAACTTTTAAACAACCAGATCTCACATGAACTGAGCAAGAACTCACTTATCACCAAGAAGATGGTGCTAATACCTCCATGAGGGATCCACCCTCATGATCCAATCTCCTCCCACCAGGCCCCACCTTAAACATTGAGAATCACACTTCAACATGAGAGTTGGAGGGGGCAAACATACAAACTATATTATTCCTCCCCTTGCCCCCCAAATCTCATATGCTTCTCACAATGCAAAACACAATCATTCCTTCTCAATAGTTCCCCAAAGTCTTAACTTGTTCCATCATCAACTCAATCAAAATTCCTAAATCCAAAGTTCAAAGTCTCATCTGGAGATGAGGTCCTTCTGCCTATGAGCCTGTGAAATTAAAAACAAGTTATTTACTTCCAAGATACAATGATGGTACAGGCAATGGGTAATCATTTCTATTCCAAAGGGAGAAACAGGTCAAATAAAGGGCAACAGGCTCCATACAAGTCTTAAACCCATCAGAGCCTTCATTAAGTCTTAAACCTCTAAAATAATCACCTTGACTCCATGTTCCACATCCAGGTCACACTGGTGCACGAATGAACTCCAAAGGTTTTGGGCAACTGCCCCTGTGGCATTGCAGGGCGCAGCCCCCATGACTGCTCTCATAGGTTGAAGTTGAGTGACTGTGGCTTTTTCATGCTAAGATTGCTAGCTGCTAGTGGTTCTACCATTCTCAGGTCTGAAGGGCAGTGGCCCTCTTCCCACAGCTGCACTAGGCAGTGCCACAGTGGGGACTCTGTGTGGGGGCTCCAACCCCACTTTTCAATACTGCCCTAGTAAATTATCTCTGTGTGGGCTACCCCCAGACCCCTGTGGCAGCCTTCTTGCCCGGGTACCCAGGCTTTTCCATACATCCTCTGAAAACTAGGTGGAAGCTGTCATGCTTCCTTCACTTTTGCACTCTTAGCACCTGCAGGCTTAACACTCTGTGGAAACCACCAAGGCTTCTAGTTTGTGTCCTCTGGAGTGGTGGACCAAGCTGTACCTGGAGACCTTTAAGCTGTTGGTGTAGCCAGAGCAGCCAGGATGTGGGGATCTGTGTCCTGAGGCTACAGGGCCTTGGGCCTGGCCCATAAGACCATTCTTTCCTCCTAGACCTCTGGGACTCTGATGGGGTTGGGCAGGGGGATGCTGCCTCAAAGACCTCTGAAATGCCTTCTAGGTTTTTTCCCCCCATTGTTCTAGATATTAGTAGTTGGCTCTCTTTTAGTCATGCAAGTCTCTCTTGCAAGTGGTTGCTCTGCAGACCACTTGTATTCCTCTCCTGAAAACACTTTTTCTTTCTCAGCCATATGTCAGGCTGCAAATTTTCCCATCTTGTACTCTTTGCTTCCCTTTAAAATATAAACTCAAACTTTAAGTCATTTCTTTGCTCCCCTATCTGATGATAGGAAGTTAGAAGCAGCCATGCCACATCTTGAATACTTTCCTGTTTAAAAATTTCCTCTGCCAGACACCCTAACACATCACTGCTATGTTTAAACCTCCACAGATACCTAGGGCATGGACACAACACAGTCATGTTCTTTGCTAAAGCATTACAAGGGGGACTTTTTTCCAGTTCCCAATAATTTCCTCATTTCTATCTGAGATATTGTAAGCCTCAACTTCACTGTCCGTATTTCTATTAGCAGTTTGGTTATAACCACTTAACAAGTTGCATTAAGTTCCAAAATTTGCCTCATCTTTCTGTTTTCTTCTGGGACCTCCAAACTCTTTCAACTTTTGCCTGTTATTCATTTCCAAAACCATTTCCACATCTTCAGGTATCTTTATAGCAACACCCCTTTCCTTGGTACCAGTTTTCTATGTTAGGCTATTTTTGCATTTCTATGAAGAAATACCTGAGACTGGGTAAATTATAAAGAAAAGAGGTTTAATTGGATTGTGGTTCTGCCGGCTGTACAAGCAGGGCACCGACACCAGCACCCACTCAACTTCTGATGAGGGCCTCAGAAGGCTTACAATCATGGTGGAAGATGAAGTGGAGCAGGCACATCATATGGTGAAAGTGGGAGAAAGAGAGAGAAAAGGCAGGTACCACACACTTTAAACAACCAGATCTCATGTGAACTGAGTGAGAACTCACATATCATCAAGGGGATGATGCTAAACACCTTCATGGGGGATCTGCCCCAGTGATTCAGTCACCTCCCACCAGGCCCCACCTTCAACATTGGGAATCACATTTCAACCTGAGATTTGGAGGGGACAGTCCTGCAAACTATATCAGCATGTATACATACACACACACACACACATAAAAGGGTACATTATTGCCATTATTATATTGAATGGTTACCAGTTTTATCAATTAAGAAAAATAGAAGTTTTTATTTTACTTTCATTTATTCCTTTTCTAATGCTTTTTCTTTCTTTATGTCAGTCTGAGTTTGTGATCTGTGTAATTTTTCTTCTCTCCAAATAACTGTTTTTTAACGTGTATTACAAAGCAGATCTACTGGCAATCAATTCCCTCAATTTTTGTTTATGTGAGAAAGCCTATTTCCTCTTCATGTTTGAACAACAATTTCAGAGTACAGAATTCTACGTTAGTAATTCTCCCCCTTAACACTGTAACTAATTCCTTCCACTTTCTTCTTGCTTGCTTAATTTCTGAGGTCAAGTCAGATATAATTCTTATTTTTGCATCTCTGTAGGTAATGTGTTATTTTCCTCTTTTTTCATATTTTTTATCTTTGATTTTTGAAGTTTAAATATGATATGCTTTTCTGTCATTTATCCTGCTTGGTGCTCTCCTAGCTTCCTGGATCTCTGGTTTGGTATTGGACATCAATTGGCGGGAACTCTCAGTTGTTACTGCTTCAAATACTTCTTTTCCTTTGTCTTTTTCTTCTCCTCTGGCATCTCCATTATGCATATTTATATCATTTTTTAGTGTTCTCAGCTCTTGAACATTTTGTTCTATTTTTCTATGTTCTCATTGCTTTTCAGTTTTAAGTTTAGTTTCCATTGTCACATCTTCAAGCTCGGAGTTTTTTTTTCCTTAGCTGTGTCCAGTCCACTGACAACCCTGCCAAAGGCATTCTTATTTTCTATTACAATGTTTTAAATCTCTAGCATTTCCTTTTTATTCTTTCTTAGAAGTTCCATCTTTCTGATTCCATTATTCATCTGTTCTTACATGTTGTCTACTTTTATCATTAAAACGCATAGTGTATTAATCATAGTTTTTAAAAATTTCTCATCTTATGTTTCCAATATTGCTGCCATATATCTCTCTGGTTCTGATGTCTCTTCATTCTCTTTAAATTATGTTTTTTTTTTCCTTTTACTATGCCTTGTATTTTTTAAATTGAAAGTTGGACATAATTTACTGAGTGAGAGGAACTATAGTAAATGGGCCTTTAATAATGTGGGTGGAAATGTGTGGGGCAGGGGAGGCGTTCTATAGTCTTATGATAAGGTCTCAGTCTCTTGCTGTCCCTGTTCCTCTGGACTGTGACTTTCACCAGTGCTTCTGAGTTGCTTTTTTTTTCTTCCTGCTTAGGTGGGACAGGATGCTACTAAAGGGGACTGGAGAGTTGCGTATTTTTCTTCACACCAGGTAGGTTAAGCTCTAAACTCTGAAACAAACAAACAAACAAACAAAAAACAAAACCCAGATAAAACAGTTTCTCTTGGGGGCAGGTCTTGTTAAGGAGAACAGTGCTCCTGTGAATTTCAAGGTAGTTACTTTACCCCTTGCCCTGTTGGAAGCTGCAGAGGGGTTTTCTCCCATATTCACTGTGAGAACTTTGTAGGACTTCAGGAAGTAAAACTCACAAAAGTGTTCCCCTCCCCCAAAGCCCCTCCACCCAACTGGATCCCCCTGGAATTTTTAATTCTCAGATTTATCCACACAAATCCTGCAGCAATTCGTCGTTTACACTTCAGGTACTTCCATTCCTGCAATGATTCTTGCCTAAGTTTCTGCTCATGGTTTTCTGCTCTAGTAAGTTGTGATTATCTTTATCTGCCTGTCTCTTCATTTTCTGGAGCATCATTTTGCCATTTGAGCTCACTTCTCTGAAAAGACCTAAGGAGAGTTGTTGATTTTTCAGTTTGTTTAGCTTTTTACTTGTTGGTAGGACAGGATAGAGACATCTAAACTCCTTCAATGCCAGATTGGAAACCAAAAGTCCTGTTCTCTTTCCTTCCCATATTTTACTTAAGTTTGTAAGTACCACACAGTTTATACTGATTACATGTTTTATGATATTAATCTTTACATTTTTATCTATATCAACTTGACATTAAACTTGTTTTCTTAAGAAAATGTCTTACACAGTCTTTATTCTACTGTCCCCACAACACTCAGTACTGCTCAATAGGTGTCCACTAAATGATCAATAATTGATTAATGCTTGTGAATAGTTTCTAATCTATGAGCACTCCTTTGGCGAATCATACCGTCTTGTGACCTTATTTAATTGTAAGTGGAATTTGAATATCCCAGACTTTGAAGATGTACAATAATATAAAACAGCTACTAGAAATCAGTAATGTATTTAAAGAATATGTATTTCAGGAATCCAAACATTAAAAATAATATTATATATATTAACAATATATAAATTTGTTAATTAGACAACACTTTTGGACAAATTGAATATATAAAGGACTTCTTGCAAAAATTTTGCAGGACCTAACTTCCCTCCTTCCCACCTTAGACAAGCTAGAGTTCAAATCTTAGCTTTGTCGCTTACTACTGATGGGAATAACTATGGGTTAACGGGGAGTAACTGGCAGTCAATTTAATCTCCGTGAGGCTCAGTTTCTTCATGGATAGGACTGTGATTGTAATTACATCGTGGGATGTTTGGGAATATTAAATAATATGGAATGGACAAAGTAGCCAATATAATTCCTGGAAGATAAAAGTAGGTATCCTGAAAATGTTACTTCTCACTTTTCTCGTCTTCTACTCTTGAGTTTACATGCGAGAAAATAAATTGTCTCTGTGGATGACTGTATGAATTTTCTTCATTAGGAGAAACAACAACTATGTAATTCAATGTAATTTTTTACTGCTTTAGCTGCCAATAATCTCTAAGCCAAAAGTATTGCTCAAGTATTTTAATCTAGTCAATTCTTATTCTGGCAAGACTACTTTCTTGTATATCTTTCCTACAGATGAGGATCAGTTTTCAATCAAATCATCTCAATTATCTCAATGCACTAAGTTCACAAATATACATCAATTTAGGTACAAATTATACATACTGGGGAAAGCATTGCATTAAAAATAAGAAAACTTGAGATTTGCTCCCAGCTTTTTCACTATCTGGTGTGCTTAAACATATATCTTAATAGGCTTCAGTAATATTATGGCCGTGCATCACTAATCAACAGAAATATGTTCTGAAAAATGCATCTTTGGGCAATTTCATTGTTATGCCAACATCATATAGGATACTTACACAACCTCAATGGTACAGTCTGCTACACACCTAAGCTATATGGTGTAAGCTATTGCTCCCAGGCTACAAACCTGGACAGTGTGTTACTGTACTGAATCCTGTAGGCAATGGTAAGTACTTATATATCTAAACATAGAAAAAGCACAGTAAAAATATGGTATTATAATCTTATGGGACCACCATCATGTATGTGGTCTATCATTGAGTGAAATATTATGTGGTGCATGACCATAATTTTTGAATCCAAAATTATAATATGCAATTATTCTGATACTTAAATATCGACAACTTCAGAATAGACATTAGGCTTTACACAATTTTTTTACTGTGTCAATTTTTGAAGAGAGAAATTAAATGTGTATATATAAATATCTTGAGAAAATATCTGATATTTCTCTCTTAAGCATGCTTATAGATAGCTAAAACTATAATAATAATAAATTAAGTCTCCTCAGCTTGTAAGTCTTTATCTTTTAGTGAAGAAAACAATCTTTAAGTCCCTTGAGAAAATTCGAACTTTCATTTGGTCCACCTAAAACTTTCATTTTTACAAAACATTTGTCTAGTGAAAGGGACATTGGATTAAGGGACAAATTTTAAAATACACTGGGTAAATGCTTGTAGTTAGAGAAGAAAACAGGCTGCATAAACCTGAGGTACTATTTTTATAAGTTCCTTACATAAAATGCCAAATATGTTTACAAACTTAAATTGTTTCATATTTTAACAACTGAATTTTAAATTATTATAGTATTTTTATGAAAAGAGTAACTATGTTTTATAAAATATGATAGCAAAATAAAACTTCTTTCACATTCACTGATGTATGTTTCTAATATTTGTGACAATATAGCCATAATCTCTCTATGCAAATGTGTTATATATTTTCATATTTTGACATAGTTCACATAGATGCAGAATATCCATCTTGTTAATATATATTTGTTTGACTTGATCTTCAATTCTTTAGACATTTTCTTTTGTTATTATTATAAATTATGCAGACCAATATGAAATCAAGTTAACAGGATAAAAATGCATTTATTCATTCAATTCCCACTGTCAGCTTCCCTAACTTAATAAGAAAGCAAACATTTCCAAGTTTTATACCTTAAGCTAAAGATTTCTATTTGCTTTTAGCCTGTGTCTACCATGAGCCAATATAACTCTAAGTAAGCACACATCTTTTTTTCTTTTTAAACTGAGACTAATATTTTGTAGTGCTTTAAAAAGCCAGTCCATCTGATATTCTCACACTCATGACCCTTTCTAGTATACAGTTTTCTGGTGAGAGAAACAAGGTGTATCTATCCATTCCTATAACACATTTTTGCTTACTAAAATCTATTGATTTATTAGGTGGCTTGGAATTGAAATATGTGGGAAATCAGAGAGTCCTTATAAATGCTTAAGAACAATGACTTTTCTAACCTATCACCCTCGATTATATAACTTTATTCTTTTTCAATCATTGCACTATTTTATTTTTTTAAAAAAAATAACTTCTAAGATAATTTCAAATGGCCTTAGAACAGACTTGGCGGATTCACTAGATTTATAAACACAGAAGATAGGAGACAGTACATCATGCTTTACAAAGGTTACTTTCAGATCTGACTTTCTGAAAGTAATAAGAGGAAAGAAGGATAAGTATTTAAAAAGGATGATCCTTTTTCTCAGATATGTATTATGCTAGCAATATTTGAAGACTCATGAAAAGTTCCAAATATAAATGAAATGCTGGCAATGTTAAAATATGTAAATTAAGAATAAGAAAACCCAGGATTAATTCATAATCCACCCCAAAATAATGTTTTCAAAGGTTCCATATGCTACCTCCTATGCTAAATGTCTTCCTTCACATGTGCTAACAGTCTGTATTCATTGCAGGATATCAAATGCAGGAAGTGAATTTCACCATTTTTTTCATCATTTGATATTAGGAAGTTACGAATAGAATATTGGATCTTGGGAAGTTAGGAGTAGCATATTGAAGAGTGCAGGCTTAAAGCTGGAGCTCAGTTCTACCCTTGACTCTAGCATTAACTGGCTTTATAATGTTAACACATCAGTTCACTTTTCTATACAATTAAAATCCACTCAATGTTCTGTGTTTTAAGAATATAATCTTTGCTTGAAAAATGTAAATGACAAACTGAATTGTTTCTTCTAGACAAGAAAGAGACGCTCTAATGAAAGCTACTTGGGTAACATAATTTTTTGAAAGGCCAAAGGCCTTCAACAGCAAGAAAAGACAACACTAAACAAATTCTTAGCAGATTTCTCAGCACAGATGGCAAACAACAAGAAACTAGCTTGATGCAGGCTTTGCACAAGAACTTCAGATCTATGTGGTTCCCTCAAGTAAATATTCCCAACAAAACTGCGTGACTGAATGGTCTGTAATTTTTTTTTACAAAATCAGGGAACTTTAGAATCTGGAGGTTACCAGGAAATTACTGAAAATTTGACTAAAATAATACTAGTGCAGTTACTGGTATCTTATCAGATAAAATATATTTTAAAAAGCAATATGCATTACTAGGGTACATATATTCTCTGCATAATAAAATTATATGTATGCATTCAATAACAGACTATATATATATATATATATATATATATATATATAAAACATTTCTCAAAGTCCAAGGAGAAATAGACAAATATACAATCATAGTGAATGATAGAATTGAACTTTTTTCAGTAACTGATAAATTACTGTAATTGGTAAAATACAATAATTGGTAAAATATAGTAATTGGTTAAAAAAAAAGCAGGAAAAAAAGTCAATAAGGATATAGAAAACACGATTACCAAACTTGATTCATTGTAATTGGTACCTAAATAGATAGTATTTTCAAAATAAAGAAAAGAACAATAATAGGGAGAAAATATTTACCAAATATAAAATCAATTTAGCATTAACATCAATATTATTTAAAGAATTTCTACAAATAAATTTTGAAAAGAAACGAAAATAAAATAATTGAAAAATAGGGAAAAGCTGCTTCACAAAAGTGGTGGTTGCAAGGCTATCTTTGTAGAGCGATTATGATATCTACTTTGGGAATATCAGAATTGCTTCTATGAAGATACTTTTGAATCTTCATGATAGATTCTATTGCATAGTTTTCTCCAAACTAGGTTCTCTGGCTTCATTGGAGATTCTACGAATCAAATTTTTTTTAAAATAAATTCTTTTTCCTCTTAAACTAGTCAAAGTAGTATCTCTCTGTGTTTTATTTTTTTGTTTGAACACAAACTCTTAATGACACAGATGCTAACACGTGGACTGTATTGCAAAGTTTAGGCATCACTGACTCTATACCTCAGGTGACTCTATAAACTTAATCCTGCCACCACTAGCTGATACCCACCCTATTGTTACCTTTCCAAGTGCCCACATGTACTAGTTCCATGGTTTCAGTTTTTCATCTTATTTGACTTGCCCTTTGCCCCTCTTGCCAACATTAGTGTTCAGTTTCTCTAGGATGCCAACAATTTCAAAGTTGAACATCTTCACAACACCCTGTGGAGGCATTAACTCCTGTTACAACAAACATTGTGTTTTCTAAATCCTGCTGACCAAACTTCATGGTGGCCAGCAAAGCATCAAAGTGAGGGGAAAGGAATTGGCCTACCAGAGACCTATCAGAGACCACTATAGAATGAAAAATACATCTAAAAGACCACATCTTTCCCATATAATTATGTGTCCAAAGGATAAGAATCATCCTTCTTTCTAGTTGTTTTCCCAATAACTTGTTTTGCCCAAAAACAAACTTGGCCATTTAGCTGAAAATTCATGTTTCCAAAAAATGCTATTATATAATAGGCTATATAATGCTAGTACTATCTGCCTACAAATTCCATTGTCTACAATATAGCCTTGCCTGTTTGTTCAACTTAGAAACCCTACAATCTTGCCTAAATAAAGCTCATTGACTATTGATCACCTGTTCCTCCAAAATGATGACATGCTAATTTAAACATAGTAAATCGATCCAACCAGAGTAAGCCGGTCCTCATTAAAGAGCAAGCTGGGCAGAGCTACATGCACACACAGTCATACATCATTTAGGACAAGAAGACGTTCTGAGAAATGCATCGTGAGGCAATTTCATTGTTGTGCCAATGTAATAGAGTGTACTTACACAAACCTAGATGATGTAGCCTACTACACATTTAGGCTATATGGTAGAGCCTATTACTCCTAGACAACAAACCTGTAGAGCATGTTATTCTACTGAACACTGTAGGCAATTTTAACACAATGGCATCAGTTTATCTAAATGTAGGAAAGGTACAGTAAAGTATGGGGTTTTTTTAATTGATTTTTTTTTTTTTTTTTTTTTTTTTGCAGTGCAGTGGTACGATCTTGGCTCACTACAACCTCGGCCTCCTGGGTTCAAGCAATTCTCCTGCCTCAGCCTCCCGAGTAGCTTGGATTACAGGTGCCCACCACCATGCTTGGCTAATTTTTGTATTTTTAGTAGAGACGGGGTTTCACCATGTTGGCCATGCTGGTCTCGAACTCCTGACCTCAGGTGATCTGCCCTCCTCAGCCTCCCAAAGTGTTAGGATTACAGGCGTGAGCCACTGCGTCCAGCCAAAATATGGTATTATAATCTTATGGAGTCACTGTTGCGTATGCGGTTCATCGTTGATTGCAGCATATGACTGTACTTTACACCTTTCACTCAAGTGAAATTTTTCCTTCCTCTCTCATCAGTGATATTTTTTCTACCTCCACGGTTATTGATGTCCTTGTGTCTGAAAACATATAAAGTATTGCCCCACCCTCCTTCCTATTCTATCAAATATATAAACCCTGTTGCCCATTCTTCAGAGTCCTGGCCTAATTACTCTCAGCTAATTCAAATCATTATCTATGCATTAACTATCTATTACCTACATGACATATCCATTCTGGGAAATTCAAAGTTAAGCAAGACATATTTCTGTGTAATCTCTTATCCTTAGGAAATTCTTTGGCAGAACCAGCCCTGCTGGGAAAAAAAAAAAAAAAAAAGGAAGACTGTGATCATCCCTCTGGTCCTGAATGGAGTGAATGAGCCAAAATCTTGTTTTCACAGTTTAAGTTTCTTTGCAGGTATAGATGCTAGTGAGTAGAAGAGGTACAACCATGTAATTGAACAGGGACGTGGTGATTTTGACTGAGCCTATGGAAGACAGTATGGACTCAAGCTAGCCATTATATACATATTCAGTTTCTTTGCTTCATGACTGCTCCCATTGTCTGTGGAACAAATTCTTCCTGAATACCAACCCAGACTTCTGCTCAGAGGAGTTTACGGACACCATGTCTGACACCACCTCTAATTAATGTGTGCATGGGTTTTCTTCACTGTAATGGCATCACCATGAGGAAGAAGCCTGTTGCCAGGGCAACAGTCCTGTGGATTCTTCCCAGTGCAGTCACTGCTGAAAACTTCATCTTCCAAAACTTTCCCTGCTTTTTTGATGAATAAAATGTTTTGATCAGAAGAGTGTAAACCGATTGTCCCTACTGGCTGGTTTCTCTCCTTGCTTATTTTGTTGTGGTTTGGTGATGGTGATGGCGATTGTCGTTGATGTTAGCTTTTGGTTTTTGTTGTATTGTTATGGTTTTTTTCTATTTTTACTCAAGAGGGAGCTGATCTGTATAGTTTCTCTGAATTTCTTCATGATTTTGAATTTTTGTAATCTCCACCAATATTCATTCCATCTATAAAATAAATCCTTGCCTGAATTTTACTTCTAGTCAGTTTTCCCAATTCAACATGACTCAGTCTCTGAAAGTATCTTCTTACTCTTATTATCTCTCCATAAAAAAGAGTATATTGCAGTTTTTCTCTGCAAGTCCCTCTTGCCTTTCTTTTTAACCACATCACTTTGCTACATTACTTTAAAGCTAATATTCAAAGAAGATATATTTTTATCATTGCTTTATAATTAAATACATAGAACTACATGAAATATCAACTCTCCAATTCATTCTGTCAAAGAATACTTTTAATAGGCCCCAGGCATTTCATTGAGAAGCAATACTTTTTAAACCTCATAGATAAGACCTACTCCTTTTTCTTATTTCTAATTGTGCCTGATTTCTTCCAGTGTTTCCCAATGTAGTTTTCATTGCTAAGTCAGAATAAATTCGAGCTTTCTTGCTATGTGAAAGCTGAAATGTAGTTCCTACTTTGGAGTGTTCTCTAGGTAGGAATAAAAATATTCCACATGTTAACACTTTGCATTCTCTCATTAGAATTTTACTCAGATTTTACATGCATGTTGAAATCTTCAGAGCTCAATAAGTAGCAGCCTTCTTTCCTAATCAGGATATGAAGAAATTGTGAAATAAGTAAGACACAGAATTGACAGATGACAGACAAAAATACTATATTTCAAAAAATCTAATACTTCATGGGCTGTAAGACATTTTGCAATTTCAGAAATGAAAAATGTGAAAAGTACATGATAGTTGTTGAAATGTGCTATCCCCTGTACCACTGATGAAGGATAGGCTGTAGGACACAATTTCTGCATTTAAAAGAGTATCTTTACTAATCAGAATCACAAAATTAGACTTCCATGCAGTGACAGGCAAGGCTGGCCTGGAGCAGACCTCTTCCACGAGGAAGGAGAGTTGGTGCAGCCCAGACAAGACTTGCAGCCTGAAGAAACAGAAAACAGCTGAATCAGGCTGGGTGCGGTGGCTCACACCTGGAGATCAACACTTTGGGAGGCCAAGGCGGTTAGATCACCTGAGGTCAGGAGTTCACCTGATCAACATGGTGAAACCTCGTCTCTACCAAAAATACAAAAAATTAGCGGTGTGTGTGACAGGCGACTGTAATCCCAGCTACCCGGGAGGCTGAGGCAAGAGAATCACTTGAACCCAGGGGTGGAGATTGCAGTAAGCCAAGATTGCACCATTGCACCCAGCCTGGTGACAGAGCAAAACTCCATCTGAAAAAAAAGAAAGAAAAAAGAAAACACCTGAACCTTACTAGCAATCTGCTTTTCAGAGTAGCATGCAAGAGAAGGGGACTGGGCCTCTCATACCTGTTGTCTCCTTCTAAACTGTCTTAGTCTGTTTTGTGCTACTACCACAAAATGCCACAAACTAGGTGATTTATAAAGAACAGAAACTTATTTCCCCATAGTTCTAGAGGCCTGAAAGTCCAATATTAAGGGGCTGACATCTGGTCAGGGCCTTTTTGCTATGTCAGCCCATGGTAGAAGGCAAAAGGACCAAAAAGAGTAAGAGAGAGAGAGAGCAAAAGGGGTCAAAACTTATCCTTCTATAAAGAATCTGTTCTCAAAATAACAAACCCATTCCTACAATAATAACATTAATTTATTCACAAGGGCAGTGCCCTCATGATCCAAACACCTTCTGTTAGGCCCCACCTCCCAACACTGACACATTGAAGATCAAGATTCCAATGTATAAACTTTGGAGAACACATTAAAATCATAGAATTCTGCTTCTTGCCCTCAAAATGCATGTCCTTATCACATATAAAATGCATTTACTTCCTTCAAATGGCTGCAAAGTCTTAACTTGCTCCAGCATCAACTCAAAAATCTAAAGTCCAAAGTCTCATGGAGATCAGATATGGGTGAGACTCAAGGTATGATTCATCCTGAAGCAGATTTCCTCTCAGCCCTGAGCCTATGAAATTAAATGCATCATCTACTTCCAAAGTATGATGGTGGGACAGGCATAGAATAGACATTCCCATTCCAAAAGGGAGAAATAGGCAAGACTAAAAGGGTCACTGGTTCCTAGTAAGTCCAAAACCCAACAGGGCAAATAACATTAAATCTTAACACTCTGGAATAATCATTTTGACCCCATACCCCACCTCCTGAGCACACTGAGGCAGGGGTTAGGCTCCCTAGTCCTCAGTTAGCCCCACCCCTATGGCTTTGCCTACAAAGCAGCTTTCATGAATTGGAGGCTCCTATTTGCAGCATTGCCGGTGTTGCACACCGGTAGCTCTACAGTTTTGGTGTCTCAGTGATAGCCCTACCTCCACAGCTTCACTAGGCATTGTCCTAGTGGAGACTCTCTCTCTCCATGGCTCCTACCCCACAGTTCCACTGACCACTTCCCTAGTGTGGGCTCTTGCGGTGACTTCACCCCTGAAGCAGGTTTCTGTCTGTGTCCCCAAG
Source organism: Macaca mulatta (assembly GCF_049350105.2). Lineage (NCBI taxonomy): Eukaryota > Metazoa > Chordata > Mammalia > Primates > Cercopithecidae > Macaca > Macaca mulatta. The sequence continues at coordinate 159,398,329 of NC_133409.1, read as the reverse complement.
ATATTCCACACATTCCTTGAAATCTAGGTAGTTCTGCCTCCAAGTTTATGAATTGTCTGCACCCACAGAATTAGATGCTACGTAGGTTTACCTCTTGCACATTCTGGAGTGGTAGCTCAAGCGAAACCTGAGACTTCTTGAGCCATAACTGGGGTGGCCAAGGAGCACTGCATTGGAATGTGGGGAACAGAATGCAGAAGAGGCTCTGGGAAATGAGCCTTTTCTTCCCTCAAGGTCCTAACATTCTGAGCCTGTGATACAGGGACAGCCAGGAAGAGCTTTAAATTGTCTTGATGAATAGCACCTGGCTTCCTTCTAGCTCTAGTAATCCCTTTATCAAAGTTTGCTTAGCTGTACTCTTGCATGCTTTTTTGTTCTACATATAGCTAGGACGCAAATTTTCCAAATTTTTACATTCTGCTTCCCTTTTAATTATGAATTCTGTCTTTCAATCATTTCTCTCTTCTCACAGTTTACTATATGTGGTGAAAAGAAGTCATGCAGCACCTTCAGTTTTGCTAATGAACTTCTCTCACCAGATATCCTAGTTTATCCCCTTAAATTCTTCTTTCCAAAAAGCCCTTGGGTATTCAGCCAAACTCCTTGCATTTTGTAATATGGATGGTCTTTACTCCAGTTTTCAATAATTTATTCCTCATTTCCATCTGATACCTCCACAGAATGGCCTTCACAGTCCATATTTCTACCAACATTCTGGTGACAATCACTTAAGTAATCTCTAAGAAGTTCCATACTTTCCCTCCGACTTTTCTTTTCTTCTGAGCTCTCACCAGAATTACCCTTAATGCTCCATCTATGGCAATGCAGGCTTTTCCTAGCACACTGTTCCAAACTCTTCTAGACTCTACCCATTACCCAGCTCCAAAGCCGCTTCTTCATGTTCAGGTATTTGGTATAGCAACAGCTCTACTTCTGGTATTGTTTTGTGCCGCAAGAGCAGAATACTTGAGACTGGGTAATTTATTTAAAAAAAAAAACAAAAACAGGAATTTATTTCCTCACAGTTCTCGGGGCTGAGATGTCAAGATGGAGAGACTAGCTTCTCCATCTTGATGGTGAGGGTCTTCTTACTGCATCATCCCATAATGGAAGCACAAAGAGAGAGAGCAACAGGGTGTCAAAGTCATCCTTATACAAGGAACCCACTCTCACAATAATGAGCCCACCTCCACAATGATGGCATAAATCTATTCATTAGGGTGGTGCCCGCATGATCCAAACACCACCTATTAGGCTCTGCTTCCCAACATTGTACACACTGGGGATCGAGTTTCAACACAAACTTTGGAGAACATATTCAAACCATAGCATGATCTTAGCAAACTCATCCCTGTTCCACCTGTGCAAGACAAGGAATAATTGAAGCATAAAGTCAGGAATGTTCTAGCAAGAGTTTTGTTCCTTTCACATGGAAGAAAATATAGGAATGAATAATAAGCATTCCATCCCTGTCCCACCACACTCCCCCTCCCAGAATATCCTGTAATTTTCTATATGGTCTGCCTGTAAAGAGTCTCAGCTACAACACATGCACAAACCAGCAAACCTCTAGAAAAATTCTTGAGGTTACAGTGGCCAGAGATTGTTGTTTAGGAACACTGCTCCAACACCCCCATAGAGATGGATGAAAGGCAATTACTTCTTTCCTACAAAAGGGACAACAATGGCATCCACCTTCCCTGAAGGCTATGTTCCAGCTACGCCATGGTCTTGAACCCAGTTTGCTATATAAACTCTTATTTTCAAACAACCACATGACATTTTATGGAACTATTATATTTTGTCTCATAAAGGACTACTACAGTTTCACCAGCTGGATCACAAAAGTTTAACTTACTAGACTAGTCCACAAAGATGGAACTCTGATGATCTCGTTACAGAAAACATGGGAAGAGCAAAATACTTGATGCAAAATTCCCCCATCTTTTGCATGTCTTTCTGCATTTCCATTTTTCTATTTAAAAATCTATCTCCATATTTTATAGTCCTTTGATTTACTAAAACTGCAAAGTAAGATACATGTCATCTGGGTTACATAATACATATCCTCTCCTGTGTGTGATATTCGAAACTGAAGTATGTTACAAACACTTTTTAACATGGTGTGTGTTTTCCTATTTTAGCACAATTATGAATATATAGCTCCTTTAACAACTTTAGCTTGTTCCAATTGACTATAATTTTTATCTTTCTGATGTTCAAATTTTAACAGCTTGGCCACTAACAGCCTTTTAAAAAATGCTGGCCTCTTTGCCCTTTCCAACAAACCTCAAACATCTCTGAAAATGTTTGCTTTCTTACAAAAAATATTTCAGGTCCATCTTTATCAGTTATGCCTCGAGACATGGTATTAACTATTCTCCCAGGAGTTATAGTTGCCTTAGTAAATGACAGTGATCCTGAAAACTGAGGTCAAGAGGGGCATAAAAATAATTCCCATTGAGTACTTGCAGTAAACAGAGTAACTCCAGAAAATAAGAAGAATATTTCCTTTAGGTTATGAGCTTATATTGACATTTTAAAATTGCCACTATCTTTTCTCAATTTGTTTTCCTATTGAACTTGGCTAATATGAACATGTGGCAATCCAGTTTTTCTGTTCTATTGACTACCACTTCTATCTCCTTTGTCTAGTATCCTTCAAGTACCATTCCTATATACTGCATCATACCAAACCTTTCTATCAAAAAGTATATGCTTTTCTATTTTCCTCATTGACTTTCAGCCAGTGCATCCTAGAATTGACCCCAAAGGGAACAGATAAAGATGATTTTAGCTGTATTATCTGAAAACATTACTATTTGCAAAGGAATGAAAAGGGCCATCTAACCCAGCGGACACCAGGTAATTTGAAAGCAAATGTGCCTAATACTGGTATGGACTTCCTCCCTTTGCTTAATAAAAGTCATCAATGAAATATAAAATATAGTAAAATACTGACTTTAAAAGTTTTCACCTTTAAGCTTCACTGTCTTTCCGTTTGGTTTTATTTTCTTGTTTTATTACTTTGTCATTGGTATTTTGATACTGAGGTCAGTTCAATTATAATTCTATACTTACATTTTATTTAAACATCTACTGTTGTCATTACAGGTAATCGCAGATATGTGTGACCCGCCACCAGTTTTCTTTCTGCTTGTATCCAAGCAACAACAACAACAACAAAAATCAGAATGTTGTGGCAGTGAAATATTGTAGTGTAAACACACAAATTTTTTCTTTGGTAAAAATATGCCAGATCTGGGATAAATGCCTACTTTCTGAAGAAAGAAAACATACAGTCATCTTATAAAAGTAAAAAGCATCCAAATACTACCTATTAGGCAAGATATCCCCACAGTTTGGATTGTAGCATCAAATAAAAAAAAAAAAGTTCTATGTTCCTTTTTTAGTAAAATATTGACATCACTGAAAACAATTATTTTTGTGCCAAGTAACTTGAATATATTCAGAAAAAATCATAGCACCTTGAGGTCAGAATATATTACTTTAAGAAAAATGATTTGGTGTGCATATTTCAAAACAGAGATACTTGGACCCAAGCTTCCCCTCCATGTGGAAATAGCTGAAGCTATGAGCTGGGGATGGAAAAAGGGTGATTCAGATCATGTTATGTTTTCTCACATGTGCAAATTGTTAAATGGACTCAGGTCCTGGGAATGGACATTAACTCAGTTCACCTTGCATTCCAAATTATGACAGATGTGGTGATCAGGACGTCTTCCAGAGTTAGAGAGAGAGCAAGAGAGAGAGGGAGCTAGCACACTGATTTGTCACTTAACTATTTCTTTTCAGCTTCTCCATGTCAGCAGTGCCAAGTTGATTGGTTCTCAGGATCTCTCTTCAACTCTGCAATGCTGACAGCCCTGTACACTGGGCTTGCCTCATTCAGAGCCTCCTTTCCTAATGTTGTCTGTATGTAAGAAAGTGTAGGGTGCTTCAGGAGCTAGCCTTAAATCCCTGAACATTGCCATTTTTATCAAAAAGTGATTTATTAGGAACTTTGAACTCATGCCATCTAGTTTGGGTGAAACTTGATTGTTGCATATATAGGCATTTGTCCAACCTTGGGTATTTCAGAGTAGTTCTCCATTTAAGTGAGGCAGGGTGTTGAAGTCATCATATCAGATAAAAATTATGTATAATCCGGCTGGGCATGGTGGCTCATGCCTGTAATCCCAAGCACTTTGGGAGGCTGAAGCAGGCAGATCGCAAGGTCAGGAGATCAAGACCATCCTGGCTAACACAGTGAAATCCTGTCTCTACGAAAAATACAAAAAATTAGCCAGGCGTGGTGGCGGGTGCCTGTAGTCCCAGCTACTCAGGAGGCTGAGGCAGGAGAATGGCGTGAACCTGGGAGGCGAAGCTTGCAGTGAGCCGAGATCTCACCACTGCACTCCAGCCTGGGTGACAGAGCAAGACTCCATCTTAAAAAAAAAAAAAATTGGTATAATTCAATTATCCTTCAGAAATCTCCCTTAGTATACTTAAGTCAACAGGACAGGAGTTCTCAGACTCCTAAAAGACCGTGATTGGCTTTACCTTTGTTTCTTTCTGTATTTTGGACTTCTCCTTCTTTTACTCTGGGAAGTGGAGACCCGGAGATCTAGTTTGAATTAAGGGAAAGCAAAGAACTTAAAAAAAAAAAAAAAAGATTTCTCTCCTACTTGGTTGAAGGCAATGAGGTTAAAAGGGCATACACTCAAAATTATAGTTCATTTTTTTGATAGATGTTCACTGATCACTGCTCTAAATGCTAGAGGTATGATAAGTGAACCAAACATGGAAAAAATCTCTTTCTTCATGAAATTTACATTCTATAATAGTAACTATATTAATGGTTTCCCAGTTTTGTTAAAGGAGGATCTTTTTTTTCTTTTTTTTTTTTTTTTTTTTACTGCTTTTAGCTGGATTCGGAAGAAAATTAAGTAAAAATACTATTATTTTGCTGTCTTAGTAAGTCACTTGTGTTGGCTTTGTTAATGCAATAGCATGTTGAGTGGATTATAAAGCAGCTCAGCTTACCTGGGTTATTTGAGCAGAGTTCATTTATAGAATATTGTAGACATCTATGTGTCCACTGATTTACTGTATTCAGCTACCAAGTCTACACATATAGACACCTCTGCATACATACACACAATACCTACAACTTGCCTGGGCAAATAATAAGAGTTTACTGTAAATTCATGGGCTTGATAAAATTTGTATATTATCTCCTGAACTAAATTTTTGGGTTATCTACAATCCTTTGCCATAATTTCCTATGTCTATCCAGTGTGCTGCATGATAGAAAAGAATGATCACCTGAATTTTTATTAATGGAGTACCAACCCTCATGGTCTCTGTTCTTTCTTCCTTAATGCAAAAAATAAAAAGGAAAGATTATATTTTTACCATCGGAATTCCTCTGACTCATCATCCATTTCTAAAATTGCTCTGAGACCGCTTTCTGGGCAGAGAAGTGAGAAGCTCACTGTGAATAACACAGCAACTGTCATTTATTACATTCTCTGAGGTTAACTACACTTGCCCCTTCTTTAACAGAATAGTAGCCATTTCTACTATAGAATTCTTCTGGTCCTTGTCCATTTCTTCCCAGTGAGCCCTTGAATTGTGTTTGACAGCAATGTGTTCTCTGCTTCTGGCACCGTCTCCTATGACTCTACTATAACCAGTGTTTGAATTACCATGTGGAACAAGCACAAGCCTGTATTTCTGTCATAATTGCCTTTCATTCAGTAAACTGTGGAATAGGTAAGACCACTGTAGCTCATAAAGAATATTTAGGACTCCTACTGTGATAAAACCTTTCTGATAAGAACATATTTTACATTCTCTCCACTTAGACCATGAATTACTACTGAATACATCCTGTGTTACTAGAGTAATTGATTTACAAAATAGCTTTCATACAGCACATACAAACTCACTCTTTTGCCAAATATGAAAGATTTTTGAATGCAACAGTTTGGTGGAGCAGAGAGCCTGCTGAGCTGAAAAGCAAATACAGCTATCTGATTAATTGATTCTGACCTCATAAATATTATACTTTGGGGGCTCTAATGGAACTTCCTGAGGGTAAATTGTATGGTTCACCTCATTCATTTATATCTCTGGCTGACAGATGTACATTATAAAATGTCACTGAATATGCTGGCAATAAATGAGGTATAACATTAGCATCTTGATTCTGTGGTGAGATTTTTATGGTACACTTTTGTTAAATGATTCCAACAGTAGTAAAAATATTACAATATTATTCAATATATATAGTCCTGTCTTTTTAAAATGAGTCTTCCAGCAATTCACATTGATCTCCTTTACTTATAACTAACATTTCTGCATTTATAAAGCAGGTTTCTCTTTTAATGTATGCTCTCTCTCCTAAATAATTAACAATTGCTGACTAGTGGTAACAAGAAGCTCTGGGCATTCTGGTTGTTGTGCTATTAATATTCTTTATAAAATTTCAAACTTCAATATGAGGCAAAACTCAAGAGATATGTCACAAATTGGTAGTCTTGTTGAGAATTTAAAATTTCAGCCTCATAATGATGAAAAAGTTATCATTTCATTTCCTTCAAAGAAACATTTATAAATATTAAACATCTACAGAATAAAAGCAAAACCAAAGCAATTTTATAAAATAATAGCATAACTATTTTAACACAATATATTTTATTATGCTAACATCTCCCAGAGAAAAATGTATTGTACCTATACTACGAGAGTCTAAAATATGGGCAAATTTCAGTGAACACTAATCTTGTCAGTGAAAAGATGATTATTTTAAAGACAATTTACCTTCAAGAAAAGATTAAAAAGAAAACCAGCATGTCTGCCAAATAGAACAATTTAATAATATACTCGGGGCACCATTGTTCTTTTTTGTTTTGGATTTTTGGAACTCAGGAAAATAAAAGAACATCTATTTTTTAAAAGTTAGAATCCTTTTCACCATTTAAAGATCTGAGAATTTGAATATTAAAGACAGAATTTCTTATTGGTTACATGGTTGTTACCATTCTTATAAAGCTTTGATTTTCTATATTTTGTGTTGTATTATTTTGATATATTTACACAGTTAGAAGGAAAAACATTTAATTCTGTTTTTTCAATGAGAGGCAAGAATATAGAGAAGTTATGAAGCATGAGTATGGTGTTAAGAAATCAGGGGTTGAGCTGGTTATTATCAAATGTCACAATCTAATTCAGTCAGCCAGACATGTTCAGTCTGCTTTTTACCTTAACTGAAGTCCAGCTAAACAGACAACCACAATACTCTAAAAAATCTACAGGCTGAACTGCAAATAATTTCTAACATGATTAGTAAACTTAACATTTAAAGTTCCTACATAAAAAGTAAATAAAAAAGAACATGGCTTTGGCATAGAAGAAAGACTCACATTTGTTGTAATATGAGTAAATGTAGCATGGATATTTCCAGATACTGCTAATTTAATGTTAAAAGTAGCTAAAATTATGCTATAGATGTATTTTCAGATTTCCTCAATTAACTTTCACACAACCTTCAGACTTCCACTTCTGTCCTTTGTGCAGAGAAATCTTCTTTGATCCTCTTCTCTTTTCATGTTCTTTTGTTACTTTCTTTTTGGCCCTTATCCTTATACATTCCTGAATGTAATTTTGTGATTAAACCCTACCTCTCCTACTAGACTGTTAGGGCCATGAAAGAGGAGTCTAAGCACACTTATTGTATTCCCAGAGTACTAAGTTAATCTGTTGAAAATTTTAATTTACACTGCATTTGACTAAAACTTCTAATTTTTTTCAAATATGTGTAAATGTCAATTATGTACTTCATAGTTTTATTAAATTTTAATTTACTAGAAATAACTGAAATATGTCTATCTCCTAAAAATGTTGAAATCCAAGTGGGAAATATAGGATTCGATGTGGGAAACTTTTTAATGGAATTCTGTTGAACAATGTTTACTTTTTTTTTTTTTTTTTTTTAACAATCCTTTGATCCATGTCTCTAGCAGTATATAAATATCATTATTGTTAATATTTTAAGATGTATTTTATATTTTTCCTTTATTCCTCCCCTTAAAGATTTAGGTAAAGCTTGTCAAACTTGAGGCCCACGACACAGGACAGTTTTGAATGGGGACCAACACAAATTTTTTAATTTTCTTAAAACATTATGAGATTCTTGTGATTTTTTTTAGCTCATCAGCTATTATTAGTGTTAGTGTATTTTATATGTGGCCCAAAACAATTTTTCTTCTTCCAGTGTGACCCAGGGAAGCCAAAAGATTGTACACCCCTGGTTTAGGTGAAAAGTTCTATTAATTTGTTTGATTTTTAAAAATCAGCAAATCAGTCATTTGGCAAACTGATCCTCAAATAATTGATCTGAGGTGAATGAAACGGCTTCTTATTTACAGTGTTTAGCAAAAATCCTAGCAAAATGAGTATGTGTGGTTTTTTATTTGTAATCTGTAAAGTTATATTTTTTAAAAATAATTTCCATGCCATGAGAAAGTTCTTGTTTGATTCATTTAGATAGATACTGAGCCACTTTACAAAGACCTTTTAACCTCCCTTAATCTCTTTTCATTTGAAAAACATACACCAATAACTCCTTGCCTCTCTGATGGGAATTTTGGAGAGATTAAATAATGTATATGTAGGCCTTTTGTAAACTATAGAGAATTATAAACATATAAGGCAGTCAAAATAAAGGATCATTTTGTATGACCCATCTATCTTTGTAAAATTGTTCCACACTTGAGTTATCTAGAAGCCCGAATGGCACATTAATTCTTGAGGGCTTTTGGAGTTAATCAACCAGAAGTCTAAGGTTATAACAGTTTCATGGGTATTTTCAGGGCATTTTGTCAAATTCCTCTTTTTAGAAAAGCAAACACTATTTATTCCTAGAACCCCCTTAGGACTGTAATTCACAGAGAATTTACACTACCAGTCAGGACCTCTTCAAAACCAAATAAAAAAAATTCTCAACTATTTATTAGTATGTAACTTATCTGAACATATTTTCAAATTATTCTTCTCTATTCATTGCCACAAATAAAAGGTAGAATTTGTTCTTTTCTTACCTTATATTTTGGCTACAAAATAAGAGTGCCCTGCTTCATCGAGCTCCTTTGTGGTTGGATGTTATTGGAGGTCTTACGGCATAATGGTCGGAAAAGTCAATTTAGTCCATTGAATCTTCATGTTGCAGATGAAAACAAATACAGTTTAGTGAGCTTGAGTATTTAGTTTCTCAAAGGCCGAACAGCTAGTAAATGTTGGAGCTGGGATGCAGCTCTACGGCTTTCTGACTTAGAAGGCCACACCTTAACTCCCTGTCTAGATAAGTGACTATTAGCTTTCCCCCAAACTCTTTCCTCTTTAAAACCTGTAAAATAATGTCTCAACTATGTATTGGCATCTACTTTATCTCAATGTATTTTTAGTTACAGCCATCTCTCATTATTGGTTTTAGGACCCCTACAGATAACAAAATCCATGGATGCTTGAGTTTCCAATATAAAATGGCATAATATTTGCATGTAACCTTTGCACATTCTTCCATATACTTTTAATCATCTCTAGATTACTTATAATACCTAATATAATGGAAATGCTATATAGATAGCTGTTATATGGCATTTTATTTGCATTTTTATTATTGTATTATTTTTTACTGTTTTTTTTTTTTTTAATGAATATTTTAGATCCATAGCTGGTTGAATCTGCGGACACAGAACTCGTGGATCCAGGACCAACTATATTCTTCTCTATTAATTGTCACCCATAAAGAGTAAAATTTGCTGTTCTTCCTTTCAGATACAATGAAAAGAGATGCACTCTAATATCAAGTGTCAAATATGAAACTGACTTGCAATCTATAAAAGCTGGAGTTCATCCCAGCTCCATGTTTTAATGTACACTGTGGCCAACTAAGGCAGATGGGAAGTGAAGCAAAGAAAGAAGAATGGTTTGCATCCCAATGGCAAAGCAGTGTTCTGAGGTCCCCTCCCATCACCATCACCACACACACACACACACACACACACACACACACACACACACACACACACGGTTCTTAATTCACCTCTAACTTCCGAGGTTCTATACCTTATATTTGCTCAAGGCTTAGATCCGCTTTCTACTTACTTAATTCTACTCATTAGTTTTATGTCTCTGAGTCTCTGTTTTCTCATATATAACATTAGAAATACTACATATTAACATATACAGTATGTTAACTTAGTATGCTTTTTAGAATTGTTGTAATGCTTCAATGTGATAATTTATATGAAGTTCTTAAAATAGCTAGTGACATTTAGAAATAACAAAAATAAAAATTATCATTATTATCAATCTTAGTAATCTGATTATTATAGAAAATCAAAAAGAGTAAGAGACAAGATGGAAAGGGGGAAAATGAGAATAAATGAAGGGAAGAGAAAGAAATCTGTGCATCTTTGGAGATAAATATGAAAGTGAAGATACAAGGCAATGCTTGGCACACTACTTCTTCCCCTTTTCTGCTCTCATCTCCCACCATTCTCTTCTTTGCTCCCTATAGTCCATTCATGCTGCTCTACCTGCCTTTTCTCCATACACCTTACTTCCTAGTACTCCCAATCCTTTTCACATTCCATTTCTTCTCCTTTGAACAATATACTTGTCCATTTTTAATCCATGGAAGAATTATTCACAAGCTTGACAATATTTATACATAAATGCAGCTGTTTATGTGCACATTGTATCACCTCAACTAGATTTCTACATTTTTTAAAGGAAAGAGAGCCTTGTTGGGTATTGTATCTTCTGTGGCACCTACAGATGTTTATCGAATTGAATAAAATGTTCACAATCTTGCTTTCTTCATTTTTTAGGAAACAATTGACTTATATATCATGGTTTTTAAAAATTTCTCTTTGAGCTAAAAACAATCTTTTTACATTTTGTACCCCATGTTATCTATCAATATGGTTGCTTTGGAATAAGATGTACTTACACTGAGATGGGAAAATTCATTTTTCAACACTGGATGCATTTTGGAACTATTAGAACACTTAAAAAATACTGATGTTCAGCATATACTCCAGAATCAATCAGAATCTATCTTGATCTTTATTGGGGAGAGGAGCTGGCATGAGGTTTTTGTTTGTTTCATGGGTTATTTTCATGTTAAGCCACAGTTGAACCATTGGCTTAACTCCATGACTTTGTGGTTGGATTGGACAAAAAATGGGTAGCCAAACAGGGCCAATCTCTGCTTCATGTACACAATCGCCAACTTCTTTAACTTCACCCAAAGAATGATTTGGAGCCTGTCATCAGAGGAGAACAGAGTGGTAGAGCCAATAGTGGGGACACTGATGGAATTAATAATTTGGAGACTGTAGCCAATGACATATTTCACCCAGGCATGGAGATTACCACTGAAACCAGAGTAAGCAACTTGAGGGGCAAGTTTCTTTTAGCCAAGCAAAGATTAACAATGTGGCATAAATAATTTGGCTTTGGGAATGTGCAGAATAGAATTTGAATTCTGGGCCTGCCACTTATTTGCTGTGTGCAAGTCACTTTGTCTATCTGACGTTTAATTTCTCATGCATGAAATTAAAGCAGTAATACTAACATTAAAGAGTAACTGTGATAATTAAGAAAAACTCATCATAATTTGGCTTCATTGTCCCACTGCATTAATTCCCTAAAATCCTGTGCATGACCTCTGGGAACGATATTCTTTCAAATCCCAAGACATAGTAGATGATTCTTAAGAAATGCATTTACTCAGGGCTACAGTGAAATCATGCTGACCTTATTCTATGAAGGCAACAAATCATGGCTTGCTCTTCGTGAGTTTTATCCTTGAATTCTACTTATATCTATTCGCCAGAAACTTCTGTGTTTATAGGTTGCCCTTTAAAAGACACAGAATTACTCATGTCCTTAAAAATCCTGGACTCGCATCTGCCAAAAACTCTGAGATTCACTCCTTCCCACCCGCACACCCGTCTTCATTTATAGTCTTTCATCCTTTATACATGACACCTCTGGCCGTGTGCCTGGAAGGAAATGCATGACCCATAAAGTTAACTTACCTCAGGAGCAGTAGACAAACAGGCTTAATTTAACCCAGAAGACACCAAGAAGTAATAACTTGGAAATGGAGACTAGGCTGAGCTAATATATAGGCAGCCTTGAGGACTATCATTTATAGCAGGGTGTACAGCATTCAGGCACAGATTAGCTCACCCAGAAGGCAGTGAGCCAGCAGCCAAGTTTCAACTTTAATTATAAGATAACTGGTAGGTTTCTGCTCTACATATTCCAGGCAATTTGGGCAGCTGAAAGAGTATATATCCATCTTGCTCCAGTGCAAGCCACCATGAGCAAATTTGTGACTCAGTAAAAGGTAACATAATATGTTCAGTGATACATCAGACTGCCCACCCCCAAATCGTCCCGAAGGGAAAATCATAAAATTGTAGTACCTTTACGTAAGTGTGAATCCTTAAATATCTCCAATCTAGAATAATTGTTTTGGTATATGGGAGAACATGTGAGTGTATTTTTAAGAAAGTAGGGAGCAGAGAAGGTTCTTTCTCAAGCATTTTGTTCCAGTGACTTATTTCTGCCATCCAATTTAACACATCTAAAACAGAAAATGAGAAAATTAAGAAATATGAGTAAAATAGAGTCTAAGAGAAACCACAAAATCTGGTGTCACTCTCAGGCTGTCTTTTTCAAGCCCTTCTCACTTCACAAATCTGCATTTACTCCAGAGCTGGAAGAAAATTGGTATGAGGACAAACCACTGGGGAATCTTACTCTGTTGGTTTAACAGCCCAAACCAGGGTCTAATGATTAGCAGTCTCATGCTTGGCCTGCTGCTTTCTTTATCCTTCCTCTTTAAACCTCCTGGTACAATGATACAGTTTTCTTTGATTTCTTCCTGCTCCTAATAGCCTCTTGGATAGCCGTGAAGCAGTGTCAGAGGCATAGTCACCTTGAAGGGATAATGTCTTTTCCTGAACCAAAGGGGGCTGCTTTGGGCAAGAGAAAGGAAGGAATGGGAAGAGGACACATCATTTCTCCTTACTATTGTTAATTACAGTAAATTTTCATTTTCAGAAAGAGACATACTTGTACTCAATAACTTCCCGAACTTAAGATGAATTACAGCCCATAACTATAAGATGGTTTTCAATTGTGGATTTTTATTGTAAGAAGAGGTAGAAGATAGTCACTCATTCGTTCATTTAACAAACATTCATTCAACCCCTGCTCTGTTTCAAGGATTCTGCTAAATGCTGGCAATATGAAAATATAGAATACAGACTCCCAAAGAGCTCACAGTTTGGAAGGGGTCACAGATAAGGATATAAATCATTTCAACATGACATATTTTTACAGTGGTGCTATGTCCAATTTCATCAGAACTACAGTAAAGTAGAAAGGAATGTCTAGCTACAGACAGTAGGGACTTACATTATAAAGGTTAATTTGGGCTGGGTGCGGTGGCTCACACCTGTAATCTAGCACTTTGGGAGGCTGAGGCAGGCGGATCATGAGGTCAGGAGTTCAAGACCAGCCTGACTAACATGGTGAAACCCCGTCTCTACTAAACATACAAAAAAATTAGCCGGGCGTGGTGGCACACTCCTGTAATCCCAGTGACTCAAGAGGCTGAGGCAGGAGAATCGCTTGAACCTGGGAGGTAGAGGTGTGGTGAGCCGAGATCATGCCACTGCAATCCAGCCTGGGTGACAGAGCAAGACTCCGTCTCAGAAAAAAGACACACACACACATACACAAAAATCAAGTTAATTTGATTGAGTACTTAAGCTGAGATTTGAAAATGGTATAAGAATTTGTCAGACAGAACAATGGGAAAATGTAGGATGATGGCCATGACAATGGAGATGGAGAGGAAGGTAGAGCATGACAGAACACTGGAACTGTTTGGGTATAGGCACAAAGGTTTTTGATTTTGGCAAACCTAAGAAGAAACACTTTACTGTGAGGAAATCCATTCAATCATTTTCAGGAGCTGTGGTTCAACTATTCACTAGTACTAATTTGAATAGTACAAGACATCGCGTATTTGATACAATGGTATTGTGATATATATTCCAAATAATGAGAGAATTCCAGAGGCCATTTGAGTTGAGGTAAATGGAGAAAAGTGAGGTATAGCAAAGTAAGAGTAATTTATTTTCTTTTCTCTCTTGTTGCTTCTGATGTTCCCTGTTATGGAAAGTGTTTGTGAGTAGGGTGTTGTAATCAGAAAACCTGGGTCAGGACCAACACTTTGTACAAAATGGCTTTCTTCCTACATATACTTTATAGAGTTTAGAATCAAGTGTGTGAATCTCCCTTCTGAGAAAGAAATGATCAATAATTTTCAAATACTGCAAATCATAATTTACTCAGAATATAACTAACAAGTGTTAACTGAGCACTTGTCATGTGCCAGTGCTCTTCTGGGCCCTGTGGATACAGGGATAAATGAGACAGTTGGACGAGTATTAAAAATATAGAAGTCAAAAATGACCCAGGTGAGGTGGCGGGTGCCTGTAATCCCAGCTACTTGGGAGGCCGAGGCAGGAGAATCACTTGAACGTGGGAGGCAGAGGTTGCATTGAACTGAGATCGTGCCACTGCACTCCAGCCTGGGTGAAAGAGTGAGACTCCATCTCAAAAAAAAAAAAAAATGCATATATACATATATACACACACACAGGGTGTATGTATATATGCATATATATATACATACTCGGGTGTGTGTGTGTATGTATATACATATAGATAGATAGATAGATAGATAGATAGATAGATAGATAGGACACTAGAACACAAAGTAAAATATAGTGCTTACTAGATGGACAACAGAGCTTGTACCACATGAAGAATTTCCCCAGGAGCTGATACACTTGTTAAAATTGTCCAACAGCAGGACTGTGCCTCATCAAACAAAGAGGCCTTGACTCATAGCCTACCTAGAGGCTACTTTTGTTTCTATTCTCAAAATAGTCATCATTCTTCCTAGAACTTAAAATAATCTTCATTTGTATCTTTACTCTTCTCATCTCAAATTTGTAATTTTTCCTAGGACCCCATTTGTTTGTCTTTAACACATGATTAGCAAGATTCACCTACCCAACAAGAGTAAGTAACACCTGATAAAAGTTATCATGGGCCGGGCGCGGTGGCTCAAGCCTGTAATCCCAGCACTTTGGGAGGCCGAGACGGGCGGATCACGAGGTCAGGAGATCAAGACCATCCTGGTTAACACGGTGAAACCCCGTCTCTACTAAAAAATACAAAAAAACTAGCCGGGCGAGGTGGCAGGCGCCTGTAGTCCCAGCTACTCAGGAGACTGAGACAGGAGAATGGCGTAAACCCAGGAGGGGGAGCTTGCAGTGAGCCGAGATCCGGCCACTGCACTCCTGCCTAGGCGACAGAGCAAGACTCCGTCTCAAAAAAAAAAAAAAAAAGTTATCATGGTCGGGCGCAGTGGCTCACGCCTGTAATCCCAGCACTTTTGGAGGCCGAGGTGAATGGATCACCTGAGGTTAGGAGTTTGAGACCAGCCTGGCCAACATGGTGAAACCGTGTCTCTTCTAAAAATAATAATAAAAAAAAATTAGCTGGGCGTGATGGCATGTGCCTGTAGTCCCAGCTACTAGGGAGGCTGAGGTAGGAGAATTGCTTGAACCCGGGAGGCAGAGGTAGCAGTGAGCCAATATTACGCCTCTGCACTCCAGCATGGGTAACAGAGTGAGACTCCGTCTCAAAAAAAAAAAAAAAAAATTATCACAGACACAAAAAATATCTGCATATCTGATCACCTTAACTCGCAATGACATTCCTAATACTGTATATGAGAGGCAAAGTAATTTCTAGTTGGAACTTCAAAATGAAGATTTTGTTTTAGTTTTTTTCCATTTTTCTCCTTCCACTTGTCCCCATTCCCAGCAGGTGTGCCTACGTTTAGGCTCCTGCCAGCCCCTAACTGTGAAACTTCAACTGGTTCTCCCTACAGGCAGGACTCTCCAGCATGTCCGACTATTCCATAGCTCCAAGTTACTCGCCTCCCCACTCTTTATAGCCAACAACTCATCGAGTCCCATGATTCTCTTCCACTCTTCAATTCCTTCTTTCCAAGAATAGTACCAGAAATCCAGCAGCCTTTAATCTCAGGCTCTGAGTCAGCCACTAGAGATGACATTCCTTTTGAAAAAAACGGTCTTTTAAGGCCTGGGCAACTAGAATTGCTTTAACTGAGGAGTGTGTGTATATGAATATGTATACAGCAGGTCCTTGAATAACTTATTTCATTCAACATGGCTTTACTCAATGTTGCTTCATAATAATGTTAAGAAAAGAAATCGATTTTCCCAGACAGGGCTCCTGTTTGTATATAGTTTGCATGTTCTCCCCATGGCTATGTCGGTTTCCTCCCACATTCCAAAGATGTGCCCAGCAGCTGAACTGGGTGTCTAAACGATTCCAGTCTGAGTGTGGGTGCACATTTGAGTACACCCTGCAATGGGATGGATGACATCCTGTCCAAGATTGGTTCCTGCCCTGAGCTAATGGGTAAGGCTCCAGTCACCCAAGATGGCCCTGAACTAGAATAAGCAGGTAGATCAGGCCCCACGTCTCATACCTGTAATCCCAACACTTTGGAGGGCCAAGGTGGGTGGATCACTTGAGGTCAGGAGTTCGAGACCACCCTGGCTAATATGGCGAAACTCTGTCTCTACCAAAAATATAAAAGTTAGCGGGGAATGGTGGCTCATGCCTGTAGTCCCAGCTACTTGGGAGAGTGAGGCAGGAAAATCTCTTGAATCTGGGAGATGCAGGTTGCAGTGAGTTGAGATCATGCCGCTGCACTCCAGCCTGGGTGACAGAGCAAGACTCTGTCTCAAAATAAATAAATAAATGAATAAATAAAATAAAATAAAATAGAACAAGCAGGTAAACAGTTATCTTCCATGTTGGTATTAATCTTTCTTAAATGTATGTGTTGCTCCCATTTATTTAAATATTTAATAGAAGTGTTTTGGTCACTGTTTATAAGTTTGATGTTTTTGTGACCAAAAATATGCCATAGGAACTTAAACCTTGTTTATATCAATCAGCTAATGGTAAAATGGGTTTTGTTATTTCCCTTGAAGTCTCAGTCTCCAACAACCTATTGATGACATTGAGGACTTATATGGATATGAATTTGTGTATGAGCATGGATGTGTACATTATCGATATATGTATATGGGGTATATGCATGGTGGACTTGAATTCTATATCATGAGTCAGAAAGGAAGAAGTATTATAGCATGCCTTGTGCAGATGATACAAACCTGAAAACATCTATATAATTCAGTGAGGGGCTATTCCAACAAAAAGAACCATCACAGAAGAATTAGTACAAAAGTGAGAACAACTTTGGTCAGGACCATAGATATTCTTTCAAATGTTGTTGGGAGTATGGCTGGAAGGAGAATACCTTAGATCCTCAGGGGACTTTCTCAGGTTAACACAGAAAAACTCTACAAAAGACCTCCTGGTGCATTGTGTTAACACTGAAATGGTGGCATACATGTCGCATGCCTGTGTTAGGTACCAGCATAAATCAATGTCAACTTTAAGAAAACAAAACTAAAGAAGCATCTTGCCTTCTCATCCCCGGCCTATTTTCTTAACAGAGACACCTGCACTGCTTCCTTAACTAGAGCTGACCTCTGGGATCCAAGCTGCACAGAAAAACAAACATGATATGGAGCAAATGCAGGCAGAGAGACTCAACTGGATCCCTGAAGGACGGTGCAGTATTGGCAATAGGTTTTATACCACACACCCAGAGCCCTGCACACCTTTTCTCAGAGGTGCCTCTGTGTCATACACATGTTCCAGGGGAAGAAGTAGGCGGGAGGGCTGAGTGGAGCCCCAGGCCCTTCACCCTCAACCAACCATCACAGCTCCACTCTTTCTGAGTAAATATGTGATCCCATTAAATTTCTATGTGCAGGAAGGATTCCCCAGACTAAAAAACAGTGAACATACTGTTATAGGGTAGGAAGTTCTATATTTAGAGTCAGGACAGTTGGGTTCTAGTATTATATCTGAGACTTCATCTTTCTGTACCTCCGTTTCTCATTCATATGTACGTGCCTTCCACATAGAACTGTAGTAAAGATCAAGTGAGCCAGTTTAAGGTATTTGCAAAGCTGAAAAATACAATACCAATTTCAATGCAGTATTTATGGCATTAAGCTGACTACAGTCACCTATTTACCTATTTCATTGTGGAGCTGAAGGCTAACTTTTACCTTGCTTCCTCCACAATGTCAGAGATGATGTGGACCAGGAAGACCCCATGGCCGGGATGTTATTCCTTTGCTTGGTAGTTTTGGAATGATTGTTAGGTTGTTGTTTTTCCTATTTATTTGTTTTAGCAGCAGAAGTCTTTTTTCTTTCTTTTTTTTTTTTTTTTTTTTGAAGTAAAACCTTACGTGGAATGCCATCATCACATTTCTAAAAATTAAAAAAAGAATAAAGCAGCCTGAACCAGCTGAAATGGAATTGAAGCCTTGTAGCTTGAGCTGACAGCCCTGGCCAGCCACCTCTGAGGTTCCTCTGAGGAATTCTAGGGCACAGCCGGTCAGAGTTGAATTATTCCCTTGCCTCATATTTGCTATGTTAATACCACCTCCCAATT
Source organism: Macaca mulatta (assembly GCF_049350105.2). NCBI lineage: Eukaryota > Metazoa > Chordata > Mammalia > Primates > Cercopithecidae > Macaca > Macaca mulatta. The sequence continues at coordinate 159,379,587 of NC_133409.1, read as the reverse complement.
CTCTGTTTTGATACTGAAGTTTTATCTTATTCCCCTAAATAATTTTATTCAATACTTTCCTATTCCATTCTAAAGCAAGTGTGGGTTACTTGGAAATCTGTAGTGACATTTTAATTGATTAATTTTAACAGTTAATTTGTCATTTTAATTCATTCATTCATTTTAATTTTGCCCTTTGTAACAACTTGAGCTTCAGTTTGAGAAATTGCCTTTTCCCCTTGCAAGTAAAGTTGACAGGGACAAAAGTTAAGGTGCCTGACTCCCATAAACAAAAAGATGGCCCGGTAACTCAAGCTAAGCCAATCAGATTTTTTTCTCAAGTATCCAAATTTAGAGCAAAGTTGCATGGGATGGGGGAAAAAACAATAGTCATCAAATGCATTCATCTCGATGATGGAATCCAAATACGTCTCTTGAGTGGTTCTTTAGTGAGGCCAGACCCAGACACCTTGAGCCAAATTGGCTCCCATCATGCCTGACTTATTTCCAAGCCTGTTTCTCCAGCATTCTTATCCATTCACAAAGCTACTTATTCTTCTTCTGATTAAATCCCTTTTGTTTAAATAAACCAGATTCTTTTTGGCAAGCAAAACAAACAAAAACAAACAAAATCTCTAGTTAAGTTCACATCCTTAATTACCCTCCAATTATACTAGACTATGTTTAAGTACATAAATTCTTTTTTTTTTTTTTTGAGACGGAGTCTCGCTCTGCCGCCCAGGCTGGAGTGCAGTGGCCCGATCTCAGCTCACTGCAAGCTCCGCCTCCCGGGTTTATGCCATTCTCCTGCCTCAGCCTCCTGAGTAGCTGGGACTACAGGCGCCCGCCACCTCGCCCGGCTAGTTTTTTGTGTTTTTTAGTAGAGACAGGGTTTCACTGTGTTAACCAGGATGGTCTCGATCTCCTGACCTCGTGATCCGCCCGTCTCGGCCTCCCAAAGTGCTGGGATTACAGGCTTGAGCCACCGCGCCCGGCCTTAAGTAGATAAATTCTAAAGGAATTCACCATGTACCTATAATATCTTGCCATTCTTATTATATGCAGGTGGTTGTACAGGGTATTTTAAATATGTTTTTGAATTTAGTTGCCAAACAATACAACAATGAACAGGTATTATTTTTATCCATTTTATAGATGAACAAATTCATATGTATTATATAACTTCCCTGGACTTATATAGCTGGAGGGTAGTCTCACAGTTCAAAGACACCTTGCTTCATTCCTAAACCCTCGTTCTTTCAACTTATATATTCTACCACAAATTAAATTATTTAGCTAAAGGAATGCTTTGCTTAGTGTTTCATTGTAATTTTGGGTTGTGATAGCACTATTATATAATAATAAAATATAAATATTTTAATATTTGTTTTATTATTAAATATATTATATACTAATATAGTAATCAGAATAAAATATTAATTAGAAAATAAATTATTTTTTTGCTAGGTTGAGAAGAATTTTACATAAACATATATTTCAAATGTTACTGTCATCTGTAGGATAAGCACATCCATGAGTTGTCATATTTTATATTTCTTCCATATATATTCTTAGCCCAAATCCTATTTCAGCTAAGTATTTACTGACTAAGCTGATCAAGCACCATTCACCTCTCCTGGAGGTCAGGAAGCACCTTGGTGTTTTATTAGTAATGCTGCTGATATGGATGAGATCATGTTTGGTTGCAGCCTTCAGACAGGAATATTTCATCAATTTCCTAGAGGTTCTGGCAAATATCTGGCGTTTTAAGTCAAGTTTAATCTCAACTCTTGATCTTTTCTTTAAGGAAATGCAACACTATGGACAGAAAGAAATAGTCAAGAATGTTAAGAAATGCATCTTCGCTCTGACCTGTGAGAACTGCAATGACGTGTATTAAAGTTTAATCTGAAATTTCTCTAACCCGCTACCTTACTTCCAAACTACAAACCATGATACATATCATTCACCTTATAAACAGTAAGAAATCCACATTTTGTAAAAAAAAAAAAAAAAAAAAAAAAAAAAAAAAAAAAAAAAAATGCACCTGTAACATATTTTAAATTAAAATCTATTAAAATTGTCTCCATATCAATATAAAACATAACAATATTTGTGTGTGTCTGTGTGTACATACATATACACAGTTTTGGGGATCGATCTCATTTCATCAAATCATTTAAAATATTTCTCTGCTCTGTTAGTACAAAAAACAACTTTCTTCACTCAACAATCTCTTCATTTTTTCAAATCAATATTTATTTGAAGTTTACCTACTATGTGCCAAGAATTGTGTTAGGTACTGGCAATGAGGAAGAAAGATACAGTCCCCCAACTCCAGGGTTTGTAGGACGGTGTCAGAATAGGCAATGCACAAACCAACAAATATGATTTACAAATAGTTGGCGTATCCTGTGAAGAAACAAAGTGCCAGGAAACACTGGAAAGGGAAGCTAGTCCAGCTAAGTCACTCATGAAAGGCCCTTTGAGAACATAATGTTAACACAGAGAACTGTATTGACATGAACCAGCAAAGGATACAAAAAGGAACATTCCAATAGCGACAGAAAAGAGCTCAGCATCTTCAAACATTCCATTAGTCAGTATGGCAAGAAGAGTGAGCAAAAGGAGAGAGTGGCATGAGATGAGTTAGGCAGGGGCCAGACCAGCCAGGACCTCCTGGGCCAAGAAAAGGTGCTTAGGTTTTACTCGAAGTACAAGGGAAGCCTAATTGGGAAAGTGAGAGGGTGTATAATTTATACTTTTATATCCATTCTAGCTATTGGATGGAAAATAGATTGGAAAAGACACGAGGCTATTGCAATAGCCCTGACAAAAATGATGGGATGGAGTGGGAGCTGTAGAGATAGAGAAAAGTAGAAAGGATTTAGAGAGGGAAAAGGAGAAGACAGGGAGAGAGGCTTTTCATAAATAAAATAACTTTTGTGCAAAAGTATGTGAATAATTCATGCTCATCTGCGTGTTTAGGTATCAAACAAAAAAAATGAGGGGGTAAAACAATATTTCAAATTCTATCAGATAGAAACATTACCAATCATACACAGCCATACACATAATAATATTACATATACTTTTTCAAGCTTCCTGTGTTCATTGCTAAAATCCCTCCAAATTAGCTGTATAAATTTCATTAGTTTTTACTTGGGTGTATGAAAATTTTAGACATGGTTATATTGCATTTTATTCATTTCTTCCTGATAGGTGGGTTTTCACTTTATTGGCAGGATTTTTTTCTGCAACTATAAACAATGCTCTTTTAAATATATTTATTATATATTGGAGTTTTTATTTCTATGCTAGAGATTCCCAGGAGTGGAACTGATTGGTACATTATTCCGTATTTTTTTCCATAAAGAGCTATAACAATCCCTTTTCTATCAGCAATATATGACAACAAACTCCTCTGCACATATCCACCAACAGTCACTATTACTTGTCATTCTTTCTGGCCTTCCACACATTCTTCAAATCGGGAAAGCTTTAAATGACAGTCTCTGTCCAATAAACACATCCAAGCAAGGCCTTTAATGAGAAGTGACATTAAGACTAGATGATATTAAAACATCTATTCTGACAAGGGCAGGAAGCGTATTATCTAAGTTAGAGAGGGAGCAATGGGAATAAAATCCAGTGAAACTAGTCTGGTTTTGGACATGTTAAGTTTACAATGTCACTTCCAAGTAGAGATTATGGGTAGGCAGTGGGATGTATGTCTAGAGGTCAGAAAAAAGTGTGGGCTAGACATGAGAACGTCAGCATATGGATGGGATGGCATCTAAACCTACAGTGCTGGAGGATCTCAGAAGAGACAGATCTCCAGCCTGAATCTCAAGGGACTCCAAATGTAGAAGTCAGCCCAGGGAGGGAGAGCCTGGGAAGCAAACCGAGAAAGAGCTACCAGGATGGTGAGTGATAAACCAGGTCATTGCGAATTAGGAAAGTTAATGGCTTCACATTCTCTTAACAGATCTCATCAAATAAAGACAGAGGAGGCAAGAGCAGCTCCAGGTGAATGCTGAGGTAGAAAATAGATTGAGCTATATGAAGGAGGGAATGGGGAAGGGCAAACCAAAGCACTGAGGGAAGGACACATGAAGCCATGTGCCCTGATCTCCTCATCCTGAACCTTTGAAGCCCTGGAGGGAGGATGTACTCAGAATAAATGTAGAGGAAGGCCCAAGGTAGGTATAGAGACTCCGTTCCTGCCCTTTAGGGCTTCTGAAGAAGGCTGCTGTGACAGTGATCCCGCACCATCTACACACAGGGTTAGCAGTGTTGGGACACCAAGAGAGTCTAATCAGTCTCCTGGGTCTTCTTCAGTCCCAGTGTGTGGGGCAAAATGAGTTTAGGGCCTGTAAACCTGTCATGGGGTCAGTGACGCTGAAAGGAAAGAAGGAAGAATATAGGACCCCCATAGAGTCAAAAGTCTGGACAAGGACTTTGATAAAAGATAAGGCAGAAACTTTAACTAAACTGTCGTCTCAGTGAGAGTTGGAAGGAGGCAAATGGGAAGGAAAATCAGAGGGTCACTTGGATCCTCACCTAGCCTGAAACAATCAGCTGTGCTGTCATGAGACATATGTGTTCTGAAAAATTACCATGCAATGCAAAATAGGACAATAGAAACCACAGGGCTCACCGGACAAATGAGGTTTGGGCACAACATTCAAACATTTCACCTGTGACACATTGAAGAAAAAAACAAACTGGAACCCGATAAAAATTCAAGCACAATACTACACATATTACACGCCTTTAAAACACATAAACATTATACTACAATAAATATGATACTTTACCTTGAAAAAGAGCTGAACTCTGCCTATCAAAGTGGGCATTGAAAGAGTCGCAGCTTGTTAGTCATTGAGAAGCAGTGGAAGGATGGGAGGTTGCAACACCAAGTAAGGACTGGAGTGAAACACAGGGTAAACTGAGGCAGCTGGGAGCTGCTTGAGGTGTGGCATATGTGTGTTTTATATATTCCTACAGGACCCGGTTCTCCTGGGTACAGTTTTCAACACTGTTCTAATGTTTCTTGCTTAAGAAATTAAGTATAAACAAAAGGAAGCAGGATTTATGCTCGAATTGTTCCCTGATATATCAATTTCCTTTTCAAAACAAGCATTATAGCAGAACTGACCATACCCCATGAATTCATCAGCTGCAGATAGTAGCAGATGTCAGCAAAACAGAGAAAGGACAGCCCGATCATGTATTAGCAGGTGTCAGGCAGGACACATTGGAGGACCAGCATCAGGGTCTGAGGACCCTTTCCCAAGGCTGTTCAGACCTGTAGAGCCCTGTGTGCAATCAGGTTGCTATTTTAGAGAGGAACAGGACCAGAGGAAGGATCAGAAGTTTGAGCAACTATACAAAAGGACTGAGGAAAATCCAAAATGACTATAGGATAATTTCTTCAGTCACTTTTACTTTTAAACCAGATTGGTCCAAATTTAATTCCACAATCTTTCCCTCTGCCTACTACTCAGAGGGCTTTACGAGTTGGGCATATAAGACTAGATCAATTATAGAGAAACAATACAATATTGTCATCCTTTCTCTCAAAAGCATGAAAGAAGGTAAGTGAAGATGTGCGTAGACAGTCATTCTTATAAGTTTGCTATAACGAGGAATTGAGAAATGGGCAAATGACTGAAATGGAATATGAGTTCTACAATAGATTGTAGAGTAAATATTTTTTAAAGAAGATTATCCATTTTGCTATTTTTTTTAAAATTCAGCAACGCAATGCCAGCAAGAGATAGGGTTTCTTGAATCAGATCTACCTGATGAGTTTAACAGATTAACATGAAGGCAGATACGAACTTCAATGGAACAGGCATTTTTGGGAGAAGAGAAAGGTGTAATAGCCAAGTAACAATAAAATTCAAGAGAGAATCCAGTCCTACTTCTTGGTCCTGGGTGAGACCAGGATATGGGTGAGAAAAATGGATATGGGTGAGAAAAAACAAGCAGCTGGCCCTTGAGAGAACTTAGGGGACAGCAAAGAGGAAGGAAATGTTTCAAGAAGTAACCAACCATAGAAGGGACTTTGTTAATCACTGGTGATCTAGAGAGCACTGTGGAAGGGATGGGCAGAGAATTGTGGCTCATCAGGTTTCATGTAGAACCATGGAAAGGAGAGAGTGCAGGAGATGTTCAATTGTCCAGAAGCCTGGCACTTCTGGTTGCAATCATGATGAGCATTGATCTAAGACTCCATGACCTAACTGCTGTGTCAAGATGCTGCAGCCCTCAATATTTTGTTGGGTGGAGTGCCAGCTTCCAGGAGACTGTTTCTTCAGAATGGCAGCTTCCATTAAGGAAAAGAAAAGAACCAGCACTTACTGAACACAAATCCAGGTCATGCTGTAGGTTTGTCATATATGTCTCTGATTATCTTACAATTGCATGAGTTGTTTTCTAATTTACTAAACAACTGAAACTCAGAAAATTTTAATAATTTACCAATAAATTGAGAGCCAATAGTCAATTTTAACTGAAATACCAAAGTTCATGCTGTTTAATACCCACTATGTTCTTCGTTCCTCCTATAGCAAATAACCTCCATGAACAATAACCTTGTTAAAATGCAAATTGTTGCAAATTCATGGAGGAAAGATGTCAAATGAAATATACTTCTTGCTTTGATATTGTATTTATCACTGTATTTCATATACAGAAGGAAGCACGTTTTTCTTTTTGGTGAATGCACAACTGAACAATATTTTTAAAAGAATGTTATTAATTCATTCAGCCACCCTAGATTAGAAGATCCTTATTGAAAAATCATGATCCATTTAGGTGAACATGGCATAATGAGGAGTGTTAGAATTACTAGAATGTAAGCTTCCAGTGCCAACAATAGCTGTGACATTGAATTTATAAATAGTACTCATTGAATGAATGGATGAACAGACCAATGAATAAACAGGTTTGAGTCCAGTCACCTCTAATTAGAAGTTATTTGGCCCTGGGCAAATCAGACTATTTAGGTTCTCTGAACCTTTTACTTTCTTAAATTTGTAAAATAAAGATAATGAATGGCTTACGGACATTTCAAGTGCAGTCTAAAAAACCAGATGAAGGGAATAAAAACTAGCCTTTGTTGAACTGATATTAAAGACTCCTTGATAAGCAACTTTCTCTATAGCATATCAATGAGGTATGAAAATAAAAGGGCTTTGCAAAGTTCTTGCAAATGACCATTTATTAAATAACTTATAAATGAGGATCTATTGAATAGTTGTTGTCCTGGATGACTAAATGGCTGAAAGGGTACTCTTGGAACCTGGATATTTAGGAAGGGTCAAAGAAAATATTATAATAAACAAATCTGGGAACACATTATCCCAAGAAATGGAATAGGCAAGCCACATGTCTGCGTTAAGACAAGGTAAGAGCAAATTAGTAATAATGGAATCATAAAATTGGATACTATTTGTAGCTAAGTCTTAGTGAATCTTTACAGTTAATGAGTGAGAAGACAGCCACGCCCCCTCACAGCTATTCAATCAGGAATCCCAAGTTAAATAACTAGAAGTCTGAATCAATGTGGCAGTATGGCATACAATACAGGTAATTTTTTCAAAGGTTGTGCAGAAAGTCAAAGGTAAAACAAGAAATTCAGTTTAGTACTCCTTAGTTACAATCTAATTTTATATCCTTCAACATACATCACCAAGTTCATGTTCTCCTGGCAAGTTTTGAGTTATTTCTATCCCGCACTTCTGTTTCTAGCATTTCATCTTGCTAGAAATCTATAACCTGTGCATAAAAAGTAGGACAAATGCTGCCAAAACAAGGAAGAGTTCTTGTTCCAATGAGTTTATCACCTAAAGGCACAAATAATGTAGGAAAAGGAAAATGAAATCACTATGTAGTAGCAAGTGGTATAAATGTAATTATTTTTAGACTGGGAACTTGGAACATAATTTCTTAGGAGAGAAAGTAAAAGATTAGCAAATACTAACACTGGAGACTTGCATCTAAAGGGTAGTACTCACATGTTTAGGGCAAAGTCTTTGAGATATAGGAAGATGATCACAGCCACATGGCATCAGTACCCCCTCTTCTTCAAATGCAACATTCCCCCTGGGTCTCATTTCTACCACTTCCAGGTAACAGCAGTAATATCTGTCCAAGAACATTTAACCTCTGTGCCCTTCTATGCTTATATACTTGTTGATAGCAGATTCTTCAGTACTAAGGACCTTCAAGATTCAATGGCATCATCATTACTAGCATGAAGACCAGTGAGAATAATTATAAATATTTGCTTCATGCTTCAAGATTTGCATCATGTTTCAGTTTCAAGATTTACTCACCTTCAGTTTTTAATCTTAAAAATATCATGGGTTAGGAAAGGTATGTTATATATCTCGCCTAAAAAGACATTGAAATATGCCTCTGATCACTGAACTCTCAAGTTGCAAAGTTGGAGCTTCATTCTAGGAGCCTTCACTCATCCCCTTTCACCCTCTACCCCACACCATCTACTTTGGCTTTTTATAAAGCTTGCTCTGCAGAATTATCTGTTCAGCATCCACCTGAAGTTATAAACCCTTCCTCCCATACAATTTTTTATTTCATATATAGTATGTGTTGTCCATATTCTACGTAGTATTCGTTTTTAATGTTTCCATATTATTAAAAGTAGCATATTTTCCTGATTGTTACGCATTATGGCTACTTCTGTTCATTACAACTTTTTAAATTTTCAACAGCTTTGGTGAAGAGTTTCATAAATAGTACTCTTTTCTTCTTTTATTAGTATTTCCTTGGGATAGATGTCTAAGAGTCGGATTTTCATAAGTTAAAGCATACAAAATGTTATAGCTTTTAGAGCCATTGCCAAATATCTTTCCAAAATTATTGAAACAATTTACATGACTAACAGCAATGTATGAAAATAGCAAATGTATCATTCATTTTGTGTACCTTTCTTTCATAACCCAATAGACAAAAATAAACGTAATTCATCAAACAGTTATTCAAAACCAACTATCAAGAAATTTTCTAGACTTTGGAAATGTAAAAGTGAATAAAAAAGACACCAAGCTTATTCTAAAGGCAATCTGGATAGTTTTGCCACAGATAATTCCAGAGACTCAGAAGGTAGGCATTATGTGCAATTGGAACACATGTGTGTTTAGTGATCAAATTATTTTAAAAGGATTTAAGTGGTGATGCACCTCCCAGCTTTGCATGATTCCATCCTGAGTAAGTCATTCTTAGTTGCCAAGGCTCTCAGAAACAGGCCATGCTCATCTGTTTATGTTCCACATCCAACCTGAAAAATACTGACTCATCAACTGTTCTTCGTACAGTTCCAAGATGAATTGATTGATTTGGGACACAGGTGATATTTCTTTTCAAATTTTCAGGTACAAGATGTCATAAATCTTGTCTGGCTCTTCCCAGACACCAGAAAAAAGTGTGCCTGTGAGGAAGGAACACTAGAGCAGAATCAGAAAACTTTGCTTCAGTCCTAGATCTGCCACTAAATATGGGACCTACAGCAAGATATCTAAGTAGTTTGTGTCTCATGGATAAAGTAGCTGAAAGTACTTTTTCTTTCTAGTCCGTGACCATCCTGATTTGATAAATAATTCCCATCTCAAGCTGGCTCTCTGCTGGAAGCTTGTCCATCTTCTCAGATTCCCTTACTGCTCCATACTTAATCCCAATCACAGAGTTTGATTCTGCAGTCAAGAGCCAGTCCAGCTAGTAACACCTCCAAGAAGTCTAATCTTTTATAATTCCAGCCAGCATTCATTTTTTCCCCTTCCGTCTCATTGGTAATGTTAAATTAAGCATTTTATAGTGAACCCTTTCCTGAATTGTTTCTTAGGTTGATATTATCTCTCTTTGCTTCTCTACTAACTTTACCCCCAAAGATGGAAGCAGAAGATAAAATTGAGTTTAATTCTGCAGAACTCACCACAGTACCGGAAACATAGTAAGTACTCCAGCAAAGTTTGTTTAAAAGTGATCAAAAGCAATCAAAAACGTCAAAACTGAAAGGAACACGATCCTGGAAAAGAATGAACTATAGAAAGGGGAGGCGAAAATTCTGCTTACAACCTCACCTCAAAGCATTTTTAGATTCTCAAGTTGTGCATCCATGAGAAAGGCTTACAGAACCCTGGGGAGAGCACCACAGGGAGACAGAGAGTTGCTGAGCAGCAACACTTACAGCCTTGCAGACTCGCAGAACTGTGGAGGTAAAGTTTGGGATTCTGGGGCAGCCAAGGTCATGGGTAAACACTTGGGGGTTTAAGTTGAGACCATCCCAAAAGGGCTACAATGTGGCTTAGGCACTACATTTTAGGAGTAAGGGCAGACTGGAGAAAAGTCAGCCAAGACAGAACCTGGAGACTGGCCTTGTTTGGATTAAGGTGAGCTTCCACTAGCAGCAGAGTACTAAGAGAGACAGTGAAAAGAATATTCAAACACTCCTTAGAAAGATAACATCAACCACAGCCACTATAGAGGTTTAAAATAGATAGATAGATAGATAGATAGATAGATAGATAGATAGATAGATAGATAGATAGATAGATAGATAGATAGATGGATGGATGGATGGATGGATGGATGGATGGATGGATGGATGGATGGATGGATGGATGGATGGATGGATGGATGGATGGATGGATATATATATAAACACTGGTAATTCAGGGATTACATTAAAATTTGTACAAGATGACTGAAGCCTAATTTATATAACAACAAAACACACAATTCAAATTTTACCATTTGATGAGTTTTTATGAATGGATCCACCCATATAAACATCATAAACATTCAGAAAATAGAATATTTTCATCACTCCATAAATCTCCTTTATAATGCTTTGCTGAAAATTTCATACCCCTCTTCCCCACTTTCCAGACAAGCACTGAATGCATTACTTTTTCACTTTCTTAATGTTGTCTTTCAAAGAGCAATTAATATGCCACTTCAAATCAGCTTGACCTGTTCTAGAATTTCACATATGTATAGAATAATGTGGTATGCGCTTATGTCTTATTTTTGTTGCAGTGGTCCTTCTTATCGTTGAGTAGTATGCGTTATCTGAATATCTCACAACAATTTGGTTTTCCATACAATTGTTGCTGGACATTTTGATTGTTTCTAGTTTGGAGCTCTTATAAGTAAAGCAGCCATGGATATGCATATACAAGTCGTGTGCGTGAATGTGTGCGTGAATGTGTGTGTGCGTGTGTGTGTGTGTTAATTTCTCTTGGGTAAATATCTGGGAGTGTCATTGCTATCACCTGGTAGGAGTATGTTTAACTCCATAAAAAACATATTTTCTAGAGTAGTTTGTACTGTCAAATAGCAACAGACGATGGATTCGGCTGCTCCACATCTTTGCCAAAATGTGATTTTCAATCTTTTTTTTTTTTTTAACTTTAGTCATTTCAGCGATTGTATATTGATATTTCTTTGTGATCTCTTTTTGCATTTCCTTAATGACTAATGATATTGAGAATATCATATAGCTTCTTTTATTTTTTTATTTTACTTTATTTTTGAGATGGAGTCTCGCTCTTGTCACCCAGGCTGCATTGCAGTGGCATAATGTCGGCACACTGCAACCTCTGCCTCCAGAGTTCAAGCAATTCTCCTGTCTCAGCCTCTCAAGTAGCTGGGACTACAGGTGTGCACCACCATGCCCAGCTAATTTTTGTATTCTTAGTAGAAACCCCTTAGATGGGGTTTCATCATGTTGGCCAGGCTGGTCTCAAACTCCCGACCTCAGGGGATGTGTCTGTCTCGGCCTCCCAAACTGCTGGGATTACAGGTGTGAACCACTGTGCCTGGTCTTTGTCGTTTTTAGATTCTCGCATTTTAACCTTTATTGAAATAAGATTTGGAACTCTTGCTTCTTACCCATGAATTCCTTTTTGTTTGAGATGGAGTTTCACTTTTGTCACCCAGGCTCGAGTGCAATGGCACGATCTCGGCTCACTGCAATCTCCGCCTCCTGGGTTCAAGAGAGTCTCCTGCCTCAGCCTCCTGAGTAGCTGGGACTACAGGTGCCCGAAACCAAGCCCAGCTAATTTTTGTACTTTTAGTAGAGATGGGGTTTCACCATGTTGGCCAGGCTGGTCTCGAACTCTTGACCTCAGGTGATCCACCCACCTTGACCTCCCAAAGTACTGGCATTATAGGTGTGAGCCACCGTGCCCAGTCTAGCTTCTTTCCTAAAGGGCTTCTTTCCCAATTTTTTTTTTTTTATTATTTTGCTTCCTATTGAGTTATAAGGGTTCCTTGTCAGACGTATGTACTGTGGATATTTTCTCTCAGTCTGTTGCTTACTTTATTATTTTCATAATTTTGTCTTTCAAAGAGCAGAAGTTTATAATTTTAATTAGTTCAATTGATCAATTATTTTCCTTTATGGCTAGTATTTAAGTTTTCTAAAAAATTTTTGCCTATAACATAATCAGAAATTTTCTCCTATGCTTTCTTCAAAAAGTTTTAGATTTTAGCTTTTAGTTAAGGTTCATAACGTATTTCCTATTCATGTTTATGTGTGATGGGAGTTGAGGATTGCAGTTTTTTTAATGTGGCTATTCATTTGTCCCAGCACTATTGTTGAACACTATTGTTTTTCTACTTCATTACTTAGTGTCTGTATTGAAAATCAGTTCACTACCAATGTGTGAATCGATGTGTAGATTCTCTGTTCTGTTCCAATGATCCATGTTTCTACACCCTATACCAATACTACCCTGTCTTAATCAGTTGGTATTCTTTATTTTAAATCTTAAAAGCAGTGTATGTTCTTCAACTGCCTTTTTTTTCTTTTTTTCAAAATTGTTTTGGCTATTCTAGGTCCTTTTCATGATTAATTTTAGAATCAGCTTGTCAATTATATATTTTTTAAAGTACTAAAATTTGGACTTGGATTGTAGAGCCTGTAGATTAATTTGAGAATAATTTATGTCTTAATATTATTTGAATCTCCCAATTCATGGTCATGATATATCTTCTATTTATTCAGGGTCTTCTTTAATTTCTCTTAGCATTGTTTTGTATATTTCAGTGAAGAGTTCCTAAACACATGCTCTTAAATGTATCCCTAAGTATTCCATGTATTCTAGATGATATTGTAAATATAAATATTTTATTTTAATTTTCCAATTTAACTGTTAGTAAATAATTTTTATTACTGTTCTTATACCCAGAGGCCTTGAAATATTCAAGTATTAGTTCAATAGTTTTTTGTACATTTTTTAGAATATGTATAATTGTAACATCTGTAAATTGAGAGAATTTTACTTCTTCCTTTGCAATCTATATACATTGTACTTTTCTTGAATTTTTACAATCGCTTCCAGAACAAACTTTAACGAAAATGAAGACAGCACATATCTTTGTTATCCATCTCAAGGAGAAAGTTTTACATTTCTTACAATTAAACATGTTAGTTGCATGTTTTTCAAAGATGTATTTTATCAAATTAAGAAAGCACTCATTTCTAATTTCTGAAAATATTATAAATTGGTGTAAATTTTGTAAAATACCTTCTATGACTTTAATAACATTTTATATTTTTATTCCTGTTTTAATATAGTGAATTACATTGATTGTTATTTAAATGTTGAACAAACTTTTCATTCCTAGAATAAACAAAATTTGGTCATAATACATTGCCTTCTTTATCTATTCAATTTGTATTCAATTTGCCAATGTATACCTGAGGAATTTTGTGTCTGTGTTCATAAGAGATATTGGTGTGCAATTTTCATGTGATGGTTTTATTTAGTTTTGAATCATGGTAACCCTGTACTCATACAATTAACTTCACTCAATGTCTTCACACAGTGACTCTACTTTTATTCCTGATATTAGTAGTTACTATCTTTTATTTTGAATTGATTCATGTATCTCAAAGGTTATCAGTTTCACTGAACTTTTCAAATAATCAGTTTGGAGTTTAATGTATTCTTACCTGTTTTTCAAACATTTGCTATTTCATTGATTTTTGCTTTTTAAACTTTCCTGTCCTTATTAACTTTGGATTTAATTTTTTTTTCTATTTCTGTCCTCTCAAGGAGAAAGCTTAGATCATTGATTTTTAGAGCTTTCGTTCTCTAAGAATATAAATTTCCCTTTAAACATGGCTTTAGATTTATACCACAATTGTATATTGTTATTTAATTGTTATTCAGTTCTAAATATTCTCTCATTGCCCAATTCTTCTTTTACCTATAGTCAAAGTTTCAAGGGGACACCTATGCAAGACCTTGAAATAATTTATCAAGGTCTTATATAAATAATTTATCTTCATAACTTTTTTCTGTATGGTACTCTGCTCTGCAAATTTTGGCTGTTTTATCATCTCCAAAACCCAGTCTCTGTTTCACCCAAGCAAGGCCACTATGTCTTGGCTTTCTTTTCTGCACTATAATATGAAACAATGCCTCCAGGCAGGCAGCAAGCATGGCCCAAGGGTTTATCTCATTTACTTTTCTTTTATCAAAGATCACAGTCTTGTCTTGCCTGGTCTCCAGTGTCAGGAAATATTTATGTCATATACTCAGTCCAAATTTCTAATTACTCCATCATGGTTAGAAGAAGAAGTCTGTCTATAATTTTGCTGAACAACATTGACACTGACTAGAAAAGTAATAGCTATGCCAAGAAACAAGAAAAAATTATCAAAAACCAAAGTAAAAGACAATGTAAACAAAAGTACCTGTGGTTAAAATACTGGAGGCTGCAGACAAGGACTTTAAAACAGCTATAATTCTATAATTCGTTTGTTCAGATAATTTATAAAAAACAAAAATTTTACTAAAAATAATTATATAAAAATTATTAAGAGTCTTAGAGCTGGAATATGACAAATAAAGTTAACATTAGACATGAATTTAATACGGTCTAGGAGATAAACATACAAGAACATAGGAATTATGCTATACATGTACGCTATATGTGAACTGGAAGAGAGTTGTATTAGTTTTCTATTAATGCAAATTAACAGAAATTATTGTGGTAATTATTATAAATTGCCACAAACTTTGGAGTTAAAACAATGCACAATTTTTAATCTCACAGTTTCCATAGGTGCAGAATTTGGACATAGTTGAGTCTGCTTAGGGCTCACCAAGGCTGCAAGCCAGGTGACAGCTGGCAGGTTGTGGTATTATCCAAGGCTTGACTGGGGAAAGGTCTGCTTCTAAACTCCCTCTAGGCTGCTGGCAGAATTCATATCCTTGCAAATGTGGGCTGAAGTTCCTGTTTTCTTGCTGGCTGTCATTCAGCAGCATTCTCAGCTCCTAGAGGCCACCTTTTTCAAAACCAGCAAAGAGACTCTCTCACTCAGTTCTGCTGAAACAGTCCTACATAACAAAATCTAAACCAGGGAGTAATTTTCTATCACCTTTGCCATATTTGATTGGCTAGGAGCAATCACAGGTTCTGCCCATAGTCAAAGGCAGGGATTACAAATTAGCGTGACTTATTGGAGGATGACCCTAGGATATGTCTGCCACAGAGTCATAAAACATCCAATTAAAGCCAGAAAGTTTAAGATGAATAGATAGGTACATAGGGAGAGAGATAGATGATAGATAGCTAGAGAAAGAGAGAGACAGATGATAGACTATAAATATAGATATATATTAGAAAGCACAGATGTCAGTAGAGAAGACATGAGCAACACAGGGAAAACATGTATGTTAAATTGAAGAGGTAAAAGGGAGAAATAGTTGAAGAAACACTAGTTGACGAAATTTCAGAAAAACCTAAAAGCTTCACATCACTACTTCAAAATCTTTATAAACCCTAAGCAGGAAAGATATGAAAGGAACCACACCCAGGCACTTTATACTCAGGCCAAAGGAAGATAAAAGAAACAGAAAAAATTTAGAGTACTATCAGAAATAAAGGAAACATTTCCTTCAAAGGAGTAACTATCAAACACAGAAGACATTTTTCACATAAAACTGTGAAAGCCAGAAGACAGTGAAATAGCATCTTTAAAGTGCTGTAATAAAATTTTGCCAAATGATAATTCGATACCAGCAAATAACATATAATTATATACATATATTATATAAATATATTGCATATTGTATAATGTATATATTATATACACATATATTATATACATATATGAATGAGATATATATAGCTCCTTTAAGAGATGAGATATAAAAGCTAAAACTGACAAAGTTTATAGAATAAATCACAAGAAAGTAGTCATGTTTTGGGGGGTATGCAAAGATTTCTGAAACAGACCTACAAAGTATTAATCATAAATAAAAGGACTGATGATTGGATTACATTAAAATGAAGACTTCTTTTCATCACAAGATACCATTAATGAGTGACAATCCAAGTTATGGAATGGAGGAAGGTATTTTCAATACATTTATTTAACTAACATTTATACCCAATGTATAAAAACCTTCCAACCCAATTATTAAAAGGCAGACAAATCAATTTTTTAAAGTAAGCAAAGGATTTGAATAGGCACTTCATTCAAAAGGATGTAAGATTGGCCAATAAATATATGAAAATATCATTCCCATCATAAGTCGGTAAGAAAATAAAAATTAAAACCACAATGTGATACCACTGCATACACTCATTAAAATCCTTGAATAGCTCAATTCTGATGCACTTGTACAACGAAATATTACATGCCAATCAAAATGAGCAATATACAACTATAGACAAAAACCTGGATACTTCTCATAGACTTAATATTGAGCACAAGAAGCTAAACAGAAAAGAATATAAATGACTCCACTTATATAAGCTTAAAAAACATGCAAAACTAATCCATGATAAAGACAGATTAGTAATGATATATGGGACAGAGTGGTATTAATTGGGTACTAGAATACGGATGATTTCTGGGACTCTGCTCTTGGTGTACAGTCCAGTCTAGATGTTTGTTATATATACATGTGCAAAATTTAATCAAGCTGTACATTGAATATTTGTTTACACTATATCTGTTATATTCAATGAAAATGGCAACAAAAAGCGAAATTTGTAATAAAACACAGGTCTGCAACAGGGGAAGATGAAAAGAAGTAAAAGGAATTTGGTAAACACATATTTATTTTCTCTGTGAAGATAAACTGAAGGAAAAACATTTCAATAAGAGAAGAGAATGTGATGAGAGTAATTTGAAAAATATTTTAAATTACTTATGAGTACCATCTATTATCACTATTATCACAATGTGAACATTATTTCTATTAGGAAGATTCTTCATTCTCTTAAGCACCAACTGTCTAAATTTGCTGAAACTAATATTGATATATTGAGTGCTTAGTATATGTCACAGTCTGTAATAATCATTTTCAATGCATTACCCCAATTTATACTCTCAACAAGCCTATAAAGTGGGTGCATGTACTATTATTAGTGTCATTTTATACATGAGAAAACTGAAGTTTAAATAGGCTTAGTAACTTGAACAAAGTCACGCATGAACGTGTGGCAGAACTAGTTGCTTAAAGCAGTGCCCGTCATATTGAAGGCACTCAAAGGATAGTTGCTGGGAAAAAAATGAAAAAGTGTTCTAACCCTCTTCATCTATGCCCTATGTTTATAACGAACCATCCTGCCTCTCAAATGAAACCCTAAAATATATAATGCAAAATTGGCCCAAACTTCAAGAAGTAGGTGATCATTAGATAGCTCCTTACTTAATAATATAGTATTTGTTAGTATATTCATCTTAGTAACTGTTTTGATATCACTATCTCGACCCATTCATTCAGCAACCATTTATTAAGCATCTGCAATGTACCAGGGTTCTAGGGACAAGAGAACTTCCTCCCCTCCCGGAGCTAACAATTTTGAGAGGGAAGACAAATAAGTCAGATAAGTTTAGAGAGTGATATATGCTATTAAGAGAGTAAAGAGACAACATGCCGACTTTATAATAAAGATGTTCAGGGTAAACCTCTCCAAAGAGGCAACCTAAATGTCAAAACAGAGGCCAGCCAAGCAAAGACCTGGAGAAAGTATATCCCACGAAGGGGAGTAGTAAGCGAAAGCGCTCCAGGCCAGCTGGGTAAGTTTAAGGGACTCTGCATTAGTTAGCAAAGGCGCCCTTTAACATCCACATTTTTAAAATGTTTTCTTGAATTGTACTTTTTTTTTTTTGAAACAGAGTCTCGCTCTGTCACCCAGGCTGGAATGCAGTGGCGCAATCTCGGCTCACTGCAAGCTCCCCCTCCCGGGTTCACACCAGTCTCCTGCCTCAGCCTCCTGAGTATCTGGGACTACAGGTGACTGCCACGATGTCCGGCTAATTTTTTGTATTTTTAGTAGAGACGGGGTTTCACCGTGTTAGCCAGGATGGTCTCGATCTCATGACTTCGTGATCCACCCGCCTTGGCCTCCCAAAGTGCTAGGATTACAGGCATGAGCCACCACGCCTGGCCTGAATTGTACTTTTAATACTGCCTGTGCATGCTCTGCATTGAAAGTCAAGTGGGAACCTTACTAGCAATTCTCAGGCTCTGCTACATAAGGAGCAATTTCTCTCTGCTCCTAAATTTGCATATTTAACTTAGAAAAGGAAAGCCCTGATATTTACAGGACCCACTGGTCCTGGAATATGTTTAGTGAGCACCTCTTTTTATTTGAGCATGCCTTTGGTGGCATATCTCCACCTATGTTCCCTGCGGCTGATTTTCAAACTTCTATGTGGTCCCTGGTATGTTGTTAAAATGCAATTCTGGTTCAGGTGAGCTTGGCAGGGACTGGGATTCTGCATTTCTGACACACTCCCAGGGGATGCCTGTGCTGCTGGTCCTTAAACCACACATGGAGTAACAAGACCTTGGAAGACTTCGGATAAGTACTATCTCTATCTTCCAGTGATATTTAAAAGCCTGTAGAATTTTACTGCCTGTCAGAATGGGACTCTGGGCAATGGCACAGATGGTCTACTTCTTAATCTAGCTCTGGTTGTGATAATTAAGTTAAATAACATATGTGAAAAGACTTTACATATATTAAGTGCACAATTAATATTATTTTTATGTAGTGGAAAGTCAACTGCCTCAAATAAAAACTGAATTACTGATGATGGCACTATTAAAATTATGCCTTAGTGAAATAAGTTTTTAAATACACTGGACTTCTCATGTCTTTATGCACAAAATGGGATCAGTTAACATATGGCACACATTTTTTGTGTTCAGCATTGTGTTAAGCACTGAGAGAACACCAACAGTTATACAGAAGAGTCTCTGCCCTCAAGGATCTCCAATACAGTTGAAAGAGTGGAAAAAAATCATTAAAGAGAGAATATAATTAGCTGCTGATTAGTATGACAACACGTTATTACTATAGGAGATCAGAGGCAAGCAAGATCAGTGAGGTCTGGTGTTGACTTCCTGTTCTATATCCCACTATGAGCAAGCCTGATGAGGGTAAGGAGACCACTCTAAGCCACAGGCCACCTTGATGTCTCCATTCCCAGGCCAATTCACAAGGTACAAGAAGGACGAGCTTTCATTTTTTCCCAGTGTGGTGTTTCCTGCTTGCAGCAATGTCTGGGGAATAGATGAGACAATGTGAGACCATGTCGACATACAACTACATGCTGCATTCACCATATAGACCTGTCAAAGCACAATGGAAAAAGCAATAGGGCTGCAGTTCTTAAGAAGTTCTCAAATATACATGCTTGGGGTGTTGTGTGTGTGTGTGTGTGTATACATATATACATCACACAAACTTGGATATACTTTGAGATTCCTTATATCTTTGTCATTTGTACCCTTCCTGCCTCCAGCCAAGTTCCACTCAAAATTCATCTCGGGGCATGTCCAGTGTTTCATATACCAGGTTTTTATTTTTTTTAGTTTTTTAAAGAGGTTTGATAGCCAAGCCTACTGTATTTACATATCTAAAGTCATCTGATGATTATCCAAATGCTAATTGGTTTCCTTCCAAGTGCAGGTAAACTGTAATACAGTCAAAACTGTAAAACATCTGACATTTACTTTCCATTTATTTGTTGGTGTAAATTTGCATTTCTAATATTCTTTCACTTTCATGGGGTGTGTGTATGTGTGTGTGTGTGTGTGTCTGCACATTTCCTCTTCAGATTTTTAAAAATAAGTCTACCTATCTCTAAAATACAATTTGGGCATGAATGTAATTATATATTTTGTCAACAATGTTGCTGCTCATTATTTTACTTTCCAACACCTGGGATAGTAAATAAAGGCCCCATAAAAGAGACAGATTTTAGACCAAACCTTACAAAACAGACCAGACTTTCAGAGGGCCAAATCTGGGGACAGAGATGTGAGAAGCTTCCATGTAAGCAAAATAGGAGGAGTGCTCAGACAGAAAAGGACATTTAACTAAACCTGATAGTGCATGTTGAGATGAAATAAAGAATAAGATTTAACAGAACAAGCAAAGCCATATAGGGGAAGATCTTAATTGCTAAGCAACCATTGGACTTAAAGCAGGGAAAAAATATCCTGAGTGTCTGATTCAGAGAATGACATGAAATAAATAATGGGTATAACAAAAGAAACCTGAATTTTTAGAAACTTGAATGTATTGTGATTATATAGACATAAAGGAACTTGGACCCAGAGTAGAGTTGAAACTAACTAGAAGGACAATGAAGAGGATGAAAATGAATTGCTGTGCCTTCTTATCCATTTCATAGAGTGAGTATGAAAGAGCCACGTGGATGACATATGCCACTTGAGAATATCCAGCAATTTCATGGATATTTCTAGGATGCTTTATTTTCTACCATTCCAGAGTAGAATAAATCAAATTTATTTTCAAATTCAGAAAATGCCTACCATTGCTTAAGTCTTCAACAGACAACCCTTGAGTGTGCTCGTGCTTTTGGGACTGAAATGTCATAGATATCTCAAATTGTCTGATTCTTTGAAGCACTAGAAACAAAAACTTGACCACAATGTATTCTCAGCACCTTTTGACGATACATGCTTCCACATCTCATTCCTGGGAAGGTTCTACAACAATCTTGACTTTTTGTGTGCATGCACTATGTTTGAATATAAGAGATGTGTGGTTTCACAAAGTCTGCAGAAATGTGTTTCCACCTCACCATTTACTTGCCAGAGGCAAATGGTGAATATAATAGATTCTTGGACTAATGTAATTTGGAACAGCATCTGGAAAATCTAATATTCTTCCTATCCCTTTCTATCCATCACCTGGACTTAGTTATACTCTCTTCTACATGGCATCTAAGAGCTTTCAGAATCAGTGTTCTGCCTAATCTTCTAAATTGTAAACTCTTACCATTTCTTGCCTTAAAATTTTCATATAACAATAAAATATGCATGAGTGCATGTGTTCACCGTGTTAAATGACTGAGTGTATGTCTTCACCGTGATTACTAAAATCATTACCACTGTAAACCTCTTGTAATTCACCACATATTCTTACCACTCTCTCTTCTATACGTTCTATCCTGATCACTCATTTGCTTGGAATTTATTTTCCTGTTGCCTTCTCCAGTTCCTATTGAACAATTCATCATTTCTAAGATAAAAGATATTCCTAATTGTGCATCTCTCTAATCTTTCTCTAATTTCTAATGATCAATTAATCCTTTAGGATTCATCTTAGCCCTTACCTCTCCTGACTTCCACTGCTATTTTCCAGTCTGTAATTAGATGTTGCTGTCTTACATCTGTGCCTTCACGATTTATACACATCTCCATAAAAACATGTAGCCATAATGTATTGCAATTATCTTTTTGTGAGTCTCCTTCACTGTAGATGCCTTAAGGGAGAAGACTCTTTATATTTCCAGCAGTTAATAGAGTGGCTAGGAAAAAGGCAGTGCTCAATAAATATTTGCTGATTAAATGACTGAGTGTATGTGTTCACTGTGATTACTAAAATCATTACCACTGTAAATATGAATAGTAATTTCATCTAGCCTCTTGAGTCAAAATTTGGAACTCCAGTTTCATAGTGAAATTTCTTTACTTCTTACAACACCTTGAAATACAAAATGAAAACTTAGCAGAAGCTCCATCTTCAGGGATCTTGGAAACAACTATGTAGGATAGGTTGATGAAACAGGAAATCTTCCCAGGAAGTTTTTCAATAATCTATGAATAAAACATCAGTCTCCAAAAACCATCTCAGAAAAACTAGGAACTCTGGATAAATAGTTGAATACTGTTATGGCATACATTTCCAAAGATTCCAGAGAGGCAGAGTAGTATAGTGGCTAAAAGTACACACCCTTGTGATCAGAATGCCTTGATTATAATATCCATTCTAACTGTTATTAGCTTAATATAACTCATACCAAGTGACTTAGCTTTTCTCTGTCTCAGTTTTCTCCTCGCTAAAATGGGGGTAATAAAAGTTCCTAATCCCAGAACTATTATTGATTCGATGTGTTAATACCTATTCATACCATTTATTAATAGAATATTATCTGCCCAGCAGTAATCATTCAGGCCATTTTGGGGAAAGAGATAGTAGTAGTGCTAACAGCCTTTCCCTTCTTCATATGGAAAGAGTATTTAAAAACACAGCAACTTAGGAACCAGAATATGCCTGAGGATCCAGGTTCAAGAAAGAATGAAGGTAAATTCATTGACATTCAATTATTTTAAGATCCTTGAGACTACATTTTGACAGATTATTTAGGTTCACTGTGTCTTTAGTATCTTCTTATAGATAAGTGTCAAACAAGAGAGAAGCAAGCAGTGCACATAATAGGAATATATTTTAATGCATCTGCAGGCTATGAAATACAGCAAAAATATACAAATATAGTCCTCAATACGATGACTCATTTTCAAAGTTTGATGTCAGAAGAATATAAATTTTATGAACTGACAATCTCTCCTAGTAAACAAAACATAGTAATAAGTTATAAATGAGCTATCTGAAACAATCGTATTAGCAGAGGTGATAAACAAATGATAAATAACCAAACTTCTCCAAGACTTGCCTTTTTTTTTGTTTTGAGACAGGGTCTTGCTCTGTCACCCAGGCTGGAGTGCAATGGCTCAATCTCAGCTCACTGCAGTCTTGCCCTCCTGGGCTCAAGTAAAATCCTCCCACCTCAGCCTCACAAGTAGCTGGGTCCTCAGGCATGCGCCACTAGGCCTGGCTAATTTTTCTGTATTTTTTTTGTAGGGATGAGTTTCACCATGTTGGCCAGGTTGTCCTCAAACTCCCGAGCTCAAGCAAGCCCGTCCTACCCTCTGCACCCAATCTCTGCCGGCCTCCCAAAGTGTTGGGATTACAGGAATCAGGTATCAGCCACTGTGCCCCGGCCTAAGATTTGCCTCTTTATTGTTTGCTCCATTTCACCGAAAGCCTATTCTCCGCCTGGCTTTGGTGTGCTGAAAACTGTTTATAATCACCCAGGCATTTCCCAGATATGCCATTTCTCCTCCTCTCTACCTGAAATATAGACAGTTCAAGTCTGGGACCACACTAATTTTGCTAAATTCTTGTATCAAATGTTGATCTCTCTGAGGGCAAAGTTTCTAGTTCTGTTTTTCTTGTATTCCTAATGACTATAAAGGCTTTGTAAAGATGTTTAATTTATTTATACTTAAGCTTTCCCAATGAGAACTACATTTTACCCAACTTTTATAAATTTAAATTGAGTTTAGTTTCATGATGCTATTATAAAATATTTTCTAAAATTTTGCATATGTATAAAATATACGTATACGTTACAAGGCATACATTTTATATATAATATATGCATATATTGTATATATACAATATATATATTAACCTTTGTGTTATAAATTATAGTCTCTGTTCTTGAGGCACTTAAATAATTGGGGAAAGAGAATATAAGCCAAAAACATTTTAGATGTTTACATAAAATTTTTAATTGTATGGCAATCGCTTAGTGAGTCACTGATTCATCTGATAAAATTCAGAAAATGCTTACCATTGGCCAGATCTGAGAGTAAAAACATGACAAGCAGGATTCCTTTTTTCATGGAACTTGTGGCCTAATGAGGGAGAAAAATAATAAAATAAGAAATTACAATAAAACATGAAACATAGAACAATAGGGAAATTATCTGCTAACAGGACCCGTGGAAGGCTCAACTAACCAAGTCTGTAGGTCCAAGGGAAAATCCTGTTTCAGATAAGATTATGTTTGCTGCAAGTAACAGAGATCTAAAATAACAGTAATGTAAACAATGTAGAAATGCACTGCTGGCTCATGCAAACATCTGTAGGCAGGCAGTTGTGCAGCAAGGCTCTGAATCCACTGGGGAGCTGGTCTCTCTTACCCTGCTGCTACACCCTTCTTGGCATGCTATCCCCAAGGGCCAAGAAGACTGCTAAGGTTACAGCAAACATTTCCACATTCCAGACAATGGGAAGGATGAAGGAAATAGGTGTTGCTTTCTAGGAGTCACACAACACTCCCAGTTACCTCCCATTGGGCAGTAACAAGACCCTCACCCAGCTCCAAGAGAGGTTCAATTTTAACAGTTCAGTTTTGACCAGTTAAAAATAGGATTTCTATCACAAAATTATAGTGAAAGTAAATATGAATTGAATGATACAGAAAATGTATCAACATGGTAAAGAAATATGACATTCTCTCAGAAAACAATCTGCAAGAACACGTTGTCTTTTTAGCTTAAAACTTTAAATATTAAAATTCAACAAGATGAAAAACAACCCAATTTAAAAGTGAAAGATTGAGCAGACACATGTCCAAAGAAGATATATACATGACAAATAAGCATATTACAATATGCTCCACCTCATTTGTCATTAGAGAAATGAAAAGTAAAATAAGGAGTTATCACTGCACACCTACTAGAACTACTAGAATCGCTAAATTCTAAAAATATGACAACACCAATTGCTGGCAAGGATGTGAACCAACAGGAAGTTTCATTCATTGCTGTTGGGAATGCAAAATGACACAGCCACTCTGGAAGACAGTTTAGCAATTTCTTATAAAGTTACTTACAGTCTTACAGTATCATCCAGCAATCATGTTCCTAGATTGCCCAACTGATTTGAAAATTTGTGTGCATACAGAAATCTCTGTGTGAAAGTTTATAGCCACTTTATTCATAATTACCAAAAACAAGAAGCAATTAAATGTCCTTCAGTAGGATATACAAAGTACAATATATCCAGAAAATGAAATACTATTCAGGGACACAAAGGATTAAGCTATAAACCTATGCAAAGACAAAGATGAATCTTAAATGCTACATGAAAAAGCCAGTCTGGAAGAGCTACATATTATATGGCTTCATTTATAGGACATTCTTGAAAAGGTAAAACTGTAAAGACAAGAAACAGATGAGTGACTGCCAGGGCTTCCAGGTAGCAGGGTAGGGATGTTAATAAGTGAAGCACAGGGAAATTCTTAGGGCAGTGAAATTGTTCTATATGATACTGTAATGATGGATACAAGATACTGTGTATTTGTCAAAACCTATAAAAATATGCAGTACAAAGAATGAACCTTAATGCATTCAAATTTAAGATAATAATTTAGGAGGTTCGGAAATCCCAAGATGGGATGTAGAATGTGACATTGTAACTGTATTACAAATGTTTGCAACGACTTCACTGAAGAAGATGTGGCAAATCTTTCTTAGATCATGTTTAAGGCGTCTCTGAGACTAAAAGCAAAAGGAACTGTCTACTCTAGTTGATAGCATTTCTCAACAGGGTAATAGTAATGAACCAATACACATGTGCACTGAAACTGAACAGTTTAGCAAATAATAGCAGTTCATGCAAGCCAGGCTCCTCATTGTTAGAGTGGGAGGTCACAGATAAACAAGGGAGGAGGACAGAATGAAGCATGAGGTAGTGAGTTAGAATTGGAAACTTTAGTGTGAACTCATGTTTAGCTAAATATAGATACAGATGGTTACCTATGGAAATACTGATAGATATGTGTATATGTACACACACATATATTTCCTTGCTTTCTCAGCTGATAAGGCCTAAAAGTAATGAAACCTGTTATCAGTGAGCATAGCTAACACTCAATTCTTGGTTTCTAATAAATAAAACTAACAGCTGATCCTAGGACTAAGACAAAAAATATATAAGAGCCTGGAGTACATTTTGGTGCCAAAATAAAGAATTCAGGAAGGGCTCAAAAACAGCAGCAACAGCAACAGCATAAAAAAACCATAAAGCAAACAATGGAAATATGGCAAATGTCTGTTGGAACCAACTGAAAGAAATCTCAACAATGAATGCTAAAAAGATAAAAAGAAACTAAATAAAGTAGCACTGGATTATAACAGAAGTATTCTATATATATTATATTGCATATAATATATAACATGATATTGTATATATATTGCATATTATATATAGTATATATATTATATATGTGTGTATACATATACTTATATATATAAGTCCATACTGACATGAATACATGAATAAATAAATAAATGGAAGACAAATGCCCCATGTAGAAGAATTCCAAACAATTTATGTAGATACTCAAGGGGGTAGAGCTTAATATTTCATTCCTAAACTGTTGCTGTGCATATTGATTTCCTTCCAAAGGATATTTTCTGGGAAAAAGAGAAAAAAATGAGTGACTTTACAGTAAATAAAATTGACAAGTGATCACAGCAAGGCAATCAAGGTTGCCCTTAACAGCAATAAGTTGTGTTAATAGTATGTACCCTGAAAGGTGTGATGAGAATGACATTCATGTCTGTGTTCTTCCTCCCAAAAATCCAAAACCATCACCTAGTCTAATCATAAGAAAAGCACCAAATTCCAACTGAGGGATATTTTACAGAACACCTGACCAATATTCCTCAAAACTGCCCTCGTCGTCAAAAACAAGGAAAAGCTAGAAAAATCACAGCCAATAGTTTACTAAGGAAACGTGATGACTAGGAGTAATGTAGTATTTTGCATGGGTTCCTGAAAAAGAAAAGGACATTAGGTGAAAACCAAGAAAATTTCGGTAAGTATGGACTTGATATAATAAAAATGTATAAATACAGGTTTACAATTTGACAAATGTGCCATTCTAAAGTGAGATATTAATAACAGAGAAAACTGGATATGGAGTATATGAGAACTCTCTGCACAATTTTTGTAATTTTTATGTAAATTTAAAATGATTTTAAAATAAATTTTATTTAAAAAAGATAACTGAACTGTATTAAGCTGTCTAAACCTAAAAATTATTTAAATAGTTAAACCACTAAAAGTGGAATAATTTTGAGTCTTCTATGTATCCTTGATTCCCATTTAAAGCTTCAAAAATGTCTGTGAGGGAAAACAGTTATTGTTTTATTAAATTCTATT
Source organism: Macaca mulatta (assembly GCF_049350105.2). Lineage (NCBI taxonomy): Eukaryota > Metazoa > Chordata > Mammalia > Primates > Cercopithecidae > Macaca > Macaca mulatta. The sequence continues at coordinate 159,352,263 of NC_133409.1, read as the reverse complement.
CAAGAAACGATTACATTAATACGTCGAGTTAACAACGGCAGCAGTGATATGACACTGAAGACATTTAGAAAAATTTGGCCAAATAACCCGAAGGTTTAGGATTAGCTTCATGAATGGTTATGTGTGAAGCTAACCACACGGTGTGTAATGGTTTCTATTATCACTGGTTGAGGTGTGATTATTCCTATAATCATAACGTGATTTCTTTTTACAACTCATAATGGAAACATGTTTTTATAATTGAACTTTTTTGTATGTGAGAATCATGTACAGCAGAGGAACTGAACATTTCAAGAATATAATGAAGCTCAGTTTAAGGTTTTACAAGGGACCATACATTCGAAATATTGAAAAGGAAGCATGCTAACTGGGAAAAATGAATTGCCAACTGGTTTTCTCTCCTGCTGGCCTCACAGGAGATACCGTAATCTGAGAAAATCCAGTTGTACCCTTGCCAAAGAGTTTCGTGTGTCAGAGAAAAGATGCTCTGCAGGACTCTGTTTCAATAAAACAGCTCAAAATATACTTTGCCTATAATCACGCCTGTGTACATGTAATATAAGGGAAAAAATGGAAAAATGAAAGCATACATTCAGAACACTTTCATCTCAGGATATTTTTCTATATTAGAATCCCAGAATAAAGCACTCCCATATAAGAATGTGAAATCAGAATGTTAGTATGTTCTAACAAAATTTATACCTGCCATTAATTCTGTGGCAAATATCCAAACTTTCACAATAATCCAAATGTAAGTCCATTTTTTTCACTTTTAAAAAATTTGTATTGATACTTATTAGATGTACCTATTTTGGGGCCACATGCTAATTGGATACTCTCATATGATTAAATCACCTTAAACATTTGTCTTTTCTTTATGCCAGGGACATCTGAGTTATTCTCTTCTAGCTATTTTGAAATGAACAGTTGATTACTGTTAACGATAGTCAATCTACTGTAAGAGTCTTATTATTAAAACTTTCTATCCGCTTTGGTGGTATTGATTGAAAAACTCAAAATTCTTTTTTTTTTTAATGACAGGGTGTGGCTCTGTCACCCAGGCTGGAGTGCAGTGGTGCAATCTCTGCTCACAGCAACCTCCGCCTTCCTGGCACTAGTGATCCTCCTGTCTCAGCCTCTCAAGTAGCTGGGACCACAGGAACATGCCACCATGCCTGGTTGATTTTTTGTATTTTTTGGTAGAGACGGGGTTTTGCCATGTGGCCCAGGCTCATCTCGAACTCCTGGGCTCAAGCAATCACCTACCTAGGCCTCCCAAGGTGCTGGGATTACAGGTGTGAGCCACCGTGCCTGGCCTCTAAATTCTTTAAAGCAATATACATATTTAAATTTTTGTAAAATTCCATTTGAATTCAGCGAGGAGCTGACTTAGTTGTATGATGGAAAGTCGTGGATGCATATGAGTCATCTAGGTGAGGTATTAGGTGAAAAGGTGGGACCAGAGGCTATTCTAGAGGCAAAACCCACGGCTAGAAGAAAGCCAAGGAAAGACAATTAGGAACATCCAACTTCGGGCCAGGCGCGGTGGCTCACGCCTGTAATCCCAGCATTTTGGGAGGCTGAGGTGGGCAGATCACGATGTCAAGAGATGGAGACCACAGTGAAACCCCATCTCTACTAAAAATACAAACATTAGCCGGGCATGGTGGCGGGCGCCTGTAGTCCCAGCTACTAGGGAGGCTGAGGCAGGACAATGGCCTGAACCCTGGAGGTGGAGCTGCAGTGAGCCGAGATCACGCCACTGCACTCCAGCCTGGGTGATAGAGTGAGACTTCGTCTCAAAAAAATAAATAAATAAATAAATAAATAAATAAATAAATAAATAAGAAATCCAACTTCAAGTGAAAAAAAAACCAAAACCAAAACTGTAAAAACATAACAAGCAACAACTTTGAGAGTGAAAGGAAGATCCAAAATTTAAAGCTCAGTTCCATTATATTCTGAATATGGTTAACCCTTTGACGTTGTTTGCTCATCTATAAACAAGGGAAATTAATTCTTACCTCATCGGGTCGGAGAGAATACTAACGTAATATATGAAAGTGCTTAACTCAGTGTATTATACAAAATGAACACTAAATAACTGTTAGTTTCTGTCCTCATGAACACTTATTTTCTATAAAAGGAAAGTGCATCGTGGAAACCAATACAGAATTCCAAAACAAAGAGTCATTGACTAATAGTGAAACTCAGGAAACAGCATTGATCCTTCGATAAAGGGACTGGTGCATTTTGTCCAGGGCCAACTTTACTCACGGCCAACAAATTTTGACTAGATCCCAATTTTGCCCATGGCTACATCTGACCTCACTGAATGAGAGTCATATTTAATGAGGGAGGGATGATTATAAATAGGGAGAGGACATTATACCTTAAATTCAGAAATTCTTCAGAGGAGAATGTTGCTTACCAGTTACCTCTGGTTATACTGTTGGTCTCATTTGAAAATATTCATCTAAAACTAAAACTCAGTAGATAAAATTTAGAAAATCCAATATATTAAAAGGATCAAACTAAAGGAACTGGAAAAGAAATTAAGTAATACAATATGTGTAAAGAATGTAAAAATTCAGCTGCTCTTGGATTTATTAAATTTCTGTTTTCCTTTTGAAATACGTCTGGGAACAGGCAAAACCCAAAAGGTGTTCTACTAAGCACTTTTTCCATTCATGTAGAAATGTCCCAGAGGAAATTTAATCTCCATACTTCTGATACTTTCACACTTAACATCAAATAATTATTTTGTAAGGGTTATCTGATATATTAATAGGATCTGCAGCTTTTTTCCAAGGCTTTCAATTTGTTTTTCTTGGGGGAAAAAAATGTAGTCACATATAACCAAGGGGAAACTAATTTATATACCACTAAGTTCAAATTCAGTTCAAAATTCTGATGCCAAATTATTTTTTAAAAAGCCTTTCCTGGTTAAAAAATAGTAACACTTCCTCCATTGTAACATTACAGCCCCAAACCCCCAATTTCACAGATCATACACATAAAATTTTCTATATTACTATACTAATGTCATATATATATAATTTCATAAAGGAGCAGCCCTTGAAAATTAAAACTTTCTGATGTATTGCTGTCATTAATTGAAGATGCATGAATGACTTTGTCACAATTTTGTGAGAGGATTCTAAGGGTGAATTGAAGAAAATTGGAGCTCTATTAGTCCTAGCTATTTAAAAAACCTAAACATTGAAGCTGTCTCCAACAAGTGCAAAGATAATTGCTCTTCATTTGAAAAAATATTATGGCCTTGGGCTTCTCTAATCTTTAACCAGGAAATATTCAGACACCATCACCTGCTGCCTAAACAACAACAACAACAACAACAAAACCTACTATTTGGTCTCCCCCACAATTTATTTTCTCTCCAATCTACTGCTCGTGAAGAAACCAGTTCTCTTACCTACTTCCAACTCACAGTTTATTATTCATAGAACAGCCAGCATTGTTTCTTTAACATTAAAACCCTATTTTATCTCTGATCCACTTGAGTATAATCAGTGACTATTTTCCAAGAAAAACAAAACCAAATGCTGAATTTCTTAATGTACCCTGTCCCTCAATTACACATCTTGAGCCTGCTGGCCCCCTTTGGGATTGCCCCTGAGGAAAGCTACTTCCAGAATCAACACGTTTGCACACACTTTCCCCCATGTGTGGACTGTGCCAACCCTCCCTGTTGGCCCAGTCCAACTCTCCTCACTATTGGAATTTGCTTATCAGTCCCTGCTTCAGAGAAGCCTTCCCTTGCCTCATGCATACTGTTTTCACCCATTGAACATCTTTTCATAGATTTTTTAAAAGTTTAAAATCAAATGTGAATTTTTAGAATATTTTGATAATTGAATTGGACATAGCTCTGAGGATCCATTTTGGTTCACTGCAGAAAATTTAGTCTAGTACCATCTAGATAAATTAAGTCATCTCCAAACTTTGTTTAGTAATATCCACAAAAAGTCATTTCCCCATATCTTTAAATAAATTCCCAGTTCTACTACCCTTCATTCTTCTTTTCCTGTGTGATACTTATCTTAAATCAGGTACTGATGGTAGAGGATGTCTGCTTCACCTTCTTGATGGAATAATTCATTTTACTGGCTCCTTCTTCAGCAATTACTAGTTCCCTTGTACCTGCCACTGTTAACCATAATTTCACGCAGACTATTCTGAACTCCCTCTTGCTCTCTATGGCTAAACATCTGGGGATGTCTTTCATCTTGACAAGATATGCCTCCTAAAAATGTAACAAATTATAAATATTGCCAATATTATTGGATTGCATTTGTGCACATATGTGTCTGTGTGTGTGTAACGGGGTATCTTAGTCTGTCAAATAACACCATGCAGTAATTTCCACCATATTGCCACAGAGAGAAGGTAAATCTTCCTTGAAGATTCCATCTTTCTTGGCCTTCATCCAGGGTACAAAGATTGTTTTACCTCTTAGATACCCACTAATTTACATGTAATATCACCTTTACTTCTGAAACCTGGGGCTGATCCCAAAGACAATTTGGATATACAGATGTATGGCAAGCATCCAACTGCATTTAACTATTGATTATCTCTTCTTATCATTGGTTGTTATCCTAAATTTTGTTTAATGTCTGTTTCCTTCAGTAGACTATAAGCTTTATTACTACATTCTCAGTATTTGACACAGATTTTGGACTATGGTAAAAACTTCATTATTGTTGAATGAATATCTTTAATATAAACATTACAGAATTCTTGATGTATATGTCATTATAATAATATTTAAGACTTTAAGAAAGAAAAAAAATCACTGTAAATATCCATTACCTGACAAGTTAATATTAATCTTGACCAGTTCTTTACTTCTCATAGTGGCATTTTAAATTAAGATTCTTGTCACAGTCTACTGGTTGGTAAAATATATTTTATTGTCCTTTGATTTTAGGCTTTAACATATGAATTGCTTTGCCCAATTCAGTCCTAAAATAATGATGCAAGTAGACACCTAAAATGCATTTGGTTTCTAGACACTTAAAATGCATTTGGTTTCTAGAGTCCAGTAACGGAGACAATCTCCTATTGGACTATCTCACAGATTACTTTAAATATTAAAGAAAACATTTTTAGAAAGCCTCAAAGATGTCTGAGGGCATCCAAAAGTAGAAAAAAAATATTGAATGAAGTCTACCCTTGAAAGAAAGTAAGGGGATTAAGTGCATCTTTTCTTTTTATGGCCTTTTTATTTCCTGTGGGTAGGACCCAGTTAAACTTCATAGGGCAACTAAATTTCAGATAGAAAATCTTTAGTCTTACAGCCTTAAACAATCAGAAGGCAGATTTCAGGGCAAACAGAGTAGGTGAAAAGTAAAGGTGTAATTTCAGTAAATGAAACAGCCCCAAAGGTAAAGCCCTAATTCTTCAAATAAACTCTGCCAAATTTTCTTGCTGATTCCTGAACTATGCATGCAGGGGAAGACTACAAGCAGCCAAAAGTATGGATAAAGATTTGAAAAGGCCAAGCGCGGTGGCTCATGCCTGTAATTCCAGCACTTTGGGAGGCCGAGGCAGACAGATAATCTGAGGTGAGGAGTTCAAGATCAGCCTGGCCAACGTGATGAAACCCCATCTCTAATACAAATACAAAAATTAGCAGGGCATGGTGGTGTGCACCTATCATCCCTGCTACTCGGGAGGCTGAGGCAGGAGAACCACTTGAACCCGGGAGGTGTAGGTTGCAGTGAGCCGAGAATGCACCACTGAATTCCAGTCTGGGCAAAGCAGCAAGACTCCATCTCAAAAAAAAAAAAAAAAAAAGTTGAAGAGAGATTTTAGCTTATGCCTACATCAGAAAAGACAGTGTTTGAAGCCTGTGTCCAGCTGATAACACCGTAACGAATTCAGAGTTTCTACATAAACCCAGGGTATAATCCAAAATCACTAGCCCTATGAAGATACAGAAAAATGTGACCCCCTAGTCAAAAGATACAGCAATCGGTAGAACTGATCCAGAGATGACACAGATAAAATAATTTTAAAAGAGATTTTTAAGAAGCTATTTCAAGTAGATCCAAAAATGTAAATGAAAATGTTTGTAAAAAGTACACAAATACAAAACCTCAGAAGAGAAACTTAACAGAATATAGATGTTAGAAGAAAAAATTTAAAGACAGAACAATGGAAAAATCCAGTCTGAAGAACAATCACAACAATAACAAAAAACATCTGTATACAACGTAGAGGCCTTAAAAAACTATCAAAAATATTAAAAGATTTCATAAGCTATTGGAGCAGAAAATGGGGCAGAAAAATATATAAGGAAATAATGGCTAAAATCTCCCACATGCATGAAATAGAGGGCATAAAACAGACTGGAACCTGTGTCAGTCTCACTGCCTCTAACCTTAATTACACGAATGTCCTTTTTAGAGAATCTGGTCCCTTCTTCACAGAGCTCAATGTACACCTTTCCCTGGAGTTAGAGAAGCCGCAGAGGATCCAGTGAGAGGTGGAATCATTGTAGGCTCAGCTGCTGCCCCATGCCAATAAAATGATCCAGCAAATAAACCACGACAAGCATGAGCTACAAAAGTACGTGGCAACACTACCTCAACATTCCTAGACTTAGCAATATATGACTGCTGATTGACTTCTGTTCTCTAGATTTTGCACAAAACTGTTTTGCTAACCACTACTAACTGGAAACATAGTGGAAAGAGAAGTCTGAGAAGTGTAGCTCAGAGTAGCTAAGTTGAGACATTCCAAAGCCACCACCGTTGACTTCTTGTCAACTTAGCACCCACACACATACCTCTAAACTTCACTTAATTTCAAAACACAGTCACATTTTTGCCTGGCATCATGCAATTATGCTGACCACCAGTTTGGGAAGACAAAGAGGGCAGATCACTCGAGCCCAGAAGGTCAAGACCTGCCTGGGCAACATGGTGAAATTCTGTCTCTACAAAAAAAAAAAATATGGAAAGTTAGCCAGGTATGATGGTGCATACCTGTAGTCCCAGCTACTCGGGAGGTTGAGGTGGGAGGATCTCTTTAGCCCCAGAGGTCAAGGCTACAGTGAGTCATGATTGTGCTACTGCACTTCAACACGGGAAACAAGAGTGAGACTCTGCCTCAAGAAATAAATAAATAAATAATGCTAACACTTTTCCCAAAAGAAAAGATGAGGTCCCTTTTTGTCTTAAATGAACATCAGTTAATTCTTCTGGTTCATTCACACTCTTGAGATCCTATAACTAAAATCATGAGATTAAAAAAAAGTTAGATGGTAAGAATATGGGAGAGAGGAAGATAATAAAAGCATTTGGTAAATATATGTAATCAAGTTTTTATATTTGTTACTACTAGAGCCATCATTTCTGCACATGACCATGTAGGTGGTACTTACAAAGATTTTTCCAGTGTGCTCATGCCATATGCCCTTTTCCCTTAGGAAGCACTCTAGCTAGTGGTGGTACCTTGCCTGATGCAATGACACCAATATTCATTCATGAATGATCTGCATCTTTAGCAGTCCCGATTGAATTGGGTCACTGTGCTTTTCCATTGACATTAATCACAGGATGTGGGAGTACTAAGCATCCCATGGAATATTTCAGACATACTCCTCTTTATCCCCTGTACTGAATAGTATCTTCCGAAAATTCATGTCCACTAGGAATCTGGGAATGTGACTTTATTTATAGATAGGTTATTTGCAGAAGGAATCCAGTTAAGATGAGGTCATACTAGATTAGGATGGGCCCTATATCCAATATAATTGTTGCCTTCATAAGAAGGAAATATAGACACAGAGACACAATGGAGAAGGCCATTTGATAATGGAGTCAGAGATTAAAATGATGTGACTACAAACCAAGGAATGACAAGCATTGCCAGCAAACAAAAGCTAGGAAAAGACAAAGATGGATCCTCTTCTGAGACCTCAAAGACTGAGTACACTGTTTGAAGTTCTTCCCACTGGGAGGTTATCCCTTCACCAGTGTCCCTCCAGATTGTTCTAATGTGAAAATATAGTGTTGTAGCTGCCCACTTTCAAGTAACGCCTGCTTATCACGCAGAACCATCTGAAAACAATGCTGATGATGCTGGAGCCTTCTTATTCTCACTCAGTTGCTCACAGGATGCTCCCCATGAGAACACAGGTTTGAACTGGGAGAAAGAAGATAATGAAGCAAGAGTAGGTGTCACCAGAATCTGGGCCACTTCTTCCTTCAACTTACTTATGCCTTCCTGCCCCTTTTCTGGCCTCCCCAGTTTGAACTTGATCTCACATATACCATTTCTATTTGTTGATGGAGTGCTGCATGCATACTGTTTTGTCTTGGTGGACCAGATGACATCCAGTTTTTAATGCACAACTGAGGTGCCTGGTAACTTGGTAATCCATAATTAAATATCAAGTCTCTGCCAAAGCAATGTTGTAAACCAGAAATTAGTTCTCAAAAGGAAATTAGTTATCCTCCAAGCATGCATGAGTTTCTTTCAAAATCCTCATTCTCCATCTGTGAAATGAGTCTGAGTTACATGCCCAAAGGAAGAATACATTTACCTCCAAAAACCAAAGAGTTCCAGTAAGAATTGTATCTCTTTCTAGATCATAGGAAAGGCTGGATGCAGCAACTTATTCTTCACGTTGGAAGGAATATCATGGCATACCTAAAACCACTGGGCCTTTCAGAAATTTCACCAAGATGGTAGGCACCAGACTTTTTGTTTGATTTATTTCCCATCCTCTGGCAATGCAAGTATCTAGAATAACTGGCACTTACTGCTTATTGTGTCCTATAAGAAAATAACAACAACATAATATAATGGCCCAACCTATATCTTATGGCATAGAAAAGTAACAATTGTCCCAAGTAGTAGATACGGCACAGAACTGAAGAGTTAAGATAGCCCTGGAACCCTCCTCACTTCCTATAGTCTTTACTAACAAATATAGACAGAAAAGCATTCATTGGCTCAACAGCTCCATACCAGATGCAGAAGGATGTGGGATATGTTGCTTTGATTCAGTAATGAAACCACATCTGGAACAGCAGCTGTAATTGCCGTTACTACCTGAGTAAGTATAAAACAAGCCCCTCTTGTTCTCTAAGATCAGCCTGTCTTCTGCACAGGCCAAGTGCGTGAGTTGATGGGGACGTGGCTGGGATCGCCACTACTGTTTCCTGATGCTGACATAATCTCTGCAATCTGCAATTCCTCCAGAAATGTGGTTTTATTTTAGTTTTACTCTTTTCAAAAGTCGAGGCAGTTCTAGTTGTTTCCATGTGGCCTTTTCTACCACAATTGGAATTCTTTTTTATTCCATGTATCATGGAATGAATGTGGGGAACCTACCAGTGGCTGAGTATGACTATTCCAATTACACATTCTAGAACTGCAGACAAAAATAAAATCACAACGTGGATTGGGGAACCCACTGGACCTGCTTTTTGAAATGGACCCAAGTCAAAACTCCAATGGTCACTGGACCTCTGTAAGCTACTACTGTAACTAACATATCACAGTAATGTTTAGTAATGGCTGAAAAATTAAGATTGTTTCCCCTTCACCCTGACAAGTAACAATAGGTCCTTTTGTGAAAGGCTAGGAGGAAGATAAACAGTAAATATTTTTGGCAATTAGTAAGGTCTTTCCTCAGTGGAACCCAGCCTCTCCTTAACTCAAGGAGCTCTGGGGTGTGAACTGGCTCAAACAATTACAACTAATAAATGAATTTCTTAAAGTTTCAAGACTTAACACAAAAAGCAATTGTATTAAAATATATTACGCACAAAAAATGTTTAAAAAAATGAGTCTCAATTCCTTAAGATCCGCTCATATGCATATTCCCCAGGTTTTGTTGATATAAATGGGGAAAACCATGTAATTCTTTTGGTGTGTATACTACTACTTACACTGTTTTATCTCACCCTCTAGTCCATGTTGGACTTGAGTCTACATGTAGGCCTCTAAGCAAGAAGAGGAAAGGAAGGTAGGTACTGAGAAGAATCAGCAGTATCTCACACAAGGCAACTACCAACGGGGGAGGTTATCCTTGTAGACAAGAATTCATTAATTTTCTCAGGCAAGAATGGAAGGTTTCTTCCAGTAACAACAACAAAATGGTTGTTACTTAATGCTCCAACTCTCCCAAAAGAGACACTGAGAAGTTGGGAATTCAATTTGTGTGATATAAACCCATTTGTAGAAACAGACTTTGGATTTGATTTTCAAAATCTTTAGCTCTGCAGCTGTAGAGGCTAAGGTTTGGTTTGGTTTTAAGGGCAGTCACAGAAGCTGTCACCTCTCTTACAGTAGACATTGATCTGGGAGCTAAAAACACTGCAACAAGTTCATCACTTTCCCTAAATTTTCCAGCATATTTAGAACAACCAACTTAGCCTATCAAACTCCATTTTCACATACAAAAATGTTCTGTAACAGCAAATACATGATGACGCAGATACTTGTTTTCAACAGGTTTTTTATTATGTCTACAAGCAATAATAATTTCCATAAATTAATTGCCACTGAATTCCTAGGGCCAGCAGATCCCCTTTGTTACTGGAAATAGAGTCAACAATGTCTAAACTTCATCTGATCAGAGGACCAATTTCAAGCAATCTAGAAATAGCTCATAGAATTATGCTTAAGATTCTTCCCCCCAAGCCAATTCTTACTGACAAATTCTTTGTCAGTCAGAGTACAAGTAAAGAGGCAGAACTCTTAACACAATTTGGCCATAAGCAATTATGGGAGCTGGTTGACCAGTCTGTGTAACACTTTTGTCTTCTAGCTGAAGTCCATGAGGCAGATGACCAGGAAGGGAAGATGAATATAAAGCGGAGGAGAACAAGGGTAAGCCGGAACCCACAAGTAACAGAATCTAGGTTATTTACTGCTGCATAAAACTACCCACAATCTAATGGCTTAAAACTAAAAGGACAATAACTATGTATTATCTCACACAGACTTTATGTGTCAGAAATTCAGGAGCAGCTCAGCTGGTCTTAGAAAGTTTCAGTCAGGTGTGAACTTCAGTTTCTGTCATCTACAGGCCTGACAGGGCTGGAGTAACTATTTCCAAGACAGCTCACTCAATATGGCTCAATTAAAGGCAGGTGATTAGGAGGAGAACTAGTTTTCTCACCACACATTCTTCTTCATAGGGCTACTTGAGTGTCCTTACAATATTTCACCTGGCTTTACCTAGGGTGAGGGATCCAAGAGAGAGAGCAAGCACTGAGAAAGTCACAAGGCTTTTTATAACTTTAACACTGAACAATGTTTGCATCCCTCGCCAATATTTATAGGTTGAAATCCTAACTCCCAATGTTATGGCATAAGGAGATGGGGCCTTAGGGTGAAAATTGGGTCTCAGGAGCATAGCCTCCAAGTATAGGACTACTGCTCTTATCAAAGGAGACTCCAGACTTTTTAATCATCACTATTCTAACTGCCATGAGATAGTATCTCATTGTGGTTTTGATGTGCATTTTTTTTTATTATACTTTAAGTTCTAGGGTACATGTGCATAACGTGGTTTGTTACATATGTATACTTGTGCCATGTTGCTGTGCTGCACCCATCAACTCGTCAGCACCCATCAACTCATCATTTACATCAGGTATAACTCCCAATGCAATCCCTCCCCCCTCCCCGTGATAGGCCCCAGTGTGTGATGTTCCCCTTTCTGTGTCCAAGTGTTCTCATTGTTCAATTCCCACCTATGAGTGAGAACATGTGGTGTTTGGTTTTCTGTTCTTGCAATAGTTTGCTGAGAATGATGGTTTCCAGCTGCATCTATGTCCCTACAAAGGACACAAACTCATCCTTTTTTATGGCTGCATAGTATTCCATGGTGTATATGTGCCACATTTTCTTAATCCAGTCTGTCACTGATGGACATTTGGGTTGATTCCAAGTCTTTGCTATTGTGAATAGTGCTGCAATAAACATATGTGTGCATGTGTCTTTATAGCAGCATGATTTATAATCCTTTGGGTATATACCCAGTAATGGGATGGCTGGGTCATATGGTACATCTAGTTCTAGATCCTTGAGGAATCGCCATACTGTTTTCCATAATGGTTGAACTAGTTTACAATCCCAACAGTGTAAAAGTGTTCCTATTTCTCCACATCCTCTCCAGCACCTGTTGTTTCCTGACTTTTTAATGATCGCCATTCTAACTGGTGTGAGATGGTATCTCATTGTGGTTTTGATTTGCATATCTCTGATGGCCAGTGATGATGAGCATTTTTTCATGTGTCTGTTGGTTGTATGAATGTCCTCTTTTGAGAAATGTCTATTCATATCCTTTGCCCACTTTTTGATGGGGTTGTTTGTTTTTTTCTTGTAAATTTGTTTGAGTTCTTTGTAGGTTCTGGATATTAGCCCTTTGTCTGAATGACTAGTAATGATGAGCTTTTTTCATGTTTGTTGGTTATATACATGACTTCTTTTAAGAAATGTCTGTTCATATCCTTTACCCACTTTTTGATAGTTTTTTTTCTTGTAAATTTGTTTGAATTCCTTGTGGATTCTGGATATTAGACCTTTGTCAGATAGGTAAATTGCAAAATTTTTCTCCCATTCTGTTGGTTGCCTATTCACTCTGATGATAGTTTCTTTTGCTGTGCAGAAGCTCTGTAGTTTTATTAGATCCCAGATTCTAATGAGGCTGTGGAGAAATAGGAACACTTTTACACGTTGGTGGGACTGTAAATTAGTTCAACCACTGTGGAAGACAATGTGGCAATTCCTCAAGGATCCAGAGCCAGAAATACCATTTGACCCAGCCCTCCCATTACTGGGCATATACCCAAAGGATTATAAATCATTCTACTACAAAGACACATGCATATGTATGTTTACTGCAGCACTATTCACAACAGCAAAGACTTGGAACCAACACAAATGGCCATCAATGATAGACTGGATAAAGAAAATGTGGCACACATACCCATGGAATACTATGTGGCCATAACAAAGAATGAATTCATGTCCTTTGCAGGAACATGGATGAAGCTGGAAACCATCAGCCTCTGCAAACAAACACAGGAACAGAAAACCAAACACCACATGTTCTCACTCATAAGCAGGAGCTGAACAATGAGAACACATGGACACGGGGAGGGGAACTTCACACACTAGGGCCTATTTGGGGTTGGGGGGGCATGCTAGGGGAGGGAGAGTATTAGGACAAATACCTAATGCATGTGGGGCTTAAAGCCTAGATCATGGGCTGATAGGTGCAGCAAATCACCATAGCATATGTATACCCAGGTAACAAACCTGCACGTTCTGCACATGTATCCCAGAATTTAAAGTAACATTTTTAAAAATTAAATAAAGAAATAAATAAAAAAAGGAGATCCCAAAGAACTGTCTTGCTCTTTCCGCCATGTGAGGATACAAGGCACAGCGGGCAGTCTGCAATGTGGAAGAGAGGCTGCACCGGAAGTAGAGCATGCTGGCACCCTGATCTTCAATGTTCAGCCTCCAGACTGTGAGAAATAAATTGCTGTTGCTTGTAAGCTACCCAGGCTATGGGATTCTGTTATAGCAACCTGAACTGACTATAACACTGTGCACCATCACTTCTTTCCTTATTTGTTAAAAGCAGGGATCTAAGTCCTGCCTGCACTTGAGTAGAATTAGGCTCTTGCCTTTGAAGAAAAGTGTGTCAAAGAATTTGTGGAAATATTTTAAACCATAACATAAAAATACCAGGTTTCTACTCTTGTGTATTTATTCAAAAGAAAGCAAGCTTAAGTTCACAAAAAAGATATACATGAGAATGAACATAACAGTTTTGTTTTAAAAACAGTAAAGAGCTTAGGCATCCACCAACAGAGAATGGGTAAACACACTGGTATATTCATACAATTTAATATTACACAGAAACAAAAAGAAACTATTGATTGTACAAATATACAAGAATGCTTAAAAAAATGATGCTCAATAAAACAAACCTAACACATTTGATTTCCTATGTCTGAACCCATACATATGAAGTTCTAAAACAGCTAAATTGTACTATATAAACAAAATCAGAACAGTGGTTGCCTCTAGACTCGAGAGACAAGAACATACTGTGAAGTATCATGGGGGAATTTTCTGTGGGCATCAGGGACACTCTGTAACTTGACAGGAAAATGTTACACTAACACTAGCATCTACATTTATTAAAACTCATAGAATAGTATGCTTAATATTTGTGCTTGTCACTGTATATAAATTGTACCCAAAATGTAAGCAAATATGAAACAGTTGATAATGATATGCATTTTCACAAGTTACGTGTGAAATATACTGCTATCTGGAACTTACTTTGACATATAGAAAAATAAGATGAACTAATGGATGTATAGAGAGAAGAGGGTTGGATGGATATACAAGTAATAAAGCAGGTCTAGCAAAATATTAATAGTGGAATCAATAATTGTAGTACCTATATGGGTGCTCATTGTCCAGTTGCTTCCTCTTTTCCATATGTTTAAACATGTTTACAATAACATGCTGGGGTAATGTGCTTGAATAATTTGGTTTGACCTCTTATGATTCTGCCACCACTATGAGGAGAACATGCCCAGGTTCACCTGCTGGTCTAAGGAACAGGAGGGACATCAGGAACAAACCTGATCCCAAACAGTAGAGTGGAGGCCAGCCTGGCCAATCCTTGATAGACTGGCCAATCCCCATATGCATTGCAGCTGGGGGACTGGGAATAAATGATTATCGTTTTTAGTCTTTGAATTTCAGGATGATTTGTTACGTAGCATTATGGCAAGAACTGAATCACTAAGGTAATTATTTTCCCAAATTATCACTCTGTAGAGATATATAAAAGAAATGTTTATATTTTAAAAAATGCTTCACTATGTGTCACGCAGAAGAAATGAAAATTATAATCCATGCCTTATAGAGAGCCTTCACTATTGAAAACATACAAAAAGTGCACGGGCAAATAAGTAGCAGGTACGAAGATAATGACATAAACACATTAAATATATTCCTAGGTGATAGGATGGTCAAGGCAGTTGCTTTACAAATTGGACAATCAGAGGAAGCCAGCATCTGATAAGATTTGATTGAATTTAAAAGCAACATATAATCCGTTTTGCAATGGTTTAGGTAAAAGTGAAAGGATGACCTCCCAAGGTCCCTTCATTATAATTTTATAATTCTTTGGCTACAGCGTTGCTTAACCCAGAGACTGGCTGCCTAAGGGAACATAGTATTAAATTATATTCAACCATAGGAGCTGCAATGGCCAAGATGAGTCCAAAGTGTTGGGAAGAATCTCTGAGGAGGTTCAGAGAGAAGTAGAAGGAAAAAAAAAAAAAAAAAGCTCATTTTGATTCAGGTCTGGCAACTTATCCAATTAAATTTAATTAGCCCTTCAAATTAATTTTGAACAAATTTCCAATCGTTTTATACGCAGCCTCTTCCTTCCATATCTTTTCTTTCTTCTCCAAAGATAGATCCCTGGAAACAGACTATGGAAAAGTCGCAAAGCATATTCCTTTCTCACTGTCCAGTGAAACCAACACTCAGCTGAAAAGCCATGAGGCTTTGTAAGGGTCTGTGAGCAGTCACGACCCTGCCCTTTAAACATCACCTCCAAGGCATGTCCATCTGATGAGCTCAGGCCCGACAGTCTGGAGCCTGGAAGGCTGCTGCTTTTCAAGGGTAATCATTCATCACGACCTGAAGTCTCCTAGCCAACTAATTGAAAAATAAATAGGAGCATTTTCACTGCAACAATAAAGGCTGACCTTTGCACCCCAGACCTTTGTGTCAGTTTGGAGAAAAAATACAAGATTTTTATAAAATCATCTGTATGCTTTATGGTTCACATCCCCCACTGTGAATCCAACTGAGGACTTCTCAAGAAGGTCACCCAGTTTGTCAATCCTTTCACGAGAGAAGACATTAAGCCATAAACTGGAAGACCTAGGCAGAGTTGAGTCCTAGGCAAAATTATGAATTGAATTCGAATGTCCTTCCTCCTGAATTTTCAGGTCCGGAAGGCCTCATGACTCTCTTTTGCCCATCACTCCCCATGTTACACAACTCCAAGACTTCATGCCTTTCACTAGGTATCAGGTAAACCCCCCATAATAAGACGCTTCCAGTGCCAGCGCGTGCTTTCCTACTAGCCCTACACAAGACATTTTACTGTATGTTTTTATTTTATTTATTTATTTATTTATTTTTTTGAGACGGAGTCTTGCTCTGTCACCCAGGCTGGAGTGCAGTGGCCGGATCTCAGCTCACTGCAAGCTCCGCCTCCCGGGTTCACGCCATTCTGCTGCCTCAGCCTCCCAAGTAGCTGGGACTACAGGCGCCCACCACCACGCCCTGCTAATTTTTTGTATTTTTAGTAGAAACAGGGTTTCACCGTGTTAGCCAGGATGGTCTTGATCTCCTGACCTCATGATCCGCCCACCTTGGCCTCCCAAAGTGCTGGGATTACAGGCATGAGCCACCACGCCCGGCCACTGTATATTTTTAAATCTAATCCACTTCTGTGTATACATTACAAAGTAAAGTACTTATTTATCTCTCAGCAAATACATATATTTTGTTCAGAGGGAAGAATAGCTTGGAAATCAGATCTGGTTCCAACATGAGTCAGTAGCTGTGTAATTTTGAAGAAGTGTTAACTTTTTTGAATTCTGTCTAAAAAGGGGCAACAAAGTATTTCATAAAGTTATTGTAAACATTAAAAGTGGTAACAGGAAGAGAGAACCAAACACCACATGTTCTCACTCATAATTGGGAGCTGAAAAATGAGAACACATAGACACAGGGAGGGGAACAACACACACTAGGGCCAGTTGGGGGGGTGAGAGGCAAGTGGAAGGACAGCATTAGGACAAATACCTAATTCATGCAGAGCTTACAACTTAGATGACGGGTTGATGGGTGCAGCAAACCACCACGGCACATGTATACCTACGTAACAAACCTGCATGTTCTGCACATGTATCCCAGAACTTAAAGTAAAATAAAATATAGTGATAATATATGTGAAATATCCAATAGAGAGTATAGTATTTAAGTATCTTAGTAACTATATAACAACCCAAATATAAACTGTAATCTGCCTGATAATTAAGAGCAAATAATGTCACATTCCAGGTACTCTGGGAGTTCAATGTCTCTCCAAGTTTTCTATGAATTCTCAAGCAGGCTTGTATACCCATGATCACCTTATCTATAGTTCTGAGTCCTCTCTCTACTAAAACAATTCAGTTCATGACTTGTGCATCACAGAAATACAACTTATTTTTGAATTTACACACCATATGCATATGTATAAAGCTTGCAAAAAAATAAGAACACATAGCAGACTTCAAAATTTAATGAGATGGTGACTTTTTTATTCAAGAAATATGGGCAAGTTCAATTAAATTTTTGATTTGATGAAAGTCCTTGAACCTGTGATACTCTGCTGTTTTGGTCCTCTCTTCACCCATATTCAAATTCTCACCTATTTCTAATTATTGCTTGGCTTATTTATTAATCTTTGCTACAAAGTCTCAGCTTCTATCCTAAAGTTTTAGGCAGATATTTTCTTAAACGATAACTTCATATGAAAAAGAAAAAAAAATCTTAGGGAAATTAAATTTTGAAAATTCTGTTATCTTATTAATTTCTTTACAATTTAATATCCTTAAAAACAGTTTCATGTCTTAAATCTCACCCATTGGAAGACAATGTCTCACATTCAGTGCGTGCTCAAATATTCATTACAAGTAGTGAAGCAGTAAACTGTGGAGAAGAAGCTTTTACAGACCCCTTAAATCAGACCACATAAGCAAGTGACTGCTTCTAGTCAGGGACCAACTGGCCAACTTTTATGCCTTAAGAAAGATGACCACAAGCTTTCTCTTCTCATTGTTATTTTTTTGTGTCTTTTTGATCAGAACACATTTTCCCCCAGCTTTATTGACATATAATTGACTAGTGAAAGTTGTATAAATTGAGGGGTACAAACCTGTTTTAATATATGTACACATTGTAAAGTGATGACTACAATGAAGCTAACATATCTATCACCTCATACAGTGATCTTTTGTGTGAGAACACTTAAGACATACTCTTTTAGCAAATTTCAAGTGTACAATGCAGCATCATTAACTATATTCACCATGCTGTACATTGGATCTCCAGAGGTTATTCATCATGCCTGACTTAAACGTTTAAGTCAGTTGTACCCTTTAACCGATATTTCTCCATTTCCCACAATCTCCAGGGCCCGGCAAGTACCATTTGATGCTCTGTTTTCATGAGTTCAACTTTTTTAGATTTCACATATACGTGAGATAATACAATATTTGTCTTGCTGTGTCTGGCTCATTTTACTTGGCATTATGTCCTCCAGGCTCATCCATGTTGTTGCAAATGGCAAGATTTCCTTAATTTTAAGGCTGAATTATATTCCATTGAATATTTTTATAAATATCTATATATCTAAATTGTTTTCTTTTTCCATTCATTCATTGATGGACACTTAGTTTGTTTCCATATCTCAGCTGTTGTGAATAATTCTGTAATAAACATGGGCATACAGATATCCCTTCGAGATATTTCATATGTTTTATACATAGCCAGAAGTAGGATTGCTGATTCACAAGGTAAGTTGTGTTTTTTTTGTTTTTGTTTTTGTTTTTTAAGATATGGAGTCTCGTTCTGTTGCCCAGGCTGGAGTACAGTGGCATGATCTCGGCTCACTGCAACCTCTGCCTCCTGGGTTCATGCCATTCTTCTGCCTCAGCCTCCCAAGTAGTTGGGACTACAGGCACCCACCATCGCACCCGGCCTTTTTTTTTTTTTTTTTTTTTTTTTTTTTTTCGTATTTTTAGTAGAGACAGGGTTTCAGAGCCTTCATACTGGTTTCTGTAATAGCTGTATCAATTTACATTCCTACTAACCAACAATGTATAAGGGTTCCCTTTTCTCCACCTCTTCGCCAACACGTATCTCTTGTCTTTTTGATGGCCATTCTAACTAGTGTGAGGTAATATTTCATTGTGGTTTTGATTGACATTTCCCTGATGATTCGTAACAATAAGCACTTTTTCATAGACCTGTTGACTTCTTTGGAAAAATATTAAGTGTTTATTCAGGTCTTTTGCACATTTTTAATATTTGGGCTACTTTTAAATTAACTTATTTTTTATTTTGGGTTGTGTTCTTTATCTATTTTGGATTATTGATCCCTTATCAGATGTACGACTTGCAAATATTTTTTCTCCCATTCTGTATATTGTCTCTTCACTCTGTTGATCTTTTTATTGTCATGGAAAAGCTTTTCAGTTTGATATAATCCCACTTCTCTATTTTTGCTTTTGTTGCTGTGTTTTTGAGGTCATATCCAAAAAGTCATTGTCCAGACCAATGTCAAGAAGATTTTCCTTTGTGTTTTCTTCTCGAAGTTTTACAGTTGAAAGTCTTACATTTAAATTTTTAATGACTTTTAAGTTGATTTTATATATGGGGTAAGATAAGGGCCGAATTTCATTCTCTTCATGTGAATATCTGGTTTTCTCAACATCATTTATTAAAAAGACTATCCTTGCCCCAGTGTATGTTCTTTACACCCTTGTTAAAAATCAGCTGACTGTAAATGTGCTTATTCCTCGGTTTTCTATTCTGTTCCATTGGTCTGTATGTCTGTTTTTATGCCAGTGCCATACTGTTTTAATTACTGTTGCATTGTAATATATTTTGAAATCAGGAAGTGTGATACCTCCAGTTTTGTTCTTCTCAGTGTTGCTTTGGCTATTTAGGATCTTTTGAGGTTTCATATAAATTTTAGGATTGTTTTTTCTACCTTTGAGAAAAGTTTCATTGGAATTTTGTTAAAGATTACATTGAATCTGTAAATCACTTAGGGTACTGTGGCCACTTTAATAATATCGATTATTCCAATCCATGGACGAAACATGTATTTCCATTTAATTGTTTCTTGAATGTTTACATCAATGTTTTAAAGTTTTTGTGTACAGATCTTTCACCTCTTTGGTTAAATGCATTCTTAAGTATTTTTATTCTTTTTGATGCTATTGTAAATGGGTTTTCTTTTTTTTGAATAATTCATTGTTTTTTTGTTTGTTTGCTTGTTTTTTGAGACAAAGCCTTGCTCTGTCGCCCAGGCTGGAGTGCAGTGGCCGGATCTCAGCTCACTGCAAGCAAGCTCTGCCTCCCAGGTTTATGCCATTCTCCTGCCTCAGCCTCCCGAGTAGCTGGGACTACAGGCGCCGGCCACCTCGCCTGGCTAGTTTTTTGAATAATTCATTGTTAGCATGTGAAAATGCAACTGATTTTTGTATGTTGATTTTGTATCTTGCAACTTTATTGAATTCGTTAGTTTTAACAAACTTTTTTGGTGGCGTCTTTAGAGCTTTCTATATATAAGATCATGCCATCTGTAACAGAGATGATTTTACTACTTCCTTTCCAGTTTGGATGCCTTTTATTTTTCTTGCCTAATTTCTCTAGCTAAGACCTTCCATATTATGTTGAATACAAGTGGTGAGAGTGTTCCTGATCTTAGAGGAAAAGCCTTCAGTTTTTCACTACTGAGTATGAAGTCACTCTGGGCTTATCAAAACACTTTCAAGATGGCCACGGAAAGATTTCTTTTCTTACTTTTTTCTCTCCTAATTCTTCCTGAAACTCAAAATTTTGAACTTGAAAATAATTGCAAAAGCTACTATCGTTTAATGTAATTTATTTTACATTCTTGTAATTTAAGTATCTATATATTATTTATCTATACACATGCAAATGCATATTAAAGAAGTGCTCTGAGTTTCTGAGTTCTGGCACAACTTTCTCAAGACACCAGAATAGGAATTCTAATAAATGACCTCAGTTAGTAGAGAAATACTTCTAGACAAAGCAGCACAACAGGTAAAAGGCCACCTTTAAGTCACAACAGAAAGCCAAACAGAATTGTTCTAAATAAAATTTTAAAAACACAATTTTGCCAAACATTTTTCACTAGCATTTTACAAATGTTGAGATGTCAGCTAAAAATTGGTCAATCTTTGAAGATACTTGCAAATCTTTTCAATGTTATATTATCTTAGATAATATATGCAACAAGTTTGCTCAAAAGTATTTCTTCAAACTCTATTTAAATTGTCAGTGAAATAAATGATAGGAAGTCCCTTCTCAGCTGTGTTGATTTTTTTAAGCACTAAATTAAAACTCTACTATTATTTTTGCCTTATGCTTATTGAGGTCATGACAAATTGACTATCATAAAGTAGAATTTGATTAAAGATAATGAGACAAAATATTCAAATAAATCACATTTTAGGACTACAATATAATAGATTGGTAAAATTAACCTAAACCATATGTACTATTCAGCATTATCTAAAAAAAGTCATAAAACAGCAGGATGATTTTCTTCTGTTCCAGGCTCATTGTCTTTTTCCATCACTAATTATATGACAGTAAATTATGAATCATGCATAAATCCCACACTGGCTAATTTTTAACAGAAGTTAAATCTGACTGAATTTTCTATCTCCATGCAATTTTAATATCATTGGAAGCAAACTGGGAGAAAAACATTATGAAAATACATATTTTGGATTCTCTTCTCTCTCTAGGTACAGATTCTTCACTCTATGAGCTTTACTCAAAAATTAAGAGGGTTAACATGCTATTCAATCCCAATCAATGTTATCATTTCATTCTTTGCAAAATCAGATATGTATTTTTGTAACTTTTAATATATTTAGAAAGTTGTTTTGATACTTTTTGGAAATGCTTATCTACTATTAGACACAACTGATAAATTAAAACATTTATTTTATGTATTCTATAGACAGTTTATATTTTGATGGATAAGAAATTATGTATAAATCCATACCACTGAGATAAAGTAAAAAAAAATAAATAAATCCTAGCTAGACAACTGCCAGAGAAGTGATTTCAAACAAATTCCTTCTCCTCTTTGTAGAAGGAAACACTAAAAAGTAATGAAATAAGTCTCAATTCTTAGACATTTTGGGAAAATCAGCCATGAGCACATTTCCTAGCTGTCTGAGCTTGATTTGAAGTCAAACAAATCAAACATCTATATTTGATAAAACATTGTTAAACAAAGATAATTAAGATGTTGACCCTTTTCTACTTTTAGTCTACCAAACCCACATGGCATAAGCTTATCTATGTAATGAACCTGCACTAGTACTCCCAAACTTAAAACTTTTAGTTGAAACTAAACTTTCAGTGCAAACTTAAAAGTTAAAAAAAAAAACTCTCCTTATTACTCAAAGATGTATACACAAATACTGTAAAGTAGAAAGCAGACACCATTTATCCCAGAAGTTTCACCAAACAGCAGGAAATAAAGAGGTTGCATAGTAAATTAAAACTTTAGGGGAACGAAACTGATGTCTCTTTGAAGTTTCTTTTTTAGGTGGTGGTGGTTTTAATAAAAAAGTTTCTTTTTTAGGTTGTGGTGGTTTAATATCTTTGAAAATATGTTATATTCTAGAAACAAATGACTAAGTGGAATCATTATGAATGCCACTGAATGTAATGAGCATTAAAATAATTGTGATCACAGGGGCCATAGACAGTTGTAGAACAGATTACCCATACTCCAAATGGTCCTCCCATTGTGTTACTTCTGAATTGTCACATTAGCTTTACCTGTTGCTTTTTGTCTCTCATCCTGTTAGAAATCTCTTTTGACATCAAGTCATTCTCCACTTCCCCCTTACATACCATTTGTAATAAGTAAACATTTCATTAATTTTGTATTCCACTAATTTAGAATCTCAATTCTAGCAAAGAATGAGCATCAGTTGAGGTGGTTCCAGGGTTTTGTTTGTTTCTCAATATGGATCCTCTGCCCTTGTCTAAGCATTTCTGAATCAGAAGGTCCAAAGTAAGGGAAAATGAATTACTGGTTTTTTAAACTCCTTGGGTAATTTAGATATCATTCACAGTTGGGAGTTATCACTCTAGTTTACTTTTTAAAAGACATCTGCTGTAAAACAACTATACAATATTTAGCCTAAAAAAGAAGGTAGTCCTTTTTGAGAACTTTTAATTTTTTCCTGCCTATTCCTAAATTGTTTTACCCTATCCAGAAATACACCAAGGGCATTTTCTTTTTGGAAGTCTTAGTTCATAGAAGAGCAACCCCATCATGTGGTATCTTGCTGAAATTGCTACTAGAGGCATATTAGGTGAAGTGTATTTTTCATAATCAAAAGCAAACTTCAAAAAATTATTTACTTATTTAACATTTATTGAGCAGCTATTATATGGCAGAGATGTTAGGAGTCCAAAAACAACAACAACAAAATGCAAATATCAATACTGTATTCAGACCTCAGTTGAAATCTGCACAACATCAAAAATAAATCTAGTTGACCCCAATATAATAATGCATTCTTATTTAAATTAGCAATCTAAACTTTAAAGTTAAAATCCATTTGAACTTCCTAAAAAGATTGTTTCAGTGGAGTTAGAACAAAGCTAGTTGACTGCTATACCAGTATAACATATTATCTCAATAATGGGATCTCTCCCTCGCCTCTCAGAGCACATTTGGTCATTACCCAGGAAACTCCCAGGTAACCACACAAAACAACAATCTTCAAAAATTGTATTAACCAACACCCAAAAGCAATACCCTTAAAAGTTGTACTGACACTGAAATCTAAACCAATATTGGTTTGAATTTTTCCAGTTGAGTTTTTCTTCAATGCCTCCAAACATTTCTAGTTTAATTTTTTAAATGTCATTTTTAACTTAATTTTTATTTAGATTCTGGGGGTATATGTGCAGATTTGTTACATGAGTATATTGCATGTTGCTGAGGTTTGGGCTTCTAATGATCCTGTTGCCCAGGTACCAAACGTAGTACTGGAGGGGTAGTTTTTCAAACTTTACCCTCAACTGCTTCCCTCCCTGCCTTTGTACTCTTCAGTGTCTACTGTTCCCATCTTTGTGAATGTACCCAATATTTAACTTCTGCTTACAAATGACAATATGAAGTATTTGATTTTGTTTCTGCATTAATTTGCTTAGGATTTTGGCCGCCAGATGCATCTACCTTTCTGTAAAGGACTTTTTTAAATGATTTTGTTATAGTCCATGGTGTATATGTACCACATTTCCTTTATCCAATTCACCATTAATGGGCACCCGGGTTGATTCCACATCTTGGCTATTGTGAATAGTGCTGCAATACATATACAACAATTTATTTTCCTTTGGATATATATGCAGTAGTGGAATTG
Source organism: Macaca mulatta (assembly GCF_049350105.2). Classification (NCBI taxonomy): domain Eukaryota; kingdom Metazoa; phylum Chordata; class Mammalia; order Primates; family Cercopithecidae; genus Macaca; species Macaca mulatta. Next base: position 159,327,952 of record NC_133409.1, on the reverse strand, counting down.
CTGGGTCTAATGTTAACTCTATTTTTCTCTCTTTGAGAAACCTCCAAACTATTTCCCACAGGGGCCAAGCTACTTTTCCTTCCCACCACAGTGTATAAGCATTCTCTTTTCTCTACAACATCGCCAACAGGTTACTTTTTTTTCTAATAATAGTCATTCTGACTTGTGTAAGATGGTATCTCCTTGTGGTTTTGATTCACATTTCAGTGATTAGTGAAATTAGCATTTTTTCCTATGTTTTTTAGCCACTTATCTTTTTTCGTGAAGTGTTTGTTCATATTATTTGCCCACTTTTAATGAAGTTGTTTATGCTTGTTGATTTAAGTTCCTTATAAATTGTGGATATCACTTGTCAAATTCATAATTTGCAAATATTTTCTCCCATTCTGTATGTTGTCTGTGTATTCTCTTCATAGTTTATTTTGCTGTGCAGAAGCTCTTTAAGTCCCATTTGTCTAGTTTTGATTTTGTTGCATTTGCTTTTGAGGTCTTCATAAATTATCTGCCTAGACAAATATCTAAAAGAATACTTCCTAGGTGTTCTACTAGAATTTTGACAATTTAACATCATTATATTTAAATCTTTAATCCATCTCAAGTTAATTTTTTTACATAGTGAGAGTTAGGGGTCCAGTTTCATTCTTCTGCATACGGTTAGCCAGGTTTTCCAGCAATGTTTATTGAATAGAGAGTCCTTTTCTCATTGTTTATTTTTGTTGACTCTATCAAAGGTCAGCTGGTTGTAGGTGTGCAGCTCTATTTAAGGGTTCTCCATTCTTTTTCCATTGGTCTGTGCATCTATTTTTGTACCAGTGCTATGCTGTTTTGGTTACTATAGCCTCGTAACATAGTTTGAAATCAGTTAATGTGATGCCTCCAACCTTATTCTTTTTGATTAGTAATATTTTGGCTGTTAGGGATTAGATTATCATTTATCATTTTTTGGTTTCATATCAATTTTAGAATATTTTTTCCTAATTTGTGAAAAATAATGTCGGCAATTTGATAAAAATAGCATTGAATCTATAGATTGCTTTGGGCAGTATGGACATTTTAACAATATTCTTTCAACCCATGAACATGGGATACATTTCCATTTGTTTGTGTCATTCATTCATGATTTCTTTCAGCAGTGTTTTGTAGTTCTTGCAGAGATCTTTCACCTCATGATTATATGTACTACTATATATTTTGTTTGGTAACTATTTTAAATGGGATTATGTTCTTGATTTTCAGCTTGTATGCTATTAATGTAAGAAATGCTGATTTTTGTACATTGATATTGTATCCTGAGACTTTGCTGAAGCCATTTGTCAGATCTAGGGGTCTTTTGATGAAATTTTTAGAGTTTTCTAGGTATAGAATCACATCATCAGTGAAGAGATATAATTTGACTTCCTCTTTTCATTTTGGATGTCTTTTGTCTTCCCTGATTGCTCTGTCACATTGGATTTCCAATATGATGTTAAATAGGAGTGGTGACAGTGGGCATCCTTGTTTTGTTCCAGTTCTCAGCGGGGAATGCTTCCAACTTTTGCCCATTCAGTATGATGTTGGCTGTAGGTTTGTCATAGATGGCTCTTATTTTCAAAGTATGTTCCTTTGATGTGTAGTTTGTAGAAGAATTTTATCATGAAGGGATGTTGGATACCGTGGTAATATTGTATTACTAAATAGTACAAACACTTAATTTTTAAGAGTTAGGAGCAAACATTTTTAAAAATAGTTTTTTGATGAATGACTTTGCATTTTCCAAAGCTGAGAATATGTACTGGTCATGATTCTGATGCATAGATCATGGAAGCAAATGGATTACTCTTCAAAATTAGGCATTTGTGTTATTTACTAATATATTATCATGGTCTTCCATACACAGCAAATGTTCAGCACAATGCTGTTTTTTTAATAAGCAAAGCTCAAAGGCAAGAACATTGTCCAAAATAGGAATGTTCACATATTTTCAATTAAGAGCACTCCCTTGATTTTCTTGCTAAAACAAGATTTCATAAAAATTAATATCTGAAAACATTTATTTACCTTAAGAGGGTTTAAAATATTAGAATACTAAAATTTTCCTATTGTTGACAAACCATAACTTTGAGAACCCAACAAAACTGTTGACCTAATGGTGATATTAATTATCTTTATTAGCCATTTATTTTCATTGTTTAAAGTAGGAGTTTGTTAACAGAGGGCTATACAAAAATGCAAAACAGTCATAAAAACCCAGTGTTTTCAATCTCTTAATTTCATTACCCATAGAAAATTGAAACAAATGTAGTCATTCTTATTTTAATGATTTACAATGGTAAACTTTGCACATTTACCAGATACAGCAATAAATATTTGGCTTGTTACCTAAATATTTACTAAGTAACTGGCATTGATCCCAAGAATTATCCTAAAGGGATTACATACTCTAAGAATAAAAGTACAAAATTTATGAATACACCTGCCGTGTCTAATACAGTAACCACCAGCCACAAGTAGGTATTGAGCACTTGAAATGTGGCTATTGTAACTGAGAAATTAAATTTTGAATTTTACTGAATTTCAATTAATATCAATTTAAGTAGCCACATGTTATCAGTTGCTGTCATATGGGACAGTGCAGGTCTAGAATCACACATTGTATTTAGTTGCCATTTTATATTTAATGTCCCTTAAAAGTCTCAGGCTTCAACCTTCTCTTTATGACACTGACATTTTTAGATAATATACTTGATAAGCCATTTTTATAGCTTCTTTTCCTTGATTGGAAATTCTTTTCTGGAACCTATCCTTGTATCAAGTTTGCAGTGAGTTTTTCTATCTGCATATCCTGGGAGCTTTAGCAGTAGTTATGAAGGTAATCAGTCCATAAAGAATGTTACAAGAGATAAAATGGATATGTAAAGATTTTTCTTAATACAGAAAACTCCTGAAGTCAAAGAAGAGCAGATAATGGAAGTATGGATTTAACATATACATCTCAAGGATGTGGGAGATTCTGGGGTAGCTATTGATCAGGAAAATAGGCAAAGAAAGGCACTGTGAGATCTGGTAAAACCTCATCATATGAATAGGAAGAATTAGGTGCCCCAGTGTTAAAAAAAAAAAAAAAAAAAAAAAAAAAAAGTAAAGAAATGATAGCCTAGGCTCATGCCTGGAATCCCAGCACTTTGTGAGGCCAAGGTCAATGAATCACCTGAGGTCAGGAGTTCAAGACCAGCCTGGCCAACATGGTGAAACCCTGTCTTTGTCAAAAATACAAAAAATAGCTGGGTATGGTGGTGCATCCCTGTAATCCCAGCTAATTGGGAGGCTGAGGCAGGAGAATTGCTTGAACCTGGGAGGCGGAGGTTGCAGTGAGCCAAGATCACACCACTGCACTCCAGCCTGGGCAACAGAATGAGACTGCGTCTCAAAAAAAAAAAAAAAAAAAAAAAAAAAAAAAAAAGAAAGAAAGAAATGATACTGTGCTTAATTTCAACAGTTTATAACCACCTTAATAATGAAGCTGTAAGTACCACTACTCTGTTATATGACTGGCTGATGTAGAGAGATAAAACAGATACATAAAAGCCATCCATGGAAATGATACCATTAATCATTTTTAATAGTACGGAGAGACCAAAAGGAATTTCTGTAAAAAGAAAGTAGATGGGAAAATCAAGAAACCTTTTACAAAGTCACCATAGATGTGATTTGAAACAAAAACCAAATTGTCTATGTTGCTACGTATGATTCTAACTATTATTGAGAGTTTAGATTATGTTAAAAAAGGTAATATTTGCACAACTCTATAAATATACCAAAACCACTGAGTACACTTTAAAAGGTAATGTTTGTGATGAGTTATATATTAGTAAAGTTGCAACAAACAATAAAATGTAAAAGAAAATAAATCAGCGAGAGAAAAGAAGTCCCTCTTCTTAAAGGAGGATAGTTGAATGCAGGTTGAAGCAAACATTTGGGAGAGTTGGTCAGGCGTGGTGGCTCATGCCTGTAATCCTAGCACTTTGGGAGGCCGAGGTGGGCAGATCACCTGAGGTCAGGAGTTCAAGATCAGCCTGATCAACATGGCGAAACCCCATCTCTACTAAAAATACAAAATTAGTCAGGCATGGTAGCATGTGCCTGTTGTCCCAGCTACTTGGGAGGCTGAGGCAGGAAAATTGTTTGAATCCAGGAGGAGGAGGTTGCAGTGAGCCAAGATACCACTACTACACTTAAGCCTGAGCAACAAGAGCGAAACTCCATCTCAAAAAAAAAAAAAAAAAAAAATGAAAAAAAGATTTGGGAGAGTTGAGTATCTCTGTTCAATCAATGGAGATTCTTCGATGGAGAAATATGTTAGATGGAAGAGTCATTATGAAGAGGACTTTCAAGAAAGCAGTGAAAGAATGAGGGGAGGCCCTGAACAGGTGAAAGATTGACATTTAAGAGCCCTCAAGTCAGAGCATCCCAAAAGGACTTTGCCAGATAAGAAGTACGAAGAGCAGGCTTTGAAGTTGTTTCCTATGGTATTTTCTATGCCCCATCTCTTTTTCAGCCTTACCGTGCTTTAGTAAATGTTGCATTCCTCATTAATTCTTTCCCATCAATGTGGACTCTTTTGGTGGAAATTAAAAGGGGACTGAAATTTACCCCTGGGTTGATTCCAGACAAAAATATACTATGTTGGAAAGCTGGAGCTGAGAACTAAGGAGATAAAGGAGTGTCAATCTATCAGAATGATTTTAAAAAAAAAAAAAAAAAAAAAAAAAAGTTCCAGGGAAATTAAGACTTTTGAGCACTTTGGAATTGTTAAGTGTCAAGTTGAGATCTATAAGTGGTGAAGGGGGACCAAGCTAATATTTGGGATATATGTAGAATAAATAAACTTGTACAAAGGTAAATATATGATATGATGAAAGGAGGGAGCTGGAAAATAGGAAGGCCCAGAGAAGAGCGGAAGGACCCAGATGGCCCAAGAAGGGTAGTCGGATTTGCTGGACTGGATGATAGAAGGGGGTAGATTCACCTTCTTCTTCTATCTACTCCCCCAATTTTAAGTAAGAACTCTTTGTGAGTAATCCATAGCTCAGCCATGAGGATACAGAACTTGCAACTAGAGTGTGTGAGGTCCTTCAGAAGATGAAGAGCTGTTTTTTTTATTCTTTTTTTGTAAGCACCATAACTCTGTTATAAGACTGGCTGATACAGATAAAACAGATATATAAAAGCCATTTAGGAAAAATACCATTAATTAAGAGGAATTTCTGTTATGTAGATCTTACAGAAATACGTAATACATAATAAAATATGTAATAGAAATTCTGTTCTATTTTACATAAAATACTACGTAAATATACAAAACAGAATTTACCACTTTAAGTGTACGATTCAGTGCCCTTAGGTACATTCACATTGTTGTACACTTATTACCTCTATTTATTCCAGAATTTTCCATCATCCCATACTGAAACTCTGTACCCATTAAAGAATAATTCCCATGCTTCCCCTCCATCTCCTGATAACACCTCCTTTGTTTCTATCAATTTGCCCATTTTACGTACCCTACATAAGTAAAATCATACAATTTTTGCCCTTTGGTGTCTGGCCCATTTCACTAAGCATAATGTTTTCAAGGCTTATCCACATGGTAGTGCATATCAGAATTTCATTTCTTAAGACTGCATAACATTCAGACTCTCTCTTTTAATCAGGAGCACCCATGGCTGAGCTCAAGCTTGACTGCTAAGGGCATTGATCCATTTTCTGCTTTTTTTTTTTTTTCTTTGAGATGAAACTCCTTATGTTACTATCCTGCCCACAGAAAAACCAATGTTAATTTAGAGAAATCAAGTCATGAATCAGGAAGGGACATCCTAGCCTCACATTCACCAGAGACTGACTTTCTGTTGTTACTATTGTTGCTTTTCCTGTATTTCTTAATTACTTTGACATAAAAAGACATCTAATAAGTAAACTCTCAGCAAAGAATAGAACATCAACTTTCCAGGGAAATAGCTTGAGCATGGCAGAGATTCAAGTCAGGATCAGAGTTCCTGTTCAAAACTGGCAGATCATGTACTCAATGTGGTAAAGAGCCCCAGGGTCAAATCCTAAACACAGCGAATTAGGAGCCATGGATTGGACTACTATGAGAGTTCAAGATACCTAGGTGAGAACAGAGTCTCTCAATGCTTACTCACTAGGCATTTTCCCATTTCAGGTGTCCATAGGTCAAACCTTTCCACTGTGTTAAGCCTTAATACTACAGCAGAGCTGAGCCTGTGAAAGCATCTGGTGAGATGCTAGAGCTCCAGGTCTGTCGTCTACAGGCAGAATTCTATCTGATGCAGCATATACACACCTGCAGTTCTGAGATTCTGTGTCTTTCAATAACAAAGCCTTAGTAAGAGGAAAAAACAAAAACAATTAAAGATCTTGTAAAGGTATCTTTCTTGGAGGGAATTTTTTTTTTTTTTTTTTTGATGGTGTCACACTCTGTCACACAGGCTAGAGTGCAATGGCCATCATCTCGGCTCACTGCAACCTCCACCTCCCCCTCCCGGGCTCAAGCAATTCTCCTACCTCAGCCTCCCAACTAGTTCAGACCACAGGCTCACGCCACCATGCCTGACTAATGTATTTTTGGTGGCAACATGGTTTCACCATGTTGGCCAGGCTGGTCTGGAACTTCTGAGTTCAAGTGATCTGCCCACCTCAGCCTCCCAAAGTGCTGGATTACAGGCGTGAGCCACCACTCCCAGCCCTGAGTTTTGCAAAAACAAAGCAACAACAACAACAATGACAAAATTATTTACTTTTAAAATGGAAAAAGTACAGGAAAAAATACATAGACCCCTTTACTCACTGTAGAAAGTCACATGAAAAACAGATATCTATAATTGCCTAGAGAGAGGGAGTGAGAATTGGGTCTCAAACTCTCATTTTCTTGTCTTTTGGTGCTAACGCAGAAGCAGATGCCTCTAAAGGTGACCACTGAAACCTAATGGTCTCTTCAACCCTAAGGTCTTCCAAGGTTCATTTTAATTTACCATTTCCATGAGGTGCTATATTCACTGTATTTTGCTCTACCTGTTCCCAGCTCCCACCTCAGACCCAGATTTAGTTCCAGCCTCAACTTCAATTCACCTTACCTCTCCTACTATCTTCTTCTCTAACCTAAATTTCTGCCTGTAGATTATCCTCCTCCAGAACATAGAATAATAAATAATTTCTAATCTTGACTACAATTCAACAACTGGAATGGCCCTTGTAAAAGCAGCTAGGAAGCTTGTGAGGTTCCCTGTGTTCCAAAGATCTCAAGGAACCTTTTGTCTTACAGTTTCCAACCTTCTCTAGTACAACATGGCCTCCCAAGGACATACCCCCCTTAGCAATGAGCTCAGTCAAAGGACACACATAGACTCCCATGGCCCTCTGTCTTGAAAGGCTGATGCAGCAAGGATCTAAGGAAGATCATATGGAGACATCCAACAAGCTTCCACTTAAAAGGCCCAGCAGCAAAGTTTCAGTTAGAAAATGTTCTAAGGAAGTGTCTGAACATAGCCTACACAGAGGACCAAAAGATGTCTTCATCTATCCAGCCAATGAAGGGTCTGTGGTCTATGCTGAGAAAGAGACAAAGAGTGAAGACGTGGTGAGCAGCTCGAGGAATTTCTTATCAAAGGACTCAAGGAAATACCAAGACCAGAAGCAACTAGAAAAAAAAAAAGAAAGAAAGAAAGTTATTCTTAGAAAGTACATTGGGGCAGATCAATCAGGATAGGATTTATCTGTATATGTGTTATTCAGGGATTTCTGCCATTTATACACCATCACTTTCTGGAATGCCCCAGACTCACTTGAATACAAGAATTTGACACCTTTGATGGGTTGAGAATACCTCTTAGAAGCTTCCTCCCTTAATCTGAGTACTTGACAAATGCTAGAAGTCCACATTATAAGGTCAAACGTGGAAGGCATGGGTCCTGTCTCCCAAGATTCTGTAACCTATTTGTATCTTTGAGAACGGCTCCTTCTGGGGCCTTTCCCAGCTTGCCTTTTCTTCCGCAGTTACCCATGTTCTGTGACTCATTCCAAGAAGCGGAGACAAGGGTGCTCAGCTTCTTGGAGGAACACTTAGGCAAATCAAGGAGACTAGATGATCTCTCCACCACCACTACCAAATTTTGTCCTTATTCTGAATAGTTCTCTTTCTGACCTCTCACTTACAGGTAATCTGGTCCAGATGGTTGTGAGACAGTCATCATTTCACACTGATCTTGAACTCCAAGAGGGCACTCAATTTAGGAAGGATATAAAACCAACTTTCAGTCCTTTGCACCTGGCATTATGGAAATTCCTGGTAAGCGGAAGTGTACTGATAGTCAATAGATGAAGTCCAGAGAGGACAAGTCAAGCAATGGCAGAAAATTTTGCAAGGGATGAAAGTGGGAGTATCGCCACAAGTGATGCCAGCTACGGAACTGCAATACACGGACAAAAAAGAATGCTGCCTATGAATTTAGGAATTTCTTCAAGGAACAGAGTCCAGTGAAATAAACCAATTAAGGAATCTTCACTCCTCAGTCACCATCAGGGGATACACTGGGATCCAGTAAACTGAAAATGCCCACAAGTCAATTTGGATCTGCACAGCTACGTAGTAACCAAAGAATGCCCTACACCAGAGAAAAGAAATAGCATATTCATACCATAAAGAGCAGCTTTCTGGTGAGTCAGATTGAAGATCCAGACTTAGAACCAGCCTCAGCTTTGTCCCATTGAATAGCCCCTTGCCTCAGGCAACTTAACTTCCAAGGACTTAACGGTGGCATTCCAGGGCATGCCTAGGGAAGACATGCCAGCTTCCCTTATGCTGTAAGTCTACACAGAGTCCATATAAGCAGCCTGGAGCAGCTGGAGCTCCAGATCCCTAAACTCCAGCCCTCAGGAAAAAGTGAGGACAAGAATTTAGCCCCAGTTTAAGTAAAAAGAGACCCTGGAAGACCCAAAGCAGGAAAGCATGGAGGAGGTAATGTAGGATTGCAAATTTCCCCTGACTAAAGAGCCACATAGCCCAAGCTAGGGGATTAGCAGGTACTTTATGAGCAAGATTTTCTAATTCTACCTTAGAAACGACAGGTTACTCAAGAAAGTCATCTGGAAAATGGATGAAGGAGCTTTTTCAGTATCTTCATACCATGAAAAAAGGCAAAGGAAAGGAAGCTCCATTCAGGAAACCAAGTCGTTGATGTCAGCCTCTATGAACTGCAGAGCCCAAATCCAAAAGGGAATGGAGCTGTCTTTATGCCCAGGGGGAGACTCAAGTTCAGGAGCTCATGACAGCCATTGACTAAAGCCAAGAAAAGAAACTGGGGTGTAGGCTTAGACTTTGTGTCTGAGAGGACAATCAATACATGGAAGAACTCCAGCCCAGGCAGAGCTTCTAAAGGAACATTCCTGAGACTGCAGGGATCTCTCATATTCAGAGCAAGGAAAAGTGATAAGTGCCACGTCTTACACTCAATGAACCGTTTCCGACGGTCATTATTAAATTTCTCATTAATAATTTTTATATTGATCACACGTTGAAATTATAATTACCCAAGCAGGAGCAGAGGGAAGGACAGACATCTTTAAAAAATCTGAAGGTTCAAGCATCGGCAGTTATGTCCAGGCTCTTTATTTATTTATTTATTTTATTTTCAGACGGAATGGAGTCTCGCTCTGTCACCCAGGCTGGAGTGCAATGGTGCGATCTCGGCTCACTGCAACTTCTGCCTCCCGGGTTCAAGCGATTCTCTTGCCTCAGCCTCCTGAGTAGCTGGCATTACAGGCGCATACCACCACGCCCGGCTAATTTTGTATTCTTAGTAGAGACAGGGTTTCACCATGTTGGTCAGGCTGGTCTCGAACTCCTTGTGAGTTCGAGATCCTCCTTGTGATCCTCCAGCCGTGGCCTCCCAACAGGCTGTCTCTTTTTTATGCTGGTGTCTCTGCCAGCACATCGAATTTCTTAAGCCACCTTGAACTGCTCAAGGTGCTGTCTTCAGGGATGTCTCTTCCATTCAGTCAGCAAGTTTCTCAAGCTCTTCCAGGAAGCAACAATTTTCTCAAAAAATTTCATCCATGCTGAGAAAATGTATTCTCTCTCATGTAGGTAAATGACACAATGCTTAATTTCAGTAACTTATTTTAATATTTAAATTATAAGCATCATAATTATTTGTTACATGACTGGCAAATAGGGATGTTATGTGTGTATACATGTATTCACACACATATACCTATGTACATAAGGTATTGGTTTATGTATTGGTTTATGTATAAATCCATAAATTATGTATGTTAATTATATATTTGTATTTTATATATATTTGTATTTTATTTATACATATATAGTTGTATTTGATATTTGTAGAAATATATATTTGTATTTTATTTATACATAAACCAATACATATATTAATGTATATAAAGATTTTTTTGTGTGTGTATATATACATAGAAACAGGAAAAGACTTCAAATGTATCACACATGCATGTTTGCATTCAACAAAAATGACTTCATTTTTTTTTTAAATATAAAGAACACAATATGTTTTAGTGAAATATTACAAAGTAGATGGGAAAAATTCAGAATCCTTAATCATAGGTGTGATTCAAAACAACTAAATGTTATTTCTACATATAATTTCAAATAGTTTTGTTAGAGAATGGGTTACGTTAAAGAGATGTTAATATTCTTTCTCAATTCCCAGTTTACAATAATTTGAGAGTGCAAGATTATATTTATATTCATTTTATTTACTAAAAACTATATCTGATAAAATTTAATTAGCATATTCAGAAATCTCCCACTGCAGGAAGAAAAAAAAAAACCTGTGGCTGTAGATAAGTATTTAAATATAATAGTTATTGAATTGACTAAGAATAAGACTTGGGATAGTTGAATTGCTCTGTATACTAACGCTGAAGAGCTCGCTCTTTGTTTGGAGGGGTCAGCACACCATGGCTGAGCTCAAGCTTGACTTCCAGTGGCATCGATTCCAGTTTCCTGTGTCCAGTAGCTCTCGCCTTTCTGTTCCTCTCCTACTGACAGAGGAATCTACTCTTACTTCTATTTGGAATATGGAGGCACAAATCAGGTAAGGAAATCCTGCACTCACATCCAGGGAAATTGACTCTATTTTCCTGTTCCTCTTGACATTTCTAAATCCGTTTTATTGTTTCAGAAATATACCTCAGGTGGGAACTCTAAGAAGAATAGAAGATCACCTTTTTAGGGGTGCTCTGTCCAAGAAGGTGTCCACTAGCCATATGGGATTGTCGAGCACTTCAAATGTGACTAGTCCTAATTGAGATAATGTTGCAACTGTCAAATGTGCAATATATTTCAAAGATTTAATATAAAAAATTTAAATTTCTGATTTTTATATTGATTACATGTTGAAATTAGTAATGTGTTAAATAGACTACATCACTAAAATTAATTTCCTGCATTTCTTTATATTATTTTTAATATGACAACTGGAAATTTAAAAATTACGTGGTTCTATTTTTATTTTTTTCAACAGCACTGAAGTCATTTATAAAGTAAGAACTACAAATGACATAACACACACAAAAAATGTATCTTCACGGTTAATCAAACTAGGTAAAAATAACAAGTTTCAAGTTAATAAGATATGAAAAATATTAATGCCTATTATTAATAACGACATGTTTATACATTACTGATGAGATTGTAAATTGTTAAAATATTTCTGAAAATAATCGGAAGTAAATTCAGCAGCCTGTAAAAAACTGACTCCTTTTTTACCAGATAACTACTACTAGGAGGTGCTTCTAAAGAAATAGGTTGAAATACACAGAATTACATACAAAGATGTTAGTTTTATCTTAGAAACATATTACAACAATCTGTGTTATTAAAAACAATGGAATACTTAAGAGTTTATTCATATAATTTCCATATTCTTGTCATAGTACATTTGTAATACTAATAATACATATTCATGTATTGAAATACAAAAATATAATCGTGTTGATATGTTAGTGTGGTTAACATTTGTTTTCTTTCTTCTTTAATACTGATTTGTTGTTACAGACTTTTTTAAATTGAGCATGGATTATAGAAAGTGAAGAAAAACAGACCAAGATGGGTGTGGTATCTACCAGTTTCATTCAACACATTCTCTATATTTTTTCCCTTTCAAATTTCCTAAACCTAGAAATATCTTCAATAGGTATGTGGATGATTTGTATAATTTCTTTTGAACTCATTTCCTTTCATCTCTCCCCACTTTTTTCCTACCAAACCAAGCTGTAACTGAAGATCATTTTACTCACAGATAAGCTCTCAAATGTTTCTTTGAAAACATCAATGTTAATTTTAAAATGAATGCTTTTCATCTCTCTTATTTAGATGTTAACATGTCTGTGATATTTTTGATTGATATAAAAACAGTCAGCTCACTAAATTTACATACTTATCTCTAACTCTCTTCTTAATTTATCTTCATTTCATTTACTAAAAACCATATATCTGTTAAAATTTAATTAACATATTTAGAAATCTCCCACTGCAGGGGGGAAAAAAAAAACCTGTGGCTATAGATAAGTATTTAAGTATAATAATAGTTATTTAATTGACTAGGAATAAAAACTTAGGTTGATCAATACCAGTACTGAGAAATACAGGTCGAGATACTTCTGACTAGTCTCTGATGTTGACCAAGAATAAACTTACATATCTGGTTCTTGCTTTTTAATTGATTTAGAGCAGAATGAAATGTTATAATAATCTAGCTTATTCCCCTTATTCCAAAACTTCTATTTTGCTAATATTGGCTCTGTCATTCTTAGTTATCCTTGGAGAAATGCTATCAGAGTTGATCATCACAGCTATGGCACACATGCCCAGACTTAAAACTGACTTATTGTGGCAGAGGATCTGTGAGTTCAAAATTTGCTTGAAGACAAAGATCATTTCAAAATCACTGAGTAAGATTCAAATTTTCTTCATGAGATAACCAAATGAAGATTATGTGCTTATTCTCAGGATTCCCAGAGCAGCTTAGAATGAATAGAAATTGGAAGAGGCCCAGGTGAATGTGTATTTGCATACCTTTTTGATTGTTGCGATAGCAAGTGCTTGCCTATCACTTTGTGCACATTTTTGTTTCTTAGTGACATTGCTCTTCAGCAATACATGGGCTTTGGTACTATGTGACTATGTCCAACCACAGCTCTAGCCTTGCAAAGTAATAAGTTAAGCAGTAAGACAACAGAGAACAATAGTAATTATATTGGCATCCTTGACAACTGGCACAGTGTCTATAGTAGGCACTCAACTAATGCTATTATTCTCTAATGCATAACATTAAAAATCATAAACAGTCCTTCAAAAAGCAACATTCAGGAAAATATTATGGTAGCAGGACGAGCTGTGGAGAAAACCCCTCAGCTGTGGAAAAATCCCTCAGACACGGAGACAGTGAAGGGAGAGGCTTTAATCAGCTGGGAGCATAGGCAGGCTAGCGTCTTAAAATCCGAGCTCGTCAGGTGCTCAACTTCTGTCCCTTTTAAGGGCTCACAACTCTAAGGGTGTTTGCGTGAGAGGGTCGTGATCGATTGAGCAAGCCGGGGGTACGTGACAGGGGCTGCGAGTACCGGTGGTCAGAGTGAAACAGAACAGAACAGGAGGTTTCACAGTGTCCTTCTATACAATACCTGGAATCTATAGATAACAACAGTTGCTAGGTGAGGGGTTGAATTTTAACTACCAGGCTTAGGTCAGGCAGGCCCAGGCCTGGTTTCAGGTCTGGTTCCTAGGCGCCGGGCTACCTGCCTTAAATTTCACTTCTCTTTCCTTTTCTGAGTATAAAACAATATAAAACAATATGAGAGGGTCTCTCTCTTTCCTCATTATCAAGCTCACAAGTTGGTGGAATGAATTAATAGCTATATTTCTTAATCAAAGAAGATACTACATAAAATAAAATCCACTCATTTTAAGTGCACAGTTCAATAAGATTTGGCAATTTGTATACTCATGCCATAAATTTCCTTCAAAACACTGATTTAACTTTATTTCAATTATTTTGTTGTGTTTTGACTTAATTCCATTCCGTTCAAAGTATTTAACTTGTCTTGTGATTTCCTCTTCAACCCATGACTTTTTCTTTAATATCCAAATATTTTATGGTTTTCTAGCTTCCTAGTTTTTATTTCTAATTTAAGTATCTTGTGGACAAATTACATATTCTATATGATTTAAGATCTTGTAAATGTATTGAATTTTGTTTTATTTCTCTGAACAGCCTAGTTTTTCTTAATGTTCCATGTCACTTGAAAAGAATGTACTTTCTATTTTTGTACTGTTCTGTAAATATCAATTAGGTCACGTTGGCAGTGTTAAGTTTCCTGTCCTCTTATTGAGTTTTCTGTTGACTCAGGCCTTCAATTACTGGGCTGGCACGTTGAAATCTCCATATACAACTGCTGTTTCATTTATTTTTCCTTTCCGTTCTCTCAGCACTTGTTTCACACATTTAGAAGTTCTGTTACAGGTGCATATCTGCTTGGGATTAGTATGTTTGATGAATGGTCCTTTTTATCATTTTTATACATTAGATTTTATCCTTGATAATATTTTTGTCCTGTGGTATAATTTACCAGACCAACTTTGTCATGATTAGTAGGTGGAGATTATATAATTTCCCATCCTCTTGCTTTTAAACTATTGGCACGCTTATGTTTAAAGTACATTTGTTGTAGAAAGCATAGAGTTGTGTTTTGTTTTTTTATCCAGTCTGACAATTTATTCTGCCTTTTAACTGGAGGATTTAATTTACCTTCCATGTAATTATTGATATGGTTGTATTTAGGTCCAGCACATTGCTATTTAAAAATTTGTTCCATCTGTTTTTTGTTTCTTTCCCCTGCACCAACTGCTTGCATCTATTTATTTTAATTGAGTACTTGAATCATTTTTTGGCATATTAGTATATATCTCTTTATTCTGATTTTTCCTGGTAACTCTGGAATTTACAGTAGCATTCATAACTCATTACAGTACACCTTCAAATATTATGTCACCTCATGTATGATGTAAAACTCTACAACAGCACACTTAATTTTCCCGCTTCCAGACTCTATGCTCTTACTGTGATACATTTTACTTTTACATATGCTATAAAAATCATAGTATATATTATCTTTAAGTAGTCATGTTTTTACTTTGAGAATTCTTGTATAAAATTGACTTTAAGTGTGTAGTTGTATGGATTTTAACACGTGTATATTTGTGTAACTACCACCTTAATTGGAATACAGAGAATTTCCAAATAAAAATCACTTTTGTTACCAATTTGCATATATATGCTGTGACAGTGTCAACTTGACTCCACTGGGTGCTCAGACATTTGGTCAAATATCACTCTAGGCATGTCTGTGAGGCTATTTCTGGATGACATTCATATTGGAATCAGCAGACTGAGTAAAGCACATTGCTCTCCTGGTGTGGGTGGGTCTTATCCAAGCAGTAGCAGACCTAAACAGAATGAAAAGGCTTATCTTCTCCTAAGAGAGAATTTCCTCCTGCCTGACCAACTTTGAACTGGATCATCACATTTTTTTCTGGCTTCAGAACTGAACTGAAATATTGGCTCTTCCTGAATCTCACATCAGCCTGCCTTCAAACCAGAACTGTATCACTGGCTCTCCTTGGGCCTTCGCAGTCAAACTGGAACTACATCATTGGCTCTCCTGGGTCTCTAGCTTGCCAAACCCTGAAGATCTTGGGACTTTTAAGCCTCCACAATCATGGGCTACTTTTAATTCCTTATTGTAAATCTCTTTCTATAGATATGTTTATCCTATTGGTTCTGTTTCTTTGGAGAACCCTATTTCCTGAAAACTACTGTTCTATGCCCTATCACTATAATATTTTGAGAAAGTCATATAAATTGAATGTTAGTGCACATAATCTTTTGAGTTTATCATAATGTGAACTTCTTCCACATAAAATAATGCCTTTGAAATTCAACCAAGTCGTCGGATGCATCAATAGTTTCTTTACATTGTTCAGGAATAGTTTATTGTATGGATGTGCAGCAGTTTGTTTATCCAATCACTAGTTGAGGGGCATTTAAATATTTTTTTAGTTTTGGGCAATTGCAAAGGTAGATTCTATGAACATATGCATGTAGAATTTTTTTGTGTGAGCGTAGTTTTTCATATGCATAGGACAGATATCCAGAAGTGGGACCTATAGGTCACATGGCATGTATATACTTAACCTTATAGGAAAAATGTAGGCTGGGCTCAGTGGCTTACCCCTGTAATCCCAGCACTTTGGGAGGCCAAGGTGGGTGGATCACCTGAGGTCAGGAGTCGAGAACAGGCCGGCCAACAGGGTGAAAAACCCCATCTTTAATTAAGAATACAAAAATTAGCTGGGTGTGGTCGTGGGTGCCTGTAATCCCAGCTACTCAGGAGGCTGACGTAAGAGAATCACTTGAACCCAGGAGGAAGAAGTTGCAGTGAGTTGAGATCATACCACTGCACTCTAGCCTGGGCGACAGGGCAAGACTACATCTAAAAAAAAAAAAAAAAAAAAAGAAAATGTCAATTTTTTAGAGTGATTGTACCATTCTTTGATCCTTTCAGCAATGTATGAGAGTTCCATGCGCTCCCTATCCTTGCCAGAACCTGGTACTGTCAGTATGTCTTATTTGTTCTGTGCTGCAATTTGTATTTCCTATTACAATATATTTAAATTCACTATGTTTTACTTGCAGTGTCTAATCACCTTTTAAGACCATTCCATGAATTTTTTATTTAAAACATTTTTCATCTCCATAGATTCCATTTGAGTGATTCTCACATTTTACTTTCTCTGCTTGTTTTGTTTACATTTTACTTTAAATATTTATACTTAATTATAATAGGTGTTTTGATGTTAATTTCATAATCTGTCATTTCCAGGTCTGTTTCTACTGGCTGATATTTCTCCTGGTTAGTGGGCACCTTTTTTCTTTGCATGAATTTTTCTTGGAGGTTGGAAATTGTGAACATTGTGTTAAGTGTTCCAAGTTTGTTTTCTTCTTTTAAAGAATGTTGTACTTTATTTGGTTAGTTTTTAAAGCTTGTTTTCATGATTTGTTTTGGCCTGTTTTAAAGATGTTAGAATAAAGAGTAACCGTTAATCTAGGTATAGTTTAGCCCTAAGACTAAGATGTGACCCTTTGTTATCCCTACTGAAAGCCCAAGTGTTCAGTGGATTCTCTACTCTGGCTAGCTGGAACTCAAACACCTTCCTGCCCTTATGTAAGTCTTAGGAATGTTTTAACTTACACCTTTCTACTAGTTGCTTTTTTGCACGTTTTGTGAAGTTTCAGCCTAAAGTTGTGCAGCTTGGTGTTCTGAAACATTTTCTCTGTATAACTTCTACCTCTTTAATATTCCACCACACCTCAACCTTCTCCAAAGGAACCACCTGTTGGCCAGCATCTGACAACAGCTGGCTCATGTATTTTACTCAATTTTCTAGTTGTTTATGACGGAAGACAAGTCTGAATGATACCAGTTACTCCAACCTGGCTGGAAATGGTTGCCACTAATAGCTGTTGTTTGGTGCAAGAAAAATACCATCAAGGCTCAAAAAATCCCTGAAAATATGATACAACCTTTTAAAAGGAGGACATATCAATAACTTCATGTCTACAGAAAACGATTATCTTAAAAAGCTAAAACTGAAAAATCTTGTTAATATATGTGTCTATTCTGATTAAATGAAACAATATAGTAATTTTAGAGTTTTTTCAAGAGTTTACCTTTGAAGATTCCATTTGGTATCATAGAAAACAGGACTTTATTAAGCAGTAGCAGATTTTGGGAACAACATTTATTTCATTCTGAAAATACATGATTTAGAATTCCTCTTACAGTGTGATTACTGGGTCTATGTAGTGGCTATCCAAAAGCTCTTACTTAGTCAAGGTCTGCAAAAAACCTGTAGAATATGCTGATCCCCCTGACCAGCCCCAGCAAGAAGAGATGTCTGAGTGATCATAGACAAACGACATGGATTTATTTCAAGTAACAGGGATGAACACCATATTTATTTGTGAAGTACTTGAGCGTCCTTCTGGCTTGCTACATGTTCTGCCTAGGAAAATAAACACATGCAACAGCCACATTCCTTTCTCATTAGGGTAAAGATTGGAGAAAGAAAAAGGAATATGTAGACCTTTAGGCTTTAAAACAAATGTTATTTATTGCCACAAACTTAAAGGTATTTACTTTTGCCAAATTCTTTCATCTTTTCAAATAACCTGTACAAGCTACCTGCCTTTAAACGCAGGATATTTTTAAATAAAACCACAAGACCCTATTTGACTATCTACATGCAAATGGGTAACTTATTTTTCAAGATACTTGCTTCAAAGCATCTGCAACTTTTTATTTTACCTGTACTTAATGTTGAATTATTAATATTCTTATAAAAATGGTTAATGCTTTCTAGCCTCATAATGTAACTTTTTGTATGGTTATCCTTTACTCATATTTCAAAAATGCATTAAACTTTAATTTTACATTTGCTAGGTCATTGTTCAAGATGACAAGCCACTAAACACATTTTTTATTTATTTGTATTATAGAACTTAATCTGGCTTTCCATTGTGAACATGAACAAAACAAAAACAAAATTGATATTCTTATTCCCCTTGAAAAAAATATAATTTCTTTTGGAACACTATTCAAGTAAAGTAAGTCTTGCAATTCTCTCAAATAAACCAACTGAATAGGAACAAGTACATTCTCCCCAATATAATTTACAATAGCCTTAGAACAATTTTCCATTGTCTCAATGCTAAAAATGAATTAGTCATTGCTTGGAAGTTGGCTAAGTATGGCTCAGTTAGTGTCACAGCATGAGGCAGACTGAGAAAAGTCAGTACCTTAGACTGACCTGGCCCATTGTAAAGCTGCGGGAGGTAGATAGATATCAGATATCCTCAGCTGCAGATGTCAAGAGGTATTCGACTCTGCCAGGAGGATTTGTTCAGGACACTATGCAATGCAGTGAGCATTAGGAAATCTCATACAGAGCCACATAGTTGCCAACATAGCAGGCACATAGAAATAGAGGCACCAATGCTAAAGAATATAAGAGCAGTCGAAACAATTGCCAGCACATACACCATAAGCACTGACTTCATTTTGGAAGTTCACCTGGCATTACCCAGGGGAGCACAAAGGCAGAGCTTGAAAGGTAACAATCCAGTTACATGACCTGGAGCAGAATGAAGCTGGAACCCAAGTTGAAACTGCAGTAGATATGCAAGGTACCTTTATGTTGACTCCAACTCTGGAGGTTAATAAAGTTGTTAAAATTGTTGCTATAAAATACTGGAATTAATCCTAGAGTCTGTGACAATCAAGGCTCAGTGTTCATCAGAATAGATTGAACCAGAATAACTATAGCCAGCATTCTATGTTACTAATACTTATAACCAAGGTTTAGAATATATAACACATTATATGGATCAATACACTGAACTGCAAAAGTAACTTACTGTAAAATACGAGGGCCGTCCCCTATAACAATGTCTCTTCATAGGCTAAGTTTGCATGTTATAGAGACTTTACCTGATAACTGAGATAGTTGTTATCAGTAAACACAGCCATCTAACTCTGCTGCATAAATACAAAGTGGTTTTTTCTAGAAATAAAAATTCTATAATATAAAAACAATAACTTCAGATAAGCAGCACTTACCATGGGAGACATACATTGCCATAAAATTTATATTTTTAATATCATCTTAATCCTCTTAACTGTTTTTGAAATAGATGATACTCCTAAATTAGAGATTGCCAATAGGGTCTAAGAAAATGTAAAATCCTGTCAATAGTCACAAAACCAACAAAATTAGACCCAGAATTTGAATCTAACCTTATATTTAAAGTCCAAAGTTGATATTCTTAAGCTCTAAGCTCCCAAATCCTTCAAAATGAATAAATGACAGAATGAATGAATACTATCTATCATTTATTAAATGTCTACTGTCATGTACCTTACATGTTCTAAATGAGTTTTAGGTTAGATCCAGAACAAATGAATTATGTCTTGAATATGACTATTAGAATAAGTATTACATGGTCAGTAATTAAAAGTATGTAAAATATTCTGAACCATAAATAGTTCAACCCAGAAATAGCTGCTCTCTTTCCTTTTGCATGTTGTCAAGTAAACTGAGGGTCAATTATCTACAGATTTTTGGGTTTCAAAGGTAGAGAAACTGAATTGAGAGGGCAATAAATGGAGCGTCCATGCTACGCCACCAAAAGCAGAGAAAGCCTGTGGATCTGAGAGCAGAGAGAACTACTCTTCATCACCTTCACAGGAGGGTACCCACCAGTACATTAGACTTTGTCCCTTAAATACATAACCATTATATTTGTGGCAGCCAGCATGGAATTCCTTCATAAGCAATACCTTTCATTATTGATTTGGAAACATCAGTGCTCAGAAAAACAACTGAAGAAGAAAATCAGGGGATCCACAGTGATGTATTTTATTCTGGAGTGTGTCATCTCCCCAGATAAAGTGCTCTGATGGGAGCAGAACAGGAAGAGTTGTAGTAACACAGCACGCCAAGAATTATAGTTTTGTAAGTCCTTTTTGCATCCATGTCAGAAGTCCTAATGATGGAATTAAGCAGCTCAACTAAAAATGTAGAGAGCTTCAGTCAGTGGAAGTTAGATAAAGCTGTATGACACAATCCATTGTGCAGATTTGACCAACACAAAGCAGAACAAAGCATAACTACACACTATGTCTACTGGCGTACACTAAGTCTTGAAAACTATTTTATCATGCCCATTTAAGTAAAAACCAGTAATAACAACATGAGGTCTATGAAAGAGTGCAGACAGCAAAAACAAACAGAACTCTCAGAAAATAAGAAAAAGTATAACAATTTCTTTCAAAAACTATTATAAGCAAAAAAACTAAGATATATGATGATAATAGACACAGACACACACACATACTATAGGTAGACACACACACATAGATAGGTGACAGACATACACATCAACTTATTTATATATTTTATCAACAGATAATACATAGGTAAGAGATAATAGTTGATGAATCTGAATAAAGAACATTCAGGAATTTATTGTATTATCTTTGTAACTTTTCTGAAAGTGTAAAATTAATTTCAATTATAAGGTATTTTTTTTAACATAATAAACTAGGTCTTGGAAAGATGCTTAACAAACATTGGCAGAAATAAATGATTAAAAATACCTCCCCAAAGTGAAAATATTTTAAAATATGTCTATAAATAAAACAAGAAAGAGAACAAAAATTAAAATGTCACATGCTTCGCCAGTAAAAACAATCTTTAATCAGTAGGAAAAAGTGATTTAAGAGCTATGGACTAGTGGCTATTCCTTATAAGAGCATGTTCAGGACTTTTATCCCATCCCTCACAAATTTCAAAATAAATTTAATTACTTCAAAGACAAAGAAGAGAGATTCATATAAAGCAAATGAATTATGGGGAAATATTTGGGTAAAGCTCACAAGCCTTAAAGAAAGACGCTAGAGTTTAATTGTACGGCAAGAACTTAAAATTGGTAGATGGTGTCACCCCAGGTCAGACTACAGATCTGCAGAGTATATACGAGACATTGGAACAAATAGAAGCACATTGAAAACAGATGTCAAAGCATAATGTTTTCCAGGAGAAATTGCCATTATTTTGGAATAAATTGACAGAAAGAAAAAAAGCTGAATATCCTAGGTCATCCAAGAGGCCAACGTGATGTCAAAGTGGAGTTTTCTTAACAGTCATTCTGCATCTAGAGATTAAATTAGCTTCTTGTATTTGCTGAAATGATCAAAGATTATCTGGCTCATACTTTGTCTCAAACTAAGACCTTAATACTATTTAAAGTAATCTCCCACATGTGTGGCACACAGGAGAAAAACAGGGTATCATATGTTTACTAAGCACCTTAATTTTGAACAACCAATTTTTTAGTTGCTTCCTGGTCCTATAACATTGAGAGTATCTCTTACATTTATACAGGAGAATTAAAGATGATGAAGCTAAGAATGGATACTAGGTTGGTTTTCTCTTTTCTGATGAGGGTTGTCTTCCATTTAACGTTTTTATCATTTTCCCCTTAAAATGAAGAGTGTAGATCCTCCATCAAAACATTTACACACGGGAGAATATGGGATCAGGAGTTCTTTATGGAGATTACTTTTGTCCTGATATACGACAAAGACTTTAAGGATCAGGATCTGAAAGAAATTTGTAGTAAGAGTTGTGATTACTTACTATATCTAGAATTTGCAACGCATCAGTTTTTTTCTCCAGAAATTCCAAGTGGGAAGATCTATTAATAGTTGAAAGAATAAAATGCAATTGGTTTTATTCAGAGGAGCTGAAGTCTGATTGCTATTCTTTGATATTTATTTTAGAATTTTGCTCATCCTTCTGAGGTCAATGGAAACACCTTTGGAGTCAGTCATCATGGGGAACGGAAGAGTGAGTGGGCACTGGGATCAGACAGACTGGGCTTCCAGATCCCAGCTGCAAGGTTATTGGCAGAAACCATCACATATTTTTTCTGAGACTCAGTTTGTCTGTAAAAGAATGATAAGTATTTTCCCCGATAGTAGTGCTATTAGGATTGAAATTGGTAAAATATTTAAGTGTCTAGAATAGTGCCTGACTAGGATTGCTGGATACACAATGAACATTTTTTAATGTGTTTGTCCCATATAATATTTATCTATCAGAAGTTCAAATTTAACTTGGTTAAATTCATATGCAAAATTGAACAATCCTATTTCTGGCACAACATGATAGCTAAAAAATACTGATCATTCCTTTTCCCCTTTCTGGCCTTTAGATAGGCCTGTGGATTCTTCCTTTATAGAGCATTTGAAGGGAGCAAAATCAAAAGAGTACCCTTGGCCTATATGCCTAGGAATAGACATTAAAAGACAAGAAAGTCAATCACATTGACAAATGGTGACAGATTCTGCCACAAAAATTACAGGAACTCAAAGTGGAAAGCATAGCACCCGTCTTAAATAAACTCCCAACGTCCCAAAAGTAAAATATAAGCAAATATTATGATACAGTAAATGGATAAAATAATAAATAGAAATAGAGAGAAAATACCTTAATTTTAACTATTACCTTGTGATATTGTAGAGTATATATGCTTATTTGCCCCAAACAACTTCAAGATCTAAAGTAACTAAAATGTTAAATGAACTTGATAAGAAGGCTCACTCATATACACATAAAATTTCATCTGTTCTTATTGTTAAAGTCAATATTCAATATTGAGATTAAAAAAAAAATCAAGGGATATTTCCCTCTTTGCTTCCCCGAGATAATCAGTATTGTTGGAAAGTCAGGTTTCCTTTTCTACTTTTAGCCTTCAAAATCTGCCAAATCCCAGGCAAGACATGCCTTTAAGGTATAAAAATAACTGTACAAACTTAGTTAATAAGGACCTCATTGGAGCAACATGATATTCTCCCTCAAAACTGGTTTTGCTAAGGAAAACCTCAATTTCTCGAGTCAGATACTACAGTTCTAACAAAATGCTTAATGACTTGATCTTCAGCAATTAAAACATTCAGGTCATGAAACTCGTTTCAATTAATTCTAAAAACCAAGTTTCATAGTTTGTATGTCACATGCTAGACTCTGTTTTCAGCTTTAAACTGTTGGTAACACCTTCTTCACAAGGGTAACTATCAGTAACAAATAATTTTACCCGAAGCACATGGGACAGAGTTGGCCCTCAATAAACACTGGTTGTGTCTGCACTTACTCCACCTTAACCACAAGTCAGATGCTGGATATAAAATGTAAATGAGACATAGTCCCATCCCTATATGTTGATGTATGCTATAATATTATTTGTGAGTTTTTGTTATTGTTGACAAGCCATGACAAACTATTATTGGACTTATTTGTAGAAAAGAGAGCAACTTTTCAACCATGTAAAAGGTTTGGGTATCATTTCCTTAATAATTATGTAGGAGTATAGTAATTCTCTGAGTTACTGCACTAAAAATGAGAAAGAAAACGTATTCTTTAGACTCAGAAAGCAATGCCTCAAAAGATAACATAATCCTATGGGAGAATAAGATTGCAAAGACAGAAAAGCAGCCATCTAATCCAAGCTGTCAACTCCTCTGTTTTTGTCCTACCCTGAAACCTAACTTCACCCTCATATCTTCTCCCAGAGGCCATGCCACCACTGCCAAAGAAAATCTCCAGAAGTCCACAGTTACAGATTCAAGCAAATGAAGGGAACATGATTTTGGCTTGTGTAATAATTAATAATTGCCTTGCATGAATTTCACATAAGACCAGTTGTAGAAAAGAGCACAGCAAAGATATAACCAAAGTTTATGGCTTGTTAAGAGCCCTTAGATGTTAGTTGATATGCTTAAGAACAGTTCTTTGGAAAATGACTCCAAAAAAGCAAATTGAGCCAGTAAAGGAAAGAGCACACAAAAACCAGATTTCTATCTTAGTTTATGCAAGATTCCTGATACAAATAGACTGCTAAAATAACAAATTGTTTTGCCTGGAATCACCATCTGTGTATTTTCCTTGACTAATCTGTTTAATGCAATCCTGACTCCTACAATAATAGCAAGACCTAACAACTTCTTGGAAATCCTCCCTCTATTGTCTCAAGCAGGATTCCAGAACAGCTGAAGTAAAAATCCTGATACGTAAGCAAAAAATAAAGTACTGTCCCAATGCGCCCTGGGTTATCAGTCTGTTTCTCATAAACTAGCTCCTGAATTATGCCACGTTGTTTGAAAAAAAATAATATACACAGGCTATGTCTGCAAGTCAAACTGATGAGCCCATTCTGAAGGCCAAGTTCAGTAAAAGTAAGTCAAGCCGAAAGAGAAAACTTGACTATTGTAAAGGTTGAACCAGATGTTTGTATAGATCCAGTCCAATCCTACGGCGTAATTTAGAAATCGGCTTATGTGAAACAGATGGCCAAAGGCCTGTCCTTGTGTGCTCTGTGTTCCCTGCTTTTATTACTAAATCTGACTAAGTTTTATATTTTCTGCTTTGTTTTGTTTGGGATCATTGTTTGTTCTTGTTGTTTAACTGACAATCATTTTAGAAGCCAAACAAGTTGTGTTTATCAATGTAGCCTTTGGAGAAGATGACAATTAAAGATGCTTGGTGTGGAAGAAATTGGCTTTAGATTTCTTTTTGGCTTTAATTTCTAGAAACCTAAAGTTTGTAAGTGACCATAGAGAAAACAAAATGTTTGGAAATACCTCCTGAAGCAGATAAGAGAGTTCTGTGGCAACCCCTCCAAATATGCCCAAAATTAGAAAATATTTACCTGTGAGGAAAAAAAGAGAGACCAGGAAATCATCCTAGACTGTGTGTGTATTTTTCCCTCTGCCTGAAATGCTTAACTCACATTCCTTTCCTGATCCACAGAAAAACTTCTAGTCATTCGAAATCCCAAAGCTAGAATAACTTTTTGGTTGACTTACAAAGCACTCACTCCTTCCAATATCTTTCTTTTATTCCATACTACCTGACAAGAAAAGTCTTTATTTTTTAAATTCCCCATTCAAGAACTTCCTAAGTCTGCAAAGCCCTTCCTGAAATGAGTTTATTGCTTCTTCATGCCACCGCTGTCTCCAATATTTACATCTATTATAGCACTAATCACACAGTAGTGTAAGGATTTGGAGTTGGTATTGTTTTCTATATTTCCATCTCTGCTACTAGAACACTGATTGTTGCTTGAGGGGACAGGTTGCTTCTTGTTAAACTCTGTGTCCTCAACACCTTCTGCAGAGCTTGCATAAAAAGAAAAGAATAAATATTTTAAAAGCACTCAAAGCGTTGAGCTTTAGAAAAAGTAGGCTGATTTGCTTTAGACCGAATATCCCTCCAAGAACAACTAAAAAAGCATACGTAAAAGTTTTTAATGTTAAAATGCACTAGAATACCAAGGAAATGAGTTTTCAAAGTCTAGGATCCAGAAGAATAGGGATGTGCAGAAGGGTAAACACTGCATTTAATAAAACATTTACCTCTGGAGGAATGATTTTCCAGAGTGACTGAGTGCTTTGGAATCTATCAGTTGCCACCACTTATAGAGGTTGAGGGACAGACAGTTGAATTTAAAGCCTCCTAAGGACATAGAGGCCAGGCAAATCTCCCCAGGTTTGGGTTGACAAGAGGTAAAACTACATTCCAGGAGTAGGGCAAATTTAAAATAAATAACTCTCATAAGATCTAAAGCTCAGTTACAAATAATTTCATTCTGATTGAATTACAAGGATATATCAATAACAGAGCTATATGAAGCAAAAGTAAATCATCTCTAGAGGAAGATAACCTCAAATTTTCTGTATGCATTTCCATAAACAATGAAAATAATCAGACATATGAGAATATAATAAATGACAGAAAAATTAGTGGACAATAAGTTTAAACTCATAGAAAGTGAACAAAATAGAATTATCAGTCTAGGACTTTAAAATAACTATGTATAACATGCTTAAGAAATTATAAGTACATAAAGGAGCATTTTGGTAAACAACTGGAAAATATGCAGAAACATTTTTTCGCATACGGTAAAATCATTGGGGAAGTTTCTGGGAGTGATCTTGATCTTAGTGGTAATTGCAAAGTGTACGCATAGATAAAAATTCAATAAGCTGGGAGGGCACGGTGGCTCACGCTTGTAATCACAGCACTTTGGGGGGCCGAAGTGGGCAGATCACGAGGTCAGGAAATCGAGACCATCCTGGCTAACACGGTGAAACCCCGTCCCTACTAAAAATATAAGAACAAAATTAGCCGGATGAGGTGGCGGGCGCCTGTAGTCCCAGCTACTCGGGAGGCCGAGGCAGGAGAATGGCGTCAACCCAGGAGGCGGAGCTTGCAGTGAGCCGAGATCGCGCCACTGCACTCCAGCCTGGGCAACAAAGAGAGACTCCATCTCAAAAAAAAAAAAAAAAAAAAAAAATTCAATAAGCTATCTGCTTAAGATATGTCTATTTTACAGTATTCCTTGTAGGTATAAACCCAAGAGAAATTCATACATACATGCACCAAACATACTGTACAAAAATGTTCAAAGCAACATTATTCTTAATATCAAAAAATTGAGATACCCAGTGTAGAATAGTTGAACACATTATGGTTTATTCAGAAAATGGAATAAAGCAATAAAAATCCATGAGGTACCGTTTCATACAACTTGTGTAAGTGTCCAAAGATAACAGCAAGAATCCAGACACAGAAAATTACATGTAGAATGAATCCACATATATAACGTCTAAAACAGGTAACAAGCTGGGATAGTGGTTACCTTCAGAAAAGGACAGTGACTAGAGGTATGCACAAAAGGTGTTCCGGGATGCTGAAAATTCTCTGTGTCCTGAGCTGGGTGGTATGGCCTATTATTTTTATTTTATGATAATTCACTCAGCTGTATATTTATAGTTTCTGTACTTCAAGTAAGTTTTACTGCACTGAAAACATATAAAAATTATAAATAAAAATAAGCATTTGGTAAATGTTGTTGAAATAATTAATGTATGAAGGAATAGATCAATGAATCTTGTTTCAAGGATTTACAGCCACTAGAGAGAAAAGGGTAACTGGGAACAGGTACTAAGAAATTAATAACCCAACAACTTCACCTGGATTTACTTGGATTTATGTGACTGTTAAAATCAGGTGACTATTGGGTACTTGAGATAAATGTCTTTCAGGATATTACCTAATATTTGACTTAGCAATAAATTCTTTCTGCTATTATGACCTAAATTATTCTTGCAGTTAACATTCTATTTGTCTTTGGTCATATTTTACTTCTCTGTTTCTAAAAACTACTCTCAAGATAGACCGCACTGAATAAATAGATCTTTGACCATAAGAGCAATAGGAAGTCTGATTGTTAAAATAATAGAAAACCAATCTGGTCTGGGAGATATTTATATTTTCTGAATAAGTCCTGAAATTAACACATATATTCAACTCACTTTTTCTTAGCTAACCCTGGTACAAATTAGTATACGAAAGAGGCAATTTACCAAGTGGGTTTCTGAAATCACTGGAAAATCTAAGGGTGTTTTCCCAAAGAGCTAAATTATTATTTGCTTATAAACAGCACAATAGGAGGAGCTGGTTTCATATTTCTTTGGTGGCATTTGACTTGGTTTTCACCACTTTATTCCAATTATTGGTTAATTCTTGGTGTTCTCCTTCAGCTGTTTTATAAGCCACATGTATTACAGGATGTCTCATGTAAATCGAAAGATTTCAGATTGTCTTAGTGTATCATAGGGCTCTGTGTTCTACAGACTCATAAAAATACCACTGGACTCAATCAACACAGAAACTAAGTAATATACTGAAGCTTCCCAATATAGGAAAATATGTAAAAACCAAAGTGTTTTAGGGAAAAAAAATTAAATGCATAAATCCAGGACAAGCAGCTATCAGCACCTGTTGACATTATAAGCTATATCCTAAATTGTTCTCCAAACACACATTGGAAGTGAACTCTCATGATCACCTAAGGCCCAAGGCATCTGACAAAAGTCAGTGGTCCAGATAACTGGCTAATTGCCCGGTCTAAGAGAAGCCCTGGTGTCCTCCATCTCATGGGACTTCAGCTACAAAGTCTGGCCCTTTGTGACCAGCAAAAGGAAGCATGGTCCCTCCTTTCCAAATGCAGTGAACATCTGAGTTTGGTGACTGATGACAGACCCTTGTAAAGGGCAAGAGTGATGTTAAAATCACTGAAGCATTTGTACCATCAGCAGGAACTTTACTGAAGACCAAGTTACCCATCCACAATGTGGCTTAGTGGTTCTGCCTTAAAGAGATCCGGGTAGAGAAATTTTTTCTCTCCCCTTAAGGGCCATGTCTTTAGGAGGCAATTTAAAAACAAATATGTAACAGGTTCTTCACAGCATTTTGAACGTAAATAACAACACAAGCAAATATTAGTGGATTAATCCTAATGAGTAGGATTCCTCTGTATGACCTACTACCCTCAGAATCTTTGTCCTATCAGCATGGTACTAGTATTAGTTTTTTATTTTCAATTTACTCAAATAATTTACCTTAAATACATCAGAGTCACCTTAAACAATACTTTCATTATCATGAATTTGATATATTAGTTATATTTTTTTCTAACATGTTTAAAATCAATACACGATCTTTTTTTTTTTTTTTTTTTGGTAGAGACAGGGTCTTGCTATGTTGCCTAGGCTGGTTCAACCTTGTGTGTTCAAACAATCCTCCTGCCTTAACCTCCCAAAGTACTAGGATTACAGGTATGAGCCACCCTGTGAAACTTTTTAATAAATTAAAAACATTAATCAGTCATTCTATCATTGAAAATTAGCTTACTTAAAACTGAGGGAAGCTGTACCATACTTTGGAAAACCTTGTTGAATACCTCACTTGAGTTTTGTTGCTCTTTTCAACCTTCCATAGGAGAACTTGAGACAAGCAAGTGTAGGGGAAAATCATCCATACTTCAAATCAAATCTGGGTTTTAATCCCAGTTTGGCCACCACGTAGCTGTAACATAGATGGTTGACTTAATCCCTACATTTATCATTTGTCAAATGCAAATGGAAAGCCCTGCCTTGAAAGAATATGAAACTTAAACAAGATTATGTTTTCAGAACACTAAGTACAGTGCCTGTAACATAATAGGAGCTCAATAAACACAAATCCTCTGAATCCTTCTTCAGCAAAGATCAAACCCTAAATTTCAGGTTTCCAATGGGTTTTAAACTTTCTTCAGTTCAAAGACAAGAAACATTAGAAGATTTTCCAAAAATTGACAACCCACACATGTTAATTATTATAGATGATTGTATCGATGTATTATTCTCAGTGTACATGTCACACTATTTCATAATTAATTGTTCACACATCTGTCTGTCCCATTAGATTACAAATGTCTTGAGGGCCAATTCTGGTGGGTCAATTTCACCATCTAAATATCTCCAGAATCTGTCACTTCTTTCCAATCATACTATCACTATCTAGTCCAAACCACTATGATCTCCAATGTAGACTGTTGCAATTGTTTCCTGCCTGGCTTCTCACTATACATTCTTGCTCTGATCAATCCATCCTTTCATAGTACAAGCAAAAGAGCTTCTTTTGAAGATGCAAATTTTATCTCTCTCATTTCAACCTTTCAGCTACTTAACACATTACTCCTGGAACAACATCTCAAATCGTTCAACTTAACCCCAAAGGATTATTTAATCTGGCCCCTACCTACGCACACGGCCTCACACAGATTTCTGTCCTTCTCCTTCTACATTTTAAATATAATGGTCTTTTTTCCATTTCACAAACCATAACATTGCCACTTAAAGACACTTCAATTTGCTGTCTAGAATGCTTTCCAGCAGCACAATCGACTGTTGTAAGGCTAAGCCCTTCAGAAACCAGAATGGAATTCAATTCCCTAGGAAGCCTCTGGAACAACTAAGCCTTCCCTGCTGTCCATCCAAAGCACCTTGTACTTCAACACTCTTGCACCATGAGTACAGAGACCTCTTCTGCCATTTCATTGTCATGTCCTCAGCAACTAAAGCAGAGCTGACACATGTATATGCATTTAATGAATGCATTGAACACACTTGAATTAATCTATTTGTGGCACAAAGGCAGAATATTTTCTTTTAAGGAAACTTATTTATCTACACATGCAAATATATTTAGCTATACAATTCTACTCTAAGTAGAATATAATTCGGAATATTCTTTTTAGAGTGCCCAAATGTAAATACATCCCTTTCTGTCATGTATCCCCACTGCTCAAGCTACATCTACTACTACTGCTTCTATGGATAGTTCTTCATAAAATGTTCACAAAAGAGACAGGATCTTGGATGAACAGACAGCTCCCATCCCCACCCATGCCCCTGCTGGCCTCCCCACCTGGTCCTGATTGGAGCACTCCTTTCTAATGTCTGAGGCAAGTGGGACTTGAACTGGATCAATCTGCCTGCCTGCTTCTCAGAGGGGGCTGAGGTATCAGTTCCAAATCCACTGATAAGGAAATTCTCTGATGATAACAGCAGGCTTGACATTGATGAAGCCTCCCCATCTGGTGTGTTTAGGGGAGCAATCATGAACAAGGGGTGGCAAAATGTGTTTTCTTGGCTCCTGGCCACCACCATATTGTGTTAAGGTTTCTCTCTCTTCCACTGCTCTCCCATCCCCATCTCTGTGTGACTTGAAGGAACTGTTCTAGAAATTTTTGGCTGCTTCTGAAAGCTTTCCTTTCTTTTTTTTTTTTTTGGACTCAATCAGGCTGTTTTATTTGATGGGGAATATGCCTTCCCTTTGGATGTATTCAGAAAGTTCTTTTACAGAGAAGAAAGTTTCATACGCAGTTTCTGTCACATTAACATCCCCTTAGAGGCCAATATGGTGTCTAATGGAGTTGCTAGATACATTTTAAAAGTCAGCAACATTTTAAATTACTGTTGTCGCTCTGCTCAGTGGTCATTAGATGCTCTCCCTTTTTTCTGTTTGGATACACTGGATGGGTGGTGGCATATTTAGGCACCCAAGTTGATCTAATGCACTCAATTTATTTCCAGGTGTCTTGCTTCTCCATAAAAAATGATTTGCACATCCTATGTCTCATCATTGTGAATAGAAGTGCACACCCATTGATTGTGTCAAACATACTATGACTTCTGGATAGCTGGAAAACAGTAACAGACCATCGCAGTGTAATTAGCTACCTGAGCACAACTAGGAGGCAGAGAAAGACATTTTACTGATGTTACCTTCTGTATGTCTCTTGGTGAAACAATAATAAAGCAGAAGTATGTTTTTTCTCATTTACAAGACTCTGCTTGGTATTAACACATAAGCATATATTTTTATTCCCTAAATGTAACTAGAAATGTACAGAACAATTAACTTGCCTTGTATATAATGGACACTAAAATACAATCACTAAATTTTAGAATTGAAGGGCTTTAACTGAGAACTAAGAAATAAATATCCTAGCCAGTTACATAAAAGCCAGTTAGTGAAACAATCTAAAATGAACCCAAACCTCCTATCCCCCCAAATTGTTCTTTATCCAACACAACAGACTGCATTGTTTTATTGAATAAAT
Source organism: Macaca mulatta (assembly GCF_049350105.2). Lineage (NCBI taxonomy): Eukaryota > Metazoa > Chordata > Mammalia > Primates > Cercopithecidae > Macaca > Macaca mulatta. Next base: position 159,295,730 of record NC_133409.1, on the reverse strand, counting down.
TGGTAAATTCACTATTATTTAGTATAATCAGTAACACTAGGAATATAAGTCAAACGAAAACCCCTCCAAAAATGTTAAGATTTGTCTTATACTGGGAGCACTTTTAAGTATAAATTGACACATATTCTGTGATTGCTTTCTGTGTCATTCTGATCTAAATCTGTAAATTTCACTTTTAGTTTCACCATTATGAAGGTATGCTTTTACTGTCTTTACAGATAAACAGATAACCTGGTAGTGATTATATCGTGTAAACTTTCAATGAACTGCATGATGTGTATCTCTTTGAGAATTACTTACAGCTAATTTTTAGTTCCAGATTGATAACCACCTGTCACAATGCTAACTCCTCAGCTGCTACAATATGTATGCAGATAAAAGTCTTTTTAACATAGTTGGGAAGCAAAATATATTTGTATCTTACATGTGATGTCTTCATTAATATTCTAACTTTTCTAGTAAAAGAAATCAGATATACCCCAAAAGCCTGCTATAATTAACTTCAACTTTCCCCTGCCTCTGGATTACCTCTCCCATTACTTCTTTCCAAAAACAAACAGGATTGTTACCATTCCTATTGGAATGTGGTACTGCTTGAAAAGATTTATATGAGCATCTGTTATTGACAACACAGATATGGTTAACAGTGATCATTACTCTCTATGTACATTCAAAACCAATTTTGTTTCAACTTCTATTGACACATCTAAAAAGCTTAGTTACTGAGTTTCTCCCCAAATAGATACACTGCCCCTAATTGTAATGGAATTGGGGGATTTTAAGTTTGCAGTATTACCACATGGCACCGTGATAAAGAGCATCAAGTCAACACCTGGATTACATTCCCAGCTCTTCCACGTAACAGGTCTGTAATATTAAGCAATGTCATAAGCAATGCTAAGAAATTGAATTGCATTAAGCAATTCTAAAATGCAGGTAACAGTATTATATTCAAAATATATTCGATTGAATGAGATCACTATACTTAGAACAGCTAGAAAATGGTACTCATAAATTCTCAGCTAGTAATATTGGAATAAAGTCCATAAATCAATCAACTTCATTTCCTCTCAGTGCAGGAATTCCATTTGAAATCTCAGTAGATAGTAATCCAGTTTCGGGTAAAATGCTTCTCATATTAGCACACTTGGCTCTTCATAAAAGTTTTTTCTTCCATTACTGACAACATTAAGTGTAGAAAGTCCATCGTGGTATTGAGTTAATATTGACTTCCTCATAACCACCACTTTATCTTAGTTCTAAACTGGGAAAACCTGCATAAATCTAATGGCAGCCCTTTAAATATGAAGAGCATTTATCCAATGCCCTACCTAAAATTACCCTTTATGCTATGCTTATCTTATTATTGATACATATGATTAGATTGTTAATGAGGCTAATTATAACCAATTTTTCAAGTTAAATTGGGAAACATTTTACCTGTTTTCTAAAATGAGGAAACAAATGAATTGGAGAAGTCTCTGTTTACATAGAAATTATTCATTTCCATTGAGTAGATGGTGAGGGAAAAATGGCTTGGGGATAAGATTGTGGCCACAGTAAGTACTGTTTCACCTATTGTTCCCAACTGTATTGCTTGTTTTGTTTTCAAAGTGAGACTATCACTCTATGTACTTGCTGGCAGTCATACAATTAAAACGTGTGCTGCCCATCAAAAAGCTTACCCACCATGATCAAGTTAGCTTTATCCCTGGGATGCAAGTCTGATTCAACATACGCAAATCAATAAATGTAATTCATCATATAAACCGATCTAAAGACAATAACCACATGACTATCTCAATAGAAAAGGCCTTCAATAAAATTCAACATCTCTTCATGTTAAAAACTCCCAATAAACTAGGTATTGATGGAATAAATCTCAAAATAATAAGAGCTATTTATGACAAACCCACAGCCAATAACATACTGAATGGGCAAAAGCTGGAAGCATTCCCTTTGAAAACCGGCACAAGACAAGGATACCCTCTCTCATCACTCCTATGCAACATAGTATTTGAAGTTCTGGCCAGGGCAATCAAGCAAGAGAAAGGAATAAAGTGTATTCAAATAGGAAGAAAGGAAGTCAATTTGCCTTTGTTTGCAGATGATATGATCTTATATCTAGAAAACCCCACGTCTCAGCCCAAAAGCTTCTTAAGCTGATAAGCAACCTCAGCAAAGTTTCAGGACACAAAATCAATGTGCAAAAGTCGCAAGCATTTCTATGCACCAACAACAGGCAAGCAGAGGGCCAAATCATCAATGAACTCCCATTCACAATTGCTACAAGGAGAATAAAATACCTAGGAATACAGCTAACAAGGGAAGTGAAAAACATCTTCAAGGAGAACTACAAATCATTGCTTAAGGAAATCGGAGAGGACACAAACAAATGGAGAAACATTCTATGCTCATAGATAGGAAGAATCAATATCATGAAAAATAGCCATACTGCCCAAAGTAATTTATAGTTTCAGTGCTAATCCCATGAAACCACCATTGAAATTCTTCACAGAATTAGAATAAACTATTTTAAAATTCATATAGAATCAAAAAAGAGCTTGTATCGCCAAGACAATCCTAAGCAAAAACAAAACTGGAGGCATCAGACTACTGGACGTCACACTATACTACAAGGTTACAGTAACCAAAGCAGCATGGTACTGGTACAAAAACACACACATAGACCATGAAACAGAATAGAGAACTCAGAAACAATACTGCACATCTACAACCACCTGATTGTCAACAAACCTGACAAAAACATGCAATGGGGAAAGGATTCCTTATTTAATAAATGGTGCTGGGAAAACTGGCTAGCCATATGCAGAAAATTGAAACTGGACCCCTTCCTTACATCTTTTTATACAAAAATTAACTCAAGATGGATTAAAGACTTAAATATAAAACCCCTACAAGGAAATCTAGCCAATACCATTCAGGACATAGGCATGGGCATAGATTTTATGAAATTGCCAAAAGCAATTGCAACAAAAGCAAAAATTGACAAATGGCAGCTAATTAAACTAAAGAGCTTCTGCACAGCAAAGGAAACTATCATCAGAGCGAACAGGTAACCTACAAACAATCCCATTAAAAAGCAGGCAAGGGACATGAACAGACACTTCTCAAAAGACATTCATGTGGCCAACAAATATATAAACAAAAGCTCAACATATCAATCATTAGGGAAGTGCAAATAAGAGCCTCAATGAGATACCATCTCACACCAATCAGGATGGCGATTATTAAAAAGTGAAGAAACAACAGATGCTGGCAAGGTTGTGGGGAACCTCATTGGTGGGAACGTAAATTAGTTCAACCATTGTGGAAGACAGTGTGGCAATTCATCAAAGATCTAGAACCAGAAATACCATTTGACCCAGCAATCCCATTACTGGGTATATACCCAAAGGAAGGTTAATCATTCTATTACAAATATACGTGTACATGTATGTTCACTGCAGCACTATTTACAATAGCAAAGACATGGAATCAACCCAATTGTCCATCAATGATAGACTGGATAAAGAAAATACATACACAATGGAATACTATTTAGCCATAAAAAGGAATAAGATCATGTCCTTTGCAGGGGCATGGATGGAGCTCGAAGCCATTATCCTAAGCAAACTAATGCAGGAACAGAAAACCACACACCATATGTTCTCACTTATAATGGGAGCTGAACAATGAAAACACATGGACACAGGACAGGGAAAAACACACACGGCAGCCTGTCAGGGTGGTTGGGGGAGGGAGAGTATCAGGGTAAATAGCTAATGCATGCTGGGCTTAATATCTAGGTGACGGGTTGATAGGTGCAGCAAACCACCATGGCACATGTTTACCTATGTAACAAACTTGCACATCCCAGACTTTAAAATAAAAATTAAAAAGTGTGCTGCCTAGATGTGCCATTTAGCAGCTCTAAATTTTATACAATTATAGTTTGTATGCTTTCTATTTTGCCTATTTTTGACAATGTTGATCAAGCCTCTTTTATGCCTTTTCTTTTAAATCTAGATTTTATGTAACAGTTTACTTAATCAGACATATACTTTCTTCATGACCTTCCCCTTCAGTATATTGATGAAAGTAACATCCTTTCTTGAAGATATGAAAAAATGCTTTCTATATTATAAATTGGAAAATTATGTATACAGGTTTTATCATTATACTATTCTAATTTTCACTCCAATTTTTGCTTCTCATTTTCCTACAACATCAAAAGTTGTGCCCGTTCAACAGTTAATATTTCTTCCTTTGCTATTATCTTTCTCTAAATTTTCTTAACTATAAATCTTTTAGAATTCTTATGGGAAAACCTGTTAGATACTCCTCTTTATGGTCTATCTTCTCAAAGACATTGATCATCTGAGCTTTTATACAGCATATCCCTAAAGACTATCTTTAGGATCCATGGAGTTTAACACATTTTTCTTAAACACACCATAATCTCTAGTTCTCTTTGTTCGTGCAGATGTAAAATCTGCAGTCTTTGTAGTACAGAGAATCACAGTTCCTTTTTTTTTTTTATTATGCTGATGCTTTTACTGTAGCTCATGCTTACCAATGCCAACCTTGATTTTTCTTTTCTTAAAGAAAATAACCATCTCTTACAAAAATACCAGAGCAATTTATATTACACTAAAATTCCTTCTATTTCATTTGCTAATAATGTATTGCTGCAGTGTTTTTCTGATTGCTATAACTTGCAATTTATACCAACCATCACACATGAAAAGTTGCATTGCTGCAGTTTTGCAAGTATTTTTAATAATGTGTAAAATATTGAGCTTTCATTTGTGTGTTATACAGTAAGATTCTAATTATTTGCACTAATGGAAAGTAACAAAGGTAAAGATAATTTTAAATACTAAATTCCAGCACCTAAATGAGGTCTATTAGTGGCTGAAACTCTGGAGATTGAATAAAAAATAATGAAGTAATACACTGATAATATACAGCTGAGATCAGAATTTGAAAGTATATACTTCTCCTTATCTTACTCAAATTTCTGCATCTCTCTATGCTGGAAATAGATCATCTCTCTCCCTCTCAGATTGATAAATAAATCACCTAACCAGAGAGATCTTCTTTCAAAATTTTCTACATCTCTCTCTCAGACTGATAAAAATAAATCATCTCAACAGAGATAACTTCTTTCAAAATTTTCTATAGCCCAAGATAACAGGTAATCTGGGAGTAAAGTAGATCAATATCTCAGCAAAATACATTTTCAAAATCAACTATTTGATAACTGTCCCAAGGTATGGCAGAAGAGCCTGGCTACAAATGTGCCAATTTGATTGTACACAAAGAATCTTTGTTATCTCCATCATCATGTATTGAGCATCCAGTTTGTACTAGTCATCGTATTCATGGCTAGCTCTCTAACTGTGTGTTGGATTTCTAGGTTTACACTGAGAAAAGTAAGGCTCAAAGAGGGTAATTTGCCCAAGTACAGATACATAATAAGTTACCAAATGAAGGATTTAAACTAAATTGGATTTACTCCAAGCTCATGGACTGCTGCATTCCCACTATAAGCTACCCTACTCCTCCACTATTAGAAATTTAGTCTTAACGACATCTGTAAGCAGAGCTCATCTCTTTTCTCTGATGGGGCATTTTACTTTCTTTTCTCTGATACTGGTATCACAAAACAATGTCTACTCCTCTATGTCATTTTCCAAAAAAAAATCTTTGAGAGATCCTCGATATCTTCCCTTGAATGTAAATAATGTGTAAAGATTTATTCATTTTAATGTAAGAATAGAAGCAAGCATTTTATGGTCTCAGAAGAAGTCAGATTTATCACACAGGCTGCTGTCCTGGGAACTGCTGTCTTGGCTATCAGGAGGGGCACCAATTGGCTGCCATAATCAGTCATGCATTGTGTATGCTCGGCACCCTTCTTACTATTAGGTCTGGCCATATTTCCCACAGTCTGAAATTTATTCACGTCAGCCTGTACCCCAGCAGCAGATAGTTTGTCTCTTTGATATGTTATTGGCTTCTAGAAGCCTGACAGTTTTCCCTGTGTAGTTTTAATACATACTGATGAGTTTCCTGAACTATTATATACACTCAAAAATTCTTACAGTACCTCAAAGGCATTTCGCCTTATTTAGTAGTTCTCAGTATGCAGACGCTGGGCCACTAGAGATTCTTCAAGGTACCAAAAGGGTTTGGGAACCTTTTCCAAAATGCAAAAGGCTTAGGGAAAACAGTATTCTTAGCAATGCTGAAGCTGTAGAAGCTCTATCCAGCACTAAAATTATTTCATTGTGTTACGATTATATGAGCACACTCTGATAACCTGGTTAATTAATGCTTACTGAAATCTCCAGTTAGCAATTATGATGGCACTAACTTTAAGTATGAAAAATTGATTATAAATTTATAAAGATTTTACATTGACAAAATCCGAAATCTTAGAGTCCAAAAGGAAAAAGTAATTTAATGGCTCCTTGGAGCTAACAAGGTTGAGAATTTCTTTTTTTTTTTTTTTTTTTTTTCAATCTATCCACCTATCTAGCCAAAAGAATCAGTGTTAATAGCAATGGTAATAATTATTGTCAGCATATTATAATAGTGGAATCAGCTACCATTAAGTTGCTACTGTAAATCATGGAATACGTTAATGTCTTAATACATAATTTCTTTAAAAGTTGGAACAGATGTAAAATAGGTAACATTGTCTTCTTTATATAGATAAATAAAATACATTAAAAAGTAAAAACTAATCAACAATTTCAACACTAGAAAACCCTTGGTTTCTGTACTGCCTTACAGAGGCCTCCAACCTAAACAAAAGCATTTGTCTATTAAATCATACTGAATAAATTTATCTTGAGAAATTATCTACTTTAAGAACATACCTTATTAACTACTAGACTTAGTAATGATATAATAAAGTGAACCATGCAGTTGTTATTTCCCTATGTGCTGTATAGACACAAAACATATTTAGTGTAAGCAAATCAGTATTTTCTGTCCATTTCCAAAGCCAGTTTCCTATTTTTGGTTATGTTAAAGAGACAGGCATATGAAGAAGATACTTCTTCCTGAGTAGCAACATGGAAACAAAGTCACAGTTCAGGTGATTCAGGAATGCCCCTGAGTCTAGGGAAGACGCTATGACTATCCTTGAAAGATGAGCACAATCTTATGTTTCCCAAACAAAGTGTATAATCTACTGCCCCAGTCTGCGTACATTTGCTTGATAGTTCAGTACTCACCAAATGAAGAATAGGTTTTCCTAAATTTTCTTAATCTACACTTATCTGACTCCCTGGGGTATTTCTGTGTGTGTGCTTTTTTTACCCTAAATCTTATTCTCCATTGGCTTCTCCAAACCTAAAAATCGATTTTTAGGGATGCTGTTTTCATCTTAATCCCCAAACATATTATGATCTATTAAATAATAGTGACCATATTATTTTCCTAATGATATTAGAATTTCATTCTATTAATGACAGAGAATCTCTCTCCTAATTACTCTTCTCTCCATTTATTATTAAAGTCTTACTTTAAGTTTTGCCCAAGTTTACCATCATCTCCTAATCATTCTGTCAAATAATTCGTAATCTATAAATAAGTTCATAAATTCATAAAAGAACTCCTCTGTCATAGATGGATTTCACATTGAGAGGCTAAGAATGAGCTTGTCATGCAAATACTTACAAATTAATTCATGTGGTTTAAAATTACATGTGATATGCTATATTGCATTTTGTGAAACCTGAATCCAGTTTGAAGAAAATGGACAAAACAATCACTAAGCTGATAGAAGAATATTTTTCAAATTCACTGTGAAATAGTGCCTAGATAACTTTGCTGACTTTCAAAGTCCTCCCTCCACTCAAAGATACCTGACTTAGAGTCTGGAATCAAACACTGGGTTTGTGTTGGCTCAGTCTCAACATTCCATATCCAATTTTTTGGCAATTTCATCAGCATAATTTAAAATTATATATTATAATCAATGAGACAAGATTACTGAAAATGTAGTAATGAAAACCAATCATTCTACATACACTAAATAATACTTTTTGAATTAAGAAAAAATCATTATTCAGGCCTGGACAAGAGAAAATAATAAGCTAAAACATTATATTTGAGTAATGTCTATTCCAAAAACGGCTGACATGGGAGGGTGGGATGATGAGGCTTGAGTCATGCATTACTCTGTGGGATTTATGGGAAAACTTTGAGCAATATGAAGCAATCTGGTGCAACCAGACTTGGTGCAGTTAACTCAGTGTAGTTAACTTGGTGTGTAGTTACCAGAAAAGGATTTTTTCATTTGAAGAAATGATTCTGACAGCCTATAAGACAATGAAAAGCATGCTCAGAAGCCAGGCAGGCAACATCTATAGCTACGAACACAAATTAGTATTTTTGAGAAGACAATTGTCAAATGTCTGTTCTAACTTACAATATGGAGAAATCTATCATGCATCAGAAAATTTAGGCTTTATCTTTGCAATTGAAAAATAATGTTATGGGCAATCAGAATCCTTCACCTTTTCAGTTATTAAATATATATAATATTTTATATACATATTTCATATATAATATATATTTCATATATATAATATATATTTATTTCATATATATAATATATATTATTTCATATATATAATATTTATTTCATATATAATATATATTTATTTCATATATATACATCCTGGCAGCAGAGTTTATTGGAAATAATTGGAAGTCAGTTGAATTGGGACTTGGCCTGGTCCTGCCACATACTCATTGTGTAACTGTCAAAAATGGACCTCTGATTTTTGTATTATTTGTTGAATTAGGGAATAAATTTTAACTAGATGATTTCTATGGTCCTTTCACCCTATGATCTCTGTAACTACACACACACACACACACACACGTATATATGAATATGGGGGAGACGAAATTAAATCCTAGTTATCAGAGAAGCAATCCTCAAAGTACGATTCCTAAATGAGATGTTTTATGGGTTAGTTAACAATGAAAGTTTTATAATAAACGTGAATTTTTATAGTGACCACCTACATCTCTAAGTTCATCAATGACAACTTTTAATAATCTTAATTATTGACAGTTACTCAAGCAAAAGTTTAAAAGATTTTCTCCTAATATAACAGAAGCAGATTAATTTGGAAGTTTGAAGAGTCTGTGGTATAGTTATCATAGTCCATAAATGAAATAAACTTAGGAGTCCCTCTGTTTATGCACAAGATATCACATCCCATTCCTCTTAGTAGTAAAAGAACTAGGGATTCTTACCTATGCCACCCAATACTTCAAAGTATCACCATCCTCTAAGTGGAGATAGGGACACATTAAGTAATAATCTATACTTATTTGTTCTTTACTCTATCTGTTCATGTATAATCTACTTAGACTCCCGGAAATCTTTAACTCAAAAGCATTTCTCCATGGCCCCTGGGATTTTCTACCCAAATATATATGTTTATTCTCAACCTGCTACTTCTTGCTTTAAACCTTTCCACAGTGCTACATAAATCCTTAAATTCCTAGATGTTATATATTTTAGCATGTTCTCCCTTATCTCCTGTTCCTAATCTCTACCAATTTAGGAATGGTACTGTACATTTAGCTTTGATAATCATTCCAATAAGACAATCTCTTGATCACACTCCATACACTTTGCCAGATTGCTTCCATTTATCAACTCTTTAAGTTTTAAATGCCAAACCTCAAATACAGCTGCAAAAGTTGAGCTATCTACTCATGAGATTAAATAGAAAATAATTGATAACTCCAGGAAATGAAACTTGGATCAAACCATCACTGCTTGAAACTAATTCCCTAGAATTAAGTAGGGACAATAATTTAGCTTCACCACTTGAAACATAAAATATCAAGCTAAAAAGAAAATCAACAAAAAATGAGGTCTATGATGGATCTTTAACCTGATAATTTAGCATCTCAAATAAGATTGTTAAACAGAAATTCCCAGGTAATATTAAAATATCCACAGGCACTTTTAGAGGGTCATTGATTCCTTTTTTTCAGTCAAAGTAAACACACAATTAAGTCAGTTCCCAAAAAGAGTTGACACAGAGTTCATGTGTCATATTCATGGCTGCCAAACATTTTTTGATTAGCCTTTCTGTATTGGTAAAATTTTATGTTATGAGTTCTGCTTCCTCAAATTAGAATTCAGAATTAAAATACTCTGTCTTGCTTTTGGGGGAAAAAAGTCTAAAGAAATCTCTATTAATCAAAATCCTTCACAAGATGCTTTGACTTAGAAATAATGTTGAAATAGGCTTGATGTGGACATTTAATTTTGCTTGCATAGGTGACAAGACAATATCAACCTTTTGAGAATAACTATAGTTGTAAAAGTTGAATCTTTGATGCTTGACAAAAATGGTTATAATACAGATGACTCTCTGGCATTTGGTGCTTCTCTGTGGCAGCAGAAATGGTGGTTATATTTTTCTGCAGATCTGGGGCACTGTTCCTCTACCCTTAACCATTAGTCAATTTCTTCAGCCCTCCCAGTGATTTGGGGAGCAACCTAATATCCTTCAAAGTAACAGCCCTGCTTTTATTAGCCTATTTCTGTTGTCTGCAACTGAGAGAACTGACCTAAAAACTAATCAGTTCAAAACCATTTGTAGCAGCTGAAGAATAACGAAAGTGTTGTTTCTGTGAAGGAAGGTATGTTTACATCAGCAGTAAGTTCTAAGTTCATAAAATTATCAGAAAAGGTTATAAGACCTTTTTAGGTAGTACAGCCTTACACCACTTTCTGCCACAAATTTACAAGTATTCATCAAGATGAATTTTAAGCACAAAACAAAAAGAGTAAATAATTGAGGATTAAAAACACTAATCCTAAGGAAAGCTTTGTCCATATTGCTATTAATTCTTACTTGTATACATGAGATTATGATTGCCCTAGAGAAGTTAGTATCGCTAAATGGAATGATCTCCAGATCCATGCTTTCGATAATACATTTCTAAATTTTTTAAAGAACATAATTTTTTATACACTGTTTCATTTTTAGTTCGTACGTTTCAATTAGGTAACCTTGTTTTTAGAACTCTTTATATTTGATGTCTCACAGATAGTTTGAGCTGACTGATAATGCAATCTTCCCCGTTTTGATATATCACTTAACTAATATTTTTCTCAAGTATGGTTCAACAGAGGGGAAAAAATACTTCAGAGAAGTACCTAAAAGGGTGAAATGGGACTATTATTTATCTAGATATATATATATATACTTTGCTAATAAAATGTAGTGTAAGATTATTTTTGGTTTTGAGAAGCCAGATGATAACGATAAATTATAGTTATTTTAAAGTCACTAAGAGCTTTAGGCTCAGTGTGGTGGCTCACACTTCTAATCCTAATACTTTGGGAGGCCAAGACAGGAGGATCACTTGAGTTCAGGAGTTCAAGATCAGCCTAGGCAAAAGAGCGAGACCTTGTCTCTACCAAAATATATACATATATGTACACACACACACACATATATACACACACATACACACACACACATACACACATACACACACACACATATATACACACACACACACACATACACACACATACATACACACACACACACACACACACACACACACATATATCTCAGGAAATTGCTAGGCAAGGTAGCTGACACCATGTGTGGTCCCAACTGCTCAGGAGGTGTGGTCCCAACTGCTCAGGAGGTAAAGGTGAGAGAATTTCTTGGACCCAGTAGGTCAAGGTTGCAGTGAGTCATGACATGAACCATGCTACTGCACTCCACCCTGGGTGACAGAGTGGAATCCTGTCTCAAAATATATATATATATATTTAATTGTAAGCATCAATTGTCTCTGAAACTTTAAAACTCCTCACTAAGTTGACAAGACAGATTTAAGAGTTTAGGAAGGCTGAGGTAGATTTTGCAATATGTAGTATCAGCATAAAGCTGTGTGAAGAAAGAGTTCCAGGAAACTGAGTTCCCCACGAATCTGCTGCTGAATACCCTACTGCTCATGCACGAAGTAAAACTCCACAAAGCCACACAAAGAACTGGTGAGCTGTGAGTTGAATAGTTATCTTGTGTGGCTCTGGGAAACTAGATATGTCTCCGTATGGACAAGCAAGAGTGCTTCCTGAATACCCAGGGGATTCAGTAGAGTCAACTAAGAAGCCACACCTTGATAATGGCTCTCAACTAGCCTTTGTGTAAATGCTCTTTCAAATCTCCCCTAACAAAGATTGAAAACGTTCCTGAAAATGATCAAACTGATACTCAAGTAACTTAGTTTTCCAGAATAAAGTCTAGTAATATTTAATAGAACACATTGTATTAGCTTGCCAGGGCTGCTGTAACAAAGTACTGCAAATCAATGTGGGTGACTTAAGCAACAGAAATGTATGGTCTCATGCTTCTGAAGTTTGGAAGTCTGAATATAAGGTATCAGGAGGGTGGGTTCCTTCCAAGGGCTGTGAGGAACAGTTCTGTTCCAGGCCTCTCTTGGAGGCTTATAGATGGGCATCTTCATGTTCACAGCACGTTCCTCCTTTATGTGTGTCTGTAACCAAATTCTTCCCCTCTCCACTAAACCAGTCATACTACATATATAATATGATGTAAAAACAGCAGTCATCTTAGGTTAGAAGCCCATATTCCAGTGTGACTTCAACTTAAGTCATTACACCTGCAATGACCCTATTTCCATATAAAGTCATACTCTGAACTAGTGAGGGTTAAAACTTCAGCATATGAATTGGGAGGAAGGGGCACAATTCTACCCATACTGTACACCAAACTTCTACATTAAAATATGTAAAATACAAAACTGCAGCATCAAATAAAAAGTTGCCAGGCATAAAATATGTCGGAAACTGATTCACGGCAGAAGACATCTGTCAATAGAAACAATAGCAGAAAATGACAAACATGATGAAATTAGCAGAACTTCGAAAGAGTCATTAAAAATGTGTACCTGAATTTAAAAGAAAACATTATACTGAAGAAAAACAAAATGAAAATTATAAATTAGTACCAAGTGGACATTCTACAATTGCAAAACAAATACATTAAATGAAAAACTCACTAGATAAGATTAACCAAATAGTCTAATGTACGTACAATTAGAGTCCCAGGAGAAGTGAGACAGGTAGAAAGGAGTATTTTAAAGAATAATGGCCGCAATTTTTACAAACATGATGACAATTAAATCAACAGATCCAACAGATCCAAAGCTCAATAAATCATAATAAAATCACACTAAGGCATATTATGCCAAACTTTCTGAATATCAGTAATAAAGAGAAACGCTTGAAAGATTCCAAGAAAAAAAATGGACATTTATACACAGGATCAAAAATAAGATTAACTGCAGACTTTACACCTGAAAATGTGCAAACCAGAAGACAGCAAAATGACATATTTAAAGTGTTAAAAGAAGGAGAGGAAACCGTATTTTCCAAGAATTTTACGTCCAGCAAAAATCTCTCTTAAAATTGAAGGGAAAATAAGATTAATAGCTAGAAAAATTTGTTGCTAGAACACCTGAATGAGAAGAAATGTTTAAGAAAATTCTTGTGAGGCTGGGCACAGTGGCTCATGCCTGTAATCCCAGCACTTGGGGAGGCCAAGGCAGGTGGATCACAAGGTCAGGAGTTCAGGACCAGCCTGGTCAACATGGTGAAAACCCATCTCTACTAAAAATACAAAAATTAGCTGGGTGTGGTGGCACACACCTGTAATCCCAGCTACTCAGGAGGCTAAGGCAGGAGAATTGCCTGAATCCAGGAGGCAGAGGTGGCAGTGAGCTGAGATCGCGCCACTGCACTCCAGCCTGGGCGACAGAACAAGACTCCCTCTCAAAAAAAAAAAAAAAAAGTTCTTGTGGCAGAAAAATAGTATCAAACAATAGCTTGGATCCACATAAACAAATGGAGAGTTCCAGAAATGATAAACAGAAAATACTTTTAAAAATTTTAATTTCTCTAAAAGATAAAAGAGTGTCTAGAACATAAATAACTACTAAGAGGATTAGACATATGCAAAAGTAGAGGCATGACCAAAAAAAAAAAAACACAGAACAGAAGAGGGGAGTGGAATTATAATGTCATTAAGGCTCTTACATTATTTGAGAAGTGGTATTATATTATTTGCAGGTAGACTATAATAAATTAGAGATACATATTATAAGTGCTAGAACTACCACTAAAATTAGAAACAGAGGTATAGCTAAGAAGCCAAAAATATAAATAAGAACAAGGACTACTAAAAAAAATGGTTAATAAAAGAGAAAGCAGGAAAAGACGGAAAAAAAAAAGCAAAGAACAGATGGAACAATAGTAAACAAATATCAAAGTGGTAGACTTAATACCATATTGATAATAAAAATGTTTAAACATTCCAATACAAAGGCAGAGTGTGTTAAACTGAATTTTTTAAAGCTATCTATAATAAAGTACTTTCAATACAAATATAGATAAGAGTCCAAAGTAAAATGAAGAGAAAAGTTATACTATGCAAACACTAATCAGAACAAAGCTGAAGTAGCAGTATTAATCTCAGACAAGGAAACTTCAGAACTAGGACTATTACCTGAAATAAAGAGAGACATTTCATGCTGATTACAGGTTAATTAACAAGAAGACTTAATAGTCTCAACAGTGCAAGTATTTAACAATAGAACGTCACAGTAATGAAAAAAAAATGATATAAATGACTGGAGAAATAGACAAATCCACAATTATAATTAGAGATTTTAACACTGAGCGATTGGTAGAAAGCGTAGGCACAAAAATCAATAAACTCATAGAAGCAGCAAATAATACTATTAAACTTAACAAATAGACATTTGCAGACTCAAACCCACAAGTTACACATGATTTTCAAGTGCACATAGAATATTTACCAAAATATGCCATATTCTAGGGCCATAAAACAAATCTGAATAAGTTCATAAGGATTGAATTCATATAAAACATTTTCTTTGACAATTAAATTAGAATTCAGAAAATATCTAGAAAATGAATCCCCAAATATTTAAAAGTTAATCAACACACTTCTAAGTAACTCATAAATCAGATGCACAAGGCAAATTAGAAAATATTTTCAACTAATTGAAAATGAAACACAGAATATCAAAATGTGCAGGATATATCAAAAGCCATGGTTTGAATAATATTATGGATAGAAGCAGTGAGAGATAAAAGACTTTTTGCGTGCAGAATAGAGATAAGGATGGCAGATTTCTCATCAGAAACAATGAATGTAGACAGTGAAAACAGAGCACATACTATATGATCTCATGTATATAAAATTCTAGGGTATTCACACAGATATATGAATATATGGGAGAAACAAAACTTGTATTGAAAAATAAACTATTTGCTATTAGATTTTAACTTAGTATCTCTCAGCTCAGCAAAGAGACAAATAAAGATGCAGTGTATATAACATGTATTTATATGTGCATTTACCTATCTATGATTGCTATAAACATGGGGGGGTGGTGTTTGGGTAGACATTAATATTCCAAACATGCACAATTCTGAATCTTGGAGAGTTCAGCTTCTTTACAACATCCATAGGTCATATTATTATCATATATTAGGGAACATCTATAAGAAAACTCTCAATAAATTTAAATATGGAAATAATATTGGACACACTATTTGACTATAAAAAAGTAGGAACTAGAAAACAACAAAAATAGAAACATGAAACCCCAATTCAGCAGGAAAAATTTTTAATCACATGACAGACTATTTAGAAAACAATGATAATGAAAGCTGTGTGTGTCAAACATAAATCGAGTATTTCTAAAACTGTGATTCAAGAAAATTACTAGGCTTAAAAACTTAAATCAATTAAAATGAAAATGTAAAGCAAAATGAGTTATACATTTACTCAAGAATTAACAAAGAACAGTAATATGAAATAAGAAAATACATTCATTAATATTTTTAAAACAGTTTGATTAAATTAAAAAGTCAATATCTGAAATACTCTCAGATTAACAGGTTAGCAAAATGAAAAAAGATAAACTCAAATAACAAAAACAAGAATGAATAACCTGAACAACGTGAAAAAAATTATACTAATATTTTCCTCAACTCTATGAACTTCTCTTTGAAAATATGGATGAATAAGATATTTCCAAGAAAGTTATAAATTACCAGAATTTACTTAAAACTATAAAAACAAGTATTCTAAACAGCTTCATCCAAGCCTAGATGACTTCACAGCTGATCTTTTTCAAACTTGCAAACCACATACGTGTCTGATGTTATTTAACTACTCAGTATCAGAGGGGAAAAAAAGATTTTTTGCGGAAAAATAAGCTAGGTCGTTAGGAAAATTCTGAAAATGAAGAATTACAAGAAAGGACACGCCTTGAAAAACAGTACAACACTTTTGCCAAAGCTCCATTACTGTACGCAGGCTAGTATTGGCAGGGAGATGGGTAAGGTGACCAATAAAACCACAAAGAGAATCCAGACAAAGATTTAGCGAATTCAATATATTTAAAAGATAGCATTTCAAATCAGTGAAAGAAATACAGTATTTTAATGCATACTTTGGGAACAACCATCTAGCCATTTAGAAAAGAACTAAGCTGGATTTCATGTTCATGTTTTGTACCAAATCCCTTCCAAATGGATCAAACTCTACCACTTAAAATAGAAATCATTCAACACTGTGTGTGAAAATTTTTAAAAAAATAAAAGTCATTAAAATACCAGAAGGAATCTTGGGAGATACTTCAAAATAAAATAATTTTGGGTAGAAATCATGAAAATGGCCTTTTAAAGGATGGTTTGAAAGTCACAAAATACTAAATAAAACGGAAAATTTACATTATGGCAAAGAACATCACCAATAAAGTCAAGGAATGAATGACTTTCGTTGGAAAGGTTTTCCAATTCCTTAAATTGCAGTGATTGTATATTAAAAACATCTGGTAAACCGACGGGTTGTCATGGTATATGCAGAGATAGGGTGCTGGGCACAGTGGCTCACACCGGTAATCCCAGCACTTTGGGAGGCCAAAGTGGGTGGATCACTTTAGTTCAGGAGTTCAAGATCAGCCTGGGCAACATGGTGAAACCCCATCTCTACAAAATATGTAAAAATTAGCCAGGAGAGGGGGCATGCAGCTGTAGTCCCAGCTATTTGGGAGACTGAGGTGGGAGAATCGCTTGAGCCCAGGAGGCAGGAGGTTGCATGTGAGCCAAGATTGCATCACTGCACTCCAGCCTGGGTGACAAAAGCAAGACTCTGTCTCACAAAAAAAAAAAAAAAAAAAAAAAAGGTAAGGACATTATTATGTAACTTTATGGAATACTGTGTCAATACATCATAATTTAAAATGTGCATACCTTTGACCAAGCAATCCCAATTGTGAGATTTCCTTTCAGAAATCATCTTACAAGTGGCAAAAAATATTTAACTATAGATTTCTAAGAGAAAAAAATAGAAGCAACAGAATTCCATAAATAGATTAAATGAGTTATGCTATATCCATACAATGGATATTAGGCAAATAAATTTCCCTTTAGAAAATCCGTATATTCAGATACACATGTATGCATGTGGATGGATACATACACACACATATATACACAACATACATATACACACAAAACACACACACACACCATGTTTTAGTCTCTCTGAGATGCTATCTATAAAGCATCATTAACTAGGTAGTTTATAAACAACAGAATATTATTTCTCACAATTCTGGATTCTAGGAAGCCCAAAATCAAGACGTCAGCCAATCTGGTGTCTGGTGAGTGCTCCGTCTGTTTCATAGATGGCAGCTTCTTGCTGTGTCCTCGCGTGGTGGAAAGAGCAAACAAGCTCCCACGTGCCCCTTTTATAGGAGCACTAATTCTATTCATGAGACCAGAGTCCTCATGACCTAATCACCTCCCAAAAGCCTCACCCCTTAATACCATCACATTAAGGATTAGTTTTCAACATATGAATTTTAGAGGGACACAGACATTCAGACCACAGTGTATCATACCATAATTTTGTATTTCTTTTATAATATAAGCAAGTATAAAATTAAATGAATCAAACTCCTACTCTGGAATATAGATTACTAGGAAAACAACAGAAAAAAACACAACTTCTGTTGAATTATCACACAGTAATTTAAAATACACATTTTAGACTTTCATAAACATAGGTCTCGCTATGTTAAAGGATACTTTTTAAAGCTCAACTTCCTTCTGCTCTTCTAAGCGCCTATATTCCAAAGCATGAATTATACTGTTATGACAGTTTTCTACTTAAGATCATCATACATAAAATTTAATTCCATGTATTTATTTCTAAGAAGTAGATTATGTAGAAAAGCTTCTGTATTTCTTATATTTCATAAGCAATTCAACCCGAGCAGGTAGCATTTCCTGTTTCAGGAAAAAGCAGAACTCATAGTGAACTGGTTGCTATATTTAAAAATTCCAGAGATCTTATGTTTCTAGAAAGCTACAAAGTGGAATTCTTCAGGACCCTTTCAACAATGGGAAAAAGGAAGATCAAAAGACTGACCAATTGAAGTCTACGCCAATCCCAGTCCCAGAAAGACTATGAAGCCCATTGCATTATATTCCATTTCCCAAACACCTATGTTTGCTAGAGCTGGGCTGAATGTACTAAATTAGAATGATACTGTACCACTTTCCTGAGAATCAACTGAAAACAAACTGGTCCCTGAATTATAACTACTCTTTCTTTTGAAAATGTCTGGATTTCTATATAATTTGTGTCAATGATAAAAAAAAAAAATTTTAGCACATTTTCCAGCTATGATATATGATACCACTACGAAGGTAAAACAAAGCATTTTAGAGCCTAATTCTCAAACTTTGGCAGATTACCAAAAGTGGAACACAGATCTCTTCAAAGACATAATGTACCTATCTCAGATCTATCATACTAAAACACTTTTCAATGTTGATGGTACAATATGACGATTTACAGAAGAAAATAAAAGCCAATACTATCATGCTAAAATGTTTTCAGTTATATTTGCCCACTTTTTATATAAGCAAAAAAAGTTCAAGAATCTTACATTTTAAAATGTAAATACTTAGTATTTTCTGAAGTTTTTAAAAACTTCTGATTGCCCTTGTAAACACACAAAACAAGAAAAAATGATTAATTATTCTTAACCATCAATGCATCTATTTACCTACTGTGATAGCTATTTGGACCAAAATTAAACCACAAGGATGAGCAATGCTTTCATTGGAAGTGGTTTCAGGACCTTATTATAGCTCTCTGTCATCTGCTATAATCAGGGAAAGAGTATTTGGTTAATCGAATTTATTTTGGTGTTGAGAAATCATCTAAGTACATAAGACATGGCACATGAGCTCTGACTTTTACAATAGCAAACGGTGACATGATTAAATGAGACGCCTCTCTAGGGGAAAGTGATTGGAGAATGCATAATTATAGGTTTTAGAGTGATTTGCATGTAAAATCCAATCAACTAGGAGACATGGTTACTTGATGCAGACTTAAGAAGCTGGCTTCTTATGCTTAGAGGATTAAGTATCTGGAAGAATAAGGATGGATTTCTGTATCAGTCAAGGTCTTGTCTGGAGATAGAAACTACTGCAATTATTTCAACAGAGAAAATTCAATATGAATTAACTGCCAACCAGGTATAAGAAAACAGAAAATGTATTACTACTACTAATAAAGGATGCTGAAGAATCTGAGAGCTGTTACTATAGGAAGAAGCTACAGCCCCAGGACTGAGGATATCAATTCACATTCAGTCACAGTCCAATCCTTGTATAAAACTAGAGAAAGACAAAAATAAAAAGTTAATTAAATCAATTCCTAAGTTGTTTGTGGTTTTCAGTTTCTATATTTCTTATCAATTTCCAGGTTTTATTTAACAGTACAATAATGAGGTCTGTATTTATCTATTCTTGAATTTCTTATTTTAGTTTTGTGGGTATGCCCTACTGAGTAGACATTTTTAAGTGTTCATTGGGTGCTTCAAAGCAGGTAAACTGTATTTACAAGGTTCAATATTGTGTTTAGTATGTGTGTTGACACATACAAATGTAAACACACATATACATGTAAGATGTCTGTCCATATCGCTAATGGTTAAATCCATAAAATATAATCAAATATATGTGTATGCATTTAACTTTGATATACCTATTTATGAAATTTAAGTCTTCTATTTCTTCTTCTTGTTGTTTTTTTGTTTTTGTTTTTGTTTTTTGGCCTAAACTGAGAGATACAGATTAAAATTGCTCCTGATGCAATTGGCTATTTCTGTTGTGATCATCATGTAGATACTGGATGAAACTCCCACTTAAAATTCCATCAAAACATACCTAATGTAAACGATGAGTTAATGGGTGCAGCACACCAAAATGGCACATGCATACATATGTAACAAACCTGCACGTTGTGCACATATACCCTAGAACTTAAAGTACAAAAAAAAATTCTGTCAAAATTAGTGATGGCCACATATATACTAAGAGGGTTTGAAAAAGTTTATTCTTCATATAGTGACGCTTTCTTGAGAGAGCAAGACAGGTCCAAACATGACTTAGGAGAAAGGTCAGAGAGGAAACTGGTCTGGCTTTCCATGTGGTTAGCAGGTGAGATTGGGGTGAGGGTTCTCACAGACATGAGCCAGGGCTCATGAGTTTGAGCTTACTATTACCACTAAAGAAGGATGCAGGAAGCTTTCTAATTGGCTTGCCCAGATGTGGGACAGAAGGGAAAAGGGAGTGGATAACTTGATAGCTGTCAGGAACCAAATATCAAAAATGGAGTCAGAAATTTTATTACAATTTCTTATAAATAGCCTGTTGTTTTGGCAATATACATTTTGATGATGAGCTATTTGGTAATACGGTGATTCAGGACAATTTGATTTTCAGTTTGAGTTAAAGCTTTTGTCATTTAAAAGTGTCCCTCTACTTCATTAGTGTGTTTGCCCCACAATTCAACCTTCTCTTGCAATAATAAGCTGCTTTCTGCTTTTTTTGTTTATTTTATCTGGCTTGCTTTGTTTTCTCCCATGCTTTTTTGTGTGCATGTGGCATTTCTGAAGCACATTGATTTAGAATTTAGAAACCTGTTTAATTTAGTGTGAAAATTTTTTATTGTTTGATCTAATATAACTTGTTCTAGTTGAATTTATTTGTGAATATATTATCAAAGCATTTTTATTTTATATTTTGTTTTCTGATAAACATGTCCTGTCGAATTTTCTACATGGTTGTGATTTGGCTTGTTTTGTAGGCCTTTGTGTTTCTTTTTTCTAAAAGTAATTTAGAACATTTATAGATAGCATATTTTTTCTAGTTCACTTATAGAAATTATGAAAATATAAGTGCATTTATTTTTACTTTTGTACTTAGAAACTTTAGATAGAATCTACTGACTTTTCTCTTTATCAGATAAGAAAATTAGCATTGTTTAACCCACTTATGCCTGAGGTCACAATTTTTTAAATTTTTGCAATCAGACTTTGGCAGTGACCTTGAGCAGAAGGACATAAATAACTCCCACATGTTTAACGTTCAATAATAGAACATTTATACTAAGCATAAATGAGGTCTTATCTCACTTGTCCATCCTCATGTCCATCTGATTTTCCTAAGGTTATATTTTAATCTTACTTTGTAGTTGTATACAAAACTTATGTCCTCTAATCACAGACTCAACAGCTGTTTGGCATCAGCACTTTAAAAAGAGATGATGTAATAACTGCAAGTCCTTTCAATTCAAATCTTCGCTCTTTCGTTTTGAATCATCCATTGACTGGCCGATGTGGTCATGAAGGATCTTTAAATGACAGGGTTATTACCGAGTCATATATCCATGGGCGATGTTAATTTTTTTTCCCTTAAAACTTGAATATGAAATCTGTATTCTAAATTATCAGTCACATTTTTCCTCAGATTATTGCAACATTTGTTTAACAGTATGCCAGCATTTGCTAAAACTGCATAAAATTAAGCCATTCTGATTTTTTATTTCCTATGGGTGATTTATGTTTGCCTAGAACCAGGTAGAAGTCCTCAGCTTTGAAGTTCAATAACTTTATTGCTATGAAATGTTAATCAATTTATGTCTGTTTTAAAATGCAGATATGCTGTAATCAACAGCAATGTTGATTGCAAATGCTTCCTAGAGCATGTTTTTAGAAATTATACTTTTATTATTCTCTCAACTAATGTGCCATTATTTTCTAGTTTATAAAATCTATCTTATATTCGTGTTTTAGGTTTTCACAGAAATGTACATTATAATCTATATTAGATAGATTTTGGGCATCATCTAGTATATAACAGATTAATAATTTTAAGTGATAATTTTATTTTTTCTATAAATAAGCCTTGGTCAAAGTGGAATTATAGAATTTGGCTAATATTTTACATATTCTCTTTCATATTGCAGAGAAGATAGTTTATAGTTTTTTTCACTAAAAATTTTTTTTTTTTTTTTTTTATCAATTTTGGGCATCAGCTTTCTGAAACTTTACAGATCACTTGGAAAAGTTTTCACCTTTTGTATGTATGGAACTTTTTTTTAATATCATAGGCATTATATTTTCTTAAAAGTTTAAAAACTCACTAATATTTGGCTTTTCAAAAACAAATCTATCTTAAACTCAAAAAATTATCCTTTATGTAAATGATTTATCTAAACACTGTTTTATGCCAATTTGAATTACATATTTACACTTTTCATTATTGATTAAACTAAAAATATTATGGCTTTTTAAATTTATTACTTTATTCAGTTAATTTATCTAAAGAAAGCTTGTTTTATACGTTTTAGATTTACCAAAACAAATATTTACCCCATTTATTATTGTTATTATTTCTTTTATGTCAACGCTTCCATCAGGATCATTTTACTTTTATTTGATAAACACCTGTTAGTAACTGTAGATAAGGCTTTAAGTTTATATTTATTTTAAAATGTCCATTTTTATATTTTATGTTTTTATAACAGCTTTGAGATATATTTAACAGACCTTAAAATTTAAAGTGTACAATTAAGTATATTCACAGAGTTGTACAATGATTATCACTCTCTAATGTAACAATATTTTCATCACCCCCCCCCCAAAGAAGTCCCGTACCCATTAGTACTCACTTTCCTTTGCTTCCTCCCATGGTGTTTCTTGGAAATCACTAATCTACTTTGTCTCTGTGAATTTGCTTTTTCTGAAATTTTATATAAATGTAATCATACATATTGAGGCCTTTTGTGCCTGGCTTCTTTCACTTCGCATAACGTTTTCAAGATTCAAGGTTTTATGTAATTGAATCTCTCCATATTTAATTTATTCCTGTTCACAGCAAATAATATTTCATATTTTTTAACCATTCTTTAGTTGGTGAACATTGGGTTATCACTTTCTATTACAAATAATGCTGTTATGAACATGTATGATCAAATTTTATGTAGACATATCCTTTCAATTCTCTTGAGTATATCCCCCCAAAAGGGAATTACTGAGTTATATAACTCTGTTAAATTTTTGAGGTATTACCAAACTGTTTTCCAAAGTAGTTACACAATTTTGCAATCCCACCACCAATGTATGAAGGCCAAATTTCTCCACATCCTCACTTGTGTTTGTCTTTTTTTATTTAAGCTATCTTAGGGAATGTGAAGATGTAGCTCACTGTGGTTTTGATTTGCATTCCTATAGTGACGAATGATGTTGAATATGTTTTCATATACTTATTGTCCATTTTACTATAATCTTTGGAGAAATGTCTATTCAAATCCCTTGTTCATTTTTAAATGGGATTACTTGTCTTTATTGTTGAAAGAATATTTGGTGTATTCTGGATATAGTCCCTCATCAGATATATGATCTGTAAATATTTTCACCTATTTTGTGGGTAGTCTTTTTCACTTTTTTTTTCTTCTTCGAGATTGAGTCTTGCTCTAACAGGCTGGAGTGCAGTGGTGCAATCCAGGCTCATTGCAACCTTGGCCTCCTGGGTTCAAGGGATTCTCCTACCTTAGCCTCCCAAGTAAATGAGGTTACAGGTGTGAGCCACTGCGCCCGGCCTTTTGAACTTTCTAGATGGTAGGTGCCCTTTGAAACAAAAAGTCCTTAATCTTCATCAAATTCAATTTATCTACTTTTTCTTTTGCTGCTTATGCTTTGGTATCATATCAAAGAAACTTATGCCAACTGAAAGATCGTATTTATTTCCACCTATTTTTTATAAGAATTTTATCGTTTTAGTATTTTAATTAGATCTATGATCTGTTTTCAGTTAACCTCAGTATCTGGTCTGAGACATGGGTCCAAAATCATTCTATTGTATGTGTCTCTCTAGTTAAACCAACATTGTTTGTTGAAAAACCATGTTTTTACCCAGTGAATTGTCTTAGAACCCTTGTAAATCAAACTGACCATAACGGTAAGCATATGTTTTTTGGACTCTCAATGATATTTCATTGATTTATATGTCTATTATCATGCCAATACCACACTATTTTGATTACTGTAAATTTGTAGTAAGTTTTGAAATTGAGGAGCATGAATCCTCTGATTTTTTTTTTCAAGATTGTCTTGGCTATTATAGGCCTTTGTGTTTTCATGTAACTGCTCATGTCAGCTTGTCAATTTAAAAAAAAAAACAAATTTTTTAAAACACCTGGAACTTTGATAGGGATGTGTTCAATCTGCAGGTCGATATGGGAATTATGGCCCTCTTAACACTGTTAAGTTTTCCAATCAATAAGCATGGCTATCTTTCCACTTAATTCTTTAATTTCTTTTAATTATGTGTTGTAGTTTTCAGTGTACAAGTCTTGCACCTGTCTGGTAAAATTATTGCTAAATTTTTGTTTTTATGTTATAAATTTAATTGTGTCCTTAATTTTCAGATATTTATTGTTAGTGTATAGAAATATAATTGATTATTGTATAGTCATCTTATATCCTACACCCTTGTTGAACTTGCTTATTAGTTCTAATAGACATTTTTGTGGACTTTTTAGGATTTTCTATATACAAATTTATATAATCTGAATATACAATACAGTTTTGCATTTTCCTTTCCAAACTGAATGCTTTTGCCTACTTTCCATGGCTTTAACTTTTAATACTGTGTCAGATAAGTATATAAAGTGGATTTGTCTATCATTTTGCCATTTTTAACATATATCTCATGTGCTTTTGCCTATTTCTACCTCCATTACTGTCATCTGTTTTGTTAAAATGCTATTTTCTATCATTTTAATTATCTTATTGTTTCTTTTTCTATGTCCATTAAGTTATTTTTTAGTGGTTTCCTTGGCAATTTCAATTAGCATTTTAAATAATCTATCTTGAATTAATACCAACCTAATTTCTTAGTATCCAAAACCTTTGCACCAATATAGCTGAATTCCTTTCCTGTTACTTAGTGCTACCATTGTCATACAAATTACACCTAATTATTGCTCTATGCACTTGTCTTTTAAGAACAAAAAACTGTAAGCAAAAATACCTTTCATATTTGCCTTTGTAATTAACTTTATCGGCAGTCTATTTCTATATGTGCACTTAAATTACTGTCTAACATTGTTTCATTTTAGCCTAGAAAATTATTTTTAGTATTTCTTGTAGGGTGAGTTGCTAGCAACAAATTTTCTCAATTGTTGTTTACCTGGCAATCTCTTAATCTCTCCTTTGTCTTGTAAGGGATATTTTGTTAAGTATGGAATTTTGGTCTGGCAGGCTTTTCCCTTCAATAATTTAAATACGTGATCCATAGACTTCTGGATTCCATGATTTGCTGTTAATCTTATTGACGATCCCTTGTAAATAAAGGGATCCTCATTTGGATTCTTTTGGATACTCTCTTTGCCTTTGACTTTGACAGTTTGCCTATGATGAGCTAAAGTATGAATCTTTTTGTGTTTATCTTAGAGTTCACTGAGCTTTTCGAGTGCACAGATTAATTTTTTTAATTTTTCCCGCTCTCCTCTTCCTTAAAAGTCACATCATAACACATGTTGATACATTTGATGGGCTTTCACCAACCTTGAAGCTCTGTTCATTTTTCTTAATTCCTTTTTCTTTTACTTCTCAAACTAGGTAACTGCAATTGATAGGCCTTCAAGTTCACTGATGCATTCTTCTGCCAGTTCAGATTTGCTGTTGAGCCTTTCTTGTGAATTTTATTTCAGTTATTGTGCTTTACAATACATAATTTGTATTAGGTTATCTTTCATATTTCTTTGATATTTTCTATTTGTTGAGACATTCTTCTTATAATTTATTTATTTAGATATGGTTTACTTTTGTTCTCTGAACATATTTATAATGAATGATTTCAAGTCTATCTAGTAACTCCAATGTCTTCGTCGGGGAAAGTATGTTGACTGCTTTTCCCCACTTTTTATCAGCCATACTTTTTTCTTTGCACATCTCATTTTTGCTGTTGAAAACTGTACATTTAAGTAATTTAACATGGAAACTGGGAATTAGAATCCTTTTCTACTCAGTTTTTTTGGTGGTAGTTTATTGACAGTGGTAGCTGTGGTGTTTGTTTTCTTAGTGACTTGTCTATACTGATTTTATAAAGTCTGCATTCATTGTTATGTACAGCCACTAAAGCATTTTCCTGATTATCCTAGTGGTCAGTTGATGTTTGGATAGAGATCTTAAATGCCTTGAGCCAATTAGTTTTATGTTCTCTTCTGTATTTTTCATTCATCTGTCTCTATTATCGCATATTGACTATTTTCTTAAACTTAGCTATCTTTGCATGAACAATACCTTCAGCTTCGTCTAATATGCTGTTATCATCCATTGTACCTTCAATTTACAATATTTTACTTTCAGTTCTAAAATGTTTATATGTTTCTCATTCAAATATATTTTAGATACTATTTCCCTGCTATATTGCTCAGGTTGTTTTTCCTCTTATCTTTCCCCATCACCGCAAGGCTGTGGAAGCTCTGTTCAACCCCTCTGGTTCTCAACTTCTCCCATAATTAGTGAATATTTCTGGTCAAAATACAGCTCCAAGTACCACATTCAAATTCATGGGTTGCCTCTGCATCTTGACCCAGTGACTCATTTATCAAGAGGCATACAATTTTAACATACAATAATTGTACTTCTGGGTATCTATCTTAAGGAAATAACCTGACTGTAGACAGATTTATATAAAAAAACTCGGAGCAGAATTCATAAGAGTGTGGAAAAATAAGTATTCAATAATCAGAGAAGCATGCATTAATTTGTTAAAATAGTATGCAATCATTGTTAATGATGTTTTCAAATGATTTTTATAAAGTATTCATAATTTAATATTAAATAAAAGTTCAGGAAAAATATGGCTTATATAATTACTTAAAATTATTCATAATATTACAAAATGAAAGAAAATGCTCTCAAAACTGTGGCAATAGAGGTGATTTTAATTTTTTCTTTATATTTTCCTAAAATTTCTGTAACAAAAAATTAGTAAGGAAAACAATTGTATTTCAAATGAAAAAGTGAATTTGAACTAGAAGGAGGTCCTGTTTATTTCTATGTGTGCTTAAGATCAAGGTGACCCCAATCTCTTTTTCTCCAACATAGGGTGCTCTTTTTTACCTTTATTCTCACCTATGCTGCTGACATATTTGTTTTCATGCTGTCAGATTGTCACACATTTTCTTGAGAGAGGTTGGTTCTGTTGCACCTTACATCTTTTCATATTTCTGAATAGGACCACAAGGATGAATTCATGATGAATATTTAAGCCGTTGGAAAGGTTACAAGCACCTCACCTCATGGGCCATTATAACTGACAGCCTGTTCAATATTCTAATGAAGGTGACGACACATGTCTGGAGCAGTCTCAACGCAGACTTCATCTTCTGACATCATTAACATGTATCAGCGATATCTGAATGAGCTCCTTCCAGAATTATCAAAAATAATAGCTGGATAATGGGATAATAATTGAGACCAACCCTAAAATTTGTATCATGATAACATCTATGAATGCTGTTATCATTTGCCTCTACTATATCAGTGTTTTAGCAAAGTATCTTTCATTATTTTTCTCACAGAAGCAATTTTCTTTGTTTATTACATTAATAATATGACTTCTTGTTGGCAATCCAAATAATTAATCCTCCATGAGTATATCTGGCTTAATTTAAACATGCTAATCTTTTCACAACTTTAAAGTAGGAAGTGAGACATCACCTAACAGATAATTAGTTTTAGCAGCTCCACATTATATCTTAAAAATGATGGAAAACTGATTCACGAATCAGCCAGAAAATATAATTTCATAGGTTGCGTTGCAAAAAGACATTATGTGAAGTCAGATGGCATATTTGGGCAAAGGAGAACCTAAAATTGTTGAGATCTTTTAAAAGCTAGAAATTAAGACTTGGGAAGACATTATGACAGAAGCTAAGATCTTTGAGACAAGATAGACAATTTAATAAAGATGGGTGAAGACCAAGTCGTACATTAGGTAAACATTTCTGGTTAATTATGTTTTGTTTTCCCTGGGGAATAAACCTGAGGCTTAGTGGAGCAAGACCAATTTTAGAAGAAACATTTTCAGCATAAAGTGTTTCATTGATGAGTTGAGCTGAAGTGCAGTTATGGCCAACACTGATCCCAGCCAATGAAGATGACACTAACAAATTCTAAGTTATGGTCACTGCTGGAAGTTAAGCAGGTTATGATCAGGTTTTGAGAGACCTGTTGATTCACGGAAGTATTCCAGCTGGAGAGAAATGAAGCACTGGATCCAATAACTTGGATGAATGCCTGGAAATTGCTAGAATATGTCAGAACTAGGTTAAGAACAGAGTTCAACCACAAGAGAAAAACTGAGTTACCAGATCAGGAAATTCTACTGTAGAGTAGAAATGAAGGCAGGATTTTTTTCTTACATGTAGTGTGTGTGTGTGTGTGTGTGTGTGTGTGTGTGTGTGTATGTATGGGTATGTATATATGTATTCGTGTGTGTGTATATATATATGGAGAAGAAGTTGATAGGAAAATATGTTTCTTTTAGACCTGGAGCTAACCTATGACACAAAGGTTATCTAGTCTGTTGATATTAGGCCAAATGCCAGTACTTCTGAATAGTAGTTCACATGTTAGGATATAAGAGTATTGGATATTTGGAAGAGAGGATGGAGGAAAGGTCAATTTAGAACAGATACAAGTTACTTTTGAGACAGGTAGAGAAAAATTACTAGAACTTTTTTTCAATATTTTCTTAATGAGAGATGTGGTATCTGCTGGGTTCTGACATGGGTTTGACCTAAATGAAGGTAAAGGTTATGACTCTCAATTGAGGAGCAGTAGGAAAATCACCTTTGATAAAAATTAAGGCTTTCTCTTTAGCTATATGTAAAGATTTTCCTATCAAAACTTTTCAAATCATTCAGCACATTGATGACCATAGGTGGTGCTTAAGGTGGCACATGTGTTGTGAGCAGAGAGGTGCTCACACACTCTAACTAGATAGGCTTATTCTTCAAACACTACCATTAAGAGAAGAGTGATGTCTCTACCATTGCTGAAATTTATGGGTCTAGCAATCAAGAGATGGAAGCAAGAGTGACTCCTCCCACCATTACACGTAATAACCCATCCACAGAGTGTGTTCTTCTTCCTCAAATTTTGAACTCTGATTCGAATGTCTGTTCTCTCAACACAGCAGTGCATTCTCTAGGGGACAGCAATAATTTCATCAGATTGAGAGTCGGGGCTGCTACCTGTTCATTTGGGTTGCACATACAACCGAACCTACACTACACTGCACATACAACAGAAAGCAGTGGTTTGTGCTGCTGAAGGGAGTGATTTACCCTGACATCATGGAAACTGGGTTGTTGCTATACACTGGGGAGTGGGGTGCTATGTACGGAAGTGAAGGTCATCTATGGGGTACCCCTTAGTACTTCTATATCAAGGACTTAGTACTTGAAAAATAGTACTTCTGTTTTTCATTTCTATGTCTAACGAAAAATTTCAACAAATCCCCAGTCCCCACAACAACCCCCAACAAAAAAAGGCATACTCCCTGAGGATTCAGACTTTTCAGAAATGAAGTCTGGGTCACCCAACTAGATAAAGAACCCCAATATCCCAATCAGCTGGGGTCTTTGGGTGAGGACAAAATAAACAAAACAGCGAAAGAGAATGATAAACATATTCTAAGACCACACAATCAGATACAGAAAGAAGGTTGCAGCAGCTATGTATGGTTTATCCTTTGCTTGCTATGTGGAATACACAGGTACACACACATGCATCCTTAATGGCTGCTTAACAACCCAATGAATTGATGAACGTTTCCCCTATTCTTGAACTTTTAAGTTTCCTCTGGTCATTTCCTATCATAAATACTGCTATGTTAAGTATGTTTGTGTATAAATCTGACCATATTCACAGTTAATGCCTTAGAATGTGCCAAAAAGTATAATTGCTGGATATAGAAAAATTTATCCTCTTGATAGATGTTAATATTTTCTTAAATGTTATAGGAATTCAAATTCACCCAGGGGTAATTGTCTCACCCCATCTTTCTCAGAATTGAGTCCTACATTTTATTTAAAAAATTACTTGATTTCATAAGCAAAATGTTAGTCTACTGCTGTATACTATTTATGCCTAGTGTTCCATTATTGGAACGCTAAGCATGTGGAAGTTGTTTATATCCTACTGGTCAAAGTCATCACCAAGTTCTGATTGCAACAATTCAAAATATTGTAACCTCAGGCATAAATGCATTAATAAGTTTAACTATGTAGACTAAGACTAAAACTTAGTAAATTTTTGTTTATGGCTTGTGTTAATCTTGGAGTGATGTTTGTATGATTTTCTTAGCTATTAAAAAAGATCTTTATTATTGCTGTAAAACCTTTTATTTTGACTAATTATAAATAGTTTCAGTTTATTTTTTGCCTATTTTTTATTATTTGATTTACATGTTTTTATTTTATGTAGTTAAGTTTATCTATCTTTTTCTTTTGATACTCACATCCTTCTCATCTGAAGAGTAGTAGCCTCGTTCAACAATAGGTAAAAGATTTATGAAAGTTTAGAAAAATAAGAAGTTTTTATACCTATATCATGACACATCATTTCCACACATTTTATACACACATCTTGTCTTAGTATGAAGGTTCTTAAGGGTTGAGCCTATGCTTTATTCTAAATATTTCTAAAACATATAGAAAGAGCTCAATAAATGTTTCATTAAATGAAAGAAAAAATAGAAATTAGTAAACATGTGCTTTACTTAGTAGACAAAAGCTTTACAAAGACTTTTCAAAACAACTCAAGGCACTGCACACGTATTACGCCTATTTATTCTTTCTTGCTTGTTTACATTTGGATGATAAATTTCTATTTCTTATGCACAACCTGAAAAAACAACTAACGTTAAAACTAAGGACAGACATTATTCCTAGGTGCTTCAAAAATAAACTGAATCAACCAGAAAGTTCCTTGCAAAAGATATCTACTATCATATATCATCTCGTGAATCTATTCACTTCTACTTATTTACTTACGATATGCAAGGTACCTTGTAAATATTTCATAAGGAAATTCTGTGTATCTACCATGTATTCTTGAAATATTCCACAAAATAAACCAAAGGCATTTCCAAACTGTAGACCATTAGGCAGTATTTTCAGGATCAGCAATTAACTATTGGTCTCTTCCCCTTATGGAAAGTTTCCTTGGATTTAGGTTATTTACAGCCTTTCAGAGGAAGTTGAATCCTAAACTAAAATTAATGCATTGAATTTGAAAGAACATAGGATATCTTGCTGAGGTCAGAGATGAAATTATGACCACTATTATATAATTTTCCTTTAGTGGGAAAAAACTTTTTTTTAACAAATGCCATCATTTTATCCAGTAATCACAATGACTATTGTCTTTATGTTTATATTTTTGTTCTTTCAGGAGCTGGAGAAAATGACTATTGTATGAACATCTTTATGCCCAATATTACAGCTTTTAATACCATTCTCATAGAGCTATATAAACTCAAATTTTAGAGGAAATAGCATGATGGATGAAGGTGACTGCTTGAACAGCTACCACCTTGCTTGGAAATCAATTGCCCCACTGTTTTATATAAAGAATGGCTGGTTTGGGAGAGGGATGGGAAGTGCTGCTTCCACCAGCAAACAGATTCAAGATAGATTAAAGGGTTCAAATGCTCACTCTTATCTGTGTTTGCCCATGTGTTCCCATTATAAGTTTTAGGGTCTCATTCTTCCCAACCAGTGCCTTAACTTAGCACATGTTTTAAATATATATATATATTCATATCTGGCCTTGGCCAGGTCTCAATCATGTCTGCCTTTTCCTTTATGGTTACCATAGGCTTTATTTTTCCCTTCATTTTTGTTGTGAGTTGGGGGTTTAAGATCTTAAGCCATCTTCTCTCTTTCTTAGGGTCCCCAGTGCCAAAGTCTTTCATTCTATCCATAATCTACAATTTATGATTACTACAAGATATCCCAATAGCGTGTCCTCTATTCAGTATCATGATCCCCCTCTGTTTAATGAGTTTCTACTCCAAAAGTGAGTTTTGTTCTCCTTCTCATTAATTTTTACGTCTAGCTTTTGTTGACAATTCCATATAACCTATTCATCATAGGCACTTTCAGGAACTTTTTCTTCCAGAAAAAGAACAAACCCATCTGTGCTATCTTGTTCTTAATCAACCACTGCCATTTCAGAAGATGCATGTTCCCTGTTAGAATTTCCAACTGAATTCTGATCCAAGAGCACTCTCTCAATGGAAAAGGTCCGTAATTTTCTTATCCCTCTGACATAAGAAAAACAATGTAAGAAGACTTTAATATCATTGATTTATTATTATCCTTGGCCTGGCAGTGAGCTGTCCGTTTTCTGCTAAACTGCCTACACAGGGTTTCATTTAGCAGTCTTTCCACAAGTATGGAGATATAACAAACACAGCACAAAACAGAGTCATGAGTGGTTCTCATAAAGCTACTTTCATGTCCTTTCAAATCTGGGATGAGTAGGAAAAAAATAAAACCCAAACTATTAAAAAGTTAAAGACATATTTCATTGTAAAGGCAATACAAACTAGCTCTCTGAGCTTCAAGTTAGAAGGAATAAAAGCATACTATAAATTGTATAATATAAAAATATAATTATATTATAACATTTAAAATATGAAAATATAAATTTTATTTCAAAATTAATCTCAGTAAAATGCTATGCTTTATGTGGACTGAGAGAAAAAAAAGTTTCCTTGCTTTGTTTTAATATATGTACATGAAATATCTTGGAGTTAGCTCTTTATCCAGTTTGGAACTCAAATGTTGTACAATGTTGGATAGTACTTTAGTAGGCAAAATAAAATCATTAGCAATCATTCAGTCAACAGATAACTTTTAAATGCCTGCTACCTGCCAGGCATTCTTTTACCAACTAGAACTACATCTTTAACAATGCAGATAAGATCTCAGCTTTCATGGAGATGGAGCTCATAAAGTTTACATTCTAACGAGGAAGGCAGATGATGAATAAAGGAACAAAGGAAAGAAATAAATGAGAATTTCAGATAGTGTGGGTCATGAAGGCAATAAACCAAAATAATATAAGAAAATGATGAAAAAATGATTGGCAGGTTTATAGTAACATTATAAGTCTATGTTCAAAAAATGTATTTCAGAAATAACTAATATGGATCTTAAATACTGCCAAAAACACCTCCTGCAGAAACTGGACAATATACTTAAACAATAGTTTGCAGGAGTTTGGCGGGTCTGTGATCTTTAAGAAAGGACGATTCCCAAATCTCTTTCACCCAGCTTTCTCCCTGAGGGCAAAGACAGACATACTCTTTCAGTGAAAGAAGCATAGATCAGAGTTAGGGGCTGCCGTGCAGCTGAGATTTGAAGATAGGTATTAAAGAGAAAGAATGGGAGAAAAGGACCCTTCAACATAGGCCAAAAGATTTCCCTTTGGGTCTTCGACCACCACCTAAACTGCATGAGTGGGACAGGACTTTAAAAGGACCAACAGTGAATAGCCTGGGGCTTGGAGAGCTAAGCAGAGATGTAAGATGGCACCTAGTGCCTGCAGAAAGTTAGATTTCAGGCCGGGCGTTGTGGCTCACACGCCTATAATCCCAGCACTTTGGGAGGCCAAGGCGGGTGGATCACGAGGTCAAGAGATCGAGACCATCTGGCCAAAATGGTGAAACTCCATCTCTACTAAACATACAAAAATTAGCTGGGCATGGTGGCGCTGCCTGTAGTCCCAGCTACTTGGAAGGCTGAGGCAGGAGAATCGCTTGAATTCGGAAGGCAGAGGTTGCAGTGATCCCAGATAGCGCCACTGTACCCCAGCCAGCCACAGAGCAAGACTCCATCTCTTAAAAAAAAAAAAAAAAAAAAAAAACAGAAAGAAAGAAAGAAAGAAAGAAAGAAAGAGAGAGAGAGAGAGAGAGAGAGAGAGAGAGAGAGAGAAAGAAAGAAAGAAAGAAAGAAAGAAAGAAAGAAAGAAAGAAAGAAAGAAAGAAAGAAAGAAAGAAAGAAAGAGGGATTTTAGACTCAGACAGCCAGGAGAGATGGGAAAGATGTTTATAAACTTCCAAGTTTTGGGCTGAGAGTCCAGAAGGGCCACATCCTAAAAGTCTAGGCTAACCCAAAAAATAAGAGCACAAATTTTATGTGAAATTAATTGTTTTGCCATTTTTTTTTTTTTTTGTCATTAGTGTTAAAGAAGTTTCTCCCTCATTGATGATAGTATAGATACTTGCCTATTTATTCGCCAGTTAAGGGGGAAAAAAAGATGGTTGTTTTGCCTTGAAAGTTTATTATAACAGCCGGGCGCGGTGGCTCACGCCTGTAATCCCAGCACTTTGGGAGGCCGAGGCGGGCGGATCACAAGGTCAGGAGATCGAGACCACAGTGAAACCCCGTCTCTACTAAAAATACAAAAAATTAGCCAGGCGAGGTGGCGGGGGCCTGTAGTCCCAGCTACTCGGGAGGCTGAGGCAGGAGAATGGCGTGGACCCGGGAGGCGGAGCTTGCAGTGAGCCGAGATCGCGCCACTGCACTCCAGGCTGGGCAACAGAGCGAGACTCCGTCTCAAAAAAAAAAAAAAAAAGAAAGTTTATTATAACAAAAAGTAAAATATTATTCTCCATTTTGAGATCAACTGGAAGGAGAGTTGTTTTTAACTCTTTAATGGCTCCTAAAAGATGATCAGAACCTGCAAGAAATATCCCACCGTTATGGAATAATGTGTCTAGGAGGATGCGAGAGCCATTTGTCTCAGGCAATGGTGACTACAGGAAGGGTCTCCGTGTGGTGATATTCAAGGCGCATGCAGAGTTGAGGGAGAAACCAATTTTACAATTGCATTCTTTTGAAGTCTGTGTGGCTCAGTATATCACTTAGGCTACACTTATTCTAAACTTTGATAAACATGAAATAGCCTATCTGAAAAGATGACATGGCTTGAGATAAGAAAACGCAACAATTTTTATTTGTTTAATCCTGGTAGACCTTCTCTTTACAGATCACTCATATTCATTACAGATAGGCTTAAGCTTTAACACATCACACCCTCCTCTTACCCACTAATGTGGCCTCTCCCAATATCCCACTGGAATGCTTATGCAAATGCACTAAAGACAAGAGAATCTATAACATAACTGAAAGTGCAGACTAATAAACATTGGCGATTGCAAAAACAAAGTTAGATAGAAAGTAACCTACCCAATGTAAGTCACAAGGCCTAGCTACATGGTTCTTCAGAAAAGCATCTGTAAAGAGGTTAAAAAAAAAAAAAAAAAAAAAAAGGCTTTTTATATTGCATGAGACTTTTTATAAGAAGCTTCTTTATCATAAAACCAGGGATTATACAGACTGGA
The DNA here is from genome assembly GCF_049350105.2 of Macaca mulatta. Classification (NCBI taxonomy): domain Eukaryota; kingdom Metazoa; phylum Chordata; class Mammalia; order Primates; family Cercopithecidae; genus Macaca; species Macaca mulatta. The sequence goes on along the minus strand of NC_133409.1, from coordinate 159,259,795 downwards.
AATTCTCACTCCATAATCAGATGCATGTTTGAAATTACATGGATATAAAAAATTACTACAAGCATCCAAGCAAATAAAAGTGTCTACAAATGCTGGAACAATATAAAGTTATCAAAGGAAGAATTGAGACTAACAAACTGTACATCTAGAGAATATAAAAACACAAAGGCAGATATTTTCAAGATTCAGGAAATACTCTACTATGGAAACTTCTGTAACTGGATAGGTACTTTGATCTTGGAATGAAGATGACAACTGCATTCAAGAAGGAGAAGTTAGAATACAAAAGGACAGCCAACACTAAAGCTCATTAAACATCAAAATGACTATTTTCATCTCTGGACTAAATGGAATGAAAATGTTAAAAATGATTTTTCAAAGAGAAAAAAATAAGGAAAATATTTAACCTAAGAGTAATAATCTGAATTTTAAAACACAGATTATAAATAAAACCAAACAGTAGGAATGGAGAGGGGTAAGAAACACACACTGAATTTCTTGTCTTAAAAGTGAAGATTCAAAAGTGTATTTTTTTTTATTCTTGATTGGCAATGAGAAAAAATGTAGATTAAAGGAGGTTTTTAGAAATAGCATATAGACATTCCAAAATACTGAAGAGAAAATCAAAAAAAACTTTTTTTTAAGAAAGGATCAAGGACATACTAAAATAATTTTTAAAAAGATGAATAAAACCTGTTATAGAAATAAACATAAAATTATATAGAGGACAAATAGAAGTAAGAGATGAAAGTGTAAATAAATTTTAATCTGGCAACATGATGAATAAGAAACCTAAAAAAAGTTTTCAATTTATGATTCAAAACTGAAATTTACTGCTGTGAAGTCTCTGGCTGAGTGCAGATTCAGTGGAGGTATTGATTATAACTTTTCAAATACAGGACTTCACATACTTTTGCATATATTATTTGAATTCTTAGTATCAGTTTAGTTTCTCTGAAGATTTCTGGATTAGAATTAAAACAAGAAGATAATGGCAATACCAATGCATAAAACTATCAAGATAAATATACTTGTACTTAGACTTGAAATTTAGAAGTGAAATTCAAATGTCCCATGAGAAATGGAACTCACTTAGGATTTCTTGGCCAAGCTGAGCATTCTAAGAATGGGAGCAATGGTATTTTAGTTAGATGTTAAAAGTTTTTCTTCAAATTAAATAGTTGTCTCAAAGAGTCCACAAAGCCACTAATCTTTGTACAAACTGTATATTCTAAGGAAAAAAAAATTAGGATTTTTTCCAAAAATAAAAATCTTTCAGACCTTTATTCATTGGCCATTTTAGTGTAAAGGAAATTAGTAAAACAATATTTATGCTTATTCTTATCAAACCTTAGATGCTCTGCTAATACACCTATGATGGTAGCCTTTGCAGTTGTCAACCTCATATTTTCAAGACAGACAAATACATTGTTTACTCAATGGCTGTCTTCTGAAAATACTATTATGTTATTTTTTCAAAGGGAAAAAGCAATTCTGAATGTTGTCATTCAGCCAATTGTACTTAGACTTGCTGGACTTGTCTCGAATATTACAGAGACAATAGTTCTTATTATATGAATCATAACTATATGTGCCATCCATCAATAACAATTACTCTGACATCTTGCTTGCAACACATGCTTGATACTTGTCTATGTGAAACACACAAGCGTGTCCTGAGAGCAATCAGAAGGAAGCACCGCTGCCAGAATTCTGATTGGTATGGCCATATCTGCCTGGAAAAAAAATAAAAGTAGCCATTTTACAGAAACAAATTTGATCTACATAATAAAAGGAAGCATTTAAAACTATTTAGTTAATACTTATTAACACAAGAGAAAGGATTGTCCCTAGGTTTTATTTCCAATTTGTATGTCTTAATCGGTCCCTCAATACATTAGGAGATATGCATTATAATTATTTGTCACTAAAGCTTAGAAAAATTAAGTTTCCCAAGGTCACACATCCAGCAAAACCACCAAGTCAGGACAAAACAATCTCAGGTCTATCTGACCCCAAAAGCTGTCACCTTTAGAACAGTGCTGGGCTTACCTCCTGCCTCCCACAATGATATCTCCTAAGTAGAACTTTTTAGATTTTTTGTTTTTGTTCCCCCACCCCCCCACCCCCCACTCCCACAGCACAGTGTCTTAGAGTGAACTTTTGAAGATACTTTGGTGCTATTTTAGTTGTGTCAACTATGCTAGTTTTTTTTTTTTTTAAACAAATACTTAGAGTTATATTTTAACTGTAGATTTTTAGACTGGGAATGGGTTTTCAGGGCTATCTAAATGATCCTCACTTTATTACTAAAGAGAAAAATGGGGCCATAAAAATAGAAAACTTGCCCATGGTCACTAAGGTAGTTAGTGGTCAGAAAAGAACCCAGTGCTCATGAATCTTACCCAGTCCTTTTTCCGTCAGAGTTTCTGATGAATTGTTAGAAAATGTGCTTCATTTACATGCATTCTAGAACATTCCATTTGCAGTCTGTACATGCCATCCAAACACTTGTTTTTAAAGAGGTAGGCATGAACTGAAACATTCCTTTATTCTTTGTTTTTGCTCTGAATCAACATGGGCAATGTAGTATTTAGCTGCCTACAACCCTGATGTCTTTAGGCCTCTGTAAAATTAACATCATGCCAATGATCCCTAATGTAACCTTTCTCACAGCATAAAAAGGTTTCTTCTGCACCAAAAATGAAAAAATTTATATCACATATAAAGAAATTTGCTGTAATTGTCTTCCTGTGAGAAGTTTTGCTTCATTAGCGTGCCAAGGAAGCTGAAATTATTTAATATTAGAAGGCAGATAAAATCACAGGGAGAGTTCTTTTAGTAACCACAAGAGCAATTTTTAATAAAAGTGTAAGTACGAACCATGTATGTTGATGTATTTTCTTTATGAAACAGTTCTCTAAAACAAATTTTAATATCCAGATAGTTAGAAAGTATTTAAAAGAATTGCATTTGTAAAATCTTTATAGTGAAGGGCAGACTCTAAATATCAGTAAAGAGATGGAAATGTGCTGTAAAGATCGTTCTTATTGATAAACATCTATAAAGAAGTTGCAAAGATACTGTGTGTGAACTTACCAAGAAGTGCTCTTCAGACTGGGTTACTTCTAGAATCACTGATGTTTAAAAAAAAAAAAAGAAAGAAAAAGATGTTCAAGTCCCATTCAGGCTTGCTTCCCTTTGCTCTTATTTGACAGCAAACCCAGGGCCACAGTGCCATTGTTAAAGTTCTAGGTGAAATAAGATTTTCCTACAGTGGAAATTCAGTCACTGAAGATTTATGGAAAACCCCAATGCCTCTCTACTGATCATAGAAGTGTGAGAAACTTGGTTCCAGTTTTGTCTCTGCCATTTTGGACAAGACTCAATTTTAGGACTTTTATTTTTTAAATCTCTTCATCTGTAGCATGAATAAAAATATTTCCAACACTTTTTGGAAGACTTTTGTGAGAATAAAATAGCTATGAAAGTACCTTGTAAAGTACAAAATAAGAAAGTATTTTTTATGCTCTAAATACAAATTGTAGAAATATTAGTTGATATAAACCAAGAGCCTTAAATATATTTCATGCCCTCTGATTTAAACTACCTCTAAAATCTATTCTAAAGAAATAATCGTATGTGGCTAAAAATGTACACCTAAGGTCGCTGACAGCAAAGTTGCTGGCAATAAATAACAAAACCAAAAAGCAAATAGATAAATCTGGAAACTACCTAAATTACTGGCATTTAAAAAAATGATTAAATCCAGTTGTTCAATTATCTAGTGATTAAAACTTATGTCCCTGAAAATTAGACTATCTAATGTACATGATATAATAGTAAGAGAAAAGGCAAAACATAAAACTGTATTTATAATGCCATTATAAATATGCATAATTATAGAGAGATGTTCATGTGTGTTGGCGTGTGTGTGAAGGAACTATAAACATGATAGCAAATGTTACCTGGTTATCTCTGGGTGTGGAAATTGTGGCTGATTTTGCATTTTCTTTTTTGCTTTTTAATTTTAAGTTTTGGGATACATGTGTAGAATGTGCAGGTTTGTTACATAGGTATACATGTGCCATGATGATTTGCTGCATCTATCAATCCGTCATCTAGGTTTTAAGCCCCACATACATCAGGTATTTGTCCTAATGCTCTCCCTCCCCTTGCCCGCATCCCCTGACAGGCCCCCATATGTGATGTTCCTCTCCCTGTTTCCATGTGTTCCTATTGTTCAACTCCTGCTTATGAGTGAGAACATCCGGTGTTTGGTTTTCTGTTCCTATGTTAGTTTGCTGAGAATGATGGCTTCCAGTTTCATCCATGTCCCTAGAGAGGACATAAACTCATTCTTTTTTATTGCTGCATAGTATTCCATGGTATATATGTGCCACATTTTCTTTATCCAGTCTATCATTGATGGGCATTTGGATTGGTTCCAAATCTTTGCTATTGTAAATGGTTCTGTAATAAACATACGTGTTCATGTCTCTTTATAGTAAAATGATTTATAATCCTTTGGGTATATACCCAGTAATGAGATTGCTGGGTCAAATGGTATTTCTGGTTCTAGATCCTTGAGGAATTGCCACACTGTCTTCCACAATGGGTGAACTAATTTACACTCCCACCAACAGTGTAAAAGCATTCCTATTTCTCCACAGCCTCACCAGCATCTATTGTTTCCTGACTTTTCAATAATTTCCATTCTAATTGGAGTGAGGTGCTATCTCATTGTGGTTTTGATTTGCACTTCTCTAATGACCAGTGATGATGACCTTTTTCTCACATGTTTGTTGGCCACATAAATGTCTTTTGAGAAATGTCTGTTCATATCCTTTGCCTACTTTTTGATAGGGTTGTTAGTTTTTTTTCTTGTAAATTTGTTTAAGTTCCTTGTAGATTCTGGATATTATACCAGAAACTAATCTGTCAGATGGATACATTGCAAAACTTTTTACCCTTTCTGTAGGTTGCCTATTCACTCTGATGATAGTGTCTTTTGCTTTGCAGAAGCTCTTTCATTTAATTAGATCCCATTTGTCAAATTTGGTTTTTGTTGCAATTGCTTTTGGTGTTTTAGTCATGAAGTCTTTGCCCATGCCTAAGTCCTGAATGGTATTTCCTAGGTCGTCTTCTAGGGTTTTTATCATTTTAGGTTTTACATTTAAATCTCTAATCCATCTCTCACTACTCCTATTCGACATAGTATTGGAAGTTCTGACCAGGGCAATTATGCAAGAGAAAGAAATAAAGGTATTCAAATAGAAAGAGATGAAGTCAAATTGTCTACTTGCAGATGACATGATTGTATATTTAGAAAATCCCATTGTCTCAGTCCAAAATCTCCTTAAGCTGATAAACAATTTCAGCAAAGTTTCTGGATACAAAATCAATGTGTAAAAATCACAAGCATTCCTATACACCAATAAGACAAGTAGAGAGCCAAAACAAGACTGAACTCCCATTCACAATTGCTATGAAGAGAATAAAATACTTAGGAATACAACTTACAAGGGATACGAACGGCCACTTCAAGGAGAACTACAAGTCACTGCTCAAGCAAATAAGAAAGGACACAAACAAACGGAAAAACATTCCATGATCATGGATAGGAAGAATCAATATTGTGAAAATGGCCATACTGCCCAAAGTAATTTATAGATACAATGCTATTCCCATCAAGCTACCATTGACTTTCTTTGCAGAATCAGAAATAACTAATTTAAATTTCATACGGAACCAAAAAAGAGCCCCTATAACCAAGACAATCCTAAGCAAAAAGAACAAAGCTGGAGGCATCACCCTACCTGACTTCAAACTATACTACAATGCTACAGTAACCAAAACAGCATGGTACTGCTACCAAAACAGATATACGAACCAATGGAACAGAACAGGGTCCTCAGAAATAACACCACATATCTTACAACTGTCTGATATTTGACAAACCTGACAAAAACAAGCAATAGGGAAATGATTCCCTATGTAATAAATGATGCTGGGAAAACTGTCTAGCCATATGCAGAAAACAGAAACTGGACCCCTACCTTACACCTGACTTTGCATTTTTATACTTTTCTAAATTTTTCTACAATAAACTTGCTATAACTTTATAGTCATATATACACCATTAATAAATGCAGAAAAATTTCACAATTATATGCATTTATGATACTCTGAAGTATCATAAGCAAAATTATAATTATCACTAACCAATGGCTCCCAGTTATGTGCCAGGGATTGTGCAAATTTTATGTATGTTATTTTCCAAAGTCTATAAGGTAGGTATTATTAAATTGAAAAAACTATGTCTCGGGTTAAATATGTTTTCCAAGGACACAGTTATTAAATGGAGAAATTTCACTGAAACTCTGGTTTGTGTGATTCCAAAGCACATTTGTTTAACCACTGTATTTTGTGAAAAATCAAACTAGCAAAGTGTAATTAGCATGTTCCTCTCAATAATTTACTCAGCAAAAATAAAGAGAATATAGAAAAATAAATTACATAGTTCCTATGTTCAAAGAACTTACAATGTATTATGGGAGAAAATATACAAATAAGCAATATACTATATATGTGTGTGTGTGTATATATATACACAATATACTATGTATAGTATACTAAATATACAATAAGTATATTATACATTATATGATATATGCTAAATGTACTTTTTGTGTGTGTGTACATATATATAAAATATATATATGTACATATATTTAAGGAGAGCAATGTAGGATCGGGCAAACATCAGTTGCAATCCTGGCTTTACCATTTAGTTGGGCAACCTCAACCAAGTTCCTTAACCTTTCTTCAAAAGGCTTCAGGATCATCTAAGAGGATGAGGGTGACAATAATAACACTTAATTCACATGGATGTAAAAGTATTAAACGAGATAACATGCATAAAATGATTAGTATCAGAAACAGAGTGGCTTGGGTAATTGTTGAGGACTTCTTAAAGGTGAATAGGATTTTTGTCTCCCTTTTGCCTTTGAATTGTTTATATTTGTTGTATATTGTTTCTATTCTTGCTGTTTTTAGCATGTGAGAAGTTCTGACAGAATAGTATGAATTGTTGTGTCTCCTCCCGGCCACTCAAAAAGACAATACCAATTAGATAAGATAGGGATTGGGACAATCAGTGTGACCTAATGCAACTGAGGCCCATTTAATCACTAAACATGTGAGTCAGATCGGCAGCAACATTTAAGAACATGTTAACAGCTGTAGAGTCAGGTGAAAATCTGAGTTGTGGTGAGTCTGGAAGTTTCCAAGGTTGGCCATGTGGAACTGTGAAACCCAGGGGAGCACCAGATTGGGAGGTGTGTGCTGGGGCTGGGAGGATTGTTTCATCCAAATTGTTGGTGACAGCGTTGGCCACTGATCTCTGTGTTCAGCCATACACATACACCTGGTAAGACAGAGTTGGACTTTACTGTTTTCTACAAGACTCTCATGGCAAGGACACTGCTCTGAACAGGTAAGGTTGACGAGAAGACACATACGAAAGGAACAGACTATGTGCCTGGTCCTATTTCACTCCTATTGCTGTTTCACAGACAGTATTTTAGGTGTCGTGATTACAATGAACCTAAAATCATGGGAAATATAGAAAAATAGATTTTTATTATTTAGTGTCTAGAGGGAAAGAAAGCTGATAGTAGCCCATATGCCTTAAAAATTAGTTCTTCACCAATACTTTCTTATATTTTAGGGCAAGAAACTCATGTACCAAGAAAAAAATGGGTAAATAATCCATGTAATCAAATATTTTCAGATAAATAAGGTTTATTTCTATGTGAAATAAAATATACTTTTGAACTATACTTTTAATTTAATTTTAAATAAATTATACATATTTCTCTGTTTAAATTTTATCTAGAACCTAGTAAACATAAGTAACATGGTATATTTTATACAGAAAAAATGTGATAAATTATTTTTTAATTCTAAATTATCATTACAATATTATCAGTTTCCATCTCAGTTATACCACGCAATGAATAGTGATGCCCTCAAGGGTGAGGCACTGTTTCAAATTGTTTATTTCCATACTAAATGGCCTCCGATTGCTCCAGTATGTGACTGTTTGTATTTACTTTTTATAACTTTGTTTTATTCCCTCACTACGCAGAGATCAGATTTTACTAGCTCCTGCTTTCCTCCTATTTGTTTCTAGCAGTTATTAATCCATGCCTTGAAACTGTCAGCTTCTGATCTAAAATAAGGCCCTTGGCTTTTGAGAAGACAGAGATCAGAGAATGTGCCAGAATTTGAAAGGTTTACTGTAGTGCCTGGGATTTACAATATCCATTATTTGCATACTTAAAAAAAATCTTATTTATGGATTCTCAGTTATTTTCCAAGTGGTTCTAAATGACTAACATGAGTAGTGATCTTTAAATAAATATTAAGACTCTGTGATGAGGAAAGAGCAGAAAGGACCGTGATGTGGATATTAGGATCTGAAAAGCCCTTTCAGAGAAGCACTAAGGACGTATAAATACCAGTCTCTCCAGCTGTATTCCCAAGCTGATATATAAAGAAGAAAAAAATGGCCACCCAAATACTAGATTCCACTTCTAAAGATATGTAACTTAAAGTTCCTCCTCTGAGAGCTCTTCCTCTCATCCTATCATTTCACTGTTCTCCAAGCGCTTGAGCGAAAAGACAGCTCTTGGCAGGCCTTTGTAAATATGTTTCTCCCCATATATTACATCAGCCTCCAGGATTTAGCCTGTTTTCAGGTTATGACATGTTCTTTGGTGGAATCCAAAGAAGAGGTATGGGAAGTAGAAATTTTTTTAAAAATTAAACTTTGAACTGATTCTGAGCAGAAAGGCCCTTCTTGAAATTCTACAGTCACAAAGCAGTAAAATAGGCACGCTCCCTGTATTCCAGGGGTTAACATAGTCAATCAAACACTGCCCAATGATTGGAGTGCATAGTTTTGCCTTCAGATGTTAGTCATTCATTTTAAGGAATTGTCAAAGTATGTATTACTTTCTGGGCAAGAGCAGAATGTATCTAAAACTCAAAAAGGGAATTTGCCTGCAAATATAAAATCTTTCATATTTGACAACTAAGATTGATTTAAAAGAACACAAGCTCCCCAAAGTGATTTTTATGTTTATTTAACTGTAGTTTGCAAACAGAAAAGGCACATGTTCTTCACTTATCCCTCAGAGACTTCCTTCACTTGTGCTTGCCTCTCAGGCCCCTTCCCATAATGCTGTGTGGCAGGGCTGACTGAGGGAACTTTGACAGAGGATGTGTTTCATACAGACAGATGACAGAGCATAGCACCGGCAAGAAGTCAAAGGCCAGAATTCAATGAAGATGTTCTGTGTCTACACACAGGGGCCTCAATTCTCCCTTCGGTTCATGAACTCATCATAGATTCCAAACTGGATCATAGCCAGTTTTTAATTGTACCCAAATACAAATCCAATGGGAATGCTATGAAGAAGTCAAAAAGTGATAATGAAGCTCTCTGACCAGTGTAGTAGGGTGAGAAATATTAGATTAAATCTCTAATGACAGAGATTAGAGAAATGCAGGTAGTTCATACGCTAGAAACTTAAAAAGTTCCCAGGTTTTAGAAGTTAAAATTTCACTAATACTTGAGAGACTTCAGTCATGTCTGACTGAGAACCTATTGCTCATTGGAGCTAAACGCTCTTTTTTTGTAGTTAAAAGCAGCCTAATCTTTCTCAAGAAAGAATTTCTTACCTTGGTCTCTTATTAGTTGGCTTAAAACATCCAAGCAATTTCCAATTAAAAAAAAAATAAACTTAGCACTGAAGAAACAAACTACATCCCTCCCTTCATCACAGCTTGCTCTCCCTATCAGAACATTATTGCTGGTATTATTCTGGAATTCTATCTTAGATAATATCTGATTGATGTAGTTCTTTTTATTGAAATGCAGAGCACTGATTATAATATACAGATTTCCAAAACCACCTAGGTAATTATAGGCCTGCATAACAAACTGTGTTCCTTATCCTCTCCAAAGGAAGTTTTATTATCCCAGTATTATCTTGCACACAGAAAGAATTTCCTGAAGGTGACCTTTTTATAGGTGGTAACCATAGTAACAGATTTCCAGTCACTAACACTCGTGCACTGCACCACTTGTGCACTGCAAATATTACAGGGATGCTGAGGATTGATGTTTAGGGTTACCCTCCAGAGACACAAGCTGCATAAATACTTATCAATTTGAGAGAAAGATGTTAAAAGAAATTTAAAGCCTTATATTCCCTGCTCCCTCGCTAATCAGACAGGAACCTTTTTCCTCCCCTCAAGATCTCAGTATCTCACTTAGAGACAATCAAGGTAAAAATAAAAGATGTGGATCTTTAAGAGGTACATGGAAAAAGAAAATTTGTTCTTTACATTCCTCTTACGTAGGACATTCAGTGGATTGGGGTGAAAAACGAACACTCATTTGGGAGTCTATTCTTTGCTTTCAAGTACTTATGGAGTCCACACGAGCTATAATGGGAATTATATGCTCTCATCAATGGAGAACTGGCTTGACTGTGTAAACCTAGGAAACTGTAGTTTCAGCACTTAATTCAGAAAGAGCAAACTTTCAAGGTAGTAGGAAAGTTTCAAGGTAGATCTGCTAACTAAAAGTCAGTGAAGAAAACATCAAAAAAGAGAACGAAAGTAGCTGGTCATTACAGGCCATATGAAAATTCAAGTACTCTTGATCCTTAAGTGGTGATTACACGTCTTTCATATATAAGTAAAAGACTGTTTCCCCCTAAAAACTGGGTTCACTTAGAAAGCTTGTTTCCCTATGTTGAAGAGATTCATTCATATTTTTAATAAGTTCATCTTTGAGCTTGTTCCATACTACGTAAGAACACTGAAATGTCTCATGTCTTTCAAGACATTTATTGATGATGCTAAGTAAACTTAAAGTTTAATAAAGATCTCTTAAAACCCCAGTTGTTATTCAATTTTTTTGCTACTTCTATACTTCCTATCTGGGTCTTATTCGGTTTTTTCACTCTTTCAATTTGTATGTTTTCATTTCCATCCTTAAAATTTAGCACAATTCAAGTTTTGCCCATCCTATCATTTATCAAGCTACAACTTGCTTTTTAATCCTTGATCACTACTGTGTCATAGACACTGTCTCATTTCTTTCTCACTGTTCAGCTTGGCTGTTGTCCAGGCAATGTTTCTCAAAATTTGAGTCATCTACAGACCCAAACAAAGGGAAGAAAAAAGAAAAAGAAATAAAAAAATCTATGCACTTTAGTTTGTGAGATGCTGGTTTAAGGACTGCAAGCCCCATTCGAGGACAATGTCTTGTACATTTTTAATTATCTCAGCAAAAAAATAGAGGTTTTGTGTTTTGAAATGGCAAAATAACTGTGAGATTAATATCACAATGGAGTTCAAATTTGAAAATTCTCATAAAACATATCAACCTCCAAGAATATACCTACAGATATACCTGTCCTTGGACCTCAATGTGAGAAACATTAAACCAGGATAAATAGAAGTGTGGGGCCAAGATCAAGAGGAGGCCACAGTAACCTCAGGGTGTTGGGTAGAAAGGACAAACGGCCAATGAGAAAAGGATGGAGATAGCACAGAACTGGGAAGATCTACAGTTGTAATCTCTGATGCCTGTCTCTAGACGTGCTTGTATTTTTATGTTACAATCCATCTTTCAACTTTGTTATTCTCATTATAATGTTTTCAGTGTTTAGTCAGCACTTATTTCAGTGAGAACATGTATTTAATCTGGCATTAAGTTATTCAATTAATTTTTATTGAGGGCCAGCTGTGTGCCTTGCTAGGAGTACAGGGTGCAACCATGAAGACGACAAAAATCGAAACCAACACAGGGTTTTCTTTTATGGATCCAGTGGGAGAGAAACATATCAGAAAGATAATAAAACAAAAAAAAGTTTTCTTAAAGAGCATATTTAATTGGTATAGAGAAAAAAAAAAAAACATAAAACGGGTAATGAGAATATGAGATGCAGGAAACTTAGCCTTGATTCCAAGTCAGGGAACGCTTTCTTGAAGATGTGCCATTTATGCATACACTTGAGGGGGTGCATAAGACAGTTTTAAGATTAGAAAAGAAGGAAAGCTTCCCAAGACATAAAATGTTCTATTATAAAGACATATGCACAGGTATGTTCATTGCAGCACTATTCATGATAGCCAAAACATGGAATCAGCCTAAATGCCCAACAATTGACTGGATAAAGAAAATGTGGCACATATACACCATGGAATACTAGGCAGCCATAAAAAAGGATGAGATCACGTCCTTTGCAGGAACATGGATGAAGCTGGAGGCCATTGTCCTTAGTAAAGTAACAAACAAAAAAACCAAATACCACATGTTCTCACTTATAAGTGGAAGCTAAATGATAAGAACACATGAACGCACAGAGAGGAACACATACGAGGGCCTATCAGAGGGTGGAGGAGGGAAAGGATCAGGACAAATCACTAGTGGGTACTAGGCTTAATGCCTGGGTGATGAAATAATCTGTATAACAAACCCCCATGACACAAGTTTACAAACTTGCACATGTACCCCTAAACTTACAAGTTTTTTTTTTTAAAAAGACATGCCAAGAAAGCCATTTGGATCAGAATGTGATGAGTAGAAACAGAAGCACAGCCAAATTTTATAAGAAGACAGAGGCAAGAGGCAGGGTCCTGTGGGTCCCAATACAGAATTTTCATATTATCCTAACTGTAATGGAGAAGTGGATTAAGTCTTTTAACTGGTGAAGACCAGATCAAACTTGGGTGCCACGAAGGTCCCTTGGCTTCTGTGTAGGGTGTTGGCATTCAAGGACATCTACCAAGTGGCCCCAAATTTCCCTTTTATACTACCTCCCATGTACATAACATTTTCGTGGTTGACTACCACTGACTAAACATCCCCAAACCTCTTGCCTCTGTGCCTTTGCACATACTTATTCCCTGTCTATAATAGCTCTTTCTCATTTTCTCCTATTCATAGTCCAGTTATGATTTGACCTGTCTCCAGCATGCTTTTCTTCATGAATTACTTCCATTTGGGTTGACTTTCTCTCCTCTTTTGATTCTCTCTCCTCTTATTTTATGGCACTTTTATATTCTGCTGTGTTTTATCGTTATTATGTACTTATCTCATACAGTTTTTTGAATAGGAAGCAATGGCATTTGTGCATCACCTAGAGCATCTTAAATGTGTATTTATACATAAACTCCAATTTACTCAATGTAATAGAACCTGTTTTTGTCTTTCATGGTGTTTGTTTTATCCTAATTCCTGGTTTTCTGAAGCCTTGGGCCTTCCCCCCCCCACACACACAATAGTGCTGAAAGGAAAGAAGATTAAGATGGCGGATAGGAGGCAGTACTAGCTTGCAGCTCCCACTCGGATGAATAGAACAGCATGTGGAGACTCACATAGTAAACTTTGGCTCCAACAACTACCACAGGAACATACCAGGAAAGCTGAGAGAATCCACAGACCCTTTGAAGGAACTGGATCACCAGTACAGTTCCTTGAGATGCAAAAAAAACTGTGAATTTGCTTGTTTTCTCATTGGGGAGGCTTGTGGTCTGGGGCAAGTTCTCAGTTCTGGGCACCAGCTGCCTAGAAATAGACTCAGTGCCGTCGTGGGGGCACAGTGGGAGTTCCTCTAGGACTGCGGGCTGTGTGGGAGTGAGTTGAAGCCTGTGACTGCCGGCATCCCCCCATTTTCCTGGCTACCTGTAGGACTCAGCAGAGGCAACCATAATCTCCCTGGGAATGTAACTCTAATAGACTGGGAACCACACTCCCATCCTCCAGAGCAGCCACAGTAAGTCCAAACCATGAAGAGGCTGAGCTCAGACACCCCTGTCCCTGTCCCCATCTGATGGTCTTTCTCAACCCACCCTGGTAGCTGAAGACAAAGGTCATAATCTCTTGGGAGCTCTATGGCCATGCCTGAGAAACCTGAATGCTTAATCAGGTATCCCTAGAGCAAGTCTGCATTCTCCTTATAGGGCCGCAGCGGATGCACTCTTGAAAGAACCACTTCCTGGCTGGAGGGCAGCCAACACAAAACCAGTGCACTAGACAAAAAACAACCAAAGACCTTCACAGGGGTCCACTTCACTCCCCTGCTACCTCCACCAGAGCAGGTGCTGGTATCCACAGCTGCAAGACCTGAAGACAGATCACAACACAGGACTCCTTGCAGACCCTCCCCAGTACCAGCCCAGAGCCCAGTAGTTCTGCTGGGTGGCTAGACCCAGAAGAGCATAAACAATCACTACAGTTCAGCTCTCAGGAAATGCCATTCCTAGAGGCAGAGGGAGAACATTGCATCAAGGAAGGACGCTGTGGGACAAAAGAATCCAAACAGCAGCCCTTGAATCCCAGATCTTCCCTCTGACATAGTCTACCCAAATGAGAATGAGCCAGAAAAACAACTCTGGTAATATGACAAAACAAGGTTCTTTAACACCCCCAAAAGATCATACCAGCTCACCAGCAATGGATCAAAACCGAGACAAAAATCTCTGAATTGCCAGAAAAAGAATTCAGAAGGTCAATTATTAAGCTAATCAAGGAGTCACTAGAGAAGGGTAAAGTTCAAATTAAAGAATCAAAAACATGATACAGGATATGAAAGGAAAATGCTTCAGTAAAATAGAATAAAAAACAATCAACTTCTGGAAATCAAGGACACACTTAGAGAAATGCAAAATGCACTGGAAAGTCTCAGCAGCAGAATTACACAAGCAGAAGAAAGAACTTCAGAGCTCAAAGACAAGGTTTTCGAATTAACCCAATCTGTCAAAGACAAAGAAAAAAAAGAATTAAAAAAAAAAAAAAAAAAAAAAAGCCTCCAAGAAGTTTGGGACTGTGTTAAATGTCCAAACCTAAGAATGGTGTTCCCGAGGAAGAAGATAAATCTAAAAGTTCAGAAAACATATTTGAGGGTATAATCGAGGAAAACTTATCTGGACTTGCTAAAGATCTAGATCTCCAAACACAAGAAGCTCAAAGAACACCTGGGAATTTCATCACAGAAAGATCATTCCCTAGGCACATAGTCATCAGGTTATCCAAAGTCAAGATGAAGGAAAGAATCTTAAGAGTTGTGAGGCAAAAGGTAGAGGTAACCTATAAAGAAAAACCTATCAGATTAACAGTAGATTTCTCAGCACAAACCCAACAAGATAGAAGGGGCTGGGGACTTATTTTTAGCCTCCTTAAACAATTACCAGCCAAGAATTTTGTATACACTGAAACTAAGCTTCGTAAATGAAGTAAAGATAGTCCTTTCCAGACAAACAAACACTAAAAGAATTCACAACTACCAAGCCAGTACTACCAGCATGTCTAAAAGGAGCTCTAAATCTTGAAAGAAATCCTCAAAATACACCAAAATAGAACCGCCTTAAAGCATAAATCTCACAGGACCTATAAACCAATAATACAATGGGGAAAAAACGGTATTCAGGCAACAAATAGCACAATGAATAGAATATTACCTCACATCTCAATACTCACATTGAATGTAAATGGCCTAAAGACTCCACTTAAAAGATACATAGTAATGGCAGAATCGATAAAAACTCACCAACCAAGTTTCTGCTCTCTTCCGGAGACTCACGTAACACATAAGGACTCACTTAAGCTTAAGGTAAAGGGGTGGAAAAGATATTCCACGCAAATGGACACAGAAAGTGAGCAGGAGTAGCTATTCTTATATCAGAGAAAACTTTAAAGCAACAACAGTTTAAAAAGACAAAGAGGGACATTATATAATGATAAAAGGACTAGTCCAATAGGAAAATATCACAGATCTAAGGATATATGCTCCTAACACTGGAGCTTTCAAATTTAAAAAGCAGTTACTACTGGACCTAAGCAATGACAGAGACTGCAACACAATAATAGTGGGGGATTTTAATACCCCACTGACAGCACTAAACATATCATCAAGAAAGAAAGTCAATAAAGAAACAATGGACCTAAGCTATACCCTACAACAAACAGAATTAATTATTTACAGAACATTCTACCCAACAATTATAGAATATACATTCTATTCATCAGGACATGGAACATTCTCCAAGATAGACCATATGATAGGCCACAAAATGAGTCTCATTAAGAAAATTAAAATTATATCAAGTACTCTCTCAGACCACAGTAGAATAAAATTGGACATCAATTCCAAAAGAAGCCCTCAAAAACATGCAAATACATGAAAATTAAATGGCCTGTTCCTGAATAATTGTTGGGTCAACAATGAAATCAAGATAGAAATTTAAAAACTATTTGAACTGAATAATAGTGACACAACTTATCAAAACCTCTAGGATACATGAAAAGCAGTGCTAACAGGAAAGTTAATATCATTAAATGCCTACATCAACAAGTCTGAAAGAGCACAAATAGACAATCTAAGGTCACACCTCACAGAAGTGGAGAAACAAGAGCAAGCCAAGCCCAAACCCAGCATAAGAAAACAAAGAATGACAATCAGAGCAGAACTAAATGAAATTAAAAACATACAAAAGATAAATGAATCAAAAAGCTAGTTCTTTGAAAAAAATAAATAAAATGTATAGACTATAATCAAGATTAACCAGGAAAAAAGAGAAGATCCAAATAGGCTCAAATAGAAATGAAATGGGAGCCATCACTACTGATACCACAGAAATACAAAATATTATTCAAGGATACTACAAACACCTTCACATGTAAAAACTAGAAAACCTAAAGGAGATGGATAAATTCCTGGAAATATATAACCCTTCTAGATTAAACCAGGAAGATATAGAATCTCTGAACAGACCAATAACAAGCAGTGAGATTGAAATGGTAATTCAAAAATTACCAACAACAAAAAAAGACCAGGACTAGATAGATTCACAGCTGAATTCTATCAGTCATTTAAAAAAGAATTGGTACCAATCCTACTGACACTATTCCACAAGATAAAGAGGAAATCCTCCCTAAATCATTCTATGAAGCTAGTATCACCCTAATACCAAAATTAGGGAATGACATAACAAGCGAAGAAAACTAGGCTGGGTGTGGTGGCTTCCGCCTGTAATCTCAGCACTTTGGGAGGCTGAGGTCAGTGGATCATGAGGTCAGGTATTCAAGACCAGCCTGGCCAACATAGTGAAACCCCGTCTCCACTGAAGTACAAACAAAATCTGCTGGGCATGGTAGCAGGTGCCTGTAGTCCCAGCTACTTGGGAGGCTGAGGCAGGAGAATCACTTGAACCAGGGAGGTGGAGGTTGCAGTGAGCTGAGATCATGCCACTGCACTCCAGCCTGGGTGACACAGTAAGACTCTGTCTCCAAAAAAAAGGAAGAAAAGAAAAGAAAAAAGAAAACTACAGACCAATACCCCTGATGAACATAGATGCAAAAGTCCTCAACAAAATACTAGAAAACTGAATCCAACAGCATATCAAGAAAGATGTAGTCTTTTATGCTAGACTACACACTGTAGTCTTTTATGCTCGTGTGATGGATGCACCAAAATCTCAGAAATCACCAATAATGAACAGATTCACATAACCATACACCACCTGCTCCCCCAAAAACCTATTGAAACAAAAAATTCAGAAATTTGAAAATAAAAATAGTTATATACAAAAACAACAACAACAACAAAAAAAACAGTGCTATAAGCTCTAGACAGCCCAATAAGGCAAGAAAAGGAAATGAAAGGTATACCAATTGGGAAAAAAAAGATAAAACTGACTTTATTTGCAGATAACAAAATTGCCTCCATAAACGATACCAATGAATCACCAAAAAACTTCTAGAATTAGTAAGTTCAATATCACAGGAGATGAAATAAACATACAAATATCAATGAAATTTCAATATACTAGTATAAGCACATGGACACAAAAATTAAAAACATAATATCAATTACAATCATTTAAAAATTAAATACTTAGTTGTAACTAACAAAAATGTAGACTATATGCTAACAATAACACTGCATTGATGAAAGCTATTATAGTCTAAATAAATGGAGAGGCTTACCACGTTCATGCATTGTAAGACTTAATATAAAAAAGATATTCTTTCTAAATCGATATACAAGTTTTAGGCAATTCACATATAAATGACAGAAATATTTTTGTAGAAATAGACAAAATTAAAAATTTATGTGGAAAAATAGAAGAACAAGAATAGCTAAAACAACTGTGAAAAAGGATAAAGTGAGAAAAATCAGTGTATCTGATTTAAAGATTTCCTATATCATTATAGCAAATGAAAGATTATGTGACATTGGCAGAAAGATAGACACACAGACCAGGGGAACAGAATAAAAACCCATAAATAGAACCACAAAAATATGTATAACTTATTTTTGACAAATCCACGAATACAGTTCAAGGGAGAAAAGGTCGCCTTTTCAAAAAATGATGCTTTAGCAATTGGCTATTCAGAGACACAAAAAATCAAATCTTTGCCTAAGCCTCACATCTCATACAAAAATTAACTCAAAATAGCCTACAAACAAATATAAAACTTTAAGATGAAAACACAGAATAAAATCTTTGGGATCTCGGAGAGCAAAGAGTTCTTAAACTCTTTTAAAAGCAGAAGCATGATCTCTCTAATAAACTGGACTTTATAAACATGAAAAGCTTTTTCCCTAAAAAAGAACCAGTTAAGATAAAATGACAAGCTACAGGCTAGGAGAAAATATTTGCAAACCACATATTTGACAAAGGATTAGAATAGTCTAGAGTATATAAAGAATTCTCAAAACTCAACAATTTTTAAGAAATTGTTAGAATATGGGCAAAAGACATGAAGTTATATTTACTGAATATATACAGACGGAAAATACACTAAAAGATGTTCAGTATCACTGGCCATTAGGGGAATGCAAATTAAAATTATAATTTGATACCAATACACACTACTAGAGTGACTACAATGAAAAATAATGACAAAAACAAATGCTTGCCAGGCAATGGAGAAATACATAAATTGCTGGTAAGAATGTAAAATAGTACAGTCCCTCTGGAAAACAGTTTGGCAGTTTGTTTAAAAACTAAGCAAGTGATATCACACAACCAAGCAATTGCACTCTTAGGCATTTATCCCAGAGAAATGACAACTTATGTTCACATAAAAACCTAGACACAGATATTTATATCAGCTTTATTTCTAATAGCCCCAAACTGCAAACAACCCAGATGTCCTTCAATGGAGAATTAAACGATGGTACATCTATGCCATGGAATAATGTTTAGCAATAAAACAGAACAAATTACTGATACATGTAGTAATCTGGATTAATCTTTGGAAAATTATGCTGAGTGGGGGAAAAAGCCCATCCCAAAAGTTTAAATATTATATGATTCTTGAATCATATAAGACTTTTATAACATTTTTGAAGTGGAAAATGATGGAAATTGACAACAGATTAGTGTTTGCTAGTGGTTAAGAAAGGATTAGGTGTGGGAAACAGGTAGATGTGGCTATAAAAGGGAAACAGGGGCCGGGTGCGGTGGTTCACACCTGTAATCCCAGCACTTTGGGAGGCCAAGGCGGGCAGATCACCTGAGGCTAAGAGTTTGAGATGAGCCTGGCCAACATGGTGAAATCCTCTCTCTACTAAAAATGCAAAAATTATCTGGGCATGGTTGCAGGTACCTGTAATCCCAGCTACTCGCGAGGCTGAGGCAGGAGAATCGCTTGAACCCGGGAGGTAGAGGTTGCAGTGAGCCGAGATCACACCACTGCACTTCAGCCTGGGCAACAGAGTGAGACTCCGTCTCAAAACAAAACAAAACAAGCCTTTAAAAGGATGCTTTTTCTTTTTTCCTAATTTTGTGGGGGAAAACTTTTTTAAACACCTGAAAATCTAATACTTAAATTATTTGAGAGATAATCTTATTTTATGACTTATGCAAGGATAAAGGGCTTCTCAAAGCAACAAAACACTATGACACTATGGTATTAGGTAACTGTCCCAAATCACCTCTTTCATTTTGATCTTCATTATCTGTTGTTTTCTCACTTTTAACACCTCAGTGAAAAATATTTATCTGGACCCATTTGCCTGCTCATATGGAGATTTTAGGAAGAAAAATTTTTTAAAAAGTCTAAGTCAATTCAGTATGATATCTTCAATCCCCAAACACCATCTTCTTTAGAAAGCTTATTAGCTTATTATTTTTCATGAAAGCTGAAAGCACATTATGGAGCTATCTATTGTCAGCTAAGAATTTCCACCAGATTTTGACTTCGGAGGCCTAAGAGTTACCATAGTTACTAATTAACTCCTGTGTTCTGAATGCATTAGACTCCATAGCAGAGATACTGTTTACATTATGTAAAGTACTTTTGTTCTAAATAAATTAAGAGAATATGCTAGATGCATTAAATCTTATTGCAAAATACCATCAACTCATCTTTCATTAAATTCTTTATTGAAGATTTTGAATCTAAGCCCCAGAATTAACATAGATTTAACTTCTACCTTTGACTAGCTTAGCCTAAAATATTACCTGTCTTTTTTGTTTTTAAAATGTCAAATTGTCATAACCACAATTTATGCTTTTCTGAATCCAGAGTCACATTCCTAGATAATCAAATATCAATATAATTACTATTAATATTTAAATATAAGTTATATTTTCTAAATTATTTTATTGAAACTATTTTAAAACCTATATGAAAACTATTATAATAGTACATTTTTCTAAAAGGCAACTTGTAGTTTCTTGTCGTATAGTGTTTAAGACAATATGAAACAATAAAGCTTGTATTTTTTCTAATCTTTTTCTAGTATATTGAATTTTCACGTCAATTTATCTGAAATCATAAAATTCATTTGTTTTTTGAATTTTACCTGTGTAGAAATTTGAAATATTCATACTTAATAGTATAAAAATAGTTGCCAGAAATAAAAATAGAAAGAATTTGAATGTTTTTATCTGTATAAATTATTCCAGTTTAACCTAAGAAAAAATCTTAGATAAACAAATAACTGTGGATGAGGAAATAATTTTATAATAATTTTTGCCCACATCTTATCCAGATTTGGTTAATAAATTGTCCAAATAATCATGTATTTTTATCATATGGCTGTAATGTAAATCAGAAAAAAATAAAAATAAATTCATATTTTAGATTCCTGATATGTATCTTGTAAAATAAATTTTACCACCGTCTGAGTAATATAAATTTCACATGCTTAGATTAAGACAAACAACAACAAGAGACATTTACTAGACAGAAACAACTGTGGACCTCTTCACCTAGATGTCTTATAGTGACTTAGAGACACCTCACATCCACACAATCACCACTCATTATCTTTCCCATTACACCTGTTCCTCTTGTGGTGTTCCCTTATCAATCTATTGGACTTAGCTTACCCGTTCCAGCCAGAAACTAAAACATCTTCTATCTAACCACTTCTCTCACACAGAGACACACACATACAGATATACACATGCACACACACCAGAGATACATGTGCACACACAGAGACACACAGAAATACACACGAAGACAAAACACAGATACAAACACATAGAGCTACAGAGCCTGGCACACGTACACAACACAGATACACAGAATTACAAACACACATATACACAGATATACATATATGGAGCTACACAGACATACATAGACACACACAGAGATACACGGAGCTACAGAGATACAGACACACAGATACAGATACACACGTACACATACACACACGTACACACATGCAGAGCTACAGGCACTCACATACCACACAGAGCTATATACACACACATACACAGCTTCACACATGCACACAAAGATACACACAAAGCTGCACACACACACACACACAGATACACATGCACACCCGTCACAAATGCCTTAAAGCTTTTTACGTCACTTCTCTCCATTTCTTGCTCTCACTGTCATAGCTCAGGCTTTCTTCTCTCTCTCATTCAAGTGAGATGACTTCCTAACCGTTCTCCTTACCTTCACATTTGTTCTTCATAAACTTATTCTTCGTATTACTGTTTGATCTTTTCTAAGCCAAGAAAAAATACATCTCATATTACTTCTCTGCTTAACATCCTTCCATGAGGCCATTATCCTAAGCAAACTAACCCAGGAACAGAAAACCAAATACCACATGCTCTTACTTATAAATGGGAACTAAACACTGAGTGCTCACGGACACAAAGAATGGAACAAGAGACCCTGGGGCCTACTTGAGGGTAGAGGGTGGGAGGAGGGTGAGGATCAAAAAACCACACACTGGGTGCTATGATTACCTGGGTGATGAAATAATCTGTATACCAAATCCCCATGACATGCAATTTACCTATGTAACAAACGTGCACATGCACCCTTGAACCTAAAATAATTATTTTTTTCAAAACCCCTCTGTTCATTAGCACATTCATGACTGCAATGCTTACCCAGGCCTGTCCTGCTCTACATGTACAGCTGCTGGGCATACAATGAACCAGACACTAGTGGGCCTTCCTTGTCCTCAGACATGTTAAGTGTGTTCCTACAGAGCCTCCCTCCATGCCTGTTCTCCCTTTGCTGCAGCCCTTACAGCACAAGTCCACTGCTCTAGGCCCCCAGCAACCAGCCCGCATGCCAAGTAACAGTCAGGTGATTGATAAGATTTTGATGACTCCAAGAAGAAAAACACATAGTCAAATGGAGATGACAGAGATGAAAACAGGTAAGTGGTAGCATATGCTTCAAAAAGAGACATAAATTAAGTGATGTAGGCATTTAAAAGAAAAAGTAGGGAATAACCCAAAGGAGCTTCTTTCCAAAGCCATGGGTAATTTTAATACCTAGAGGTCTTCGGAAAGCCTCAGAAGAATCTCTGATCTGTAAGACTGAAAACCTTGTAATAAAACAAATGGCCCTTTATTCTCTAATGTCTCTACGCCATCCCTTTCCACTGTCTTCCATTCAACCAAGAATCCATGCAATCTGATTCATATGCCCCAAAGCCAAAGCTTTCTCCTGATCTCACTTTGCACACACCAGCTGGTTTCCCAGCCTCTGTTCCTCACCCTTTATGTAGCCAGAGATTCTCTTTTTCCCATCAAGACTCAGTTTGAATGTCAGCTCTCTGTTGAAGACTTCCCTGGTCACTACCTGTATGTACCCAAACCACATGCCACATGAAAAAACACTAGGCCACTTCTTCTGTACTCTGTTTTACATATAAAATCAGCTTTTCAAATACATAGTGGGATTCAAAGTTAGTGAAGTTATGAGGAGACAGGGACTCTCACACACTGCTTGTGGGAGTATACATTGGTATGATCTCACTGGAAGACAATTTGACAATGTCTCCTACAAAATCAACGTGCTTGTTGGTTTTGCTCCTTTCTCTTGAATTCTTACAAGCGTGATCAGTGAGAACACACACACACACGGATGTTATTTCAGCACCACTAATATTAAAAACTGGAAATAACTATACAAAAATATTTAAATAAATTACAATAAAATTGGGGGGCCAGAAGCCAGAGAATGCTCAATTGCATGGAGGAAATATCATTAACATGATATTAAATAAAACAGAACATAAAACTGAATTTTTTAAATATTAAAATATGCATATTAGAAAGTGAAATCTCAAAATACTATAATGGTTATCTCTGAATAACAAGATTGTGGATAAATTGTATTTTTTCTCTTGCTATATTGTCCAATGACTATTAGATTTAATAATAAAAGATGGCATAGTATATTTTAAAATAAATGTATTGAATCAGTAGATTGCTTGGCTGAACAAATTCATTCATTCATCTATCCATTTATGTATTGTTGAAAAAGATCATTCAAGTGGTTTTGTGCAGACATAACCTTAGCTGCACCTTGTTTCTTCCCCAAATCACTGAAATGAACAGTGCCAGAGACTTCAATTCAGGCTTTCAGCCAGAGAAAGATCATCTCCAGATAGAATGCTTTCAGAAATTAGACACACAGTAATACAGAAATGTGAGCTCTCATAAATGAATGCACATCGCATAGACTTTGAAAGCTTGCCCTACCATAGAAGTGGCATTGTTACTGCTAATGACCTTCAAAAAACAAGATATTCACTATATCCAGGTCATGCTGACATTTTACTTATTACTGGAAAATCATTTTCAAAGAGCCACTGGAAAGTCATAGAAAAACTTTAATAACATCTATGTAGAACCAATTCTCCTTAGCTCTTATTAATCTTTTTTCTATTTTACCTTGTTTATTATTCTTAGGGACATTGTGAGATTGAGGTTGGTATGTTTACAGCACAGAAGAGGATGCTACAAAGTCCCTTGAGAGCAAATCTTGTGTAAGAAATTTTTCCATTTGATATCTGGAGCTTTTAAGCTGTAAAATTAGTATAATATCCTATTCTCTTACCCTATTGATAGGAGAATCATAAAGATTACTGAATTATAAAAATGAATGAGATATAGGGAAGATTGTTCACATAATTCCTTGTAAGAATTTTACAGATAACCATGTCATAATCATTATGCTAGAAAAAGAAGAAAAGGTAGCGTTGTCAGCCTCATATAGAGCATGACTTCTGTGGAGTTTCCAGAAGCTATTAATCTGAGAACGTATTTTTTAAAGTTCTGAACTTTTAGTCACTTGGATGCAAAGAGGTTTCAAGAACTATCACTGCTTTGAATGGAACTGTAGTTTCTTTTTCCTTGAGGCCATCAGCAACGGCCTATAGCCATACCCTGGATACAGAGATCCTGAAGAAAAGCTGCCAAAGATGTACACAGAAGAATTTGTCGCTAAAAAGCAGCAGAGCCGTCAACTGCTTTCAGTGACAGCTCCATTATCACACTGATGGATTGTAAAAAGGAGACAAAAGGAGCAAGAAAGAAAAATCTCTCATTCCTTTACTGGCTGAGCAACTTCTAAACAGAATTCTTTAGTAAGCTTACGAAGAGGCAAAATAATAACTTTCTAAGTCTTGGTGTCACTTATAAAGAAACTGAAATCTCTACATTTTTCAGCATTTTCTCATTTAATGACACTTGAATTTTTTTTTTTATTGCTCTAGACCTTATTTTCTTTTGTTAGTTGTCATTTTTGTAGGTGAAGCACTGATCTGCAGCAACTGAGGAAAAAAAATTCACACAATTCTTGTCTGTCTGTGGCCAACAAGTCTCATAAATCTTCACACCAATTTCCAGACTAAAGGAGTCTGTTTCCCAAAGATTCATTTTCCTGTAATGAAGCCTCAAGTCAGCTTCTGTGAAGGAACATAGACCAGAGGACGAAGAGCATGACTTATTTCTTCCTAGTTATGTGGTGCCTCTGAAGATGCCTGCCCAAAGCTTTGGTAAAGCTGAAATGCACACTATCCCTAGGGTCCCTGACCTTGAGGAATGGGTCAAAAGAGTCAAGAGAGAAACATAATAGTCATAACTGAAGACTACAACATTTGCTTGCTGTGTGACTTATAGTTTGTTCACTCACCTTCTCTGTTCGGATCTCATGTATAAAATAAAAGAGATGGTCTTGCTTAATGTTTTCCAAACTCAATAGGAGAGAGTGTCAAAGAGCAAATTCCAATTCCTGAATCCCACTGAGTTCTTTCAGAATAGTAAGTCTCCACGTACTGGAAAAAGGATTATGAAAAGCAGGATGGCAGCCCTGCAGTCCGCTGGTTCCAAAGGAAGAAACATGTGGTTTTCTTTTTTTGAGAATGTTCTGAGAACTGACACTTTAACCAGAGATAAGCAAAGGTGAAGTCAAAGGATTTTAATTTTATTCATCACAAATGAGACATCAGCAGAGCTGCAGGTTGGAGAGAAGCAAAAGAGAACAAACACTGGCCTTGTCACTTCAAAATTCCAAAGTTCTTTATGTGGGAAAAGAGAATCTTACTGGACTTTGAGCTTTAAGAGGTTTTTTAATTGAAGAAAATATTTATCTACGGGCAAAAACTTGCTTCCTTTACTATTCCCCCCACACACACACCACACACCCCACCTTAAACAGGCACTTTCCCATATATATGGTACATCTCATATTTCATTCTAGGGATACCCACTGGGTGACAGTTAAAAATGTGTTCAGGGGGCCAGGAGTGGCAGCTCACACCTGTAGTCTCAACACTTTAGGAGGTCGAGGTGGGAAGGTCACTTAGTTCAGGAGCTCGAGAGCCAGTCTGGACAACATGGTGAGAACCTGCCTCTAAATATAAATACAGATATATGTGTGTGTGTGTGTGTGCATGTGTGTGTCTGGACATATAAATATATATATATATTTATATGTGTGTGTGTGTGTATATATATATGTGTGTCCAGGATCACAGTCTTGTGTAGATCAGAGATGACAATCTCTAAAACTTGTCTAATTTTTCCTATTACAGCATCCATGGCAGACACTACTAAACAGTCAGAGAAAGCATGATCAGCCATCTACTGTCAATGGTCCAAATTGGTACCAAGTTGAAACCCATTTTCAATCCCTGTTATAAAGAAAAGAGTCCTGGCTTTTAGGTCAGAGGACCTGATTTCTAATGCTGACTGTATAATGCTTTGGCCAGTCTATCAATTCCCCAGGCCTCCTTGGCACTTCTGGTAAAAAAGACATTTTAACTAGGTACCCTCCAAGGCTACAATCAGCTTAGTGATTTGTAATTCTAATATACACAGATGGTTTTTTAATTGCCCTACTAGAAAATCCATTTCCACTACTAATATGTTTGTTAACATTAATGTATGATATTAGACAACTACAGTTTCAGGTTTTTGGCCCACATAACACCACTGTCACCACAAAAAGAACCCTTTCAGACAAGCCAATATATTAAAATTCATTAGCCATTTATGATCCATCCCATTTGCATGAGTTAATCAGATTCTTTCTAATTGAACAAATCTACACTTCTTTTGTACATTCTCTTTATTTTTTTACTAATTACCTATGTAATTCGATCAATTATTTTAGCTACAGCATCAGAAATTACTATGTATTTATAGAAATCCTAGTCATCAGGGGATTTCTTTCAGAAGATTCTGGAATCTTTACGTTCTAATGACTATCCCCATCTTCCATAATTTTGTACTTATTCCCACTTCTCTGAAAGTATTAGTAACTGGCGGAAAAAGAAATAGTACAGCCCATCTCCAATAGCTCACATGATTAGATTTTGGTATTTCAGTGGTACAGTATTTCATTATTAGTACTGTTCTTTATCTCCATGGATAAACTAAAAACAAATCCTATTTTTTTATTACATAAAACAATAAAATATAGCACATTGAAGAAAGAGCAATTTTAGATTTAAAGGAGTGTAGGTTTCAGGAAAAAATATAAGAAAAACACCTGTGATTACCAATTCAACCCTAAAAAGAGTAATGAATTAATCTAGAAGATTAAATCATGGACATGGTTACTCAGTCTCACCTTCAGTAGGAAATCAGTCTAGAAATAAGGAAATCATATTCCTTGTCATATGATATTGGACAAGTTGTTTCACCACTGAAGCCTACTGCATGCATTTCAAAATGATGAGGATATTGTCACCTATTCTATAAAGGTCTGTAAGAGAGTATGAAGATATGTAACCTCACATTTATTATTATATAATCATATACTTGCACATTAAGTTTATCTCTTTCTCAGTCTGGGTAAAGTAGATGATTTTACAGCTTAGATATTTATAATCTGAAACACCCCACCCCTTTATGTTATGTGAAATAATTGATTTGTTTTATTATGTGTAAATAGTGAAAAATTATAATTGTATCAGTTTCTTATGGCTGCCGTAGAAGACTTTATGGTTACAACAAATAATCTATTCCCTCACAGTTCTGGAGTGCAAAAGTCTGAAATTAAGGTTTCAGTAGGGTTGTCTCTTTCTTGGAGGTTCAGAAACAGAATCTGTCTCATACTTCTCTCCTAGCGCCTGTTTCGGCAATCTTTGGTATTCCTTGGCTTATAGCAGCATTCTCCAATTCCTACTTCTGTTATTACATGGCATTGTTTCTGTGTGTCTGTGGATCTTTTATTATTTTTTTATGTCTACAGTAACAATTTTTTTTTTTTTTTTTTGAGACAGTCTCACTCTGTCGGCCAAGCTGGAGTAGCAGTGGCATGATCTCGGCTCACTGCAACCTCTGTCTCCCAGGCTCAAGCAATTCTCCTGCCTCAGCCTCCTGAGTAGCTGGGATTATAGGCGTGTGCCACCATGCCCATCTAATTTTTGTATTTTTAGTAGAGACGAGGGTGTCACCATATTGGCTAGGCTGGTCTCAAACTCCTGACCTCAGATAATCCACCCGCCTCGGCCACCCAAAGTGCTGGGATTACAGGCCTGAGCCACCCTGTCTGGCCAACAAAAATCTTATATTCAGATTAGAGAGCTAACCTGAGTTGATACAGCTAATAATTGGGGAAGCCTGGACTCAAGCTCAAACCTGTATTACTGCAAAATTTGTATTTTTAACCCCCAGTAGAAACAGCTTTGTACTTATCTAGTCATTGACAATTTCCAGCGTAGTCAAAGGAAGGAGAATAGAGTATACTGAAAATAGAAGGTAATGGCAATTTAACCATTTTAACTTTAACTTGTCTAGCAATTCTTTTGCAATAATGTGGATTTGATTAAAATATACTCAAATTGCTTCCATTGTGAAATATTAAAACCAGAAAATGGGATATGGGTTACTATGGATATGAGGAGTAAAACTTACATTTGCAAGCAAACATCACGGAAGCTACTAGTCCAAGAACAGACTTTAAGCTCCATGAGTACAAGAGACTATGTCCAGGTAGTTTACCACCATAGCTTCAGGTTCTGACACTGTATCACAGGTCTTCCACATACCAGGTAAATAGCTAACATTCCAAGAGATCTCACTGGGGGCCAGATACTGTAATAAATGCTTTTTTAACATTATTTCATCTCTATGTGAATGCTGTGAGGTCTATTATCTCCATTTATGCATTAGGAAACAGACTTAGAAAAAGGAAAGTCACATCCAAGGTAGTAAAGTCTGTGAATGGTTCTACAGGAATATCAAACCATAGCTTAATAAATTACTAATCTTCACATTTTGGATAACATAAAAGACAATGCATTTTCACTAGCTGCCCAGACAAACCCCTAGCATCTATGTAATCAACTTCTTCCAGAATAGTTGGAAATCTTGATTATAACAGTAATCATTGACAGCTTCATAGTATCATCATTGAGAGTGACGATGAGTGGAAAGCTAATGGTTTTGGATGTAGACTCTTCTCTTCAGATCCATCAGCCCAGCAGGCAACCCACGAAGGCCAGATACTATTCACATAAGCATTTTGAATTCTTAAGAGAATTATCAACCTAAAAAATATAACCAAAATTGTAGATTGTGCTTTATTAGAAAGGACACTTTTGAGAGTTATCAAGCAAACAATTAAATCTTTCAGCTTTACCATGTGCAAGTGTATGACTTTCTGAGCAAACTGATTCCTCATATTTGGGAAGCATGCCTTGAGAAGGTTGTTTAAAAACAGAAATACAAGAACAATTGATCACATCAGTAATCCTGATGATTATACAGCGGATGGTAGCCTCTTAACACAGACAGACCAAATAGCATGCCACATGTCCCCCAGATCATCTTAAATGGAGCAGAACTAGCTACCACAAAGAGAAGCTGTGATGTTCCGCAAGTATGAGCAGCATTCATTTCCCACACTTCACATCCAGTCCCTCACCCACACTTCAGCTAAAACAGCCACACCATCTATGCTATGTTTAATGATGAACAAATCCTCTCTATTCCATAGAGCCACTGATTATATACATCCCCTCGATGTATCACTGTATTTGTAGCTAGGAATTACATAATCATAATAAAAGTATTAAGTGCTTACTATGCACTTACTGTATTCCGTGCACACAGTACTTATGTACTGTGCTAAGAGTTTTACATGTATTATCCCATTTAGCCTTCAAAACAATACAGTGATGTTAATACAATTACAATCCCATTTTACAGAACAGCAAAGTGAAAATTTCATTGGTTAAATTACTTGCACAAAATCAAACTCATGCCTCTCTTACACGCTTTCATTTGCTCTTAAGCACTACACTCTGCTATATTATCTATTACTGAGAAGTAATAGATAATTCTCAGTAATAGATAATTCTGGAGTCAGAGGAGTGGCACAGGGCAAACTCTGCAACCTTGACATCAAACAACTCTTGGATCAGACAGAGCTAGTGACAGGAAACAGTATCCAGCCCAGATGAAGAGACGTAAGTGAAAAGATTGCTTACAGAGGTGTTGGCAGTGTTAACGCATGACAGAAAGAAGGGTGAGGCTTCCCAAGATTACCAACAGAGGAAACCAAGGGAAAAACAGTATTATTGGGCCAATGAAAACAGAAACCACAGAAGAGTTGTAGCTGTATAATGTCAAGGCACTAGAGCCAGGAGAGAATAGGGACAAAAATCTCTTTCCCTCTCTCTCTCCCGCCACCCTCTTCTGTCTCTCCTCCCTTTTCCAATATTTGCCAGCACTTCTCATTGGCAGACCCAACTGAAAGGCATTCAGGCTAGGCACAGTGGCTTACGCCTGTAATCCCAGCACTTTGGGAGGCCAAGAAGGGTGGATCACTTGAGTTCAGGAGTTTGAGACCAGCCTGGCCAACATGGTGAAACCATGTCTCTTCTAAAACTAAAAAAAAAAAAAAAAAAAAAAAAAAAAAACAAAAAACTAGCTGGGCGTGGTAGCAGGCACCGGTTACCCCAACTACTCAGGAGGCCGAGGCACAAGAATCACTTGAACCCGAGAGGTGGAGGTTGCAGTGAGCCGAGGTCAGGCCACTGCACTCTAGCCTAGGCAATAGAGTGAGATTCAGTCTCAAAAAAAAAAAAAGAGAGAGAGAAAGAAAGAAAGGCATTCAGCAAAGGAGCCAAGAGGAGATAGTCTTCAAGCCACAGTGTCAGAGAGACCATGCTCCTACCTCTATGCTGAGATTTGATGTCAATGTTGGATATCTAAACTAACGTTAATAAATATTCAAAACACTTATTGCTTTATAGTTTGTGGCCTTCATACTTTGACCTACTGCTCTACAGTTTCTTTCTCCTTAGATATACTCTTATAATTAACCAGATGTCACAGATTAGCCTTGTTTTATAAAGACCAAAAACCTCTTTGCAGTGGGACGAAACAAAAAACACCTTGAAAATGATACCCTATAGTCATCAAGCTGTGTTCTTCCTGATACCACTTTTCATGCATTCCCTATTTCCAATGTGGATAGGATAAGCTCATTCATTTTTCCAGTTTCAGAAAACCCAGTAATCTAGGTCTACAAAAATGATATATGGGATATAGTGATATAATCAGAGACAAAAGATGGAGACAATGTGGAAAGAAAGATGTATAAGGACGTATGGGTTGGTGAAGGCTGACAGGCAGAAATTAGTTACGAGCAGGTTCAAGAAAATGATACTTATCAATTATGACATGATCAAGAATGGGTCCCTGGATACTGCTACAGACAGAGATAAGCCATAAGACAGTGACAAAGGAATGGTTTAAGAATCGTTCTACCAAGATTCAAGTCAGTTAATATTTAAATAATGTTCTTGTTTTCAGGCGACTTAAAACTAGTTCAAATCAGTACTTACTCTTTTGCTTAGCATTTCTAACTTTTCAAACTAACGGAAGCAATAAAGCAGTCCCTGGGACAGGTAGTCAATTAAGTAGTGTGTTTGTAGAATATTCTCAACAGTGATAGATTAAGAAAAAAATAATGTCACTATTTCATTCTCTTTTAATCCTGAAAATGACCCTAAGTAAGTTTTCATTGGTAAGCTGAGAAACACTGCGCATGAAGCAACAAAATTGGGTAAATAAACAAAGCAAAGTAAATTGCTATTTGTAATGTTACTTATTTCATTAGTCTAACACCTTTAGGGGAACACTAAGAGCCATGTGTTGAAATTACACATGCCAATTTGGCCATTTTCTATGATCCATTAGCTTTTCTTCAATAGAAAATTAATTATGTTGCCATTCCATAATTCTCTCCTGAAACATTTACGCAGGTGTCAAGAATGCATTTGACACAATTTAGGGCCCCATAATGCCTTTAACTAAAACATTTAGAACAGGGTGCATAAATGGGGAATTGCTACGGATTGAAATGCATATAAATAAAATGAAAGTGGCAACTTTCGAGAAACAAAACATTAAACATACTTGGGGGAACTTATAGTATGGCTTTTCCAAGAATGTATTTTTGTTGCTTTTCTTTATTTCTGTATTTAGATTTGCCTTTTTGATATTGAGATCTTTTCTGATAGGTCTTTGAAAGAAAACTGAAGACTACAGTGCCAATGCTTTCTCCTGAGGTCCTATAGAAAATCTGCAGCAATGTCATTGATTGCTCCCATATCACATATTCATGCTTATGTTTTATGAACTATCTTGGAGTAAAGCACATCAACTCTTAATTTTTAAAATTATCATTCACAATCTCATATCTTTCCTTTTGTACTTGTATTCTGATATAAAGCCTGTACATTCAAGTCAAGACTGCTAAAGGCAAAAAAAAAAAAAAAAAAAAAAACTTAGAAATTTGCTCTCTGCTATAAAAATTAAGTTTGAAATGTAGCATGACTTTCCAACTGCAATTGTTCTGCCATGTATGAGGATTGCCAGAAAAATGCCCCCCAATTTTATTGTTACACTCTCCTCAGATCTTTGTATTGACAAGCCATAAAATCTAGTCCAAATCTTCTTTAAAAATATGAATTTTTTCAACCCAGTATTACTTTAAAAGGCCTTACCTAAAAATTGTGATGTCAGGTATGGAGAGTGTTTTATGTTTTATGAAGCAATGTGATAGGTACTGCCTTATCACATCCTGACAGCAATCTGATGAGACAGAAAAGGCAGGTAGTATGATCCCATTTTGCAGTGCAGGGAGCTGAAGTTTAAAGAAGCTAATGACTTGTTCATTTAGTCAATCAGATTGTGATGGAAAGGATACCAGACATCAACATGAAACATCTAATTTTGGTTTCTTGACTTCCTGGGAGTATGGAGCTGAACTTAGAGGAGTAGAGGACTCCAATCACCCCGGCCTTCTTGGATCATGGAGAAACTCAATAGTCTAGCTCTAGCTATCTCTAGAGCCCTATATAATGATCACCTCTATCTCCTTAGGCAAAGTATAGTAAGGAACTCTTTTGGGACTGTACATCCCAGGAACTCAGCCAGCCATGAAGTCTGCTACTGGTTAATTCCTTTGCTTTTTAAATCCACTTGTGGACTCTAAGGTAGAATTCTAAGTTTTCTAAGTTTTGTCTCTGGTTGGGCCATGGACTTGCTATCTTATCCTGGAAAATGAACTTGACTCCCCTTAACTAGCTGCATGCAAATTGGGTGTAATGAGAAAGATCTCCCAAGAATGGCACACAAATTCTTTTATAATTTCTACATTCCATCCATGCAGAGGAAAATGCTATGTAAAATACAAATTAGGACTAGTTTAGATGCCAGAAAAATCTTAAGCAAGCAGGGTAGGTGGAGCTATTGATCGATAATGACTTCTTCAAAAAATACGGCATCAAGTATTTATAACATTGGAAAATACATTTCAAAGACTGACACTAGTATGTAGTCCTTCCACTGGGAATGTAAATGCATAACAATGAAAACAATTCAGAGTTGTGCTGATTTTGTTAAAAAACAAAACAGAACTTCAAAACACTCCAGAAAAAAAAAATCAGGCAAAATTTCAAAGGCTATTTCAACTGACCAAGTAAATGCTTCCTGCTTGCCTTGGCTGATCATTTCGTTCAGTCATTACCATCTCTTCCTATTATCTTCTCCACTCCAACAAATTATTTGTCCAATGCAACAATCTCTACTACATATCAGGTAAAAGTATTCAGCTGCCCTGTGTTTTGTCTCATTCTAGGTGGGCACAGTTATTAAAAAAAGCAATCTAATGTGTGAAGAATAGAGTTCATTTACCAATAGGTTCTGAAGGTTTTACAGACCCCCTCCGCCAGCAATAGAGTGTGGATGATTTTTCTGCAGACCACAGGGAATGATTTATGAATGATGCCTGCAGAAAAGACCAGTGCTGTCCTCCCAATTAATCAAATTCCAAAGCACCTTAACAAAAGGTGCCCTTCTGGTCATTGGAAGCTCATTAGCTGAACCCCTACTTTTCAAATAGCCTTAAAAGAAACCATATAATGAAAATAATCTATCAGCTAGAGAGTGGTGAGTGCTATCTCTTAGTGATACAGCAAACCCAGTGGTATGTTTAAATAAAGTCCACTCCAAATTTGCATAATTTGTGAAGGAATTTTAATATATGTTTGTAAAATAAGAAACGGCCTTCCCCCAAAAGGTACTAAAACTAAATAGCTGGTTTCTAGTGACTCCTCACCTTGTTACCAGTTCTGAGAAGTATTTTTTTCTTTCTCTTTGTTTTAAAAATGAATTTCACTGAGTTGAAACAATGTAGGTAGTCTTTTTGGTATACTGTGTTTATCATAATAAAACCCAATCCATACCATTGTTTGGTAAGCTGGGAGCTATCATTCATCAATGAAGACAGAAAAGGAAATGCTACTGAGAAATATTCAGCAGAGCTACCCACACAGAAAACATGAACTATACCTCCACTTCCCATCTGGTTTAACACTGAATATTTTACTGCATACACACTTTCTTCTTTTGATCTCAAATACAATAAATGGATGAATCATCATGATCTCAAATAACCCAAAGAACACCAGTGGAGAACACAGGGTCTCTTAGTGAGGATTACTAAAGTGCATCCAAGATCAAGAGAGAGATCTCCAAAATTCTGGATATGGAAGGGAAGAGGTATGGTACAAGTAACTTATGTAAGAAGCAGCTCATAGAGGGTTGGCTGTGAAGTGGCAATGAAGGGCTGAACAGCAAAGTGAGCATCCTTGAAGACCACAATGATGGACTTCACGAACATTGCAGTGATCATGTCTCCTGGGTTACTTTTAGCAATGATGTCAGATAAGCTCAAACCTTCACCCTCCTTCCACAGTGAGTACCTCTGTGAGTAGAGCAACTAAAAGTACCTTTGGAAATCTATAGGAATGAATTGAACCTCAAACTGTTCCTAGGCAATAATCATATCTTTTATGCTATGTTCCGTTATAACTAAACAATTCCCCACTGGCATCATATTGAGCTAATACGTTCCTTTACCCATAGGCCACTAAAGCCTTATATTAACCATCCAGTAATGAGATGGCTTTGCCCTCCTACTGTCACAATTATTTTTAATATGTCAGATAAGATGAACCCATTATGATAATGTCTTATCTCAGACTTCCCCCAAAGAATTCAGTGTTTCCAAATATATTACCTCAAAGCCTCCCCACGTTCCTTTAGGAAAGATGGGAAGAGTTGCTGCCATTCCCAATTCACATCAAAGTAAATGGGGGTCTTGGCTGATCGGGGCTGATCCAACTATTTTGACAGCATTACCTGAGTCAGTTCAATAGACACAGCATTTGAATTAAGTCGTATCATCCAAATCAGATCTATACGACTGCTGTGGGTAAGTCAAGAGTTCTCAGTCCTGGTGAAGAGACATATGACAGTGTCATCAGTTGTAAAGGATGCTGCAAGATATTTGTTACTCATGAGAATTAAAAGGTAAGAAAGTATAAATGACTTTCTCTTTTCATTAATTGTAGCAGGCTCAAATTTATCTCTTAAATGATCTTGTCACACACCTGGTATCTCCCCTACAAGGAAAAGGTTGGTATTAAAGCTGATCTAAAGGGAATTTACAGAGTATATATATCGAATTATCAACAGCAACTTTCATATGGGTGAAGACTAGATAAAAAGTAAAAAAAAAATCTTCAATTCAAACTTGTTAGGCTGGATTTGTCATTTACAGTACTAAAACAGCCCGTTGTTTATGTAAAAAATCCCCAACTTTATCATGATTCCTACTGGCTTTGCCACAAGCCAAGATAAAATCCCAGTGATAGCTAGTGATTTACCCAAGGTCATAGAATGACCACAGAGTGCACTCCAAGTGAAGGAAAATTTCTTCACAGAGGTGTGTTCTACACCTAAGTAGTAGAATAGTATGCTGCTTCTCAGCTCGGGGCCTGGAGCTAAACTGCTTGGACTTAAATCTAATTATTACTTATTAGTTGTATAACTTAAGCATGCTACTTTGCATTTCTGTACCTCAGTTTCCATATCTGTAAATTGGGCTAATAAAATAATCTTTGGTTTTATGGAGGTTAATCAAGTGAACATTTGTAAAGTGATATACAATATCTAAGCTGATAGTACACAATCAATAAAGTCAAATAAACTTACTATTATTTCTGAACCTAGTCATTAGAACCACCAAGAACCTTTTAAGACCTCTTCCTGTCCCACTCATATTTACAAAGTCAGTACATCAGGCATATCCCAAGAAACTTAATTTATAAAAGCTCTCCAATGAGTTCACGGGTCAACTGAATTTTAGCTCTAACCCTAGTAATTATCTTAGAGTTACAAACTTCTCAGAAACAATTTATAGAAGGAAACAAAAATGTTTGCTTTCATATTACTTCACCAATTTGCATTTATTTAAATATACTCACACATCTAGCAAATCTAATTTATGTTAATCATTCACCACTATTGTTTATTATAATTATTTCCATTTAGCAATAAGAAATTACTTTAAATGAGCATACAATATGTCTTACTGAAGCTTAAACACAGTTGATATGGGTGGGGCAGGGGGGAGAACAAAATGCCAGAAGAGAAGCCTACCGTATTAATACCCCCAACAGGAACACCAAATTTTAACAACTATCTGCACACAGAAAAGCACCATTACAAGAACCAAAAATCAAGTAAGCAATTTACAGAAGTGTTTTAACTTCATATCCTTGAAAGGAGCATTGAGGGGGGTCAGGGAGAGAGCCTTGAATCACTGGCACCACCCCTCCCCCACTGCCCCAGCAGCAGCCGCACAGCACAGGGAGTCTGTGCACTTTGGGGAAGGAAAGCACAGTGACTGGGGGACTTTACATTGAACTCACTGCTGCCTCATCATAGCAGACAGTAAAGTGGTGCTGGGCTCAGCCAGTGCCCATGCATGGAGGGAGCACTAGGACCAGGCCTACCCACAGGGAAATCACCATGCCATCATCAGTACTCAAGTTTCTCAGCAAGCCTCGCCAGTGAAGGCTGAAGTGCTTTGGGGCCCGAAATAAACTTGAAAAGCAGTTTGGGCCACAAAGACTGCAATTCCTAGATACCTCCTAG
Organism: Macaca mulatta; assembly: GCF_049350105.2. Taxonomy (NCBI): domain Eukaryota; kingdom Metazoa; phylum Chordata; class Mammalia; order Primates; family Cercopithecidae; genus Macaca; species Macaca mulatta. The sequence continues at coordinate 159,222,451 of NC_133409.1, read as the reverse complement.
TGTCTGGCTGGGCTCAGAGCCAGAGGACTAGGGTAGCATGTGACCTAGGGAGACACCAGCTGAGGTGGCTAAAGGAGTGCTTGTGCCACTCTTTCCCCAACCCCAGGCAGTACTGTTCACAGCAACAAAAGGGTCTTCTTCCTTCTGCTTAAGGGGAAGAGAGCAAAAAGTAGAAGACTTTGTCTTGCATGTTGGATACCAGCTCAGCCATAGTAGGATAGGACATCAGGCAGAATTTTGAGGCCCTCTTTCCAAGCCCTAGCTCCTGGATGACATTTCTAGACACAACCTGATCCAAAAGGGAATCTACAGCCTTGGAGAGAACCTAGTCCTAGCAGGATTCATAGCCTACTGACTAAAGAGCCCTTGGGCCCTGAATACCCGGCACTGATACCCAGGAAATATGCTGGGGGTCTTGGGTTCTGAGATGTGCTGACTACAGGTGTAACCCAGCACATTTCCAACTGTGGTGGCTGTAGTAAAAGACTCTTTCTGTTTGAAAACAGTAGTCAGAAAAGTACAGGGGATTTTGTCTTGCACTTTAGATAACAGTTCGGCCACAGTGGGGTAGAGCAACAAGTAGGATTTTGCAGTTACCAAGTCCAGGCCTAGGCTCTTGGTCAGCATATCTGGAACTGCCCTGGGTCAGAGAGGAGCCTACTGCCCTGAAGCGTAAGTCCCAGACCTGGCAGAATTCACCACAGACTGACTGAAGAGCCCTTGGGATTTAAGTGAACATTGGCAGTGGCCTTCCAGAATCCCCCTGTGGGACAGTGTTGGGGGTGCCCATGGGGAGGGCTCCTCTGCCTGTGGAAAGGGAAGGAAAGAGTGGGACGGCTTTCATATTGTAGTTTGAGTTCCAGTTTAGCCACAGTAGACTAGAACATCAGGCAAATTTCTAAGCATTTGTATTTTAATCCCTGACTCCCAGACAACATTCACTGGACCCACTTGGGACCTGGGGAAACTTGCTGCCCTTAAGGAAAGGATAGAAAACTGGCTGACTTCATCACTTGCTGATTATAGAGCTCTAGGGCCTTGAGTAAAAATAAGTGGTAGTCAGGTAGTGGTTACAGTGCACCTTAGGCAAGACCCAGTGTCATGCTGGCTTCAGATCTGACCCAGCACAGTTCCAATGCTGGTGGCCCACAGGGGTGTTTGCATCAACCCCAGTTCCAGTTGACACAACAGAGAGAGACTGTTTGGCAGAAATTAAGGAAAAAGAACAAGAGTCTTCACATAGCAATCCAGAGAATTCTTCTGGATTTTATCCAAGACCACCAAGACTATACCTCTCCAAGCCTACAAAAACTACAGTGTTATTGGGTTTGGGGCCCAAGTCCCCAGGTATTTTGAGTCCAAATACCTGGAAAGCCTCCCAAAGAAGGTCAGGTACAAGCAAACAGACTGAGAAGACTACAATAAATATCTAAATCTTCAATGCCCAGACATCAATGAACATCTACAAGCATCAACATCATCCAGGAAAACATGGCCTCACCAAAGGAACTAAATAAGGTATCAGAGACCAATCCTGGAGAAATAGAAATGTGAGCTTTCAGACAGAGAATTCAAAATAGTTGCTTTGAGGAAACTCAAGAAAATTCAAGATAACACAAAGAAGGAACTCAGAATTCTATCAGATAAATTTAACAAAAAGTTTAAAATAATTAAAAAGAATCACACAAATTCTAAAATGCAATTGACATACTGAAGAATGCATCAGAGTCCCTTAATAGCAGAATTGACCAAGCAGAAGAAAAAATTAGTGAGCCTGATACAGGCTATGGGAAAATACAGTCAGAGGAGATAGAAGAAAAAAGAATAAAAAACAATAAAGCACACCTACGAGATCTAGTAAATAGCCTCAAAGGGGCAAATATAAGAGTTAGGGGACTTAAAGGGAAGTTAGAGGAAGAGATAGGGGTAGAAAGTTTTTTAAAAGTGATAATATTGAGAACTTCCCAAACCTCAACATTCAAGTACAAGAAGGTTATAGAACACCAAGCAGATTTAATCCAAAGAAAACTATTTCAAAGCTTCTAATAATCAAACTCCCAACGTCAAGGATAAAGAAAGGATTCTAAAAGCAGCAATAGAAAAGAAACAAGTGACATATAATGGAGCTCCAATATGTCTGGCAGCAGACTTTTCAGTGGAAACTTTACAGGGCAGGAAAGAGTGGCATGAGATATTTAAAGTGCTAAAGGGAAAAAAACCTTTTACCCTAGAATAGTGTATCCAAAGAAACTATCCTTAAAGCATGAAGGGGAAATAAAGACTTTTCCAGACAAATAAAAGCTGAGAGATTTCATTAATACCATATCTATCCTATAAGAAATGCTTAAGAGAGTTCTTCAATCTGAAAGATAAAGATGTTAATGAGTCAGAAGAAATCATCTAAAAATACAAAACTCACTGGTACTAGTAAGCACATAGAAAAAGCACAGAATATTATAACACTGTAATTGTGGTTTGTAAACTACTGTTAAGTAGAAGGAGTAAACGATAACCCAATCAAAAATAATAACTACAAAATTCTAAAACGTAGCCAGTACAATGAGACATGAAGAGAAACAACAAAAAGTTAAAAAGTGGGAGGATGCCGTTAAAATGTAGAGTTTTTATTACTTCTCTTTTTACATGTTTGTTTATGCAGGGTTAAGTTGTTGTTAGTTTAAAATAATGGGTTATAAGATAGTATTTGTAAGCCTCAGGTAACCTTAAATCAAAAAACATACATCAGATACAAAAAAAGAAAAAGCAAGAAATTGGCCGGGCGCGGTAGCTCAAGCCTGTAATCCCAGCACTTTGGGAGGCCGAGACGGGCGGATCACGAGGTCAAGAGATCGAGACCATCCTGGCTAACACGGTGAAACCCCGTCTCTACTAAGAAATACAAAAAACTAGCCGGGCGAGGTGGCGGCGCCTGTAGTCCCAGCTACTCGGGAGGCTGAGGCCGGAGAATGGCGTGAACCTGGGAGGCGGAGCTTGCAGTGAGCTGAGATCGGGCCACTGCACTCCAGCCTGAGCTACAGAGTGAGACTCCGTCTCAAAAAAAAAAAAAAAAAAAAAAAAAAAAAGCAAGAAATTAAATCATACCACCAAAGAAAATCTTTTTTTACTAAAAGGAAGATAGGAAGGAAGGAAAGAAGAGAAGACCACAAAACAACCAAAAAACAAGTAACAAAATGGCAGGAGATTGATTACTTATCAATAATAGCATTGAAAGTAAATGGACTAAACTCTCCAATCAAAAGACACAGTGGCTGAATGGATGAAAAAACAAGATACCATGATCTGTTTCCTACAAGAAACACACATTACCTATAGAAATACACATAGAATGAAAATAAAGGGAGAAAAAAGATATTTCATGCCAATGAAAAGAAAAAGAACAGGAGTAGCTATACTTGTATCAGACAAAATGGATTTCAAGACAAAAACTGTAAGAACAGACAAAGAAAGTCATTATATAATAGAAAAAGGGCCAATCCAGTAACAGGTATGTTTGTAAATATATATGCACCCAACACTGGAGCATCCAGATATATAAAGCAAATAATATTAGAGCTAAAGAGAGAGATAGACCTCAATACAATAACAGCTGGAGACTTCAACACCCCACCTTCAGTGTTGGACAGATCTCCTATACATAAACTCAAATAAACATGAGACTTAGTCTGAACTATAGAACAAATGGATCTCAAAGATATTTATAGAACATTTCATCCAAAGGTTGTGGAATACACATTCTACTCCTCAGCACATGGATCATTCTCAAGGACAGACCATGTGTTAGGTCACAAGTCTTAAAACATTTTTTTTTAAAAGAAAGATAATATCAAGCATCTTCTACCACATGGAATAAAACTAGAAATCAACAATGAATATTATAAACTATTACAAACACATGGAAATTAAACAATATGCTCCTGAATCAAATAAATAAATAACAAAATTTTTAAAGTTCATGAAATAAATAAAGGAAATACAGCATGCCAAAGCTTATGAAATACAATAAAAACAATACTAAGGGGAAAATTATAGCTGTAAGTGAATACATCAAAAATGAAAAACTTCAAATAACCTAATGATACAAAAGAGCAAACCAAATCCAAATTAGAATAAAGATCAGAACAAAAATTTGCAATAAAAAAATCCAAAGATCAACAAAACAAAAAGTTTTTGAAAAGATAAAATTGACAAACCTTTAGCCAACCTAATAAAGAAAAAAAAAAGAAGACTTAAAATCAGAGATGAAAAAGGAGACATAACAAAAGATACTGCAGCCATTCAAAGGATCATTGGTGGCTATTCAAGCAATCATATGCCAATAAATCAGAAAATCTAGAGGAAATAAATTTCTAGACACATACAACCTACTGAGATCGAACCATGAAGAAATACAAAACTTGAGCAGACCTACAGCAAGTAACAAAGCTGTAATAAAATAACTTCCAGTAATGAAAAACCTAGGACCCATTAAGTTCACTCTTGAATTCTACCAAACCTTTAAAGAACTAATGCCAATCCTACTCAAACTATTCTGAAAAATAGAGGATGAGGGAATACTTCCAAGCTCATTATATGAGGCCAGTATCATCCTGATACCAAAACCAGACAAAGACACACCAAAAAAACAAAATTACAGGCCAATATCCCTAATGAATATTTGTGCAAAAATTGTCAACAAAATACTAATGAACTGAATTCAACAATATATTAAAAAGATCATTCATCATGACCAATTGAGATTTATCCCTGAGCAAGGATGGTTCAACATGCACAAATCAATTAAGTGATACATCATTATCAACAGAATAAAGGACAAAAACCATGTGATCATTTCAATTGATGTTGAAAAAGCATTTGATAAAATTCAACATCCCTTCATAATAAAAATCCTAAAAAATCTGGGTACAGAAGATACATACCTCAATATAATAAGATTGATATATATTTATCATATATATCATATCAAATATATATATATCAAACAGACATACAGCTAATTTGATTAAAAAATTTATATATATATATATAAAACAGACCCACAGCTAGTATCACACTGGGGAAAAACCTTTCCTCTAAGATCTGGAACACAGGATGCCCACTTTCACCACTGTTATCCAGTATAGTACTAGAACTCCTAGATAGAACAATCAGACAAGAGAAAAAAAATAAAGGACATTCAAATTAGAAAGGAAGAAGTTAAATTATCCTTTTCTGTAGATGATATAATCTTATATTTGGAAAAACCTAAAAACTCCACCAAAAAAACTATTAGAACTGATAAATTCAGTACATTTGCAGGATATAAAATCAACATACAAAAATTTGTAGCATTTTTATATGCCAACAGTGAGGAATCTAAAAAAGAAGTCAAAGTATTAATCCCATTTAAGTAAGCACAAATAAAATTAAATACCTGGGAAATAACTGAAAAGAAAGACCTCTGCAATGAAAACGGTAAAACACTGATGAAAGAAATTGAAGAGGACATGAAAAAATTGGAACGATATTCCATGTTCATAGATTAGAAGAATCAATATTGTCAAAATGTTTGTATTACCCAAAGTGATCTATAGATTCAATGCAATCCCTATCAAAATACCAGTGACATTCTTCACAGAAATAGAAAAAGTACTTTTCAAATTTATGTAGAAGCACACAGGGAAAAACATAGCCAAATATATCCTGAGCAAAAAGAACAAAACTGCAGGAATCACCTTACCTGACTTCGAATTATAGTATAGACCTTGGCCAGGCACAGTGGTTCACACCTGCAATCCTAGCACTTTGAGAGGCTGAGGTAGGTGGATCACCTGAGGTCAGGAGTTCAAGACCAGCCTGGCCAACATTGTGAAATCCCATCTCTACTAAAAATACAAAAAATTAGCTGGGCATGATGGCAGGTACCTGTAATCCCAGCTACTCGGAAGGCTAAGGAAGGAGAATCACTTGAACTCGGGAGGTGGATGGAGGTTGCAGTGAGACGAGATTGTGCCATTGTATTCCAGCCTGAGAAACAAGAGCAAGACTCCGTCTCAAACAAACAAACAAACAAAACCTATAATAAACAAAACAGCATGGTACTGGCATAAAAACAGACACATAGATCAATGGAACAGAGAACCCAGAAACAAATCCATACTCCTACAGTGAATTCATTTTTGACAAAGCTGCCAAAAACATACACTAGAGAAAAGACAGTCTCTTCAATAAATGGTGCTGGGAAAACTAAATAATGCAGAAGAATGAAACTTGATCCCTATCTCTCAATACCTACAAAAATCCAATCAAAATGAATTAAAGACTTAAATCTAAGAACTCAAGTCATGAAACAACTGCAATAAAACATTGGAAAAACTCTCCAGGACATTGATCTGGGCCAACATTTCCTGAGTAATACCCCACAAGCACAGGCAACCAAAGCAAAAATGATCAAATGAGATCACATCAATTTAAAAAGCTTCTGCACAGCAAAGAAAATGATTCGCAAAGTGATGAGACAACCCTCAGAATAGGAGAAAATATTTTCAAACTACTCCATCTGACAAGGGATTAACTTGTAATAACTTGAATATATAAGGAGTTCAAACAAGTCTACCGAAATTCCAATGCAGTTTAAAAGTGGGCAAAATATCTGAACAGACATTTCTCAAAAGATGACATACAAATGGCAAACAGGCATATGAAAGTTATTAAACATCATTGATCAGAGAAATACAAATCGAAATTACAATGAGATATCATCTCACTCCAGTTAAAATGGCTTTTATCCAAAAGCTAGGCAATAGCAAGTGCTAAAGAAGATATGGAGAAAAGGGAACCCTGGTATAGTGTTGGTGGGAATGCAAATTAGTACAACTACTATGGAGAACAGTTTGGAGGCTCTTCAGATAACTAAAATTAGAGCAACCATATGCTCCAGCAATCTCACTGCTGGATATACACCCAAAAGAAGGGAAATCAGTATGTCAAAGAGACGTCTGCACTTCCATGTTTGTTGCAGCACTCTTCACAATAGTCAAGATTTAGAAGCAAACTAAATATCCATCAACAGATGAATGGACAAAGAAAATGTGGTGCTTATACCCAATAGAGTACTATTCAGCCATTAAAAAAGATTGATATCTCGTCATCTGCAGCAACATGGATGGAACTAGATAGCATTAGTTAAGAAATATAAGCCAGGCAGAGAAAGACAAACATCATATGTTCTCACTTATTTGTGGAATGTAAAAATCAAAATAAATTGAACTCATGGATATAAGGAGTAGAAGGATGGTTACCAGATGCTGGGAAGGGTAGTGGGGGTTTATAGGTAAGTGGAGATGGTTAATGGGTCTAAAAAAATTAGTTCAAAGCTATGAATAATATCTAATATTTCATAGCACAACAAGGTAACTATAGTCAAAACAATTTAATTGTATATTTTAAAATAACTAAAAAAATGTAATTGGATTGTTTGTAACACAAAGGATAAATGCTTGAGGGGATAACTCATTTTCCACGATGTGATTATCATGCATTACATGCCTGTGTCAAAATATCTCCTGTATCCCATAAATATACCTACTATGTACCAACCAAAATTAAATATAAAATTTTTAGAAACACAGTCGATATGAATAAAGCTAAATATAAATCTCACCTATAAGACATGGGTTCACTAATTTTCACTATGGCTATGCTAATAAGACTGTTCTTCTAAATGGTAAGTGCTAGCTCATTTAACTATCTGGAGTTTATATTTTTTAAAAATCAGAAATTTCACTAATTTTATCAGTGATATATTCAAAATGTATAAAGAAAAGCACTGAAGCAGAGAAGCAATCTTATTGGAAATAGTGCTTTACAGAACCAAATCAAGTAACAGGAACTGGGCAACACTGTTCTCTCATAGAACTTCCTGTTACCCACAATCCCCAGCTGCAGTAGCATCACAAATTGTTCTTTCAAAAAGTAATAATGCCGAGACAAAAATTATTTCATTTGGGCCTACAACCTACTGGGGACTTTCAGGGGTTTAGATGCTATAGCCTGCAGCACACAAGATAAGAAAAATACCTCAATAAAGATGCACTCAAAAGACTGTTTCCCCTTTCACTGGGAGAAAGGATTATACGAAGTAGAATCTAAAATTATCTTAGAAAAAATTTTTAATACGCACAGGCAGATGCATATAGACAGATGACCTCATTTTTTTCAGATAAATACCATAATTAGAGACTTTTATTAAGATAATTACCCCTTTTCACACATTCTGATGGAAAGAGAATAGATCTGGTGTGTGACAGACCTCCCCTCCATCCCCAGTCCTTCATTGACTTCCCAACTGACCCCTGAAAGGTGATTAATCTCTCCTCACCTGAGGTTTTTTTCCCCAATTCTTATGTGTAATATGCAAAACAGTAAGTTTTTACAAGGACTAAATTTGATTATGTGAAATCGGCTAATTTACTACTTAATACAGAGTAGGCATTCAGTGAATATAAGGTTTTTTAAAATTTATTTTCTCTATTAATATTAACCAATCTTGACTGTCAACTGTTACTGCATGCATATAGCCTGTTCTTGCATTTCAAATGAGTAAAATAGCATCTTTTCTCCAATACACATATTTTGCAATCAATACTTAACTAAAAATTTTGAATTACAAGTTTTTTTGCTTGTTGTTTGTTTTCTACATAAACGTGAAATGATATGAGGGGGCTGATAATTTCTACTGAGCCCAGAGCTCACCCAAACCTTCAAAATTTATTTGTAATCAGTAAGGCTATATCTGTTTGACAGTATACAGACACAGGAAGTAAGAAGAAAGGACACAAGGGAAAGGGAGGAGATAAAAGGTGAGGAAAGGAAGAAGAGGAGAAGGAGACAGGGGCTCATAAAAGGAAAAGAGCAAGAAATGACAAATGACTTGTTACGTAGAAAAAATGTGTACATGATCTTTTAGTCAAAAATGGCAAGATTATTCAATATTGCATTAAAAACAATTATTTCTAATATATTAGCCACCAAACTCAAACTAAAAAGGTACTTTGTTCATTTAGCAAATGTTAGGCAGTGCATTAGGGTCTACCTGTCCATCTTGAAAACACCAAGTAACACTTAGAAATAAAGCAGCCATAGAACATAAAATTGCAAATATCTCACTATGGTTATTTAGCATACAGAAATTTAAAATCATAATCTTATGGTGGACAGAAAATTAGAAAATCAGTTAACATAGAACCTGGATGCAAATGTGATACCAAATAACTATGTGAATTTAGGCAAGTCATTTAACAGCTAATTCATCATTGGAAAATGGGAGGATAATATTCCTACCTAGAAAGCATTACATTTATAGGAAAAAAATGAATAAATATATTATTGTTGTTTTGACAATCAAATATATGCAGTATCAACATTCACTGTAAATTTCTATAAAAAATCACATATATTATACACCTGTCCATAAAACATATATAATTATACATTACACAGATATAATTATATAGAGTTACATACAACATAAAAAATATACATAACAAAATATACATAACTGATATATATCATAGTTCTATGGGTATATAGAGAACATTAATTATATTTAATTGTATATGTATACACATACACAAACACATACATGTGTGTATTTCTTTACAGTGTTACAAGCGAAGATTCAATAAATTGTGAGACATTTATGTTCTCAGATACAAAGATTTAATATTTCAGTAATGCCACATTTGAATGTTAAAATATAAGATTATATTGAAACCCCCTTTGCCAAAATTATGACAGTTAGAGAAGTCTAGTATGGCTGACTCCATCTTGCCTCTAGCCTCACAGGTGGACTGTCCTCACTCATTCGTGGGCATAGTTTAACTTAAGTATGGGAGGAATTTGGTTTATAGTTTAACTTTGAAGTAAGCATGGTAATAGTCCCTTCTCTAAAACTGACCCCTTCTTTATTTGGGGACTGACGTTGCCTTTGTAAGACTAATGAAAGACCACAGGTTAGGACTTTGGGAGGGGCCTGAATTCTGCTAAGATATAGGCATAGTTAAATAATAAATGATAATCAGCCATTGTTCCCTATCTTACTTTTCTGTAATTTCTTACTGCTCAGGAGTCATGTAACCAGAGGTCACAAGATTTATAACTTCTCCAATTGCTCCATGGATAATATTATTTCAAAACTTAAGATCAGTCTTTGAGATGTTCTTCAGACTTTTGCATTTGGGCAGACCAACTGATAGCACCTGGATCCATGTCTCATACCAAGCAACTGACAATCATTTCTGTGACTGCCACCCCTCAAAAAACTGACTTAGCACATGAAGACAATTTAGACACACCTATGATTTCATCCCCAACCAATCGGGAGCACTCATTCCCCAGCCCTCTGCCTACCAAATTATCCTTAATATTCTAGCCTCTGAGCTCTTGGGGAGGTGGATTTGAGAAAAATGTCCCATTTTTCTACTTGGTTGCCTTGTGATAATTAAATTCTATCTCTGCAGCAACACTGATGTCTCAGTGAATTGACTTTGTCTGTGTAAAAGGCAGGAAGAACCAGTTGGGTTGTAACAATATTTCAAAGGAAATTTTAGCATGATAAGTCCCATAGTTCATATGGAAAAACAAACAGGTGAAAGAAAGTAACTATTTTTTAAAGAAAAAAAATAAACATTATCAAACTAGAAATACGACATTTTACTTAAAAATGCAAAACAAAAACAACACAGGTTAATAATGGCTACTTAAATCTGGCCCTCACCATCCATGCTCCTTAATACTCTACATATCAGCTAGAGGAAAAAGGATCCCAGAACTTCAGCATGATCAGAAAATAGAGAACAGCACAAACAGCAAGATATCTGTGAGCAGAAAAACAAGCAGGAATTTTCAGAACAGCTCTGGGACCCTTTACAAGTCTTCAGAGAGCCAGCAGGCCCTTGGGCAAACTGTGAAGGGAAATGAGAGTAATGAAAGGCTCAAGATGAACCTGAAATCAACCTCAGAAGGAGGAAACCCTTCCTAAGTGAGAAAATACTGTAAAAGAGTCCATCCTAGTGGATTAAAATACTGACTTTCAAGGAAAGGCCTTAAAGATGTGCAGGACTCCACCCAGGGGCAGGCTTAAAAGGGATCAAGAAGGAGAAACACCTTTAGGAATCTGAGTGGTGACAGGGGAAAAGTATTAAGCCAGAGGAGAAGAAAGAAGAAGAAAAAAAAAAAAGCCATAAAATAAGACAAAACAATCCTCTCAATAGTGGTTACCTAAATCTAGCCCTCACCATCCATGCTCCTCTTCTTCCCCAGAAGAACAGTCCACTGAAAACAATTTTGCTAAACTAAAAGGACGATCTTGAACTAGGAATCTCAAGCACCACCCCAAACTCCCAAGCCCATTCATAAACTTCGTAGATGTACACAGACATCTGACATTGTGCAGCACTGCTAAAGGGGAAACAAAACACCAGAATCAAAACATTATGTCTAATAAAAATCCCCTGCTTCCCCAGAAATAACCAACCATGAAAAGAAATCTGAAGCACAACACTCCAATTTAATTATGTTTCCCCAAACAAGCATTCTAGGATAAAAAGATAATGTTGAATCAGAAATAAAAAACTAAGAACAAGAATAGAAAACCAACTGGAAAAAATAAAATGAGACCCAGTTGAACTCAGGCAAGAAACAGGGATGGTGTCATCACACAGAAAAATAATAAGTATGTGAGGTAATGCATATGTGAAAGAGCTACATTTAGCCATTCCACAATGTATGCATATGTCAAAACATGTTGTTCACCATATGAATACGTATAAGTTTTACTTGTCAATTAAATAAAATGGGGGTTGAGGAGGTGGCATTTTTAATCAAATAGAAATGCATGGCTATGCAATAAATGGCACTGAAATGAATGGCTACACATTTGAAATTAAATTCAGTTGTATCTCTGCCTAACTCCTTATACTGAATACATGTCAGGTAGATTACTTAGAATATAAAAAAAAATTATGAAAGTTGGAAGAAATCACTGTAAGCAAATATAGAGAATTTTATACATTTTATATATAGATTAAATCTTCCTAACTACAAATCCAAAAAAATTTGATTTATCTACATAAAAATTAAAATGTTCACATGAAAAGCCATTAACAGACTTAAAAGATAAACCAAACTAGGGAGGCATGTGCAAAACATGTGTCAACATTCTTTCATATATATTGTATACACCTATGTATATGTAGACACACTTTCATTAAGTACAAAATAAACAAAAACAATAACTTGAAAAAGGAGATAATAAAAAATGAAGAAATAAATATCTCTCCACTAGTAACCAAATAAGGGCAAATTAACATAAAATACGATAAACTTTTATAAGATTTTTGGATCTGGGCACACAAGATATAAAGCAAGTCTTTCAATGTGGGTCTCTGATCAGGATTAAGCTATGGTTTACAGGTAAACCATTTTTACTTGTAAAATCAAACTTAAATATATATGAATAGAGATTACAATAGACATATGGCCTTGTTTGAAGAAATATGTACTCCCTCTGCAACTAGTAATAGTATAACTTGGCATAAGCATATGATTAATTTGACAATATTTATCACATACTTTAGTGGCTTGGAAATGGAAATAGCTAACAATATACCTAGCAGAGAAAATTACCTGTTTAAGTAATACCCAACCCAGGAATGGCATTTTAACAAAACATGTTTTTCTGTTTTATATTTTTATTTAAACATGAATATTTAAATGAAATAATTGATGCCATATCTTTTTATTGTAGATGAAGTCAGAGGCTCAGAAAGAGGTTCAATAGGCCAGGCTCAGTGGCTCATGTCTGTAATCCCAGCATTTGGGGAGGCTGAGGCAGGCAGATCACCTGAGGTCGGGAGTTTGAGACAAGCCTGATTAACATGGAGAAACCCCATCTCTACTAAATATACAGAAATTAGCTGGGCGTGGTGGCGCATGCCTGTAATCCCAGCTACTTGGGAGGCTGAGGCAAGAGAATCGCTTGAACCTGGGAGGTGGAGGTTGCTGTGCGCCGAGATCACGCCATTGCACTCCTGCCTGGGCAGCAACACGAGCGAAACTCCGTCTCAAAAGGAAAAAGAGGTTGAATAGTATGCCTGACACCATGTGGCTAGTAAGTCAGAAAAATAAGAAATGCCAAACTTCTAACTGAAACTCTAGTGGCTGTCCTTTTTCTCATTAGATAATTCTCAATAATAGCTATTAAATTAACAAAATGAATCGAAATACATCTGATATGTGCAAACTGTCTTTTTAGTCCAGGTTTTCTATTCATTCGTTCTTTGCATTATTTTTTCACCTATGTTTCACAACTGAACATTATTATCCCATGTGTTAGTTTGTCAGGGCTGCCAAAACAAAGGCCTACACCACAGGCTGAGTGGCTTCAACAACCGAAATGTATTTCCTCCCGGTTCTGGAGGCTAGGAGTCTAAGATCAAGTGTCAGCAGGGTTGTTTCTTCTGAGGCCTCCCTTCTTGGCTTGTAGTTGGCCATTGTGTCTTCAGACGATTTTACTCTATGTCTATGCCCAAATTTCCTCTTCTTATAAGGACACCAGTCATATTGGATTAAAGTCCAGCCAAATTATCTCATTTTAACACAATTACCTCTTAAAAGACCCTATCTCCAAATACAGTCGCATTCTGAAACATGGGGAGATTAGAACTTCAACATGTGCATGAAGGGCTGGGGCAGGGAAGACATAATTCGCCCATAATACTTTGCATGAATGTATTTATTGAATTCATTTACTAGACTACTATTGAATACCTACAATGAGCCACATGATGTGTAAGGCTACACAGATGGAGGACATGGCTGCTGAATCGGAGGACTTACAGTCTGGTGGGGAAGACAGAAGGTAACCAAAGAGTGATTATACCAAGAGGTACTCTCAGAGTACATACAGAGTGCTGTGGGCACAGCCAGAACCATCTAGTTCAGGCTGAGGGCAAGTTATGGAAGGTAATTTGGAGATGATTGAGCTGCATCCTTAAACATAGAGAAGACTTAGCTGATTGTAAGTGTGTATACCAATTAGTTTAAAATACCTTGAGCAGAGTTTGCACATAGGATATTTATAAGAGAGAACACTGGAGAGGCAGGCAGGGGCCATATACCTTGTTACTGTTCATATATTTGAACTTTTTCCCAAAGATTTAGGAAGCCATTAAAGATCTTTAAGCAGGGGTGGTAACACATGCATTTGAGGGGAACACATTTAAGATAATGAAGAAGATAAATGACCGGGTTGGAGGCATGCAGCAAACTGCAACAGAGAACACTCTAAAGAGTCAATGGCAATAGCACATGTAAGGAATGATAAGGGCAGGCATTAAGTCAATGGTGTCGAAACACAGCATCCTTAGTGATTATACTGTCGGTTTACTTTAATTAAAACTATCAATGAATTTACAAATATGTGGGTCAATATGAGAATGCATTAGAAGCACCTCGTTTCACATATAATTGATGTACACTCATAAAAGAGACAAATTTAGAATTTTGTCTATAGAACAATATGTCAGAGGAAACAAAGCCTTATGTAACCAGACTAAGAAAAAAATATAGTATGGTGCTATCCCTAGTCATCCACATTGCCACATTTTGTAATGAATTTCTCCTTACAACAAATTCAATGCTGCAGTTGATACCATCAGTGCAAGTAAACAAATATGTTTAGCAGTATTAAATGTAATTGCTGAAGTCAGACTAGAAATGGAAATGACTTTTTGCAAAGTTTGACAGTATTAACATTCTACCACAGATTGCATATATTTTTAACTGAAAATTTTGACGAGATTTATTTTACCATTAACGCTTTAAGAACTTAAGAATTTTTCACCAATATTAACAATAAACATTTATCGCACTATATAAACCACAAATTTTAAGGTAGACAATGAAGAAGAAAAATTGTCTGTTTTGTAAACAAAGTTGGAAAATAGAGGTGGCATCCACAGGAATTTTTAAGAAACAAATGTATTTTTCACAATGTACTTTCAATTATTTGATGTTAGGTATTCTGTCATAAATATTTGAATCATCTCTTACTGTGACTATTAGTATTTATATTGTCTCCTTTAAGTTAGCTTAATCTAATAAATCAAAAAATGATTTGTCCACCCTGAACTCTATTTCAATCCATAACTACATGTGACATACAGTTAAATACAACTAAAATTTTCTTTCTTATTTCTTTATTCTCAGACATTTTAAATGTCAAAGGTTGGCACTCCAAAACTCCACCAAATCACCTGTTTACAAAACAAAGCTAAGTTTATTAGCCTTATTGCAGTAAGGGAGAACCCCATTTTTACTGAGTAATGTCTCAGAAAGTTCAGGTCAGGAACACAGTTTCATAGGATTTTGGGATCTGAGCACACAAGACAGAAGGCAAATCTTTCAATGTGGGTCTCTGATTAGGATTAAGCTAAATCTGTGATATAATAGTTTAGGATTGATGAACACAATGAAATTAGGATCTTGAAAGGAGCCTTCATATGTAAACAGTTGTTTGTTAAGTGGACTATTTGCCCAAGTGAGCAATCTAGTATCCTGTGTATTCACTGTTTAACCAGATGAGCTAAGTATTTGCTCAGATAAATTGGTTCTCAGGAGTTTCCTAAAACACATAGTATATGTACTTACTGGTTTCACTCTTCTTCCTGGTCAAAAATTTCTTGGAATATATATTAAAGTCCTGTTGACAAAAGATGCCTCAGTTTTCAAAAATATCATGGGAACATTTGGGGGGGCTTTTTGGGGGCTTGGAGTCAGGGAAGTGAAAAAACCTCTCCTGAATTCTCAGAAGCTATTTAGACCTAAGACACAGAGCAAAATTGCCTCCTCTTAGTTGCCTCCTCTTGGACAAACTCCTTGTGTCATACCCACACCTCTAACCCCAAATGTGATCATTAGACACTATAATGCCCAGAATATCGTAAGTTTTCTGAACACATAAAAATAACTCAGGATTTCCATCTCCCTAGAATGTCATTGTCACCATCATTTTGTCTAGTAAGTATCTTCACCCTTCAAATCCTTCACTCTCAGGCCCTACCACCCAGGTTGTCATTACCTTCTCAATAACACTGTAATACCCTTACATATCTGTCACTGAATCTTAACATACCTCTGTTAACATAATCTCTACCTCTAACTGGACTCCGAACTCCTCCAGGAAGAACTGGGCCCTTTTCATCAATTCCCAGAACCTAACACAATAGTAAATACTCAGTAGATGTTTATTGAATGAATTAATTAAGTCTGTGAATGAATGAATGAGTAGATGACATGTAGAAAGTTGGATGCATTTATGTAGAATTTGTAAAAACATGTTTTTTCTTCTTAGAGGAGTAGAGGAGACGTGGCTTCTAGAACATCAAGGATTATTTCTTTACCTTCATTTAATCAATAAATTTTGATTTAAATATATTCCATAAGCCAAGTATTATGCTAAGTGCTGGGTTTTAAATGGTAGGCAAGACCAGTAGTGTGGCTGCCATACTGGAGAAACTGTCTCACTGCAGCTACTCACCATACATAACCACTACCACAACTATCCAGACCATCACCACCACCAAAAATCACTCACAAAATCTCCACCACCACCACAATCATCACTGTTAGCATCCACATCAGTCAATGAGTCTGAGGATGATTTCATAAGATTTCTTTGATCCTAGAAATATTGCCTAAAGCAGTGTTTCAGGAATTAAATCTGATGCATTAGTCTGAGATTCCACATTTTCAATCAGAAGTGCTATGATCTGATGATGTTCATCACCCACGTTTCAAGTAGGCAGGGTCTATAGAATATTTCAGAGTCTCAAAGCACTCTGTTTCAGAGGACACCATCCCACAGGAGATCAAAAGCTTCAAGAAGTTTTAGTCATGAGCAGGGACAGAAATGAGGAGGAAAGTACTTTGAAATTTTAAATAGAAATCAGTCTCCTAAGTTAACGGAATTTCTCTTATTGCAAAATTCTATTGCCAAACTCCAGCATGAGATCATCAGGCCATTGGCAAGAAACCCAGAGCCAAGTTTCATTCTAGTCCATAAACATACATACCGTGTACTCAATGGAACTATGGGGTTAAAAGGAAAGCAAAATATGATCTCTGTCTTTAACATTAAAGAAGAGAAGTATCTCACCTTGTCTGAGTCCAAGGAAAAGTTTCTATCTCCAGAACTAAAGATAGAGTGGTAGGTCATTTTCGATTAAAAATTGGGGTCCACTATCTAATGTACTGCCTCCCCAACTCTGATTCACTTGGTATGCACTTTGTCAATAGAGCATCGAGTTGTTCCACTCCCAACCCTTTACATTTTTTAAAATTAATTTTCGTACTGCTTTTGCTTCCACAGTTACAAGGTTACCAATGTCAGAATGTACCCTTCTAATGGCTACTTCAAATCTAACCCTCTCTCCAAGTGTTGATGATTGAGAAAAATTATACCTATGTCAAATCAACTGATACTCAAAGGGCAGGGACTATTTAGAACAGCACTTTACAGTTCTACTGAAAGCTTAATACACTACCATGTATTTCTAGAACCTGCTCATTTGGGGAAGTCCTGAGACTTCCATGTTCCCCCACCAGGCTTCTGAACAGGGAAAACAGATGGATGTAGACATGTGAGCAAAGTCAGGTCAACAGGTTACAAGTCAGGCTGATTTATACTCACTGTACTATATTATGTTATGACAAATTTAGCAAATGCTCCTATATATTCGTTTCCTATGGCGATTATAACAAATTGCCACAAACGGAGCAGCCTAAAAATACTTACACCACTGTAGTTAAAAAGTATGAAATGGGCCTTGCTCGGCTAAAATCAAGGTGTCAGCAGGGCTGCGTCCCTCTTTCAGGGAGAATCCATTGACTTAGCCTTTCCTTCTTCTGGAGTTTGTCCATGTAGCTTGGCCAATGGCCCTGTTCCTCCATCTTTCCAGCCAGTAATGGTAGGTTCATTTATCACATCACATCGCTCTGATCTTCCCTTAGGTCTTCCTCTTCCACATTTAAGGACGCCTGTGACTACATTGGTCCACCTGGATAATCAAACTTATCTCCCTTCTTTAAGGTCAGCTAATTAGCAGCCTTAATTCCATCTGCAACCTTAATCCCCTTAATCCCCTTTGCCATGGAACATAACATATTTAAAGTTTCCAGGGATTAGGACATGGACATCTATAGGGGGCTATTATTCTGCCTACCATAATCTACCCTCTGACCCTTAAGAATTATAAGCAAAATACAGGCACCCGGGCCAACCACCCCAAAGTCTCAACCTGACAGCAATTATATTAATTATAATAATAGGATATATATTAACTGTATTATATTGTGATGAATTTAGTAAATACCACACTTTAATTGACATTCCCTTTAAGGTGGCTACT
This sequence comes from Macaca mulatta, assembly GCF_049350105.2. Classification (NCBI taxonomy): domain Eukaryota; kingdom Metazoa; phylum Chordata; class Mammalia; order Primates; family Cercopithecidae; genus Macaca; species Macaca mulatta. The sequence goes on along the minus strand of NC_133409.1, from coordinate 159,203,984 downwards.
TTCTTCTCTAGCAACCAAAAATCAGACTATTGACTAATAAAATATGAGACAGGATGGAAGAAGAGAACGCATCTATTGGTTACTAGATTTAGGCTTTTTAAAGGATTGCAGATTGAAACAACCTCCAGTTTTCTTCAATTATTGAGTTATTTTATTAGAGTTGTTATCCCCTTAAGATCAACAGCACCCTGGCAGGTCCTGGCTGCCCTCATTCCTGCAGAAGGATTCGTACAAGTTCTTTTAAACCTGTAGGAGCCATACCAGTTAAGAAACCTGAGATCTCCAAATTACCTGCCTCCTTAAGTACTTCAAAATACAAAAGAGATAAAGAAAAAACACTGTTCATCCAATGTTTAGTCGACTGTAATTCCAGCTAATACGTTAATTTTAGATGAAATTATGTGATTAAACAGTTTGTTTTTATGCTTTAATATTTCCCTTTACATTTTTTCCTAATCCTTTCTTCCTCCAATTCCACATTGTATCATGCCTAGTATCTTGTGTTTCAGTTCTCATTCCCCATGGCTGTTCTTTTGTTTACTAGATTGTCACATGAATTTTTCTTAATACATAGCCTTCAAGTACACATGGATCTGAGCAAATGATTTTTCTAGTCTAGTGATAAAAACACTGGCAAATCAAAAATGATGTTGAAGAGCGTTTTCCTTAGAGAATATTGAAAGACAGACTTTTCTGAATTTTCCCACAGTTCCAATTATGCTTTGCTACGTATCTGCCATACAAAATATCTAGGTTGTTCCAAGTCAAAGAACAAGACATATGAATCCCAAATTCAAAAGATTTATAGCAGAACTGCTAAGTGTCCAAACACATCCAGAAATTAGCCTTATAAAATAGCTTACACTTCTAAAGCAAACTTGTGGGCGCAATCACAATCTGGCGTTAGTTCCCTCTGGACATATCAGGTGCATAGTTGCTTCCTCTTTTGGTAGTATGTTTTTTTCTCTCTTCTTTCTTATGCAAGACTCCTAAAACAATATCTCTGGACTACTTTGGTAATTATTCTCCTCTGTGGTCGCTTAAAACTGCCTATGTTAGCCACGGAGTTTTCGTGGTCAACCCTAGATTCTTGCGTTGGAATGGCTTTTTCCTTTCCACACAGTCCTCTTGGGAAGGATCCCTTTTAAAGTGATTCTAACCCAGTTCCCACTCACACATTACTACTCCACTAGTGGAAGTGTAGGTTTCTCTTTTTCTTTATTCTGTTGCCTGAAACCAAAACTCCAGGAAAAACACAGAAAGCCCTTCAAATGGTCTCCTTGGAACTCTTCTCACTTACATGGGTTGAAAAAAAATGCTACCCTGAAATATGGGTGAAAATGATAGTCTCTTCCAGTCGTATTCTGCAGTCTGTGCTCTTTCGTATTCTTTTTTCCCAATCATCACCAAATACACGGGCAATTTGCTATGGAAGAAAGAACTACATGATGAAAGAAGTTTGGATTCCTGGGTCTACATTTCTTTCTGCTATCATTTTCTTTCTATGTAACTTACTATCATGAAGAGCACAATTCCATTTATAATAGTCACAAAGAAAATGAAATACCTAGGAATACAGCTAACCGAGAAGGTGCGAGATCTCTACAAAAACTTCAAAATATCGCTGAAAGAAATCAAAGATGACAAAAATAAATGGAAAAACATTCTGTGCTCATGAATTGGAAAGATCATTTAAAATAGCCATACAGCTGAAGGCAATCTACAGATTCAATACTATTCCTATCAAACTACCAATGTCATTCTTCACAGAATTAGAAAAAATTCTAAAATTCATGTGGAATCCAAGAAGAGCCCAAATAGCTAAAGCAATCCTAAGCAAAAAGCCTATTTTATAATAATGTGCTGAACAGCTTATGCAATTTATTGAATACTGTACTAAAAGTGAAAAACAGAATGGTTATATGATTACATTTAGCAAATATTTTACTTTAGAATAGTTTTATGTTCACAGAAAAATATGGAAGTATAATGTTCTCAATACCCAATTTCCTCTATTAGTTAACACCTTACATTAGTATGTTACATCCCAGTGACATCCCAGCATTTGTCACTGGGAACTCTGTCAGCTCCTGGGTCCCTTTAACATATGCCTATCATTATTGTATTTCATGTGTGTGTGTGTTGTACTATTTTGTTTTGCAAGAGGGGGTTGAAAAATTCCTTACTTTTTGGTGCTACAAGATGCTCCAGGCTTATCTTGTATGTTTCCTGCAAAGTCCTAACATCAGTCAGTTCTTCAAATAAACCTCATTCATTTTTTTGGAAAATAATTTTGGAAATCAAGATCTAGGTACTAGGTGGACTTCTTGCTACTAAGGTGTAATTGCTTCTAGACTCTCTCAACCAACAGAGTAAGGAAGTATCTGCATGTATATTGCTTATGTATATACACGTCTATAAAAATATACATATGTAACCACTTGTATCTATATTAAGCTAAACATGGGTTCATAATGATACATATAACTAATTACCACACAGATCATTCTATTCTTCTCCCTCTGGCTTATCTGTAATCTACTGCAACAGTGAGAAATCTGGCTCCTATGATTATCATCCATTTATTTAACTGCTTAATTTCCATATACATGTATACAGCATACTTTATTTTATTGAACTTTGCTTTATTGCAAAAATGTGACACATGCTAACTTCATGTCTCTGTGCACATTTTTGGTAACTCTCACACTATTTCAAACTTTTTCATTAATATTATATCTGTATGGGGAACTGTGATCAGTGATCTTTGATGTTACTATTGCAATCATTTTGGAATGTCATGAACTGTACCCATAAAAGACAAAACAAATGTTGTGTGTGTTCTGACTGCTCCACTGGCCAGTTGTTCCCCCATCTCTCTTTCTCCTTGGGCCTCCTTATTCTCTGAAATAATATATTGAAATTAGGCCAATTCGTAACCCTACAATGGCCTCTAAGTGTTAAAGGGAAGAATCACACATCTTTCACTTTAACGACCAGAAATGTTTAAGCTTAGCAAGGAAAGCATGCTCAAAGCCAAAATAAACCAAAAGCTAGGTTTCTTGCACCAAAGAGTTAGCCAAATTGTGAATACAAACAAGAAGTTCTTGAGGGAAATTAGAAGTGCTACTTCAGTAAATATGGGAATGAAAGGAAAGTTAAACAACCTTATTGCTGATAAGGAGAAAGTTTGAGTGGTCTGGATGGAAGATCAAACCATTCATGGCATTCCCTTAAACCAAAGCCTAATCCAGAGCAAAGCCCTAACTCTATTCAATTCTATGAAGGCTGAGGGAGATAAGGAAGCTGTAAAAGAAAAGTCTAAAGCTAGTAGAGGTTGGTTCATGAGGCTTAAGGAAAGAAAGTGTCTCCATAACATGAAAGTACAAGATGAAGCAGTAAGTTTCTGATGAAGAAACTACAGCAAGTTAAGCAGAAGTTCTAGCTGAGATAATTGATGAAGAGGGTTACACTAAGCAACAGTGTTTTGCTTTTTTTGTTTTTTTGTTTTGCGACAGAGTCTCACTCTGTCACCCAGGCTAGAGGGCAATGACATGAACTTGGCTTACTGCCACCTCCACCTCCCAGGTTCAAGAGATTCTTCTGCCTCAGCCTCCCAGGTAGCTGGGATTACAGGCTACCATGCCCAGCTAATTTTTGTATTTTTAGTAGAGATAGGGTTTCACCATGTTGGCCAGGCTGGTTTCAAACTACTGACCTCAAATGATCCACTCACCTCGGCCTCCCAAAATGCTGGCATTATAGATGTGAGCCACCATACCCATCCAACAGATTTTCAATGTAGATAAAACAGCTGCATATTGGAAGAAGATGCCATCTAGGACTTTCATAGCTAGAGAGCAGAACTCAATGCCTGGCTTCAAAGCTTCAAAAGATAAATTGACTCTTGTTAGGGCTTAATTGAACTGGTGACTTTAAGATGAAACCAATGCTCATTTTGCCATTCTGAAAACTCTAGAGCTCTTAAGAATTATGTTAAATCTACTATGTATATGCCCTATAAATGCAACAGCAAAGCTTGGATAACAGCACATGTATACAGCATGACTTACTGAATATTTTAAGCTCATTATTGAGATCTGCTCAGAGAAAAAAGATTCCATTCAAAGTATTACTGCTAATTACCAATGCACATGGTGGATGAAGAACTCTGATCGAGAGGTACAAGGAGATTCGTGTTGTTTTTAAGTGTGTCCACTAACACAACTTCTATTGTGTAGACCATGTATCAAGGAGTAATTTTGATGTTCAAATCTTTTTAAGGAATACATTTCATAAATCTGTAGCTGGCATAGTGATTACTCCAATGGATCTGGCTAGAGTACATTGAAAACCTTCTGGAAAAGGCCTCACACCCATCTAGTTACCATTAAAAACATTCACGATTCATGGGAGTAGATCAAAATAACAGTATTTATAGGACTTTGGAAGAACTTGATTCCAGCCCTCCTGATAAGTTTCAGGGGTTCAAGACTTTAGTAGAGGAAATCACTATAGACATGGTAGATATAACAGAACTAGATTTAAAAGATGGGAGCCTGAAGATGTGACTGAATTGCTACTATCTCATAAAACTTGAAGAGTTATTTCTCATACATGAGCAAAGAAAGTAGCTTTTTGAGATGGAAACTACTGTGGTGAAGATGCTGTGAACACTTGAAATGACAAAGAATTTAGAATATTATGTAAACTTAGTTGATAGAGCAGTGGCAGGGTTTGAGAGGACTGATCAAAATTTGAAAGTCTTATGCAAAAAGATTATGACTTACTGAAGGCTTGGATGATTGTTAGAATTTTTAAGCAATAAAATATTTTTAAATTTAGGTATGTACATTTTTAGACATAATGCTATTATACACTTAGTACACTTCATTATAGTATAACCATAACTTTTGTATGAACTGGAAAACTGAAATTTTTTCTGACTCACTTTATTATTCACTTTATTACAGTGGTCTGGAACCCTGGAACCAAACCTGCAATATCTTTGAGGTATGCCTGTGTACTGGTTTTAGAAACAACTTCATCAACTAGAATAGAGTGTTCATGTACCATTTATTTTTCCTTTAGCCTTACAGATTTCACTCACTTCCAAAGTTATTTAGGTCAGCGCCTTTTTCCCTAACCCTTTCAGTGAAGTTGTTTCTTATACTTGTAATACATTTAGATACTTTTATCACATTCTGTATTCCACTGTGGAATACTTCAACTTCTTAAATAATTTTTTAAATTTGCATAGATTAATGTTCACTCTTTACTGTAAAGTTGTATGTGGGTTTCGAAAAATGCATTTGCAAATGAAATCTGGCATCATATCATACAGAATAGTTTCGCTACTTTTTGTTGTTGTTGCTTTAATTAAGCAAGCTGATTTTTAATGTGATCTAGACTATAGATCAATGTGTAATATGTATGTGATTTTTTATTTATTATTATTATACTTTAAGTTCTAGGGTACATGTGCATAACATGCAGGTTTGTTACATATGTATACTTGTGCCATGTTGCTGTGCTGCACCCATCAACTCGTCAGCACCCATCAACGCGTCATTTACATCAGGTATAACTCCCAATGCAATCCCTCCCCACTCCCCTCTCCCCATGATAGGCCTGGGTGTGTGATATCCCCCTTCCCAAGTCCAAGTGATCTCATTGTTCAGTTCCCACCTATGAGTGAGAACATGCGGTGTTTGGTTTTCTGTTCTTGTGATAGTTTGCTGAGAATGATGGTTTCCAGCTGCATCCATGTCCCTACAAAGGACACAAACTCATCCTTTTTGATGGCTGCATAGTATTCCATGGTGTATATGTGCCACATTTTCTTAATCCAGTCTGTCACTGATGGACATTTGGGTTGATTCCAAGTCTTTGCTATTGTGAATAGTGCCACAATAAACATACGTGTGCATGTGTCTTTAGAGCAGCATGATTTATAATCCTTTGGGTATATACCCAGTAATGGGATGGCTGGGTCATATGGTACATCTAGTTCTAGATCCTTGAGGAATCGCCACACTGTTTTCCATGGTTTCGCTACTTTTAAAACGTTCTCTGGGCTTCATCTATTCAATCTTCCCCAAATCCTAAGCCCCTGACAAACACTATTTTCTTTATCATTTTGTCTTTTTCAGGATGTCATATAAATGAAATTATATGACAGAATAAGACAGTAGAAATCAATGGAATACTATGGAATCATAGCCTTTCAGACTGTCTTCTTTTACTCATGACTATACATTTAAGATGCATCCATTTATTTACATGGCTTAATAGCTTATTTCTTTTTAGATGTTGATTGTTCCAATTTTTAATGATTACAAATAAAGCTGCTATCAACAGTCATGTGAAGATTTTTGTTTGAACACGTTGTCTTGATTAGTCTGGGTTTTTGCCTTTCCATATACACTTTAGACTCAGTTCATTGGATATCTGTAAATAGCTTGCCATGATTTTGTTTAGTCAAGCTGTGAAAAATTGCTATCTTGACAATACTGAGTCTTCCAATCAATGAATACAGTATATCTCTACATTTAGATATTTGGTTTCTTTCATTGTTTTTGGTTTTCTTGAAACAAATCCTGCACATTAGATTTATATGTATTTTATTTTCTAGGTGTCATTGTAGACCTTTAACTTTTTAGTGCTGGAATATAGGAAAGCAACTGACATTTGTATACAGACCTTGTATCCTGTGACCTTGGTATAACTGTTTATTAGTTTCAGTTTTTACACAAATGCTTTGGGATTTTTCTACAAACACAATACCATCTGCAAATAAAGACAGCTTATTGTCTTGTTACCATGTTTCTTCCTATATTTCACTTTTTCTTTACTTTTGTCTTACTGCTCTATCTAGGACTTCCAGTATGATGTTGAATAGAAGTGATAATATAGAAAAATCTTGCTTTCTTCCCAATTTTAGGCAAAAAGTACCAAGTCTACAGTCTTCATCAATTTGAGGCAGTGTTCTGCTATAGTGTTTGCTGGATTTCTAGATCATGAATGTGTGTTGCATTTTGTCAATGCTCCATGTTAAACATATGACCCTATGATTTTTCTTTAGCCTGTACATTGGCAGATAATATTGATTTTTAAATATTGACCCAACCCAACCATGCTTGCCTGAAATATCACTTACTAGTGGCATATAATTATTTTAATATATTATTAGCATTAATATGCTAATATTATGCTAATTTTTTTATATCTATGCTCATTGGATATATTAATTCACAGCCTTCCTTGTTGGGAAAAGCTGAGTGTTGGGAGAAGCTGAGGCAGGACTTGCATGTCTGACATAATATAAAAGAGTCTTGGAACATGTCCAGGGTCTAAAATCCCTTGTGGCCTTTGGAACACCAAACTGTGCTGAAGGGTGGAAGACTACCCTGATGCACCATAACCTAAGCCCAGGGCATAAAATCCCTCGTGGCTTGGATAGAATCCAGGGCTTGTGGCTTTGGAATGTGTCTAGACTTGCTGGCTCCTTGCTCCCCCAGGTTCGATTGTATCTTGAGTTAAAAGAACCTGCTCTCCATTATCTCAAGTAATAGAGTATATGCTAAACCATCACAGCTGTAAATCATGTGCTTAATGCAACCCTTTCCACCCCACATTTTCGCCACCTGTTTCTTTGTTTGAGCACCAATAAATAGTCTGGGCTTCCAGAGGTTGGGGCCTTCACAGCCTCCACACACTAGTGATGGCCCCCTGGTCCCGCTTCTCTCTCAAACTTTTTCCTTATTCCTTTGACTCCAGCAGACTTTGTCACCCTCACGACCTGGTGTTGGATCCGATCACCCCAACACTTATATTTTTTTGTCTTGTTTTGGTAGTAGAGCAATGCTGGCTTCATTCCTTCCATTTTCTGGAAGAGCCTGTGGAGAATTGGTATTTCTCCTTTAAATGGTTGGTACACTTTGCCCATGAAGCCATCTAGTCCTTGTAATTTCCTTCTTGCAAATTAATTAATTATTGATTTGATTTCTCTAACTGATGAAGAGATATTCAAGTTACCTATTTCTCTACTTCTCCTGTATGAGTATTGATAGTTTGAGACTCTTGGGAAGTATTTTCATTTCATTTAAGCAATTAAATTTCTAGGCATTTTAATGCTCTCTAAGCACTGATTTCATAACATCCTATCAATCTTTTGATAAGCATTCTTATTTTAATTTAGTTCATAATGTTTTTACATTTTTCTTGGGATTCCTTCTTTGATGCATGACTTATTTCAAAGTATGTCTAATTTTCAAATAGTTCTGGCTCAGAATTTGGTCTTACTTATTGATAATACTATTCATAACATCTCTGTTCTTATTTTTGCCTCCTTGATTAGCCAATTACCTGCAGAGGGGCACTGAAGTCTTCACTATAATAGTGGATTTATCTATTCTTTAACTTTATTCAGTTTTTGCCTCATATATTTTGACACTCTCATTAGGTGCATACACATTAAGGATTTTTATGTCTTTTTGGATAATTTATCCCTATATTGTCATGTATCTGTTTATCCATAATATCCCAAATTCTAAAGGCTTTGTCTGAAATTAATATAATTCCACTTTCTCTTGATTAGTGTTGGCATAGCATCTTTTCCCCTTCCTTTAAACTATCTGAATCTTTGTATTTAATATGAGTTTCTTGTAAACACCATATAATTGGGTCATGTTATTATCATTGTCTGTAACTACCATTGTAATGTCTTTAATTGATGTATGTATACCATTTACCTTTAAAGAACTTGTTGATATAATCTGATTAATATTTACTGTTTGTAACTTTTCTATTCATTGCATTTTTCCTTTGTTCAAATTTTTCATCTTAAACATTTAAATTTAGTCCTAGAATTCCATTTTATTTTTATTTATTTATTTATTTACATTTGAGACGGAGTCTCACTCTGTCGCCCAGGCTGGAGTGCAGTGGCCGGATCTCAGCTCACTGCAAGCTCTGCCTCCCGGGTTCACGCCATTCTCCTGCCTCAGCCTCCTGAGTAGCTGGGACTACAAGCACCAGCCACTTCGCCCAGCTAATTTTTTTTTTTTTTTTTTTTTTGTATTTTTTAGTAGAGATGGGGTTTCACTGTGTTAGCCAGGATCGACCTCGTGATCCACCCGTCTCGGCCTCCCAAAGTGCTGGGATTACAGGCTTGAGCCACCGCGCCCAGCCTAGAATTCCATTTTATATGTTTGATCTGTTCATTCAATTATGCTCATCATTTTTTAATTTAAGCCTTTGAGTATACACTGTTTTAAACCACCATTTTAAAGCCTTTCTGATAATTCCAATATCTGTGTTTGTTCCTATTGACTTTTTCCTTATGGGTCACATTTTTCTGTTTCTTCACATACATATTTTCTTATGCTCTGGACTCTAGATTTTGCTGTCTTATTTGAAAGGGTATTCTGGCAGGGAAATTATTACACATCTACCTGCATATGATCCTCTAAGGCTTGGTTTTATGCACTGCTAGGGTGTGTCCATTTCTGTTTTTCCATAGTTCTTGGACACAACACCAACACTCTATAGTTGACCCTCTAACACCACATACTTTAATTGGGCAGTTTTACTTATACGCAGATTTTCTTCCACCTCTGCCACCGTTGGGGGACAGCAAGACTGATGTCTTCTCTTCCTCTTCCTACTCAATATGAAGATGACAAGGATGAAAAACTTGAAAACCCACTTCTATTTAATGGATAGAAAATATAGGTTCTCTCCCTTATGATTTCCTTAATAACATTTTTTCTCTGGCTTACTTTACTGTAATATAGCATATAATACATAGAACACATAAAATGTGTTAACTGTTTATTTCACCAATAAGGTCTCCAGTCAACAATAGACTTAGTTAAGTTTTGCGGGAGTCAAAACTTACATACAAATTTTTTTTACCATTTGACGGATCAGCATCCTTAACCCCCACAATTTTCAATGTTCAACTGTATATATTGAAAAATAAAGGGAGTGATTCTCCACATCTTCACATTATACTATAACAAAGGAATTTCCCCAAAGATCTCGTAATAGAGAGAAAAGTTAAAAGAAAATACTGTGTATTATTTTTAATGCTTATATCACACTAATACCAATAAAAATTCTAAATGCTATATATGTATTTCCTTATATAGCATTACTCTATGGTTTCATTTCACAGATAAGACAACCAAGGCTTTTAGAAGTTAAGCATCTCGATGAGTTAATTTAGCAGATTTCCAGAAGGAAAGAAAACAACCTACCAGAAATTGTATAATACCCATAATTTTCCATATAGATTGCAACCAATTCATATGAAAACACAAAACCCTGTTTTAATCCAGGTAAGTCATCAGTAAGTGATCAAAATTCATGAATAATTATTGTAATTGTATATGTATCAATCAATTATATTTACTAATCTTCAGGGGTCAGTTCTGCTCCTAGAGTCTCTTAAGGATGTTAAAAAACTTATCTTTAAAATGATGCAATTAAAATAAGTACTATTTTCCTTAAATATTAGTATCTTTCTGATACTATAAGGGTTTTCATGTCTTTTATGTGGTGCTTTGGCTTTCTTCCTATAACTTATCAGTGGATAATGGCTTACAAAACTAATGGGTGAGAAAAAAATCAGCTATGTTTTATGATTATTATACCAATTAGTAAATAAGCATGCATCATTTACCCAGGAACAGATGTATTACTCAAGCAACGGCTTAGACTATCTCTAAATTAGGACTAATGGGACTATATTTTAATGACAAAATTCTTCAAAGTACCAGATCAGATTTAAATCAGTTCGTTTTGCTAAAAGGAAAAAAGCAAGTATGCACCTTGCTGCTCTGGCCTCTGCCAGGCTACTGCTTCAGTCTTGAGGATTTATCTTAGAAAATGTGTGAAGTATTTGAAAAATCATGAGGGACATCAAAGAACACATCAATAAAACAATACTACAGTAAGGCTATGAATGCCTTTGAGGTTTGCATATTTATTTAATATTTCATCTGTTACCAACTAAAAGCAATGTTTTAAAAAAAGAAAAAATTTTAAACAAGGCTTTAAAAAATACTGACAGAATACCACCCACATAAAAATAAAGCCAACACTTTGAGATGTTATCAAACATGTATCTTCTTGGTATATCATTACAATTACCTCAATAATTTAATAAATATCTCACTTTCCAGATAACACATTTTAATGTTTTAAAGAAAGCTGTCTTTTCAAAGGAAAGCTCATGAAACTCATGAGCCGGTGAGAGGAGTCACGATGTTATGAAAGGAATCAGAAACCTTGGATCTCTGATTTCAATGTCAGTTTTTACCTAATTCAATTCAGTTTTGTGGTGTCATAAAATTGTAAATTTTTTTAACAGAAAAAAATGCTGATCTGGAAAAAAGGTGTCATACAGATGGCAGTAAAGTTGAAGGATAGCAAAATAATAGACTGGTAGTATTTTAGTCCATTCATGCTGCTATAACAAAATACCAAACCAGGTAATTTATAAACAGGAGTTTATTTCTCACCATTCTGGAAGTCAGGAAGTCCAAGGCAAAGGCACCAGCAGATTCACTCTCTGGGGCAGGCTCACTTTCTGCTTCCAAGACGGTACTTTCCACATGGTGGAAGGAATGGAAGGAAGGGGCAAACTCCGCCACTCCAGCCCTTTAATTACACTCATTTATCAGAGCAGAACCCTCACAGCCTCATCATTTCCCAAGGGCCACACTGTCCGGAGCTGCACGCCCCGGCCATAGCGAATAATAATTAACGATTAAAACGCCTGAGCTATATTCATTTCCACCCCACACCTTCTCCCTATCTTTGCCTTTTTTCCCCTGTACTAATACCTCGTTAAAGATGGCGCTCTTCCTGCTTCTTCTTCACTCACTTTTCCCGCGCCAGGGAAAATTGTTACTTAATAGCGCAAGCGCAACATGATGTCCAACCGGAGAAAACGAAACTAACCTGGCCACGCCCCCGGCAATGAGATCATTTCAGCCTTAGCCCAACCCCTTCCCTTCCAAGTGTATATAAGGCAGTGCATTACCGCCATTAAACGAGACTTGATCAGAGCACTGTCTTGTCTCCATTTCTCGTGTCTCTTGTTCCCCAAATTCCCACCCCCTCCTCCAGGGCCTGCTCTGACTATCCCGCGGGCTGGGATACCACACCTCTTAATACTATCACTTTGGGGGTTAAGTTTCAACATAGGAAGTTTAGTGGGATACATACACTCAAACCATAGCAGACAAACACATAAGAACAACAATAGAGGAGATAAACTTCAGGCAAGAGAAGTCAACACATCTTCAGAAGATGGAAAGCACACAGATGACTGAGCAGAGCAAAGAAATGTGCACCCTAATTGGCTAAAGAGTGATTTCTGATTCAGATAGCAGAACTCAAGAAGTAGGAATCAATGGCACCAGCCACCACTGTAAGTGGTCTAGAGAGGCAGGACTAATGAGGTTAGTTAAGAGTCTGATTAAGGACTTCTTGCTCCCTGAGATCTTCCTTCCTGTGAAACAGCATGACTGACTGTGTTTCCACTACTTTGGCAAATGTAGTAGGCAGAATTCTAAGAATGACCTCCTTTGAGTGTGGATGGAACCTGTGAATACAATGAGATATCACTACCCTAGTTGTTACATCATATGGTAAAAATGAAATATCCAGATGCAGCACATGAAAATCACATCAGCCCTTTAAAAGCAGAAAGTTTCTCCAGCTGGTAGCAAAAGAAAAAAAAAAACAAAGTCATAAAGATTCAAGGCATAGGAGGATTTGATGTGCCATTGCTGGCATTGAAGATAGTGAGGACCAGGAACCTCAGAACTGTAATTTCCAACAACCTCAGTCAACTTGGAGGCACTCTTCCCCAGAGTCTCCAGATAAGAGACCGGCCAACACCATAATTTTAGCTTTGTGAGACCCTTAGGGGAGTACCCAGCTAAGCCTGCTTGAACTTCTGACCTGTAGACCTGTGAGCTAAATAGCGGATGTTGTTTTAAACCACTAAGTTTATGGTCATTTGTTATGCAGGTATAGAAAACTAATCTATCTACTATTATTATAGTAGATACTATGCTATAGATAGTAGATACTAAAATCTACTATTATTTACAATTGCATGCTATAACATGTTATGTGTAACAAAATATTGTATATTGCTTATAAATTATATAAATACTCTATAACATACCTATGTAATTAACTTGAATATACACAGAGACAGGAAGTTTATTTTCTTATGTTTACCAAGGTAGATTTTAATAAGTCTCTGAAACACACTTAAAAACTACCAAGGAGGAGCATATATTTGAAGACAATCTCCAACATGGAAGACAGAAGACAAAATCAGATAAACTAAACAAAGGAGACTCAAGGAAATAAATGGAGCAACAATGAAAAGCAGAGGGGAACTCCAAAATACCTAAGATTAATACAATCACACAGATAAGATATTGCAACCAGGCGATAATTGAGAGTCACAATCAAAAACTGAGAAAGAGTTCTTGGAAATAAAATAGAAAAAAAGAAAACAGCTGCTGAAACAAAAGACCCAATAGAAAGTTTGGAAAATAGAATTGAACCATCTGTAGATGCAAGAGAAAAAAAACCAAAGAACATATTAGTACATCAATAGAGAAGATTGAATATCTGTCCATCAGAAATTCCAGAGAGGACAAAATACAGATATCACAAACAACTTCCCAGAACACATAGATTTCAGATTAAGATAGTCTATTAGGAGTCCAGCAAAACAAACTGAAAATAACTCATATCACAGTGCATCATCTCCTACCTACAAGCCACACCCTTGTGTGGTTTTTTTTCCCCCCCAAAAGCCCAGCAACTTTGACTTTGCTTCCCTTTTTTGCAAGAATATTTTCAATGTTTCTAACTAAAGTGCCTGTCCCTGACATTGTACAGGTGTAATCCTTGATCAGAACAGAACTCCTTTAAACAAAAGATCATTCTTTTTCTGATGGTCCTGGCTATTCTTGTTCCAACTGCCTCAGTGGCCTTGATCCATTCTCTTTCTATCTAGTATTGCTGGATGTTTGCAACTGAACATTCTTGAATCTCCAGTAATCAATCTCTAAGAGATATTTATTGTGCAAATTAACCCCTCTACACCTAATTTCTCAAGAGGTTCTCCATTTCTCAAGCTCATAAATAAATGAATTCATATGGCTATTTACCAAAGTAAATTACTATGGTTTCAAAGAATAAATTCCATGCCCCTCCCTTCATGGTAGAATGTCATATTCCAACAGCACATTTTCCAAGTGAATGAAGAATATTTTCCATGTACCCATGAGCTGCAAGAGGTTAGTGTGTAATATGTCAAGTGAAGACAGTGCAGTTCAAATTCCCCTGTTTTGAAGAAGACACTCTGCTATGCCAAAACAGAGTTGGGAGCCCCATAAGTTTGCTCTGACCTGACTTGGCAAGTAACAGTTTAACAGACCTTGCAGCCTATTTCTACTCAGAGGACAAGGAATGACTCATGAGCCAAATTTTAGGTTTCACATGTTCCTTTTTTGCCTGTCACATTCTGAAAAACAGTGTACTTGTGTGCAGAGAACAGGACACGATGCCTTTAAGCCTTAGTCATCTTTCAACAACATAGTGAAAGACTAGTAGATATGACTTTTCAGAACACTTATGTACAAAACAATCAACTTACAAATGACAGATAGAATAAAGATAAAACTGAAAAGAGAAGAACTTTTTCAACCAAGAGATTCTAAGATAAAGATTACTATTCTCCTAGAATTTTAATGAATCCATTTCGTCACGGACCCCTGGAGAATGTCAAGTTCCACATTTGCATTGAAATGGTAGTAAATGTTCATGCTTGTTAGCAGCCGTTTATCACACCAAGACTGCTGTGTTACTCTCTTCCTCTTTCTGTGTATATGTATATGTACACACAGTCTTTTTTTCCTCCATTTTAACTGTCAAATCTCAATATTTTATCTGAAGCCTGATAATCAACAATAGGATTGAAAAATGTGACCAACTTAGACTTCAGAAGAGATTATTTTAAGTTCCGGGTTACATGTGCTGAACATGCAGGTTACATAGGTAAATGTGTGTGCCACAGTATTTTGCTGCACCTATCAACCCGTCACCTAGGTATTAAGCCCAGCATGCATTAGCTGTTTTTCCTGATGCTCTCCTCTCTGCCCTTTTTCTCACAGGCCCCAGTGTCTGTTGCTCCTCTCCCTGTGTCCATGTGTTTTCATTGCTCAGCTCCCACTTATAAGTGAGAACATGCGGTGTTTGGTTTTGTTTTTGCATATGTTTCCTGAGGATAATAGCTTCCAACTTCATCCATGTCCCTACAAAGGACATGATCTCATTCCTTTTTATGGCTGCATAGTATTTCATAGCATATATGTACCACATTTTCTTTATCTAGTCTATCATTGACGAGCATTTGGGTTAATCCCATGTCTTTACTATTGTGAATAGTGCTGCAATCAACATACACATCCATGTATCTTTATAATAGAATGCATCATCTTTATAAGAGAATGATTTCTATTCCTTTGGCTATATACCCAGTAATGGAAATGCTGGGTCAAATAATATTTCTGGTTCTAAGTCTTCGAGGAATCACCACACTGTCTTCTACAATGGTTGAACTAATTTGCATTCCCATCAACAGGGTAAAAGTGTTCCTATTTCTCAGCAACCTCACCAACATCTGTTGTTTCTTGACTTTTTAAATAATCGCCATTCTGATGTGAGATGATATCTCATTGTGGTTTTCATTTGTATTTCTTCGATGATCAGTGATGTTGAGCTTTTTTTCATGTTTGTTGGCTGAATGTATGTCTTTTGAGAAGTATCTGCTCATATGCGTTGCCCACTTTTTAATGGTTTTCTTGTAAATTTACTTAAGTTCCTTGTAGATTCTGGAAATTAGATCTTTGTCAGATGGAGAGATTGCAAAAATCTTCTCCCATTCTGTAGATTGTTCGCTTTGATGATAGTTTCTTTTGCTGTGCAGAAGCGCTTTAGTTAAACTAGATCCCATTTGTCAATATTTCCTTTTGTTGCAATTGCTTTTGGTGATTTCATCATAAAATCTTTGCCAGTACCTATGTCCTGAATGGTATTGCCTAGATTTTCTTCTAGGGTTTTTGTAATTTATACTTTTACATAATTTATAGTTTTGGGTTTTACATTTAAGTCTTTAATCCATCTTGAGTTAATTTTTACGTAAGATACAAGGAAGAGATCCAGTTGCAATTTTCTGCATATGGCTAGCAGTTCTCCCAGCACCATTTATTAAACAGGAAATGCTTTCCCCATTGCTTTGGTTTGTCGAAATTCAGATGGTTGTAAATGTGCAGCTTTATTTCTGAGTTCTCTATTCTGTTCCATTGGTCTATGTGCCTGTTTTTGTACCAGTACCATGCTGTTTTGGTTACTGTAGCCTTGTAGAGCTTGAAGTTGCGTAGCGTGATGCCTCCAGCTTTGTTATTTTTGCTTAGGATTGTCTTGGCTCTCAGAGTTCTTTATTGGTTCCATATGAATTTTAAAATATTTTTAAAAATGTTTCTAATTCTGTGAATAATGTCAATGGTAGTTTAGTGGGAATAAGCATTGAATCTATAAATTGCTTTGGCACTATGGCCATTTTCGCAATATGGATTCTTCCTACCCATGTGTCAACACAAGTATCAATAGCTAAGTTGACCAAGTGGAAGAAAGAATATCAGAGCTTGAAGACTATCTTGCTGGAATAGGGCAGGCAGACAAGATTAGAGAAAAAAGAATGAAAAAGAATGAACGGGACTATGTAAAAAGACCTTTAGATTCGAGAACTATGAGACTATGTAAAAAGCCCTTTAGCAGAGATTCTGTGCTAAATGAACACAAATGTGAACCAGCCAAAGACCCATGATGAGATGTAAATTTGGATACAAGACTTAACATTTTTAAAAGTACTCTGTAAGAGCAGGTCAAGGAGTCCTTTAAGAATCATAAAAGAGGATATTGAAATAAGTGAAACTGCCTATTGCCTGTTTACAAATAGCCATTGCAGTCTTACTGTATAACAACAATAACACAAGCAGAAATTGTCCCAGTGGTTGGCTCCTGGGTCCAGGTCAGCTAGCAGTGATGCCCACACCAATCTTCTCTGTTGAGAACTCCTATCTCTTATCTCCCTCCAAGTTCTTTTAATATCTTCCTTTTTCTTTCATTCATTAAAGCCCTCTTAGTCAAGATTTTATAAGAGTTATCAAGATATTGTGAAGAAACAGGATGTTTGACATGCAGGTTTCAAAGCCTGCTTCTATATGCCTGGGTATTTGCATTTTATTCATACAAAAACCTGTAACAGTAATAGATACATGTATAAACAGGATGTCATCTGTTTCCATTTTTCCTTTTTAAAGGCTTAAAAGTTTACATTACTCAGGTCATCTCCATTGTATCATAATAGCAGAATAAGTTATACTTAGAGCTTCCTCAGTCTAAGCAGGCAACACTTACTCGGCAGCTCGGGGACCCATAGGAACCCTTGACATATAGCAACTAGTGAGATGAACCTGAGTGAATCAGAGATCTTCAAGTGAAAAATGAGGAAAGCTACAAAGCAGTCTGCCCAGGGCCATTAAGATGAAGATCATTTAAGATAATACTAATCCCTGGCCTAGCCCCACCATCCACACACTCCTATGTCAGAAGCTGTGGCTTGCAAGTGGCCATTTAAATTATTCAAAGGGCGTGAAGTCTCCACTTGCTAACAAGATTATCACTTTGATAGCTCACAGAATAGATCTAAAATTCTAAAAAGAAAGATAACAGCAATAGACAGCCAATAGAAAGGCAACATCCCCCATTTTATTTCTCATATGATAATCTCAGAGGACTAGAGTAGGAAGACTTCTCAAATTTATGTCACTTATCATACATTCCAAAAAACTGAGACATAGAGGGTAGAAGTGATTTGCCCAAGGATATAAGCAAAACTAACCCTAGAATCAAAGTCTCCTAATTTGTAAGCCAACTATTTCCACCGTAGTATGCTGATTCTTCTGGGTTAGAAATAAAACCAGTCTTGACCCCATACCTGTACACAGACAACCTGAGGGTTCCCCAGGGGCAAAGAAGGACTCTAATCCCCCAAAAATATAAATCTTCAGACTTCATATACCTAGATTGTCCAGGACACTGAAATTCAATATAATTAAAGGACATATGTAAACTTCCAGTGGTGAGAAAGATCAATCACACAAAGTATGTAAAGTTTGTCAAGATCAAATTTTTACCATATCCTGCTACTATCCATTTCCAGCTATACATGAAATATAGAAAGTCTTCTGATCACTGTCTAGGTTATTTTAGCCCCCTTTGCACCCTCTAACAAAAACTTTAAGACATTTAAAAATGCATCAAACCAACCGTATTCACAGTTGCAATTCACCTTGGATTTCCAAAAGAATAATATGTACTCGAGCCTTTGCCTATTTTCTTAGGAAGTATACAGATCCATATATACCCAAGGCCTTTTTCCGTGCTCATAAAGCAAACTTTCCTAGTCTTACTCTTATTGTAATAATAGAGTTCATAATATTTGCCCACAGAGTACAATGCTTATGAATGTCTATAAATGCTTAACTGTGTCATATCTCTATGAGGGGGGCCCAGGAGCCTAGTTATATCCCTCTCAATGTCAACTCCATGCTCCTTGGACATAGTTCCATAGTATGTCTCACTAAGTAACTCCTGCAGTTAGTTTAGGCATTTAGGAACATTTTTTTTCTATCATTATTATTAGTTCTTTCTTGCCTTTTTATAATCTGATGACTCTTTTCCATAACCAACCCCAAACAAAAGGGGTAATTGCTATCCTGATGAACCTCTTAGTACTAAAAATTGCTGAGTATTGTAGATGGAATGTTTGTGTACCCCCAGAATGCATATGCTGAAATCCTAATGAAATGGCTTCATTGTCTGGGGTAAATACCTGAGGTAAGTCATCTCATGCCAAGAAAATTTATAACATGGACACACACATGAGGAGTTGAGGAGCAGAGGTTTAATAGGCAGAAGAAAGAGGAGAAAAGCTCTCTCTCTAATGAGAGAGGGGGGCTTCGGAGAGAAATGACCAGCCTGTGGCAAATTCACCAGATATTATAGGCAGGCTTGAAGATGCTGTGTCTGATTTACATAGGGATCACAGATTGGTTTGATCAAGTGTGATGGTCACACAGCATGCGGGGAAGGCTGGCACCCCACCCTAATCTTATTATGCAAATGGACTATCCACTTGATCAAGGCCCTCTTGTCTGCTCCTTACTGTACACGTGGCTGGCAAAAAGATGGAGCCACCATTTTTAACATGCCTAGTCCCAGGTAGAATTTTTCTGCCAACATTCACCCATGTAAGCTTCCAGCTTGTCTATGTGTGCAGCTCAATTTTATAGGCTACTCTTTGTTAGAAAAGAAAAGAGATTTGGGGGCTGCTTTTCATTAAAAGGAAAGCCTTAACAAGGACTTCTGTGCCTTCAATATCTGCCTAATTTCTTTTTTACTCCTTCATCACTAACTCTCAATGTTACGGTATTAGAAGGGAGGTGCTTAGCCCATGAGGGCAGAGCTTACATGAATGGGAGCTCCTTTGTCCTTTACACCAAACAGCCGTCTATGAACCAGGAAGCAGGCCCTCACAGGGCACTGAATTGGCTGGTGCCTTGATCTTGGACCTCCCAGCCTTCAGAACTATAAAAAAATTGTTATTTAGAAGCCCCTCAGCATATGGCATTTTGTTTTAGCAGCCTGAGTGGACAAAGGCACTTGGTGACTCAAATTTGGGAGAAACAAACAAACAAAAACACTTGGATTCTGCACTTAACGAGGAAGTAAGACAATTTACAGAGTAAGAAGGTTTAGGGTGAGACTATTCTGAAGCCTGAAGAACAAAAGCAATTCAAGCCAAGATAAACCAATAGATTTCTCAGGAGGCCAAGAGACCATGGAAAGAGAATGTTCTTACCTTAGAGACAAACACAAATAGCTATACTAAGAAATCTTACAGAAATATGCAGACTGAGTTATCTTGCACATGGAAAAAGCCAATGTTCATCTCTATTCCATGTATCTCAGCTACCTACTCTTGTCGGTTTCTAACCTGTCCAAATATAATTTATATCTTTATCCAGTACTGCATCTGAGAACTGTGACCTTCTGATCTACTAATAAAATCAGACTTAGAAAGGTAGGGCGCAAGACACAGTACTGAACTTCACCACAAAAATTCAGCTTGGATCTCTAGGAAATGGAAAAGCAGCTGTCTGATGGTGCCAAGGTGATCACATAAACACAAAATGTAGACAAATTATAGACTTGGCCAAAGCTAAAAGCCAAGACTGAAGATGCAATGAAATGGGCAACCCATTCCAAAGAACTTCTAAGAAAAGTTTAATAGTACATCCAAAACAAAAGGACTATCCTCATTAATATCACTAGTAACTGAGGTAAACAGCAATCAGGTTTTTTTCTTTTTTAATCTCTTTGCTGACTTTTTGCTGTTGATACCCTTTACTGCCACGAGAGTGCTATACACTCCCTGCAATTAACTGGCTGTTTGAAACCCTACTACATTAATGGGCATTATCCAACAAAAGGAGTACAAAGAAAATGTGGAAATTTTCACCAATTTCTCTTAGAAGCATGGCATAGTAAATGGATCATTTCACTAAAAGGATAGTTATTAGAAGTACGACAGGGAAACCGTGTAATGCTACAAAATAGTTCAAAGCAAAGTCAAAGATACCCAGTTTTCTAACTATTTCTAGAATTATAAGTTGTATATAAAGAAACAAAAGACAAACATGATAAATTTTCAGATCTTAATACGCAGGAAGGAAAAAAACAGTTATTTCTAAAAGAAGCCAGTCCTAAAAACTGACAGTAAGCCAAAAATCTAGGACCCTGGAAACAAGACATTTCTAGAGCATATGCATGGGGTGGGGGTGGTAGATACATTTTAAATATTGCTTTCTGTTTCAAGATTTTAAAATTTGAAATAATTTTCACTTCCATATGTTTTCTCCTAATTACTATTCAGAAGCATACAGACATTAAATAGTTGTGCAGGCTATTTTTATTTGTGCTTCCACGCTTATTATCAGATATTCCACATTTTTGCATTGCTTTTATAAGTACTGTTTCAATGGTGGTACAAAATTCCATTATACTGATACATTAATATAACTGTTCAAATGAGTTATCTTTTGAGTTGTACATTGTTGTTCAACTCTTATAAAGAATAAAAATTGAGGTTTGTTTTAGAGATTTTTCTATGTAGATGTGGGGTTAGAGCAAGGTGGGAGAGGAGGTTTTCTCGGAGGCCAGAACAAACTTCAGTGAACAGTGTTCTAATAAGTCTTACAGAGAGCCCTGAACTCCCAAAAGTTTGTGTTCCATCTGTGTTTCTGTAACTTAACTTTCTCAAAGATACGGTTATGGCTCAAATCATTTGTATGTTACAGGTCGTCTATTACTAATATTAAAGGATAATTTAGAATTTCTTTTAAAAGGACAGATTTAAGATTATCCTGGAATGACGTCTCAAAACTATGTTCCAGTGTACAGTTTGACTGGGAAAGCAATACACGGGTGAACTCAGAAAAGCTGTGCATATGTCATTTCCTACATAACACAACAACGACAAAGATTTTCAGGAAATGGCTCGCACCATCCTAAATGTTTGCTCTAATGTTGAACTCATTGATGTCTTGTGGGAGGCCTAGTTTCCTAGTAAGGGCAGAGGTATCTTTCCTGTGCACTGCTCTGGAAATTTGCTTTACAACACCCTGGTTGCCACGAAGAGCTAAGTAATATGGGGAAAAAAGAAATGGAAGAGAGGATCAAGAAACACCATTAAAAGAAAGGTTCTTTCTAACACTGCCAACCTCTGTCTCTGTCTGTCTGTCTCTCTCTCTCCCTCCCTTCTTCCCCCTGCCCTTTTTCTCTCTCTCTCTCATAGCTGTAGGGAAAAGAAACAAGAGCACAAGAAAATTTAAGATGTGACTGTGGTTCTCAAATCTGGAAAAACCACTAAAATTATCTGAGTAGTTTTAAGAACAAAAAACAAAAAACAATGCTTAGTTCAGCCTGAAAACAGATTCTAACTTAATTGGTATGGGGTCAAAGTTTTAGAAGCTTCACCATGACACTAATGTGCCAAGTTTGAAAACTACTGAGATACATGACTCACTAAGTTAGGAGCAGAATTAATAGGACCAGGTTAATGACCTTTAACAATTAAGGTGCTTTCCTTCCTCAGGATCTGCAATTAAATTAATGCTTCTGGCCGGGCGCGGTGGCTCACGCCTGTAATCTCAGCACTTTGGGAGCCCACGGTGGGCAGATCAGGACATCAGGAGATCGAGACCATCCTAGCTAACACGGTGAAACCCTGTCTCTACTAAAAATACAAAAAAAGTTAGCCAGGCATGGTGGTGGGCACCTGTAGTCTCAGCTACTCGGGAGGCTGAGGCAGGAGAATGGCGTGAACCCGGGAGGCGGAGCTTGCAGTGAACCGAGATTGTGCCACTGCACTCCAGCCTGGGTGACAGAGCAAGACTCCGTCCAAAAAAAAAAAGTTTCTAAATATAAAACTGTAACTATAACTCATAGAAAACAAAGTAGCACAGAATTCAACAGAATCTTTTAAATGCAGTATTCATTAATAAGGACTACTGTTTTAAAAAGGCTCAGCACAGAAATTGGCTATTTGCAATACCAAAAGGTAGTTTTCAGTTTGACTTGGTTGCTTCAATCTTTTTCCTTTGATTTCTTATCTTTCATTGCTTTGAAATAGATTTTCTACTATGTTTTTAATTTTTGCTCCAGCAAAATGAGATAAGTCCAGTATTGAGAGTCCAGCAAAGGACAAATAAGGCCCTAGGTTTGAAGATCATAGTAAAACAAGGGTTTTAAAAATTGTCCAAACCTTGAAAATAAGACAAAATGAGGACTCCATGTTCTTTCAGTGCCACATTGTAGCATGAACTGATAGATCCATTCATGCATTCTTTAACTATGTCAGGGAACATACTAGTGTTTGACTTGTCATTTATTATTTATTAGGCCCAAGATTCTATAAAGTTCCATGTTCATGTTAAGTTACAGATTTTTACCCAGTATAAAAGCAAATTATTTTTGTATAGTAGAAAAGATAAGCCCAAAGATTATTGTATTATTACCCTGTAGGACTCTACATTGGGAAACTTATGTCAGTATAACTTCCCTGAGGGACTTACTAACCAATTTTCTAATTATCTTTTTTACCAGATTTAGTACCATACTGGTTTCTTCATAAGTTAAATAAGCTTTTGACACATGCTTACTCTATATGTCTATAAACATCAGGAAAGTTAGTGGAATTTTTATTTAAGATCTTGTCCATTCCAACAACTGTTTTAGTCCATTTTCATACTACCATGAAGAAATACCTAAGACTGGGTAATTTGTAAAGAAAAAGAAGCTCACTGGACTCACAGTTCCACATGGCTAGGGAAGCCTCACAATCATGGCGGAAGGCAAAGGAGGAGCAAAGGCACATGTTAATGGCAGCAGGTGAGAGCGTGTGTGTTGGGGGAACTGCCTTTTATAAAACCATCAGATCTCATGAAACTTACTATTATGAGGACAGAATGGGAAAAACCCATTCCCATGATTCAGTGACCTCCCAAGTGGGTCCCTCTCACAACATATGGAGATTATGGGAGCTACAACTGAAGATGAGATTTGGGTGGGGACACAGGCAAACCATATCAACTTTCTCAGTTCAGTGTAAATATGTTAGCCATAGTTTCATAGGGAGAGTTAAAATACAACAATGGAAAGTTAAAAACGTAATGAAAAAGAAAGATCTAACTGTGTATGTAGCTGCACTAACATGTATTTTTACAACTCAGTTGTACAGAAATGTTAGTCTGTATCGAACTCAACTTGCTCACAAGCCTCTTTTTCCTCTAAGTAGCTGAAAATACTTAATCTTGCCAATTCAAGGTAACTAAGTATTGTTCAGTTGAAAGTAATCTTTTGGGAAAATATTCAGTATGTTAAGGATTTAAACTCAGTCAACTCAAAATATATTCATCTTAACAAGGGCTTTCTCAAATCTCAAGCATCTTCTTCCTCTCTACCTGGATTGACATGGAATAAAGGAAAAACTGATTTCATGTCATGGACACAAGGAAGTAATTTCTAGTCCAAGTCTGTCCTCTGAGATCTCAATGGATTCCGTTCAGTGTATTGCTGATATAAATGGTCCCAATAAAGTGTTTGACAGCAACTTGAGGGCCTTACTACCAAAGATTTGAACCCAGGACTCTTGTGGTCTCCTAGTCTGATCAGTGTTTGCACTTATGCTACAAGAAATTATGAATAGTCTCCCTGTAAACTTAGGTTGCAGGAAAACAGCTGTATTTGTTCAGACCTCTGGTCTGCCTCCATACTTCAAGTCAACATTGGAAGCTGATTCCTCTAAGAATTGCAGGTATAAGTATATGGACCTTCTGTCTTTCACTTCTTTGGTGTTTCTCTCTCCAACCCTGAGGTTTTGTCCACAAGGATAGATCTCGGTAGTCTTGCTCTCCTTTCTCTTTCTCCAGCTCCTTTCCTGGCTTAAAATGGGCTTCTCTCAGCAGGGTGTAGTGGCTCACACCTGTAATCCCAGCACTTTAGGAGGCCGAGACAGGCAGATCACTAGAGGTCAGCAGTTCAGCACCAGTCTGAGCATTATGGTGAATTCGTGTCTCTATAAAAATACAAAAATTAGCCAGGTGTGATGGACAAGTGGCTGTAATCCCAGCTACTTGGGAGGCTGAGGCAGGAGAATTGCCTGAACCTGGGAGGCAGAGGTTGCAGTGAGTCAAGATGGCGCCACTGCACCCCAGCCTGGTGACACAGTAAGATTGTCTCAAAAAAAAAAAAAGGCTTCTCTCTCCCCTCTTCTTGGAAGACAACTGCTCTTTTCTCGCATCTTCCCTTTTCTTGGCTTAACTTTTATAAAATCTTAACTCTGACCTAGTCTCTACTTCTTGGAACCCAAACATCTATTCTTTTCTCTACAAAGCCTGGATCTTATAAGATAAATACATTGATTCCTTGGCTTTCAAACTATTGTATTTCAAATATATTTCAAGAACTTAGTTTGAAAGGTGAAAAAAAAGATCAATGTCATCTTTGTTCTCAGCTGGATTCAGTCTTTCGCAGTGTCAATGGATGTCTTGGCCTCAATGGATTGTGATCTTTGGTAAGAAAAGAATGACCTATAATTTTTTAACAGTTAGATATTTCAAGACATATCTTATTTTACGTGCCACCTTCTAATTTAAATGAGGTCACCTCTCATTCTGACCTTGTATAGAAAAAATAGCAAATAGTATATAAGAAAATTACATACGAGTAGAAATTATGAAGACTAACTTGTACACCCCACTTTCCTCCTTTGCATTGCTGCTTCATCTCTTTTGAATTTTTGGCTTTTAATTTATCCTTTCTCATTCAGTTATTTATTCTGTGTCCCCCTCCTCCTCCTTTTGTCTCTTGCTCATATGATGCCTCTCTCAGTCATTGGCTTGGGCCTGCCCAAAAAATAACATGTGCTTGGCTCAAAACTTGAGGAAGACCCTGGAAGAGCTAAGACCTGAGTCCCACACATATTCTCCCCTAAGTCCACTGTACAACAGTGATCAGGGTCAATTACAACTGACAGGATATTGGCTTCTCTTCTTGCCTGCTGCACCCTGGATACAAGAAGCTTAACGTATCTGGGAAGCAGATGGGACTTATATGCTAGTAAAAAACTTGCTACATCCCCTAGTGAGTACACATTCTTTGGGGACAGGACTTCTGACCTTGCAGAGTCAATTATGGGGATGGGAAGCACAAAACTCCTGATGGAACACTGGGAATAATGTCCTACTTCTGCCCCTCGGTTTCAAGATTTATTAATTATTTCCACTAGAGAAAAGTGTCTGGATTCAATGTTTATACCAATATTTGCCATTCCTTGAGTGGATTCATCACATGCTACAAAATTACCACCCCCAATTCCAAAACACTATAAATTCCTGCAAAAGCAAGAAAATAAATATTGCCATTTATTTCTAAGAATATCAAAGAAATATCTATACAGAACTGGCACTTCAGGCCGGGCGCAGTGGCTCAAGCCTGTAATCCCAGCACTTTGGGAGGCCGAGACGGGCGGATCACGAGGTCAGGAGATCGAGACCATCCTGGCTAACACGGTGAAACCCCGTCTCTACTAAAAAATACAAAAAAAAAACTAGCCGGGCGAGGTGGCTGGCGCCTGTAGTCCCAGCTACTCAGGAGGCCGAGGCAGGAGAATGGCGTAAACCCGGGAGGCGAAGCTTGCAGTGAGCTGAGATCTGGCCACTGCACTCCAGCCTGGGCGACAGAGCGAGACTCCATCTCAAAAAAAAAAAAAAAAAAAAAAAAAAAAAGAACTGGCACTTCAGCAAGCCATACTATAGCCCTCTCGGGCTGGCATCTTCTGGGTGGTACAAAATCTGACAGAACCAGTGGATCCCTCAGCTCCTTCTCTGTGAGGTTGTTTCCCTGGTTGGATGCTAGATGTTATGAGATTCTACATCTGAGAATCAGCCATTCTAAGATATCCCGAGTAGTGGTATTGAGAGAGGCTTTGCAGGCAGGTTAATGAAAACCTACAGGGAACAGATGTCTATTCCTGTGAGAACAAACCACTTGCTCTTCCAGGATGGAAGGTGTCCAACGTAGTCAACTTGCCATAAAGTAGTCAGTTCCTTCAATAACCAGTACCATCCCAGGAGCTAAGTGTTGGTCTCTGTTACTGGCAAGTTTAGCATTCAGAGGTGGCAGAAACTAGATTGTCTTTAATAAGTGGAATTCCATGTCGTGACCTATGCATAGCCCCCATCTCTGCCTCCATGAACATGCTGTAAATGTGCCTTTCTTGCCAGAACTGGGATGGTTAATGTCAAAGGCTGTTTGATGTCAACCAGATGATTCATTTTGTCTATTTGATTTTTAGTGCCTCTTCCATGGGTAGATGACTTCTACAGGTAGATGACTTCTAATATGGGCATAAATGGGGTCTCAGCTCTCTAAGTGCACCATACAGCCACTCTTTAGTGTGATGAGCCCATCTTTCACTTTTTTGTGTGACCAACAGACCCATAGCCCTTTCCCGGTCCTGAAGAATCTTCCTGCCTGTCCTCCTTGCTTCTCAAAAATCTCTTTCTCTCCTTAATCATTGGTGTTTTAGGTTGAATTCCATCCTCCCAAAAGATACACTAAGTTCTAACCTCCAGTATCTGTAAATATGACTGTTTAGAAATAAGATCATTGCAGATGTAATCAAGTTAGGGTGAGGTCATTAGGATGGAGTTCTTAGAAGAAGAGTCTTTCTTTATAAAAGGAAAAGACCAAGTGAAGACAAAGACCTACAGGAAGAAGCCATGTGACAACAGAGGCTGAGATTAGAGTGAAGTATCTCTCAAGCTAAGGAATGCTGAGTGTTGACAGCCATCATCAGAAGCTAGGAGACACAAGGATGGATTCTCCCCCACAGGACTGGGAGGAGGCTTGGCCCTGCCAACACCAGCCTCCGGAGTTGTGAGACAATACTTTTCTGTTGTTTGGAGCCACCCAGTTTGTGGTACTTTGTTACAGCAGCCCTGATAAACGATTATACTACAGGTGGAATAGCCATAGACATTTACAAAGGACTCAGATTCTTGAATTCCAGGCTGCTTCTCAATGGCCTAATATTTCTGCCTAATTATTTTTGGCTAAAATCACGGCAACAAGAAACTACAAAGTATGGATACCATTTTAAAATAAGCCAGGAAAGAGGAGAAGGGAAAATATAGGAAAGAAAAAAAAACAAAAACAGATCAATGTTTTAGTACATTCTCCTACCTCCCTGTGAGTGCCAAAAACAAATGTCTGCTGGAAGCATTGGAGTAAGGGTGAAAAAATTATTTCAGAAAACATTTTATACCAGGAATACAAGGCAATAGAGAAAGTAATTATATAATCATGACAAATAATTCCATCTACGTATTCTGTAACATTTTTGTGACAAAATATACCTTGAAAGTTTCAACATAGAATATACAAACGATGATAAATTTAACTGGGTCATCAATTAGTTATATATATATAAAAAAAGATGACTAACAATAAATGTTCCACGGAGTAAAATTTACCTGTAAAAGATTATTTAGGTTAGTTTTTGCTAGGATAAACTCGTGAGCCATTATATTTCTCAGTTAATTCCATAGGGCATCATCTCCAAGCCTGATCAGTAAAATACTGGGAGCACACTCCCTCATTTTTATTGTGTTTATAAATTACATATATCAACAAAACTTTATGTCTTTACTTTTTATAAAATACCAATAGAAATTGTGTTTTCTTCTTGTATGCCAATAGACTGTTTGTTTACTTTCAGGATCCATACAGCCGTTTAGCGACTACTGATCTAGGGCAGGAGAAAACATACTATGGCCCATGAGCCCTATCTAGTCCAACACCTGATTTTTAAATAAAATTTTATTGCAACTCAGCCACACTCATTTTTTGGTGTTTGTCTCTTGTACCACAATGGTAGAGTCGAATAGTTGCAATCAGATTGTATGGACTGCAAACTCTAAAACATTTACTTTCTGATTTACAATGCTGGATCTAGATTTAACTGATCTAGATCAATTAATACTTTGATGTACAGACAGGCATGGTGTTGTGGGCCTATAGTTCCAGCAACTTGGGAAGCTAAGGTAGGAGAATTGATTGAACCCAGGAGTTTGAGGCTCTATTGTGCTATGATCATGCCTATGAATAACCAAGGCACTCCAGCCTGGGCAACATAGCAAGACCCTAACTCTTAAAAATAAATACATAAATAAATAAATAATTCAGCTATTTTGGAAAAAATACTTCAACTCTGAAGTGAAAGCATAACATTCACCATAATCTTTTTAAATTGGGTGAAACAAATATTAAATAATTTTGTTCAATAAACATTAAACTAAATAATATAGATGCAATTTCACTAATCATATCATTGACTCCAAAGTGGGTAAACCTATATATTGCTATTTTATAGATGATTTGTATAGTGAAAGGAGCATAGAACTTAGCATCAAATACCTGAGTTTATGCTCCGCTTTCATCACTAATAGCCCTAAGATCTTAAGGAACTTAACTTCTTAGAATTTAGGTTTCCTCCTCTTTAAAATAAGAGTAATGGCTAGGTGCAGTGGCTTATAACTGTAATCCCAGCACTTTGGGAGGCTGAGGCAGAAAGATAACCTGGGGTCAGGAGTTCGAGACCAGCCTTGCCAAAATGGCAAAACCATGTATCTACTAAAAATACAAAAATTAGCCCGGCATGGTGGCATGTGCCTGTGATCCTAGCTACTCAGGAGGCTGAGGCAGGACAATCACTTGAACTCGAGAGGTAGAAGTTGCAGTGAGCTGAGACTGTGCCATTGCATTCCAGCCTGGGTGACAGAGCAAGACTGTCTCAAAAAAAAAATTAATTGAAAATATTCTACTTTTTAAAATTGCTGTCAACATTGAGAGAAAATAGATAATAAATCTGAAATTTATAATAATTTAAAAGTTAATATATTTTTATGTTTGATTGAAATTAGACCTTTTGACATATATAAAACAAGAATTATTCAACTTCATAAGAGTGCCATCTGCCCATTCTAATAGTTGAACACATATGTGTAAAACACTATTAGAAACTGTAAAAGATCATATATAACCTATGTCACTTCCATATGTGTGTATATGTATGTTATCCTCATAATCATACATATAATCTGCTGTTCCACAGGATGCTAATATTCTAAACTTTAAGACTTCAACTAATCAACTGAAAATCAAATGGTAAAAGTTGAAAGTAAAAGGGATAATGTGCTGTCATGTTATAGTGCATTGGATTGTATCCCTCAAAAAATACGTCCACATCCTCACCCCTAGAGCCTGTGTATGTGACCTTATTTGGAAAAAAAAAAAAAAAAAAAAAAAAGAGTCTTTGTAAATTTCATTAAGGGATCATCTTTGATTTTGGGTGGACCCTAAATCCAATGATAGTTGTCCTAATAAGAGAAAGGCAGAGAGATTTGGAGCAGAGATAAAAGAGAAAAGGTCCTATGAACACAGAGGCAGAAAGTAAGAGTTATTCTGTGGCAAGACAAGGAACACTAAGAACCAGCAAAAGCTGGAAAGATTCTCCTGTGGATCTTCTGGAGGGAGCATGGCCCTGCCAACACTTGAGTTTGAACTTTCGACCTCCAGAACTGTGAAAGAATAAACTTCTATTGTTTAAGCCATCATAGTTGTGGTAATTTGTTACAGTAGACCTAGGAAACTAATAAACAGTACATGGTTTCATTTTGTTCTCTTTAAAATATTAAATATAAGTTTGAAATAGCTACATCAAAAAGTCTAAGAGAAGCACTTAAATAGGTAAGAATGTTATCTGTGTGACAAGTATTTATCACTGAAATCTCAATTAGGTCCAAACAGGAACGATTACAGTTGAAGGATGAGTAGGTACTTAGAGAAAGAACATGTTTAAAGGAAGGCACATTAAAATGAAGACTTTTATAGAATTTTAAAACAAGAAAAAATTCAAAGCTTTGATCAAGCCAAGAAAAAGGGCAGATACACTTTTATGACACTGAAATTTTGGTGCTATTAATAGACAGTGTTAATAATGTAGGGTTTGAATATGTAAAAGCCCATTTTTTTTAATTTTAAAGAGATCCTTTTGAACAAATGTATAATTTTAAGTATGAAAGGGAATGTTTTTGGCATAGCGATAATAATGAAAATTTTTCCATTCAGTTATGTTCAACATAAGCAAGGCTTTGGGTAGGAAAAATTAATGATTTATATGAAAAGAAAAGATGGGCATAAGGACTTTAAAGCATATTATAAAAGGCAAATTTTATTTGAAACCAATCAGACTTTAGCAAGTGAGCAGAAAAGAGTGAAATGGGGTTGGTTTAACAAAGGCTTCTGAGGTTACAAAAAGAAATTACTGGACAGTGACTTGGCCACTCCTTTTCTCAGTGCAGAAAGATACTGATTACAGAAATATCAAAGGTGATCTAGCAGAAGAGAAAACATAAAATGGATTTGCCGGGTTAAATCTCCACCCCCTTTAAAAAACACAGTGAGAGACAAAGAATCCAATTTAAATATGAGTCACTGAATGATTATAGTTAAAGAAGGATGAAGAGAGAAAGAGGAAGGAAATGAGTATGAAAGACAGGGAAGAGAGAAATGGAAAAATGATAAGATCTGTAACTGGAGGTCTAACCATGTGTCCTCATCTTGTTATTCATAAATGAAGGAGAGAGAAATGTCACATGACTGGAAATAATTTCTTGAGGGGCAAAGCAAAATATTAAAAGATTTTCCCATTGCAAATAAGGCAATTAAAACTATTCAATTTGACAAAGCGCTGGACCCAGTTGAATTACACCATAATTCAGGAGAAAAAAAAAAAAAAAAGAGTAGCAAGGGAAATAGAGAAGCCTTTGGCAAAACTCTTTGATAGCTCAATAAGAAAAGAATAAAGGGAGCAATCATATTTGAGTCACTAATAAGCAATCTCAGATTTAGCAAAAGAAAATCATTAAAAGAACTAGTTTTTCCAACTTCAATTATTAAGCACAGGAATAAAGACTCTCTCAAATGTATGCATTTGTGATTTACCTAAGAGAACCGATATGAATTTAGGAATTTAAAATTTATTTTTTCTCAGATTCAAGGCGGTACTTAATTTTACAGGAAAGTCATCCAGCAATAATAAAAGCCCACTAATGAATGAAGCACCCCAAGTCATTCTGGATGTGAAGACTAATGACACTGTATTTCACAGGCTGATGAATAATAACCAGTAAACATAAGTAGTATCACTTAAGATATTCATATTGTTACAGAAACATGTTTCTCTTTTTATTCACAGAAACATCTCATAACTATTTAACACAATTAGTACATTTTTCATGGAGTACAAAAATGTTAATCCTGTACCCTGACCCTACCCATGGATCACTCCCCGTTTGCTTGCTGTTCCCAGTCGGTACTCCAAAGATTCTGTGTCACTCTGTGCGATGCCGTAAAGACAAAATTTCAGCCTCATCCTAGCTATACTACTACAATTACCACTGAATCCAGTCAAACATTTAAAGCAAAAGGTCCCTTTATGTAAGTTCTCCCCAATACCCCTATCTTTTATTCTTCTTCTGTGTGGTTTTGTATCATCCAAACTTCAAGAGTCTACCTACTTGCTAACATGGAAATGAGCACATCAAAAGCGTGAATGAGTGTAACTGCAATATTCTCAAGGGACGTTTTAGTATTCCAGGAAAGTAGAACACCTGGAGCAAAGCATCTTCAGCCACATGGAGCCAAGCTACCATGATCAGATATTCTGTCTAGTGTAAAAGGAGCATAAAAGTAAAAACCTGAAAGAACGGCACAGGTTAAGTTAAAGAGATATGGAGCCAGATCTACCAGATAGTTTAATGAAGTCAGACAATCCAAGAGAAAAATGTGTTTAATGTGTCCCTCCCTTCAAAGCAGAACTGTCTTAAAAATGGTGCCATCTCCAGTGATGGCATTCAAGGGTGGATGAACCTTCAGAGAGAAAAAAACCATGGGTTAAGTAGACACCTGTAAAGCTTGTTCCTGCCCTGACTGTCAATGCTTCTTTGATTTTCTTATTCAAAGTTAAGATCAGGCACAATCTATGAACAATTATCATTATGTTATTCACTTCAAATATTTTGCCAATAACCTGAAAGAATGGCTGATGCTTCTCAAAATTTTAAACTTATATTTTCCTTTTACATTGGAGAAATCTCGTAGAAAAGGGCAGAGGACAGAATTTTGCCTCTAGAAGGTCTGAAGTGGGTTTACTGTGCACTGATGATCACTTCAGCGCACTGCATCTTGGGTTGCACTTTTATGACTTGTCTGAGTCTGGTAAGACAGAACATTCACACACACACACACACACACACACACACACACACACACAGACGTTACGTAAACTAGGTTTATTACTTAGATAGGAGCAGCAAGGGACAGCAGAAGTCTAGGATTCAGGGAAAGCTGGTCCCCCAAGGCTGAAGAAAGCTTCCCAGGACAGATGAAATTCCATCTGTCTCTGCCTCACTTACACTGCAGCTGAGGGACCATGGAAAGCAGCTTACCCTGAGTTTTATACCCAGGGGAGATGCAGCGCACTGGGCGAAAGCATCGAAGAACATCCTGTTTTGTGGGGGCAGAACAAAGCCCAGGCTGTTGTAGCCAGCTCCTTCAGGATGTTGCATCCAAGCACATTCTACAGTTTAAGAACTACAGGAGGAATGGGGAAGAACTGGGTCAGTCCAAGGATACCCAGAGAACTGCCCTGCAGAAAGAACTGCACATATGATACCCTAGCATTTATTTATTTTCCAGAGCTGTCCAAGGAGGATATTTTATATCATTTCTTGAGGTGTCACTATATTGTTCTATTTATAAATAGGTAATTCACTAGTAAATGTGCATCAGTAATGAACTTTTTTTTAAAATTTGACTTGGGCAAGAATAGATGCATGTTAATCTTATTAATTTATGCTATAGCAACCTACAGTCTCAAAATCTCAGTAGCTTAAATACAGCAAAGATTTGTTTCTCATGCACATGAGGTCATTGTAATGCCAGGTGACTCTCCAGGGCAGCAGTTCTCCATGCAGTAACTCAGAGATCTAGGGTAATCTATATGTTATCATACACACACACAGAGAGAGAGAGAGAGAGAGAGAGAGAGAGAGAGAGGGAGGGAGGGAGGGAGGGAGGGAGAGAGACATTCAGGAGTATACATAGGAATATATATGTAATACATTATTAATTTACCAATAGCTTTTCTTCAATGAAAAGTTAGTTAAATCTTTCCTACTGAAAATTCTATTAGAAAATAAGTAGGTGCAAACACATTCCTTGCTTGAATGTTGAACTATAATCTTAAAAACTACAGAAGCTATTGAGATAGTTCAAATACCCATTTTTTTCCTTTTCTAGTTTTACTAGTGAAGACTTACCTCCTTTTAGACCTATAACCTCTTACAACATCGATTTAATCTCCCTTTTGCTACCAGAATGTATTGACATTTTAAATCTAGGAGGAAAAAGAACTACTGAGTTGATTGACAAAGATGTCGTATCAGTATGCATCTCTGAGCATCTCTGATCCTCCTCCTCTCCTAATTCCTTCTACTTCCTCGTCACATTTTTCTTCATATGAAGATCACCCTAGTGGCTGGAAGTTCCCCTCTGAGAATCCAACTCAGGCTAGATGAAATCAAATTTTGCCGGAGATAAGGTCTTCTCCACCAGTAGCCCATCTTGTAAGCCTTTCCTTAAAAAGAACCATTTGTCTTTGAGGTGCTTCTTTCATTCTAAGAAAACTTTCATTTTTATGGCTTTAGGGGAGCACTCTCCTTGGAAAAGTCTGGTATACTAATACACAAAGTATCATAGTAACTGAACCAGGCCCCTCCATTCAGCACTGGTAATAGTTCATAGTGAAGAGTCAAATATGCTCTAGGTATGCCGAGCTAGATGCTCTTTTCATAGAATCTCTTCTAATGTTTAAAACAGCATAGGTAGGTATTGCAATGCAGGTTCTTTTCAGCTCTTCCTAAAGTTGAGGAAACTGAGCTGGAGAGCAGGTTCAGAGACTGCTCAAGACCCAGTGATAGTACCACGAATCTAATCCAGGGAAATCTGACTCCAACAAAATACGGAGCTCTTTCCACTGTATTTTAACAGGGAACAACTGTTTTAGTAAAAGTGCTTTACTGTTTTCTATTATTACATATTCAAAGACTGTCTGGAGAAATTTTTCTTCCTTTTTTCTTTTTCTTCTTTTTGGAGGCGGCGTGAGGGAGGGGTCCAGGGGAAGAGCCTCAGGTAACAACTGCACTGCATCTGCCTGAGGTCAGTTCTTCCTGAGCTCTACAGACCAGTTATTAAAATGAAATGTAAAGGCAACAATCTATTTCTCTTTTCTTGCCTTTGTCCATTTAGGCTGCCACAACAAAATACCTTAGACTGGTAACGTACAAACAAATTCATTTCTTACGGTTGTGGAGGCTAAAATGTCCAGGATGAAGATGCTGGCAGATCTGGTGTCTGGTGAGGTGTCTGGTTCATCTATGAACCTTCTGGTTCATAGATGGCGCTTTCTTGCCGCATGCTCACATGGTGGAAGCGTCAAGCGGTCTCTCAAACCTCCTTTATAAAGGCAGTAATCCCATTCATGAGGGCATCACCCCCATGACCTAATCATCACCTCCCACCTTGGGAGTTAGGATTTCAACATATAAATTTGGAGGGGACACAAAGACCATAGCATCTTTAAGTTGTGAAAAATAATTTTCTTTCAAAATTACTTACATAGGTTAAATGCTGACATTCAACAAATATGCCATTTCCGTAAGTTAGGCATCAGAATCAGGAACCACAAAACAGGGCACAGGCAGGCTTGTTTCACATCTCCAAGGGCTGCCTCACATGCACCTCTGCTCTCAGTCATTAAAGCACCTGAGCCATCAGACAGACCCTGGTGTGGGTTATGACAGCTAATAACCAGGGGCAGCTCTCCCTCCCACCACGTGAGCTTTTATGTTGAGTTTGTTTATAGAAAGCATCTCAAAAGGAATTCTTAGATCCAAACAGGTAGTTATTATGCAAACATTGTAATACAGTCTCATAAAATCTCAGTGAAAAACACCATCAGCTATCCTGAGATCATGGGACAAGAATCCATCAAAAACATGGTAGTGGGGAGGGAGTGTTACCAGGCCATTTCCAGCAATCTTTCTTATTTTTAATTACTAGATGAGAAGGAAAAGCATACACATGAAAATGCATGCCAGTGTTTCTAGGTGAACAAAATGACAAAAGCCATAATTCAGACACAGCAGCCATCTTGTCACAGTGTACAGAGCTGTTTGGAAAAGCAGCAGCCACACGGGAAAGACAAAACCTGATATATCCCACCCCTCAAAATAAAAAACTTGTCTCCAGCTGGGCATAGTGGCTCACGCCTGTAATCCCAGCACCTTGGGAGGCCAAGGCGGGTGGATCACTTGAGGTCAGGAGTTCGAGACCAGCCTGGCCAAGATGGTGAAACCCCATCTCTACTAAAAAAGAAAAAAAAATTACAAAATTAGCCAGGCGTGGTAGCACGTGCCTGTAATCCCAGTTACTCAGGAGGCTGAGGCAGGAGAATCCCTTAAAACTGGGAGGCAGAGGTTGCATTGAGCCAAGATTATGCCACTAAACTCCAGCCTGGGTGACAGAGTGAGACTCCATCTCAAAAAACAAACAAAAAAAAGAAACCTTGTCTCTTCTCCCTTTTGTATAACACTACAGTAAGTAGCGAAACACTAGAAAGTGAACTTTTTTTTACTGCTCAACTTAAGGGAATTTCTGAAAATTATAAACTTAATTTTATAATGTCCAAGTCCACTTGAGTTTCAGGGAAGAATGATTATACTCACTAATTTTCCCTCCAGGAGCAGGCAGATCTAGAAGAGTTGAAAGCTTTTCTCTTAGACTCAAAATGAAATTTACCAGCTAGAGTTACAGGAAGAGCAATGACTAAATCAAAACTGACACAGGACAGTAAGATGACTATTTAAAAAATTTTGTGATTCATGAATGCTTTAAAGTTGAGAATATTTCAAATATATTTAATGCAGTTGACAATCACCTTTTGAAGTCTATATTATTCCAAGTTCATTGAGGAAATAAGTTAAAAAAAAAAAGTCAAAAGGCAAATGTGACTTGCCCTATGTCACGCTGTTCCCACATGATGAATATGAGACTTAAATCAAGGTTTCTAAACTCTGTAACTCATTCAATTGGAATGGAGTTAAGTCATATCACTGAGAAAAGGAAAATGTGATAGCTAAATAAAACTTCATGTAGAATCAGGTTGGATAAAGGTAAATCTGTCCACAAATATGCAAGGGTGAACTTGATCTCCATTTCTTCAATTCATTCTTTCACTTTTCAGTATGACTCAGAGTTCCAGGACCACAGAACAATTTTAGTTGTAATTTAAAAATTCTTAAAATAGGCCTGGTGCAGTGGCTAATGCCTGTAATCCTAATAGTTTGGGAGGTTGAGGCAGGCAGACCACTTGAGGTCAGAAGTTCGAGACCAGCCCAGCCAACATGGTGAAACCCCATCTCTACTAAAAATGCAAAAAAAGAAAAAAGAAAAAGAAAAAAGAAATTGGCCAGGCATGACAGCAGGCACCTGTAAAATCCCAGCTACTTGGGAGGGTGAGGCAGGAGAATCGCTTTTATATCACTTGAATCCTGGAGTTAGAGGTTTCAGTGAACCAAGATTTTGCCACTGTACTCCAGCCTGGACCACAGAGTGGGACTCCACCTCAAAAATAAAAAATTCTTAAAACATATGTGCATCTTAGTCATGAGACATATTAAAGTGAATAAGAACAGTGGGAACGTAGCAGGAAACATTGGGGATGGCTTTCTTTTCTAAAATCCTGGTCTTCCTCAAACCGTGCATACATCTCAACAGAGCCATCCCCTCCTCAGAGACTGTGGCTCTGAAGTGGACAGCAGGCACATGCTCCAAACTGAAATCATTTGGAGCATCTGTGTAGCCAGCTGTGTTTCTTTTTTCCTGAGGCTCCTTGTTCAGGGTAAGAAATTTCACGGACAGATGAAAAAAAAGCTGCCTTGGCACTTCTGAAATGTGCTGAACCACAGCAGATAAACAACTAAACTACTGGAGTCAAGTCTCCAGGGAAAACACTATTCCCAGCCCTGGAAAACAGAGCGCATTACAAAAGCCAGGCAAGAGACACTCTCTTAGCCGAGTAAACAACGACATTCAATACATATGTTCTGTGCACTTTTGCTGGATAGAAAGGGAATCATTTCAGATTCACTGTTGCTAGCTCAGCAACTAACATCCAGAAAGGGAAGGACAGTGACAGAAATTCCTAGAAAAGAGAACTGAGTTGGATGCATCTCTAATGGTACAGACCAAAAAGCAGGATCACAACCTAAAGCAGGAACAAGTAAGTCAACAGTAGTTACTCAGCCTGTCAGCTTATCCTGGGGCTATCCAACATTTCCATTTCTTTCCTGCGAACAGCTCTCTACCCCAGCTATTCTCAAACTTTTGAGTCTCAGGCTACCTTACACTGTTAAAAATGTTTGAGGCTGGGTGCGGTGGCACACGCCTGTAATCCCAGCACTTTGGGAGGCCGAGGCAGGTGGATCACCTAAGGTCAGGCATTCGAGACCAATCTGGCTAACATGGAGAAACCCCATCTCTACTAAAAATACAAAAAGTAGCCAGATATGGTAGTGTGTACCTGTAGTCCCAGCTACTCGAGAGGCTGAGGCAGGAGAATCGCTTGAACCCGGGAGGCGGAGGTTGCAGTGAGGAGAGATAACGCCATTGTACTCCAGCCTGGGTGACAGAGTGAGACTCTGTCTCAAAATAAATAAATAAATAAAATAAATGTTTGAAGACCCCTAAGAGCTTTGGGTTATGTTGGTTATATCAATTTACATTTAGCATTAGAAAATAAAATATTTTAAATATGTATTTATTCAATTAAAAATAATAAAGCCATTATATGTTAATTTAAAAGTCTATTTTTAAAAAGCTATTTCCCTAAATATAACATTGGTTTACGTTTTTGCAAATCTCCTTGATGCCTAGTATAAGAAAAAGTAGCTAGATTCACATATCGGCTTCTAGATTCCATCTGTTACAATATTCTATGTCATGAACCCTCTAGAAAACTCCATTCTACACCCATGAGACTAGGAGAGTCATAATAATGTATTAGTATTATTTTTAAAGGTTTTGACCCCTCACACAGTTGCTGGAACCCTCAGGTATTCCTGGATCACACTGAGAACCACCATGGTACTTTCCCTTACACTGAGGGTGTCACAGAAGCGCAGGTTTGCTTCCCTTTTTCAGTTAACTCACTCAGTCAAAAATAAAATTTGAAAACA
The DNA here is from genome assembly GCF_049350105.2 of Macaca mulatta. Lineage (NCBI taxonomy): Eukaryota > Metazoa > Chordata > Mammalia > Primates > Cercopithecidae > Macaca > Macaca mulatta. The sequence goes on along the minus strand of NC_133409.1, from coordinate 159,164,832 downwards.
AAGAGTTGCATTTGGTTATATTTTCGATTAAGACATGCTCAAAACCTGACTCCTTCACTCACCCAATGAGTAGGCATGAGGAAGTTTCTAGGGCCTCATTTCATTGTCTGTAAAAGGGATCTAAAATACCTTTCACATTGGCCTGCTGTGAAGATGAGAACAAAAATCTCCTGCCACAAAGTAGACACTTGAACATGCCACTTTATTAATATCGAAAACTCCAGAAGGCCCAGCCCAGGCCTGGCTGGAAGGAAGGTTCTAAGAGCTAGTCCTGTGACCCTGTCTGTAACCTCAGGGGTGTCTGCAGACTGAGCTGCAAGGTCAACCCTCCCTGTGACGTTAATTCAAAAAATTATTATGACAAGATAAACGAGATTCCAGCCAAAGAGGGCTCTGCACCAATCCAAGCACCTTGCCCTCATTGTAACAATTGTTCATCAAGTAAGAAGAAACTGGCATTGACGAGATGCCAATTGCACAACAGAACTAGTCACGTAACCCTGAGTGAGCTGCTTAACTAGCTGGAAGTTAATGGAAAGCGTCCCCAGACCCAATGGCTTTGCCGTGCTGACGCTGACTATATACTCTCACGGTCTCACAGTATGTGATCACTCATATCTGAATGTGGAGTTACTAAGATATCAGAAACTGCACCTGGGAGTTAGTAGACTTACACTACGCTGTTACTTAAAGTACTATGTTGTTGGTGTCCTGTGCCCTTCACTAAAGCTAGGTTAATGTGATGCTGGGGCCCCCTAACATCTCTCATGAGTTTTAATGTCCACCAAACTCACGAGCACTGTTGCTTCTATGAGAGTGAGCATTGAAAGATTCTGAGTTAGCGTTTAATCCACTTTTCAGTCTCATTTTGCATTAGACTGTGGATGAGCAAACCTCCAGAGTCAGAAGTTTGTTAACTCATAAATCCATCTGGACCTCCAAAATCACATGTGCAATGTTAGAGCTTTAGAAAGCTGTAACTAGAAAGGGCCTGCTAATCTAATCCAGATTTTTCACTCATTGAATAACTATTCCACCATGTGTCTTGCACTGTTTTCGCATCTGATACACAACAATGAATAAGTTTAAAACTTACAAGTTTAAATGTATATAAACTTACATAAAGTTTATATAAACTTATATGTTTATATATGTTTAAACTTATAAGTTTAAAATAAGTTATAAAACTTGAGACAAATGTAATCAGAAAATAAACAAGAAAAAAAGATAATCTCAGTCAAAAGTGCTATAACTATAACAAAAAGAGCAAGGTATTTGGGTTACTATTGGGGTTAGAGTGGCGTAGGGAAGTTATTACTTGAAGTTAGCTAGTTAGTGAGGAACAAGAATGGAATACAGCACATGAAGAAGTCAACTTGATACTCTTTAAGATATTGGATAGTGAAGATGACTTTCTTGGTTATTAGAAAATCAAAAATAATTTCCATTGGTGTTTCACTCTAAATTAATTCACCAGGTCATATACCCATACTTCCTTTATGTTTTATCAAATCCTGTAAAAACAGAAGCCATGATACAAGTACATACTTTGTATTCTGATTATATTAGAATTGTATCAGGGAATAAAGGTCTTATAACAGACCCTAACGTGCACATAAAACCACCTAAAAAATAGAACCTGCTATATACATATTTGGCCCAAAAGGGAAAAAAATTTAACTATCTCCCACAATTGCTTTTTCTTTTATAATCTTATCTCCCTCAGCTATCTGAAGTTGTTGTTTTTTGTTGTTGTTGTTTCGTTTTGTTTTGTTGAGACAGAGTCTCGCTCTGTCGCTCAGGCTGGAGCGCAATGGTGTGACCTTGGCTCACTGCAACCTCCGCCTCCCAGGTTCAAGCGATTCTCCTGCTCAGCCTCCTGAGTAGCTGGGACTACAGGTACACACCACCGTACCTGGCTACTTTTTGTATTTTTAGTAGAGATGGGGTTTCTCCATGTTAGCCAGACTGGTCTCAAATGCCTGACCTTAGGTGATCCACCTGCCTCAGCCTCCCAAAGTGCTGGGATTACAAGCATGGGCCACTGCACTAGGTCCCAAAGTTTCTTTTTTAAAAACAATTTTAATATTTTATGACAGTATAACATTTATACTTTAAATTGCATAGTCGACTCTTAATTTTCACAAACCAAACACTCCCACGTACTTAGCACATAGATTGTGAAACAGAATCCTAGTGTGAGCACCTTAGAAGACCCCATTGTATTTTCTTCCAAAAAAAATACCACTCATCCATGGAAAACAACTTCCTGGCTCTTAACAGCATACATTGCCTCTTTTGTACTTTACATAGATGGAATAATATAGTATGCATTCTTCTGTGTCTGGCCTCTTGAGCTCAACATTTTGTTAGTGACATTCATTCATTTTGTTGCATGATTGTAGATCATTTATTTTCATTGTTGTAAACACACATTTCATGGTATGACTACGTCAATTTATTCATCCACTCTCTTATTAATGGACAGTTAGAATAATTCCAGTTGGGAGCTATTACAAATAGCACTGCTATGGACACTCTTATTCATGTCTTTTTGTGAACACATGAACTTATTTCGTATGACACATACACATACACAGGGCATCCCTTGGTATCCATGGGGATTGGTTCCAGGACCAATTCTGTATCTCTGATACAGTTTAAATCATCTCTAGATTACTTATAATACCTAATGAAATGTAAATGCCACATGTTATTTTATGGTATTGTTTAGAAAAAGAAAAGAAAGAAGTCTGTATATGTTCAGTACAGATGAATGTTTTTACAAATATTTTTCATTACCAGTTGGTTGAATTCATGAACACAGAACCCACGGCTATGGAGGGCCAACTATATGCATATATTTGGGTGATAAGGTATATTTATGTTCATCCTTAATAGTGTCAAAAGTTTCTAAAGTGGTTATTCCAATGTACACTTTTACCAGCAAAATATAAAACTTCCAAATTTTTTTTCTTATTAAAATTGGAGGATCTTGTCTACTATTTTATCAAGGCCATATTCTCCACTACTGACTTTCATAACCAACTCAACCATTAGTTTCTAATGACTATGACACCAATAATGTTGGTATCATCACTGATATCCTAATAAAGAGTTATTGGATTTGTCCCATGTCTTAACCTTAAAAAAGTTCTCAAATGATGAGATGTCAAATATTATGTCAGTAGAAACATTATACCTCAAAAACTGGAAAAATAAGAACAAACTAAGCCCAAAGTTAGCAGAACAAAAATCAAAGCAAAAATAGAGCAAAAATTAAAAAAAAAAAAAAAAAAAACTAAGAGCTGGTTTTTTAAAAAGATAACCATAATCAACAAACCATTAGCTAGACTGAGAAGAAAAAAAGACTCAAACAAATAAAATCAGAAATGAATGAGGAGACATAACTGATATCACAGAAGTAGAAAGGCTTATGAGAGACTATTGGATAACCAACAAATTGGATAACCTAGAAGAAACTGATAAATTCCTAGATACAGACAACATACCAAGAGTGAATCACAACAAAATAGAACACCTGAACAGGCCAATAATGAGTAAGGAGATTAGATCAGTAATAAAAAGTTTTCCATCAAGGAAAACCCCAGAACCTGATGGCTTCACTGCAAAATTCTAACCAACACTTAAAGAAAAATACCAATCCTCCTCAAACTCTTTCAAAAACCTGACCTAGAGGGAATACTTCCTAACTCATTTTATGAGGTGTGCCATACCCTGAGGGTGAAGCCAGACAAGAAAACTACAAAAAGGGAATATTACAGGCCAAAATCTTTGAATATAGATGCAAAAATCCTCAACAAAATACTAGCAAACCAAATTCAGTATAACATTAAAAGGATCATTCACCATGATCTAGACAAATTTATCCCAGGGATGCAAAGATATTTTAATATATGCAAATCTGTAAATGTGATAAGCCACATGAACAGAATGAAGAAAAAAATGATCATTTCAATAACTGTAGAAAAATCATTGGACAAAAATTTGACATCCTTTCATAATAAAAATTGTCAACAAATTATATGTAGAAGGAATGTACCTCAACACAATAAAGGCCACATATCACAAACTCACAGTTAATATTATACTCAACAGCGAAAAGTTGAACACTCTTGCTCTAAGATAAGGAATAAGGTAGGGATACGCACTTTCATCACTTATTTCAACATAGTACTGGAAGTTTTAGCCAGAGCAATTAGGCAGGAGAAATAAATAAAAGGTATTCAAATTGGAAAGGAAGTTAAATTATCCCTGTTCAAAGATGACCTATCTTATTTATGTTTAAAAAACCCTAAAGAGTTCACCAAAAACTTCTTAGGACTAATAAATTCAGTAAACTCACAGAATTTAAAGTCAACATACAATGAGAGGCATTTCTATACACTGATAACAAATTATCAAATTAAGAAAATAATCTTATTTACAATAGGTACAAAAAAACAGGAATAACTTTAATAAGAATGTAAAAGATCTGTATACTGAATACTACAAAATATTAAGGAAATTGAAGATACAAACAAATGAGAAGATATCCCATGTTCATAAATTGAAAAAAATAACATTGCTAAAATATTCATACTACCGAAGGTAATCTATGGATTCACTGCAAACCCTGTCAAAATTTCAATGACATTTTCCACAGAAATAGAAAAACAATTCTAAAATTTGTGTGGAACCACAAAAGACTCCAAATGGCCTAAGCACTCTTGAGCAAAACAGACAAGGCTGGAGGCATCACACAACCTGACTTCAGAATATTCTACAAAGTAATAGTAATCAAAACAGCATGGTACCGGAATAAAAACAGATATACAGATCAGTGAAGCAGAATATAAAGCCCAGAATTAAACTCATGCATTTACAGTCAATTGATTGCCAAGAGCACACAATAGAAAAAGTCTCTCCAATAAACAGAGTAGGGACAACAGGATATCCACAAGCAGAAGAATGAAATTAAATGCTTATTCACACCATATACTAAAATTGGTTCAAAATGGATTAAAGATTTATATGTAAGATCTGAAACTGTAAAACTAATAAAAGAAAACATGGGAAAAGTTCCATGACACTGGTATGAGTGATAATTTTTTAATATAAACCCAAAAGCAAAGGCAACAAAAATTAGTAAGTGAAATTACATCATAATAAAAAGCTCTGCACAGCCAAGGAAACAATCAACAGAGTGAAGAAACATCCTATAGAATGGAAGAAGAGATTTGTAAACCTTACATCTGATAAAGGATTATTGTCCAAAATACATAAGAAACTAAAGCAATAGTAATAAAAGAACCCAACTAAAAATGGACAAAAAATCTGAATAGACATTTCTCAGAAGAGGATATACAATTTTCCAACTAGCATAGGAAAAAATGCTCAAATTAACTAATCAGAGAAATGCAAATCAAAACCACTATGAGGTAACACCTCACATCTGTAAGAATGCCTATTTTCAAAAAGACAAATGGTAAGTGTTGAAGAGGATACTGAGAAAAGAGAACCCTTGTACACTGTTGGAATATGACTTAGTATAGCCATTATGGAAAATGTGGAGATGTGTTAGGCTGTTCTTGCATTGCTATAAATAAATCCCTGAGACTGGATAATTTTATAAAGAAAAAAGGTTTAATTAACTCACAGTTCTATAGGCTGTACAGGAAGCGTAACTCTGGCATCAGCTTCTGGGGAGGCCTCAGGAAGCTTACAATCATGGTGAAGGCAAAACAAGAGCAGGGACTTGACCAGATCTCAAGAGAACTCACTCACTTTGGTGAAAACAGCAACAAGCCATGAGGCAGGCATCCACTCCCATGACCCAGACACCTCCCATCAGGCCTTACCTCCAGCATTGGGCTTTACAATTCAACATGAGATTTGGGTGGGGACAAGTATTTAAACTATATTAGGAGGCCTCTCAAAAAATTAAACATAGGACTACTGCATGATCCAGCAATCCCACTAATTAGTATATATCCAAAGGAAATATAATCCATATGTTGAAGAGATATCTGCACTGCCATGTTCACTGCAGAGAGAGTGGAGGGAGGAGGTGCTACACACTTTTAAATGTCCCTACTCTGTTCATTGAAGAGACCTCTTTTTCCATTGTGTGCTCTTGGCAATCGACTGTAAATGCATGAGTTTAATTCCGGGCTTTATATTCTGCTTCACCGATCTATATATCGGTTTTTATTTCAGTACCATGCTGTTTTGATACTGTGAGTGCGAGCAGGAGAGCAGGGAGGAGGTGCTACACACTTTTAAATGACCAGATCTCAAGAGAATTCACTCACTTTGGTGAAGACAGGACCAAGCCATGAGGCATCCACTCCCATGACCTACACACGTCCCATCAGGCCTCACCTCCAGCACTGGGCTTTGCAATTCAACATGAGATTTGGGTGGGGACAAATATGTAAACTATATTAAGAGGCTTCTCAAAAAATTAAACAAAACTGCTGCATGATCTGGCAATCCCACTAATTGGTATATATCCAAAGGAAATGAAATCCACATGTTGAGATCAGCACTGCCATGTTCACTGCAGCATTATTCACAATAGCCAAGATATGGAATCAACCTAAGTGTCCATCAATGGATGAATGAAAAAAAAATTTGTAGTACATATATACAATTAACTACTGTTCAGCCTTAAAAAAAAAAAAAAGAAAATCTTGTCATTCAAGACAACATGGATGAACCTAAATGACAGTGTGTTAAGTGAAATAGGCCAGGAACAATAAAACAAATATCATATGACCTTATGTATATGTGGAATCTAAAAAATGTTCAATTCATTGAAGTCAAGAGTACAATGGTGGTTACCAGAGCCCAGGGATGGGAGTGGGTGTATGTTAGTCAAAGGATACAAAATGTCAGATAGGAAGAACCAGTTCAAGAAGCCCACTGTACAACATCATGACTACCATTAATAACAATATATCATGTTCTTGAAAATTGCTAAAAGTAGATTTTAAGCTTCTCAACACAAAAAAATGTTTGTATGAGGTAACGCATATGTTAATTTGCTCAATTTAGCCATTCCACAATGTATACATATTTCAAAATGGCATGTTGCCTATAATTAACATATACAATTTTCGTTTGTCAAGTTAAATAAAAGCCTCAAAAAAGAGAAATCAGTAGGAAAAGAGGATCCTAAGTTTCCAGTTCCCAAATCATATGGTCAAATCTTCTATTACTCTGCAACAAATGTAAAACAGTTTCAGACACTTGGTGTTAGGACAGAGCCACAGCGCTTGAGTTATTCAATCTAGCCTGGAGCCTTGCACTCAAAAGTGTGGTCCTCAGATCAACAGCATGGCCTCACCTAAGAACATGTTAACAATACAGAGTCTCATCATGCCACCCCAGACCTACTAAATCAGAATCTTTATTCAGCAAAATCTTGATTATAATTTCAGAAGTACTGCTATAGAGATCTACTACGAGGAGGAGCCACAGAGGTGAAATTTCACTCATCATGGGTTAATAGAGCTCATGGGCACTTCACAGCCAAAACACATGCACCTGCAGAAAGTCCATCTGTCTGTCCCCGAGGTCATCTTTTTACCTCCTACTTGTACCTAAGACTTCTATGCCCAAAGACAAGAGCAGAGTTTACTGGGAGAGGAGACACACAATTATAATAAAATGTTGTTGAGGTTGCTGACAAGATTTATAGCAAATGTTATAAATTTACGTATCTTTTAAAAAGCTATTAGTTCTCTTTGCAGTGATGAGAGAAGGTTTCCGAGAGATGAAGTTTGCCTAGTCTGGAACAATAGGTAAGAGCTTGCCAGTCAGAGAAGTGGCAGTACAAATCAAGGAAAGAAACAAACAAAACAAAAAGGCATTCAGAAAAGTTTTCTTTGTAGCATTTGTCTTTACTTTCTGCACGTTTTCCAACTCTGTGACTCTCCCCTTCCTCCTGATGTGTATCAGTGTTAATTCTTCTCTCCTCCTCCATTTTGCCTCTGCTATGCATCTCTCTCTAAATGCTCTCAATAATGTCATTGATCTTTCCAAAACAGCAGCTGCATAGGCTGTGCACTGCACAACTCCAGAGGAAAACATTCACAGCACAGACAAAATTACTAATGGCATCCCCTGGAATTATGTTCTGCAACAGCCCTAACACGATCAAGCAAAGTCTTTCTCTCTTGATACTCCAAGAAAACTTACCATGGGAATTACACTGTTGAACACCCCTCAAGAAATGCTCTTTTTGTTGTCTGTGATACTGTATAATAATGACTGCTTTCATACAACTTCCATAAATGACTTTTCTGCCCCTCCTTACCTTTTCCCACAGACTGACAGCAAGTATTTCAGATTTCCCAAGACTTATTCCTTAGCACTTATGACTTGTATAATTTAATAACAAAAAGAAACAAACTTTTTTCTAATAGTCAATGGTATTATCTGTGGATCCCTAAATATCCCTGTTTGTTCTCTTGTACTCTTTCAATCTTCAGTTTCATACTGGCAGATATCTGCAGGACTTTTATTTGCCTCAAATACATAAATAATTCAAACACACACACACCCTCCACTACCAAAAAAATTTCCCCTGAACAATTCCCTTACCTTTCAGGAACCAAGTCTCAGAACCTTAAAATTACTACTGATTCATTCCTCTAGTTCAACTTTATATCCACCCATCCCGTTGATGGGTTTTTATTTTAAGCTACACAATGACATATTCCTTTGTAACATCCTCAGTAGGAAAATATGGTTATATAGAATTCTAGGGTCACTAATTATACAGCCATCTCTGTCTTAAGAAAGCATAGCAAAACGCAGAAGAATGAGCACTAAGAAGGCAATGTATTTTGGGGATAAGCTTGAATTCTTTTTTAAAATCAAATAATTTACAAAGTCCAGGAGCTTAAGGGTTATTCATAGCAGTGACTCACAGTACACAAGTGGCAACACTTGTGTGCCTTGAGCCACTGAAGGTGACAGCCATCAGCATGGAAGATGTAATTAGACTCTTAAAACACAGGAATGCAGCAGCGGTGGTGAAGGCCTGGGCTCCCTCAAGCGAGAGGTATTTTCTTGAAGGAGAGTCATTATGGAGCCACTGGTTTCTACAGGCTGCCTGCGGGCCTTGCCTCGTGATCTCTCTCCATCTCCAAGGCTCATTCTGGTCTCTATCTGTCACCACATTGCCTTGTCCTCTGACTCCTTCTGTGTCTCTTTTATAAAAATTCCTGCTATTACAACGAGCCCACTTGAATAACCCAGCATAACCTCTTCGTCTCATAATCCTTCATTTAAGTACATCTTCAGCCCCTTTTGCCACATGGGGTAACATTCACAAATCCCAAGGATTCTGCAAATACAAATTATGAGTTCCAACATAAAATCTGGCAAAGAGCTCACCTCCATACTGCTGTCTCCAGAAGCACTTTTATTCAATAGTAGAGCTCCACCTACTGTTTCAAGAGTGACTGTATAAAGACGTCAAAAGTGTTTATCAGGAGTCTGCTATGTATCATCATTGTCCTGCCTGCTTAGAGATGACTGTAGCAGGAGAGACACATATATATTAGTAAGTACTTTTGATGTGTCCTAGTGAATACAAATAGTTTAGTAATTGACCCACTTCTATACTTCCCTCTTCCACTTTTAAGGATTCATGTGATTGGACTGGGTCCACTGGGATGATCCCAGATAATCGTTTCATTTCAAGGTCTTTAATTTAATTACACTTGCAAAGTCCCTTTTGCTATCTGAGCTAATATTCACAGGTTCCAGGGATTAGGATTTAGACATCTTTTGGGGACCATTATTCTGTTGACCCTAGGAGGAGTGCATGCAAGATTTAAAAAACTAAACTAGCAAAATCAACGATACAGGAAGACCTGGGATCTATTCAGAGCTCTTCCTTTTGAACACATTTTAAGTACATTAGTTTTATTTGTATAAAGATCATGCACGCAAATTGAGGAAAACACAAATACAGGCATGATCCCACAAATCAAATGTACCACTGACATTCTGAAGGACGGGTCACTTACCGAGTCAATTCAAGCGTCAACATGTTACGGTCCACGATTTGACAGATGGGAGTATATCTATGAGAATGTTTATTTCAGCATCACCTAGAGGGCAGAAAGTTGAAGGCAATCTGGTTGTCTATTATTGGGAAAGTGAAGAGGGGACTATCAACAGATAGTTACATATGACCAGTATAACTCAGTAATCAAGAGGAGTTATTAGATGTACTCTAGCATGGAAGGGAGGTCAAAAATCAAAGCAGTAGTGAAAACAGGTAGTAACAGAATAAGCTAATACAGTACTATTTACATATAAGTCATATATATGTCATGCATATATTTTACAAGAGCATATATAAACAAAATTATATAAAATATATACATGCATAGATTTATAGTGTGTGGGGGACACAAAAGTTGGAAATAAGAAATAAAACCAATTTTTAAAATAAAAAAATTCTAGTGTTACCAAGCTTCTGAATTCTTTTTCACCCTGCCTTCTGTTTTATACATAATTTATTTTAAGTAGTTAGGATCATGCTATTTACAGTTTTATGTTTTGCATTTTAAAATTCTTAATACTAAATCATGAACAACTCTCTATATTTGATAGCACTCTGATTATTTCCTCAGAACAGATTCTTAGAAATGGAATTATTGCATCAAATAGTAAAAATATTTTAAATGCTCTTAATTTAAAATAACACCAACACTGTATGAAAATGTCCAAACCACAGTACTATGAGTATAAACACGATGATCCATTTTAACGTAAAGGTTAAAAGAATTACAATACTGTTGCATGCATATCTTTTAATTATTGAATCTGACCCTTTTTATATACAGTTGACTTTCATTATTCACAGTAGTTATGTCCTATAAAGTCACTGTGAACACTGAATTATTGATAACTCAATTATTGCTATTTCATTTGTTTGAAAAATGTGTTACATTTATTTTTCAAAACTGTTAATCTATTAGTACCTATGTTATCTTCCACTTGAATTCAGAATTATTTTAGATTATTAAAATCTTATATATTATTGGGGTTACTCAATCTACAGATGTATTGGTAATTTCCGTTTTCATACAGAAAACTGTACTCAGGACCTGAACCCAAACACTTGACCAAAAGGACCTAACACATACCTGCAGAGGTCTCCACCCAAAAACAGAATGTGTATTATTCTCACTGCCACATACTCCAAAACTGACCACATGATCAGACATAAAATACTTAGCAAATACCAAAATCATACCAACCACACTCAGACCACAGTGAAATAAAAATAGAAATCCTTACTATGAAAAATCACTCAAAACCATACAATTACATGGAAATTAAACAACCTACTCCTGAATGACTTTAGGATAAACAATGAAATTAAGGCAGAAATCAAGAAATTCTTTGAAAGTAATGAGAACAAAGATACAACATACCAGAATCTCTGGGACACAGCCAAGGCAGTGTTAAGAGGGATGTTTGTAGCTCTAAACACCCACATCAAAAAGTTAAAAAGATCTCAAATTAACAACATAACATCACTGCTAGAACTAGAGAAACAAGGGCAAACCAACCCCAAACTAGCAGAAGACAATAACCAAAATTAGAGCTGAACTGAAAAAAAATGAGACACGAAAAATCATACAAAAGATCGACAAATCCATGAGTTGTTTCTTTCAAAGCATTAATAAGACAGACCACTAACTAGACTGATAAAAACAAGAGAGAAGATCCAAGTAAACACAATTCGAAATGGCAAAGAGGATGTTACCACCGACCCCACACAAGTACAATAAGCCATTAGATACTATGATGAACACCTCTGTGTATACAAACTAGAAAATCTAGAAGAAATGGACAAATTCCTGGATATATATACACCCTCCCAAGACTGAACTAGGAAGAAACTGAATCCATGAACAGACCAATAATTAGTTCCGAAATTGAATCAGTGATAAAAAGCCTGATAAAGCCCAAGACCAGAGGGATTCACAGCTGAATTCTATCAGATGTGTAAAAAAGAGCTGGTGCAATTCCTACTGAAACTATTCCAAAAAATTGAGTCCCTCCTCCCCAACTCATTCTATGAGGCCACCTTCTTAATGTTCACTTTGCTTCTGAGTTCCATATTCTAGTATCCCAAGAATGCACACAGGTTGACTGTCTAGCAACCCAGGCTCTCAATCTCTCATAAGCAGCCATTCGTAGTTCTTTGCCACAGACACTACTTCTAATGCTCCTTACTACGACTTTGCTTTAACCTATGAAATCCGTTAGTCTGGCCTACATTATTTTCAGCTGGAGAATTGTTTCAAGTAAACTTCCAGTTTTCTTTATTTCGTACCCCTGGGGCTAATAGCACTAATACTTATGCCTTGCTCTTGGTATCCTTCTGAAAGTTTCTGCCTTGAATATTAGTATACTGCTTTGAGTAGCATTTCCTTTTGCTACAACTTTATCTGTAATATTTCAGTTTATATTACTGATCCCCTCGTCTTTTCAGAAAAGCTAACTAGAATGTATAACCTACACCTTAAATTGAATATTTTTCCTTCTAACACACACTGGGCTAACATCATTTGTTATATATTGCTTCCTTTTACTTGTATCTAATCCCTTCCCTAGCCATTTGTTTTCCTAATGTAATCTCCTAAACTCTATTTTGTGGCATCTGCCATAATGAAAATTATCTGTAAGTTCTGGGAATATTAAAATGTCAACTATTCAAGGAAAACTTTTCTACCATTGGTTTTCCATGTTTGATAACCTCACCTAGGTAGGTTACCAGATTTAGCAAATAAAAATACAATCCAGGATGTCCAGTTAAATTTGAATTTTAGATAAACAATTTTTTAGAATATTTCATGCAGTACACTTCAGTTTAGCCTCTGAAATCCGAAAACCATGTCAGGGCTTAAGTAAGTGACAAATCCAGGGCCAAATTAAACACTGCTGGGCAGGAGGATGGTGGTGACTTTGGCAGTCAGGCCACATGAATTCAATGTTAAGCTCATTTTGATACAAGATCAAAAAGGGAAAATTATTGTGGATTATCTACCTAGCACTGCCTACCAAAGTCTGGCATTAGAAAGTAGAGCTCCTGTTCTTTGACCTTATGGAACTTGGCTACCATTACTTTCTTGACAGAGAAACATAATGATAAACACAGGGGAAAAAACCTAAACATAGATATTGGATCTTCACCTGCTTTAAGGTGAGTCCTCATTATTACCCCCTCAGTTCATCCTCCAATAGCAGCCATCCTTGTTGTGGGTTCCAAGGTCAACTCTAGCATCCTACACATTAAGGCTAAGCCACCAGCATTTGGCTAAGAGTCTAGGCTCAATTCTCACCCCTTGGTTGAGCCAGCATGATCGCATAGCCCAGCCATGCTGTTGGCTGAGGGCCCTGTGCTCATGGATGGCTGCCACCACCTCCGGAACTCTGTGTATTTCGATAGGTCCCTTAAGCACTTTCTCAAGGACCACATGAAACGAGATGCCCACCTGGGAACTCAGCTGTCCTAAGCTGCAGTCATCACTCAAGTAAGATGCAGCATGATATGAGATGTCCAGTCTCTGTCAGGCTATATCCATAAAAGACCAAATGGAGGAAATGCAAAAACCAGCTTTTTGTTTGAGATGGAGTCTCAGTCTCACTGTCGCCAGGCTGGAGTGCAGTGGTGTGATCTCTGCTCACTGCAACCCCTGCCTCCCGGGTTCAAGCAATTCTCCTGCCTCAGCCTCCTGAGTAGCTGGGACTATAGGCATGTGCCACCATGCCTGGCTAATTTTTTGTATTTTCAGTAGAGATGGGTTTTCATCATGTTAGCCAGGAGAGTCCTGATCTCCTGACCTCCTGGTCCACCCGCCTCAGCCTTCCAAAGTGCTGGAATTACAGGTGTGAGACAGCGCGCCCAGCCGCAAAAATCAGCTTTACTGAAAACCAAAATTTCAATCTCTAAGTTCATTGTGCGCTCTAAAACCTAGTTCTTTTCTACTCTTCAAAGTTCCCAAAATGTATTATTTAGTTATGAGGAGGTCCACCCAGTAAATAACACCCTGAGATGTGAGATTGAGAAATCAAAGAGTAAAGCAGCAGCAGTATGTGAGCTTCCAGTGAGCCCATTAACCACAGGTGGTCACTTTTCCCCCAGAAGTATGTGCCACGTATCAGCTTACCCCAAGATTCTGTCTTGGGAACAGACACACTCCTATCTTTGTTTCACTCTGGTCTGGGTTATAGTGACCTAGAGAATGATGTTTGGGAGATTAAATCAGTCAAGGAGAAAAACGTGTACCTATATCTGCTGCTTAACATATAAAAAATAATCCTATCTCCACAGGGAGAAATAAGTAGTGGAACAAGAAAATAGTTACACCAGGTGTGGTGGCTCACACCTATAATCCCAGCACTTTGGGAGGCTGAGGCAGGTGGATCTCTTGAGCCCAGGAGTTTAAGACTAACCAGGGCAACAAAGTGAGATCTCATTTTTACAAAAAGTTTAAAAATTAGCCAGGCATGGTGATGCATGCCTGTAGTCCTGGCTACTCGTGAAACTGAGGTTTGAGCCCAGAGAGACTGTCTTAAAGAAAACACACAAAAAAAAAAAAAAAAAAAAAAGACACTTCTGAGGCTTACAACTGCTTTAGAAAACAGAAGTAAGAGAGATGTATTCTTCCTCTAATATCCATCAGACTGATTTATTGGTTTATTGTAAGGAATAATAAAATGACGAAAGGTGCTGAAATATAGTAAACACTACATTTTGTTATTACTACTATGTTATTTTATCATCATTTTATTATTACTGACTGGGTGGAGAGATGTTAAGTCTGGGTAGAAGGGTAGAGAAGTGATCTGTAGTATTTAGTAAACTCATATTCAGTATCTAAGCTCTCTTCTCCACTCTAAGTGTAAGAGCCTGCAAAAGAATATGAAGTTTATAGCAGAATAGTAATATTCACCTTGGCAAGTAAAATATGGATTATAACATTGGCTGTTTTCTCTTGGGAGCTATTTGTTGTGTTGCCAGGAACATCAGGGCCCCTAAAATGTCAATAGACAGAGGCTGTACTCTAAGCTTTCCTATTGGAAGCCAAGTTCCTGCAGGAATGCTCCTGAGGAGCAGTTTCACTATCCAACAGTTTGACTTGAGTCTGAGAAAGTGAAAATAGAAAACTCTGGAGCAGGACTGCAAACACAGGTATCTTGGAAAAGAACCAGGGGCCAGGGCACATGGCAGCAAGAAATCAAGAACGGTTGGGAGGTTAACTGTGTTGTGTAGAATTTGGTTGTGCAAAACAAGACTTGTAAGGAAAGAAAAGTAGTTTGTAGTGGGTAAGTGCTAACCTGCCTTGAGAACTGCCTCAGAACTAAGGAATTTCAACCGGGACCAGATCCCAAAAAAAAAGGCTCCTAAACATCAAAGTGTAGAAGAGATCAAAATGACTAGAATCTACCCCTGAAAAAATTCTCATGGTCCATTTTCATCCCACTTTAGGTCCATTCCCATCCCACTTTAGAAAAATTCTCATGATCCATTTCCATCCCACTTTTCACACCTTCCATAAATCAGTGCGTCATTAAAACTACTAAGCATTTTCCCCAAATCTGTTGCTATCAAACTGCTTTAATACAGTCCATTTCAGGACTTAAGGTAGGTTTTTTAAAAATATCTATACCAAATGTAAACAAAACCTGCCGTAAATAACTTATTGCTTAAAACATTAAAGCTAATGTAACATATCATGGCTTGATAAAGATACTAACTGGCCATTTGACTTTAGCCTTGGTTTTCCTGGGACTCGAATTCTGCCTTTATAAATTAAGTGACCAGAATCAGGGATCTCTAAAGTCCATGCCAGGGCCTAAACTCTGAGCTTAACACATACACATGACTTTCCCTATTCTCCACATGCTCCTTCACAAAGCTTCAAGGCTCTGAGATGCAGAGGACCCTGGACAGGACCCCTGAGACATCATCCTTCTAGTTCTCATCACTGAAACCAGGATGGTAACAAGCACGTGTTTCCCTAGGTGTTCCCACGGACACCTGCAAGCTCCTCTCCACCATCTGCCTCTCTCAACTCATCCCAATTCAACCTAACCTCTGAGCCCCTTGTTCCATGGCCTTATGACAGTGAGCCTGAATCATTCAGTTGCATGCCACATCCTACTGAGAGAGAGGTTCTGAAAAGGATACAGATGGGCACTTCATACACATGTCTGTGATGGAGTCAGTTCAAAGCCAACATTCTGAGGCTTGCAAATATTTAAGCCAGAACATGTTCCTAGAACTAAAACCATAGGGATAACAAACTAGAATAAATAACCCAAGAATAACAAGAGATACCTTTTCAGGACTTAAGTCAGACTGTAGGATATATCCCCAAAGTGCTATCCCAGTTCTACCCATCCTAAATCATTGTTCAGGTTCAGTCTGTATTCTCTTTCTCATTTGGAACTTTCCCCCACACTAATATTTAACACATATTTATTCTTGTGTGGAGAATTAGTCAAATATTTTTCTATATTCTTTCTTTAAAATTTTATGATTCCTAGAATTGTTTTGTGATTGGTTCAGTAAAAAGTATCTGTTCTCAAGAGTCCTAAAATTTAGCTCATTATCATCAGCAAATGATTTTTAAATAGCCAAACACCATGTATGTTAGTTGCAGACAAGGAAGGAGAAGGACATGTTCACAAGAAACATGCCATTAGAGTTTCTATAGCCGTCTATCCCCCAGATTTCCTTATTATGAAGTGAAACACACCAATGAAAAGTGCACAAAACATGAAAGTATCATTTCACAAATAATTACGAAGCCAACACCCAGCGTGACAAGCAACTTTTAAAAATAGCTTCCAATGGTCCCTAACTCCTGGTATTCACCCCCCTTGAGTAATCCTCTCATCTTGAGTGTGAGCTAGACCTACTGACTTGCTTCTAATGAATAGAATGTCACAAAAGTGATGGGATATCATTCTGGAATTAGATTATAAAAACTGTAGCTTCCATCTTGTATTATTCTCTCTAGCTCTTGTTGCATGCTTTCTGACAGGGCCCCACCTGGGGTGGCATCTGGTCAACAGCCACCAAGGAAATAAATCTTCTCGATAATTACTAAACAAACTTGGAAGTGGATCCTGTCCCAGTTGAACCTGGAGATAACTGCAACCCCCGGCAACACCTTGATTTCAGCCTTGTAAGAAACCCCAGGCAAAACCTTGTTTGCAGCCTGTGAAAGACCCTGAAGCAGGAGACTCAACCTGTGCCTGGCTCACCAAAACTGTAAGATGAAAACTTTGTGTCATTTTAAGCCATTAAGTTTTGGAATAACTTGTTATATAGCAATAGACAATTAATGCACCAACGAACCCTAAGCAAGTCAAGAAATTGGACCAGGCAGCACCCCAGAAGCCCCATCTTTGTTCCTTAAACCTCTATATCCCTTCCAGAGACAACCACCATCTCCGCTTATAAAATAATCACTTCTTTTATCGTTTTCTTGATACCTACTTATGCATGCATTCCCAAATAATTTGGTTAGGTTTTGGAATGTTCTTTGAAATATTACTGTTATCACTTTTAAGTTTTGTTTCTTTTGGTCAACATGTTTTCCAGATAAATTCAAGTTGTTGTATGTACCTGAGATTTATTCATTTTCACTGCTCTATAATTTTCTTCTGTGTGAATATGACATAACCTTTTACCCATTCTACCCTTGGATATTTGGATTGCTTTCAGCTGAGGGCTATTACAACAATGATGTTATCAAGATTGATGTGCATGTGTTAAGTATCCTAATGCACATGTTCATGCATCTAGTTATTTGTGGAATGGCCAGGTTATAGAATGTGCTTATCTTCTGGATATTATAAAATACTATAGGCTGTTTTCTGTAGTAGTAGTATTCATATCATAGTGAATATAGAGGGTGCAGGAGAGGAAAAGGAGGAGAATGGGAGGAGCTATTTGTATTTTCTGGTAATGAAACTCAGTTTGGTTAAAAAAAAAAAAAAAAAACCTGTTTCTGTTTTGTTTCATGGATTGGCATTTTTTAAAAACTACCTATTGTTATTAGGCCTCCAAATTACAGCAGTACCTCCTATAACTGGACTGCCTCCATAAGTTGAGGGGTTCAAATCTATTGGAGTTTACTGGACTTGTTAATTACAGTCTGTTGCAATTTAAATACTTTAGGCCCAAGGCACAAAAGTACATAATCTCTAATTTTTCTAATCCTACCTAAATGTTATACAAGCATCTTGTTTTAGGATTTGTCTAAAATCAAGGAAGATCGATTTCTCTGGCGTTGTTCAAATTTTAATTTCCTATTAATTGTGATGAAATACAAAGTTTAGGACACTATGAAAGATACCTACCAAATATTTTGAGTTATCCTTTTATTCTTCAAACATGCCCAAAATAGCAATTCCCTTTCCGTTCATTGCCTACAGTTAAGAGTAGTCTAAGCAATCCAGACCTCTGAATCAATGCTGCAAGAAACATCAATGTGCAGGAAACACGGTCTGCTGTTGCATGGTTGCCCTTACTCTGTTTTATAACCTTTTCCATAGCAGAAACTATAGCTACTCATAGCCTCTTCCAGTGTTGGTTTAATTCCATCAGACCTCTTGCAGGTGAATCCCAGTAAAGTTCAGACAAAAAGGGCCTTCATTTTTAATTAGGATAAATATGGTAAAGGCTAAATCACTTTGACAAAAAGACCCAATAGTAGTTTGCTCATATAAAAATAAGGAGTCTAAGTTGGCAGGGTAGCTCTCCCCAGATGGCCATCCCAGGATACAGGTTTCTTTCTTCTTATTGCCTCACCATGCCATAGAGTGTGTCTATTTCTGCATGCTTCAAAATGAATCAAAGGCATGTCCATGCTCCAGCTCTCAGGGAAAGAAAAAATAAAAAGTCAAAGGCAGAAACTTCCTTTTAACCAAGTGAAATTGAAGTTGGAAAGTATGTAATTGTAAAAGCTCTACAGTTTACTTGAAGGAGTACACTACCTAATATTTAAGAAAGAAATTATATCAATTCTTCAATGTCTTCCAGAAAATAGAACAGGAATAACACTTTCCAATGCATTTCTGCACTAACCTGAAACGAAAAGTAAACAATAAAAGCCATCCAAATCAGAAATTGAGAAGCAGAATTTTCTGTTTGCAGATGACATGATCCCATATATCAAAAACCCTAAAAACGCCACCAAAACAAAAACAACAACAAAAAAAAACTTTAAAAAATGAATTCAGCAAAGTTACAGGATACAAAATCAACATACCAAAATCAGTGATATTTCTATATACTAATAAATTATCTCATAAGCAAATCAAGAAAATAATCCCATTTATAATAGTGTCAATGTTTTTTTAAATACTTAGGAATAAACTTAACCAAGGGGATGAAGAAGTATCCACTGAAAATTCTAAAATGCTGATAAAAAAGCACAGGAGACACAAATAAGTGCAAAGACATGCTATGTTCATAAATTGGAAGAATTATTGCTAAAATGTCCATACAACCAAACAATTTACAAATTCAATGCAATTCCTATTAAAATTCCAAAGACATTTTTCACCTAAATAAAAAAAAAAAAATTCCTGAAGTCCATATGGAACCACAAAAATTTCCTGACTAGCCAAAAAATCTTGAGCAAAAACAACAAAGCTAGAGGCATTATATTTTTCTAATTTCAAAATATATTATGAAGTTACAGTAATCAAGAGAGTATGGTTCTGGCATCAAAACAGATACATGAACCAAATGGAACAGAATAGAAAGCCCAGAAATAAACCTATCCACCTATAGTCATCTGATCTTCCACAAGGGTGTCAAAATACACAACGGGGAAAGAATAGTCTTTTCAATGACTGCAGTGGGAAGATGGGATATCTACATGCAGAAGAATGAAATTGAACTTTTATTATATACCATAAAAAACATTAATTCAAAATGGCTTAAAGACTTAAATGTAAGAGCTGAAACCATAAAGCTTCTAAAAAGAAAGCTGGCCAGGCACAGTGGCTCATTCCTGTAATCCCAGCACTTTGGGAGGCTGAGGTGGGCAAATCACGAGGTAAGGAGTTCGAGGTCAGCCTGGCCAAAATGGTGAAACCCTGTCTTTCCTAAAAATACAAAAATTAGCTGGGTGTGGTGGCACACACACCTGTAGTCCCAGCTTCTCGGGAGGCTGAGGCAGAAGAACCGCTTGAACCCGGGAGGTAAAGGTTACAGTGAACTGAGATCATGCCACTGCACTCCAGCCTGGGCAACAGAGCAAGACTCTGTTTAAAAAAAAAAAAAAAAAAAAGAGCTTCTTGATATTATCCTGCCTTCACAATGATTTCTTGGATATGATGCCAAAGACACAGGCAACTAAAGCAAAGATAGATAAGTGGGGTCATGTCAAACTAAAAAGTTTCTACAAAGCAAAGAAAACAATAGGTAAAATAAACATGTAACCTATAAAATGGGAGGAAATATTTGCAAACCACATATCTGATAAAGAGTTAATATCCAAAATACATAATGCCTACAACTCAATAGCAAAAAATAAAAATAAAAAAATAAATAACCCTGATTAAAAAATGGGCAAAGTACCAAATAGACATTTTACCAAAGACATAAAAATGGCCAAGAGGTAGATGAGCAGGTACTCAGCATTGCCATTCCTCAGAGAAACCCAAACAAAACCACAATGAGGCAGCACCCCACTGAGTGATATGATAGCATGGCTATTATTTAAAAAAAAAAAAAAAAGACGAGAAATATTGGTAATGATATGAAGAAAGGGAAAGCTTGCACAGTTGGTGAGAATGAAAATTGGTACAGCCACTAAGATAAATTGTATGAAAATTTCTTAAAACATCAAAATAGAACTACCAAATGACCTAGCAATCCTGTTTCTGGGTATAAATCAAAAAAAAAAAAAAAAAAAAGAAATCGGGATTTCAGGAAGATATCTGCACTCCCATGTTCATTGTACTGTTCTCAAAATAGCTTATACATGGAAGCATGAATATAAATGTTCATCAGTGGATGAATAAAGAAAACGTGGTACCTACATACAAGGGACTACTCTGCCTTAAAATCCTACCATTTGTGACCTATGCAGCATAGATGAACTTGAAGGTCATTATGTTAAGTAAAATAAGGCAGGCACAGAAGGCCAAGTACTACAAGAGAATGGGTCAGGGGTTGTCAGGGATTAAGGGTCAGGAGAGGGTTTCAGAACAAAGGGGCAAGATGAGGGAGATTTTTCAAATAATGAACAACTCTATCTTGATTGTGAGCTTGGTTACATGACTATGTATTTGTCAAAACTCACAACTCTAAAAAGATTGTAAATTTAGAAATAAAAACAATATGAGTCAACAGTAGTTTTAACTACTGGCATGGCCATATGGACATGCACCAGCTGAATGAGGCATTGCCCACAATAAAATCTTTTAAATGATCGAACTATGTTTCTAAGACTTATTTGGTAAAGCATTTTTTTTTTCTGGAGACAGAATTTCACTCTTGTTGCCCAGTCTGGAGTGCAATGGCGCAATCTCAGCTCACTGCAACCTCTGCCTCCCGGGTTCAAGCAATTCTCATGCCTCAGCCCCCCGAGTAGCTGGGATTACAGGTGCCCACCACCATGCCTGGCTAATTTTGTATTTTTAGTAGAGATGGGTTTTCTCCATGTTGACCAGGATGGTCTTGAACTCTCAACCTCAGGTGATCCACCCACCTCGGCCTTCCGAAGTGCTGGGATTACAGGCGTGAGAGCACTTAGCTTCTTAACTGGCTTATTCTCTTTGAGGCTTTAACAATTTTAAGAGAAATTTTAGAAATGAATTGAGCTCCTCGCTAGAGACATACAAAGCACTACCTCAACAGAAACCTCCTGGGGTGATAACCCCTTAGGTTGAACCAACAGTGTTGATGGAAATCCTAGGTTAAATTTTTAGGAAGACTCACAGAGGCTGCATTGACTGTAAAAGTAACATCTCTTGTCCCTAGACATTGAAAGAGATGCATGGCTTTTCCCTTCGCAGAGAGCAAATATGAGGTAGAGGATTGGGATGCTGGGGAAAATGGAACCTCATCTATCTGTTAATCTTAATTTCCTGCCTTTCACACTTACCCTTTGGAGACCAGAACCTCTGGGCAAGTTTACACTCTCAGTGGGCTGACCTTATGACTTTCAATGCGAAGGTGAATTTTGCAAAAGCAGAGGGTTAAATCTGAAATAGCGCTGTGCGTAATGCAGTGGTTTATATAGAGCCTTGAAGTTCCTTAACGACGAAGGCTGCATCTAGGAAAATCTGTCACATAATATGCAAGGTTTATCTTGTCCCTTCCCCACCTCACCCCTCTGGCTTTTTTTCCTATGCACAGAACCTTTCTCCTCCAAGCCCTCCACTTTGGAAACAATTCTTGTATGTATCAGTGTTCGCTTAAATCAATGTATTACCTACCCCAAAGGCACGCTTGTTTTAAAGCAATTACAAAAGTCAGATATCTGATGCCTGTGAAGCATCTAAGCTGGTGAGAGAAGTTTAAGAAATTGGGGAATGCTCGCATGGGTGTGGGCATCGTAAACAACTCCACACGGACATTTTTACTTAAAAATGAGGACAGCCCCATTAAGTACTCCTATGCAACCAGCAGAAAGTTTCAAACACCAGAGAATTTCCCAGCCATGCAATGGCTGTTTGGGAAGCAATTTGCCAGATGTCTATGAGAGTTAACGCACTCTAGGTCCCTATGCAATCAGGCCCCTAGTTAACAGCTTCACAGCCATTAAAAATTCAGAATTAGTTGTCTAGTGCAATATCCGTTATCCAGAAATGGTCCCTACGTGACATTAGAAAGGAGAACAACAAGCATCCTGGCACATGTGATAATGTACTCAAAGTCTTATCTTCAGTTTTAAGACTTCCAAGTAGAGGAAATAGTTCCCCATCATCAAGTTGCCTTTTTTTTTTTTTTTTACTGCAATTACTGGTCAGAATTTTTTTCATTAGAAACATGTCAGAAATCACTGAGCAAATAAGTAAACGCTAAGAATGCTGTGGTTCTTTAGAACTTTTTAAAAAGCAAATTAGGCTTCTGGAACATCTCTGAGCCTGCTCTGCACCCTCTCCTTCCAAGAAGCAAAATAAATAAATAAAAGCAAAATATTCACTGTCTGGAAAAGAGATTACTAGTGAGACATATGACAAGGATCCGTGTTGGGAGGGACTGAATATTTTAATTATGTATACAAATGACTTGGTAGTGAGAGCAAGATTTGCAGATTACATTAAACAGTGAGGGAGGTATGGCACAGTAAATAATAAGGTGCCCAAATGCCAAGCAGCAGCTGAGGATTTACATTACTGTGTGCTATATGTGAGCTTAGAAGATGGAAAATGCAGATAAGTGTAAACAAATGTCAAATAATATGCCCAGTGGCCAAGAAATATAGAAAGTGAATTCGAGATCAGGGGAACCGTGCTGCAGCATAATGATGATCCGGAGAGGAAGCAAACACAGGCTTGTCACACCTAAGATGAGCTTCTAGGAAACCCAGAATTATTTGAGAAGATTAGGATGGAAGAGAAAACCCACTGCAACTTGTACACAAACACCCACTTGATACCTTCCAAACACAAGGGCACTGGCTTCTTGGTGTAACTCATCTGTGATCTGTGGGTATCCTGCTGTTATTAAAGGAATAGTGAGGTGTAGAGCTGGCTTTAGTTAGTGCTAGCTCTGCCACTGGCCAGCTGGTCAACCCTCACCAAGTCTCTTTATATCCCTGAGCCTCAATGATGTTCCTCATACCCATTTAAGGACCTCTTAGCCAATCTTTATGACAAATCGTTACAGGTTAGCTTTCTCAGGGCCGAAACCCCTCTTTGTTGAGGTGGTCCAAGCACCTGCCAGGGCCTGGGCATTTTGAAGACTTGGCACACATTTCAACTTAGAAACCTTTGCTACATGAAAGCTTGAATCCTTTGTAACACATGAACTTTCATGATTTAGTTCATTCCTTGTTGAAATTTGGTTTTTAAGAGTCTTTTCATTTTCAAATAAAAATCTAGAAGTAAACGAAAAACCTGATGAATTCAAGAGGAAAAAAATGGATCTTAACTGCCTGGATTTTTTTTGTTTTTTTTGTTTTTTTGCCAAAATATCTCAGAGTTCAGAATCATTTAAAAGCCACTTGTTTGAAATTCCTGCGTGGAGGGCAAAGTGCATTGGTGTTACAGTTTCCAAAGTATTTTCATATTATTTTAATCTTCACAACAATCCTTTAAGAATGATGATTATGAACATACCACCCATTTTATAGAAGAGAAAAAAATCACCAAGACTCAAAAATTAAATGACTTACATGAGGTCAAGTGGTCACGTTCTTTAATTATGCAAATATTTCAGATGAAATTGATAAAAATGAAGAATCTCTAACACAGTTTAGCTAAATAGATTTTATTCTTTATATGATACAAATTAATTCCTTAGAGAAGTTGCTATGGACCAATGAACCAGTCACATACCCTCCATGTGGATCCTGGCTTCCTCACACTTAATAGTTGGATGACTTTTCGCAAGTTACTTAAGTTTTCTGATGTTTAGTTGTCAGTTCTGTAAAATAGCAATCATAATTTCTACTTCATAGCATTATTGTAAATATAAAATGAAATCACACATTTAAAGTAATTGGCAAGTACTAAGTACTCGAACTCAGCTATTAACTATTAAGAACAAGATCTTATAAATGGGCTACAAAAAGCCTGAATTATACATTTTAACACATGTAAAATGGGCTCAAAAAGCAGTATTTGAAGAATCGTAAAAAGACAGTATTGACAGGACAAAGCAGGATGTAACTCAACATTCAATATTAATTTGTTTATAAAAATAAAAATGTTTGATAAAATGATTAGAAAGATGCTTCAAAGTATTTGCAGCATTCACTTTTTTGTGATGAAATTATTAATATATTAATACTGATACTATTTCACCAGCCTTACCAGAAATGACCCTTTTGGTGAATCATCTTGTTTACTTAACCAATGGAAATTCTGTACATCAGGGAATGAGCTGATCTAGCATTGTGAAACAACGTGTGCGCTTAATTAGTGAATTCTGCAAAGAATTGGGCACTACAAGAACACAGTCCTGCTCAAGTGGGTTCTTCATTAGCTTGTAGCCTATTAGTACTTCTGTCATGTTTGGACATACAAAAACAAGAAATCAGAACTTGTGATCTAAAACATAGCTTTAAGAGCACCTCATAGGACTCCCGCAATGTATGCTTGAAAGAATACAAGCGCAGAGCAGTTACGTGACAGGCCAAAGTCAAGCATCTGGCTATAAGCACAGGCTGTTCAAGAGTCCAAGTCTTGCCATTTGCAGACCCGTGATTTCCCCTCAACATTCTGAGGTCTAAGTGGAAGTATGACGATGTATCCAGCCAAAATTGCCTTAACCATATGTTAATGACAGAAAGAATATAGGTTTCAGCATAAGTATCGAAAACAAGGTAGTGAAATTCAGAATAATTTTTCAACACATCATCAAGATTGCTTTTCCTTGCTGTTCAAATGGAAACAAAATACAGTACAAAAAAAAATCAAAAAGCAAAATCTCTTATAATGCAGTTTCTACCCAGGTAATAGTTTTGTTCTTATCTTTGAAGGTCACAAATATCCATAGTGCTATTCAGTCACCAGGAAAGGTAATGCAAAGAGGACAAATATCGTTTCATGTAACAATTACATTTTACTGAAAGGCAAAGTAATGTGACTTGCATAATCTGAGATTTTTTTAATTACAAAAGGAAAAGACCCCGAATCCCCTTTTCATGAACTCTTCAAATAATAAAAGATAGGCTCACAAGCCAAAGAAGGCAGAATAATTAAGATTCATGACTATAAAGAGCTAAGAAGGAAGCTAGGCTTTCACAGTGAGAACTAATAACGTAATCACGAAAAAATAGGAACAGTGCCCTGGGAGAGAGAGAAGGGGACTGAGACCTAAGAGTAAGGTTATCTTCCTGTGGATTTCAAGTGCAGAGCCCACACACCACTACAGATTGCCATGCTGCTGAGAGGAAACATGCACTTTGCACTTAAGGAGTAACCCCAGTTCTGAAATTTGAGCAGCAGTTAAGAATAACTTCTAGGAAGGTCACTTCGGCATCTTGCTTGTCTTCCCAAAAAGAACCTGCCTTTACCATTTCTAAATTATCTATCCAAGGCTGCTCTTTAGTCTCAGAGATCTGTGCATTGAGAGTTGCATCAATTACATTCAAAGTGAGCTAGTCTTTCTTTCCTACCTTGATAGCAAGCCACATTCGTGCAGTTGATGTGGTCACCCAGTAATTCACCTCTTCAAAGCACATGAAAATTCTTAAGGAATAAAAGGCATAACTTGGAAGATGACAAGGAATAGTAACTGCAAGGTATTCAAGTTGTATGACTTGGCAGCATAAATAAAAATTGAGAGACATAGGCCTAAGAAGGCATTTTACACAAAAAAAATCTGTAATTGCCTTTTGTGCAAGATTGTTAAAGGCAAAAAAAAAAAAAAGACCATTTACAAAGCAATTAGGTGTTATCCTGGGGAAAATGTAACATTAAAAAGAAGATTACAGTCAATCGTTCAAAGCCTTTTCTTGTGCCCTGTAGGGTCCTATGCTTTCAATGTGCAATTGAGGAGGTGACCTGCTAGAGATATCTGATGAGGTTCTACAAGCCAAGCTGCTGATGGCAGAGGATAGCTTCATTACAGTGTGGTAACAGCCTAATTCTGCTGCTTATTAGAGACCCGAAGTGCCCCCAAATATAATTGGATATTTTTCCCCATCTGAATTCCAACATCACTGCTAGTCATTGACAAGTGACAAATAGAGGACGTACTCAGCACTGCACAGAAATTCCAAGGACACGACACTAAATTGAGGAAAGCGGATTCTAAATATGAACAGTCAGGGAAGGTAAAGAGAGATGAACAGCAAAGACTTTTTCCCTTACATTAACCATGCAATCACCTCTTGTTTTCCTTAGTGCACTCTTACTCAGCTGAAGCCTCTCATTCTATAGTTTTCTCACATTTGAGCCACTAAATAAAAATCAGGGGCTAATGATTCGGAATACTTACTAACGTGGTTCACCTGGGACTTTTCCACTGGGAACTCCAGTCGTGAATTCTGCCTCCCAAAAAGGACATTGTGCTTGGTGTATCTTATTCCCAGGAGTATGTGTTGGAATTTTACATTGAACTATTTATTTTAGATTATGATGGGAAAGATCAGTGTGTAAAGGGGACTCTAATAGATTTGTCAATACAGGCTATGCTACAATTAATAACGAAGAGCTTTTTAGAACAGTGATGAAGATCAAATATCAGACTGCCTGGATTGGAATACCACCTAGCTTTGCCAGTTAGGTCACCTTCAGCAACTTCCTGGCTTCTTTTTTGAGGTGGAGTCTCGCTCTGTCATCTCAATCTCGGCTTACTGCAACCTCTGCCTCCTGGGCTGAAGCAATTCCCCTGCCCCAGCCTTCCGAGTAGCTGGGATTACAGGTGCCCACCACCATGCCCAGATAATTTTTGTATTTTTAGTAGAGACGGGGTTTCACCATGTTGGCCAGGCTGGTCTCGAACTCCTGACCCCAGGTGATCCACCAGCCCACCCTGGCCTCCCAAAGTACTGGGATTACAGGCATGTGCCCCGTGCCCAGCCCTTCCTGGCTTCTTAAAACTCCAGTGTTTTCATCTCTAAAGTGGGCATAATAACAGTACATGTTAGCAATGATTCAGTGAGAATCTCTTAACAGCTTAGCGCTGTACAAAACACATTGTCACCAAATGTTAGCTTATGTTAGGAAAGTGTTAAAGAGAAAATGAGCAGAGAACTAAGGTCTATTTTTCTTAACGGATATCCTTTAAAAAATGACAAAATTGTGATACATTTAAACTTCTCGAATAGAGATTCTCAAACCCTAGCATTCATGAGAATCACCTGGAGAGTTTGTTGAATTTTTTTTTTTTTTTACCCACCCCCACATCCTGGGAGTATCTGATTCAATAGGTATGGGGTAGAGGGCTGAGAATTTGCATTTCTAACAAGGTAATGTGGATGCTGCTGGCCAGAGAACTACATACTGAGAGCTGCTGCTATAGCAAAAGGAAAGCGAGCTGATTAATTGGGCACTCAAAACGTGTCAACCACTCTGTGTACCTACGGCATTTACTTCAGTGAAAAGCACTGATCTTTCTATCCAGATATAAAAGCCACATTTCTAAGCCAGTCATGAATATTGCCATTCAGTTCTAAAAGGTTGACAAGTACTAAGACATTCTCCTGGGCAAAAAAAATATATATATATTTGCACTTACATACATATGATTGGAATCAATTCTGGTCACACTAAATAAACAGATTTTTGTATCTATTAATGTGCTTTGGTGGGTGAATAATGTACTCTGCCCTACCCTCCAAGATTTATATGCCAAAGGATTTGTCATACCAAAATAAAAAAGGAACACAGGGGAATGAAGTGATGGGTCAGGAAATTAAGTTCATAATAAAAGTTTCATTTTTCAAGATTCCTTATTCTGGCATTAATACAAATTTCAGTATTAGTAACTATCATTAATTATAAGCAAATTTTTAATAAGAATTATGTAAGATATTCTAATTACTTTTTTCTATCACTATCAGCACTTTAAAAATACAATATGCATAATAAAATAACACCACAAAATAAACTGAAAATTTAAATCTATGTTTAAAATTCTCCATGAGCACTTCGGGGAGTGGAATTTTTTTAATAACTAGTTTAAAATGGAAATAAGAAAAAGGACTATTTTAAACCCTTGAAACTTCACATTCAAGGTAAATAATAAGGACATTTCTATCTACTTCTCCCTTTTACTTAAAATAGTCAGGGCATAATCTTTAAAGCCAGTCAAATCAATAAATGCTACACAAAAGCCTGGTATGGGAACCGAGCAACCTCATCAACGCCAGCTTCATAGTACAATAACATTCTATTTCATTGAATGTTAAAGTATAAAGTACAAATTAAACATGGCAATATAAGGAGTGTGTAATTCCACTTTTGTCTTGTTAGAATGCATTTTTTGACTATAGTCAATTTGACCTTCATAGCAATGACCAAATGAAGCAAATTTTAAAATAAATGGATAATGGAAAATAAGCCTTTACTTGGTGAATTTTAATGTATCCTGCTTACAAATCACTAGTAAATAACTTGTAGAGCAAAGCTTCTTACAAAATGTTTTAGTCTTATTATCATTCAAATAATAAACTGCATATTCCTACTAATTATTGGTACCCAAGCCTATTGGATTTCTCCATTTTTCTTTCATCTTTATCTTGGATCTTGATCTTCCTGAATCTTTTAGCCAAGAACATGTTCAAAGAACTCTAAACTCAAAGAAAATTCAATGTGTGATTTAAGACGAAAGCCTTTCATTTTCATTTTGTTTCACTGTAAACAAATTCCTTTGACTATTTGAGATTTTCTTCTAACAGAAATAAATGAAATTTGGAGAAAAGTATTTTGATGGTAGTTTGAGCATTCTCCTTTAACCAAAGCAAAAACCAGAGTTCGTTTTGCTTTTGAAAACAGACAATAGATAATTCTTCTACAGTGTAAAGCAAAAGCGAATTTTCATGAAATTCTATTTGTTAGTCAAATTATCCTATTCAGCCCTTTGGACATAGATATTTTCTAGAAGTTAAGATTGTTGAGACATAAGGAATAGAATGTGATTAATGAAGATTTGCTGAAGGAATTCCACACACATCCAATGACTGTTCAACAATGGTGGAGGTCACACTCCCTACAGAAATAGCTCTTTACCATGCTGTGTAATACCAGATGCCGCATATCAGCTAACTTTGGGAAGACGCACTAATTCCAAGCCCCTTTTGCCAAAGTAACGATCATTAATTGAGCTCCTATCTGCTAGCCATTGTACTGGAGACACCACAAGAAGGAAAAAAAAGACACATTGCTCATCACATCTTCCCTTTCTGACACACACACACTCTCTCTCTCTCAACCTCCCACACAGAGGGTTTGCAATCCCCCGGAAAAAAAAGCTACATACACTGTTCTTTTCCTTTGGTTTCCCATCTTCTGCTCCTGTACTGGAATTCTGCTCATGTGCTCTAGCCACACTGGAATTCTTTAGGTCTTTAAAGGCATCACGCTACTTCCTATCCCAAAGCCTGAGCATACTCTTCCCTTTCACTTGGGAATTGCTGTCTGCCTTTACCATGGTACACACTGTTCATACTTCAGGTGTCAGATTAAACACTGCTTTCTCAGCAAAGCCATCCCTAATCCCCTATCAGATGTCCTCAGTACTTGCCTTGTAGCATGCATCGCAGTAGATAACCATGTATTTGTGGACATTTCTGATGCACATCTATCTTCTCTACTTGTCAACAGCAACATCAAATGGGCTTGATTTCTTATCACGTGCCATGCTAAGTGTTTGGAATACAATAAAGATGGAGTTTCTATTCCATGCAACTATATGCTAATGTTAGAGAGATGCAATCATCTAATAAATACTGTAATAAATATTAATGAGACAAATAGGCAACATTTTGTCATTGTAATGTTAAAGGCCTGCTTTAAGTAATGGAAAGCTGATGCATCAGGAATGAGATGGTGCCAACAAAAAATATGTGCCAGGCACAGGAAGAGCTGCTTCTGGTGAAAAGGGTCAGAGGAGGATAAAAGAGCTAGAACTTAGCAAGCAATGGTGAAAGAACTATGGAAGAGGGAAGAGAAGGCAAAGTAGGCAATAGACCCTATAGATCTCCCAGTCGAGGAAAGAATTTAATTCTAAACCAATGGAAAGAGGGAGATTTTGGTACAACCTAGTGAGTAGTAACATAAGAACAAGTAGTTCTGCTTAAAGAAAGAATGGTAAGGTACAAAGAGCATCAGAAGTGATATATGAGCCATGTCTTAAAGGAAACTTCCCAAAAGAAAAAGGAAAGTTTGTTAAGTCTATGCACTTGGTCTTTGCAACAGATTTCACAGAAAACTGTATTGAGGAACAAATGTCCTTTGAAACAAACAAACTTCTTAGTGCCCCAGTAAAATAATATCAAAGGCTGCTATGAGCAAGAATAAATACTAGGTTGGTGCAAAAGCAACTGTGCCAATCTATACAAAGTGTCAGCCCAAGCCAAAAGTTTGTTCACTTGTCTAGGTCAAGGAATGGCCAGCAAAATGTTTAGGATATTGCTGGGCTACATACACAGTTGCAGAAAGTCAGACCATGAATGAAATCGCAAGCTTGGGTATCCTTGGGGCAGGAAATGGAGATGAACTATGCAAGACACCGGATGCCTGCTTCTAGAGTCCTCTACTCAAGGAATATCAGAAAGTTTATGCTTTCCGTTCACTGCAGAAAAGTGAGGTGTTCCAATAATCATCAGGCAAAACCTATAATTGTTCTCAGGTTATGTGACTATATTTTAAAAACCACCCAACTAATGGAACACAAACAAAAGCTACTATTTTCTGAGCCACTCTACACTGTACCATAGTAATCTGTTTTGGGTAGGTCATTACTTGCAGGTAAGATCAATATTAGCACACTCTGTCCAAAAGCAAATCAGGCCAGTAAACTGTAAATTCTGTGAGAGCAGGGACCATGTGGATTTGCTCATTAACTTGGCATAATGTTTAGCCTATAGTAGAGGCTCACTAAACATTTGTTGAATACACACATGATAAAAATAACACTATCACAAAGAAGCATAAATGATATGTAGCATGGTAGTTGAGGAGGAGAAATACTACTTCCCACCAAGGTGCTCATGAAAACTAGCCACAGTAAAAGAAATTTGAGCTAGATATTGTAGGATCATAATTATAATAGAAATGACTATGAAGATGAAGATGAGGATGAAAATAACAGTTAACTATATAGAGCTAACCATCTACTAGGCACTATCCTAAGTATTTTCATACATTAATTCATTAATTTCTAATAAGCCTGTGAAGTAAAGCCTATTGTTCTAATTTTTGAGATAAAAAAACTAAAACAGATTTAGATGTGCTTTTGATTAACAGAAAAGTGCAAGGAGAGCACAATAAAAACAAGAGGTCAATAAACTCAGTAAATTCTAAATTAAAATGCAAATTACCCCACCCTTCATTGTCCACAGATACCCTCACAACAGCCACAGAGACAGGGTAAATAAATGATGCCCTCCCAAAGAACATTAGTAGAATCTATTTATTGAATGTGCTGAATTCAAATGGCTTTTTTCCCATCCCAGCCTTCAAACATGGGGTTTTTGGAGACACCTTGACAGCTCCTATAGTTCACTTAAATGGATG
This sequence comes from Macaca mulatta, assembly GCF_049350105.2. Classification (NCBI taxonomy): domain Eukaryota; kingdom Metazoa; phylum Chordata; class Mammalia; order Primates; family Cercopithecidae; genus Macaca; species Macaca mulatta. The sequence goes on along the minus strand of NC_133409.1, from coordinate 159,132,402 downwards.
ATTTCTTTCTAAATCAAACAGAACCCAATTTCAATGCAGTTCTTAGCTCTTCTATTGGATGGGATGGAGGGGATGAGCAATGAGTTAAAGCGTGAAAGGAGAAAGAAAAGAATGATATTCATATGACAAAGAAATAGAGCAGAGAAACCACTCTAAGTCCAGTGGTTTCTCTGCTCTAAGTTCTAAACACAGCTTTCTCTTTGTATTAGTCTGTTTTCATACTGCTATAAAGAACTGCCCGAGACTGGGTAGTTTATGAAAGGAAGAGGTTTAACTGACTCACAGTTCAGCATGGCTGCGGAGGCCTCAGGAAACTTACAATCATGGCGGAAGGTGAAGAGGAAGCAAGGCACCTTCTTCACAAGGCAGCAGGCAGAAGAACTGCTGAGCAGAGAGGGAAAAGCCCCTTATGAAACCATCAGATCGCGTGAGAACTCACTCACTATCACGAGAGCAGCACGAGGGAACCACATCCATGATTCAATTACCTCCACCTGGTCTCTCCCTTGGCATGGGGATAATAGGGACTTGGGGTTTACAATTCAAAGTGAGACTTGGTGGGGACGCAAAGCCTAACTATATCACTCTTTTACTAATTACCTTCCCCTAGAAAAGTTGCTTAAATTCTCTGGGCCTCACTTTCTTCATCTGCATGAAAGTATTGGGTTGGATCATCTTTAATATCCCACTTGTCTACTTCTATGTAGATTTCCTAGTGAACTGAGAATTAAGAAAGTACATCCCTGTCCATTCAGGAACAGAAATCAAAGCTTCCATATCTGCTGGAGAAAATAGAAGTTGCTACAGTGAGAATAGCATCAATTATTAGTTACACGTGCTCCATTACTTTGTCACGCCTTGACACTGAGCCAGGTGCAGTGAGAGATTTGACAAGCTGCTCTTACCTTTCTCACAGTTGTTAGGACTTTCATTTAATTTCAGTAAATTAAGAAGCTAGTTAAGAATTCACTGTGGGGAAGGCTATTTTTAAAACTTAAAAATAATTATCACAGAGGTCACCGATGCTGAGACAAGCATCCATTCATAACTGGCCTTCCCATGTAAGTGCATGAGGTCGGTGCTTTATGATATACAAACAGCTGAGCAGTCTGGGACACACTTTGATGATGCTCAAATTATTAAACCTTGTTAACCTCTCAGGGACAGTCAGGGGACAACTATAAATAATTATTCTGACAGGTTTCAGGATTTATTTCTAAGTTATTATTTAGTATCCAAGAAATAAAAATGGTAGTCTGGATTCAAGATATCTGAGTTCTGATACTGGCCCTGCCATTGATTTCTTGTGTAATTTTGTGCAAGTCATCTAACCTCAGGAAGCCTGTTTCCTCATCTGCATAATAAAGGAGTTGAACTGAACATCATTCAAACAAACATGGTGCTCTACTAGGCACCTGGGAAACAACAGTGAATACTAGTGTAGTGTATTAGTGTATAAGTTCGGGAGTGAAATGCATGCAAATAACTGTGCTGGAGCCCAAAGAACTAGATGGAGATACTGGTCCTTGCCTTGAAATGCTAGAATACGATGCCACACCTGCTTCACCTATTTGTTCATCATCCGAAGCCCTCCTTCCCACCAAAGACACAGAAAAAGCAAAAAAAACATTGCCCAGAAAATGCTTGACATACTCCTTCCTTGACCATACACTTGGATTCATTGAGAAGCTGTCTTATGACTCATTCATTCAACAATTAGGTGCTAAAGATGAGCAGAGCAATGCCAGGAAGATCCAAATGTAAAAAATTGTCTGTCTTCAGGAACTCACAGGCTATTGAGAGACCGAAACAAACAGCATGGTGAGCACAATGACAGAGGATTACAGAATGCAATGGAAACACACAGGAATTGCACTTCCCCTAGAGGAGGGAAGCAAGGTATGAAGGAATACCTGAGGAGAAGAAATTCTAACATACTGTTGTTTATCTTCTTATCAAAGATCTTATTAAAGCTAAAGTAATCCTATCTTGTTTATTACCTATTCATCTGTTTATATGTTTATTTTCTTCCTTCCCTGTAACTGTTTCCTGTTGCTGCTATAACAAATTACTGCAAGTTTAGCAGCTTAAACAACACAATTGTTTTATCTTACAGTTTTGGAGGTCAAAAATACAAAATGGATTCAATAGGCTAAAACCAAGGCATCAGAAGACCATTCCTTCTGAGAAGGGGGAGAATCTGTGTCCTTATCTTTTCAGGCTTCTAGAGGTCATCCACATTCATGACCCCTCCCCTCCATCCTCAAAAGCGGCGTCACACATCTTTCTGTACCTTTTTCTGTAGTCATATCAGTGTCTGACTAATTCTGTTCTTCTGCCTCCCTATTCCACTTTTAAGTTTTGTGACTATAATTGGGCCCTACCTGGATAATCCAGGCTAATTTACCTAGTTTAAGGTAAGCTAATTAGCAACCTTAATTTCACCTGCAATCACACTGCCCTCCTTGCTGTGTCAACTAACATAGTCACAGGTTCTGGGGATTAATGAATGGATGTCTTTGAGGGAACCACTATTCTTCCTACCACATTCCTCTTCTAGAAAAATTCATTGCAAACAGAAACTTTACCTTTACCCACTATTGAATCTCCAACAGGTGGAGCAGCACCTAGCACACAGAAGATTCTCTATAGTTATTTGTTGATTGAATGGCTAATTGACAATGGTGATACAACACCAAAAATAATCATTAATTTTTAAAATATTCTTTATTGATTAAAAATGTTAACAATCATTCGCTCCTTTAGCAACTCACACTTTTTGCCAGTAGAGGGTCCTGCATCCATGTTGATGGCTGCTGACTGATCAGAGAGGTGACTGGTAAAGGTTGGGATGACTGTGGCAATTTCTTAAGACAACAATGAAGTTTACTGCATTGATTGACTCTTCCTTGCAATATTATTCTGCAGCATGCAATGCTGTTTCATAGCATTTACCCACATTAGATTTCTTTCAAATTTCAAACAATCCTCTCGAACCCTGCCACACCTTTATCAACTAAGGTTATGCAATATTCTAAATACTATGTTGTCATTTCGACAGTGTTCACAGCATCTTTGCCAGGGGGAGATTCCATCTCAACAAACCACTTTCTTTGCTCATTCATAAGAAGCAACTCCTTACCCGTTAAAAGTTTTATCATGAGATTTCAGCAATTTAATCACATCTTCAGGCTTCACTTTTAATTCTGGTTTTTTTCCTGTTTTCACCATATCTGTGGTTACTTATTTTTTATTTCAATAGCTTTAGGGATGCAACTGGTTTTTTTGTTACAAAGAATGAATTGTATCACTGAACTCTGGGATTTTAGTGTACCCATCACCTAGATAGAGTACATTGCACACAATAGGTAGTCTTTTTATGCTGCACCTCTCTCCCACCATCCCCACTTCTGAGTCTCCAAAATTCGCTATACCACTCTGTATGCCTCTGCATACCCATAGCTTAGCTCCTACTTATAAGTGAGAACATGTGGTGTTTGGTTATCTGCTCCTGAGTTACTTCACTTAGCATAATGGCCTCCAGTTCCATTCAACTTGCTGCAAAATACATTATTTCATTCATTTTTGTGTCTAAGTAGTATTCCATGTGTATATATACCACATTTTCTTTATCCACTCATTGGTTAATGGGCCCTTAGGTCGATTCCATATCTTTGCAATTGTGAATGGTACTGCAATAAACATATGTGTGCAGCTGTATTTTTTATATAATGACTTTTTTTCCCTTGGGTAGATACCCAGTAGTGGAATTGCTGGATTGGTTAGTAGATCTACGTTTAGTTCTTTGAGAAATCTCCATACTGCTTTCCATAGAGGCTGTGCTAATTTAAATTCCCACCAGCAGTGTATAGCATTCCCTTTTACTACATTTGTGCCAATGTCTATTGTTTTCTGACTTTCTGATAATGGCCATCTGGCTAGGGTAAGGTAACATCTCATTGTGGTTTTAATCTGCATTTCCCTGATTATTAGTGATACTGAGCATTTTTTCATGTTTATTGGCCATTTGTATATCTTCCTTTGAGAAATGTATGTTCACGTCCTTTCCCACTTTTAATTGGGATTATTTGTTGTTTTCATGCTGATTTGTTTGAGCTACTTGTAGATTTTCGATATTAGTCTTTTGTCAGATGCATAGTTTGCGAATATTTCCTCCCATTCTGTAGGTTGTCTGTTTACTCTGCTGATGGTTTCTTTTGCTGTGCAGAAACTTTTTAGTTTAATTAGATTCCATTTATTTACTTTTGTTTTTGTTGCATTTGTTTTGGGGGCCTCTTAGTCATAAATTCTTTGCGTAGGCCAATGTCCAGAAGAGGTTCTTTTAGGGTTTTCTTCTAGAATTGTTATGGTTTCTGGTCTTAGATTTAAGTCTTTAACCTATCTCGAGTTAATTTTTCTATATGGTGAGAGATAGGGATCCAGTTTCATTCTTCTGAATGTGGCTGTCCGATTTCCCAGTATCATTTATTAAATAGGGAGTCTTTTCCCCAGGATATGTTTTTGTCTGCTTTGTGGAAGATTAGTTGGTTGTCAGTATTTGGATTTACTTCTGGGTTTTCTGTTCCATTGGTCTGTGTGTCTACTTTTATACCAGCACCATGCTGTTTTGGTTACTATAAGCTAACATATCCCAGAAGACTTAAATATTATAGCAATATGGGAATAGAGGAGTAAGAGTTTCCTTTTAAGAGCAGGTGTGGGTGTGGGATGCTGCATTTGCTTTCTACGGATGCCATAACAAAACATTATAAACTTGGTAGCTTTGAACAATAAAAATTAATTACTTTTAAGTTCAGAAGATCAGAAATCTAACCCCAAGGCATTAGCAAGGTCAATTCCTTCTGAGGCTCTGAAGGAAAAATCATCCTAGGCCTCTGTCCTAGCTTCTGGTGCTTGCCAGCAATCTTTGACATTCCTTTGCTTGTAGACACATCACTCCAATCCCTACCTCAATCTTTCCATCACCTTCTTCTGTGTCTCTCTGTGTCCTCCCTTCTTGTTACAAGGACACCAGTGGTTTTACCAGATCACCCTAAATCCAGGATGAGTTCAACTCAAGATCCTTAACTGATTTCATCTGCAACAACCCTAAGTCCAGGTAACATCACATTCTGAACTTCCACATGCACATGAATTTTGGGAGGAACCTATTCAACCCACTCCAAATGCTCTTGTTCTATGACTTACAAACACAGTGCTTCTCAAGGCTCCAAATGGCCTCAAGATGGGTGTCTCTGGGTCTACAATGGTCAGAAAATACTTTCTACTGTAAAGTTAACAGAGACTCTGCAGAAATTTCTCCCCTTTTCTCCTGCATCACGGTTTTTTAAGTACTTCTTGGAAAGAAAATCGGCTGCGCTAATACAGCTCTTCAAATAATTTATCTTTATCAATAAAACCTCAGGAAAATTAAACCACAAAGATATATTTCCAAAATGCACTATCAGTTTGAATGAAGTCCACAAAGGCTCCAAAGCAAGAATGAAGCCTGGGGTGTGTGCCCTCTCCCTTCAGGAGGCTTTTCAACTCTTGGTAAAAGGATTCCAGATACAAATGGACTGCTGGCCTAGATTTGGATGTAGAAGAATGTAAATAGCTGTTGGCTTATTATAGTAGAAATCTCAAACGCTTATTGTTGCTTTCAGTCAGGTGGATATTTTTTATGTAGCTCAGTTTTCTATAGTTGGTGATGGGAGAAATACCTTTTGTTTCGCCTAGCACAGTAAGTCGAGCTGCAGTCTCTCATCAGAATAGGGAGTGAAAAGATGGAACCCCAGGTGGCACAGACCTGAAGGTCCTTTCCTAATACAGAACTTAGGGCTTTACTGTTACAAAATATCAGAAAAGGCTAAGTGCTCACTTAAAAAAAAAACAGTAAGGTCAAATCTACAGCGCTTTCCTAGGTAACATTCCCCAGTGCACCATTATTCCCTGTGTTCCTTGTAGCAAGGTGGACAGCTTCACTTATAAAGCATTTCAAGAGAATGAAATAGTAAATTATATTAAGAGTCCCAGAATTACAATTAGAAATTTGATAGGACTCTGTAGACTTTCTTCCCATATAATTCTATGGTTAACCACCACAAGGAAATGTAGAGAAGATTCCAATAAAATACATATTAAGAAAGGAAATGTTACTTTTTTGCTACCACCTTTTGTGAGAGGTATCGTTTTATTAATATTAAGTTAGATTAAAAAGTATATTTGCTATTAAAGATCCAAGACTTTGAAGTCACTTGGTTTATCACTGTCTCTCCATTTACCAATATCCCCAAAACTAATCTTTTTTTTTTTAACAATTCCTAACCACTTTTATTTCTGAAATGCAGAAAATAAGAGTTTTACCTCCAAATCAATGCACAATGCTTTGCACATACCAGATACTCTACAAAAACTGGTTGATATAAATGAGACAGAAACAGAAACCACGCTTCAGAAATTCACTGAATGAAACTGACAAAAAGAAGTAACATCATTTATTTATTCAAGAATAGAGGAGTTCTAGTTTTTGATGCAGGAATAGCCCCTTTTCTTCTGAAACTCTACTTGCCATCCAGGTGCATTCTTCAGAGTGAGAAAGGCAGAATTATTCATACTGTGGAATTTTATAAATTACAGCCCAGGAAAAAAAAAAAAACAAACAACCCTGATCCATTTCACTTCAAAGCCATACACTCTCAAGCCCCCTCACACATGTTAAATTTCTGAGTGTTGTGATACGTCATTCTTTGGCCTCACAGGAAATTTGAGCAACCATGTTGAACAATCAATATAAATCCTTTTTCTTTTCACAACATCCAAGCAATAGTTTCCAACTTTGTTTTGAGTCACTCAAAGCAAGATTTTTATAGTTTCTTTGATATGCACTTCTATTTAAAAATTTTTGCATTTCTGCTTCAAAATCTAACTCCCTTTTGAAATACATTTCTAAAACTACGTTCTAATAATACTGGATTATAAGAAAAATCATGCAGAGATACATGCAGACTTGAGAAATCGATGGCATTTGGAAGATAACTGGAATCATTCTTGTTGGAAGTGACTAGAGGAGTGTTGAATATATAAATTTAATCATTGATTCTAAATTAGTAATAACTGCAGGCCTCGTTTTAAAAGACCTATATGCCAACATGTACTGAAGAGTAGTGGAAAGGGCAATTTTTTAAAAAAGGCTCAACCAGCTGTGTAATTGTGTTGATACATGAATGCCTCTTCTTCGTAAAATTTTGAAACTTTTTCCCGGAATATTATCAAAGCTGATATAATAACTATATACCCACCACCCAGAATTAATATCAACATTCTATCATGTTTGATTCAGATTTTCATTTTTGTGAAAGATCTAAAATCTACAGATAAAATTTCACTCTTCTCCGAACCCCTCCCCAATCTAATACCTTTCTATCTCCAGCATTAATCGCTGTCCTATATTAGCTGAGTATGCAACATATATTTTAAGGTATTTGTAATCAATATATATTTAAAGATAATATAGAAGTGCACACATACAGAATTATAGAGATTTTTCAGTTTACAGAAATGTTATTAAACTGTACAACTTTCTATAATTTGTTTTTTGTTTTTACTTTAACTTAGATATTTTGAAATCCATCCATGTATGTTCAATATAGTCCATTCAATTTAACTGCTGTATTATAACCTGAATAAATAACTGGTTTATCAATTTTCCTCCACATGAGCATTTGAGCTTTTTTCTCTCTCTCTTACAGATAATACTATCATTTGCACTATTACATATCCTAGAATTCTCCAAGACATATATCTACAACTGGAATTGTCAGACTGTGGTGTAAAATGGGTCTTCAAAAGGTTCATGAAAAATGCATACTATGAAAAAAGTATGCATATTTCAAATTTTTTGCACCAAAATAAACTCATATTAACTTGTTATAATATGTCCAAACAGCATCTAATTTGAGGCACTAGGAAGGATAAGACATCAGTTTGAAAACAGCCCCTAGCAGAGCAACATGAATTCTGCTAAAATGAAGTAAGAACACAGGTCAAACTTCTGATGAAGCATGAGTATAAGAATGGTGACATCATTAGCTGGGTATGTTGGCGCTTGCCTGGAGTCCCACCTGCTTGGGAGGTTGAGGAAGGAGAATCTCTTGAACCCAGGAGGCGGAGGTTGCAGTGAGCCGAGATCACACTACTGCACTCCAGTCTGGCCTGGGCGACAGAGCAAGACTCCATATAAAAAAAAAGAAAAGAAAAGAAAAGAAAAAGAAAAAAGAAAATAATGGTGAGATTATTGATGCTTTAGAAAATGTTTCTGGGAATAATGCCCCAAAGAAATCAGCAGTTTACAAATAAATAGCTCATTTTAAGAAACACAACAATGTTGAAGCTCATAGTGACAGACGATCCACATCAATTTGCAAGGAAAAATTTATCTTGTTTGTACCCTAGTTGAAGAAAGCCAACATTGAACAGCAGAAACAATAGTCAACATCATAGACATTTCAGCTGGTTCAGTGTGCACGATTTTAATCGAAAAATTAAAGTTGCCAAAAACATTGCACCCATTTCAGCTGCAGACAAGAGCACACATTTAGACAGAAATTTTAAACAAGTGGGATCAAAATCCTAAAGTATTATTTTTTGAAGAATTATAACGGAAGATGAAATATGGCTTTACCACTACACACCTGAAGACAAAGCACAATCTAAGCAATGGCTACCAAGAGATGGAAGTGGCACAGTCAAGAGCAAATGTCATGACAACAGTTTTTTGGGATACTCAAGGAATTTTGCTTGTTGATTTTCTGGAGGGTCAAAGAACAATAAAATCTTATTATGAGAGTGTTTTTGAGAAAGTTAGCCAAAGCTTTAGCAGAAAAAATCCTGGGAGAGCTTCACCAGAGAGTCCTCCTCCACCACAACAATGCTCCTACCAATGCCTCAACAAACAAGGACAATTTTGAAAGAGTTTCGATGGGAAATCACTAGGTATTAACCTGATAATTCTGATTTGGCTCCTTCTGACATTGTTTTTGCATGTTTCCAAATCTTAAAGAATATTTAAGAGGTATTTAATTTCCTCAGTTAATCATGTATTTTAAGATGCAGAAAAGGCCTTCAATAAAATTCATCGTCCTTTCATGTTAAAAACTCTCAATAAACTAGGTATTGAAGGAGCATACCTCAAAATAAGAACCATGTATTACAAACCCACAGCCAATATCATACTGAATGGGGAAAAGCTGAAAGGACGCCCCTTGAAAACCACCACAAGATAAGGATGCCCTCTGTCAGCACTCCTATTTAACGTAGTATTGGAAGTTCTGGCCAGGGTAATCAGGCAAGACAAGTAAGTAAAGGGTATTCAAATAGAAAGAGAGGAAGTGAAATTATCTTTGTTTGCAGATAACACGATCCTAAATCTAGAAAACCCCACCGTCTCAGCCCAAAAACTTCTTAAGCTGATAAGCAATTTCAGCAAAGTCTCAGGATACAAAATCACCGTGCAGAAATCACTAGCATTCCTATGCACCAACAACAGGCAAGCAGAGAGCCAAATCATGAATGAACTCCCATTCATAGTTGCTCCAAAAAGAATAAAATATCTGTCAGCACTGCACCGATTTCCGCATCCAGCTCTGGACGCTTCCAGTCTTAGCTGGGCCCATTTGGGAGGGTGTACTACAGACCTTCACATGTTGAACAGTAGGATTCAGCAGGGAATGAGTTCCACATCCTCCTTTCATCCCATCCTTCTTTCCCAACTCCTCTTCCACCTCCCACTGTCCCCATGTCTACTTTACTGCTCAATCTGGATTTGGGGGAACCGCCTCCCAAAAAAACATTAGAAGGAAATGCCAAGCACTGAAATTTTGTCAAGAAGTGGAGGCTCTTGGAATGGAAGGGCTTTCTGGGTAAAAAGAACCAGCCCCCTTGTGAGGCACCTAAGTTTTACTCTGAACCTCCAAAAAATGGGGAAACTCATAGGGTAGATGGCACTTGGAAGACCCCTCCCTTCCTAAAAAATAAGAAGACCACTGCCTCCAATGGATCAGGACAGCCCCTGGACAAGAAAGCTGCAGTGGCTTGACTGACCCCTGCCCCTTTGAAGAAGGTTGATTCTGTTGCTGCTAAACTAGATTTGTTGGGGGAGATCTGGAGTGCCCTTCCCAAGATTAATAGGCACCTAACCCACTCCCAGAAGAAATCCTCTAAGAACCATCCACAGAAGAATGCCCCACAGAACTCCACCCAAGCTCATTCAGAGAATAAATGCTCCAGAGCATCCCAGAAGTTTGCCAAGGAAGATGATGGTGGCAATTAACTCTGAGATGGTGGGCACAAGACCCAAGGGGCATGTTAGTTCCTTGGCTCAATGTAGCATTGCCAACTACAACGGAGATGTGATTTATGACGAGTACATCCTTCCCCACTGCCACATTGTGGACTACTGGACCAGAATGGAATGGTATCCACAAGCAGCACATGGTGAATGCCACACCCTTCAAGATTGCTCCAGGCCAGATCTTGAAGATACTCACAGGGAAGATAGTGGTGGGACATGCCATCCACAATGACTTCAAAGCCCTTTAGTACTTTCACCCCAAGTCCCTCACCCATGACACCACCTGTATCCCCCCTCCTCAACTGTAAGGATCCTATATCCCCCCACCTGACCACCCAGAGAACGCCACCATGTCTCTGAAGCATCTCACCAAAAAGCTGCTAAACTGGGATATCCAGGTTAGGAAGAGTGGCTATTCCTCTGTGGAAGATGCCCAGGCCACCATGGAGCTGTACAAGTTGGTTGAAGTTGAGTAGGAAGAGCACCTAACCCAGAATCCCCGCTAAGGACTAGCGGCAGTGGGGACGCTGGTGATGTGGGGAGGCAGAGGCAGTACCCATGAGAAACAGAGCAGCAGACCAATGGACAGCTCCACCAACTCCACATCTTTGGAAGCTAGAATTGTGGGGAAAGAGAAGTTCTACCCCAGACTCAATATCCACTGAAATTTCACCTCTGGTGTTGTGCCCTGTGTCTGGTTAAGTGTCCCATGGAAGCGGGAAGCCTTCACGTCAGAACACAGCCTTATGCCATTTACTTCTAAATGGTGCTAGCCACAGGTGTCCCAGGGTGCTCTGTGCCAGTCAAGATTTTTAACTTTCAAGAGGCAGGGCATACTATGAAATGCAGTTTCCCAAACTGCCTTTTCACTTGGGTGGACATACGTCTCTTTTTATGCCTTTTGGTCTTGAATAATTAACAACAAAAGTAATTGCAACAAAAAGAAAATTGACAAATGGGATCGAATTAAACTAAAGAGCTTCTGCACAGCAAAATAAACTATCATTAGAGCGAACAGACAACCTCCAGAATGGAAGAAAATCTTTGCAGTCTACCCATCTGACAAAGGTCTAATATCCAGAGTCTACAAGGAACTTAAGCAAAAAATAGGAAAAAAAAAAAAAAAAAACATTAAAAAGTGGTCAAAGAACATGAACAGACACTTCTCAAAAGAAGATATTCATGTGGCCAACAAACATATGAAAGAAAGCTTAACATCACTGATCATTAGAGAAATGCAAACCAAAACCACAATGAGATAGATACCATCTCACATGAGTCAGAATGGCGATTACTAAAAAGTCAAGAAACAACAGATGCTGGCGAGGATGCAGAGAAAAGGAAACACTTTTACACTGTTGGTAGGAATGTAAATTAGTTCAACAATTTTGGAAGATGGTGTGGCAATTCCTGAAAGATCTACAAGCAGAAATATCATTTGACCCAACAATCCCATTACTGGGTATATACCCAAAGGAATAGAAATCATTCTATTATAAAGATACATGCACATCTATGTTCATTGCAGCACTATTCACAATAGCAGAGACATTTTATCAACCTGAATGCCCATCAATGATAGGCTGGGTAAAGAAAATGTGGTACTTATACATCATGGAATACTATGTAGCCATAAAAAGGAATGAGATCATGTCCTTTGCAGAAACATGGATGGAGCTGGAAGCTGTTATCCTCAGCACACTAACACAGTGTTCATTTTTCTATTGAGCTCTTTAAGATTTGTAACATATAGTAATATTTTTGTGTCTAGTGATTTTTGATCTGCATTGTATTTAAACTTTATAAAACATCACATTTTGTCTTTCTTTATAACTTCTTGCTCTGTCTGACTTAAGAAATCCTTTCCACCCTATGGCCATATATATACCAAATATATTTTATTCTAACATTTTGAATGTTTAAGACTTTAATGCATATCTAGGACTTTAAATTTTATAAATGTATCCATTTATATAAATTGAATTTCATAAATTACACTATATTTATTTGTAAATATTATAAATTAAATATTACCTATTAATGTAGTTTACATTAAAGAATTAATGTATTTTTGAACATTTGGAATTTTAATGCATATTAAAGTATTTAACATATATTTAGAACACATATATTTTATACAATTTTTTCTTTCTTTATAAGTTCTGAAGGTGTCTGGTTTAAGAGGTCCTTCCCTATCCTGTGGTCATGATATTTTACTATACTTTATTCTAATTTTTGTGTTATTTTATTTTTTGTTATGGAAAATCAAATAGATCAAACTCAGTTTTTGAAATGACTATGGTCCCATGCAGGCTTAGGTCTAGCTGAGTGCTCTCTAGCTGCTCTATTTATTCTCAGACAAAAGTATTTATGTAAATTTATTAGCCGACTGGCTCTAGCACAATATTAGGGCAGAAATACTTATCATGCTGCTAGATTTAATAGGAATGCTTCTGAAGTTTCTTCCATTAAATACTACACCATAGTTTCCTGAACATCTCCTTCTAGTCCTAATTTGCAAAAGATTTTATCATAAATACATGGCGAATTATATTGATTGCTGCTTATTCTACAACTGTAGGAATTTATTATGCTTTTCTTTATTCTGTAAATGTGTTGGATTAGATTTATAAATTTTTGTGCATGTGAGCCAGACTTCTATTCCTAGGCTAAGTCCCATTTTACTTCTTATTTATTCATTTATTTTAAACATCTGCATTTTGCTAATAATTTATTTATGATTTTTACATGTACATTCATACATCAGACTATCTTATTTTCATGTATTATAATTAATAAATTATGTCACTAAGTTTATACTAACCCAATAAAATAAGTTATATATCTCTTTGTATTTTTCCCTTTTCTAAAACAGGAAATATCTACTTAGTAAAATTTCAGCAAAATTCACTTACTAAACATCCCGAACCAGGACTTTTTTTTTTTTAATGGGAGAGATTCTTGACTAGGAAATTAATTTCTTCACTTTTAATTGCTTCATTCAGAGATTTAAATATTTCTTCTTGAGTTAGTTCAGGTAATGTATGTATTTATTTTTTATGTGACCATGTATTCAAGATTTCAAATTTGTTCATAAGTTTATGTTATGTGTTTCTAGTACTCTCATGATTTGTATACTCCCTTTTCTCATCTAATTGGACTCTTTTCGATCGGGAAAGACAAATGCAGGCTAGACTTCTCATAAAGTCATTATTCCATCTAATCAATCATTGAATCATCAAATATGCATTGATCTTGAAAGGTACAGAGAAAACAACTGATACAACCCTCCAAGCCCAGGAATCAAAATTTGATTGAGTTTAAGTAGAGTTTGTTATGTTTTAAGGAAAAATATTTATCTTTTTTAGTTGTCAGTCTTTGTTATATCCCAATCTATGTATTATCTACTTGCATAATATTGTATAAATATAAGCTTTGATAAGCAAACATTTCAATAAATATTCTTAATTGTAGGGGAAAAACTCACTGGGTAGAAAAAATGTGATACTTTCTTTTCTTTTCCAATACCATCAGTCATGAAGAAATAACCAAGGGACCACCTCCATCTGGAGGAAGCTTGTGATAATTCCAGGACATAGAAAGCAATAGCTTTTGGAATAGCAATATCTAAATTCTAAGCCTATAATACAATGTGAATAAAGGTCATCGATAATTACTTTTCAAAAGCTCAGAAAACAAGCAACTGTTTTACAAATTAAACAGAGCACCCAAAATTGAAATTATTGAGTTGACTTTTGGGTTTTTTTGTTGTTGTTGTTGTTTCTATTTTTTTTCTTTTTTTGAGACAGGATCTCGCTCTGTTACCCAGACTGGAGTGCAGTGGTGCCATCACAGCTCACTGCAGCCTTGCAGTGTAGAACTCCTAGGCCTGAGTGATCCTCCCACCTCAGTCTCCCAAGTATCTGGGACTACAGGTGCACACCACCATGCCTGGCTAATTTTTTTTTTTAAATAGAGACAAGGTCTAACTATATTACCTGGGTTGGGCTCAAACTCCTGGCTTCAAGAGATCCTTACACCTTGGCCCCAAAGTACTGAGATTACAGGCAGGCAGGACCCATCACACCTGACTTTCGTTTTAAAGCAACATTTCTTTTCTCTTTCTTTTTTTTCTTTTTTTTTTTTTTTTTTTTTTTGGAGACAGAGTTGTTCTGTCACCCAGGCTGGAGTGCAGTGGTGCGATCTCAGCTCACTGCAACCTCTGCCTCCCAGGTTCAAGTGATTCCCCTGCCTCAGCCTCCTAAGTAGCTGAAAAGAAAAATAGATTTCTATCTTTAGTAGAGACAAGGTTTTGCCATGTTGGCCAGGCTGGTCTCAAACTCCTGACCTCAGGTGATTCACCCACCTCAACCCCCCAAAGTGCTGGGATTACAGGCATGAGCCACCACTCCTGGACTAAAGCAACATTTTCTGAAGAAATGACTTGCAGACAATGATTCCTCAAGAAATTCTGCAAGAGAGGTGGAGGGCAGGCTGTTTCAATCAAAATATATAGAAAAGAGTGCTCACAATTCCTTACTCTTAGAGATTTAAAATGCAAATAAACATAATGTTTTGAGAAATTTTGCAATAAAGATACCTGTTGATCTTTGTTTAATCCAATGTTTCAATGTTACTTAATCACAGACCCACTTTTTTTTCCACGCAGCATCTATTTAGGGTCATGGAATGTGCTTTGAGAAACACTACTGCAGTGGCATTTCCTAGAACTTTAGAAGGTAAAACAGAAAACACACATAGAAATCAATGTGATAACTTACAGATAGGCTCATAGTTAATATAGAGAGAACAACCAAAATTCAAAGCACTAGCCCTTAACAGTAGCCAAATTACCAGGACTCTTTCAAAAAAAAAAAAAAGAGTTAAAATTCTCATCCATTTGCATTTCTAAAATGCTGTTTTCCAAAAACATAGTGTGGCTAATGTCATATTAATGAAAAAGAAGAATCGTAAAAGCTTTTTTTCTCTTTCCATTCCAACATACACGCTTTGGAGTGGGATACAAGGGGTGCAACATTATTCTTTTTTTAGACCACTAAAAGGCTGTAGTATTAAACCATCCCTAAAACTGGCCACATTTAAAATCCATTAATATAACCAAATTCCTGTATGTAGCTCTGTCAATATGGGTCTCCTTTTTTATTGAATTTTCTTAGGGCAATTAACTAGAGCACTCTAACTAAATAGACTTGTATTTATTTAAGTACTGCTAGAGATATGAAAAAAATTTTTTAAACCACACGTACACTCTCTTGCCAGGATCTAGGGAATGCTGACCTGTCTGAATGTCTCTTTTCTTTCTCTTGATCATCTATCTTTAGACTCAGGAGGACCAAAAGTAACTGAATAAACATTATCTTGTCCTTGGCCTTCACCAAGCAAAATTGTTTATAGCTGAGACCATTTCCCTTTAGAGTCTGAGATCATTATTTTAAAGTAGATTGTCAAATGCTCCACAGTTGATCTCAGTTCAGCTCTGCCATTTGCTGCTCTATGAACCAAGTCCAGGGCATGACATTAAGCCTGTGACTACATAACATGAGAAAAATGTTTTAAGACAGAATAAAACATCACGTACAGTTTCTGGCAGTGAATCTCAACAATTGAAATATCCTTGTCCAAGGAAACACTTCAAGATACCGTTACAGAAAAATGACAACCATGCCTACCCCATAGGCAGTTGTGAGAATTTAATGAGATGATGGATATGAATGAGCACAGTGCTATAACATACACAGATTTTCAATAAATGGTTTGAATCGCAATGTTATGAAATATGTTTAATCAAATTAACCGTGTGCATTTCAGGAAATATTGTGGCTACCTGCCTGCATGTTCTCGCAATGGTGCACTGCCTAATTTTTATCTTTCTCCACGTTTATACTCCATCCTACAATCTGGATCAGTCTTATATGTAATTAGGAAAGGATGATGCCTGATAATGTTGCCTGATGCATACAAAACAAAGTCTCCAATTCTGAAATCTCTCCTTTTGAATGTGATGTAGTCAAATTTAAATGTTAGTATCCACATCTTAAGAGAGCATTATAACATGCAAAATGTGTGCCATATATTATCTTATATAATCTCTTCAACCACTACTAGTTAGGCAGGTCAAGTCCTTTGTACCCATGGTTCAGATGAGTGAGATAAGATTTAAAGAGGTTGTATCCAGGCCCCAAACCAACCTCCAGAATGGCAGCATAAAACGCTGGTCCAGTGCATACTCCTCATTCAGTCTTTGGGTCTGAACAGTTCTTCCCAGTCTGTTCCTTTCATTTGAATTCATCTTGTTTCTGACACTTCGGGTTGTTAATTGGCTCCTTATTTCTTCACTTTTATCCTCTTGAGAATGTCCAGTTTTATGCATGACGCTACTGGATCTCCACTCAAGTTACATGGCCTCATCTACTCTTCTCATTTACTCTGGGGCCCTGAATACTCTGCATTTGGTCTCCCTGCCCTAAATGTCCATCTTCCTCCTAAGAGGGAGCTTCCAAAGGGGTTTGCGGGCATTGAGCAAGAAGCAGGTATGTGGCACATTGAGTATCTGCCCCAACATGGTCCGTCTTTTCTGTAGCAAAATCAGAACCGGTAACTGAAACCAGCGTACTTTCCAGTGCTAAACAATTGAGACAAAACCAGCTTTCCTGTTCCTGTGTGAAACAATTCCGAGACCAAACATAATTTCCCGTTTCCTAATTTCCTAAACAATTTCCAATTTTTAATTTTTTAAACAACAATGAGACTAGGCAAAAACAACACCTCTTTGCTCCAGGAAATACTTGCTCCTAGTTGGTAAGAGTGTAAACCAATTAAACTGATTTTAACTTATGAAGCTAACAGTTGACACACAATGCTTGCTTCAAGACACCTACCCTTGCCTATGCTCACCAGTCCAAAGCCATTTGTCGGAAATTCTGTCTAGTTCCACTAGTTAGTTACCAACCTTGCAAAATCCACTTAAAAGTACCCAGCCCAGACCCCCCAAATCCCTAGAAATACCCTCCCCTGACTTGCTCCTACTGTGACATTGTAAAGTCACTATCTTAGTGTCTTCCTTTATTGCAACAAGTCTAATAAACTTACTTTTGCTTGATCAACACGTTTTTCTTGTGATCTTTTTCACAGTCAACAAACATAAAGTGACCCCAACATCTGTGTTTATCTTCCAAATTACCCTGATTCTTTGTCACAGGATTTTTTTATATTCAAGGATCAGAGTTCTCCTTTAAAATGTGAGATTTATTTGTTGCCACTAACATTTAGTTAAAGTATATTTATGTATAGCACATACTCCACTGAATGGCACATGACACAGTTTACGTTAATAGTAGCACCAACAACAATAGCAACTATCCTTACTATCTTTTATGCATCTTTCAAACTCCAGACATTTCATACACATTATTTCATTTGTTTCAACCATCTTGTCAGCAAGACAAGTTATATACCCCATTTCACATGAAGAAACTGAGGTTCTAAGAGATTAAATAACTCTTCTAAACTCACACAACTAGTAAGATTCAAATCCAGGCAACCTGCCTGCAGAAGCCAAGTTCATGAATGCATAGTACTGTTTAGAATTTTTAAATAGTTCTGATTTCAAAAAACACTTTGTTTCTACTAAGTAAAAATATCCTGAAGGAGTGAAAATGACAGAAAAGATATAGGACTTCTGGAAAGAGAACAGAGTAAATTTGTTTTCTGGGGGTTGAGTGGTGTTCCAGTGACGGAAGGACAAAGGCAGAATTGCATGCCGATCAGCCAAGGAGTAAATTTGGCAACGATGTAGAGAAATAAGGACTTTTATACTTTGCTGGTGGCATTGCAAATTGGTACAATCTCTATAGAGAGTTCTTTGGCAATGTCTCGCAAAATCACACACATAAACACACTCGTACTTGCTTGTATTCACATAAAACATGTCTACAAAGATACACAAGAAACTGACCAGATGAGTTATCTCTGTGAAGGGCACTTGGAGCATGAGGAAAAGGGTTATGAAGGAAACTTTTTCCCTGTGTAACTTTCATATGTCTTGAATATTAAACCATGTGAATGTTTTCCTTATTGAAGATATAAATGTAATTTTAAAGTAATAAACAAACAGAATAGATGTTTTTTAAAAAGATCTCTAATCTTGCTAGTTTAGAATCAAAAGTAGCTGGTGGTATTATACCCACACTCCCCAATTGCTTAGCCCTATTCCCAAACATCTGCTGGCACATATTTTATAGATAAATTTCTGGTAAATATAAAATATTATAATTTCATTAATCTGAAAATGTTAGTAAATCTCATTAAAACTCTGATAAATACATATGTTATACCTAATAGTCTATTCAATGTTTATTTTTATATCAGTATTTTAAAGAAATATTTTTATACCCCACCTTCCCAGATGCCTTCAAGATTTACAAAGAGCATGAACTAGGGAAGGAATACGTCTTCTTCTGCCAGCAGTAGAGCTTTGTTTTACTTAAACGGTGAGCCTGTTTTACTTCAGACAGGAACTTTTATTTCATTTGGGATTCAAATTGCTTTTGAAGTGAAGGGAAGTAATTTGCAAAGCCTGCAGAGCCTCTAAATTTTCATTAATACATGTAAGAGGATGACTCAACTTCAGAGAAAGGTGGAGCAGAATCGTCTCCTTCAGCTCTGAGCTCCCTGTGTGGGAGGCAGCCACTGGGAGGGCATGTACACATGACTACTTAACTTCTTCCTTAATCTGGGAGAGGCCATGGAGAAACTGGATGAGTGAGAAGAAACGTCTACACTTGCTCTTGGATGTGGGCATATGCCCTGTAACCACTGAACCAGTGCTTTGGAGTAGAAGGAGGCACAAGAGTGCTACTGAGCAACTACTGAATGCCCACCCCAGTGCTGCCATTCAGGGGCCATGGACACACCAGAAGAGAAAGCACAGGGTGAGACCCCAATCATGAGGGACCTCCGACACATAGGACCTGAGATTCTTTGTGGGGAGAGCACATTTCCCTAACTCAAAGCCACAGTCCTAGAAAAACAGACCATCATGGAAAGCCTTACATTACCCACTTTACAGTATTATTGCCATCTACATTGTCATTACTCCCTATTATTGTGTGTCTCTATGTGCCAACCACAACAGTGGGCATTTTGCATATATTTTCTCTAATCATCACAGTGACCCTAGAGCATAAGTATAATCTCTAATTTTCAAAATGAAGAAACTGAGGTGCAGAAAACATAAGCGACCTACCAAGATTACGTGTTAGAAGTGGATGAGAACTCAAGGCATTGTGACTCGTTATACAACAGGACCTCTTTACAAACACTCAGGTTGGGCCAGGCGCGGTGGCTCAGGCCTGTAATCCCAGCACTTTGGGAGGCCGAGGCAGGCAGATCACCTGAGGTTGGGAGTTCGAGACCAGCCTGACCAACATAGAGAAACCCCTTCTCTACTAAAAATTCAAAATTAGCTGGGCATGGTGGTGCATTCCTATAATCCCAGCTACTCGGGAGGCTGAGGCAGGAGACTCGCTTGAATCCAAGAGACAGAGGTTGCAGTGAGCTGAGATCATGCCCTTGCACTCCAGCCTGAGCAAGAGTGAAACTCCATCTCAAGAAAACAAATAAATACTCAGGTTGGAATAATTTCCAAAATGATTGACAAAGATTGACAAACCAAAGTAGCATCAAATGTATTTGAAGTCTACAAATGGTACTGGTGGGTGACACAATCTCTCAGCTTCCTGCACTGAACATCTTTGCAGCTCACTCACAGTCACTTGGCAAAGAGCGAGCCGTTTTCTGCATCTCATCCATCACCTCTTTTGCATCTTGAAACATTCACCACTCTCGCTGTCAGAATGAAGAGCTATCTTCTAGGCAGCACCCTTTCTATGTCATCCACACCCCCTTAGCTTTTCTGAAGCCCAGCTTCCTTTGAACCAGGTATATGTCTGAAGCCTGAAATCTTCTTTGAAAAATCACTATTTTAGGAAAGCAGGAAGTAAA
This sequence comes from Macaca mulatta, assembly GCF_049350105.2. Classification (NCBI taxonomy): domain Eukaryota; kingdom Metazoa; phylum Chordata; class Mammalia; order Primates; family Cercopithecidae; genus Macaca; species Macaca mulatta. The sequence goes on along the minus strand of NC_133409.1, from coordinate 159,112,028 downwards.
AAAGAGTCTACTGCCCAAAGCATTCACTTTTCTCCAGGTGTGTCTCTTTTCTTAGTGATGAGTCCATCTCAAATAAAAGTCCTCTGCACAGCATTTCCACCCTGCACATCTCAGGTATCTGCCTTCCTTTCTTTTCACAACACATCTTCTGAACTTCAGGTTTTCTCCAGGAAAGATGTTACATTTTCTACATTTCTCTCACTACACATTAAGAATCTCCCTTTAGTCACCACTATGGGTTATAATGGTTTAGAAAGAACTGATATAACATGTACATGTCAACAAAAGACCTGGCCTCTTCCCTCTTATTCGTGCCAGAATTGTGCCATAAAGGAGTTCAGCTTTCTCAAAATCCAGAAAGACACATTGGCTGATGGTCCCTTACGCCTTACGCACATGTGCGCACACACACGTCAAGTCTCATGCATTTTTTAGGCTTTCGGAGTCAAATTGCATCCTCGTTTTTTGGAGAATGTTTCCCTGACTTACCTATCCCTTAGTGGGCTTTCCATCCTCTGATCAAATTACAGCATTTATTATTTATGTTCTTTGGCACTTAACATATACAATAATATTTTCAAGCAAACAATTATTAAATCTTTACATTATAAATACCCTGGGAATAGGAACTAGACATCGTCTGTTGGCACTCAAGATACTGCCTTGCCCAGAACAGACACTGGGGAAGAATAAGTTTAAACATCAAACAGTTTTTATTTTTTTTAATTTTTTTTTTGAGACTGAGTCTAACTCTGTCGCCCAGGCTGGAGTGCAGTGGTGCGATCTCAGCTCACTACAACCTCTGCTTCCTGGGTTCAAGTGATTCTCCTGCCTCAGCCTCCTGAGTAGCTGGGATTACAGGTGCCCACCACCACACTTGGCTAATTTTTTTGTATTTTTAGTAGAGATGGGGTTTCACCATGTTGTCCAGGCTGGTCTGGAACTCCTGACCTCAGGTGATGCACCTGCCTTGGCCTCCCAAAGTGCTGGAATTGCAGGCAAAACAATTGTTTTTTTAAACTAAAATTTAAAATGCAAATATTCTTATAATTATCGTGTCCCTTGGAAGTAGTAAACGAACGTCATACTACACTTATTCAAAGATACTTCTAGTACTCAACGCATGCCTACTAATCCTCCTGTTTTATTATCTTTATAATATTTTTAATTTGCTGAAAAGTAATTGTCAAAAGCTATCATGAACCAGGAATTTTTATGGAGACTGAAGATTCAAAGCACCAAAATATCAAGAAACCTATAAACCATATGAAGAATTAAGACACATGAAAATGGAGTAGAAGAGGTACGTGCTATCACTGAGGTGTTAAGCAATTGTTACAGGAGCACAGAACACAACCAGTTCTCACCAGGAGGTTCTAGAGGTCAAACGACAAGTGAGAGCTTTACAGAGAGAGAGAATGGGAAGGGCATTTCAGAACATGCAGTACACATGGCAAACTTGAGGACAGGCAAGAATGCTGGGGCTAATTTTCATCCTTTGAGAACAGATCTGATTTTTGTGGGGACAGGGACTTGTCAAAGATATCTGAAAGCCAAGTCTGATAAGGTAGTAGATAAAATGGTAGTTGGCAAAAACCATTTGAGCCCAAGCAGGCATCATAAACTGGCTCTCAGGGAGTGTCTAAGATAGAATTTATAGATGTGAATTACAGCAATACAAATAATTACTTAGAGTATAAAGCCCCCTTGTATGTATACAGTTTGGTAAGTGTGTTTAAACATTAGTCTTTACTTCTTTCAATCCAAACTTTGTATTTTTGTTCAACTAAAGAATGTATGAAGAGTAGAAATTAATAAAATCCTGATTTCAAGTTATGTTTGAGATTATTTGCCCAATTATTGTGAGGAGTTCGTGGACATTTGGAAATGCTTACACATATTGAAATAACAGTGAACCTCTCTCTTAGTTTCAAACTAAATACTGCTTGCAACTCAAAGGCAAGGAAATAAAATCTTTTGAGCTTTTTCAAAGATATTTGTAAGGTATTATTTCATACTATAGTTGTGGTGATTTTTATTACATATTGTCAAAAGAATAAGCAAATTATTGTTCAAAACTTGTCAGAAGCTGAATTTATTTTAGTCTTTTGATAATTGCTTCTGATTATTAAATAACTAAATGTTTATGGTAGAAGGTGCGGAAAATACTGGATAGATCAAAGAAAATGAATAAAAGTCACCATGACTCTACTGAAGTCATTATTTTGGTAAATGTCCCTCCTGGTCATTTTTCTTTTCATTTGCACTTGTTTTTCAAAATTGCCACCATTAGTATACATGTTTTGGGTCATTATTACTTCATGTAATAATTGATTATGAATGTTGACTATGAGAAATTCAAATTCAGCTTCTCCAAATCAGAAAGAAAAAGAGAAAAATTTTCAAACTAGCAACGGAGTATCAATTTTTTCAATATTAAGGAATAATCAAAATGCTTCATTAACTGTGATGTCCTACTCAGCAAGTACTCTGTGAGGGCGGCTTATTTGGCAAAGCCACTGTAGATTTAAAATAACTAGCTCCAACTGGATCATTTGTTTTACTTCCTAAAGACAAAATATTTCTACTTTTAATGGCACGCAGATTTAATTTCTTCCACACTGCCTTGCACTGGAATGCCATCCAGTAGAATGACCAGAACAACCATCAGCTCACATTTGGGCTTTGTTCAGATAAGTCCTGCTTTGTACTTGAAAGGTAATTTTCCATGTAAATTCAATTTTATATCATTGGAATAAAAACAAGTGAATAAATATTAAAGTGTTTAATGGAAAAAAATAATTTTCATGGGATTAGCTAACACTTGAAGAATTTTCAAGAGAGAAAAAAATCAGAAATAAAGCTTAAACTCACTGAACAGAGACAAGAAAATTAATTGACACACTGTATAAAGTGCACTGATTGTTAAATAACTGAATATTTATATTAGAAGGTGTGGAAAAATACTGAAAATCCCAAAGAAAAGCAACAAAACTCAGCCATGACTCTATTATAGGCACTATTTTGGAAAATATCTGTCCTACTCTGAGATATCTGAGATCCATCCAAGTTATTACACGAGATAAAATCCACGTTTCATTATTTGTTTAGTGTGTATTTTTCAAATTCCAGATTATGACCCTTTAAATTTCAGATTGTAAAATTGATTTAGTGTATCACAATTAGCATTTTACAATTTGAAATAGAATAGAATTGAAAATATGAGTAAGCATAGGGTCTAAAACTTTTATTTCAGATGTATACATCAGAGGAAAGGTAGGTCCTGAGGAGATCTGTAGGTCACGATTTTAAACACTTGAAAGTCCCTGCTCAGAGCAGAGTATTTCAAGTGCCATCCTAATTATGAACTTGGAAAGATAAGAGTTAAATGGGGGCTGATTCCATCAGCCCTCAAGGTGAACAACCAGGGCATGAGTTGTGGGAGCCCCTAGACCAAATTTCTGCAGCAGTGGGAGGTCTTGCCTGGGGCTGCTCAGAAGACATCCTGAGGATAGGGGCATCTGATGGTGCTAAGCTGATACCCATAGCCAGCATTCACAATGAGGGCATCTAACGCATGCTGCCTGCTCCACAATGTTCTGATTCTGACTCACTTAGTCTATTTCTACTACTGTAACAAAAATATATGAAACTGGGACATTTATAAAGAATAAAAATTTATCTCTCATGATTCTGGAGGCTGGGAAGCCCAAGATCAAGGCTCTGGCAAGATGATATTAGCTAAAGGCTGCACTCTGCTTTGAAGATGGGGCCTATTGCTGCATCCTCCAGAGAGAAGGGATGCTGTGTCCTCACATGGCTTAAGGGACAGAGAGGGTGCTCCCTTCAACCTCACAGTTTTTGAAGGGTGCTAATTCCATTAACGAGGGCAGAGCCCTAATGATTTAATAACCACCTGAAGGCCACATCTCCTAATACTGTTGCATCAGGGGTTAAGCTTTAACATAATTTTTGGAAGGGACTCCATCATTTAAATGATAGCACTGGCCAAGATGACCATGTGAACATGCGGTTTAGCAGCTAGCTGAGATCACACTGCTGCCACTGTGGACAGGGAGCCATGAAGGAGTTAATTTTCTAGGTTCTTGAGGATCAGAAAATGTGGCTTAGGTAAGTGGGAAATAAAGACAGGCTATCCTGCAGGTCCAGGAAGGAGCCTCAAATCTCTGTGTTCACATCTGCTAATCATATCTATCCTTTTGTGATGGATATGACCTTTTAGTGACATCTAAGCCAGCTCTAAAGTGACTGCTTTAACAATCACATGGGCCTTCGGCAAATTAAGTTTGATCTTTATTTTGAAAAACTTGATATAAAAATACTATAAAATTCACAATCCATTCACTTTATCACAAGAAATTTCATCAGTATATTTATTAATAAAATAGGATGAATTTTGGACTCGACATATAATGTTGAACATTATACATTTTTGAATGACTCTAAGAGAGGCTTTAAATTTTATATCACCTACTTGTCCAAAAAAATTCTTTTACACGATAACTCTTAAGAATTGAAAAAGATTATTATTAAAGAGTCTCAGTCAGTAGTTTCATTAGCCATTTCAAATATAGAACCTGATATGAAATGATAATGTTCACATAAGCAAGCTCAAATGTATCATTAAAAATTTTGAGTGGAAATTATATGCAAATTCAATTTGGGAAATTTTAACCAAATTCAATAACTGTGATTTTGTTTCTATTCCATAATAAAATATGACATAAAGGAAGTATAACGACATTTCTTAAACCCCCATAAACATCAAATCCCTTCCAGTTTACCCTGGTATGCAGTACTATATATGCCACGATGAAAATAATTTATAGAAATTGGCATCAGTTAACAAAACAAGAATTGGAATAAGTCATTTTTGTCCAGCCTCTGCTACTCTTTCTATCATGTTGAAGACTAGTGCTGGTTGATTTGAACAAGGCTCAGAATTTATCACTGATACATGTGTAGATACTGTTTGGGGAAGAATATAAAACTAAAAGGAGCAAGGCTTTCATAAAGAACTGCAAATTATTGTTGTCACCACCCTTTCAATGCAGTGGTAATAATAATTTCTGCAGCTTACTCAGGATATCTTTTTATGACAGGGTTCTGTAACTGATGTGGCTCAGCTGGTGGATCCATTAGAGACACTAGACAAGGTACAGTTGTCTCTAATCAGAGTAGCTACAATACCTGAAAAGATCCTTTACTGGAGATTTTATGAATAAAATAAAAGTGTCCATTGAGAAAGACAGATCTTTTATATTCATTTTACTTTAGAAATACCTCAAGCAGTGTTGTACAGCACAGTCTGAATATGCTTTACAGCTGGATTTGGTAGATATTCACAGCCCATTTACTTAAAGGAATGGCCTCTGACGCAATCCATTTTGCATTCTCTTCCTGCAGGACCTTCTCATCTTCTTCTTTGCTGTGTCAGTCTTACATTGTGTTTTCATCACTTGATTTGGGCCCTTTTTATTTCACAGTCTGTCTTATTTGCTAGCATAATAGCTTAGAGCTCACTTTGTGGAAACAGAGACTGACCACAGACACGGGATTTTAAAATAAGGCTTTTTATGTATAAGAACCACATTGCAGCCAGGCGCGGTGGCTCACACCTGTAATCCCAGCACTTTGAGAGGCCAAAGCGGGCAGATTACTTGAGGTCAGGAGTTCGAGACCAGCCTGGCCAACATGGTGAAACTCCATCTCTACTAAAAATACAAAAATTAACTGGGCATGGTGGTGCATGCCTGTAATCCTACTTGGGAAGCTGAGGCAGGAAAATCGCTTGAACCTGGGAGGCAGAGGTTGCGGTGAGCTGAGATGGTGTCACTGCACTCCAGCCTAGGCAATAGAGCGAGACTCAATCTCAAAAAAAGAGAAAAAACAAAACAAACAAACAAACAAAAAAACACAATGCAGGTGAGAAGGAGCAGATGGCTATGAGCCAGAGCCTGGGGCCCACTCCCTTGCTGTATCAAAATTGCAAGATTTCTTTTATACGTAAGTATAACTCAAGCCTGCCCCACTAAAAATTACTTTGTGGTCAACCTGAGAAATGAGATCATACTAGTCACAGTGATCAAGCTCTATAAAGGCTATTTGAAAAGGCTACTGATAACATATATTTGAATGAGGTCACAGTCTGTATCCAATAAACGGCATGCATCTCTAAAGCTGCCACAGTGTTATCCTGAGGAGTGAAAACATTGCAGATACATAAAGAACCCACAATGTTTGTTCACAGGAGTACAACACTGAGGTTCTCTTTGTTGGTAGAGGTTTTAACTTTTTTATAATATGTGACTGGAATTTTTGTCGAGACTACTTTTCTCTTCCATATCAAGACAATATTGATTGATGTGTATAGAGATTTATTCTTTCCCACATGCTATGCAAAGTAGGCTACCTGCTGTTCAACTGAAAGCGGTTTCTCTCTAATTTTATATCCACGTTCTTTTTTACCAATCATGTTCTGCATATTCAGAACATAAGCTCCACAAAAAGGAATTGTCTCATCTAGTTCATCAGGTAATATTAGGTGCACAATAAACATTTATGAATACACAAATTAAAGGAAAAGCATATATCATCCAAAAAAAGAATATCCCTCTTTACTGGCATCCAACATGAAAATTAATTCTCCCATCACCACCACCATAATTTGGCAGAACGCAAAAACTTTAACATTTCCTCTGTAACTCCAAGAAACATCGAGCTGCCACAGCTTTACAGGTGTTTCTGATTAATCTGTTCACACCTATTACAGTGTAAGCATTATGACGAAAAGTATTATTGTCATAGAATCAACCAAAACTTATGGTAGCAGATGACAGAAAGGGAGGAAATAGGTTTTGTCTTTTATTTCACCTTGATTGAAGACTCTGGATTCCCAATCTGTCCTCTGCACTGACTAGAGTTCTGGGTAAACAACTACACTCTAGGTTCCAAAAAAAATCAGTATCATTTGAAAACATTTTATCTCAGTGTTTCTCGACTAAGAGAACCACATTATAAGTGTCCTGAGGTCAATGACCATGACTTCTTTTTTTTTCAGTTTTCCCCAACCCCGTTAATACCTAATACAATATAGATAAAGAAAAGACACTCAAAAATAGATGACAGACTCAGACTATCAGTTAAAAAAAAAAAAAAGAAGTACAGGAAACAAATAACAGTTCAATCCCTAGTGAATTCCAGAAGGCCGTCCTTGCAGTTATGAAGAGAAGAGAAAGGCGGCCCCTGTCCTCTGAGGAGTCCCACAGACTAGAGATGCTTCAAAGCAAACTCTGTCTTTCATATAATACCTTTTAAAGAAGATAAAAGTAGCCCCTCGCTTCCTGCTCTTTACACCTTTTTACACTATTTTGGAAATAGCACAGGAAGTGACTCGCAGCTGAAAAGCCATTTGTAGCATCACTGAGCCACTAATGGCCACTCACTCCCAGCAGGCTTATTTGTGAAAATATGACTGCAGGTTTAACCTAGTGAGCTGCATGCTTCTAATAACATCCAACAGTCCATAGCTGATTTTGAATATACCCCAGGTTCCGAGTGGATCATGGAACTAAATCATCTCTTATTCCAGCTTGCTCATTTTGAACCAACTCATTTTACAGTGTGGTTAGCATAGCCTTTTCAGTTAAGGATGATTGCTCAAAGCACTTAGGGCAATGTTGTCTTAGCACAGCATCTAGAGTGAGGCATTTGACACAAATTGCATCTTATGCTTCTTGAGATTTAATGCTCTTACTGCCAGGAGAATATTTTTGCAATGGTTACTGATGTATAACAAAATAAAACATGCATCAAAATCAAACCCCCAATCAACATTCCTATCTAGTCCAAGATTCCAATTATATCACCTTTCCAATAACCAAGAAGACAATAAAAAGACTACATTTCCTAATATCAAAAGCCTTTGGTAAAAGAATATAGGAGAAAACATTCTTTCTATCATAAAAGTTCTTTGGTTCCCAAATAAATAAATTGACATTTTTAAAGATTTCATACCAAAAAATGCTGTTCATTCACTTTTTGCTTCTTAATCTATACTAAACCTAAATGTTTATTGTAGAGTTCAAAAAATTACAATAATGTATTTATTCTCTCTATTCTATATTGAAGGAAAAAGAGAAAACACAGGAAAGAAAGTCACTCTACATATGGAGGATACACCAGGTATCTTATAAAACAATCTTTGTGTAACATTACACACACTTTCATTTCCTGGAAGCATATTGTGCTGGCAGTCATAAATTTTAAACTGCCCAGTTAGATTTTATACCAAGCAATACAATTTAGCCTTCTGTGGATCCATGAACTCTTTGGTTCACCATGAATTAGATGGTCCCACAAATCATCACATACAAGATAACGTGCACAGTGTGCATATTTTCCTATTAATTACTTCTCCAATGCTAATAGAATTAAGTACTGGCCCTATTACGTTGGCTCCTTATTTTAATTACAGTTCTACGTCCTGTAATAATGTTAAAGAAAGTCTTTTTGAGCTCACCTGGCTTCATAATCAGAATTTTCTATTCCATTTCTATGATTTTCATTTTAGTTGGCCTGATCTTTAAGGTCTAATATTAGACTTAGCTATAATCTGGTATGGATCTGGTTAGAGGGTGTTTATTCTCCTCTCATCCCACTTATTCACTGTTTGTTCAAAAAGGTGCCTGGGAAGGACTCAAATAAAAGCAGATGCAAATAAGGATAAATAGACTGGATTTGTCTGCATGAAATTTTGGCTTCAGTGTGTTGGTCATTTGTTCTTTAGAGTCATTTAATTGCACTGTTGACTGTAACATATAGTCTTCAAAAATTTGATAAGTGGACCAGGAAGTGAGTACCTTCAAACAGCTTTGGTCTTTCTGTGAAGTCTGAAGTCTGTGGTTACAATTATCATGGCTTTTGTATACCAATGGTCATTGTATTAACCAGAAGTGAACATCAGAGAATGCACAGAAAGAAAAATATGACACTAGAAAAGGAAATTATTCTAATCTCCAAACTATAATTTTGGTATATCTCTTTTTATTTACTTCTTATGGGAAAATAAAAGCCTCCACAAACTTTTAGATGAGTAGGCTATAAATTGTTCAGGGAGTCTGTTCTGCTTGGATAATCTCTCCAAATTTGGGAAACTATTAAGTTTTCCCTAAACCAGTGAAGTTTTTGAAGTAACCAAAGCATGTAAACACTCTCCTGAGAAGTTAGATGTTTCTAATTTGAACTTCAGATTTAAATAGAATATACTAGCCAGAGTAATCAGACAAGAGAAATAATTAAAGGGCATCCAGATTGGTAGAGAAAGTCAAACTGTTGCTGTTCACTAATGATATGATCATATACCTAGAAAGCTCTAAAGACTCATCCAAAAAACTCCTAGATCTGATAAATGAATTCCATAAAGTTTGAGGATATAAAATCAATGTATGCAAATTAGTAGCACTGCTATACACCAACACTGACCAAGCTGGGAGTCAAATCAAGAATTCAATCCCTTTTACAACAACTGTTGTAATAGAGAACCCAGAAGTAAAGCCAAATACTTACAGCCAACTATCTTCAACAAAGCAAACAAAAGTATGAAGTGAGGAAAGGACACCCTATTCAACAATTAACCCTGGGATAATCAGCAAGCCACACGGAGAAGAATGAAACTGGATCCTCATCTCTCACCTTATATGAAAATCAACTCAAGATGGACCAAAGAATTAAATCTAAGACCTAAAACTATAAAAAGTCTAGAAGACAACATCAAAAAAACTCTTCTAGATGTTGGCTTAGGCAAAGAATTCATGTCCAAAAACCCAAAACCTAATGCAACAAAACAAAAAATAAATAGATGGGACCTAATTAATATAAAAAGTTTCTGCAGAGCAAAAGAAATAATCAGCAGAGTAAATAAGTGACCCACAGAGTGGGCAAAAAATACTCATAAACTATGCATCTGACAAAGGACTAATATCCAGAATCCATAAGGAACTCAAACAGATCGGCAAGCAAAAAACAATCCCATCAAAAAGTGTGCAAATGACATGAATAGGCAATTCTTAAAAGAAGATACACAAATGGCCAAGAATCATATGAAAAAAAATGCTCAACATCAGTAATTATCAGAAAAATGCAAATTAAAACCACAATGAGATATCACCTTACTCCTGCAAGAATAGCCATGATTTAAAAATGCAAAAATAATGGATGTTGGCAAAGATGTGGTGAAAAGGGAACACTATTCCACTTCTGGTGGGAATGTAAACTAGTACAACCACTATAGAAAACAGTATGGATATTTCTTAAAGAACTAAAAGTATAACTACCATTTGATCCAGCAATCCCACTACTGGGTATCTACCCAGAGGAAAAGAAGTCATTATATAAAGAAGTAATTATATAAAGATGACACTGCACATGCATGTTTATAGCAGCACAATTAGCAATATATATTTCGCAAATATATATATATATTTTTGTGGGTCAAAATATATATTGCAAATACACACACACACACACACACACACACATACACCATGGAAACTACTCAGCCATAAAAATGAATGAAATAATGGCATTTACAGCAACCTGGATGGAACTGGAGACCATCGTTCTAAGTGAAGTAATTCAGAAATGGAAAAACAAATATCATGTGTTCTAACTTATAAGTGGAAGTTAAAGTATGAGGATGCAAAGGCCTAAGAATGATATAATGGACTTCAGATTCATGGGAGAAAGTGTGGGAGAGGGGTGAGGAATAAAAGACTACACATTGAGTACAGGGTACACCACTTGGGTGATGGGTCCACCAAAATCTCAGAAATCACCACTAAGCAAACAAAGCAAAAAAAGTATGAACTGGGGAAAGGACGCCCTATTCAATAATTGACCCCAGAATAATTGGCAAGCCACATGGAGAAGAATGAAACTGGATCCTCATCTCTCACCTTATATAAAAATCAACTCAAGATGGACCAAAGAATTAAATCTAAGACCTATAACTATACAAAGTCTAGAAGAAAACATCAAAAAAACTCTTCTAGATGTTGGCTTAGGCAAAGAATTCATGTCCAAAAACCCAAAAGCAAATGCAACAAAACCAAAAATACATAGACGGGACCTAGTTAAACTAATATGGTCTAAACTATATATGGTTATCCATATAACCAAAAACCACCTGTTCCCCAAAAACTACTGAAACAAAACAAAAAAAAATTTTTTAATTAAAATAAAATGAAAGGACTATATAGCAATGTTTTTTAAAAAGACAATGGGTGAATAAATCTAAAAAATATTTAGAAATTACTATTTTTTATATTAAGTAAATAAGGGTAATTCCAGTATAATTCTGATATTTTTAAAAATACTGTTTTTAATCTCTCAAAAGAAATAATGTTTTCGAAATTTAAAAAGTAAAAAAAAATCTTAGAGAAGAATAACACAGTCAGGATTATTTATGTGAGACTGTGTGTGTATTAGTCTGTGTTCATTCTGCTGATAAAGACATACCCAAGACTGGGAAGTAAAAGAGGTTTAATGGACTTACAGTTTCACATGGCTGGGGAGGCCTCACAACATGGCAGAAGGCAAGGAGGAGCAAGTCATGTCTTACATGGATGGTGGCAAGCAAAGAGAGAGCTTGGGCAGGGGAACTACCATTTTTAAAACCATCACATCTCATGAGCTTTATTCACTATCCCTAGAACAGCCCAGGAAACATTTGCCCCCATGGTTCAGTTACCTCCCACTGGGTTCCTCCCACAACACATAGGAATTGTGGGAGTTACAATTCAAGATGAGATTTGGGTAGAGACACAGCCAAACCATATCAGTGTGAAACTAAAAACTTAATGTAAATAATCAAGATTATCTAGTGATGGCTAAATAAAGGGTATATATACATGCTAAACATAGGTGAACCTTGAAAACATTATGCTTTGTGAAAGAAATCAATAACAAAAGAGCACATACTATATGATTCCATTTACAGCTGACCCTTGAACAACACAGATTTGAACTCATAGGTTATTTTCAATAAAAGTTACACCAAGTATACCTGTCCCTCCTGCTTCCCCTTCCCCCTCCTCCACCTCTGCCACTGCCACCCTTGAGACAGCAAGACCAACCCCTCGTCTTCTCCTCCTCCTCAGCCTACTCATGGTGAAGACAATGTGGATGAAGACCTTTATGATGATTCACTTCCACCTGATGAACAGTAATGATATTTTCTCTTCTTTATCTCAATATTTTCTTTTTTCTAGCTTGCTTTATTGTAAGAATATATTATGTAATAATATAACATACAATTATGTTGATGTTATCAGTAGAGTTTCTGGTCAACAGTAGTACTTAAGTTTTTGATGAGTCAAAAGTTATATACAGATTTTCAACTGCATAGGAGATTGACACCCATAACCTCCACATTGCTCAAGAATCGACCACATATGAAATGTTCAGATTAGGCAAATCCACAGAGAGAGAAAGTAAACTAGTGTTGCCAGGGGCTCAGAGCCAGGAGCAGGGGCTTCAGGGGTAGAAGCAATGTGGGGAGAACAGGGAATAACTTGGGTAGGGGGTTTCTTTTTAGGATGTTGAAAATGCTCTACGATTGATTGTGATAATGATTGCCTAATTCAGCAAATTTACTAAAAGTCGTTGAATTGTACATTTTAAATGTTGAATTGCAGAGTATGTGAATTACATAACAATAAAGCTATCATATTAAGAAAAACATGAGCTTTGAAATGCTAATTTCTGCTATAAATAAGGATAAAAAATGCCTTGTATCAGGACCCTTAATAGTAATGGTCAATGGATTTTCTTTTGAAATATTCCTAGACTAGTCACACAGATGAGAATTTCTAATACTTAGAATTTATGTTTTACAAAGGAGGTGAATATCTTATGTACTGTCCCAGGGAGGGTGGAACTGAACAGTAAATGCAATTATCTAAATCACCAGGGCAAATATCTCCCTATTCCATTGAGAAGGGCTATGGATCTGCTGTCACCAAGGGAAAAAAACAATTCAGCATCTGCATTAAGTAGATTATCTATTTGATCAGATTGTCCATTTCAGATTGATCAGAACCACCAAGCTACTGTTCACTTTTCTGGCAAGTTCTATTTGCTCCTAATTATCACTTTGTTTCTAGGCCCTCAGACACTTGTCAATATGCTAACAACACATCGAGGCATGTGTTGGACCCTCTACCTGCCCCCCTCATTGTCTTTATGAAAAGAGAGATTTACAATTTAATACACAACTGAAATAAACCTGAAGAAATTAACATGGCTGATATTTTATTTATGGTGGAGAAGTGTATGTCTCAAAAATACAAAATAAAATTATATTAAGTACTCATGAGCAAAGCCAGAAGTTGGTTTCACTCACCCAGGGACACCCTGTCTCCAATCCAACCTAGGCCACAGGTGACAGGGAGCAGCTCACCGAAGTCAGTTTCATTCCTCTTGACAACTTTTACAGGCATCATCTGTTTCGTTAAAGAGTTAGGGAAGCCAGGCCACAGAGGGCATGACCGATGAATTTACAGTTCTATGAAACAAGAAATGAAAGCTCCTGCCTGACTTCTTTTAACAAGAAGGCAATTTTACAAAGCACTCAGATCATGCCTACATTTTTGCCATACTTTAATTCTTTGGGTGAATTTATATAAATCCAATGGTAGATGTTAGAATGGATGGATAGACAGACAAGAGACATCAATAAATTAATAAATAGAAGTTTGTAGAAAGCATAGTGAGAGTGAAATGCAAAATCCGTCGAGAATCGACCATCCAAAACTAGGGCTGCTCATGTCACTGGCTCTTGGGGAGAAGAGACATGTGTCAAAGCCCGTACATGTCAAATGTACCGGACCCATCACTCCTTTCTTAGCAAGAAGAGAATATTCAGCGTTGGCCTAGACTAAGTCACTTGTCTGGTGATCCTAGCAGCAAATGTCAGAAATTGTTGCCCTTCACTTTATCTGTCACTGACACTTGACCACAGTGTTTTTTCATTCTTCACCAGAGAAGAGAAAGTCAACTTAGAGGAGGAGGTGGGGCTGTCAGGGGAATGCTCGGAAATGATACACTTTTTGAAAATGACAGATTGTCCCAACTGAGCCCAAGTACTCCCTGTTAAGAACACTTGGGACAGGTTATTATTATCCCAGCATGATTCAGAGAGGGCTCACTCCTGCCACTAACATGGAAACAAGGTGAAAGCCTATGACATTCCATCCAAGGGAGACACATCTGGCTGTGGCCACTCAGGAGTCTGCGGATGTCTGAATGAGCATCCATTCATTTCTGTGGCCTGAAAGCTGATGCCAGCAAGCTATCTGCAGAAGGTGAATGGGAGTTTTGATTGTCACTCAGTTGGGTAAAATTTTACAAACTTCCCTACAGTGTTGAGTGGAGAGAAAATAGAGATTCCTCTCCATTGCAATGCGCTCTTTGGAAATTTAAGAAAGTAGGGGAAATACATGGAGGATACATGATTTTCCATGGAGAACAGGCAGGTGTAGGGACAATGCCCACATGTCTTAAGCTTTATTTTTCCCCTCAGTAAAAGTCAGTGCCAAAGAGTAGAGAAAGCAATTGCCCCTGAGCTCTGAGAGAGCACCCCCTGTCATGAGCAGGAAATGAAGACTGTAACTGATTCCATTAGATAAACAAGTGTACCCCAGTTTGAGAGAATAAATTGTGCAGAAGGTACATTTCGAAAAGAGTGATCAGGCTGCCCCATTAGAGATGCTGTGTTCTCACACTGCACTTTGTCCCCTAGTTAGAAGGAAGAGATACAGGCAAAAAAAGAGGGAGCACTTAAGCCATTGGTGTTCCGAGATTAACAATAGAATGTGCTCAGAAATGGTGAGCAGTAATTGGCCTGAGTCCTTGGAGTGCACTCAAGCCATAAGCATCATTTCTATAAGGGAGCCCTCAGGTTATATGTCACCGAGTGTCCCACCTATGACCACAGACTCTGCTTGCCACATCTCTAGGCATTCTGAAAAGGACAAAAAGAGACCCAGCTGAAAGAAGCTACAATTATTCCTGACATTTCAGAATGCACCTTTGCCATGTTCAGAATATTCTGTCATGGGCTTTAAAATGAGAACTATTACAGGAGAAAGTCTGGGCAGAAGTCTCCTTTTGAAAGAGAGCTCACCTGTACCCAGCCTTGCCTCAAATTGAAACCGATTTTAACAACTGATTGAAAAGTCTTCATTTCACCCGAGTGAAAGACATTAGTAACTCCTTCTAGCTTTATGCTGGTTAACTTATGATGAAGTAGTGAAATGGGGGAAATACAAATTTTTTGTTAAGAGACTAGAAGGAAACAGGTCACTCAGGCTAGTGCTAGGTGCGAGCTTATTAATGATATATTTTCTTCTTTATACATCTCTGCCTTCTTCAATTTTTCTTCAATGGGCATATGTTACTTTTATATTCAAAAAAAGTTGTCAACAAAAGAAAAAGAAAGAAAAACATTACTATTAGTCTTTAACTTGCAAAAGGAATTTTAAAAAGGCAAAATACAGTTAATGGTGTTTTTTTTTTTTTTTTTTTTTTTTTGGCTTATGACTGTTCAATTGCTCCAGCACCACCTGCTTATCTCTTTTATTTTTTTATTTTATTTTATTTTATTTTATTTTATTTTATTTTACTTTAAACAGGGCCTCATTCTATCACCCAGACTAGAGTGCAGTGGCACAATCATACCTCATGGAGGCCTCAAATTCCTGGGCTCAGCCTCCTGCTTCAGCCCCCCACCTCAGCCCCCCAAGTAGCTGAGACTATAGGCACATGCTTCCACGCCTGACTAATTTTTAAATTTTTTGTAGAGATGGAGTCTCATTATGTTGCCCAGGCTGGTCTTGAACTCCTGGCCTCAAGCAATCCTTCTGCCTCTGCTTCTCAAATTGTTGGGATTACAGGCACGAGCCACCGTGCCTAGCCATGGTGATTTGCTTTGACAGGCATGTGGGTGATGTCTTTTTGTTTTTTCTTTCAACTCTTATGTAATTTTCAAATTTTATCCAAAGAACAAGTATTTTAGTTAACAAAACCTGGAGGAGCAATGGAAATTTAGAAAGAAAATATTGCCTTATTCAATTTTAATGGTCGGGAAAGTAAGGTAAGAGATTTTTGTTTCTAATCAGAAGAAGGATGAGCAAACTGGTCCCAAGATGCTTCTTGAGAACAAATGGCAAAGACGAGGAAGCTTCTACCTGCAGCCAGCGGTGGGTCAGGAAAATCTTACAGTCACCAAGCAGTATGGATTTGAAGGCCTCCAAAAGCCCTATACTGCAAAACCTCTTTTCTTTCCTAAAAGAACACCCATACCAGCTTCTTGATGTCTCCGATGTTATTGCCATTCCAGTCATTACTGCTTCATCGTCTATGAATGTGTTCTCTGGAATTGCCCTTCTTAAAATGTAAACATCCTTGAGGAGATTAGCAGCCACTGGCAATTCAGAAAGATTAAAGGTGTTGTGAGAACATAGGCTAGACCCAGGCTCCAGCTCCAAGGCTTTCTCTACATAGTAGTGAAGTCTTGCACACCTTAACTTCTATTGAAATCAATTTCTCGTCTATAAAATGATTACCTAAGAGATTATTTTGAACAGTATGGAAAAATTGAAGTGATTGAAATCATGACTGGCCGAAGCAGTGGCAAGAAAAGGGTCTTTGCCTTTGTAACCTTTGGGGACCATGACTCCATGGATAGGACTGTCATTCAGAAATAACATACTGTGAATGGCTGCAGCTGTGAAGTTAGGAAAGCTGTGTCAAAGCAAGAGATGGTTAGTGCTTCATCCAGCCAAAGAGGTCGAAGTGGTTCTGGAAACTTTGGTGGTGGTCTTAGAAGTAGTTTCAGTGGGAATGACAACTTTGGTCATGGAGGTAACATCTGTGGTCATGGGGCCTTTAGTGGCAGCCATAGTGGTGGTGGATATTATGGCAATGGGGATGGCTATAATGGATACGGTAATGATTGAAGCAATTTTGGAGGTGGTGAAAGCTACAATGATTTTGGCAATTACAACAATCAGTCTTTAAATTTTGGACCCATGAAGGGAAGAAACTTTGGAGGCAGAAGCTCTGGCCCCTATGGTGTTGGAGGCCAATACTTTGCGAAACCACGAAACCAAGGTGGCTATGGCAGTTCCAGTAGCAGCAGTAGCTATGGCAGTGGCTAAAGATTTTAATTAGGAAACAAAGGTTAGCAGCAGAGGAGAGCCAGAGAAGTGACAGGGAAGCTACAGGTAATAACAGATTTGTGAACTCAGCCAAGTACAGTGGTGGCAGGGCCTAGCTGCTACAAAGAAGACACGTTTTAGACAAATACTTATGTATACGGGTAAAAAACTTGAGGACTGTATTTGTGACTAATTGTATAACAGGTTATTTTAGTTTCTGTTCTATGAAAAGTGTAAAGCATTCCAACAAAGGGTTTTAATGCAGTTTTTTTTTTTTTTTTTTGCACCCATGCTATTGCTTGCTAAATGTAATAGTCTGATCATGACGCTGAATAAATGTGTTTTTTTTAATGTGCTGTGTAAAGTTAGTCTACTCTGAAGTCATGTTGGTAAATTTCCCCCAACAGTGTGAAATTAGAATTCCTTTAGGGTGATGCCAGGATCTATCCGGAATTTATATACAAGCTGCTTGGGTGGAGAAGCCATTGTCTTCAGAAACCTTGGTGTAGTTGAACTGACAGTTACTGTTGTGACCTGAAGTTCACGATTACGTCAGTGAACTTCAGGGATTATCCAAGCAAAATCACTGAATTAGTGGTTATAAAAATGATTGTTGGCACATCCTATGCAATATATCTAAATTGAATAAGGGTACCAGATAAAATTATAGATGAGAATGAAGCTTGTGTATCATCTATTATCATGTGTAATAAATAAATGATTTAATTCTCTTGAAAATAAATAAAAATAAATAAATAACATGAAGGAGTGGCTCCTTATGAGCCTCCTTGCATCTGAATTCCATCAGCATAAGTTCTCAGTTTAGACGGTTGCCTCCTTGAAACAGTGCCGAGGGAATGGACAACAAGATGGATAAGTATTCATGGGGGCAACAGGAGAAAGGAAAAATTCAGGAGCCTGAGATATTTCAGAGGAGCCAAATTAGCCCAAGTGAACTGGGCACTGTCATGTGCCCCAAGAACAGAGCATCTCCCCAAAGAAACATTATATATCCACTTCACAGCTTGTCCTAAATTGTCCTGAATCAAGAGCCTCAGTTCAATTTTTAATCTCAGGACACCATCATCTTATGTGTGGATTTTTTAAATGACATTTTCCAGAGGAATGACTGAGAGTGATAACACTGTTAATATTCTTGAAAATTGGGGGTCTTAAAAATCCATGATCATTCTCCCATGTTTACACAAACAGGGGCAATGGGAGCTTCTTTCTCATCACAAATTCATCACAAATGAGAGGGGAGACCATATACATAAATAGTATCCTTTTCTGTAATGATAACAGAAAGGTTCATTTTTTCTCCTCCACCGGAAACAAGGAGACTTATTAATGAGGAAGGAGTAAGGCAGCACCAGTTTAAACAGGAATGAATCAGAAACAGAAGAAAGAAACCAGGTGTTTTCCTCCCAAATGATGTTATTTTCTTAGGAGAAAAGTATTTTCATATTTTGAGTGCATTTTCTGCTGCTATACAATTATCCTTCTATTTTTTATTTATATGAATGAAACAGCAGTCTATGCATCAATACGACATAAAATTAATCCTGCAGCTTTTCATTATGGATGCCCCTGTGTTGGTCCTAGATTCGACCTATTACTGCTTGAATGGCAACACGCTTAGCCCATCCACAAAGAGCATCTTGTTCTAAAATTAAAAGTTTGCTTTTACCATCTCTCTCTTCACATCATCAAGTTTCCTACCCTGATTTGTCACAGCCCCACCGGCTAGACTTCTCTCAAACTAGATGAACTGAATCGTAAGATTACTCCGTGAAAACTGAAAGCCTAAAATAAATTGAGATGATTCATTCTGGAGCCCTTCACTATTTTAGGATATTCGGACAAGCTCCCTGGCATTCAGAAGTAAAAAACGAGCCTCACTTGGCACCTTGATTTGTTAACTCAGAGAGATCCAGTCAGTCCTGCACTGAATTCATGTGGAGCTCAATGATGCCAAGGTGATTACGAGGGAAAATGTTGCCACATCACTGCTAAAGTTTTGTATGTCAATTCATCATTTGTTTTTTTGGGGGGGTTTTTTTTTGTTTTATTTTGAGATAGCTAGCATGGCAACACGATTAAAGGATACCCAAAATAGATTACATTAAGATTACCTTAACAGAATCAATTAAGAGTAATAGGATTATAACTCATGGAGCCAAAAGTAAAATTACTTTTACCATAAGTAAGCCAACCACTCCTCTGGACGTGAAGTCTAAATAATAGATCAATAAACACTATAAGGTCAAGTCATAGCCAATCTTTAAAAAGTAAACAAACTAACCAAGCACTTAAAGCATGTGCCTTCTGAGTAGTTTTTCCAGCAATGTTGATGAATTTAGACTGTTTTATCCACACTCTCATCAATGTCTTCTCCTGACCAATGCTACGTATTTGTAAGATGGTAAAACAAACCTAGTATAAGACATTAGCTGCTGAGAACTGACCAACGCAGGCACTGACCCAGAGACGTGGGCTGTGCCTCCATCTTGTGGGAAAACACACATTTGACAGACCACAGGCATGACAGTAAGCTGCTAAACCTGGGAGCCCACACCTCAAAGTAAACAGCGTTATTTAAGTGGTATATTATGACAATGGAACAACCATCTGAACATAACCAGTACTAAAATTCTTTTTTAATCTTTGTCTTTTGCAAGCAATCTCTACATGTTGGTATGTTTTACATTGCTATAAAAAAATACCTGAAGCTGGGTCATTTATAAAGAAAAGATGTTTATTTGGCCTATTGTTCTGTAGGTGGTACAAGAAGCATGGTGTCAGCATGGCAGAAGGTGAAGGGGAGCAGGCGTCACATGACAAGAGAGTAGGAAGATTGAAGGGAAGAAGGTGCTAGGCTCTTTTTAACAATCAGATTTCACAGGAACGAATAGAGGGAGAACTCACTCATTATTGCAAGGATGGCACCAAGGTGGTCATGAGGTCCGCCCCCATAACCCAAACACCTCCCACTAGATCTCAGCTCCAACATGGGGATCAAATTTCAACATGAGATTTGGAGGGGGCAAATATCCAAACCATCACATTCTGTTTTTGCAAAGTATATTCAAAATATCCCATAAGCCAAAACCTAGGTTGGTTTTCTCAACACTCATAACGGTATAGCTAACGCCTATACAGTACCTACACGTGCCAGATAACCTTCTTAGTGATTTATGTATATTAAGTCATTTAACTCAAACTAACTCCACCTGTATTATTTCAACCAAATTCTAGTGCTTGGTTGATTGTCAAGAATACTGCCTTTAAGCAAATGGTTCCTTATTCTAGGCCCTGCCCTTTAAAGGGCCTTAGTCTACCCCTTCTCCAGCCATGCCCTTCCCATATCCATAGTATCTAAAGAACCAGGAGAACATGCCCACCAGAGCCCATACTTCTAGATACAATCTTAGTACCTGAGATCTGAGACTCTCCACCTACACATCATAGAGCCTGCTTCCCAGACCTGAGCAGGTCTGTTCCCTTGGAGCTGATAGTTGTTGAATGGACATACTGAAATGGATGTGAATAAATTATTTAATTAATTGATTAGCACACAAACATTAGTGCATGACTTTTTGAGAATCTCTTGTGATTGCCAAGATAATTTTTTTTATTTTGCCTCCTGATTTCTTATCTCTTTTCTGGAAAAGAGAGGTTGTCAGTTAAATTCCAATTAGGCAGTGTACTACAAATTACAATACAAAAAGTAGCACTCAATGGAAACAAATTTGTGACAGTGGTATTTTGTCTGAGGATTTAAAATTCTTTAAAAAATGGATTTAAAAAAAAAGTTTAATTCTTAAATACTTGACTCTTTACAGATAAGGGATCCTCTTCCAATAACATTTCATTATGCTTTTCAAAAAATACTCCCAGTATTTTCAGTTAGCAGACAAAATAACCAAATTTCTAAATACCTTTCTGTTCTTTGGCCTCCTGTGGTAGATGCAATATTTTGTCTCTTAGTCATTTCAGTCAGGGTCCTTCCTGATAGTTTCATGACTTAATTACAGTGATTATATCATGTTTATAGACTATGCCTACCCAGCACAGTGCAAGCTTTTATATCACACCCTTAATAGGGAAGAATCAATGGGTATGCTCGCTGGATACAAATCAACTAATGGGCTACAACTGTGAAGCAGGACGCTTTTCCAAGAAAACATATAACATCATTAGTTCAGGAGACTGTACCTCATACAGCAAGACTGGGTGTCTGCTTTTCAACCCAGAGACTTCAAACAGACCTAATAGATCTTTTAGTCTTCATTTAAGGAAAGTTCAGGGTACAGAAGCCAGCATCCCTTGTTTTTTCTCATCACTATGACAAGTAGTAGCAATCTAGTGGGGAAAAAAAAAAAAATGCCAGGAGAGTATCATGAAACTAGCTGCATTCAAATATAAAAATGGGAATTTTTTTCTTTCTTGGATTTGCTTCATACCTTGGAGGCAACCAGCTAATTTATGTATGCCCAAACCTAGACCCAGATTCAAGACCTCCCTGTTCCAGGTTGCTGGGAAGACTAGCACAGCGTATATTAGAGCAGGACTTCTCAACCGGGAGGGATTCTGCACACCCAGAGAACACGTGGCCATGTCTGGAGACATTTTTGCTGGTCATAACTCCAAGTAGGAGGAGAGGGTCAAACTGATATCTAGTTAACAGCCCACAATGCACAAGACAGCCCCCTACAGCAAAGAATTGTCCATCTCAAAATGCCAATAGTGCCGAAGTTGAGAAATGCTGTTTTAGAAGGACAAAGTCATGGTGGAAACAACGCAGAATGCTGCTAATGTGGAGACGTGAATGGTTTCCCCTCTCAGGTGTTCCTACCCACATACCCCAAGACACACAGATTGTTTGTGGAGTCAGGCTGGGACCACACAAATTGAACTTGTGGGTGGTGCAGAATTAAATATGTGTTGCCATAGAATACCTTTCCCTATGGAGATCAAAATGCTTTTCAGAGAGAGTTATCCCATGGGGAGAGGGAACTGAGAGTCGCAGGGATCCATATTTCACAGATGAGAAAACAGGAGGCCAGGAGAGGTTATCATTTGCTCAAGGTTATTCCATGAATCACATTCAGAGCTCAGGAAGTGAAGAGAGGCCAGACACAGGAGAGAATTCTGAAAGAATGTAAAAGGACAGAAAATGATCTTGGCCATATGTCATTTTGGTGGCACAAATCTTTTCTATATCCTGAGCTCCCGGTGTCAAGAAAAGCAAGGTCTCCTGTACGGGACAGCTTGTGGGTTTCTCCCCAGAAGCAGCAGCCCCTGAGGGATCCCACACCTCCTCCCTGCTAGCCAGTGTCCTCACCTGACAAACCCAATTCCCAGGGCTATTCTGCAGATGTTTATACTGTCAGCTGATTTAATGGACTGCAGAAATGAGTGGGTCTGTTTGTTAAAATAGTCATCATAATGAAAAAGATGGGTGACATCTGCCCTTATTTTCTGTCAGTCTGTCACATCTATGTAGCTCCTTCTGATCAATCACTGTGGTATGCATTATGTAAACACCAAAGATGAAATGTCAGCCTATGTATCTAATTGTTCTTGTGAGCCTTACGGAAAGATGACTGGTGGGCCCTGCTGTTTCCCTTTATAACCAGCATTAATTGGCACCTTTGTTATCTAGCCATGGAGAGCCTAATTGGAATGGTTTTAAGGCTCCAGTAATGCTTTTAATGGGAAACATGATTCAGGATGATTTTTACTCAATCTAAAAGTGCAGGGAAATCTCACAAACTCTATGATCCCAGTAATATTTGATCAAGAATGTTCACGGACACCAGGTCTCGCATATTTGTTCAAAAGGTAAAGAGGAATCCAAAAAGCCTGGAAGTGAACATTTTCTATTTTCACCTAAGAAACAAAGGTACCCTGGCATGTTCCCAGATAACTGAGGCATACAAAGTGAAGGGGTCATTTGCTCCCACCAATTCCTGGGCTACTTTGGGTAACACGCATTTGTCCATCTTCAGGGGTGGGATCATGATACAAGAATGGACTTTGTCATCAAATACCCTACTGGGCCATGAATCTTCCTTAAGATATCTCCAATAACAAAATTTATGTTTCTTCTTTAATATTTTCAATGAGGAGGCATTCACTGCTTTCCAAGATTCCATTTAGATGGGAGTCATTTAAAAGGAAAAAAGATGCAAACCCTGAAATATCTCAGTGCATTCAGCATAACATAAACAGTATTACTAAGAATTTTCTGTCTATAAATACAAACTCTCTTGTCCAACTTATTTAAAGTGAAAAAAAATTTGAAGCTGCCTTCAAGTCCCTATAATCAAATTTTTGTCATATTTGCAAATATACACAGTATATGAATTAACTTATTTTCATCCGGGAGGACAAGTAATTTTTAACCTACCCTGTGCTAAGAGAAAAGATTTCCCTACCCTCAAATTAGGTTCTGTCCCATCCTACACACAAGAAAGCTGTGAATGCAATGGCAGTGCAAAACCTACAACCAAGATAAAATTCAATACTGAAAATTCCAGACTTCCACTTGGTTCCATATTCAATATGATCCATGTATGATTATTGGAAATAAATGGCTACATAAAGTGGCTGCAACAAATAAAATGAGGTAAATGGCAAATGAGACCACCTATGATATATGAAATAAAAGTTTATTTTCTCATGCAAGATAAACTATAATGATTATATGAGACAGCTGGAGGTTCTCTTGTGTTCCACTTAAATGGAACTTCAGACATGAATAGAGCTGTGTCTCTTCGTTCTATATTTACTTAAAGACGGATAACAAGACACTACCATATTGCCCCTAGGTTTTCTCTCCTTGTTTATTTGAAAAAGTGCAAGCAATCCATTAAGGTTAAAGAGATAACATTAAGGAATGCAGCTGCGATGGTTGTACAGTAGATTACTCTGGCCTGAGCTTAATCTAGGGACTTGTTTAAAAGAGCTTTTCAATTTTAATTAAAATGAAATGGGCCCTGGAAGAAAATGCATCTCCTCCAGCGAGGATTGTATTCAGCTTGTTCTCTGTAATTTTGCCCATCACACTGTTGGTTGTTGCTTTTTCCACCGCTCTTAAATGGTGTCTAAATTGACCGGCTCTGTTGCCAAGGAAACGGACAGGACAATGCTAATAGAAGCTACTTAGGACACACTGTGAAAAGCTTAGAAATAAAATTGTTTGACATGAAAGGCACCGTGTCAGCAGCCAGGCAGCTCTGTTAAAGGCTGTACTAAGCAGAAGATAGGTATATGTCTCCCCTCCTCTTTTCCCTCAAAATCTCTTCTAGAAAATGGATTCTGTCCTAGGAGCTTGGACAGCTTTTCCTATCACAATCACTTTATCTTTCTAACTCAAAGTAGAGAAAAATCTTTATGTTGTGGTGTTGAAGCACCCAGAATAGACTTCAATTTATACCCATGGAAATAAGCTGCTTTTTTTTTTCTTTCTAGCAAAGTCCTTTCGTCTCATGAATAAATTGCAAATATTCTTCTGAATTTTCTAAGATTGTTAATTAAAATCCACTTGATTTAAGCTGCTTCTCCCATTTTGCACTCACACACCATAAATTATGGAGGAGGTCAAAGAATGAATGGCAATTTGACATGAAGAGGTTGATTTATTGCTTCAGAAGGAGTTTTATACCAGATGTGGCAGGAGTCATAAATTAAATGCTAAATGTTATGTATTATTATGCTTTCAGGAATATAAATGTGTCTAAAATGCTATGCAGGTGGAATGATAAAAATATGAATCTACTCTCCTGGCAATTTTAAAAGGCCCTTTAAAGCTGTCAAAAAGAAAATAAGCTGAAAAACAATCTAGACAGACCCCTTAGATGCTTTTTACAGCCTGCCCCTGGTTTATAAAAGCAACCTCCTCCTGTAATATGCTGGACATTGGCTTGTGGTGGCTTGGGTGGAAAAGAGCTAAAGAATCCTTTCATCTGAAAAAAAAAAAGAGAGAAAGTGAGATAGAAAAAAAAAGATCCAGAGAGATCTGTGTTTCTGTGACATTATGACATGCATCCAGATAATTATTTCTCATCCATCCCTCTACAGATGACCATAATTTAATTTATCAACCGTCATTTGAAAGCCAATCTGGACACAATAAAGCTTGCCTAACTTCACCTAGCAGCTGCAGTGGCTATAATTATTGAGTTTTAAAATATAAAAACAGGAAAAGCTTCAGGTATATGAAAGCTTGGAGCTGGAAATAACAGCAGTAGAAAAATTCACTGCAGGGGCAGAAGTTGTGAACGGAAGGACTCAGTTTGAGGTGAAAACCCATTCTGATCTTGCAATTGAGTGGTAGAACTCAAAGCAAAGGCCAATAGCTAAAGCCCAGGGTTACGGTCCTTCTGGGCACAACTGTGGAAGAGCTGGTTTGTCTGACTCCAGCATCCTTTTTCCCATGACTCTATCCCCATCTCCTAATTCCCCACCCCTCCAAGGCCCAGATAAACAGTCTCCATTTGTTCAGGACTTCAACGGAGATATTCCACTCAGGCCTGCTTCTGCCAGGTTTGAAAATCACCTCCCTGTCTAGCGTGCACCCCAGCCCCATGGGGAGCAGACAGGCAGCTTCATCCTTGACATCCATGTGGAACATTAGCCCCACTGGCAGGGGCTCCACCTGGTGCCTGTGCACCATACCCATCTAATGTTCACCTGGTCCCTGGTGAGAAAACGCCCTGATACGGTTTGGCTCTGTGTTCCCACTCAAATCTCTGCTTGAATTGTAATAATCCCCACATGTTAAGGGCAGGACCAGGTGGAGATAAGTGAATCATGGTGATGGGTTCCCCATGCTGTTCTCGTGATAATGAGTGAGTTCTCATGAGATCTGATCATTTGATAAGGGGCTTTTCCCCATTTCACTCTGCACTACTCTCTCCTGCCACCATGTGAAGAAGAACATGTTTGCTTTCCCTTCCACCATGATTGTAAGTTTCCTGAGGTCTCCCTAGCTAGGCAGAACTGTGAGTCAATTAAACTTCTTTCCTTTAAAAATTACCCAGTCTCAGGTATGTCCTTATAGCAGCGTGAGAACAGACTAATACACTCCCTGAGCAAAACAGATAACAAAACATGGCCATTTTCCTGAGTCATCTCAGAGGTCTCTGCCATGACTCCTCAGTGGATGCACTTGCTGCCTCTACCCTGCTAGAGAATGACCTCATGAAAGACATGGGCCAGTTGCACCATGCACAAGGAACAAAGCCACAGAGATTGAGAGTGCATGTCTTAAAGAACACTCTGAAGGAAATTAAGGGTCTCCCAGGCATTTGGTGCTTTCAGGATGGTTGCCAGATTTAACAAATTTAAATACAGGACACCCAGGTGAATTTGAATTTCAGAAAAATGAGGAATAATTTGTTAGTATCACTATGTCCTATGCAATACTATGGACATATGTATACTGTTTTTGAAAAGTTTAAAAGACAGTGTCATTGTTTAAATACAGATTTAACTGGGTGTCCTGTATTTTATCTAGCAACTCTAGGTCTAAGGCAATGCCATTTAACTTAAGATGGTCACTACATCATATCAGAAACAGTTGGCAGCATCTTGATAAAGAATATCTCCATTTCACAGCCACCAGGCAGCCATCACTCTAGCATCAAGCTTCTGCTCCAAAGAAAATCGTATTTCTAGTAATTCGCACCACCAAATCAACAGGCTCATGGCTCAGGTATAGTGTGAGAAAACTGAATCAGGAAACTAGGATAAAGCTCAAAAAGTCTAGGAAAAAAAGAAGAGCTACTTATATCACAAGCTTTTCAGAGAGCCATTAAACTTTCCTCTCTTTGAACAACGTGATAATAAATGACCAGGCACAAAAGGCAAATGCTAGGTCGGGCCAGGAAACACAATAGTAGCCCCCTCAATCTGTGTCCCTGGCATCATTTCTCACCAGCTCCAATGAAGGTCATTATGACAGACCTTGTTCAGTGCTGACTTTCTTTGGGATCCCAAAAATAAAAGAAGGGGAGATATTCTATTCTACACACATATGCCATCTTGTCAACACCCAACAAGAACTACATGTTCAAAAAGAAATTCCCTAAAAGGACACCTGTCAAAACAACTTCAGAAAAATCTCTTTTTCGTGTCCCTATAAGAAAAAAGTAAGCTTCCCTTTTAAAGGCCCTTCTCCATTCCTCAAAATATTTAACATAGAATTTCCATATGATCCAACAAGTCCACTCTCAGTTACATATTCAAAAAAATTGAAAACAAGAACTCAAACAGATTTGTACACCAGTGTTCATTGAAGCATTATTACCAAATATCCCAATATGGGAAACAACCAGGATGTTCATCAATAGATAGATGGATAAACAAAATGTGATATATCCATAGACTGGAATATTATTTATCCCTAAAAAGGTATAAAAGTCTGATATGTGCTACAACATGAATAACCTGAAAAATATCACACTAAGTGAAAGAAACCAGACACAAAGGGGTAAGTATCATATGACTCCATTTATACAAGGTATCTAGAATCAGCAAATTCATAGAGACAGAAAGTAGAATAGCAGTTACCAAAGAGTGGGAGAAGAAGGGTATGAGAGGGTTATTGCTTAATGGTACAGAGTATCTGGAATGATTTTTTTAAAGTTTTGGAAATTGATAATGGTGATGGTTGAAAAAAAGAAATTTAAATAAAGTAAACCATTCTCGCTTTGGGAACAGAAAAATGCTTGTGGCCTCCTCAGCATCCTAAAACCCCTCGTCCTTCCTGTAACAGATCTCATACCCAAGGACTCTGGCCACATCTGACCATTGTCATAGAAATGTAGCCTCTGTCTGTAAATACAGAATGAAACTATTTAATGCAGCTAGAAGAGATATACACAGACCTGCCTTTCCTACTGCCAGGACCAACTGAAGAAGCTGAAGGACAGGTCCCCAGGCCTGCATGGCTTTTGTTCTAGAACCTAAGAACAGAGTGGAGCAAAGTGTACATGATCTGTCCTGTCTGTGCCTACTTGCATCCTTGACTGTCACAGACTCTCCCTCTCTTAGCTGACTGTGCTATGCTCCATGCTCCATGGTGGCATTACAGTGAGGCTTCCATAACTGTCTTTGCCACTCAGTTGTGAGCCTGCTTTCTCTTAAAATACTCACCAAAACAGTGATATTGCTGTCATTCTTTCTTTTAGAATCACCATTTCCACATTTCTCTTGGTGTCCAAATTAACTTTCCTAGGAGAATATACCTGAGCCTTCTAATATCCAAGAAACTCCTGATGCTGCAAGATCCATCTTTAATATGAAAATGATTTTAATATAAAAATAGCCAGTGATAAATTCACTTATATGGCACCAGCGAGATACCAAAAGGAATTTTTATTGTTTCCCTTTCTAGAAGTGTGTTTTTCTCCATTGTTTTCAGCTGTTTGGAACAAAGAAATGTTTCTTATACCTTTTCTCAGCAGGTTTAATCATTTAACTATGGCTTCCTCCCAAATAAGAATTGATAGGTAATTGTATTGACCATTTACATATAAAACAGAGTTTGAAAGCAATATTAGTACATATATTCATTGTATATGCACTGTAAATATTCACTCCCCTGTTGTTCTGCTCCTAACCAATGATTAAAATGAGTTGGATACATTTATTCACATTCAGGTACAAATGAGTGCAAAGTGTAACATTTGATCTCTCCCATGGGGTATTTGCAATTTAAATTCTCATGCCAAAGAATGAATCATGAGTAGGGACTTTTGCAATAGTAGGCATTCAATAAATGTATTTTATAACTGTTTATATGTAAATTATTCCACCATAAAGGGACAAAACATAGGGGAAAAAGTTATATTCAAGCAGTTTCACAAACAATCACAATGAGCTTCTGCTCAGTTCAGCTTTTGTACACACAAAACTTAGCCATAATGTAGTAAGAAACCCTAAGACTAGCTTCCTCATTCATTCTTTGTTCTTGTCTCTTGCATGGATATGAGAATTTTCAGATGCAAACAGCCATCACCATCATTCCTCCTTCCAAGTTCAGTTCATAGTTTACTGAACTTTAATGTGTAACTCCTAAGAATTTCAGAATGCAAAACAAACAAATGCATCCATCCTCATTACTTCATAGTTAAATCGTATGTTATGCTTATTGCCACCATCACAACCTTTGCAAGTTCTGATGGTTTCTAGACTGCTTAGCATTTGAAAAAAGTGACTTCTTTGGATGCTAAATTATCCATAGCTTTAAATCTTAAGCATAGATACAACAGGCTGTGATTTTAAAAGATAGAAAACTTGTTAAGAGAATTCTGGTTAAAAATAGTGAACACACATTTAACTTCTCTTCCTGCCAAATTATACTGAAACAACAGTGAAGATATTTAAGAATGAAAAGGAAGAGGAGGAGGGGAGTAGGAGAAGAGGAGAAGAAAAGAGGAGGAAGAGGAGGAAGAGGAGAAGTAGACAGAAGAAAAGATAAACAAAATTTTGAACAATGTAAAGTCTAGAGTTGTAGCTCATGTATTAGATCCAAGGAAATCTGAGTTGAGCCACTGTATGTGGTTGTGTATGCTGCATGCTTCACAACATCAGGGCACCATTTACATATGTTGCTATTCACAAAGAGTTCACCCACAGTGGTGCAATACAAAGTATTTAGCACTTCATGTGGAGCCCTAAAGGCCAGTTCTAAGCTGGCAGTGAGAAAAGCTGAGAATTAACCTGATCTCAACACAGGAATAAAAGAATTCCTAAAAGTATAAGGAACTGGTACCATCAGGCAACTCTGTAAGTAGGAATAAAGATGAGCTCAAACTAGAAAGACAGTTAAAAGTCTATTTCACAGCTCAACTCCCTTTCTACTAGAAAGCTATAGGTTTATTCTATGGGAAAGGTAGAGCACAAGGTTTCTGGACTGGAGGACACCAAACACAGCTAAGATTAGGGATAAAAGACTTAAAGAGATTGAGTGAATGTGTATACACTAAATATTGAGACCCCCTTTTTGTTCTCCACTTCATCTCCTAGAATTCTGGTAGTGAGGTCTATGCTTCTAAGCAAGAGATGAGGAGAACATTCTTTGGAACATCTAACTATTCCA
Organism: Macaca mulatta; assembly: GCF_049350105.2. Taxonomy (NCBI): domain Eukaryota; kingdom Metazoa; phylum Chordata; class Mammalia; order Primates; family Cercopithecidae; genus Macaca; species Macaca mulatta. The sequence continues at coordinate 159,081,674 of NC_133409.1, read as the reverse complement.
AAAGGGAAATGTTTTTTTAAAAAATTAAATATAATAGCATAAAGTATTCAAAATATTGCCCAGGTAGGTAACTCTACTGTGAATACCACGGATCACAAGATCCACTATGTACACACAGCAACCATCAACTTTTTATAGCAGTATTGCCATTATCTGCAGGGGATACATTCCAAGCCCGTAGTGGATGCCTGAAACTATGGGTGGTACCAAACCCCATATATACTATGTTTTTTCCTATACATACATACTATAATAAAGTTTAATTTATGAATTAGGCACAGTAAGAGATTAACAACAATATACCGTCATAAAAGTTATGTGAACGTGGTCTCTCTCTTTCAAAATATCTAATTTTACTGTACTCACCCTTCTTCTTGTGATCTGTGGATCTGATAGCTGAGACAACAAAGCGACTCATGGGGGGTAATGTATACGTGTGGATACTTTTGACAAATGGAGGATTAATGTCCTTTGCAAAACAAAGCAGAATAGTGCAAGATTTCTTCATGCCATTCAGAAAGTTGTGAAATTTAAAACTTCTGAATTGTTTATTTCCAAAATTTTCCAATTATTTTCAGACTGTAGTTGACATGGATAACTAAAACTGCAGAAAATAAAACCGTGGATAAGGACGGACTACTGTATTTCCTTATTCCTAAATATAAGCAAATAGTAATGATCCTCAGATATTTAAAGAAAGCATCTGAGAAAAAATACAAAGGCGAACATCAACAAATGAGAAAACAATGAAGAAAACAGAGATTTTGCCCTAGGAGGTAAGCCTTTGGAAGGTCCTGCCTGATAAAAGTGCCTTTGGTTATCCTGGGCACTTGGACTATACCAGAGAGTTGAATAATGCAGTTTATATTAGGAGCTTTGGATCATGTGCTCTACCTCCAGAGAAGCTGGGGACTGTATGGTCAGCCAACTATGTTTACATGACTGAGACCCAACAACAACTCTGGACATGAAAGCTTGGTTGCGCTTCCTTGGTTGTCAGTACCATATGTGTATTGTTCCACACTGTTGCCAGGAAGAGTTGACACTGCCCATGACTCCAGTGGGCGAGGACAACTGGAAGTTCCATGTTTGGAACTTTCCTGGACTGTGGCCCATGTGTCTCTTCTTTTGGCTGACTTTGATCTGTATCATTTCACTGTAATAAACCATAACTGTGAGTATAACAGCATCTGTGAATTTTATTATTCCTCCTAGCAAATTGTTGACACTTAGGATGGTCGTGTGGAGCCCCAGATTTGATGTTAGTGCCAAAAATGAGGGCGATCTTGTGGAAAGCTCCCTAACCTGTACACAGGAAGAATAAATGTTCATAAAAACTTGTTGGCCGGGCACAGTGGCTCACGCTTGTAATCCCAGCACTTTGGGAGGCCAAGGCGGGCGGATCACAAGGTCAGGAGTTTGAGACCAGCCTGGCCAACATGGTGAAACCGCGTCTCTACTAAAAATACAAAAATCAGCCAGATGTGATGGCGGGTTCCTGTAATCCCAGTTACTTGGGAGGCTGAGGCAGGAGAATTGCTTGAAACTGGGAGGTGGAGGTTGCAGTGAGCCAAGATCACATCCCTGCACTCCAGCCTGCGTGAGAGTGAAACTCTGTCTCAAAAAAAAAAAAAAAAAACCTATTATTAATTCCTCCGAGAGATAAAAGAGATATTGTATCCATGAAAGAGGAAAAGAATGTTATAGAAAGGAATATTCCGATAACATAAAATATACTCTTTGATATTAAAATAATAACATAAAATAGAAAATTTCCATTAAAAATTAATAGATTAAGTTGTGGAATTATATTACTGTGAAATTTCAGAACCTTGGAGAAAAAGAAGAGATGCTACTAACTTTCAGAGAGAAAAAAATTAGATTGTATTTAAAGGACTTAATAATCATTTGTTTTAAAAAGTCAGTGGATTAATGCCTTTAAATTTCTGAGAGAAAGGAGCTTCTGTTGGCCAATAATGCAATTTAAGCATCAAATACATAATGGCAGCAATTGATTAAAATACAATTCAATATTTTAAAAGTCATTAGTTCAACATGCTACTCAAATAAAAGAGAAAACATATTATTTGACAATATAAGAGGTTTCCAAGGCACCACTCATTACTCTGAAAACTCCTAATTAAATGGAAAACATTGTCTTGCTCTCCTAGTATGAACCGTATACCCCTCCTGAATGAGAAAGTCTTTCAGTCAGAAGATTTTGAACTAATATATAAATAGAAAGGATATAATTAGAAAATCACCACCTTGCCACCCCTGTAATGTGATTACTGATTTAGACAATTATAGTCAATTGATTTTAAAAACACTAGGTGAAAAATTGATGGAGATCTTTGAAAAGAAGAGAGCAAACTATCACTACTGGAACCACTGCTCAATTTTAGGATAACTAAAAGTGAGAGGATCCTACCACCAACGAAACAGTCTAGGGAAACAATTGAACCAGAATCTGATTAAGGCTTTAAATGTAACCTCTGATCTATGGGAAATATAGAAACAAGTTAAACCATGAAGAGGCAATCAGCCACATCCAGATCATGATTTTACTCTGTACCAAACATTCTGTTACTTCAATAAGTCAATGGTATGGGGAGAAAGGATAGGAATATGCGGAAAGAGGAGATTTTGGGAATTAAAAGAGACTTCAGAAACATAACAAAGTAGAAATTGTTTGGATCTTGACTCAAATAAAGCAGTTGTAAAAGATATTTATAGACAATCAGAGAAAATTGAATTTGAACCTGTTTTTGGATGACAAAAAGGAACTATTATTTTGTTAGATGTGATAATGGCATTGTGCTTATGTAAGACAATGCCCTTTGTGTTCTTTTGAAGATTCTTTCAGAATCAGTTGGCAGTGAAATGAGATGATGGCTGGGTTTCATTTTCAAATATTTCAGCAAAACAAGCAAAAAGGTAGGTGGGTGGCAGAATAGATGAAACAAATTGTCAAAATGTTGATAGTTGTTGAAGCTGGTAGTTCAGGGTTGAGTGCATGAAATTTCTGTGAATTTTGCTTTTTTTATATGTTTATAAATTTTAAAAACAAAATGTTTTCTAAAATTCTGAAAGGAAATGATTTCCAATTAAGAATTGTAACTTGGTCAAATCTTTATTCAGTACAAAAATAAAATAAAGACATTTTCAGCATGTACGTTTTCAAACAATTCATCTTTTATGTAGTTTTCTATCTTCTTCAAGAAGCTGCTGGAGGATATACTCAATGAAAATGAAGGAATATATAAAAAAGAGGAAGACCTTGGATTTAGGAATACATGACAGAGGCAAAGGTAAAAATGGAGACGTGAAGTGAGATCCCAGAATGAGACTAAAAACAGGAATTAATCCAAATAAAAACATGCCAAGGGCTCTAGGAGATACCTTTCTTCAGAAGAGAAACTGAGCAAATACTAGATATGAAAGAATACATCTAGCAGAGATTTACACACTGGTGTGGGAGATTTGGGGATTGCTATATGCAAACAAAATGAAACAAGTGTATTTTTTAAAAAGATAAACAAAACCTATGGGAAAAAAACAAATGTTAAACAGGATAGGAAAATAATCAAGGTATATTACAAGGTTCATCCATGAACAGTTTTATATAGCCATATAATATGAATACAGAACATTGATTTCTTTAAAATTATTATTAAAACCATAAGAACAGAGATGGGGAAGGGGATGATGGAGTGGGACTCACTGACATGAGAATAAACGAAAACTAAATTCTCATTTGCCAGCGTGCTAAGTCAATAGATAATGTTTAGAGCTAAAAGTCAAGAAGTAACAATCATATCATGTTAAACAGAATCACAGAAATAAATAAAAAATGTGTTTTCTTCTAGGAAGGTAGGAAAGGGTTGGGGGAGGGTAACATGGATATGATAGTTTTACTAAGAAGCATTGTAGAAATATTTGGCTCTTTTCACAATATGTGTGTGTGTGAAACAAACTTTAAGAAATTATTTTAAAAGAATGTAAATTTGTTTCTTAATGATATGGAGTCAGTACCAAAAGAATCAACTGAAAGAGTTGAAGTAATTATCTCCAGGGAATAAGAAATATATGCAAGTTTAGCTTTGATAAAAATAAAAATTAAATCATAAAAATACTAATGAGTCCTTCTGGGGATACCTTGGATCCGGTCAGCAGAGAAAGAGTTTTACCTTATTTCAATGTTACAGCACAGGCTAATTATTCCTACAACCAAAGTAATGTTTTTCCCCTTCAAGGAGAGCCTTGCTATTTCATTTAGATGTATATTCACTAACAGTCCCATAAAGATTTCTAATTAGCCTGGTTTGCTTCCATTTTATGAGACTGCTTTCAAATTAGCACCCACATTCTATAGAAATGGAAAGAGAATCTTAGAAGATTGTAATTTCCCTCTCAAGGAAGGAAGACAGACAACAGATCACATGTCCAAAAAGAGTACTTATTAGGTTCAAGTCATTTATAGTACATGCTATTTGGCACAACATACTTGTCAAACTTGGATAAAAGGCTAAAAGCGAGTAGCAGTTCCAACCAATTATTTTCAGGTCCTCAAGCAAACATGATAGAAGGGTGCAGGAAAAGCAGGAGGAGAGAAATAGCATGGTGCCCACCACCATGATTTTCAGGCCATGAACTTGGCTGGCCTTCCCTATTGAAGAAAAAAACAAACAAGCTCTACCAGGACCAGAGAATGCTTCCAGAAAATCAAGGATTCAAAGGTACATTATAGCCTCTAAAGTTAGGCAAAGTTAACATTAGCTATGTTAGACTACAGAGAAAATATCCCTCATCCAGAGATGCCTACAACAAAAAAATTGCTCAGTAAGGAACTACTATCACCATCACAGTTTCAGAACCCTGCTGAGTAGATGTGGCTTAAAGAATAGCGGGGGGAAAAAAAAGAAACAAAAAGAATTACGACACTGCAGGAGGTGAGTGGAGGTAAACAATGTGAGGCACGTGTCAAAGTAAAGATAAATAATAGTTTCAATATGACATGTTGATACGGTTTGGCTCTGAGTCCCCACCCAGATCTCATCTTGTAGCTCCCATGATTCCCACATGTTGTGGAAGGGACCCGGTAGGAGACGACTGAATCATGGGGGTGGGTCTTTCCTGCGCTATTCTCGTGATGGTGAATGGGTCTCGTGAGATCTGATGGTTTTTAAAACAGGAGTTTCTCTGCACAAGCTCTCTGCCTGCTGCCATCCACGTAAGATGTGACTTGCTCCTCCTTGCCTTCTGCCATGATTGTGAGGCCTACCCAGCCATGTGGAACTGTAAGTCTAATAAAACTCTTTGTTTTGTAAATTGCCCAGTGTCAGGTATGTCTTTATCAGCAGTGTGAAAACGGACTAATACACGTTATGTTTGAAAAATAACAACTATATTTTGCTTTACCAAGTGCTATCGACATGCCAGGCACTGTGCTCAAAAGTTTATATGTGTTATCTTTAACAATTACAGCATTTCTAAAAGGATGGTTTGATTAACCCCAGTGAGGTTCTTGAGGCGTAGGGTGAGGCAATAATTTCTGCAAGACCTCAGGATGATAAGTGGTGAAGACTAGGTTACACCTTCTGTCTGGGTCCAAAGCCTTTCCTACCTTGCCATTCTGCCACTCTTCCACTTGGATATGTATTACAAATAGTTTCTCCTGTGAACTTTTACAAATATCACTGTATTTATCCACAAAGCCCTAAATACTGGAAAAATGTAGTACTCTCAATTTTCAGTGAAGCAAATCTTTACTTAGAGGGACTGAGCAATTAGCACAAGGCCACCTGGCTAATAAGGAGCAGAACGGGGACCTCACTCCAGATGGTGGGGTTCTCATTCCATCACTCTTCTCAGGCCATAACACAACCTTGGAAAGATGAGGCCCAAAGCCTGCCCATTGGGCAGAAGTTCTAAAATGCATCCCCTTTTAGGTGTAAAATAGGGTGACCATTTATAATTTATCATCCAAACACAGAAAGCAAGACAGGGGGTGCTATTAGTTATAATGCTGAGCAAGGAGTGTAAAGTGGCCTTTCTGGGCAAGCTGACGACTCCTCATCCATCCATTTACAGGAAATGGCCCTGGTCATTGCTCTCATGAAATTATTCTTCCTGACACAGGCATAAAAATAATTTACATTGTTTCCTGACTTTTTAATGATTGCCATTCTAACTGGAGTGTGATGGTATCTCATTGTGGTTTTGATTCATTTCTCTAATGACCAACGATGATGAGCTTTTTTTCATATGTTTGTTGGTCACATAAATGTCTTCTTTTAAGAAGTGTCTGTTCATATCCTTTGCCCACTTTTTGATGGAAGACAGTGTGGCAATTCCTCAAGGATCTAGAACCAGAAATACCATTTGACCCAGTAATCCCATTACTAGGTATATACCCAAAGGATTATAAATCTACTATGAAGACACATGCACATGTATGTTTATTGTAGCACTATTTACAATAGCAAAGACTTGGAACCAACCCAAATGCCCATCATAGACTGGATAAAGAAAGACTGGATAGACTGGATAAAGAAAATGTGGTACATATACATCATGGAATACTATGCAGCCATAAAAAAGGATGAGTTCATGTCCTTTGCAGGGACATGGATGAAGCTGGAAACCATCATCCTCTGCAAACAAACACAGGAACAGAAAACCAAACACTGCATGTTCTCACTCATAAGTGGAGGTTGAACAACGAGAACACATGGACACAGGGAGGGGAACATCACACACCAGGGCCTATTTCAGGGCGGGAGGTAAGGGAAGGGATAGCATTAGGAGAAATACCCAATGTGGACGACGGGTTGATGGGTGCAGCAAACCACCATGGCACATGTATACCTATGTAACAAACCTGCATGTTCTGCACATGTATCCCAGAACTTAAAGTATAATAAAAAGTAATAACAATAATTTATATTAGACTCAATTTAACTCTTTTGACATCAGGTGGAGAAAATCTTTTCGAAGTGGCCATGTATGCTGCATGCACCATTTGCCCTTAAATGTGAGAAGTTCACTCCTTCCTAGAATAGTGGTCAGCAAACAACAGCCTATAGTCTAAATTCTGCTCACTTGCTGACTGGTTTTTTATTTGATTTTTGTTTTGTTTTGTTTTGTTTTGTTTTTAAAACAGAGTCTCACTCTGTTGCCCAGGCTGGGGTGCAGTTGTGCAGTCTTCGCTCACTGTAGTGTCAACTTCCCAGGTTCAACCAATCCTCTCACCTCAGTTTCCCAAGTAGCTTGGACAACAGGCGTGCACTACCACACCTGGCTAATTTTATTTGTATTTTTATAGAGACGGGGTTTTGCCCTGTCACCCAGGCTGGTCTCGAACACCTGGGCTCAAGCAATCCTTCCGCCTCAGCCTCCCAAAGTGCTGGAATTCCAGGCATGAGCCATCAAACCTGGCCTGCTGTTTTTGTAAATAAAGTTTTATTGGAACCGGTTGTGCCCATCTGCTTACACATTGTCTGTGGCTGCTTCTGTGCTACAACAACATTGCTGAGTAGTTCTGACAGAAGCCATGTGGCCCACAAAGCCTAAATGATTTACTATCTCTCTTTTTACAGAGTGTGCCTACCTTTGTTTGTGAAATTGAAATCCAAACTCCTCAGCAAAGTATCTGAGGGCCTCCATGATCTCGCCGTGCCTCTGATTCAGGCTTTCAGCTTCATCTGTCCACAAACACCCACTTGGAACACTTTTCTCATTCCAAGCACCTGCCAACATTTTAAACAGTTCTTTGGATCCCCTTCTACCTTATACTTAGAGTGCTCAGATTCCCACCTATTCCTTCTGAGGATTTCTCTTCAAGGCTGGGATGAGATAAATGTTGTGAAGACTGAGTACTTAGAAAGATGTCTGACACACTGGAAGCACTCAGTTAGAGTTAAATACTATCATTATTACTGTCGTTACTGTTATGTTACATGCAATATAAACAAGCTAGTCACCCACTTTTCCCATTTTTCATGTTGTCACCCATGAAATAACCAAGATAAATCTAATGTTGCATCATAAGGAAAGACTGTGTTAGTAAACATGAACACTAACACGACACAAAGTGCTGAACACGTGAAGTTTTAATATTAAAAGATTTAGCGGTGCAAGATCTTCCCTCATTGTTCGTTCACCCAACCCAATTCCTAACTACCCATATAAAAGAAGATAAATCAGCTGAAACCAGTCTGAAGACCAATTTGGGATCATTTCTGATGCTGGTATTGACAGTCTGAAGTAGAGTACAGCTGAGTGCAATAGTAGCATAAAAGACAGTACCTTTAAACACCAGAGAAAGCTTTATAAACTGTTGCAGGATCTTCATTGTTTATTGAATCTCTAGATTTATGAATGATTTTTTTTACCATCCTGTTTCACACCAATTCCAACTTTTCCTTCTATATTTGTGCCATTGAACAGAATATTAGTCATGGAGTTTACCGATAGCAGGGGAAGGAAACACATGTTAAAAATACACACATCAGGCACACCAAACGGATCTTTAATTTTAGGCTGTCGTTCCTTTCACTGAGTTCATCTCAGGGTTTCCTGCAATGTGAATAATAACAGAGTGCCTGGCCTGCTTTTTTCTTATAGATGCATGAATTGGCACTGGAAGCATTCATCAGAAGGGAAAGGTTCTCCCAAAGGGCTCACTGAGTAAAGAGCTATGAAAATCTGCACAGGAAGTCATCTCGCACAAATGTTTATGCCAAACTTGTCGTAGGCACCAAACACCTAATGTTTAATTTTGTAATTGATGACACTAAGACCTAATTATAAATAGATATTTGTTCAAAACCAGAGTCAAAATTTGATGCTGAGATTAGTTGTTCAATTGCAAATCCTATCCTACTGATCAGTATGTGTTTTGGAGTTGATAGGGAAGGAAACAGCTTCTCACTCTCAAAACTCCAGAATGCTGGAAAAAGTGTTTTAAAAGAAAATAAATTTTATGAGATATTGTTGAACTGAAAATGAGGAAAATGAAATCCCCTAGTGCCAGAAGGAAGGAATAGTAAGACAAATTGAAAACCAATGCACAGATGCTTCTCTGGGGCATCAAATGAGGTATAGTGCCTAACAGCCTGAGTTGGGGCTCTAATATCTCTACCAAGAGGAACTGGCTGCCAAGATCACAAATTCTACTAGAGTGAAAGTACCAGTAGTAATAATATCTCTGAAACAAGATCCAGAAAAACAGTCCCTAACAGCCCACATCAGGCAGGGAAGCTTGCTACATATATACTTATTATTGTTATTCCTATTTCGCAAATGAAGGAAGTAAATTTTTCCCTAAATGATAAACTGAGCAACATAGCTCAGGAACTGAGAAAGCACTGGGTCTTCATCAAAGAAGCAAATAAAGAATACATCTCAAGAAATAAGAGAAGCCTCTGCAATGGACAGAGATAGAACTACTAATGCAAAACGGAGCAAATAGCCTAAGGAGGAAAGGTAAAAATAATAGAAGTGGTAATAATAGCTAGTACCTGTGCTTACCAAGAACCAATTTCTACATTAGATGTTTAGATACATTATCAGATCATCCTTTTAAAAGCTCTGTGAAGTTATGTTCCTATTTAGAGGTCTGACAAATCAGAATATAGAGGCTTAGAGACATTACCTGGTTACAAATTTCTATGGTTAGGAAGTGGTAGAGTCAAGATTAGAATCCATATGAGTCTGGTTCCAGCGCTTGAGCATGTAACTATCATATAACACTGCCACAAACAGTAACAAACTCTCATGTCACCAGAGAATCATCAAGGGACATTCCTATGTTCCAGGGTTAAGCAGAAAGAGAGATGTATCAGAATATATAATATGCCTGTCTTTACTAGTTTTGAAGTCAGGCCGATTAACCATTCCTGCTTGTTAAATGCATTGATTGGAGTACTCACAGTCAAGCCTTACTTAGGCTGATCCAAAGCAACTCTGCTATTTAAAAGGGTCAAAATTCCAGAGATTGCTTTTGCTTATGACAGTTTCACTCTCATGGTCACTGGATGGGGTATTATTGTCTTTTTATAGCTAACAATACAGAGATTCAGAGAAATTGGGTAATTCATTCAAAATTCCAAAATTTACCAGTATTTAAACTCAGGTCTTCTGTAAGACATATGCATTCTGGATTAGCAAGCACCCACCCAGAGATACATGAACACCATGAGAGGTCAATACAAGCAACCCTTACCTTGCTTAACTTCAAAAACACAACATAAACTTGTCACTTATCTGTTTAAAAACTGAATTTTTTTTTGTTATCCTGACATGATGAACTGGTTGTTGACCAAATTAACATAAAGCCAAATTAAAACCAAAAGCAGTTAAATTAAATGTCTGGAGATCATAACAGCAAACCAGGCTTTCTAACTCAAGCCCAGTATTCTCCCACCCAGATCACACACCCTCGTGTTGTAGCATCTATTCTTCTTGGCATTCAGAGACAGAGATAAGTAGATGGTCTCATTTGTTTAATTGTACTGGTTTCATCTTGTATTTTCCAGCTAAGTATATTTCAAGAATTAGAGCCCCTAGGATTACATAAATCTCAGCAGGGAGAGGAAGGTCATCTTGCTGATGAGTAGTTATGATTTCTCCCCTTTTTTTAATATATAACGTGGCTCATGATCTTTTGCAAAAGCCACAGCTTGAATCACATTTATAAAAATACCACTGAATTACACCCTCTAGGCAGGAAAATTGGTTTAGTGATTCATGATCTCAGTCTCTCTTTTCAGTATCCCGTTAATTCTATAATTTCATCAATTTTGCTTTTCCTTGCATTAGGAGGAGATAAGGAAAGAAGCTAGCAGAGAAAGAAAACACAAACCATATCATGATTTCCTGAGTGAATCAAACAAAAGTGATGTCACAAAACTGGGTTATATCCTTTTAAAGAGACTATCCAGAACAATAGCATAACCCATGAAGAAGGTTAAAAGCTACTCCATCGTGGGCAAAGGAAAGAAACTGGTGTTGAGCCTAATGGGATTTTATCTCTGTAGTGGATGCACAGCTACAAGCAGCCAAAGAGTGGCAGAACAATGTAAACGCTGACTCTTGAGATGCAGAAAACATAAGACCATCCTTCCACTTCTGAGTGGCAAGCTTTATATCTATAGTACAGACCTCTGTCACACACACATGTGCACATACACGTGCCCCCATACACAAGCAAACACAAATGGAAATGTTGCATCATCAACTTCTGGAGTCATCTGATTACTATTTTGTTGATTGCTTTACAATATTTAAAAGCATGTAGAAATCCATTTGGAATATCATATTTACCATTCTTTATGAATGACTGGAAAAGGAACCTGGAAGGTAACAACACAAGCCCTATCATTCTTTTTGTACTCTGGGTTTACTCCATCCCCCAAATCAATTTGCTTTAGTCAAAAACTGAAGTGACGATTTGTGCTCACCCTTACTATAAATAGCAAACAATATAATGAATTTTGCTGAACATTACTGGGCTATATCACATTTCTCTAGCTTAGGAAAGGGAATCGTGAGTGGAAAGTGAGACAGAGAGGTATTGTGAGCCTCTTTTAATCAACAACTAAAAGTGGGTACATGGGGGAAAGCCTCCACCACAGAAATACTAGGGTTTTTTCTCAAATTGTGTTTGCCAATAGGGTTTTTATAGTTCTAAGCTAATGGACTACCACCACAACTGACACCCTCTACAATTTATTCACATTTATTCTGAATCCTGTGTCTATTAGCCATACATAAAATCTCTTCACAGCTGGACTATTCTGGAAGGTCTCAGGCGATTATCATTCTGTTGTAATCCACTCATTAATTTACTCAACAAGTATTTCTTGACCATGTGCTTTATTCCAGGAACTCTAAAATGCACTGGAAATACAAAAACCCATAAATATTCTATTTCAGGGACACATGCAGTTAACTAGACAAAATTCCATATGGTTCAATATTTTAAAATTAGACATTATCCTACTGTGGAGAGACTGAAATTTGCATTTTCAGGAATATTCTTAACATCTAATAAAATTGAAGCAAGTGATATTTATATAGACTAAATTAGAAAAACAATCTCAAACACAATGTAACTGTTTCCTCCTCATTGGTAGGGTCTGGTCTGTTCTGTTTAAAATATAAATCTCGAGTTTTATGTTTTGGGGTATATAGCAAGCATCAAAAATTATTATCCTCTTTGAATAAGATCATCATTTAAAAATTAACAAACCTCTCTTTATTCCTCTCTTCCCAAAATGTTTCCTAAAATGAAAGGAACACACATTTTATATATTTTTTCTGTTGTTTTTCAGATTATTTCACAGCTTGAACAGTGGGCCATTATTTTAATTATGCCTAGTGTAGAAAAATGCTAAGAAAAACAGAGAAGAGATGTCTGTTCTCTACTCCTTCTGGCCTCCCTTCCCCTTTCTTATAAAATCAAGTGTCCCATCTTAATGTAGGGAATGGGATTAGAAGGTGGTCCTTGACACCTATCTGTGCCCATTTTATTATCTATTCATTAGCCCTAAATCACAATGGTTGATAAAGTTTGACAACTCTTAGGAGTGTAAACATTTTAGCTGAAGGTGAAGAAATATTGCCCCACCCAAATAAACCACCAAACATTCTAATGTATGAGCACTGAAAAACTAAGTGAGAATCTCCAATGGGTTGAGTTCTTTCTCTTTTCCTTTCCTTCTTTCCTTCTTTTCTCTCTCTCTTTTGCTTATCTTTCTTTTTATCTTTCTCACTTTCTTTCGGCATGTATTTATTCATCTTTTAGTGCCTACACACCACGGGGCCTTGAGTAGATAAAGTTGAAGAAATCAACATTGAAGGACTTCTGGAAGCCGTCAATGGAGGATTTTTGTTTAAGTGAGATAGCTCCCCTACTCAAATGGTCATTCTGACACCCTCAAACTGATATTAAAAATAAACTATTACATTTTATCAACCAACTCTTGAACACAACAGACTAATTTCCACTGGCTAGAAAAATTGGCTGCTTGGTTTTGAAAATAAATTTATTTGAAACACTTCTGTTTTTCCCTGAAAAAGTTTGTGTTATAGGTTACGGATTTATCATCCTAACAATACACCATTTTTATCAGCAGGTATCTAATTTTCTTCCTTTTGGTTGGCAAAAAAGGAAATTTGTGCTTGTATTATTCTTTTTGAATGATGTGGCAAGCAAAGCCCTTCAAATTTGACTCCAACCTCCATTCCAGCCTCATCTCTCATTACCTCCTGTTTCCCCCAGGCCTCCCCACTTTGCCACCCCACTCTCAATTATGTGTGTTAAAGTCATCTAAGATTATCTGTGCAAACAGCTGAAGCATTTTAATACCTTCATAATTTTGATCCAGGAAACTTTTGTTTTAAAGGAGTTTCCCTGCCTCCACTTTCTTTACTTTGAAAACACCCAGCTTACCCTAATTTAAATATGAAGTCAAATGTTACCTTCTGTGTGAGACCCAAGGTTCTCTGATAACCCCGCCATGCATACTCATGCCCACTAGCAGAGTTTATCACACAGTCAGGGTGGGTACAGGGTTCCATACAGCATCAGCCTAAACTAGCATACATAGGTTTCTGGTTATTTCTAATGAACTGGTAGGCAAGATCTAGCGAATCAGATTTGCCCATGGGTTTTGAACTAGAGAAATGTCTTTAATTATTGTTGTTATCTGCTTTGTTATGCTTTGATTGTAAATTTTGGTGTGATTTCTTTGTCTGAAGATTATAAAGGAAGTGAGTTTGCATATATTCCTGAAAGGAGATGATGGAGAAAGCAAATACAACATTTAGAATTTCAGTCATTTCTCTAGTTTTATAAAAAGAGTTCAAGAAAATTATATCAGAGCCTACAGTAAGAGGAACTACAGGTAAAATCCAAAGGATCAACATTAATGAGGGACATAGTTAAGATTGCTGACTCTGAAAATCCAAGGTAATCACAAAATCCAAGAAAATCCAAGGTAATGCCTAAATAGAAATCTCACCACGTTCTCCAAAACACTATACAGATCAACAAGTACAAATAAATTGACACAAATAGCATACTTTCAGCCTAAAGTACAATTTTAATTACTTGTATCTGAAAAAGTAAATATTGATTTCCAGCAAAGCTTTCTCTAAAACTCCCATCACAATCCTATTCAGAAAGCTGGGGTTGGAGAAGTAGGAGAAGGACAGAAAGGGCAGGGGGTAGGGGATCCAGAAAAATTGTGCAGAAGACAGAAGGGAGGTTAATGAAGGTGAAATCATCCTAAGTGATGAAATGCATACAGAGTCCTGGAAGATCAGAGCACTGACTCCAAGGAAAAGACTTTTTATTGGGTACAATACTTAAGGAGATGGTCGTGAAAATAAGTATCTTGGAGGAAAAGAGAATAAAAGAGAAGGAAAGAGATGCCCATTGGAGACTGGTCAAAGAAAAAAGTGAAAATGTTACTACAGAATCCTTCCATACAGTATTTTTAAAATATGAAAAATGAAAGACACACAACCCTATGACTGATCGCCCCTCCCTGCCCCCACTCCCATATCATCTATTAAAGAAATTGCAATCTTCTACTCTGACAGAAGATGGCAACCTTGGAGAACAAATCTGGAAAACCACCAGCGATGGCTTGGCTGTGTCCCCACCCAAATCTTATCTTGAATTGTAGCGCCCATAATTCCCACGTGTTGTGGGAGGGGCCACTTGAGAGATTATTGAATCATGGGGGCGGTTTCCCCCAGACTGTTCTCGTGGTAGTGAATAAGTCTCATCAGATCTGATGGTTTTATCAGGGGTTTCTGCTTTTGCATCTTCTCATTCTCTTTGCTTGCTGCCATCCATGTAAGACAGGACTAGATCCTCCTTGCCTTCCGCCATGATTGTGAGACTTCCCAAGCCCGTGGAACTATAAGTCCAATTAAACCTCTTTCTTTTGTAAATTGTGCAGTCTTGGGTATGTCTTTATCAGCAGTGTGAAAACAGACTAATACACCACCCCAATCTGCCAAGTCAGTCAATCAAATATATAGGTATGAGCAACTTTCTTCCATACAAAGCTACTATAAAAAAAAAATGAAAAATTCTCCCAAATACTTAATGAAACAAATAATTATGAAGTCAATAAAAATTGTAACACAAGTGAAACCACTATTTATTGTCAATGTATTGGAGACATAAAAAGACACATAAAATTAAAACTTCAAAGTTTAAGAACCCAAATGAGGGCTTAAAAAAGAATTAATTTAAAAAAAAAAGAGTTAGTTGATCTCAGGGAAGAAATAAAGGTGATAGCATATCCTAAAATCCAATTATATGGTGCCTATATCATATTCAAAATAGATATGAATGTTTAATAAGGAGCATTGAAGAAGAGTAGAAAAACAATAAATAGACCTAGTGAGGTGGCTCACGCCTATAATCCCAGCACTTTGGCAGGCCGAGGCGGGTGGATCACCTGAGGTCAGGAGTTCCTGACCAGCCTGGCCAACATGATGAAACCCCGTCTCTACTAAAAATACAAAAAATAACCAGATGTGGTGGTGGATGCCTGTAATTCAGCTACTCAGGAGGCTGATGCAGGAGAATCGCTTGAATCCTGGAGGCAGAGGTTCAGTGAGCCAAAATCATGTCACTGCACTCCAGCCTGGGTAACAAGAATGAAACTCCATCTCTAAATAAATAAATAAATAAATAAAACTTAAACAAAGAAGTAAAAAGGAACAGAGAGAAATTGGTTGAAAGGAGAAATAGGCAAAGAACAGTCAACACAGGAATAAGTAGAGTCTTTGAAGAATAAATCAATGCAATAAAATAAAACTAATATTTTAAACTGTAATTCAAGAAAGCTTTCCAGAAATGCCAGATAATCTGAATCTACATATTAATATAGCCAACCAAGTACTAGGGAAAATTGATCTGGAAAATAGAACTTAACTAATATAGTATTTCTCAAAAGCAATATGCAAAGTAAGGCAAGAATGGAATAGCATTTATACAAAAATCAGGAAAAGGTGTAAATCAATTTTTTATTCAACCATGCCTTCTTTAAGTATCATGACTACAGAATTAGAGTTTTAAAAATACAAGAATAGGCTAGGCATGGTGGCTCATGCCTGTAATCCCAACACTTTGGGAGGCTGAGGAGGGCAGATCACTTGAGATCAGGAGTTCAAGACTGCCTGGCCAACATGGTGAAACCCCATCTCTACTGAAAATACAAAATCTAGCCAGGCATGGTGGTGCTTGTAATCCCAGCTACGTGGGAAGCTGAGGTGGGAAGATCGCTTGAACCCAGGAGGCAGAGGTTGCTGAGAGCCGAGATCATGCCACTGCAGTCCAGTCTGGACAGAGCAAGACTCTGTCTCAAAAAAAATAAACAAAAATACAAGAAATCAGGGGATGCCATATCCATGAGCTCTGCTTACAGATGAGTTTCATTTAACCAATAAATGACTGATGAGACCTGGCCTGATATTTCTAAATTTCTAAAAATAATAATAATAAATAGACTACATATCAGGATCTGATTACATTTCAAGCAGTGATCAAAGGAAAATTAATAGCCTAAAATACTCTCAGTAAAAGTGAAAGAATGAATATAAGTTAATGATGTTGGTTAATTATGTGGATTTAATAGAAGATCTAATAATAAAGTTAGAAACAAGGATGGAAGAGTCATATATATATATTTATATATAACACATGTTCTGATAACATAGAAGTATTGCAATTTTTATAAAGTAAAAGTAGAGGGACATGGAAAAGTAAAATAAACTCATTGATCTCATCAATAAGTGGGAGTCAAAGGATACCACTAAAAGCTGACATACTGTAGAGTAAAAGAGTAAATTAAAAAGTGGACTGGGGCACAGGGACTTTTATTTTAAAGTATGACTACAAAGATAACCACTAGAGATAGGTACAAAGTTTACAAAAAAAAAGTTTCAATGAACACAGAAGTAGGCCTAAAAACATTAGGAAATTCAGCATATGATATAGATACCATCGCAAATGGACTTTTTAAAATGATGCTAGCATGACTGAATACCATTTAGAAAAAGAATAGCAAATTCTTGGCCCCCATCATACAAAAGAATAAACTCCAGATGGATCTGAGATATTATTATGAAGATATAAAAAGTAAGCCTAAACTACTAGAAGTCACAGGTGAATTTTTACAGCAGGAGTGCAAGGAAAGACTTTGTGATTTAAAACATCACATAACAAAATGGGAAGAATCCAGCCTAGAGCTCCCTACCTTGATGGAGAGTTGAGAACGTTCTTCTGTCGTGTCGATGTGAGCTATTTGCTACACAAACATACTAGCACGTTCATCTATTTCAAGAGAAACTTCAATGTTATAAATTTTCTTACATGTAAAGTAACTCTTGATCTTATTGAACTTATACAACTACCAATTAGAGACTAATTCATACTCATATAAAGCCAATAATAAGTACCCCTGTGAATATGTAATAAGGGGTTCCCAGAATCCCCAGAATTAAAAGTTATTTTAATTTATAAGGCTTTTAAGAGCATTGGCCCTTTAAGAAAGGGCCTGGTTGGGGAGGAACAGGTGGGACGCTTAATTATGAACCAAATTAATAGCATAGTTTGATAACCTACAAGATCAAATAGCCAAGAAATGGAAGCCAATCTCACACTAGCAAGAAGGAATGAGTAAATGCCAAGGGAACATATGTACTTTTTAAATATGAAAAATTTTAAAGATTTGCTATATAGACATAATTATAAAATAAAACATCTGATCATATTCTAAATCAAGGTAAATTAATATTCCTAATCAATGTGGATCTTGAATAAATTAGACTGGTATAATAATTTTGTTTAAAAACAGCCACATATTTTCTCCCTGATTTTATCCCAATGTGGATAAAACAAATTGTTCAGGCAGTTGTCTCCCCTCTCCCTATTTCCTGCTCCTTCCTTTTCCCTCAGGCTGCTTTTGCCCAGTGCTAGCCTGCCTCTCACTCACTCTTTCCTCCTCCCTCTCTCTGGGTTCTTCACTCTCCTGATGAGTCTCTTTTTCCACTCACCTTCAGACACCTTACACGAACCTCTCCCAGGACAGCCAGGACTCAGGGAGCATGCAGGCTGCTAAGGACCCTTCTCTCCCTCCCTGCCTGCTACCTGCTCTTCCTCTGTCCTCCACCTCCTCTGGCCTCCTATTCTTTCTCAGACCCTCCTGCTCATCTTCCTGCTGCCACTCAAACAGCTTGGCCCCAGCATGATGCCAAAGAAGAGATCCATATTCTACTAAAAATAGTGGTAGCAAAATTTTGTCAGAGAGGATCAATCGGTGACCGAATCTCACTCACTTCATCTATTAGTACTACAACCCAAGAAAAACTATAAAGTTATGACAAGGATCAAAACCTCTGACTCTAGGACTATTTGAATATTTACAAATGGATTTCATTCATTTGCTCAAGTCACAAAGTTTCAAATATGTTTTAGTAGTAGCTTAAAATAATCTGGTGAGATTAGCTAACATTCTACTACCAAATGATTATAAATTGTGTTTTTATCAACTGGGAAAACCTCCAATATTAACTAGTGATAGAGAAAGTCAACCTATCAGTAAAATACTTAAGAAGTTAAGAAAAGAATATAAAATAAATATCAACCCCATATAACTGGAAGGAAAGAATATATAATGGTGTTTTAAATCAAAACAATCTAAATCACCAGATGTTTAATCTACTGAGCCCAAATTCTACCCATAGCCCTAAAGATATACAATCTATATTTCAAAAATTCTCATAAATTCTCATATGAGTTCTCATAAAATTGTTGCAAGAAGACATATGGGCTTGAATTGACTCCTCCATTGATGGACTGGAGCTTGTGGTTTTAGCAGGCATTGCCAAAATTAATGTCATATACACAGATACCTAATCAGCAGGTACAAATTACATTTCCAAAAAAAGATAAATCTAAATGAACATCTACATGATGTACACCTGTTTTGGAAAAGACATCTATAAAGAGAAGTCTTAGCATCATTTAAGAAAAGACCATCAAGTACTTCTAAACACAAATGCTGCTCTTGAATTCCAGGGCATACACCCACAGAATCATGTTTTCCTGTGTAAATGTACTCAGAATACCCCAACCTGGAAATACAAGTATACTTATGTTCTAACCTTGTAATTCAATGGGAGGCCAACAGAAACAAATGACTTCTGGAGGTAGACATCTGACCAAAGAACAGAGAGACCTTGAAGATGCTATCAAGTGAAAATTGCTTCCTTCTAACACTTTTGGACCAACAGCCATGATAGGACAATGAACATACTTTCTAACATTTGTTTCCTCTTTCTTTCACTGATTGCCATGATTTTTTCATTGGGTTTCTTCAAAGTACCAAACTATTAAAATGGTTAAAACTTTTGCCCTTCCTTAGACAGAATTTTTTTTCTGTAAGCTTTTCAAACTCCTTAATTTGCCATTACCAAACAATTGCAATGGCTGACATTTTTTCCAAGTGTTGAGTTTGTCATTTAGTTATAGATCCCACTGTTGGAATGAACTTCAATACATCAACATGTCTTCATTGGACCTAGGCTTCAACAATTATCTGCTTCTGTTTGTTTGTCAGGGCTTCCAAGAAACACAAAGGATGTCATGAACAGAAAGGGACATGATACAGGACTAATAACACAAACTATAGTCCAATTATTTCATCTTAAAGCTGCATGTACAAAAACCATTGCATTATGTGTTTAATTACACGAAAGTGAAAACAATTAAATTTTATAGCAATTCCTAACAACATTTGTGTCTGCTCAAGGTACACCCTTATCGACTATTCTTCCTGTATAATCAGAAGACCTTTCCACACTTACCTATATCAAAATGGGGCCAAGTTTTGATATATTTACCCAGCCCTTCCAAGCATTCAAAGTGAATTATTAGAAGTCTGATGTACTCAACTCAGGATCCAAGACACTAAATATTGTCAGTTCATATAAGGATTCCTACCCTACACTAAAATATATACTCTGCAATTAATCCCTGACTATGCCCAAATAACAGTTCAAATTTTAGAGTCAAAAATATCCAGTATAAACTCATGAGCTAGAATATTTTTAGATAATAAAATTGCCTTCAACTATGTAGTCATCAACCAAAATAGAGTTTGGAAGATAAATGATACCTGGAAAAGCACTTCAGGGAAAGTGGAATCATCAAATAATCAGGTCACTTGTTTGCCCAAATTGAACCATGAGGCTTATTCTTTTAAATAGATGTACCCCATCCTTGGCCTCCAGAGCTCAAAGGATCCTCCTGCCTCAGCCTCGTAAGTAGCTAAGATTACAGGCATGCACCACCATGCCTGGCTGTTTTGTTTGTTTGGTTTTTTTTTTTCTGAGAGAGAGAGAGAGAGATGGAATCTCAGTATGTTGCCCAGGGTGGTCTCAAACTCCTGGCCTCAAGAAATCCTCCCACCTTGGCCTCCCAAAATGCTGGGATTACAGGCTCAGCCACCACAGTAGCCTTTCTTTCCTATCTTACATCTTGGTGTTTATATATCACTACACTGCCATTATCCTAAACCACCCTGGGAGCAAAACTGTGGGGTCGAAATACCATAAACTCATCCAAAGTGACTTTCCCAGTTTGTTCTCCTACCTGCATTGATGAGCCTGACACTTGTTCCACATTTATTTCCCCATTTGGAAGTGGCAGTATTAAATTTTAGCCATTCTGGTGGCCACTACATACCACATAGTGGTATTGCACTGTGGCTTGAATTCACATTCCCTTGATGAAAAACATAGTTCAACACAAATGATTGCTGCCCTTCAGATAGCCTATTTTGTAAAGTTCCTGTTCAAGTCCCTAAACATATTTTTCCTTATCTTTTCTTATGGATTTGTAGGAATTCTTTATGTATTCTGATATAAGCCCACTGCAGTTGTTTGTATCATAAATATCTTCTCCCAGTCTGTAACTTGCCTTTTCTCTCCCTTCGTGATGTCTTTTGGTGAATCGAAGCTCTTAATTTTAATGGATCTTTCTCTTGGTAATTTTGTTTTCCACTTAAGAAATCTTCATCTATCCCAAAGTAATCAAGATGATTTCCTATGTTTTCTTCTAAGTGTTTTATCATTTCATATTTTGCATTAAGATATACCTTCTGTGTGGTATTAAATTTTTATAGGATATAAGTGAAAGTTAAGTTTCATTTCTTTTCCTTGTGAATTTTCACATGGACCCAGCACCATTCATCGAAGAGCTCATCTTCTAGCCACTTCTCTGAAGGGCTGCTTTTAGAATAAATCAAGTGTTCACTATGTATGAGTCTCTCTATGTAAAAATACCATACAATAATAAATATTGTAATCTTGTCATACGTTTTGCTGTCTGGTAAACATGTCCTTCAAAATTGTCTTGGCTACTCATGGCCTTTTCCATTTCCATAAACATTTTACAACTAGCTTGTTAATTTCCACAAAGAACACCTCCTAAGGTTTAGATTGAATATATTCTACATTTCACTAATCTTGTCTTCTGCGGTTGCCAGCCTGTTGTTATACCCACCAGATGAATTCTTAATTACAAATATTGTATTTTTCAGTTCCAGGATATTCATTGGAATCTTTTAAATCATTCCCCATTCTCATTTAAATTCTCCATACTTTTATCTATTTCTTCTATCTTTTTCTCTATTTGTTAAACATGTAACTCAGTTGTTTTTAGCTGTGATACCTCCAATAACAAAATCATGCATGTGTCTTTTCTGCTAGCTGAGTTTTCACTTTTTGCTTTTTTTCCCTGTTACTTTAGCATGCCTCATAAATTTGCATTGGCTGCCTGGCACTTTGAATAAAATATTATGCAGGCTGTGTAAGATGTTATAGATTCCTCCCAAAAGGTTTAAGATTTCGTTTTTGTTTGTTGGGGTTTTGTTCATTCATTTTTTTGGTGGTTGTTTTGCTTTGGTTGTTTGTTTCATTTTGTTTTACAGGCAGGCAGAGGACCAGCAGATCACTTGATCCTGCCAAGCCTTTGTTTTAGGTTTTATTAGAGCTGGGTCTCTTTAGTTTCCCTTTACAATTGGAGTGTATCACTCACTCCTAAAACATACTCTTCATTTTTGGAGTGTGGCCATTATTCCTAGAGCCTCTGGGGTCCCAATATAAAGCCCAGAGTATTTACAAAGGTTTTGATCTTGGGAGACATAAACTTGAATTTATTTCTTCCCAGAATCTCATTATTGCTGAAATCTCTACTCAGCTCTTTTGCTTCCCAACTGCTGTTTTCTGCTGGGTTTCTAAAGACCTAACTTGCGCATGAGCAGCCAAGGAATTGGTCAACAACTTGAGGGGAAGCTGTATGTGAATTTTGGGGCTCTGAATTAGTCCGTTTTCATACTGCTATAAAGAACTGCCCAAGACTGGGTAATTCATAAGGTAAAGAGGTTTAATTGACTCACAGTTCAGTATGGCTGGGGAGGCCTCAGGAAACTTACAATCATGGTGGAAGACAAAGGGGAAGCAAGACAACTTCTTCCTAAGACGGCAGGAAGAAGTGCTGAGCAAAGGGGGAAGAGCCCCTTATAAAACCATCAGCTCTCATGAGAACTCACTCACTATCATGAGAGCAGCACGGGGGAAACCACCTCCAAGATTGAATTTTCTCCATCAAGTCACTCTCTTGACACGTGGGATTATGGGGATTACAATTCAAAATGAAACTTGGATGGCGACACAAAGCCTAACCACATCAAGCTCCTTTTCTGTAATTCCCTAGTCACGGAGATTTTTCCTCCCTCTAGGATACTGTCCAGTTGCTTTGTGGCTGACCTGAACTCTGACCTCTGTGCCAACATAGTAAACCACATTCTGATTCATTTCCAAAGAGAGGTTTGCAGGTGTTTCTAGTTATCATCCTCAATCATAAAGCCTTAATAAAGAAACACTGACACCCCATGTCATTTTGTGCTTCCAGTCACTTTATTAACTAGAAAATTGGCCTGTGCTAAAATAAAATAACACCTAGAATCACTCAGTGATAAAACTAAAAAGAATCACATATATTTTCCATTTCAACACCTTAATTTCAAATATAAGAAAAATAAACCACATCCAAAGGTTAAATGATGGGTCCAAAATTCCAAGTACATTATTAAACAAACAGCTCCCTACTTCCAAAGCTTTAGATGAATCCTCTTTCATCGTGCTACATCTTACCATTTTGTTCTTTCTTCCCAATCCTATTTAAATCCTATTTAAATTGCTCATGAATTGTTTTAGTTACTACCACAAAGTGGCAATTCTACATTCTTATTGTTCAATGTGGCTATTTTTGAAAAACTTATCTCCATAACTACGATGGTTGCTTCAGCAAATTTTGATAATGTTATCCTCACTACTCTCCCTACCCTTGAAGTGACAGTAATAAGGATTTCTCCTCCAGCTGAATCCAAGAGAATGTTTGCCTCATTAGCTCAGGAAACACTATCACAAGCTAATTAATTCAGTAGTAAAGGCAAGAATAGATAGCATATGGCTTCACTCTGCAAATGTGGTCTCAATCCATTAAAACAACAAAAGAAACACAGCAACACATTTATCTGTCTGTTTGCCACTGTGGAATTAATGTCCAACAAACAAAATCTATACACGATAAATGCCACACAGGAGTAGCTTTCGCCTCTTTCTGAAGTAGACAGCTTAGCCCACATATTCATTCTCCTCCTCATGAAAACGTAGCTATTGTTAGAATGGGAAACATAATTCTTCTTATAAAGCTAAAGGAAAGTTTCTATTTCTTCTAAACTTAAAGGAATAATCATTTTCCCCCTGATATCCACAGAGAATTCATCTCATGATGAAATGTTAAACAGAAGTTATAGTAAAAACTGCTATGTGTAGATAAAACCCAATTGCATTTTCTCCTGGCCAAACAACGAAGCAAAATTCACCAGGCTGTCTTACAATGTCTTACAATGAGAGGAGCCACAGAGCGGGAGCAAACAGCCAAGATAAAGGCGGACAGTGATGCCTGTAATCCCAGCTACTTAGGAAGGCTGAGGCAGGAGAATCGCTTGAACCCGGGAGGCGGAGGTTGCCCTAGTCGGTGGAATGTGACCAATCCAGGCCTGGTCCACAAAGACCTCCCTCCCACTCATGACCCTGCACTCTTTCTTACCCAGCTGTCAGTTGCACGCTGAGAGAGAAAAGGCCCTGCAAAGTAATGGATCCCTGTGCTGGAAGATGCCGGCAACTCAAGGTAATTTGTGGAGAAGAGTTCCCCAGCCTCTGCCACTGCCAACCCCCAATGGACTATGCTATTTTGAATGTTTTATGTAATATTTGATTTATTTGTTATATAGAAATGGAATTGAATTTTATTGTTCTTGAATCTTAACGACTTGCTAAATTATTAAAATTCTACTGATTTATCTGTAGAGTTTTCTGTTCACAATTATATTCACAAATAATGACAGTTGTATTTCTTTCTAATTCTTGTAACTTTTTTTTCTTGATTCATTACACTGGTAATGTTCTCCAGTAAAATGTTCAATAGACGTGGTGATTGCTGACATCTTTTTTTTTTTTTTTTTTTAAATGGAGTCTCACTCTGTTGCCAGGCTGGAGTGCAGTGGCGCCATCTCAGCTCACTGCAACCTCTGCCTCACGGGGTTCAGGCGATTCTCCTGCCTCAGCCTCCCGAGTAGCTGGGACTACAGGCATGTTCCACTACGCCCGGATAATTTTTTGTATTTTTAATGAAGACGGGGTTTCACCATGTTAGCCAGGATGGTCTCCTCCTGACCTCGTGATCCGCCCACCTCAGCCTCCCAAAGTGCAGGGAGTACAGGCCTTAGCCACGGTGCCCGACTGATAGCTGGCATTTTTCTTATGCTCAATATCCACGGGAAAGTTTTCAACAGCTTGCCACTAAGTATGATGTTTGCTGTAGGCCTTTAAAGGAGTGCTTCATTAGATTAAGAAAGTTTCTCTTTATT
Organism: Macaca mulatta; assembly: GCF_049350105.2. Lineage (NCBI taxonomy): Eukaryota > Metazoa > Chordata > Mammalia > Primates > Cercopithecidae > Macaca > Macaca mulatta. The sequence goes on along the minus strand of NC_133409.1, from coordinate 159,056,643 downwards.
CATACCTTGATATGAGTTTTTAAAATCATGAACAGATGCTGGATTTAGTCGTACATTCATCTGTATCTACTTAGTTGACTATTATTTTCTTCATTTTACTAATGTGGTGAATTACATTGACTGAGCTTATAATATTAAATGAGCCTTATATTCCTGAAATAAACAAGCTTAGTCTAATGTATTTTCATTTCTGTTTTATGTTATAGTATATTTCTTATTTATATTTTATTTTAATTGATAAATTAATAAGTGTATATATTTATGGGTGCAATATGTTTTGATTAATGTTTACATTGTAGAATGAATAAATCAAGCTAATTAACAAATCAATCACATCACACATATTTTTTTATGGTGAAAACATTAAAATCTACTCTTTCAGCAATTTTTACGTTAAGTTCACGACTATGCCAATGGTCTGCTTGGGGTCAGGTTCCAGCCCCAGCCAAGGTCCGAGGGGAGTGGGTGGATGGGCGGATAGCTGAAAGAACACTCAGGGCGCCGTAGGCAAGTGAAATGTAGTTTTATTCAGCAGCTTTCTCATACTAGCTCTCTCACACCGTCCGCTATTTTTTTTTTTAATTAATTTATTTATTTATTTATTTTTGAGACGGAGTTTCGCTCTTGTTGCCCAGGCTGGAGTGCAATAGCGCAATCTTGGTTCACCGCAACCTCTGCCTCCCGGGTTCAAGCGACTCTCCTGCGTCAGACTTCCTAAGTAGCTGGGATGACAGGCATCACCGTCCGCCTTTATCTTGGCTGTTTGCTCCGGCTCTGTGGCTCCCCTCAGCAGCCAGCTCCCACGCACAGCTGCATGGCCAGCCTGCAAGGCCAGCTCTCCCTTACAGTGTTAGCAGCTTAACTCTTTCCCCCTGGGCACAAGCCAGTTCCTGACTTCCCCCTGCCCGCCTTCAAGGAGACCAGATCTTCCTTACAGGGGTCAGTGCCATTACTCTCTCTGGGCACCAGCGCGCATACCATGTCGAGCCATGCTGAAGAACGCCTGTACAGCATCAACAGGGCCGTTGTACCTTCTGCAGACGACAGTGGCGAAGAGCCAAGTATGAGCTTACACAAACAGGTTATATAACAAGTGGAGGTGTGCACACCAATCCCACTGAGTCATGCAGGCCTGGATGTCTGCCTCAGCCTATTCTTGACCAAAGCCCATCCATGTACTTTATATTTTAAATATGCAATACATTATTATTTATTATAGTCAACATTCTGTATAATATACCACTAAATCTTATTCTAACTGAAATTTTGTACATTTTGATCAACATCTCCTCTTTTCCTCATCCATTCCCCTCTCCTAGCCTCTGGTTACCACCATTCCACTCTTTACTTCTACAAGTTTGACTTTGATTCCACATATAAGTGAGATCCCACAGTGACTGTCTTTCTGTGCCTGCCATATTTCTCTTAGCACAATGTCCTCCAAGTTTATCCATGTTGTTGCAAATAACAGAATTTCCTTCTTTTTAAAGGCTAAATAGTATTCCATTGTGTATGTATACCACATATTCTTTATCCATTCATCCAGTGAGGAACACCTGTGTTGCTTCCACATCTTAGCTATTGTGAATAATGCTGCAACGAACATGAGAGTGCAGATACCTCTTTGGCATACCACATGATCCATCAATCCTACTTCTGGTTATATATCCAAAGGAATCAATTTCAATTGATGTCAATTCCTTTGTATATATACCTAGAAGCAGGATTGCTGGATCATATGGTAATTCTATTTTTACTTTTCTGAGGACCCACCATGCTGTTTTCCATAACAGCTGTATTAATTGACATTTCTTTCAACAGTGCACAAAGGTTCCCCTTCATCCACACCCTCACCAAGACTTAATTATGTTTCATCTTTTTTATAGTAGTCATCGTAAAAGGTGTGAGGTAATTTATCTTTGTGATTTTAATTTGCATGTCCCTGATGATTAGTAGTGATGAATGTTTTCCATAATCTATTGGCCATTTGTATGTCTTCCTTTGAAAAGTATCTATTTAGGTTATTTGCCCATTTTTTAATTGAGTCCTATGTTTTCTTGAAATATTTGAGTTCCTTATATATTTTGGATATTAATCCTTTATTAGGATTTGGATGTATGATTGTAAATATTTTCTTCCTTTCCATGCGTTGTCTCTTCACTCTATTGATTTTCCTTTGCTGTGCGGAAGCTTTTTAGTTCAATCCAATCCCATTTGCTAATTTTTGCTTTTGTTGCCTGTTCTTTTGAAGTCATATCCAACAAATCTTTGCCCATATCACTATTGTGGATAATTTTTTAGTAGTTTTATCATTTCAGTTCTTACATGTAGGTCTTTACTCCATTTCAAGTTGATTTTTGTATATGGCTGAGATAAAGGTCCAATTTCATTCTTCCGCATGTGGATAACCAGTTTTCCCAGCTGTATTTATTAAAAAGGTTGTCTTTCTCTCATTCTATGTTCTTGGCACCTTCATTGAAAGTCAGTTGACCATAAATGCATGAGTTTATTTCTGGATTCTCTGTCCTATTCCATTGGTCAATTTGTCTGTTTTGATTACTGTAACTTTATATTACATTTTAAAGTCAAGTAATGTGATGGCTCAGCTTTGTTCTTTTTGTTCAGCATTGCTTTGGCTATTCAGTGTCTTTTGTGGCTCCATACAAATTTTAGAATTGTTTTTTCTATTTCTGTGCAAAATAACATTGCATTTTGATAGTATCCATGCTGTTTTGATTATCATAGCTTTCTATTAGATTTTGAAGTCAGGTAGTGTGAAGCCTCCAGCTTTGTTGTTTTTGCTCAACATTGCTTTGGCTATTCAGTGTCTTTTATGGTTCCATACAAATTTTAGGATTACATTTTCTTTATTCACTCATTGCTCATTGGTTGGTGGGCATTTAGGCTGGTTCCATATTTTTGCAATTGCAAATTGTGTTGCTATAAACATGTGTGTGCAAGTGTCTTTTTCATATAATGGCTTTTTTTCCTTGAGTAGATACCCAGTAGTGGGATTGCTAGATCAAATAATAGTTCTACTTTTTTTTTAAGAAATCTCCATACTGTTGTCCATAGCGGTTGTACTAGTTTACATTCCCACCAGCAGTGTAAAAATGTTACCTTTTCACCACATCCATGCCAACATCTATTTTTTTTTTATTTTTATATAATGGCCATTCTTGCAAGAATAAGGTGATATCTCATTGTGGTTTTAATTTGCATTTTCCTGATAATTAGCGATGTTGAGCTTTTTTTATATGTTTGTTGGCCATATGTGTATCTTCTTTTGAGAGCTGTCTATTCATGTCCTTTGCCCACCTTTTGAAGGGATTATTTGTTTTTCTCTTGCTGATTTGTTTGAGTTCCTTGTGGATGCTGGCTATCAATCCTTTGTCAGATACATAGTTTAAGAGTATTTTCTCCCACTCTGGGGGTTGTCTGTTTACTCTGTTGATTATTTGTTTTGCTGAGCAGAGGGTTTTTGTTTGTTTGTTTGATTAGGTCCCATTTATTTATTTTGGATTTTGTGGCATTTGCTTTTAGGTTCTTGGACATCAACTCTTTGTCAAAGCCAATGTATAGAAGAGTTCTTTTGATGTTATCTCCTGGAAATTGTATGGGTTCAGGTCTTAGATTTGGCAATTATCCAGCACCATTTATTGGATAGGGTGTCCTTTCCCTTACTTTATGTTTTGGTTTGCTTTGCTGAAGGTCAGTTGGCTGTAAGTATTTGGGTTTATTTCTGTGTTCTCTATTCTATTCCATTGGTCTACATGTCTATTTTTATACCAATACCTTGCTGGTTTGATTACTATAGCCTGTGGTATAGATTGAAGTCAGGTTATGCAATGCCTTCAGATTTGCTCTTTTTGCTTGGTCTTGCTTTAGCTATGTGGGTTCTTTTTTGGTTTCATAAAAATTTTAGGATCGTTTTTTCTAGTTCTGTGAAGAATGATGATGGTACTTTGATGGAACTTGCATTGAATGGCAGATTCCCTCTTTCTCTATCTTTTGGAATAGTAGTAAGATTGGTACCAATACTTATTTGAATGTCCAATGTATCTGTAAATTGCTTTTGGCAGTATGGTCATTTCCACAATATTGATTCTACCCATCCATGAGAATGGGATATGTTTTCATTTGTTTGTGTTACTGATTATTTCTTTCAGCAGTGATTTGTAGTTTTCCTTGTAGAGATTTTTCACCTCCTTGATTAGGTATATTCCTAAGTATGTTATTTTTTTGCAGCTGTTTTAAAAGGAATTGAGTTATTGATTTGATTCTCAGCTTGGTTGTTGTTGGTGTATAGCAGTGCACCCTGAAACTTTACTGAAAACTAGATCAATCAGATCTAGGAGACCTGTTGGACAAGTATTTAGGATTTTCTGGTATACAATCATATTATCGGTGAACAGCAACAGTTGGACATCCTTATTACCAATCTGGATGGATTTTATTTCTAACTCCTGTCTGATTGCTCTGGCTAGTATTTCCAGTACTATGTCAAATAGAAGTGGTGAAAGTTGGCATCCTTTTCTTGTTCCAGTTATTAGGGGTAATGCTTTCAACTTTTCTCAGTTCAGTATAATGTTGGCTATGGGTTTGTCATAGATGGCTTTTATGACTTTGACGTATGTTTCTTCTATGCCAATTTTGCTGAGGATTTTAATCATACAGAGATGCTGGAATTGGTCAAATGCTTTTCTGCATCTATTGAGATGATCATATGATTTTTGTCTCTAGTTATGTTTATGTAGCATATCATATTTATTGATTAGCATATGTTAAACCATCCCTGCATCCCTGGTGTGAAACCCACTTGATTATGGTGAATTATATTCTTGATATGTTGTTAGCTAGCATCTTGATGAAGATTTTTGCATCTATATTCATCAGGGATATTGATCTGTAGTTTTCTTTTTTTGTTATGTCATTTCTTGGTTTGGGAATTAGGGTAATACTGGTTTCGCAGAAAGATTTAGGGCAGATTCCCTCTTTATCTTTTGGAATAGTAGTAAGATTGGTACCAATACTTATTTGAATGTCCAATAGATGTGAATCCTGGACATTTTTTGTTGGCAGTTTTATTTTTATTATAATTACTGTTTCAAACTCACTACTTTTTGTTGACCTGTTCAGTTTCTATTTCTTCCTAATTTAATCTAGGAGAGTTGTATATTTCCAGGAATTTATCCATCTCCTCTAGATTTTCTACTTTATGCACATAAAGATGTTCATAGTAGCCTTGAATGATCTTTTGTATTTCTCTAGTATCGGTTGTAATATCTTTCATTTCATTTCTAATTAGGAGTATTTGGATCTTCTCTCATTTTTTCTTGGTTAATCTTGCTAATGGTCTATCATTTTTGCTTATTTTTTCAAATAAACAGCTTTTTGTTTCATTTATCTTTTGTATTTTTTGTTTGTTTCAATTCCATTTAGTTATACTCTGATATTTGTTATTTCTTTACTTCTGCTGGGTTTGGGTTTGGTTTGCTCTTAGTTCTCTAATTCCTTGAGGTGTGAGCTTAGATTGTCTATTTGTGCTCTTTCAGACTTTTTGATGTCGGCATTTCATGCTATGGATTTTCCTCTTAGCATCACTTTTTCAGTATCCCAAAGGTTTTGATAGGTTATGTCATTACCATTGCTCAGTTCAAATTATATTTTAATTTCCTCGTTGACTTCATTGTTGACCCAAAGATCATGCAAGCGCAAATTTTTTAATTTCCATGTATTTGTATAGTTTTGAGGGTTCCTTTTGGAGTTATTTTCAGTTTTTTTTCACTGAAGTCTGAAATGATACTTGATATAATTTTTATTTTCTTAAATTTATTGGAACTTGTTTTGTGACCTATTATATGATCTATCTTGGAGAATGTTCCCTGTGCTGCTGAAAAGAATGTATATTCTGCAGTTTTTGGGTAGAATATTCTGTAAATATCTGTTAAGTCCATTTGTTCTAGGGTATAGTTTAAGTCCATTGTTTCTTTGTTGACTTTCTGTCTTAATGACCTGTCTAGTGCTGTCAATAAAGTATTGGAGTCCCCCACTATTACTGTGTTGCTATCTCATTTCTTAGGTCTAATAGTAATTGTTTTATAAATTTGGGAGCTACAGTGTTAAATGCATATGTATTTAGGATTGTGATATTTTCCTATTGGACTAATCCTTTTATCATTATGTAATGTCTCTCTCTCTCTTTTTTTTTTAATGTTGTTGCTTTAAAGTCTGATTTGTCTGCTATAAGAATGGTTACTCCTGCTCGCTTTTGGTGTCTATTTGCATGGAATATCTTTTTCCACTCTTTTACCTTAAGTTTATATGAGTCCTTAGGTGAGTCTCTTGAAAACAGTAGATACTCAGTTGGTGGATTTTTATCCATTTTGACATTCTGTATCTTTTAAGTGGAGCATTTAGGCCATGTTCTGTTCACCATGCTAGTTGTTGCCCTATTATCCTGTTTTTTTTTTCATTGTGTTATTTTTTTTTAGGCCCTGTGAAATTTATGCTTTAAGGAGGTTCTATTTTCATGTATTTCAAGTTCTTGTTTCAAGATTTAGAACTCCTTTTAGCATTTCTTGTAGTGCTGGCTTGGTAGTGGCAAATTCTCTTAGCATTTGTTTGTCTGAAAAAGACTTTATCTCTCCTTGATTGATGAAGCTCAGTTTTGCTGGATACAAAATTTGTGGCTGATAATTACCTTGTTTCAGGAAGCTAAAAATAGGACCTCAATCCCTTCTAGCTTGTAGGGTTTCTGCTGAGAAATCTGCTATTAATCTGATAGGTTTTCCTTTATAGGTTACCCAATGCTTTTGCCTTATAGCTCTTAAGAATCTTTCCTTTCTCTTGACTTTAGATAACCTGGTGAGTGTGCCTAGGTGATGATCTTTTTGCAATGAATTTTCCAGGGGCTCTTTGAGCTTCTTGTATTTGGATGTCTAGCTCCCTACCAGAGTTGGGGAAGTTTTCCTCAATATTCCCTCAAATATGTTTTCCAAACTTTTAGCCTCCTCTTTTTCCTTGGGAACACAAATTATTCTTAGGTTTGGACATTTAACATAGTCCCAAACTTCTTGGAGGCTTTGTTCATTTTTTTTTAATTCTTTTGTCTTTGTCTTTGTCAGACTGGGTTATTTTCAAAGCCTTGTCTTCATTCTCTGAAGTTATTTTTTCTACTTGTTCTATTGTTGAAACTTTCCAGTGCATTTTGTGCTTCTCTAAGAGTGTCTTTCATTTCCAGAAGTTGTAATTGTTTTTCATTTATGAGATCTATTTCTCTGGAGAATTATTCACCCATATCCTGTATTTTTTTAATTTATTTAAGTTGGTTTTCACTTTTCTCTGATACCTCCTTGAGTAGTTTAATAATCAACATTCTAGACTCTTTATCTGGCAATTCAGAGATTTATTCTTGGATTGTATTCATTGCTGGGAAGCTATTATGATCTTCTGGGAGTGTTACAGAACCATGTTTTGTCATATTACCAAAATTACTTTTCTGGTTCCTTCTCATTTGGGTAGACTATTTCAGTGGAAAGGTCTGGAACTTGAGGCCTGCTATTCACATTCTTTTGTCCCACAGGGTGATCCCTTGATGTGGTGCTCTCCCACTTCCCCTAAAGATGGGGCTTCCTGAGAGCTGGACGGCAGTGATTGTTATGAATAATTGTGAAGCTACCAGGCCTCAGCTTGATACTGAGGAATGTCTGCAGAGTCCTGTGATGTGATTTGTCTTCAGGTTTCCCAGCTGTGGATACCAGCACTTGCTCTGGTGGTGGTGGCAGGGGAGTGAAGTAGACCCTGTGAGAGTCCTTGGTTGTAGATAGGTTTAGCTTGCTGACTTTCTCAAATGCTGGTTATGCTAGCAGTAAAGTTATCACATGGACAGACTCAGGACCTCTGGTTAGCTAGGATGTTGCAGGTAGTGGAATTAGCTTATTCCTGGAAGCAGGGTTATCCTGGAAGCAGGGTTATTCTGTCATGAGTTGCTGTAATAGCCTGAGTTGGTCGGCCTCCAGCCAGCAGGTGGCGCTTTCAAGAGAGCACCAGCTGCAGTAGCAGTAGTGGGATTTGAGTTTGCCCTAAGTTGGCCAGGCGAAGTATTCTGATTTCTCAGGTGGTAGGCAGAGTCATAAAGCTCCAAAGAGTTTCTGTCTTTTGCAGAAAGAGAAATGCTATCAGGTTGGGGCAGGGTTAGGTGGTCCTGGGCTCAGACTCTCCTTGGGCAGGGCTTGCTATAGCCACTGTGGGGGCTGGGAGGTTGGTTCTCAGGCCAATGGTTTATATTTCAGAGGGGATTATGGCTGCCTCTGCTGTGTCATATAGTTCACCAGGGAAGTGGGGGGATAGTTGGTAGTGAAAGGCTTCATCTAACTCCCACATACTTGGTGAGGCCATTCTTGCTCCCACAGTGCCCTGCTCAGACCTTGCCCCAGGCTGTAAGCTTCCCTGCTGAGAAAGCAAGCATGGCTTTCAGGCCTCACCCCTCCCTGTCTGCCCACACTGTTGCAGTGGCTACTGTGCTTATATCTACAGCAGTTCCCATTCACCCCCCAGATTCTGCTCAAGAAAATTTGTACCCAGTTGAAATTATTACAAATTTCAGGTGGGAGCTTCTTTCACCCTGTGACCCCTCTCTAATTCCACTGGCTGCCTTCCCCGAGGGTGAGATATTGTCAGGGATGGCTCCCCTGGGCTTGAGCTGGAGAGTGGGAGTGCCTACAAGGCTCTACCCACTGCTGCTTCTACTTTTATATTTTGCACAGCTCCCTAATCCATTTCGGCCCCAGGTGAAGTTAAATCCTTCTGTGTGATCTGGATTTTCATACTCCTCAGTGGGGATGTGTGTTGGAGGTAACTTTTTCCCCCTCACACTTTGGGAACTCACAATTTTTTCCTGTCTCACAGAGTTTGCAATGAGTTCTTGGATGAAGTTTTGCAAACACTGTGTGTGTGTGTTTAATCCTAGGAACAGGCTTCCAGTCTGTGGGAACTTTGTTAAGGTGACATTTGTGAGCCCTAATCTACAACTTAGGTTGTAGTAGCACCATGAAACTGTGAAAGCATCTCTCAGACTTTCAGCTGAGTCTTCTAATTTAATAAATATCCCCAAAGTAAAAATAAGAAAAAAAAAAGCCTCAAATGTTAGGATCACTTCTCTAAATTTCTATCTTCTCCAAGACATTGCTTTGATATCTCTCTACCTCTGTTCGTCCTTTTCAGCAGATATTGTTTTACATCTTACCCCAACTTTTCTAATTGTTGCCAATAAAAGCATTATTCTTATTTACCTGGCCTACTCCAGCTAACATTATTTACCTTCACTGATCAAAAAAAAAGAGTACATTTAAAATTAAGGAATTACCCACATGTACACAAATTTAAGACTTCTCAAATAAGTTCTATTTTTTCCGCAACTAAATATACTAAGTTGAAGAATACAGTCATTTGAAGAGATCTTCAAAATCAATGTACAGAAATCAAATAGCAAATGGCACTAGATTAGGTTTTGGGGTTATCTCTTGTTTCTCAGGCTAGATGATAAAAATAGTCTAAGTAAGAAAATAAAGCCTGGTGGTTCTGCATCCCAATGTTCCATTTATCCTTTTGGTAAGAACATTTTATATGCTTGTTGCTTTTAGCATTTAGCTGTATTATGGATAACTTAGGATCTTGAATGTCTTATTCTCTTTGTATAGTTAAAATATATGTTCTTGTATGGGCAGCCAGTAAGTTCATCTGACCCTTTTCAGTAGAGACAAATGGCTACTTAGCTGGTGGCTGTAGTCTACCTTATAATATCTATCAGCTCTCCACCTGTCACCATCAGTCATCCTAAAGATGACTGTAAAAGATCTCAGTGCAAAAATATTGTACTTTCTATGTAAGTGTAACTTTAAAACAAGTCCCCTAGCCCTCAATTTTACCACATTATTATTCCAAACTCTCTTAATGATAAAATTCCAGAGCCATAGCTATATCAATTCTATGTGGGAACATTTCTGTTGTCCATTTATACTAAATGCATTCAGAACAGATATATCCTGTCATTAAGTTTATGTCTGGCTGAAGTGGAGCTTTTCATGAGAAAAACAAAATTTCTGCAAATCTTGTGAAACACCTAAACCTGGTTTGGATATAGTAAAGGGAATAGCGTAAGCGTAAGAAATGTGTTGACTACAGTACTCCAAGATCCTATCATCAACTTCTGGCCCCAATGTCAAGGGATATTTTCACGTAACTTTCTTTTCTAAATTGCGTCATAAAAATAAACATATAAGTCATCTACAACCCTGGAGATAAAAATTTACAGACAAGGTCATCTTTGTCCAACTAGTTTGTGTCCGAGGAGAAATAAAGAAAAAAGAGTTAGTAGCAATAGCTGATATTAGCACTGAGCTAAACATCTCATATATGCTATCTCTACCCTGGAAACAACCTCTCAAAGTAACCATCATCATCCTCAGATGTGGAAGCTGGGGTTTAAAAGTTCAAGCAATGTCAAGGTAAAATCTGCACCAGGTCTGTGATGGAACTACCTTCTCTTAAGTCTATGAGGTCAGAAAAGTGCTCCTTTCAGAACAAAGCTCTTATTCTTCCTAAGCTCATGATTTCATTCATTTAAAAAAAATAGTTTTTGGTCCTCTACTATATATCTGGCATATTTTATTTTATTTTTGGGTAGAAGTTTTCTGTTTTATTATATTTTATTATAAAACATTTCAAATATACAAACAAACAGCATACTATGACAAATACCCATATATTCCTTATCTAGGCTGACCAATTATCATATTTACCTTATTTTCTTCTTAAAGCATTTGAAAGTGAATTCCATGTTTATTCACCCTTACATTCTTTAGTATACATCTAGAATATAAGGATATTTTTCTTAACTAAGTACAATACTTTTATCATTAACACAGCTGAAAATTAATAATTATCTGACACTTTCTAATATCCAGTATACATTTAGGTGTCCTCAGTTGCCCCTTAAGAGTGTCTTCCAGCTAAGTTGCTCAAACCAGGATCTAAGCAATGACCTGCATGACAGTCCAACATATTTTAAGCACTGGAAAAAACTTCAGTAAATGAGACAGACAAGGTTCCTGTATTCATAAAACTTACATAATAGCATAGAAGGAAGACAGTCATCAAGTAAACGAATAAGATTATTTTAGAGGTAAATGTCATGAAGAAGATAAAATGGGAAGTGAGAGCTAATTGAGATAAAACCTTTCTAAATAGGTAATTTTTAAGCTAGGTCTAAAATGATGAACTACAACACAAGCAAGCAAAGATTTCAGGGAAATATTTTCCCAGCAGAGGGAACAACTGCCAAAGCCCTGAGGCAATAGGTCTTCTGCCTCCAATGTCCAGCTCCTTCACAATTTCTCTCCTTTTAAAAACTTCAGATAAAAATAACTAAAACAACCGGGAAATATCACCCTTTAGAGAGGTCCTTATTGTTTACCAGGATAAAATAACTTAATACAAAGGGGAAAACACCAAAAGTCAAATTCCTCCAGGGGATGCCTCCAAGAAGCAGTGGGCATCTCTCTGTGTCCAAGAACATTCTCCCGTAGGCGGTGGCTACCCAGTTCCACCCAGTCCTCCTCAAGATTCTCAGTGAAAGACATATTTTGGTGCCAGTTTTTCACACTGAAGTAAGAACTGAAGAACAAAGACATCGTATCTTTTTCCATCACAGAAATTTCCCATTGTACCAATTTGCCATGCCCCAATGTTTTGAGAGTTGGATTTTTGGAACTGAGACTACATTTCCCTGTGGTAACAATAATATGATTGTAAATTAGAGCCCTAAGCAAGTCTATAAAAGCCTACCGACTTAAAATGCTGCCCATCTTCTGTAAATTAGCAATGGAAAATAGAATTTTGTCACACTACTGGGAAATCAATAAAAAAATATTGAGTGAAGAAGAATTTATCTTGAATGGCACTGCATGAAGAAAGTCAGATTTAAGAAGAATTCTTAAGAAGGAAGACTTTGAAGAGAGTTTTTTCACAACTTTTTAAAATTCTGATGTATGACAGGATTTGTTGCTGGGTTATGTATAATTTTACTTCATAAACTTTGGCTTGCTTTATTCTTGGTATAGTTGCAATACTGGTTTTTTTTCTGATGCATAATCATCTATGACTAGAGACAAATGACTTAAGGCTCTTCTTAAGATTGTGATCATGTTAAGAACTCATACAAGGTGGAGAGAGAGTGGGGATGAGAGAAATGAGGAAGCTCTAAGTCAGTAGTCTTCAAAGTGTTGCATGCATCAGAATCACCTGGACAACTTGTTGAAACAGATTGCTGAGTTTCATGCCAGACCACCTCATCAATGAGTCTGGGGTGAGGCAGATAATTTGCATTTCTAACAAAGTCCCAGGTAAGGTCAATGCTGTCAATCCAGGGATGACACTGTGAAAACCACTTTTTTAAACACAAACAAAGTCAGAAACAAAATGGAAATCTTGCAGCAGGCACTGCTGTTGTCCCTGCAAGGCTGCACATTGCCCTGATGTTTAGGGATGCTGACTGATTACTGATTGATTACTGACTGACTGATTACTAGAAATAGTTGTGGTTGGGTTGGGAAGGACCAATTTGTCAGAAGGCAGACTTTTCCAATGTTTTGAGGTGTCTGAAAGCAGGTGCAAGGATTAACAGTTCTTCCTGGTTTTGCAAGGTTCTTCTTCTTCTAGTATAAAAAATAATTTCTGGGACCATCTGAAGAAATGTTATAAGCTGATTTAACCCTCTTACACCACAAACACACTGGCTGAATGGTGTTGTCTTGTAGCTTACTTAGCAAATAATATTCAGTGCCTGCTAATTGCAAAACACTGAGATAAATAGGACATACGGGAGGAAAGAAAATGATTTAATCTAAAGGGACACACAGTCATGCACCTGAATAGCACAAAGTATCCTAAACATATCCAAAGAGTATTACAAATCAAATGCAGTGAGAGTTTGAAGGTGGGAAGGATATTACTACCTGGAGAAACAGGTCAAGATAAAAAGTGGTATTTGGGCATGACCTTGAGCAATGATAAGATTAAGGGTTTGGGATATTATGAGTAATAACCTAAGGAAGGAATAACAGGAAGAAAACAAACGTCCAGGAAGAGAGAACTATGTGAATAAAAAGTTATACAGATGAAGGTAGGACTTAGCTCTGGGGGCAATGAGAAATTCAGTAGGTTGGAGCACAGAGCACAAGAAGATGGGCAAGGAAGACCGGAGAGATAGGCCAGCACTAGATCATAGTGGTCCTCAAATCGCAGGCAAAAACAATTTGAAATTGACCAGGTACTGGGGAATTTCGAATGCTTTTGACTACAAGACCGATCATTTGGAGCTATAAATTAGGATATTTGATTGGACAGCAGAAAATTGGGATGCTACTCTTGTAGCCCTGGTCTAAGGAAAGATGCCAGGGTGGGGTAGCAATGGGAAAAAGGAGGAGAGAGTTGACGGATAAAGTAAGGACAAATCATCATTACCCCATAACACGGGTGTCCCCAACCCCCGGGTCATGGACTGGTGCCGGTCTGTCGCTGTGAAGAACCCAGCCACACAGCAGGAGGTGAGCAGCAGGCGAGTGAGCAGAGCTTCATCTATATTTACAGCCACTTCCCATCACGCGTTTGCTCCAGCTCTGCCTCCTGTCAGATCAGCTGCAGCATTAGATTCTCATAGGAGCATGAACCCTATTGTGAGCTGCACATTAGAGGGATCTAGGTTGCCTGCTCCTTATGAGAATCTAATGCCTGATGACCTGTCACTGTCTCCCATCACCCCTATATGGGACTGTCTAGTTGCAGGAAAATGAGCTCAGGGCTCCACTGATTCTACATTATGGTAGGTTATGTAATTATTTCATTATATATTATGTTGTAATAATAATAGAAAGAAAGGGCACAGTAAATGTAATGTGCTTGAATTGTCCTGAAACCATCCCCACCTACCTCCACCCCTTCCATGGTAAAAATGTCTTCCACGAAAAAAAACTGTCTTCCACGAAACTAGTCCCTGGTGCCAAAGATGTTGGGGACCACTACTGTAACATATGTGAGGTCAAGAATAAAAAAGAAAAAGAAAGAAGATAAAGATAACTCTGAACCTTAGTGACTGGACAAACAGTAGCATTTCTAAGGGATATGGAAAGTTCTAAGGAATAATCTAATCCTAAGAGAATTGCTGTCCTTTAGAGGTATCACAGATTCTTACACCATGAATAAGGTGAAAACTTTGTTATAAAATCCCAACTTTGCCTAGCTCCATTAATAAGCACCCTTTACCTTTGGCCAACAACCCCTGGCATCAATGGTCACCACTTTTTAAGCGCAATTCTTAAATACACATGTGAAAGTATAAATATAAAACTGAAGGAAAGTGTCAAGAAGCAGTACTTAACCTTACTATGTATAACACAATCTGATATTTTGTATTCTATTCTGTTTCACTTTTTAAAAATACTCATTGCAACCACCAAATTGACTTCATGGCCCACAGATGGGTTGCATCCCAAAGTCCAAAAAACACTCTTCTAACCTAAACTATAAGACTCAGCAATTATGTCAGCAATATAGAAAAGGGAAGATCTACTTTTAACAGATTTAAGGGGCAAAAATGTGGAACCAATACATTCTTCTTATTCTCAAGGATATTTTAGACTACTTTTTCAAAAATGTAAGATATCTATAAACATAAAGCTTTAAAATAATGGCTAACTACTCCATTGAAGAGAAAGAGAGTGCCTTCTGTATCTATTTTAACAAGGTGCTTAAAGTATTGGACACAGCCCATTTGTGGACATTATGAAAATTTAGTACTATATATGAAAACCCATATTTATAAACTAATAAATTAAGGTGGAAGAGGCTAAGCATTCACATTTCAAAGGCAATCTTAACTCTATGAAAGGATCTTTTCAATAGGTTTAAATATAAATAATTCTTTTAATGCACTTAAGTCACTAATCAAATTAACTAGCCACGAGACAGAAACAGCTAAAGAAAAACTAGGTTAAATACCACTGGCATTTCTTTCCATCAGAAATAGAGAGCATTGAAATAGGAAAGATGTTCAAAGGAAAGATGTCTCAATTTGTAAAACTGTTATTTATATCCAACTTTTGAAAGTATATCTTGTCTATCAGAGTAAGGGAAGCAGATGGCAGCCAGCAATGATAGGATGTGCCTTGTCCTTCGATTAAGCCTGACTTGAGGGGCAAGTGCTGCCACGGATGAGCTGGAGGTATTGTTTTTTCACTCACCAGCTTTTGTTAGCCATAATTCATCACTTTAATGAAACAGACTCTACACGTGCATTTCCCTGGAGGAGGACAGAAAAACAGTGGATTGGCTTGTCACAACCAACTCATATACTATTTATAAGAAAGAGAATAAAAACTGACCTAAAGTGGGCATTACTATGCATCCTACTGTGCTAAGTACTTTCACAAATGTGATCCTCTAACAACCCAAACAGGCGAGCATATTATCTCCAGGTGGATAAATTGGAACTCCAAGAAGTTAAATAACTTCCCCAAAGCCAAACAGCTGGGAAGGGCAGAGCTGAGATTTGAAGGTAAGATTCCTGTCGAGCAAGTGACACCTGTTGTCTACTATGGGAAGCAGCAATCCTAGGATGTCAATCTACTGCATGGTTTCCAGGTGTCAGGTGTTTTCCAAAAAAAAACAAAAAACAAAACAAAAAAAAACACATGACTTAACACAGGCACTGGATAGAACAACGCTTTATCCACAGAGAAAAGAGATATAGAGCTAGATCGGCTTCAATAATGAACCTGTCTTTCCTACGGCCAGCGGGTCTTGCCCTGCAGCCAACACAGGGAGGTGGTCTATATGCATCCCTCCTGTGCTGCAGCAAAAGACCCCCTTCCTTCCCCACCAGAACAGATCTGGCCATGGGGTTGGCCAGATGCCATATGACACGCATGCTTAAGCAGAACAAAGAAGTATTCATTGAGCATGAACAGGGAAAAGTATTTCCAAGCAAAAAGATACGGATAGCACAGGCTGTGAGGCCTCTTTATCTCTGCAGGGAAATGCTGTAGGCCCACAGCTACTGTCATGCAGCCATGCTAGGGGCCACAAGCTGTGCATGACTGCTTTTCCTAATAGCAACAAACTTTCTTAACTTGGCCCAATAAGAAATAAGAGGAAACTCGCACAAGAGCAGGACAATCGGTCTCCAGTGTAGTTCTTCTATGGAGCTTTATTCAGAAAGGTAATTGGCTTCAGAGTGTATGTTTGAATATACAATATATGCAGCAGGAAAGGCAATCAAGACTTTCAACAATAAATCTTCCCAGATGCTGGGTTATTGAGATTGTTTTCCCCATTTCTTCCACCCCTGAATCTGTCTACCTCCCTCCACCTTTTGGTTTCCATTTCTTTCCATCAGTAGCCATGGTAACACCCAAAGATAAAACACAAGCAGGAGATTCTTGCAAGTATCTTGAAACGTGGAATCTTGCCAGCATTTTTCATCAGGATAATATTGTGTACCACACAAACAAAGCAGCACCCTTCTCATCCTTTCTCATTCATTTCCCACCCACTCAGTGGCAGCCAAGACCATTCATGAAGCTTATGAGATGACTGTCTGGTACGTTTGCATTCATAAACTTGCAGATCAGTCTTTCAATGTTCAAAAAACGCTTGGGCAGGAAACTGTTGCTTTTGTCTCACCACTCCCTATTAACCTTTACCTAAGAACTAGGCATTAGCCAGAAATGAACTTTTCTGTGAAATACTCTATTGTTCATCTTAATCAGAGGTGACTTTTTAAATCGTGACACTCCCTCTGGCTTCCCATAGACATTGAATATTCAGTGAAATTTCACCACAATGGGGCTTTTCTGAATTTCTCTGCTAAATTGTGAGTACTGAGGGATATGAGAGTGGAATCTAAAAATGGTCTTGGTTTTTTACCTAAAATCAGTCTTGATTAGATTCACAAATATCTGGGTTCACCCAGAGTACCTACTTATTGATTGCACAGTTATAAATCAGAGGCGATTACAAAACAATGATCATCTGTCTGCAGCGCATTAAAACATGAAAGGTTTGCAGAGATGAATACAGTGCGGATGGGTATATATACATACATATATATGTGTATATATATGGGAATGTGCATAAAAATGGCATAGTCTTTTAAAACTTTTATTATATTTTAAATTGCCTGATTGGGTGCTGATGGTAATTATTTAAAATTATTGATTTTTTTTATTGCTTTTTCTTTAAAAATACTACTGACTTTCTAGTGGACTGTTAAACCCTAAGCAGAATTTACATCATCAAGACATGAAAACACACTGACCTTATAGCTTCTTGACCTCCTCAATTTTAACAATAGATATTTCGTGAGTGTCTATTATGTTACAGCCCATAGATGCTTTACATGCACTATCTCCTTCATTCTTCCCACAATCTTCTGTGTTGTGGATTTTTAGTCCCATTTTATGATAGCAGAAATTGAGGGTCAGAGAAATTAAATTACTTATCTGAAGTCACACTTATAGGTAGCAAAGCCTGAGGTTACCCAGGCTTGTGACTGCCCCACATCGCCTCCTTGTGACTTAGAGTCAATTACTCACAGCTTCAATCAGCGGTCAACCCATAAGCATTGGAAGACATTCTACTATGAACCTGCCTTCTGACCACCACTCTCACTTTTGCATTTCTTCTGTTGAGTCTTCTGGCTCCTTATCTCCTCTTTTTTATAATCCATCATCTTTAGCAAAAATTCCTTCCTAGCTCAGCCATTTCAGTCTTTCGCTCAGGCCACACTTTGATTCCTGCAAATTTGCTTTCATCTCTACCCATGTTGTGACTCAACTAAACCCTATACGTAAAGTCCTTAACTAGCCATGAAGAAAGGCAAGAATACAAGTGGATTATTTGTCCACAAGGCAATGCTAATCAACCTCAGTTTAGTTTTCATTATCTCTTGGTGAGCCTTTAATACATTTCCATTTGATTCTCTATCACATTCCTGAAGCTCTATTCCAAATCTTTGACCCTCAAACTCCTAGCCACAGTCTCTCAAATCTTTATCTCAAAATGATCTCACATTCCTTTGTTCTAAAGAGACTGATGCCCTTGAGCATCAAACCCACAGCTCTCTTCTCTTCCATCCCAGTCATTTATTTTCCTCTTGCTTTCATCTTAGGGGGAGAGAATCCCTTCATCTCAGAATCTGCACCATCATGCATCAGTTTTGGCCAAAAGGAAATAATTAGATACTGATTCAAACAAACTATATGTGAAAAGACTGAGATAACTGAGGAAAATTAAATGAGGTCTGGGTACTGTATTACAGTGAGAAATTGATGTTAACTTGTTAGGTCTGATAATAGCATTGTGGTTATGAAAACCAAGGATCTTATTAGTTAAGAGGTGCATACCAAATTATTATGAGTGAAATGACACACAGCATCTGGAATTTGTTCCAAATGCTTTGGCAAATTTTTGTTCCAATGTGGGGAAGAGACGAAACAAGCTTTAGGAAATGTTGGTAGTTGTCAAAACTGTGTGATGGGTAGCTGGGACATCATAGATTCTCTCTAATCTTGTGTATATTTGAAAGTATCATTCTAAAAATTTGAAAAGCCAAAGCAATTGAAAGTCTTTTTAAAATCATTATAGAAAAGTTATTCTCTTTCTCCAACATCTTAAATCACCTTCTATTGGATTATTACCCTTCCTGCTGCTTTGAAACAAGCTCCAGCCTCTTCTGTCCTAATCTTCCCTGAATAGCACTGTTTCTGGAAACTATAACTATCTTTTAATTTTTTCCAATCCCGAAATGTCAAGACAGTAGTTCAGATTATTCTGCCTTTCCAGAATTACATCCAATCCTTATCTCCTCCTGCTCTCGCCCCCAGCAGTCTGGCTTCCACTGTTGTCACCACCTAGCCAGTTTCAAAATTCTCAGGTGCCATACCACTCAAGTCTACATGAGCAAGGCTGTTTCTCTGATCTCTCTTTTTTGCAGTCAACCATCTCTCCTCTTCTAGATAATCCAAAATTATTTACATGTATTAACTCACATAATCATCCCAACAGTGCTATGAGGTAGGTACTACTATTGTCCCCATTTTAGGTAAGGGGAATATTGATGCAGAGAAGGGTCAGATAACTTGTTCATGGTCACACGGCTAATGACTGGCAGGGCTGGGAACCTAGGCAGCCCACCTCCTTTGTCCATGCTCTTAACTATTGTGATGATTAATTTTAGGTGTTAGCTTAACTGGATTAAGGAATACCTAGAGAACTGGTAAAGCCTGGGCGTGTCTGTGAGAGTGCTGTGCTTCCAGAGGACACTGGTGTGTGCATTGGTTGGCTGAGTGGGGGAGATCCAACCTTAGTGGACATCATCCAATCAGTTTGAGGTTCAGAAAGAACAAAAACACTTAACAGAGAAAATATAATTTTTTTTTTCTCTCTCTCACTCGCCTGGAGACGAGATACTCTTCTCTTGGATATCAGAACTCCAGGCTCTTTGGCCTTTGATCTCCAGGACTTACATCACCAGCCCCTGGGTTCTCAGGCCTTCAGCATTTGACTGAGTTATACCATTGGCTTCCTGGTTCTGAGGTTTCTGAACTTGAACTGAGCCATCGTACCAACATGCCAGGGTCTCCAGCTTATAGACAGTCTGTTGTGGGACTACTCAGCCTCTATAATTGCATGAGCAAATTCCCCTAACAAATGCCCTCATATACCAATCTATCCATCTATTTCCTATTCACTCTGTCTCTCTGGAAAACTCTAATGCAACAGCCATACCAAACTGCCTTATTGGCATCTAGTGTAGGACTGCTCCTTCTGTTCCATGAGTACAGCCATTGTACAGCCCCTGGGAGTGGTGTACGATGCCACAAGGAGGTGAGCACATTTGGGGCTTTAAAGTTCTGTCATAATGTTCTGCTTGACCAGAAGAATAACCTCTTTACCACATTAATGAGACCATCTAATATTCAGCATTGTCAGTGAAATCATTACAATGTGAATTTTATTTTTAATCAATTAGTCAGCAAAATAATCCAAACATGACTAGCTAAGAAACTAAGTAGACAAAACAGCTAGTGAATGAACAGGGACTTTATTCCCTGGTGTTTCCTAAAGTCTGGAAAAATAGTATCTCTTAGAAATCCTTTGGGAGGCCAAGGCGGGCAGATGGCCTTAGGTCAGAAGTCCGAGACCAGCCTGGCTAACATGGTGAAACCCCATCTCCACTAAAAATACAAAAATTAGCCAGGCATGGTGGCGGGCACCTGCAATCCCAGCTATTCTGGAGGCTGAGGCAGGAGAATAGCTTGAACTCTGGAGGAGGAGGTTGCAGTGAGCTGAGATCACACCATTGCACTCCAGCCTGGGTGACAAGAGCAAGACTTTGTCTCAAAAAAAAAGAAAAGAAAAGAAAAGAAAAGAAAAAGAAATACAGGACAAGTGAAGTATTTTAGGTAATGATAATGTAGACTGTATAAATAATATGCTTGTAAATCTTGTCAGTGAAAATAAAAATAGATCAATCATCGCTTTCATCTAACAATCAGTTTTTCTTTTATTTTCAGTAGCTACTCATGAGCATAAAGTCCAAATTCCTTCAGGTGGTATAAAAAGCCTTTCATCCTCCAGCCCCGCCTACCTGTCCCCAATCAGCCTCTGTCACCACCAATTCCCGATCTATTCTACACTCTATTTGCGATTTCCTAATGAGCTTTGTAGTTTAAGTTCTTAGGTTTTTGCATAGGCTGTTTCTGTGGCCTGGGGCAGCATCATTTCTAGTGTACATCTTGGAGATCATGCTGAATTATAATTTTTTTTTAAGGATTAATACATTACCTCCTCCCTGTAGACATCTAGAATGCCCCACTGGCCCCAAGTCAAACCAACCCCTTACCCTGGCTCCAGTGGCTCAATCTGCTCTACAAGGATGATTTTACCAAAGCCAGGTGAAACGTATTGCCCATCCTTGTGAATATTTGCAGCCCAGCCTTGGAAAGGTTGTGTATGTGTATGTATATGGTGTATAATCGTCTAGAACTCTCTGTTGTCTCCATCCTCTGAACTCCTAAAGCTCCTCAATATACCCTCATTGGTCCCTATCTCACTTTTCTTGCAATTATTTATGTACACATGCATCTGTCTGTCCTACTGTATTTTAAGCTTTATGAAGGCATCTGTTATGACTTATTTTTGTTTCTTCATACAAAGTAGATGCTCAATTACTGACAAGATCTTGTTGATTGAATAAATAAATCTGTTTCACCTGAGCATTTTCACTCAGCTTCAGTGGGAAAACCACAGGAATAGGATATTCTTTGCCTGTGGTTGTCTTATCTATCAAATCATTAAGAGACCAAATTTAATAAACTGTAACAATGTCATACCAAGATCCACTTGATACATTTTATAAACTTTAACAATGTCATACCAAGAGTCACTTGATTCAAATCTGTCTAAAATGTCAGTTATAACATACCTTTTGCCAATTCGAAAAAACATTGTCGGGTTTAGTAGATCCAAAAATTAACACAAAAATTTGCTACTTACATTATCAAGTTTATATGGTGTTGATTAATTCAGGTGCTTCTGAAACAGGTTTCAAAAGTAGATTAATAAATCTGATTCAGACTCAGAATGATAAAGGTTATGATGAGCATTGTTCTTTAACTTCCCTTCATTCATTTTTAATGTCAGCTCATCTCAGGAATATCTGATTTTGTTTATTCTTGCTGATTGATAATTCTTAAAATGCTTATAACTTCAGTACCATGCCCTCAAGATATTTTTCCCGGCAATCTAAAGGAAAGCCATTCGTCTCAACATACCTAAAGGGAGATCTGCATCTTATGCCTCTTTTTACACCCAGTATATACCATAGATCCTGGCATCTACTAAGGCCTCAATATACATTTGTCGAATTGAATTGACCTAGACTTCATCTTGAAAGTCTGATGTTTAAATAATTGTCAATGTTGCTTGGTTTTATTTGGAAGGAGATGGGCTTGTTTTAGGGAGCATAATCTCTAGGTTATAACTTTTTAATTTCTTTATTATATTTATTCACATATATTATAATATTAATAGGGTTTTAGCAAACCACAAGAACTTTTCAGATTTTATCATCTAGTGCCATCAATCTTTCTTTTGACAAAGTTAGACATTCACTTCTAATCACACATATTTACAGAATATTAAATTTCAATAAAGTTGGAGATAAATATTATTAGGTTTTATTAATCATTTCCAAGCTGATACCCCAGGTACTCTGAAAAGACTGTTATTTCTTCCTCCTTTGCTTATTAATTTTAAATCATAGTTTCTTCACTTACATCTGTCTCTTTTTCATTTGTACATTCTGCCAAGTATTAATTATCATTTGTAAAGATTGGAAAGAGAGGGAGTTTTCTTGCACAGAATGATGGCCCATGCTTGAAAAGTGCTATAGATACAAACACATGGCACAAGAAATAAAAAAAACTATACCTTATGTAAGTCCTCAGCCAAACCATAAGGATAGAAAGAAAACATTTAATACCAAGTGTACTATGAGAAAGAGCCAATGCACAGCTTTCAGAACTTTAATTATTGCCTGTGTCAGGAAAAAATAACTGTTTCCAGCACATTGTGTACCTACTAAAGATTCTAAATGAAATCAGATATATAGGCATTTCTCTGGTAGTTAAGAGAGGTTAGTAACCAAGGACTATGTAATGACATTAATTAAATCCCAGTTTCAATCAGTACTGAGACACTATTCTCCTGAAGCTGTAAATAATGAGAATTGTTCTAAATAGATTAAGTGCACTACACTCCAAGGAAAAACAGAAGTTTGGGCATGCAGTTAGATGCATTGTAAATGAGCTCTTTCAGGAAAAAGAAAAAAGAGAAAAACAAAACAAAGTATTATTAACATCACTGAAATTCACAGATGACAGTACTAATTGCAGTGGATCTCTCATTCATAAATATATATTAAGACCTTACTATTTGTATGATATAGAAACATACAATTCCCAAAGGCCTCAAAGACCTTAGAATCCAATTAAAGAAAAACCACATATATTTTAAAAAACCATTGTCATGATTGTCTACATAGAAAACTAAAAGAAATTTACAAAATAAAAAGCTCCAGAACTAATAAGTGAATTTAGCAAGGTCGCAAGATACAAGATTCATGCACAAAGCAATTGCATTTCTATACTTATTACAGCCATGGAGAAAGCAAAATTTAAAAACACAATGCCATTTAAAATCTCTTCAAAGAAGATGAAATGCTCAGGTATAAACCTAACAAGACAAACACAGGATATGTTTGAAGAAAATTACAAAATGCTGATAAAAGAAGTCAAAGAATGCCTACATAAATGGAACACATACTGTTCGTGGATTGGAAGATTCAATACAGTAACGATGTCAATTTTTCCTAAATTGATCTGTAATTAATGCTGTTTCTATCTAAATTCTAGTGAGATCTTTTGTAGAAATAGACAAACTTATTCTGAAACTTACATGGGAAGACATAGGCCCTAGAATAGCTAAAGAATCTTGAGAAAGAATAAAGTGGGAGGCATCACTTCACCTGATGTTAACACTTAATATATAGCTACAGTAATCAAGAGAGTTGATATTGGCAAAAGGATACACACATAAATCAATGGTATAGAGAACCCAGAATTAGACCCACACATATATGAATTATTCTTCTAGGAATCAGTCTCGTCTTGTATTTTGGAATCTTCACTTTTTAGAAGTCTTTCCTTATTGTTCATTTTAAATTCCTGATTTTATAAGGTAAGGCTTTTTACTTCATATTCCAACCTCAATAGAAATCTTAAAAGCTGATTCTTCCACTGTGATATCCCCACTTTGCTTTGAATGTTTTCAGTACAATGGGACCTTACCTAGTTCAACCTCCTCTTCTGAAAGAAAAGAAATTGGAACGTTGACAGGCAATGGGACTTTCCTGAGGCCACACAGCTGGACAGAGAAACTGGCAGCAGGTCAGAAACGACTGACTGACTGGTGGGTGAAATGGAAGGATTCTAACTTAGGGAGAAACCACCCATATCACATTTGAGTCATTGGTATACAGAGGGGAATTCCTTTTTTACTTATTATTATTTTAATTGACACATAATAATTGTACATATTTATGGGATGCTGTGTGCTATTCTGATACACATATATAGTGTGTAATGATCAAATCAGGGTCATTAGCATATCCAGCAGCTCAAACATTTGTCATTTCTTCAGGTTGGAAACATTCAAAATCCTCTCTTCTAGCTATTTGAACAAATACAATAAATTATTGCTAACTACAGTCATCCTACTGTGCTATCACACTGAAACATTCCTCTTATCTGTGATTTTGTAACTATTAACCAACCCCTCTCTCTATATTCTCCCTCTACTCCCCTTCCTGGCCTCTAGTAACCACGATTCTACTCCTTACTTCTAAGAAATCAACATTTTTAGCTTCCACATATGAATGAAAACATGTGGTATTTATTTTTCTGTGCTTAGCTCATTTAACAACATAATATCCTCCAGACTCATCTGTGTTGTTGCAAATGACAAAATTTTATTCTTTTAAATAGCTGAATAGTATTCCATCATGTATATATACCACATTTTCTTTATCCATTCATCCATTGATAGATACAGGTTGATTCTATACCTTAGCTACTGTGAATAGTGGATAGTAAACATGGGAGGGCAGATGCTCTTCAACATAAATGATTCTATTTTCTTTGGACACATACCTAGCAGTGGGGTTGCTAAATCATATGGTAGTTCTACTTCTAGTTTTTTGAGGAATTTCCATACTGTTTTCTATCATGGCTGTACTAATTTATATTCCCACTCACAGTATATAAAACTTCCTCTTTCAGAGGGAGAATTTTGAGCAACGTTGAGGTGGACTTAAGATTTTAGAAAAGTTGGCAAAAGACACCAGAGAGGCTCTCCAAATGAAAAACAGATCAATGTTGCTGAAAGCAAGAAAAGGACAATATCGGGTTGGGATGGCTACATAGATCTCTGGAGGAATAGTTTTTTTTTTAACTACATGTAGTGAGAAAGACTTCATCAATATTAAGTGCCAAATGAATTGCATAAGACCTATAAAGTAAAAAAAAAGTCAGAAGGACTAAACCCCAGAACCAACTACAGCTTGCAAAACAAACAAACAAACAAAAACAAACAAACAAAAAAAACAGCAATCACAATACATTTTCTTTTTTTATTTTTTTAAATTTTACTTTAAGTTCTGGGATAAAAGTTCAGAACATGCAGGTTTATTACATAGGTATACATGTGCCATGGTGGTTTGCTGCACCTATCAGCCCATCTAGGTTTTAAGCCCTGCATGCATTAGGTATTTGTCCTAATACTCTCTCTCTCTCTTTGCCTCCCACTCCCCAACAGGCCCCGGTGTGTGATGTTCCCCTCCCTGTGTCCATGTGTTCTCATTATTCAACTCCCACTTATGAGTGAAAACATGCAGTGTTTGATTTTCAGTTCCTGTGTTAGTTTGCTGAGAATTATGGCTGCCAGCTTCATCTATGTCCCTACAGAGGACATGAACTCATTCTTTTTTATGACTGCATAGTATTCCATGGTGTGTATGTGCCACATTTTCTTTATCCAGTCTATCATTGACTGGCATTTGGGTTGGTTCCAAGTCTTTGCTATTGTAAATAGTGCTGCAGTAAACATACATGTGCATGTGTCTTCATACTAGAATGAATTATAATCCTTTGGGTATATACCCAGTAATGGCATTGCTGGGTCAAATGGTATTTCTGATTCTAGATCCTTGAGGAGTCTCCACACTGTCTTCCACAATGGTTGAACTAATTTATACTCCTACCAACAGTGTAAAAGCATTCCTATTTCTCCACATCCTCTCCAGCATCTGTTGTTTCCTGACTTTTTAATAATCACTATTCTAACTGGCATGAGATAGTATCTCACTGTGGTTTTGATTTGTATTTCTCTTTAAAAAAGCAATAACAATACCTTTTAAAATAAGACATACCTAATAAAAGAAATGGTTTCTGAATTATGGGGAAAGAGAATGATAGTTTTATCTATTTCTAAAGGCAGATGGTTTTATATTAATTTGACCAGATGAAGCAAAATCAGGTTGGGCTTCATTTCCATAGTCTCTTTTGGAGAAATCCATATTTAGTCTTGAAAGAATATACAAATATGTTACCAGGGAATAGAAACCACTATGCACCCATTCTCTCACACATACATCCAAAAAAATATTAGCCTCATACAACACACTAGGTACTTGGCAGGGGTTAGGAAAGTGACATGAACATGGCATGGAAGATAAAAATGTGCCAAGGATCTAAAGGTGAACAAAATCAAGTGGCATCTGTTTCCTCAAGAAGGTCAGTTATTTAGTGTAGGAGACGCATCAATTCAATTGTCACTCAAACAAATGTAAAATCGTATTTGCCATGTGTTGTGAAGAAGTATGTGGTGCTATGACAGCATAGATTTGGGAGATTTGATTTAGGGGAGCAAAGGAATGTGTTACAAAGTGGTTGGGAAAGACCCCCTCGGGGAGGGATGGTTGAGCTAAGACCTGGAATGAGAAGGAGTTAAATGAGGAAACAAGCATGGCAGAGAAGAGCCTGCCTGGCAGACAGAATTACAAGTGCAGGAGCCTCGTGACAGTGTGAGCAAGGCGTGCCCAAGTACTGAAGGAAGGCCAGCATGGCTGGGCGCAGAGACGAAGGCAGTGAGATGTAACTGCAAAGGTAGGCAAGATAGTCTAGACAGGGCTTTCTAAGCCATGGTCAAGATTTAACTTTTTTCCAGGAACAAAGAGAATTCATTGATAGAATAGCATAGTCAGATTTATATCTCAAAAAGACCAGTATGCCAACCTGGCATGGGCTCAGGGTACCCAATGAGCAAGTTTTCATTAGTCCAGGTGAGACAGCTGTACCTTGAACTGGTGCAGGACAGTGGATCTAACAAGAAGGGGAAAATGTGAAGGTGCTTTTAGGAAGCATAATTCATTGAACTTTTTGATGAATTGGATAAGAGGGAAGAAGGTGTGTGACTCTTCTGTGGTTTCGGTTTGCAGAACTGACCAGATGGTGGTGCCCTTTACCAAGCTAAGAAACAGCCAAGATGACCAAAGTTGGGGTTGAAAATCTTGAGTTCAAGAGTTGTTTGAATTATGTTTGAGACATCCAAGCGCAGTTGTCAAATTGGCAGTTGGATATGTAATTCTGGCATCCAGAAGCAAGGTTTCAATCAAGGAAGAGATTTTATTATTATTTTTTTTTTTTTTTTTTTTTTTGAGACGGAGTCTTGCTCTGTTGCCCAGGCTGGAGTGCAGTGGCTGGATCTCGGCTCACTGCAAGCTCCGCCTCCCGGGTTTACGCCATTCTCCTGCCTCAGCCTCCCGAGTAGCTGGGACTACAGGCGCCCGCCACCTCACCCGGCTAGTTTTTTGTATTTTTTAGTAGAGACGGGGTTTCACTGGGTTAGCCAGGATGGTCTCGATCTGCTGACCTCATGATCCGCCCGTCTCGGCCTCCCAAAGTGCTGGGATTACAGGCTTGAGCCACCGCGCCTGGCCTATTATTATTATTAAACTTTAAGTTCTAGGGTACATGTGCACGATGTGCAGGTTTGTTACATATGTATACATGTGCCATGTTGTGCTTCACCCATTAACTCATCATTTACATTAGGTATATCTCCTAATGCTATCCTTCCCCGTTCCTCCCACCCTCCAGCAGGCCCCAGTGTGTGATGTTCCCCTTTCTGTGTCCAAGTGTTCTCATTGTTCAATTCCCACCTATGAGTGAGAACATGCAGTGTTTGGCTTTTTGTCCTGTGATAGTTTGCTGAGAATGATGGTTTCCAGCTGCATCCATGTCCCTACAAAGGACATGAACTCATCCTTTTTAATGGTTGCATAGTATTCCATGGTGTATATGTGCCACATTTTCTTAATCCAGTCTGTCACTGATGGACATTTGGGTTGGTTCCAAGTCTTTGCTACTGTGAATAGTGCCACGATAAACATACATGTGCATGTGTCTTTATAGCAGCATGATTTATAATCCTTTGGGTATATCCCCAGTAATGGGATGGCTGGGTCATATGGTATTTCTAGTTCTAGATCCTTGAGGAATCGCCATACTGTCTTCCACAATGGTTGAACTAGTTTACAGTCCCACCAACAGTGTAAAAGTGTTCCTATTTCTCCATATCCTCTCTAGCACCTGTTGTTTCCTGACTTTTTAATGATCGCCATTCTAACTGGTGTGAGATGGTATCTCATTGTGGTTTTGATTTGCATTTCTCTGATGGCCAGTGATGATGAGCATTTTTTCATGAGTCTGTTGGCTGCATAAATGTCTTCTTTTGAGAAGTATCTGTTCATATAAAAAAGTGGGTGAAGGAAGAGATTCTAAGAAAGAGTTTGCTGATGGTAAGATGTTAATATACACATATGTATATACTCTGTACTGGAGACAACAGCATATATTGTTTTTTCTGTGACCTCAGGTGCAAAAAGAAATTACAAGTGGAATTACATATCTATTGTTTTTTGTCTTGTAGAAATCAGGCATTAAAAATTAAGTACTAAAAGAATGAGAATGGTGAAATATTTTGAAGGGAAATAGGCTGATCCCACAAACATATGCTGGTGAGGTCAACGTTAATCACCAAAAGACTCTAGAATGGATGTGGAATAGTATGATTTGTGAGCTCTTCAAAAAGGAAACCATTATTCCTGGGCCAAAATTCAGTCAAACTCATTCTATCCCTTTTTCTAGAAATTATTATTAAAATGTGGTAGACTTAGGATCTAGATTTCAGCCAGGCATTTGATAAACACTCTCAAATTACTGTTATGAACAATATAATAAGCTAAATGATAACATTGTTAGATGTGTTGACAACTGGCTCTAAAAAGCATGTTTATGGTCCAAGAGGAAGAAAGTAATGGTCATCTGTAGCATTTGTCTATAGTCCTGTTATTCTTGGCAACATCTGGAGACATGTTTTGTTGTCATGGCTGGGAGTGGGGTTTGAGGGGTGGGAAGAAGAGCAGTACTACTGACATCTACTGGGTAAAAGCCAGAGATAAACATTCCACAATGCAGAGGACAGGCCACTACTTTGTCCCTCACTGACCAAGAAAGAATTATTCAATTCAAATGTCATTAGGGCCACTGTCGAGAAAACATATTCTACGTGTTTAAGTGAAGAGATTAGAATAAAGGGTCAAATATAGCATAAATTAATAAAGATAATTATAATATCCTATATTTACTTCCCTCCAATTACCAACTGTGTAGTCACGGCAAGGAGTTAGAGGACCTCACTTCTGGTCACTTCCTTCCACTGCAGTAAGTGCTGGAAAGAATCTTCTTGCTCCAGCTATTCATTCTAAGAATGCAAACTCATTCTAGAGACTCACTTACCTTCTTTAAGCTAGTTTCTTTCTTTGTGTAAAAAAGGAACATGATGATATTTGTGGAAGGCTGAAAATGGCTCCCCAAAAGATACTCACCTTCTAATTTCTGGGATCTTATTTGGAAAAAGAGTCATTACAAATGTGATTGTTATGAATATTGGTGTAGAGATCACCTTAGATCATCTGTATGAGTCTTAAATGTCATCTCACATATCCTATTAATAGAGAGGCAGAGAGCAATTACACACAAAGAGAAGAAAAGGCAATGTAAGCATACAGGCAGAGATTAGAGTGACTTGCTGTCACAAGTCAAAGAATGCTAACAGACACCAGAAGCAAGAAACAGATTCTCCCCGGAACCTCTGGAAGGATCACAGTTATGTCAATGCATTGATTTCAGCCCCGTCATATTAAATTCAGACTTCTGGCCTTCAGAACTGTGAGGAAAAACATTTATATTATTTTAAGCTCCCAAGTCTGTGGTAATTTGTTGTAGCAGCCATAGAAGACTAACACAGATTTTGGTGCCAGAAGTGGGATATTGCTATAACAAATACCTAAAAATAAGGAAATGGCTTTGGAATTAGATACTGCATAGAAACTGGAAGCATTTTGAGGCATGTAGTAAGCTGAAGAAAATGGCTTTCCAAAGATATATTCACTTTCAAATTTTTAGGACATGAAAATATTACCTTATATGACAATCATTGTGATTAAAGATCTTGAAAGGAGGTGTTATTCACGATTATCGGGGTGAATTGTAAATGCTATCACTTGTATCCTTATAAGAGAGAGACGAGTCTTTAGGTCAAACACACAAGAAAGCAATGTAAGGACTGAATAGAGAAAGATAGCACAAGCCAAGTCCACAGCCACTAGAAGCTGGAAGAGGCAAATAATAAATTCTTCACTGGAGCTTCTGGAGGGAGTGTGGCCCTGCCTGCCACCTTGATTTTTGATTTCTGACATATGGAACTGTGAGAGAATAAATTTTCTGTTGTTTTAAGTTACCAAATTTATAGTAGTTTTTAGTGCAGCCACAGGAAACTAACACTGATTTTGGTATAAGTAGTGAGATGCCGCTACAACAAACACCTAGAAATGCAGAAGTGGCTTTGGGACTGAATAACAGGTAAAGACTGGAAAAATTTTGAGTTGCATGATAGCAAAAGCCTAGATTGCCTTGAACAGGCTATTGGTAGAAATACAGATAAAGATATTGCTGGTGAGGGCTCAGAAGGAAATAAGCACAGTATAGAAAGCATTTCTCATCTTAGAAAAATACATGTGTTATCATAAACAAAGTGTTTGTGGAAATACCAATGTTAAAGGTGATTCTAACGAGGGCTCAGAAAGAATGAGAAATATGTCATTGGAAACGGGAAGGGGGTGATCCTTGTTGTATAGGGGCACGCATTTGGCTGCATTGTGTCCTACAGTTATGTAGAAAGCCGAACATGTAGGTGATGAACTTCTCTACTTAGCAGAGTAGATTTCCAAAGTGTTAAGGTGTGGCCTGGTATTTTTTCCTGCTGCCTATAGCAAAATTCAAGAGAAAAGAGATAAATCAAGGACCTGTTATTCAAAACAGAGTCAGGACTCGGTGATCTGGGAAATTCTTAGTCTATCCAGATTGCAAAGGATGCAAAAATTAGTAGATTGGCTGTTAGGAAAGCATGCTCTGGAGATAAGGCCAAGGATGAGAGTGGACAACATGTAATAAAGAGATTTAGCAAGTGATTCATAGATCTACTCAACCATCTCAGCAGAAGTCAAGAATAGAGATAGAATTATCCAGGAAAGATCTGCAGGAAACCCTCTGGTCTAATAGTGGGAATCCATATGGCATATATGGGAGAAGATTTTGAAAATGTTACACCAGCAGAAGCACTCTCAGCATGAACTAAAGGAGACAGAGACAAGATAAAATGAAAGAAGGTTTTCAGACTCCCAGAATTTCACAGGCAGGAAATAAGCAGATAAAACCACTGCAAACATGTGCTCTCAGTTAATAAAAAGGAAGGATTTCCCCCAAGGCAGAGTTAGACCTGGAGCTTCAGAGCCAGAGGCCTGAGCCACAGGCACAAAGGCAGAGGATGGAGCCGTGGTCCTACAGGGCAGAGCCTCAAGTCTCAGAAGATTGTTCTCATGCCTTATTTTGAATTATCTTGGGATGGCGATCCCTTTATTCCTTCTATTTTCTCCATTTTTGAATGGAAATATCTATAACTGTTATTCTATACCTGTCCCATCTTCATATTTTGGAAGCAGATAACTTGTTTTCTAATTTCACAGGTAGGTCCACAAACGGAGAGGAAATTTTTCCTGGAATCTTGAAAGGAGGAACATACCCTAGATTATCCAGGTGGCCTCTAAATGCAATTATGTGTATCCTTGTAAGAGAGAGGCAGAGGAAGATTGGGACAGACCACACACACAGAGGTGAAGGCCATGTGAAGATGCAGCAGAAAGAGATGCAGCCACAAACCAGGAAATGCCAACAGCCACCAGAAGGTAGAAGAGGCCAGGAACAGGTTCTCCTCTAGAGCTTCAAGAGGGAGTACATCCCTGAGATTGCTGGCCTCCAGAGCTGTAATGGAATAAATTTCTATTATTTTAAGTCACTGAGTTTGTGTTAGTTTGTTACAGCACCTATAGGAAACTAATGTGGTATTTTACAATTCTAAAAATAAACTCAGGAGCTGTGATGTAATGACAACAGGCACATAAATAACCTAAGTCTTCAAGTGATGGCGAATTCAGGGTGATATGGCTGTAACACATACAGTGTCACCTTAGACTTCCTTAATAGAAGATGAGAATACAGAACAAGGAAGTCAGTGTCCTGCTTTTCTCTACATTGTTCAGACAATAATATGCCCAGCTCTCTGTGCTACAGCTTTAAAAGGCATTGACATATTGAAGTATGTTTAAAGAAAAGAAAATATCACAAGGAGAATGAAATCATGCATATGACAAAGAGTTGAAGAAAAGAAGTAGAGGTGTCTAGTGCTTATTCTGAAAAAAACTTTGAAGCACAGAATATGGCAGCTGCCCTCAAACTACTCAGAAACCTGTCTTGTGGAAGAGGGAAAAGATGATCTCATTCTCTTTGGCTCTAAAATCAGGACCTAAATTTAAGGAGAAGTTACATCGAGGCCAGTTTAGGTTCCAAAGCCTCAAATTTTGATTGATCTGCCTCAGTGGTGCTAGACTGTCTGGAATCTGAGGGGTTCACAAGTTGAAATGATTGCCTACTAGGGGATATTGTCTGAAAGATTCATGCATAAGTTGGACGAGGATGCCCCAGGGGACCATTCAAATATGATTCTGTAATTCTACTGTTATTGGTAGCAGAGGAGTAGGTCAAGTTTCTATCCCACAACATTGGAAGATTTGTTCCTTTATTGCTTAACCTCCTCCTCTTTTCCAGAACCACCCCCGCCCCCGCCAAAAAAAAACACACACAGCTTCTTTTACCCTTACTGATAGTGTTATTATACAACATTAAAGCACTCTTGACTTTCTGTGAACAGTGAAAATTCTTTGTGACTTCCCTAGTTGCAGAGTCTAGTATAAAAAACCAGCCCTGAATCTAGGCTTGACTACTTATAAGCAGAACTAGATAATGGCAGCCTACATTCTATTTTCCTACTGAAGTATCCACTGACACAAACCCACACTCCCTTTTCTAAAATGGTGAACTCTTCAACCTATCCGTCTTTCCTAAGTATTTTTGAACTTCGTTTTGTAAAGCTTGCTGATCCTCTCCATATGAATAAGATAAAGTTGGCAGGAATTGAACTTAGGCCTATTTGTTTCTAACCTCTAATTAAATGCTAATCCTACCCTCCAGAGAGCGGTGTCCTCAGCCAACTTACAGTGTACTTTCTCTTCCCTTTCACATGTTCTCTAACCAACTAGATAAACAAGACGGGACCCGGGGAACAACTCCAAATCCTCCTCTTTGGCTGTGCTTATCAAAGAGGAAAGCAGCGTGGAATTCAAAGAACCAATTATATGAGAGCTGCAATATCAAACTACTGTTTTTTTTCTAATATTGTAACTGCTTTTGAAATTGCAGAGTAGTCCTTATCTCCTCCCAAGCAGGAAGTGCTTCATCAATTACCATCTTCTGGGCATGACCCATTATGCCCAAGGCTCTAAACCATGAAAGGAGAAATCAAATCAAATCAAATCTTGTTAGTGGTTTTTAAGTATTCCATAGGAGACCCCAATTCTAATATGAGTGCCCCTTTTTAGAAAGAGAGCCTTGGAAGGTATCATTAATATGTATCATCATTCCCTACCCTTTGGGTGTTTTGGTGAAATGATGGTACATTATCATTATTAATACGTACCACCATTTCACCAATACGCCCAAAGGGTAGGGGCTAAAAGGCACACTACCAGAAAATCATATCCATGGCTCCATAGACTGGCATCCAATGACTCTGAAAACCTTATCTGAGCTATTTGTGGATGCAGTTTGGACTTCAACTGTCCTGGAAAAAATGTCACAAAAGCCAGTTTTAACCAGCATGCTAATTTTATTACTGAACATGCAAACAAATCAGCAAAGGTTTATTTGAGTCCATTCATAGTAATATGCAAGTGAATTCTGAAGTCAGGGCCAGATGCAGTGGCTCACGCCTATCATCCCAGCACTTTGGGTGGCCAAGATGGGTGGATCACTTAAGGTCATGAGTTTGAGACCAACCTGGCCAACATGATGAAACCCATCTTCACTAAAAATGCAAAAAAAAAATTAGCTGGATGTGGTGGTGTGGACCTGTAGTCCCAGCTACTAAGGAGGCTGAGGCATGAAAATTGCTTGAACCCAGGAGGCGGAGGTTGCAGTGAGCCGAGATCGCACCACTGCACTCCAGTCTGGTAACAGAGTGAGAATCTATCTCTAAAAAAAAAAAAAAAAAAAAAAAAGAATTCTGAAGTCAGGATCTTCAAGTTAAATCTAAGCTTGCATCTAAAAATTGGAAAACAGAATTTTGTATTTTAAGGTTGTTTCTGGTTATTTTTTTAATGTAGAGAAGGCAATCCACTCATTAACCAACACAAATTTACGGAAATCCCCCAAGGTACATGATCATCACTAGTAAAAATAATTGAGATTCATTTTATTCATATAAAAATACCATGTAAATGCTGAATAACTACAAGTCATCATTTCAAATCTGATTTGAGAGACAAAGCATTTATATTTGGCAAGAGTTGTTCCTCTGCTCCTAATTGCTGAGAAACCATGAATTTGACTACAAACAATAACTGACACCTTATTTACAAAAGACTTCATGTGTTCATGTTATAACATTTTATGCTAGCATTACAGTTCTTATTTTGTCCACCGCAGAGAGGAGCCACAAAAGTTTAGATATGGACAGTGAATGGCAAAAATATGAAAACAGAAAAGCCAACTTGATATCCACCTGCATGATAAATGGCATCCCTTTAAAAGCGTGACCAGCCAGGCATGGTGGCTCACACCTGTAATCCCAACACTTGGAAGGTGGAGGTGGGCAGACCCCTGAGCCCGGGAGTTCAAGACCAGCCAGGGCAACATGACGAAACTCTGTCTATAAAAAATATACAACTTAGCCAGGCGTGGTGGTGTGTGCCTGTAGTCCCAGCTACTCAGGAGGCTGAGGAGGGAGGATTGCTTGAGCCTGGGAGGTCAAAGCTGCAGTGAGCCATGAGCACACCACTGCACTCCAGCCTGGGTGACAGAGTGAGACCCTGCCTCTCAAAAAAAAGAAAAAGAATTAAAAAATGACCAACCAGTATATTAAAGTGAGTTTACTATGCTAATTAGGTATATAAACTATGTATTAGCACAGAATATATTAAACTCCATTCTCCCTAACAGCCAAATGGCTAATAGGTAGCCATTCTCCCTACATCTTTCCTTCATAAAGCAATCCTACATTTTATCAAGCATTACGATAGTTTTCAAACTATACTCAAAGAATCTTGAGGAGTCAGACTCAAGGCTAGAATCCTACGTGTGTTCTTTCAGGCTCAACTACAGGCAATCACAAAGACTGCCTGCAGTCCTCATGTGGAGAGAGCTGTGGTCCTCACATCACATTTGGTGCAGAGCCAGTGCGTGACAGTCTCTGGAGGGAGTTGCAGCTTTAGCTCTGCCCACCCCACCCCCACTGGCCCTGCTCATACACACATTTGCATGCCCAGCCTGGGCCCCTCCATTCAAAGCTTCCCTATATGTGTATGAGCAGGGTGGGGCGTAGCGGGTGGGAGGGGAGGGACTTGGCTGAGACACTGTTCAGGTACCTCTCCTTCCCCAGAGCCCCACGTTCATAAAATGACAGGAGCCTGTGTTTGGGGCTCCCTCAGCAGTGAGACAAACCCCATCCCCAATCTGTGCTGATCCATCTGACCCCTTCCCAGTGCCACGCCAAGGAGAAAAATGGGACACTGAGGAAGCTGGTACCCTCTTTCTCTTTCTGGCCTCGTGATAACACCATTGAAGTGAGTGAATAACAGCTTAGTTTTTACTTTCAGTTTGACTCCTTGTCCTAATTGACTGCCACAACACATGGCAGCTCTCTAACAGGTCCAAGAGTCCAGTGGAGGGAGCTTAAGGATGTCATGAGGGAAGACAATGAGGCTAGATGACAATAGCCTTCCCACTCCCACCAAACAAACCTACTGGTTTCAACCAGAGTAGCTCTGCTTCTGTTTCTCATGTTGAGGTTATGAGCAAGATTTCAACTGAGATAGGCTGTTCATGGTTCCTGGCACATAGTAAATGCATGTTATGATGATTATTGCAAATTCGAAAACCACTACACTAGTAGTTCTGATTTCTAGGTTCTAAATAATTGTGCCATTTTGGAAAGTAAAGATCATAGCATAAATAGGTAGGTTGTTATTCATTGTAGATTCCTCACTCTCAAAGCAGGGTGGGCTCAACCATCACCACACAGGGGGAGCTTGATAAGGGAGTCATAAAGAACATGTGGAAGCTAGAGTCTAGCTTTGCCAAAATCTTCTACTCAGAGAGAGACAAGAGAGGAAAACATGCCCTATATGGAACCACTGATGAAGAGAGACAAGAACTCTCACTATCATCGTGGTTGTTATCACACCCTAGTAATATGCAAGTGAACCTATATTATAAACACACATCATATGTTGTCTAGGTTAATCTTCTTTGAAAAGAAAGTCCTAAAGTACAATCCTATTTTACAGATTAAGAAATTGAAACTTGGAGGAATCAAATAACATTTCCAAGGTCACACAGAAGGTGAATTCCAACTACATTTTAACCAATTTGATTACAAAGCTCATGTTTTTAACTCCTCCTCTATAATACCCCCTCCACTAATGTTTCTGTTTGCATAGAGTGGAATAATATTTGTTCTGTTACTTACCTTTGTACTAGATACTTTAAAAACAAACAAATTATTTTGCCAAAGACATTATTTCATTCTTTTTATTGCTGAGTAGTATTCCATGCTGTGTGTGTGTATATGTATATATATTCTTTATCCACTCTCTGGTTGATGGGAATTTAGGTTGATTCCATACCTTTGCAACTGTGAATTGTGCCATGATAAACATATGTGTGCTAGTGTCTTTTTGATATCATTAGTTATTTTCCTTTGGATAGATGCCCAGTAGTGAGAGTGCTGGATTAAATGGTAGATCTACTTTTAGTTCTTTGAGAAATCTCCATACTGTTTTCCATAGAGGTTGTGCTAATTTAAATTCCCACCAGCAGCAGAGTATAAGCATTCTTTTTCCACCACATCCACACCAATGTCCTTTATTTTTTGACTTTTTGATAATGGCTATTCTGGCTGGGGTAAGGTGGTGTCTCATTGTGGTTTTAATTTGCATTTCCTTGATGATTAGTGACGTTGACCATTTTCTCATATGTTTGTTGGCCATCTGTATATCTTATTTTGAGAAATGTATGTTCATGTCCTTTGCCTACTTTTTAATGGGATTATTTGTTTGTTTTTTTCTTGCCAATTTGTTTGAGCTCCTTGTAGATTCTGGATGCTAGTCTTTTGTCAGATGCATAATTAGCAAAAATTTTCTCCCATTCTGTAGGTTGTCTGTTTACTCTGTTGATAGTTTCTTTTGGTGTGAAGAAGCTCATTAGTTTAATTCAGTACCATTTGTCAATTTTTAGTTTTGTTTTATTTGCTTTTAGGGTCTTAGTTATAAATTATTTGCATAGGCCAATGTCTAGAAGAGTTTTTTCTAGGCTTTCTTCTAGAAAATTTTCAGGTATTGATTTAAGTCTCTGATCCACGTTTAGTTTACTTTTGTATACGGTAAGATATAGGGATACAGTTTAATTCTCCTACATGTAGCTATCCAGTTTTTCCAACACCATTTATTGAATAGGGAGTCCTTTCCCCCTGTATGTTTTTGTCTACTTTGTTGAAGATCAGTTGGTTGTAAGTATTTGGCTTTATTTCTGGGTTTTATTTTCTGTTCCATTGATCTATGTATCTACTTTTATACCAGCACTATGCTGTTTTGGTTAGTACAGGCCTGTGTTAGGTTGGTGCAAAAATAATTGAGGTTTTCACCAATCCTTTTGCAACAACCTAATAGTACAATTTGAAGTCAGTGTAATGTCTCCAGATTTCTTCTTTTTGCTTAGGATTGTTTTGGCTATTGGGGATCTTTTTTGGTTCCATATAAGTTTTAAGATTGTTTTTTCTTCTAATTCTGTGAAAAATGATGTTGGTATTTTTATAGGAATTGCACTGAATCTATAAATTGCTTTGGGTAGTTATAGTCATTTTCATGATACTTATTTTTCCAATCCATGAGCATGGGATGTATTTCCATTTGTTTATGTCATCTATGATTTCTTTCAGCAATGTTTAGTAATTCTCCTTGTAGACATCTTTCACCTCCTTGGTTAAGCATATTCCTAGGTATTTTATTTTTTGCAGCTATTATAAAGGGATTGAGGTCTTGATTTGATTCTCAGGTTAGTCATTTTGGGTGTATATCAGTGCTGCTGATTTGTGTGCATTGATTTTGTAACCTGAGACTTTACTGAATTCATTTGTCAAATCTAGCAGTCTTTTGGAGAAATCTTTAGGGTTTTCTAGGTACACAATCATATCATTGGCAAATAGAGATAGTTTGACTTCCTGTTTTCCAATTTGGATACACTTTATTTATTTCTTTTGCCTGATTGCTCTGCCTAGGACTTCCAGTGCTATATTGAACAGGAGTGGTGAAAGAGGACATCCTTGACTTGCTCCAGTTCTTAGGGGGGATGTTCTCAACCTTTCCCATTCAGTAGATGTTGGCCGTGGGTTTGTCATAGATGGCTTTTATTATTTTGAGGTATATTCCTTCTATACCCCATTTGTTGAGGGTTTTTATCATACAGCAATGCTGGATTTTATCGAATGCTTTTCCTGTGTCTAATGAGATGATCATATGGTTTTAGGTTTTTATTCTGTTTATGTGATGTATCACATTTATTGACTTGCAAATGTTAAACCATTTTAACATTTAACAAATGTTAAACCATTTTAGGATGAAATCCACTTGATCATGGCGAATTATCTTTTTGATGTACTGTTGGATTTGTTTTGCTAGCATTTTGTTGAAGATTTTTGTGTCTATGTTTATCAAGGATATTGGTCTGTAATTTTCTTTTTTTACATCCTTTCCTGGTTGTGGTTTCAGAGTGATACTGGCTTTGTAGAACGAGTTGTAGAAGATTCCTTCTTTCTCAGTCATTCAGAATAGTTTCAGCAGGATTAGTACCAATTCTTATTTGATTGTCTGGTAGAATTCCACTGAGAATTCCTCCGGCCCTGGGCTTTTACTGCTGTTGTTTGGCAACTTTTTTTTTATTACAGATCAGCAGCAGTGCTATACATCAGTTTTTTAATTACAATCTCACTGCTTGTTATTGGTCTGTTCAAGGTTTCTATTTCTTCCTGATTCAAGCTAGGAGAGTTTTATGTTTCTAGGAATTTATCCATTTCCTCTAGATTTTCTAGTTTGTGTGCATGGAAGTGTTCATAGTGGTCTCAAATTATCTTTTGTATTTCTGTGGTTTGGTTGTTATGTTTCCATTTTCATTCCTAATTAAGCTTATTGGAATCTTCTCTCTTCTTTTCTTGGTTAATCTGGCTAAAGGTCTATTGATTTGGTTTACCTTTTCAAAGAACCAACATTTTGTTTTATTCATCTTTTGTATTGTTTTTTGCTGTTTTAATTTTATTTAGTTCTGATCTGATGTTTGTTATTTCTTTTCTTCTGTTAACTCTGGGCTTGGTTTGTTCTTACTTCTCTAATTCCTTGAGGTGCAATGTTAGGTTGTCAATTTGTGATCTTTCAGACTTGTTGATGCAGGCATTTAGTACTATAAACTTTCCTCTTAGCACTGCTTTTACTGTAACCAAGATTTTGATAACTTGTGTCACTATTACTCATTCTGAATAATTTTTCAATTCCCATCTTGATTTCATTGATAACCCCAAAATCATTCAGGAAAAGATGGTTTAATTTCTATGCATTTATATAGTTTTGAGGGTCTTTTTGGAGTTGATTTCTAGTTTTTTTCCACTGTGGTCTGAAAAGATGTTTGATATTATTTCGATTTTTTAATGCATTTAGACTTGTTTTGTGACTTATCACACAGTCTATCCTGGAGAATATTCCATGTGCTGATGAAAAGAATATGTATTCTGCAGTTCTTGGGTAGAATGTTCTATAAATAACTATTAGGTCCATTTGCTCTAGAGTGTAGTTTAAGTCAAGTGTTTCTTTGTTGACTTTCTGCCTCGGTGATCTGTCAAGTACTTTCAGAGGAGTTGAAGTCCCCCACTATTATTGTGTTGCATTTATCTCTTTACTTAGGTCTAGTAGCAGTTGTTTATG
Organism: Macaca mulatta; assembly: GCF_049350105.2. Classification (NCBI taxonomy): domain Eukaryota; kingdom Metazoa; phylum Chordata; class Mammalia; order Primates; family Cercopithecidae; genus Macaca; species Macaca mulatta. The sequence continues at coordinate 159,016,205 of NC_133409.1, read as the reverse complement.
AATCTGGGAGCTCCAGAGCTATGGGTAAATATTTAGGATTATAGTATCTTCTTGTTGGATTTATCCATTTATTATTATATAATTACCATCTTTGCCTTTTTTAACTGTTGTTGCTTTAAAGTCTGTTTTATCTGATATAAGAATAGCTACTGCTGCTCACTTTTGGAAACTGCCAACAAAGGAATATTCCCAAACAGTCAAAGCAAATTAGCCATCATTTGTTCAGATGCGCACACACACACACACACACACACACACACACACACAACCCTAGGAACCTAACAAAATTTTCAACTTTTCACTGGCCTAATTCATACCTAATCTCGTTTTAACCCTTCCATCTAACAGTCTTCTCTCCTAGAGTGAAAACTTAAGGTGAATGTAAATAGCATCAGCAAACAGTACAGAGATTGATTTGAATTTTTCCTTAATTCCTGTGATCACTTTCAATTTTGTCATCCACCCTCTTCCCTGTTCTGTAATCAAAAATCAGGTCTTCTAGTTGTGACAATAAAATACCTAGTTGTTAAACCGACCCATGTGGGATTTCAACACTTTACGATTTTTCTTTACCTATGTTTTAATTCACAGTTAAGATTAAAATCTCATAATGTGCTACACATGACTTCACCTGTTCTGCTCCCATCAGCACCCCCACAACCTTCAAACCTCCACTCTCACGCCCAGCTGTTAGATGCAAGGCATATGTTTGAGACGGGAATGTAAACCTGAAACAGCAAAACACCTTAGAATTAACCCAGTGCCCAGCCCTTTCTCACTTGAGTTAATTTGCATCCATGAGCAATTAAGCCATCAAGGTATATTTCTTTGTTTTCATGAGCATCCTGGCTATTGCAAGTAAGTGCTGCATGATAGTTAACCACTTCCTGTAAAGTAAATTTCTCCATCAACTTCTCTGTGACTTTCACGACCAGTTACAAGAACCATAACTAGATGACAATCCATTCACCAAAATTCAGTGAATTGTCACTGTAAGTGGTATAAATGGCAAGTTTGCAATCTGCTAGGACAGGTGTCATGCAGTCTCCACACTTAACCAAAATAGAGATGCTCCGTGCTAGTCAGGGGCATGGCTGACTCACTGGGTGGAGGATGCAGATGACTCACTTGTGAAATCCAAAATATCACCGATGCAAATGACTCTGTCTAGTGATGTTTTTCCAATCTGCCAACTCAGTTATAACACTGGGAGTATTGCCGATTTCCTGTGTGGCTCTTTCTTCCTGCCTGAAAACAATAAAAATATCCAAGTCACTTCTAGGCAGACTGACCTGGGTCTTTTTTAATGTTACTCCAATACCATAAAGGGAAAGGACTATAAGAAAATGGGGTGCTACTCTAGTTCTTAGGACTATTAAAGTTGTTGTCTCTCATGACCTTTACATAAGCATATGACTTCCTAAAGAGTTTAATCAAAAATAAATAAATAAATAAAGGCCAGGCACGGTGGTTCTTACCTATAATCCCAGCACTTTGGGAGGCTGAGACGGGTGGATCACAAAGTCAGGAGATTGAGACCATCCTGGTTAACACGGTGAAACTCCGTCTCCACTTAAAATACAAAAAATAAGCCGAGTATGTTGGCGGGCACCTGTGGTCCCAGCTACTCAGGAGGCTGAGGCAGGAGAATGGCGTGAACCCGGGAGGCGGAGCTTGCAGTGAGCCGCGATCGCACCACTGCACTCCAGCCTGGGCGACAGAGCGAGACTCTGTCTCAAAAAAAAAAAAAAAAAAAAAAAAAAAACCTAAATGGGCAATTTGCTTTCTTACATTTTACAACAGTCAAAATAATATTTCTGAATCCTAAAGATTCTGTACAAGCCAGGCAGACTCTCCAGGGTCCTTTATTTTAAAGGGGGACACAGTGGACTGGTGTTATCTTGACAATAAGTTCTAGTTAACAGTCCTCTTGCCTACCGTTGGAATAAACCTGTTCTTCTGACTTAACTTTGCCAAAATGAACACAGGCATATGGAACTCATTCCTGATGCTTTATTGGCAGGCTACCATGTTTCCCTCCTTAGAGAAAGTCAGGGCAGGGATGGGTGTCCTCAATCTCCATCCTCTAAGAAAAGCATAAGAGTGAGGCAGTTCAGTTACAGGAGCGTAATTAATGTCATTAAACCACTGTTGAGAAAATGATTATGCCTTGAATTTAGAGGTGACCTCCCTGTAGGGATTTGCAAAGGAAAAATTCTCACTCTCACATTGTCTCACTCATCCTGACAGCACCTCCTGTGAGACAGGGAGACAATCTGCTTTGCTCTATGTGGCCTCTCCAGGAAAGCACACACATTTAATTTACTATGCTCAGATGCTTCTCCTAGAGGTCCTGTCTTCCTCCTCCCTCCCTGGCATATATGCAGGGCCAGTTTTATGACCATATGACCTGTATAGTTAAACAGGGTTCTACATGTAGAAGGGCCCCATGCTTGGTTTCATTCTCTGATGTCAATCCCTTGAAACTCTTCGTAATTTTTGAACAAGCGGTCATGCATTTTTATTTTACACTGGACCCTACAAACCACGTAACCAACCAGCCCTAGATAGAGATTTATTGAGCTGAACATGTAAAGTGAATGAGGAAGCATTATACCAAGTAGACTGTACCTTGTCATCTCTGCAGGAATTGTGTACCCCAGGGGTGTGGTCGTCATTAGAGCTGTTCACCAAATATTTTGAGTTCTCCTTACAGACACAGATAAGTTTAAACTAAAACTTGTTTTAGTCTCTGAAATGAAGAAGAAATGATTATGTCACCTCTGAGCAAAAAGTTTGAAAGCCAGTGCTCCATTTGCCACATTCTCTTTCTCCTGCCTTGGCAGTCGAAAGACAGAGCCCTCAAACAATCTGTAATCAAAACGTTCTGTGAGCAAGAAATAAACCCTGGTGATTTTAAGCCACCGAGATTGTAGGGCTCTTTTGTCCTTTAACTTAGCCCATCCTGATGGGTACACAGGGTCATAAACTCAGATTCCAGAGCATTCTTTGAGATACTTAGACACTCATGCAGGAAGTTGTGAAGAAACAGAAAAGCAAATGGCAATACCATCTCTGGGAATGGGGAAGAAGGCTTCTACCCAAAGATATGAGGGTGTTAGAAGAAGCCTACTGACTATTGCATAACTTGTTTAGTCTAATTATTCACCACCGAACCACAGAAAATATGGCATTAGCAAGGTCCATTTGCAATGGTCTCAACAGCAAATAAATCTGTATCAGAGAAAAAAACGTTGATTAAATTTGTATGTCTTTCCATCCCTGCCATTTTGTCTCTCAAATACTTAGCAAGTGTAAATTGCTTCTTTTCAGAGATGAAGAAGGGGGGCAGGATAAAAATGACAGTAAAGACCCCAAGAAACATTATCACTTCTCCGGAGGTTGACTAGTGAAGTTCAGCAGACATGCAATACTTTAATAAAATGTTTGGTAAGCTTGGGAGATGTAACAGCTTAAAATAAAAATTCAACCTATTTTATAATTGTCTCTCTCGTAAGCAAGAAATCAAGGTCAATGTGAATTTACAGTAGCCCCTGGAACAGCTCTGTAAAGAAGGGTCTCATCCTGCCTGCAAGTTGGAACAGCTGCCGTGTTCTTTTATTCATGACCAAATGTTTCCAGAATGATTAAACTGGCATTGTAAATGTGCGGTCTATATCAGCTGAGTGACAAGGATTAAGTGAGATTCAGATTAAAATGCTAAGTGAGTTTGTGCCAAGATCAAGCCAGATATATAGTTAACACTAAGAAAATACATGCCGAAGAAGAAGTATAAAACAACCACCTAGAGGAAACCTCAGAATAACAAGTTGTACCAGAGAATGTCTTGAATGGCAAGTAAGTCAGTAGGGACTGAATTATACTTTTGAAAGCACAATCGCTGGGCAATATTTTGGAAAAAAAACATAAAGCCAAACAAACAGCTTGGCCATCATATGTATTCAGAGTAGGTTTTGTTCAAAAAGAAGGTTGCAATTATAACGTCCATTTTATTGATACAATAAATGTTGATAGAGAAATTTCAGGACAAACGATAAGTTGGAAACCAAAAATTACCATAAGAACTGCTAGATTTATGACTAAAAAAAGTAGGAAAATGCTTTGAGTCATGTAGAGCTTTTCTCCCTGGCCCAAAAAAAATCCACAATTGAAAGTCAAAATGAATGCAAATGTATTATTTATGAAACGATAGTTTAGACAAATAGTTACATTTGTTGCAATGAGTAGAATTTTAAAAAGCACCATTAGAAAAGAAATCTGAGCCAGGCACAGTAGCTCATGCCAGTAAGCCCAGCACTTTGGGAGGCCAAGGCAGGTGGATCACCTGAGGTCAGGAGTTCGAGACCAGCCTAGCCAATATGGTGAAACCCCGTCTCTACTAAAAATACAAAAATTAGCCAGTCATGGTGGAGGGCGCCTGTAATCCCAGCTACTCAGGAGACTGAGGCAGGAGAATCACTTGAACCTGGGAGGTGGAAGTTGCAGTGAGCCAAGATCGCACCACTGCACTCCAGCCTGGGCAACAGAGTGAGACTCCCTCTCAAAAAAAAAAAAAAGAAAGAAAGAAAGAAAAGAAATCTGTCATCACTATACGAGTAATGTATTAAAATTTTGTGGTGTAATGAAATACAAATAAAATCACGTAGCCTTTGATGATGACACAGTGATCTGGGACATTGAAGAATAAACACAATATTTGAATTGACACCCTCAAACCTCCCTGTCGATGGTCTTCCAATCCTCTATAAATCAGCTCACATTCCACAGGACTTAACCCCATTGATCTGCCATTCTTTGCTGAAACTTGTGTTTTTGGATTTGCAAAGGGAACAGAAAGGGAACAACAGTCTTACATCCTTAGAATTCCCAGTAGTGGCCTTTTGCCTGGTAAATTTCCCAGTTGGCTTCATGGAAACAGTCCTTTCCAGACCCATTAGACACTCCAAGTCTGTCCTTCTATAGGGAGGACTTAACACCTTCCCTCCTAAAGCTCTGATTGAGGTCAATAGAATGATGATAACATTTTCATTCTCAGTACCAAAGAAGTATAAGGAGGTACCCAGGCTAAAGTGAGTGAGAGGCCATAGTACAGTACAGTGATCAAGAACACGGGTTCAAAGGCCGGGCACGGTGGCTCACGTGTGTAAGCCCAACACTTTGGGAGACCAAAGCAGGCAGATCACCTGAGGTCAGGAGTTCAAGACCAGCCTGACCAACATGAAGAAATAGCACCTCTACTAAAAATACAAAATTAGCCAGGCATGGTGGCACATGCCTGTACTCCCAGCCACTCTGGAGGCTGAGGTGGGAGAATCGCTTGATCCTGGGAGGCAGAGGATGTGGTGAGCCAAGATGGTGCCATTGCACTCCAGCCTGGGCAACAAGAGCAAAACCCCATCTCAAAAAAAAAAAAAAAAAAAAAAAAAAACCTGGGCTCTGAATCCATCCAGCCTACCTGCAATCTCGAATCTGCCTACAGCTCTCATTTTCACATCTGTAGCTTGTGGATGGTAATACTACATGACATATCATGAACCAAATAATCCTTGTTCACCACTTACAAAATATCTTGCACACAGAAGGTTAGCAATAGATGGTTGCCATTATGATTATAGTAAATTCTCTCTCTTCTAGGAAAAATTTAGAGACACCTTTAGCCTCTTGACTCTGTTCACCCTCTTATAAGAGTCACAGATTTCTGCTTGTGTGCTACAGATACGGATGCTATCCAGGAGGTGAACAGATGTGGTATCCCAAAACTGGACAGAAAGATAAAATACAGACTGTTGAAGAAAGGTCAGGAAGAGGCAGCTGCACAGGAAGAGTAAGTAGAAAACAACATTCAAGGTCCAACCCCTGATGAGGTGCTAAGTGACTGGTGGGAGCAATTTCCTGCTGTAATCCAGTTAACATTTAGCATCTAATTATCACTTCTCAGTGGAGTCCAGACTAGATAATTGTGAACTGCAACCTCCGAGCTGCGCGGGAAATGTATGATGCTACTAAGCCATGGATTCAATCATTTAGCAGGTACTGCTATCTAGAAGTAGAGAGACATGGAGAATATTACTCTGGGCAACCAGTGAAAGGTCATCTTTTTTTCTGGATCTGGCCTGAAGTTCAGTGGATTTTAGCCCAACAAGATGTGAATGACTTAATCCAAGATTTCCTTCTATATTTCTTCTCGTACTAGCAGTCATGGACTCTAGAAAACACAATGTGAGATTCCAAACCTCAAGTTCCCTTCATATAGGATGCAAAGCAATGCTAGTGATTCCTCACTTTTGTTTTGTTTTTGCTTTTGTTTTTCAGGGAGATGACAAATTTCTTCATCCTTCCAGTCTTCCAAAATACATTTTCTTAATATCTAAATGAAGTAACTGCCTGGGATAGAATAATGACTAAAACATAAGTCCCAGACCTGAGAAGCTCATAGTCTAATATGAGACTGATGGAGAAGCTAGAGATTTTCAATAGAATAATACATGTAACAAAGTTATGGCAGGAGGTAGAGGTTGTAGTAGCACAAAAAACAGGGCAACTAAATCTGCCTGAAAAAGACTTGGAAGGCTTCTCACAGAATTAATGACATGTACGTTACATCTCAAAGATAAATAAAAGAAAAAAAGAGGAAAGGCATTCTGGGAAGACAAAAGGGTGAGTATAATAGAAAAAGGCTTAGCATGTTTGAGCAAAATAAGAAGTTTGTCATCATGTATGCTGTGGAGTGGGGGCATGGTATTGGAAAGACAGGCAGAGAATATAGTGTAAAACGTAGTATGAGGAATATTATAAAATAAACCTAGGAGTTTGGATTTAATCTTACAGGTAATGGGAACCAGTAGTGTTTTGTTTTGTTGCATTTTTAAGACAGGATAGTGACACAGATTTTCATTTTTGAATGATCATTTCAAAAATTAAAGAGGTAGAGAAATGTATTAAGATGAAAGAGAATAGAGATAAGAAAAAGTAGGTGTAAGTAATGTGATGGAAGGGAAGAGAATGGAGATGATAAAGACCAGACAGAACATTGTCACAGTGGTCTGGGAGGAAAATGTTGGGATTGTGGACCAGGACAAAGACAGTAGAGACGGAAGACAGGTCAATTTTAAAAGACTTTTTGGGGACGGGCGCGGTGGCTCATGCCTGTAATATCACCACTTTGGGATGCCGAGGCGGGCGGATCACACGGTCAGGAGATCGAGACCACGGTGAAACCCCGTCTCTACTAAAAATGCAAAAAATTAGTCGGCCGTGGTGGAGGGCGCCTGTAGTCCCAGCTACTCAGGAGGCTGAGGCAGGAGAATGGTGTGAACCTGGAAGGCGGAGCTTGCAGTGAGCCGAGATCGTGCCACTGCACTCCAGCCTGGGTGACAGAGCGAGACTCCATCTCAAAAAAAATAAATAAATAAATAAATAATAGAAAAAAAATAGCCAGGCAATGGTGGCGCATGCCTGTAATCCCAGCAACTGGGGAGGCAGAGGCATGAGAATCCCTTGAGCCGGGGAGGTGGAGGCTGCAGTGAGCCGCGATGGTGCCACTGCCTTGCAGCCTGGGAGACAGAGTGATACTCAGCCTCCAATAAAATAAAATAAATAAAAGATTTTTCAGAGATATAAATGAAAAATGCTTGGGAGAACAAGAGTGGAATTAAGAATACACTTGCAATAAAGAGTGGGGTAGAAGTCATGTTGTGGAGGAGGAAAGAGGTGGAAATAGAAGCCTCTCTCAAATAGTAGTGAATGAAGGCTCTTTCCTCATCCCTGGTGTAGAGATGATACCAATCCTCAGCACTACTGCATGGAAATCCAGTCACGGAATAAAATGAAGCTCACTGGATTACCCTGGGTCTGCATGCACTAGCTTGGCCTCATTTGAACCACTTTAGTCAACCAGCCCCATACCAAAAGCTTTAAACTCAAACTCGTTTTCCAGGAGCACACTATTCTCAAGCAAAACCAAAATGCTATTCCTTCAAATAGCCCTGACTTAACCTCAGTTCCCCAGAAAGCCCAGCCAAGGACAAAGACATATGTGCAAGAAATTGATAGAGTGGAATTCCAGTAGCAAGAGAGTAAAGCAGGGAAGAGTCAACACAAATACACATCAGCTACTGCCACCCACAGCTGGTTGCTCAGTCATCCAAGCATTGTGCCTAAATACCACACTGATTAAGAGCTTTTTTACCTCTCTGGTTCACACCCTCACCATTATTTCTTTTGACCTGTTACAATAGTTTAGTAACTAACAGTATACAAAATACATTAGGAATATTCAAAGTACTATAAAAAAATTACTTGTTACATATACTCAGATTATCACACCTTAGAGCAGGTCTTATTCTCCAGATTCAATAGAGTTGTTCTAGCTGTAGGTGACTGTCCCTTCCTTCTTATGTGGACCTTGTTTACTTTTGCATTGTACTGGGTTGAACAATGTCACAACCCAAAATTTTTGTCCCCCATGCTCAACTCCTCCTGCAGAACCTCAGAATGTGGTCTTATTTGGAAATAGGGTCTTTATAGATGCAAGTAGTTAAGATGAGGTCATACTGGATTAGGCTGGGCCCTAAATCCAATGACTGGTGTCTTCATAAGAGAAAGGAGGAGATTCAAAACACAGAGGAAGGGAGAAGGTGATGTAAAAATACAGGCAAAGATTTCAGCCATGGAACACTAAGGACTGCCAGCAAACCACCAGAAACTGGGAGAGAAGCATAAGATGGTTTCTCCCTCAGAGCCTCCAGAAGGATCAGTCCTTTCAACATTTTGATTTCAGACTTTGTTGGCTTCTTGTATGTCTTCTTTTTTGTTTGTTTTTTGTTTTTTGTTTTTGTTTTTTTATTTTGAGACAGAGTCTTGCTCTGTCACCCAGGCTGGAATGCAATGGCATGATCTTGGCTCACTGCAACCTCCACCTCCCAGGTTCAAGCGATTCTCATGCCTCAGCCTCCCAAGTAGCTGGGATTACAGGCACCTGCCACCATACTTGGCTAATTTTTTGTATTTTTAGTAGAGATGCGGTTTTTCCATGTTGGCCAGGCTGGTCCCGAACTCTTGACCTAAGGTGATCCACCCACCTCGGTCTCCCAAAGTGGTGGGATTACAGATATGAGCCACCGTGTCTAGCCTGTCTTCTTTTGATAAATGTCTGTTCATGTCTTTGCCTACATTTTAATGAGATTGTTTGTTTATTCCTTTTTCAACTGCTTAAGTTCCTTATAGATTCTGGATATTAGAACTTTGTCCATTGCATAGTTTGTGAATATTTTCTCTCATTCTGTAGGCTGTCTGTTTACTCTGATGATAGTTTCTTTTGTGTGCAGAAGCTCTTTAGTTTAATTAGGCCCACTTGCCAATTTTTGTTTTTGTTTCAATTGCTTTTGAGAACTTAGTCATAAATCCTTTGCCAAGGCCAATGTCCAGAATAGTGTTTTCTATAGTTTCTTCTAGGATTCTTACAGTTTGAGGTCTTACATTTAATTTTCATCCATCTTGAGTTAATTTTTTTATATGGTGAAAAGTAGGGGTCCAGTTTCATTATTTTGTATATAGCTAACTAACTATCCCAGCACTATTTATTGAATAGAAAGTTCTTTCACTATTACTTATTTTTGTTGACTTGGTCACAAATCAGATGGCTGCAGGTATGCAGCTTTATTTCTGGGTTCTCTACTCTGTTCCATTGGTCTATGTGTCTGTTTTTGTACTAGTACCATTCTGTTTTGGTTACTGTAGCCCTGTAGTATAATTTGAAGTCAGGTAATGTGATACCTCTGACTTTATTCTTTTTGCTTAGGATTGCTTTGGTTATTCGGGCTCTATTTTGATTCTATGTGGATTTTAGAATACTTTTTTCTAATTCTATGAAAAATGACACTGGTAGTTTGACAGAATCATGTTCAATGTATAGGTTACTTTGGGCAGTCTGGCCATTTTAACAATACTGATTATTCTAATTCATGAGCATGGAATGTTTTTTTATTCGTTAGTATCACCTATGATTTCTTTCAGCGTGTTTTATAGTTCTCTTTGTAGAGATCTTCCACCTCCTCAGGTAGATGTATTCCTAGGTATTTTATTTCTTTGTGGCTCTGTCTCAAAAACAAACAAACAAAAAGCTTTCAGTTCCCTTTACCATAAGGGTTATGGAAAGTCTCTCGGAAAAATGTTCCCAGATTATTCTTGTTTTAGACGTAAGCATTGATGATCTATATTGATGCAAATGTAATATGGAATGGAGAATTTTTACAAATGGTGTCATTACCAGCTATGACTGCCATAGCTTTAATTTGTTCATTAAGTTTAGCAGCCAGTTACCTAACAGGTCATCAAGAGGAGGACACAGAAGAGGCAAGCATTGATAATGAAAGGTCTATATCACAGGTGTGCTCAGAAAAGGCAAGCACAGGTAAGCAAGCTCAGGGAGCACTGTCAGGAAAACATGAGAAGCAAAAGAAAAACATTGCTAGAAGGGCTCCAGGAAGAATTTTTCCTTGTTTAGCAACTTGGGCTGAGACCTGACCTCTGAGATAATAAGTCTTCATTTATCTCTCCTCTACACACACACACACACACACACACACACACACACACACTCACACAGAGCACTCCTATAATTTTAGCTCCACATTCAGGAAAGAAGTAACATTCCATTCCATGATGACCATTATAGCTATTGCTATGTGGTTAATGAGTTAATATATTCAAACACATAGATGTGGGCCAGACACATGTTAAGTACTATGTAAATGTCAGCAATTACTATCATTATGTCCATCCATTTTTTTTTCCCACAAAACATTACTGGGACTATCTTAAATGCCTAGCACTGAGAAATCAAATATGATTCCTAATTTTGAGGATTTGGGTTAAAAACAGGTGATGGTGTTCAAATCTATTAACCTTATGAATTAAGCATTTTTATTCCCATTATATTCATGAAGAATTCAAGATTCAAAGAAGTGACTTGCAAATACACCACTCATAATTAAGGAAGTTTGGACTTCAAACCAGGCTGTCTAAACTGAAATCAGAGCTAAAGCTCCGAGCGTGAGATGCACGATTGCCATAGCTGTAGCAGACCAATGATTCAATGATTTGGAAAAGGAGGCACAAGAGCAAGATGTAACTAATTCTGCCTGAGAAAACTGGTAAAAGCTTAGAGAAAAGGTGACATGTAAGCAGAGAAGATTTCAAAAAAAAAAAAAAAGAGAGAGAGGGTAGGGAGGTAAGAGGGTATTTCAGCCTAAGGCTCAATGCCTTGTTTTGCTATGGGGTCAAATGAACTCTAATAGCTATTTAAACCCAATAGCTTTCCTCTCCTTGTTTGGGATAGTTGGTCTGTTCATTCAACTAGTATTTATTAAGCAATTGCTTTGTATAAGACCATATTAAGCACTGATATACATAAAAAGAAAATTCCAAAATAGATTCCACCCCCCAGGATCTTCCTGAAGGAAGGAGCTGACTAGGTTAGCTCCTCTCTTAGTCCTCAGTTCTTGCAATTTGTGTGTAGTTCTGCTTTCACCATGGCATGGAGAGCAGGTATAAAATAGAGCATTGCAATGGGCTGAATGTTTGTGTACTTCTAAACTGCTTATGTTTCAATCCCAACACCCAGAGACTTGTATTAGAAGGTGAGACCTTTGGAAGGTAATTAGATTGTAAAGGTAGAGCCTTCATGAATGGGATTAGTGCTCTTGTAAGAACACTTATAAGCTCCTATAAGAGAACTTGCTTCCTTTTTCTCTCCTTCCATCACATGAGGAAACAAGGACAAATCTACAACTTAGAGGAAGTTCTTCACCAGAACCCAACCATGCTAGCACCCTGATCTCTGACTTCCAGACTCCAAAACTGTAAGAAATAAACGTTTGTTGTTTTAAGTCACCCAGTCCATGGTAATTTGTTACAGCAGGTTGAACACACTAAAACAAGCATAGTGCCTGTTACTCTAGGAATGACTATCTGATATTCCATAATACAGGTGACAAAAGATAGTAGTATTTCCAGGAGAAGCAAAAATGTATTCAGTGCCCAAGAATGACAAATTTGAAAAAGAATTAGGACTCTAGTTTAATCTAGACAAGAAATATGAAATTTGGTCCAAAACTGAGTTGGAAGGGAGCACGATGTTTCCATAGATAGCGTTTATTTTGAGAAAATTCTGAGCTGGAAATATGAAGAGGTAAGCTCATGGCATCTGCAGGGTAGCAGAGTCAGAACTTGAATCCAGGCCGGGCGCGGTGGCTCAAGCCTGTAATCCCAGCACTTTGGGAGGCCGAGACGGGCGGATCACGAGGTCAGGAGATCGAGACCATGCTGGCTAACACGGTGAAACCCCGTCTCTACTAAAAAATACAAAAAATTAGCCAGGCGAGGTGGCGGGCGCCTGTGGTCCCAGCTACTCGGGAGGCTGAGGCGGGAGAATGGCGTAAACCCGGGAGGCGGAGCTTGCAGTGAGCTGAGATCCGGCCACTGCACTCCAGCCTGGGCGACAGAGCGAGACTCCGTCTCAAAAAAAAAAAAAAAAACAGAACTTGAATCCAGTTGAATTCAATAAGGCAAATGTTAGCAAGCCCTCTCCTTTGAACCTGGCAAACATGGTGAGAACCTCTCACTGGTTTAGTGGAGAGAAGGAAAGTGACTGAAAAATCTAAGTTGTTATTAATGCATCTTAAAACCTATTACATTTTTTATGATTTTGTAGAACAGCATAATTAAACCACATGCAGCATGCTTTACTTGCCTCAGGGAAAGCTCACTGGATAAATAAGATATGGTTCCTCCCTTGCTGCTTCAACTGTCAAGGTTAATAGGAAAAAAATCTAAATAAGTATTACTGCTCCTAGCAACAATAATAATAACAGTGGCAAACAATTAAGAACTGCCTTTTATGTGCCAGGTACTTTATCCTTATTTTCCCTGATCCTTTCACATATTCTCTGAAGTAGGTATTATTATCCCCATTTTGCATGTAAGTTGACCAATACTCGGGGAAATTTAGAAACTTTCCCGAAATGACACAGCCAGGAAGTGGCACAGCTGGGACTCAAATCTAGATTAACTCCAAAGTCTACAGTATAATAATGCTCAGTGTACACGAAAAGGAAGCAATATCAGACCTTATAATGCTGGGTAAAATAGCAATACAGGAGACCTGAATTCAAATCTTGGTTGTGCCACTTGCTAACTCTGTGAGCCTACAGCTAGTTGCTAAACACATGACCTTTAGGTACAAGATTACAGTTAATGAGAGAATTGGATAAGATTAGATGTTGTAAATGTGCCAAAACCAATACCTAGCATGTAACAGATTCTCATTTAAAGCTAGTCAAACCTAAATAACCAAGTATATTTCATTCTAAGGAAACCCAGAATAATATGCCAAAATCGGAATTTACCAAACATGCTTCTGTTTCCATTTCCAAACAAAAGAATTCCTGTGTTATACCATCAATAGAAAAATATTCCCAAAGTGTATAAAAGATCAGCTGATTTACAAACATTAACTTTATACAGGTTCCCAAGCACATTGATTTCATCAAGCAAGGTATACCTGAGGTCTAGTGACGAAGACCCTATATTCCTCCTGCATCGCTGATTTTTAAAAACTGCTTCCAAAACAAATCATTAGAAACTACATAGAATTTAATCACTCTTTTCTTTACTCTTCAAGTCAATGGTGACTTACAAACGGTAAAGGGAACTAAAATGTATTGTGTGCCTATCATGTGCCAGTTTTCTTACATAAATCCCACCGGATAGTTTTACTTACAGGGTTCACAAACACTATACTCTTGATAATCAAATTTCAGACCCTGGAATGGAATTATCAAGATCTCATCAGTCATTCCAACTCCTAGAGGTGTAATTAATCTATCTGCAAAGATTTCTCTCATCTGTAATTACAGTGGCCATATATCCTGGGCTTCTTAGTTCAGTTTAAATATTCTCTCTTGTTGCCAGACCATGTCTCTCAATTTTGAGGTTGGATGATAGACTTTTGGTATCTTTAATCTAGAGTGAATTTAAAGCACATATTTCTCAGAAAGAAGTAGGGAGGGAGGGAGGAAGGAAGAAAGGAATCCGAAGGAAGGAAGGAAGGAAGGAAGGAAGGAAGGAAGGAAGGAAGGAAGGAAGGAAGGAAGGAAGGAAGGAAGGGAGGGAGGGAGGGAGGGAGGGAGGGAGGAAGGGAGGCAGGGAAGAGGTAAGGGGGGGCCAGAGATAAAGAAAGAAAGCAAGCCTTTCCTCCTCACCCACACATGGGCCACATGAAGCAGCGGCACATTTATCCAGGAAATTGATGTAGTAGCCACAAGGGATTCATTTACAAGGGGAAACTATAGCCCTCAAAGAGGCAAAAAGTAAGAATACATCAAGCTAAGCAGTAAAGCCTCATCCATTTGCAGGTCTATCTGCCCTACCCCTCTCCTTTTATGCTATTCATGGTCATTTGTAGAACTAATCAATTGTCAGATGAGGTGTGAATTTGGTGGGCTTAAAAAAAATTTTTTTTTTTTGCTTGTATTTGGCAAGACCGCCTCTCCTCTCCTGACAAATTAATTACCTGTGAATACCTCCCAGCAGCCCCAGACTTTCTTAGATGAAAGAACAGTGGGTATATGTGCTCACTCTTTCAAAATGTGAGCATAATAAATGAAGTGATCAAAACCCAGGGCTCTGACCTGGAGCCAAGGACAGAGAGCCTGCTGTACATTCTTCACAACATTGTTTTCATCAGCATCAAGTTCCTCAGATCACAGTTCCCAGGGCTGCCAGCAGAATGGATTTAATATCGCCACGTGGGAAGAAGAAAAAGCCACAGGGCTGAAGGAGCTATTAGAAAGAGAGAGGCCTTAAAATGTTCTCCTAGAGAGCTTCTTAAAGGCAGGGGAGAAGGGACAGCAATGAAGCACTGGGGTCCTACTGCCATGGAGAAGCTCCCCTACCTTTGGAGGCAACAGGGCTGGAGGATAATGGGTGGCTAGACCTGCACAGGGTGCTAGTGCTGGTTCTGGCTACAGCAACTTTCAGTGATCTATTAGCACTTAGGGCTACAATTTTCCTTACATTTGCAGGAGTTTGCTTCCAGGTTACCTTGCAATTTCTTCTTAATTATTCCACCTGGATCTGTGTCTCCAGCTGGTTTTAAGTGTCTCAAGGGCAGGAACCAAGATTGCCATTTCATTTGTAACTTTCTACAGTGCTGAGTAGCAAAATAACATTTGTATAATGCTCTACGGTTTGCAGATTGCTTCCTGCGCATTAGCTCATTTGTTCTTCACCATAACCCTGAGAAGTAGGAACTATTATTATCTTTATTTTGCGTAATCAGAATTCAGTGCACACGTGAAGGCTGCTTTATCTCTGGATGATTAGTCCATTTCATTAAAAGGCTAACACGGTTTTCTTAATGTCCTGGGCACTTATAACACATATAGAAGAAAGGAAAACGTGCACAACTTTGTGAAAGGCGAACTCTATGCAAGTTACTGGCTTGGAGAATTTTGAGTGTAGGTTTTAGTTTAGAAAACCTCCCAGGAGTATATAAAGATGTGACAAAATATGGGACAACATGAGCCAGGCCTTCATCTTCAAGTCCATCCATTTGAGAGGCTTGCAGAAGGCCCTGGGACACAAGCTCCTTAACTCTCAGCGTAAGTTTTCCATTCCTCCTAGACACCAAGTAGTGCCAGGCGGGGTGTCAGAGCCCCCGCATCGGAAAGTGGTTGGCTTGCAGGTCATAGGGTAGTAAGAATTTATTGACAACAGTATAGGTTTGAAAAGGTAAGTTTCATTAGATAGAAAGAATGCTGCAGAAGAATGCAGCAGGGCACCTCAGCAAGACCGGACTGAGTGTGCCACCATGGATTTTTCCTTAGGGGCATTCATGGACCTTAACACGGGAGCTGAAGGGTAATTTGGACCATGTTAGCCACGTAGGCCATGATAAATGATTAAATTTGTAGACATTTTGGTGCCTTGATGTTAGCAAGGGTTGCACAATGAGTTTTGACATGCACGCATTCTGGAGATGTATAAAAAAATCTAGTTACTTATAAATTTAGGGGAAAGAAGCCTGGTATCAGATGCTGTCTTTAGATAAGGGGGAAGTCTAATTACTTCTAAATTCCTCAGGTAACTTTTTCCGCGGCTTGATGGTCACCCGGTGATCTCCTTCTCTCCTCAGTACTGTCTATCGCTGAATAAGTAATACATCTCATACATATATGCTCATGCTTTTGTGAATGATTAAATCTCATTTATTTTAAGCTTGACTTTATTCACAGTAGACTTTTTCTTCATTATATGTGCTCTCAAACAACAAGTGCTGGAAGAATAACTGCTTTCACGTGAGAACCATTATATCTGGAAGGGGTCCACATATGGTAAGGTAGGTGGTCTCGCTGCCTGAGAGCCAGTGTGAGATCTGGAAATGAAGCCTGGGTTCCTGAGCTGCAGATGATCTTCAGGAAGTGTGTGAGTGGGTCAAATGTCGTATTGAGCAGAGTGGATACCACAGCACTGCCCTACTCCTAAGTGATGTTTAAATGCCTTGCTTAAGTTTCTTCAGATCTCATCAATGCTGTGTTCTAAGGAGACTTGATCCAAGAAAAGGGGGTCACTTAAGGAGAGAAACAGTGAACAGGGAAGAGAGCTCATCACCATCACTATCATCTTCACTTGTCCCAACAGATCCAGTTTGGAACTCCAGAAAATACTCTGGTAGAAATAAGAAATCTATTCTTGTCATCCTTATCAATAGCATCTTTATCATCATCACTTCTCCCATAATAAATCTATGCAGTCAATGCAATTTCAATCAAAGTCTGATGAGTTTCTTCATGGAACATTCAAACTGATTCTAGAATTTATTTGGAAGAGCAAATGGGCAAGAATAGCTAAGAAAATTTTATGATATAAGAGAATTGGGACCAGCCCTCCTACGTGTCAAGATATATTAAAAGCTATAGCAATTATATGGCATCAGTGTAGGAGTAAATAGGTTATTTAAAAATAATCAAAAACTGAAACAGATCCATGTTTATGTAGGAACTTAATATTCAATAAAGTTAACACTTTATGAAGAAAGAACAGATTAGTAAGTAAGTGATACTGGGAATAATGGACTTCCTTTTGAAACAATAGAAAATTTGTTAATATAAAGATTCCATATAGATTAAACTCAAAGTGTTAAAAGACAATATTGGAGAATGTATCTATGACTTTGAGGGTAGGAAAAGTTCTCCTTAAACGAGATGCAAAAAAAAAAAAAAAATCTTTAAAAGAATTTAAATTCAGCTACCTCACAATTTAAAATTTCTGTTTGTCAAAAGATACCATAAGCAGAGTTAAAACACAAGCAAAAATAGGAAATATTTGTATCATATAGAACAAGTAATTAGTATCCCATATCAATAAGAAAGCATCAAACTGGCAGAAAAACAGGCAACATATATTTCCAGACAATTCACAATAAAGGAAATATAAACAGCAAATAAACATGTAAATGTATACTCAACCTCACTGATCATTAGCATGTTCAAACCACAAATGCTATACCTTTTCGTTTTTCACACACAAGATTACTAGACATTTTAAAAGTGCCGACAAATTTGACAAGAGTATAAAGAAAATATTACTCTCAACTGCTGTTGGTTGAAATGTAAACTGAAATTGCCACTTTGGTGGTCATAGTGCAGAACAAGTTGAAGCTAAAACTGTGTACCCCTTTTGATCCTGTGCATCTACTTCTTGATGGCTTCCCTCAAGAAATTCTTGCACAAGTGAGCCGTAAAGATGTTTGTTGCAGCATTGTTTGTGCAAGTAAAAAACTAGGATTAACCAAAATGTCCATCGATAGAGAAATGGTTTTTAAAAATAGAATGCACACACCCTAGGGGACTCTGCAGTAGTTAAAGATAGTAAGTTATCTATACCTATTAGCCTGGGTTGACCTCAAAAACATACCAATTGAAGAAAAAAAGCTGTAGAATACTATATATTACCTCTAGGGAGAAAATATACATGTCTATGCCTAGCAAAAGATCAGGAAACATATGCCAAAAAATGGCAAGAGTAATTACCTCTCAATAGAGGGGTAGGGGACTAAGAATGAAATTGAGGAGAATAAATGACTGAGGGGCCCTTTGGCCTCATCTATCTGTAGTATTTCCATTTTTAACAGGGATATTGTATTTTTGTTTAATTAAAATTTAATTTTAGCCAGGCGTGGTGGCTCACATCTGTAATCCCAGCACTTTGGGAGGCCAAGGAGGGTGGATCACCTGAGGTTGTGAGTTTGAGACCAGCCTGACCAACGTGGAGAAACCCTATCTGTACTAAAAATACAAAAAATTAGCTGGGTGTGGTGGCACATGCCTGCAATCCCAGCTACTCGGGAGGCTGAGGAAGGAGAATCTCTTGAACCCGGGAGGCGGAGGTTGTGGTGAGCTGAGATCGTGCCATTGCACTCCAGCCTGGGCAATAAGAGCAAAACTCCATCTCAAATAATAATAATAATTATAATAATTTTATTATTATATAATAATTTTATTATTATATAATATTATATTATATTATATAATAATTATATAATTATAATTATATAATTATATATATAAAAATATATATATATAATTATATATAAATATATATATAAATATATATATATAATTATATATTATATATAAAAAATTATATTATATAATAATTTTATTATTAATTTTAAACCAAACTGTTACTTGCTATTTATTGAAAATGCATGTATCAGACACTATGCAAAGTACTTTATAGGCATTTATTTCATCTGAAACTGAAAACAACTCTCCATGTATTTTTACTATTCCCACTTTATAGATGAGAAAGCTGAGCCTAAGAGATGACAAGTTATGAGTCTGCCCAGTTTCACTGTCTACTTTGCTGCCTTGCTTAGAGATGGCCTGTCTCCTTGACCATGTATGAATCTTTCTCTAGTGCAGATATCAGGAATCTGAATTTCTGGAGCAAAACATATGCTCAGAGGCAGCTTCAACAGATTCATCCCCTTCAGAGCTGCTGTGACAGTTTACACCAGATTAACTTGCAGTTTCCAGAAAAAGAGCAAACTCTGGCCTAGAAACTGGAAGCACCAGAACCAGTCCCAGTATCCCAGTTCACAGTCTCACCCACTTCCCTCCACATACTCTCCATAATGAGACTACATTCCAGTCCTACACTAAGGTTTCAGAAATGCTGGAGTCGATGGGGCAATGGTTAACATTCATTAAGTGAGAGTCAAAGGCCAAGCAGTGTTAATCTTCCATTGAATGGGCCCCGCAGCTACTGGCAGTGGGTTTTAATTGGGTTTTCTATTAAAGCAATTTTCTCCTCAGTGA
This sequence comes from Macaca mulatta, assembly GCF_049350105.2. Classification (NCBI taxonomy): domain Eukaryota; kingdom Metazoa; phylum Chordata; class Mammalia; order Primates; family Cercopithecidae; genus Macaca; species Macaca mulatta. The sequence continues at coordinate 158,996,802 of NC_133409.1, read as the reverse complement.
TTTATCATAAAGAAATGACACAATTAAGTCTCATTTGGAAACACTAATGAATTATTTAGCATGGACCAAGCAGAAAGAAAACATGACCTCCATTAGCCTCATCTGAGGTGAAGGAAGAAAATCCTGAAGAAACGGACTAATAAGAATGTAGGAAATGGGAGCATGAAGAGTTACATATCAAAACAGCTTTCTACATCATCTCCCTCATTCTACTCGACCTCCCATCCCAATTTATTAAATAACAATTCACAAGACAAATCTTTGTAAAATTGCATCTTGATCTATTTTGTGCCCATTTTTCACTAACCCAGCTAATAAGGATGGTCCCTTAGTCTGTTATTCAACCCTCATCTTCTCCGGTTCCTCCCTTTCTGGCTTTTATCTTTATTCTCCCACAGAAATAGGATGTGGCTAAATCCCTAAGCTCACAAATGTCTTCTTAAAGATCCTCTCCTCACTCATCCTGAGCATCCCATTATCTCTGCACAGATGGAGACTTAGAAGGAAAACCAGGCTTGGTTTGTCCTCATACCAAAAACAGCCGAGATAATGTCCAGATCTGAAATCGCAGCACATTCTTGATAGATTTTAGCTAAGCTCAGCAGTAGCTTCCATCATAAACATATTTTACTTCTGCCTGTGTGATGAAGATAAAAATGTCACAATTCACAGCAGCCATTTCTGACTCCAACAGTATGAAGGGACATTTCTCCATACAGTCAGCTTTCCGAAGTCTGCTGCTAAACTGGCTCTCCAAATAATGTGTGTGTGTGTGCATGTGCACATGTGTATGTGCACAAATACACACACGTATCAACTAATTTGCAGCATTTGCCAATTTCTGTGGTGTAAATACTCCCACTACGGCCAACCTCAAGCTCCAGTGGGCCCCAGATTCCTGAATATCTGACAACCAATTCTTCAGAGCCAGCACCAGCAGATTCGAGTCTTATAGAAGATTCCAGAGTCTTATTGAAGACCTAATTGGATTATTTGCATATGGATTACATGCGGAAAGTAAGCCCCAAAGGCAGAAAAACAAACAGCAACAGAACTGTCTACTTGTTAACTGAAATTGGCTGTGAACTCAAGGAACTAACGTAGCCAATGGAAGACTTTGGGGAGGGGAGAACAGCAATGAGAAATTCCTATAACAGTCTCCGCTAAGGACTTTTAAAATCAGGATATTTTAATTTGATTTAAATGATTTGCAATGTTGTAATATAAATTCCCCCTGTAAATTGGAGCCTTCAGTGAAAGTCAGGCCCCTCTCAACCCTGTGCAGATAAGTAGTCTTGAGAGTAAGAACATATCAGGCGGTTTCTAGCATGTAATAATGTAATAAGGAAAAGAACAATACACACCCAGTGCTGAGACTGAGATAATCCCAACAAACTGAACTTACTCAGTAGAAGCAGAGAAACAGAGCTAATGGAGGAAAACAGCCCATCTCACCCCCACATTTACCTAAAAGTCCTGCACAGAGACTTTTAGGTAAATGTCCCTCACTGCCAGAGGAATAAAGGTTCAAGTGAATTCCATTTGACTCTCATAAGCCAGGGTGATCTCAGCAGAATCTGCATTACAGAGTCAAAGTATATTACTTTCTTCCATGTTCTATCTTTATTGCAACATGTCTTAGACACCAAAAATAGTGAGGCAGACTGGAAGAGTCAAAACTCTCATTGTCAGCCAGACATAAACTTAGCAAGAATAAACTTGGATGTGAGCAAAGCATTTGTTCAACAGGTCAGCGACCATAGTCATGCCAGATCTGGAATCTAGGAGGCAGGCACTAGTGAGCGAGGAATAGAGGAGAAACACTTTCCAAATGGTCAAGTAACATGCTATGTCCAGAAAGTCATTATAGTCAAGTTGGACAAAAGTTCAGTGAGCCAAAGACAGATAAACTGCACTTCCATAACCAGGGGTTCAGCAGAAGCAGGAGAAAGAAGGAGAGAGGCAGTAATCCCAACAGACAACCCAAGAGCCAGAAGGGCAGCTTTCTCCAGATGGCACTTGGGGACTTTGCTGATCATAAAGACAGCAGTGGAATGCTCTCTGCTCTCTTGCCCACCCACGTGGGTGAGCAAATGTCAGCCTGTGGCTGCTGGCTGCTAGGAAAAGGAGACCCACTGCCCATGGCTGCAGCTGGCAGCCTCCTCAGGTGATGTTAATGGTCTCTCAGCTCTGTGGTCAGGTAGGTTTCAACACTGTAGGCTACCAACTTTCTTGATTAAACTACAGGTTTAATGGTTTGTTTCCATTCTGTGGGACACCAGCTCTCCAGGAGAAGCCCCTGCCAGTTGAATGGGTTGAATTCATCCCCATGTAATGAGTTCTAACTGTGTGAACCTTTCAGCTTTGGAAACCATAGAGGAAAACACAGTATAACAGCTCTGATTGAAGGCACAGTAATGTTTTAATAGACAATTTGATGATCAGCAAAATAAAACTTAGGCAGCATTAGCAAACACAAATATCCAAGGAGCCCAGTAACAGCAGCCATATTATAGACGAGGAATATCAAAGAATATCACCTATGACTCTATAAAGTCTTACGTGCCCCCTTTGCACAGAGAAGAATGAACTCGTGGGCGAAGGACTTATGAGAGAACTGATGATCTTTAAACACTTGCACATTTTTTCATAGGAATAAATCCTTTTGGTCTTAAGCATCACGCCGCTCAGAGAAGAAGGAGCTTGGCAATTAGCATGCTGCCTGCACACTCAGAAAATCTCACACAGTCAGATACACCCTGGAATTCATCCTAGTGATTTTATTAAGTCTCACTCAGCTCTAAATTACCGATTCAGAGCTCAGAAATGGCACCACAGGAGGCTGAAAGAACTCATTTAGATTCCCGACGTTTCCGCGTCCTTCTGAGTCGTCTGGCCAACATGCTGTTGCTGAGTAAGTTAGGCAAGAATCTAAAGTACCTCACCATCTCTCAAAGCCACCACTTTTCTCCATCCAGCTGGTGGTCCCTAGCTGGAGACCCCCATTCCTTCCAGGGGGTCTTCCTAAATCCAGTCTCACTCCTTCCTAACTTCTACATAGTATCCCAGAGTGCTCTCTCTGAAGAACAGGTCTGATTATGTTGCTCTATTTAAAACCATACAATGGTTTCCCATTGCTCTTAAGATGAAGGACAAACTCGGTAATATAATTGAGAAGGCCCAGCATAGTTTGCCCCTCCCTTCCTTGTTAGCTTCCTCCCTCCGCACCATCCTCACCACAACCCCTCATGCCCTCCTGCTCCAGCAATACCGAACTCGAGTTTGGAGCAACGAACTCTCTCCCATGCCTGAACCTTCACATCTGCTGGTCCCTCTGGCTAGAATAGTGATCCCCTTGTGCCTTTGACTAATTAAATCTGATTCACTCCTCCAGGTTGGATGAAGTTTATTCTGGGAAGTTTGTCCTGACTCCAAGGCCTGAGTGTAGGACTCACAGCTCTGGACAACATCTGCCACCACCCTTATCACACCCTCATCTGTCACCACTGCTGGCTCATCTGGCAGCCACGCCACACTGCTCTGCGAGTTCTGTGAAGTCAGGCACTGTGCTCGTCTGGTTCACAGATCTATCTCCAGCCCCTAGCATAAAGCCTGCTAGACAGAAAAAGCATTTAAGGGTTCATGCAAGCGTTACTGTCTGTCTTTACCATACCATAGAACACCATGAAGCATGTTCTACTTTCTCAATGACTCTTGCTTTGTTTTATACATTTAGGAATATTGATTGCATGCCTTCTGACAATTCAATGAAGAAAAATATTAACAATCCATAGATAAATGGCTGAAAGATATGAAACAGTAATTTACAAAAGAAATTAAAAAGCCAAAAAACACACTCAGTCTTACCAACAATTAAAAAAAATACAAATTAAATAACAAAATATGAACTTTGTCTATAAGTTTGTCAAATGCTTTTAAAGATTATTAATAGCTGTGTTGGCAAGAATGTACGGTACTCACACAGTAAAGCAGTATAAATTGGAACAATTTTTTAGAAGACAGTTTGACAGCATCTATCAAAATATAAAACATAAATGCCCTTTGTATTAGTCAGGGATCCCTAGAAGGACAGAACTGATAGGATAGATGTATATAAATGAAAGGGAGATGATTAAGGAGAATTGACTCACAGGATCACAAGGTGAAGAGTCCCATGACAGGCCATCTACAAGCTGAGGAGCAAGGAAGCCAGTGGTGGACCAGTTCGAGTCCCAAAACCTCAAAAGTAGGGAAGCAAACTGTGCAGTCTTCAATCTGTGGCCAAAGGCCCGAGACCCCCTGGCAAACCACTGGTGTAAGTCCAACAGTCCAAAAGCTGAAGAACTTGGAGTCTGATGTTTGAGGGCAGGAAACCTCCAGCATGGGAGAAAAATGAAGGCCAGAAGACTCAGCAAGTCTAGTCTTTCCACGTTTTTCTGCCAGCTTTATCCTAGCCATGTTGGCAGCTGATTCGATGGTGCCCACCCAGATTGAGGGTGGGTCTGCCTATCCCAGTCCACTGACTCAAATGCTAATCTCCTTTGGCAACACCCTCACAGACACACCCAGGAACAATACTTTGCATCCTTGAATCCAATCAAATTAACACTCAATACTAACCATGATATCCTTCAACCTACAACCCCACTTTTAAGAGTCTCATGCTCTACCAGCTGAACTAGCCGGGCACCTACAACCCCACTTTTATACCACGGAAAAACTAACACAAATTGCCATGGATACATATACAAGAATTTCCATTAAAGCATTGTTGACAGTGGTGAACAATTAGAAGCAATATAAATGCCCATGAATAGGGGACTGATTAAATATATGATGCTAAATCATATAATAAAATACAACACAATTGTTAAAAAGAACAACGTGATCTTAAAGCAGCAAAGAAAGGGCTATATGTGGAAAGCTGTCCGTGATTAGTAACTAAATGAAAAAAAAAAGACAGAAAGAATATATGTTAAATATTGCCATTTTTAGTTTAGAGCAAAGCAAGCAGGAGTGAAACCGTACCCTGAGTAACAGTCCCTGATTCACTAGACTTTCAGAGAGTAAATAGATGATGTATTTGAGCACAGTAGGAACTCCAATGCTGTTTGAATGTTAATTTCAGAAGGGCTAATGTAAACACCCAGCAAGGAGGACAGATTCTTAGCAGGAATCCTGGGTATTGAGGCAAGGCCCTATGCCAGTAACCCATTAAGACATAAATGTCAGCAATAGTTGTTTACTTAGCACTTCAGAGTTTGTAAAGTACTTTCATAGATATTCTCTCATTTAATTTAATACTCTCAACAATTTCTTGAGATTAGTATCCTTATACTGTGATCAGGAAATCTTCAGATAATTTAAAGGAATAAACTCTGCCACCTCTACAAAGGCAGAGATCAAGTCTGATCAATTTCCCCACAATATTCCAGGCTCCAGCATATTATCAAAAAAAAAAAAAGTGCTCAAAATGTATTTGGTGAGTGAGTGAATGTAAGCAAATTTGCCCCAGCTCTTCCATTTCTAGATGGGGCACCTGTTTCCACCCAACACGACCACTGCCAGGAGATAGGCAGGCAGCAGGTGACTATATGAAACAAGAGGTCAGGAATAAAAACCAATATGTGCAGTGGCCTCAGCCCCAACTCCTAGAGTAGTGAAAGCCAAACTCTCCAGGGCAGAAACAATGCCAGCTCTAACAGGTGCCTCTGCAGTGCAGACTAACCAGGGGCGACAGATGCCAGCAGTGCAGTCCAGGAGAATACCTGGGGCACTGGGATTTCTGTGAGTTCCAGCTCCCGCACACTCCTGAGATGTCTGTTGCATCAGAATGTGGTGGAATGGTGCACAGACCTGACCTAACGTCTTTGTTCTGCCCCTTACTACTTTCATGAACTAGGGAAAACCATATAACTTCTCTGAGCCTCCAGTTCCTTTCCTGTAAAGTAGGGATGATCATAGTTGCTACCTAGCAGGGATATAAAGGATTAAATAAGATAATGTAGGTAAAGGACTTAGCAGAGCATCTGAGACCTGGTGAGCACTCAATAGTTTGCTATTCATTTCTAATTATGACATGGCAGGCTAATCATAAAAAGTACGGCTACAGAAAATCTTCAGAGAACACGTTAAGCAAAGATGTATGTTTGTAAATGCATGCATATTCCTATGTGTATGTCTGCATGTGTGTTTAAGAAGAGCAAGGAGTCTGGGTCCTGAGCACATGTGATTTAACATTTTGGTAATAGAAAAGAGGTTGTTTTGAGAAGCTCTCTGGAGAGTGGGATTCTCCAACCGTGTTAGTGCCCACTTGGAAAATCATTAAGACAATGAATCCTCAGGCCCAAACCAAAGGCTGAAGTCTCCCCAGATCTTTCTCCCCTGTCTGGGCAGCCTTTGTAATATCACTTCACACACATGGGCACAGTTGAGGATCCGGTAAGAAGAAGGCATTCTAATTGGAAGCGTGCTGTTTCATCAGTCAGCCCCCCAAGTAGTGATGTTTTGCTGCTTGATTATTGTTAAAACTGAAAGTGATGCCACAGCTTGCTGTGCTTTTGTGTCCCAATCACATTTATGTATCAAGAGTCTCTATTCCAGCATGGTACCAAGGTGTTATTCCTGCAAATTGAAGATGCCTCCTTTAGCAATTTTGCTCAGCGTCTAAAAACATTGAAGAAATAAAAAGAAATGGCTTTTCTATTATCACTAGTCTCCTATCTGAAATTGTTCACATCCCTGTTGTTAATAGAGCAGCACCAATCACTAGAACTCATCACTAGAACTCAGCTGTGCTTTTCCCACTGACAATGTTGCCAAAATCCTCTGAACAGGCTGCGCAGAGGGTCAGAGTCTGGGCTGAGCCATCTTTCTCACTAGAACCACCTGACACAGATCTTAAGAACTGTCATTGAGGGGCCCAGGAGACAAAGAGGAAGGTGCAACTCCACACCAGCCCCCACCCAAAAGAACAGGAAAATCGAGTATTTCCCCAAGCAAAATCGCTTGTGTACTTTATGTCTTTCCAGAAGGGAGAAAAGAGCAGCATGGTATACTCCCCATCCATGTGCCAAATCCTGCTGAGCTGGCATAGGGGTGGCCTGCACTGCTCAATGGGGGCTCATTCTCCTTTTCCAGAGACAGCGCAGCCTGGATGTGGGGTCAGGTGCTCATCGGCCTATTTTAAGGACACCAGAGTCAGAATGCACAGCAGGAATACAGAAAGCCTGATGGGTGGGATGCAAGAAGCGAAGAAAATTGGCTTTGAGTATTACCTTGGTAAAAGGAAACCTGGGTAGCCCCTTCCAGTGGTCCCTAAATGAACTGTCTACTAAACAGGAGTGTCCCAGCGATATTTCTGAAGGCTCAACACAAACGTTTCTGTTCAGTTCCACCAATATATGTAGATTGTGGTCCTAAATGTTGAGTATATGAACGTGACTATAAAAATGAATACAGCACAGTTCTGGTCCTTGAGGAACTCACAAGCTAACATCAGAAGTAGAAAAATTAACACCTCCTCTTAATATGCTATAGTAAATTCAAGATCAGTCAAGGCTCAAGTGTCACAAAAGCTCAGAAGGGCTCTTTAACCCATCCAGTGGCCCAGGGAGGCCATAAAGACAGCCCTTCAGTTTCTTGCCCATCATTCCCAAAAGTTTAAACTCTATGAAGGTCCACCTGCATACCTGCTGCTCACCTGATTCAGGCTGGGTTCCAGAAGCCAAGCTGTGTAAAAAGCAGCTGCTGATCTGGACTCTTAGGCACACGGAATGGGAGAGAAGGGCGCACACAGAGACTTTCCAGCAGCCCAGGGTGGCCAGTACCTACAAGAGGGATCCTGTTCTCAAGCCTGGGTTCTCTGAGGCTGGAGATGGAATGGACACAGAAGTTCACTCTGCTTATTACTTGGATGCCTTTAACTCTATTTTCTGTCCCAAAGACTGTAAAACTCCTATATAGATGTCAGAAGCCCAGAGCTTGAGTGGTTTGCAAAATGAACTTTCACTCACCCCTATGGAGAGGACATCAGCTCCCAGCCTAGTTCTTAAGCTACATCTCTTACTGGAAGTAAGAGAATTGAATCAATTAATGTGCACACCAACAGTATAAAACAAAAAATGTGTACATTTCTACAAACCATCCCCAGAACAGCATAATCATTTAGTTTTTTCATTTTGATGGATATTTTAATTATGCTGCATCCATAAAATGGAATCATATATAGCCATCAAAAATCAGATTTTCAAAAAATGATGACAAACTATGATGTTTGTTTTTATGACGTGAATTGTGTCCCCCAAAAAAGATATGTTGACATCCTAACCCCCAAAATGTATGAATGTGGCCTTCTTTGGAAATAGGGTCATGGCCGATGTGACTGAGTGAAAATGACATCAGTTAGGGAGGGCCCTAGTCCAATATGAGGAACATCCTTATAAGAAGAGAAAAACACCGTGTGAAAACAGAGACACACACAGGGAGCTGCCATGTGACAACAGAGGCAGAGACTGGGGAGAAGCAGTTGCAAGCCTACTGTTAAGGGGGAAAAAAGGAGGACATAAAACTCTTTTTTGCTAACAAGGGAATTAATGTTTTCACTGTATGTTTACTGGCCCTCTTAATTTCTTTTGTGTGAATTATTTTTTCACCTACTTGCAGGAAAGATAATTCTTGAGGCTGAGGATTACTCCACACTCCAGCCCAGGGACCTGGATGCTCCAAGGTGACTCTTGGCCACCCTGAGTCTCCTTTGCTCTTCTGAGAATAGGAGCCCAGTGCTCTGAGACTTAAATTTTGAGCCCCTTTATTGTTCCTTACTTCCATTTCAAAATTTTGCCGAGCCTCTCACCTGAGCTTTCTTTTTCACTTAGAATAGATACAATGCAAAATTATTTTTGCTGAAATTGTTTCCAATGTTTAGGACACATTTCCTGTTCCAAGAGTATAGAATTAGTAGAAGTACAATAGCTTAGCAACATCAAACATTGCATACATTTCCTGATTTGGCTGTTACTGTGATCAAGTTCTTGGCAGAGCATCTTCAGAACTGAAAATGGTCCCAGCTCACCGGAGCCCTCCACCCTCAAAACCCCAACCCTGTGAAGTGAGAATACACAGGTATGAGAATCCCAGCCACACTGGCTTCCCCTTCTCTCCTCCCGCAGCCCTCACCTCCATCTGCACCAAGCCACATTCTCTTCCTTCCTTCAGAGGGAGCTGGTCACGGGGGTGTTGATGACAGAGTAGGGTAGAACACTAAGATGTCAGTTGCTTACTGAGTAACTTCAAATTATAAACCCTTCTGATATGCAGGGATTCTTAAATATAATCTTGACTCATCTTAATTTTTCACAAGTATCCTATTATTTGTTTTAATTTCAAACTCAGTATTCTCACATTGGGAATACTCAAATTAGTTATCAAGCATATACCCTGATTCTATTTTAGCCCTTATCACTTTGAGCTGTTTATGTACTTGCATGAATTTCCACACTAGATAATGAGCTCTTAAATTCAAGGTCATGACTTGCTTATTTTTGTATTATCACAGCTTGTATATTACCTAGCATATGCTCAATATAGCAAATGTTTTTTAAAAAAACAGATTATTGGAAGTTTAATTTGAACCTTCCTGACCCAAGAGAGGTACAGGAGAGAGGAACGTGTGCAGAGGGATGCAGGAATTATCAGCGCATCCTGTAGGGTTTGGTAGTAAGGGCAGTTTAGGGACTATCTGCCAAATGAAATGACCTTTGAATTGGGACTTGGAAGATGACTACAATTTCACCAAATGAACAAGAAATAACATAGAAACCAGCCTCAGATTGTGTGGCTGGAACATATAGAAGGGAGAGGACCCAATGGAAATGTGCAAAAAGTTGTAAAAAGTTTTTCCAGCTTATCCCTTTACCAATAATGATCATAATCATTTTATTGTGAGTTGACCTTTACTTTATATTCAGTAAGTCTTTCTGTCATTCAGCAAACATATATCGAGGAGTGACATAATTTCAGGCACCTTGTTAGAATTCAGTGTCTGCCTCAGTCACATCCCTACAATGGGATGTGCTTTGGAAATGTTATTTAGATGTTCTACGTCATTTGTCTTAGTTCTAATCTCATATGACAAACTAGAAATTGCACCTTTAATTCCTTAATATTGTCCCACAAAATCTGCATAGATGTTTTCTAGATACTGTTAATAAATGCTTTTGGAATTAAACTAATCTAAAGTGGGAGGATCATGGAAGAAAGAAAGCTAAAAGGGAAAAAATGGTAAAAGAAGGAAACCTAAAGGGGAAAACATCAGTGCAAGACAAGAAATAATTAGAATTAAGAAGAAAGGGGCTGGGTGTGGTGGCTCACACCTGTAACCCCAGCATTTTGGGAGGCCACGGTGGGCAGATCATCTGAAGTCAGGAGTTCAAGACCAGCCTGGCCAACATGGTGAAACTCCGTTTCTACTAAAAATACAAAAATTAGCTGGGCATGGTGGCAGGTGCCTGTAATCCCAGCTGCTCGGGGGGGAGGCTGAGGCATGAGAATTGCTTGAATCTGGGAGGCAGAGGTTGCAGTGAGCCTAGATTGCACCACTGCACTCCAGTCTGGGTAACAGAGCTAAATTCTATCTCCAAAAAAAAAAAGGAAAGAAAAGAAAGGGGAATTGATTTGACGGTGCTAAAGAACAGAATCCTAGGGCTAGAAGAAATGAATCTTAAGTTTTTGGATCTCTAGAGGCCACCACTAAGGACACCTGAATTAGGAAGAAGGATGGGCAGGATTTTAGTATTTCCTCCAATGCTAAGAGTCCAGGTTACATACAGCAATATTACTTTGACTCATATTTGATGGTAGAATTATTTAAATACTCCCAGAGATGTGGCCCTTATGCCCATGTTCTGAGCCATTTGGCAAAAGGTATGATAGTAGTTATAGCAGCTGAACTAACTCTACAGTGTTGGGCATATGGATACTTGATGAACTTTTGGTGAATTAGATTGATAAATTTCAAAGCATAAAAAATCATGATACTCTTTTCTCTTATTTCCAGAATGCAGTGTCTTAGATATATGAAATCAGAGGACCCTGTCTAGTTAGCATTATCTTTTTTTTTTTTGAGACAAAGTCTCGCTCTGCCATCCAGGCTGGAGTGCAATGGTGCAATCTTGGCTCACTGCAAGCTCCGCTTCCCAGGTTCAAGTGATTCTTCTGCCTTAGCCTCCCGAGTAGCTGGAACTACAAGAGTGCACCACCACACCTGGCTAATTTTTTTTTTTTTTTTTTTTTTTTGTATTTTTAGTAGAGTTGGGGGTTTCACCATATTGGCCAGGCTGGTCTCGAACTCCTGACCTCGTGATCTACCCACCTTGGCCTCCCAAAGTGCTGGGATTACAGGCATAAGCCACCGCACCCAGCCCTAGCTAGCATTATCTAGCCACATTCATTATACCTGATGAGCCAAATTAACAGCACTGCTCCTAACTTGTGTCAATCAAACTGCTCGTCAAATTTCTTCTGGTAGAAGAAACATTCATTCAAAGTTCCACTTCTCCACTATAGTCTTGGTGGTCATATGGGCATCATAACAGTGACACATTCCTCTCATGTACTGTTTTTATTACATCAAGCTTGAGTGGACCTTGGGCAAAAGATGACTAATGACACCCCCTTTTCTTTCAGTGTGGCACAAATGAATCAGACACCACACCAGAAAGCAGTGAAAATAGAATTAGACTATGAATCAGGAGATGTGGGTCTTAGTTAAGTTTTGTCTCTAACTGGTGATGGAATCTTGCAAAGGTCTCCCTAGGCACCCATGATTACCTCGTCTTTAAAATATGTCCCCATTAAACTTTAACATTCTCCAACTCTTGACTATTCCCCCAGAATCTACTTGAATTGCTATTAACTATGAAATTGGTTTTATATTTTCATTGTCTAAATATTTTGGGGAACAAGCATTTGGATGCTTGGCTTAAAAGAAAGAAAGAAAGTCACCCAGCTTATGCATAAGATTTGTCTCCACGGCAGCAGTTTAGAATAGGGGAAGCCTTGGCCAGCCGCGGCGGCTCACGCCTGTAATCCCAGCACTTTGGGAGGCCGAGGCAGGTGATCACGAAGTCAGGAGATTGAGACCCTCCTGGCTAACACAGTGAAATCCCATCTCTACTAAAAATACAAAAAATTAGCCAGGCATGGTAGTGGGCGCCTATAGTCAGTCCCAGCTACTCGGGAGGCTGAGGCAGGAGAATGGCGTGAACCCGGAAGGCAGAGTTGGCAGTGAGCTAAGATCGTGCCACTGCACTCCAGCCTGGGTTACAGAGTGAGATTCCGACTCAAAAAAAAAAAAAAAAAAAAAAAAAAAAAAAAGGAATAGGGGAAACCTTTGGCATTGATTCCTCTAGAAATTAGAGAAGTTACTTTATACAAGGTCTACCATTTAGTTAGCTGGACTTTTAAAGGGCTTCTATATGCAGTTGACAAAATTGGAGCCAAAAGAAGCTGAGAAAAAGACAAGCTGAGAAAAGCACATTAGGTTGTTTTAAGTTGTAAAAATATTTCTCCTCCAAGAACTCAAAGAATTCATTCATTAAACTATCAGGTTTTACTACAAGGTAGAACTCAAAATTAAAGAAATACTTAGTCACTTGCCCCCCAAGATGTAGGGACACGATCAAACTTTTAGAGTTACCCATTAGTCTTGTAACGTAGAATAATTGTGCTAGTATTTGCACTGGTGGTATTTATATTTGCCACAAATAAATAAAGAGAGAGTGAGAAGTTGGGCGGTCTTTAACCCAGAAGTTCTTCTCTGGTCCTGTCGCCTCTGGTGTCATTCTCCTCAATTTTTCTCAATGTTCTTAGGCACTTTATTGACCAACAAATATAAAGAATTATTGGGCTGGGCACAGAGCTTCATGCCTGTAATCCCAGCACTTTGGGGGACTGAGGCGGGTGGATCACTTGAGGTCAGGAGTTTAAGACCAGCCTGGCCAACACGGCGAAATGCCATCTCTACTAAAAATACATTAAAAAAAAAAAAAACAGCCAGGCGTGGTGGCGGGCACCTGTAATCCCAGCTACTCGGGAGGCTGAGGCAGGAGAATGGTGTGAACCTGGGAGGTGGAGCTTGCCGTGAGCCGAGATCACACCACTGCACTCCAGCCTGGGCGACAGAGCGAGACTCCGTCTCAAAACAAACAAACAAAAAGAACTATCAACCCCCTCATGAAGAATTCAACAGGGCTAAAAGCTACCCACTTGAGGGAGGATACTCTGGAGTATTTCAGAAATTAAACAGAAGCTGGGGAAAGGTTTTCTTGAGCAATAGGCTTCCCTAGAGCTCCTGAAATCACATTATTCTAACGTGTCAGTCAGTTTTGTGTCCCGCCACACAAAATCCCATCCAATGGGTATGATGCCAACCAGACATTATTTGATGGCTCACCACAAACTTTTGACATGAACAAATTCTCTATAACTAAGTTCAGGCCCTACCAACCTTTCTTAGAGTTCAAAACTGAACACCTAAGTCTGCAATAGTTTTAGGAGCTACATAAGTCTGTAAGAGTGAGCCTGAGAACTATGTGCCTTGCCCAGGTTATCCTTCATGATAAATCAAAAAATTACCTGATGAACAAAAGATTAGAATAGAGGGAATCGACATTTCCCCACAATTCTATCAAGCCATGATGTTGAATAAAATCACAAGAGCACCTCTTCTAAGAGCAGAACTGGAGATAATCCAACACATTCTAAATCTTTGGTTCTGTCTATATTTCTGCTGCTCACCCCAGATACAATCCCAGAGCTGGGACTTCAGAAATGGTGGAAGTGAGTTAGGCCAGTGCTCAAAGGCTAATCCAGGTTCAAGAATGAGCAAAGGAGCCAGAATCAGTTCAGCTGTTGTGACTTCATTTAACCTTGAATCAGTAAATGGGCCATGCAGCAGATTTGCATGAGATCAAACACTCATAGTGGTAATGTATATGTTGACTTTCACCCTTATTGCTCCAGAAGCCTACCCAAAGTCTGATGGCCTCAGCAGCCAGTGTGAAGCAAGGAATTCACCAGGGCAGAGGAGCTCAAAACTGCAGGCATGCTGCCATGTATACCATGGTGAGCTTGGCAAGGGTAGAGAGGCCAGCTCAGCATTCAAGCCCTTATCATCATAAGACAAAGTCCTTGCTTCATCACAGTGACATTCTTCTACTTTTTACTTATTCCTCCATCACTGAGACTTCAGTGCAACAGGCCTAGCTACAACCTAGCCCAGAAGGCAAATGAATGGGTTTTTGAGAAACAACCAAAAATTCTTGACTCCATTTGAGAGATATTCTGGCCCTGCTTTTATTGAATAATATCCACATACTTCTATGCCTAATCAACAGATGTGTATATTTTTTATCTTAAACAATAATATTATTCTTGATACTTAAGCCCTGTTATGATGACTTCTCTGTTGGGACCACAAAGCACACCTGAAGTCAAGGCTTGTGTTTAAAACCTACAATCTTAGTGTTCAGTAAGATCACACACACACATACACACACACACACAAATACACACTCCAGCCCATTCTCAGATGATTCTGATTATAAAAGATTCACCCTCCAGACATTAGCCATGATCCGAGATGATAATCTTGACACACCATGTCTCCATTTTCATGAAGATCATAAAGCTTTAGAAGGCAGTTGTCATTGTAATCATCAAGAATTTACTGAGCATGTGCCAGGAACAAAAACTAGAGACACTTGAGAAACTTCAAACCTGATTGACGTACATAGGACATACACAGAAAGGAAAAAATAAAGCCCGGAAGTAAAGATGCACAGGATTCTAGAGCTACGGGGGTCCACAGTGGGCATTCCTTTGGTCCTTTCTGACTTTCCTTTCTATAGTCATGAGTTTTAAAATATCACTTGTATTTCAAAATCCAGATTATTGGCCACACTTTTCTCAAGGCTTTCCCAGATCAATGTCATTTCCACCAAAACAGAGTAATTTCTCAGTTCTTTCAACCCCATCAGCAGCTCATCTGCTTCTTTCCTAGGATACTTTCTACCTCATATCAATCATTTATGTACATCTTATTTCCAAGGCTAGATTTGATTAGAAACCTCTGGTGGACAGAATCTATGTATCAGTGAATCTCAACATTACCTAGCACAGAGTCTTGACCATCACAGGTAATCAGTAGTTGAGGGTTTGATTTCTTATTATAACCTACTCATTTGACAGTTGAAGGAACTAAGAACTGGAGACGCCACTGAGAATCTTGTCAGTGAGTCAAACCAATAGGGCTGATGTTTAACCGGGATGCTACAGTATGACCTTCCAGGATGCCAGACTACACATCCATGTCAGTTGGTAAGTAGCCGCTGATCTCAAATGTCGCCCTGCTGTCCCAGCCGTGCCAGGCCTTCCCTTGGAACCCCCTAGGTCCTCATCTAGCAACTATGAAAGTGATAACCAGCACAACAGGGGACTTCTAAGACCCTGCATCAGTTCTGCAGCCAACATCAATTTTGATTGTTCCATGCTCCTGCTGAACAAGGCATCCAGTATTTTGAATATCAACCCCCATCCCCACCTTCACCCCTGCTGCATACAATAGTTAATTGCAAGTTTCTGGCAGAAAACAAGTGTCTCACTACTCTTCCCAATATAGTGATACTAATTTATCATATGATAAAGTGAACTCTCTTAAAAAGAGTTCATCGTAATAAGTTATCAGTGACCAAACTTCTTAAGATAAATGGAACTAGAACTCGGCATTAAAGAGTAAGCGGGAGTTGAATACACAGAATTATGGGAGGGGATTCTAAGTGGGAAAATGTAGTCACATAAATGCTTGGAAGCAGATATTCATTTGATACATTAAGTGTTGGCCGCATAATTTACAGAGCCTGGTGCAAAAGAAATGTGCAGAGCCACTTGCCCAAAAAAAAGCAAAAAGTCATTGTCCTTTCCTCTGTAATCTCTCTCCCAACCCAACAAAGTGTTTTTATTTTTGTTTTGTTTTGTTTTGTTTGCCATTTAATGTTGTGCTCCCATTACAAAGGCAGCAGGAGGTGGACCACATGTAAACTGAGGGTCCAATCCCCAGCACATGGATCTATTTCACCATCAGACTTCATTTACAAAATGCAAATTCAAGGAGAAAATTATTAAGAATTTCAAGACAGCAACCACAAAGCATTAAGCCCTAAGTGTGGGCCAGCTTCTCAGCACAGAGCCCTGTACAATTGGGCTAATTGCTTGTCTCTGAAGTCAGATGTATCTGGAAGGCAAAAAGCAACAGAATTAGATGAAAGTCGGGGACGGGGTAATGTAGGGAGGTAAGATGAGGTAAGAGAAAAGAGGTGTAATCTGTGCAGTCACAAGCCATGCCATGCAGCACCCAGAATAATTTCTATGTTTCACAAATTCGTTATTTGGGGATTACAAACAGAAATAAGCATAGATGAAGTTTATCTACCTCTTCAGGATCCTCCCCACAACTTGCTTCTCAAAAACATTATGGAAATGGGCCATTCTGAGGTCCTAGGCAGCTTTTCAGACTCTGGACCTATTTTTCCTCTCTAGCCCAATCCTGTTTCCTCTGCCATCCTTAGAATTATTCTGTTGCAAGAAAGAATCTTATTGACTAATTCACTAATAACAAGTACAACCAAAACATTTTACCTTCCAAAGAGAAACTTGTAAAGAGGAACTATTTCACATGCCAAACATTCTCTTGTAGCAGTATATTTACAAGATCAGCAAAAGGTCCCATTGATAGTAGTGAAGAAGGGAATACAGAATAGCATGTACATTTGCATGGAGACCGTGCCCAGTACTCCCTCCAATCAGCTACTCCACCTTGACAAGTCTGAGCTGCCACCACTCCAGCCTGCTGCACTCTCTGTACATACTAATCTGCAGAACAAATATTCCCTGCAAAGGGGAAGTCTGGGCCTCAGAACCGGCCAGACAGAATTTCTCAGCCACGGTATTTCAAAAAATTTGAAATTGGATCTTGATCACTGAGAACCTGTCATCATAATTAAGCAGAAAAAAGCAGACAGACATCTGTTCTGTCCGGGAACACAAACAGCATACTAATTACAAGCTTTTGCCTGGTGTGGAACACTGCGGCCTTGGCTTGGACAGGCTACATGGCCAGACGGGCAGAGGCTGACCAGGCTGCAGTCATCAGAGGAGCAATAAAGGTCACTACGATATGGCTGAAGGCTCTGCTTTTCATCAGCTGAATGAAGGAACTGAATGGAGTTCCTTCTTGACCACTGTCCCGTCTTCCTCTTACACACCATGGATTCCAGGAACGAACCCGGGAACTGAGCTTGCAAGCTGAATCTTGTACTTTTCATTCCCTAAAGCTGTCATAATATGCTTTTCCCTCCTCCTTCTATCCAAATCTTACCCACCTATCAAGGACTACCCCTAGATCCATATTATTCATTTGCTAATTTATTCATTTACCAAAAACAAGTACTTAATTTGTACAAAGCAGTATGCTAGTCATCGCGTGGAATACTAGGTAAATTATGGGCAAATCTTTTCTTTGTGATGCTTATAAGCCTAATAGTAGAGAGTAAATAGATACAAAAATAATTCCAATATAAAATAAAAGAAAAAGAAAACCTGTTAGTATCCTAACACAGGTAAAACTAGATGCTTAGGAGTTCAAAACAAAGAACAATGAGTTGTACTGAAGCACATCAAAGGCTTTATCGAAAAAGTGACAGTTGTGCCAGGACTTGAAGAACAGGTAGCACATGAGGACACAGATATGCAGGAAGAAACAAAAAGAACCACTGAAGTAAATAGAAGGGGGAAAAAAAGCTGCAAAGTGTGCGCGAAGAACACCAGACATGTTCAGTGTGATGAGAAATAGACTTAGAGAGTCATGAGATACGAAGTTAGAAAAGCAGCCTGACAGCCAGGCGCGGTGGTTCACGTCTGTAATCCCAGCACTTTGGGAGACTAAGGCAGGCAGATCACCTGAGGTCGGGAGTTTGAGACCAGCCTCAACAACATGGAGAAACCTCATCTCTACTGAAAATACAAAATTAGCCAGGCGTGGTGGCACAGCCTGTAATCCCAGCTATTCGGGAGGCTGAGGCAGGATAATCGTTTGAATGTGGGAGGAGGAGGTTGCAGTGAGCTGAGATGGCACTATTGTACTCCAGCCTGGGCAACAAAAGCACAAGAGCGAAAGTCTGTCTTAAAGAAAAGAAAAGAAAAGAAAAGAAAAGAAAAGAAAAGAAAAGAAAAGAAAAGAAAAGAAAAGAAAAGAAAAGAAAAGAAAAGAAAGAAGGAAGGAAGGAAGGAAGGAAGGAAGGAAGGAAGGAAGGAAGGAAGGAAGGAAGGAAGGAAGGAAGGGAAAGGAAAGGAAAGGAAGGAAGACTAATCACAGCATCCCTTCTGGAAAATAACCCAGGAGGAAACCACAGCCTCTTCTGACCCCTCTTCTCTGTGACTTTCATATGCTTCTGTTTGTCCCTCGCCCTTTGTGCTCTAAATGGCAGACATTCAACAAATGTGTGTTGAATAATAAATTAATAAGCTCTTCACTGCTAAGTGTTGCCATATATTATAACCCAGGGAAATCGTATGGTGTGTTCTAAGTCAAAACAGTTACTTCAAAGTAATCATCTTTGTTCCTTGATGTTTGCAAAACAAATAAATAGAAACTATGATTTGCAAAAAGCAAAATAATGGTGATAATTCACATGTGAAGGGCATCTTGAGGTACGTGAACCATGTTTTATCTTATCTCACCAGTTACTTGGTTGAGAGTGAGCCAAAAGCAGATGTACTGGTGGAATTCAGAAGACCTGTGCTGCTCCCTGTTTCCTCAACAGGCATTTCCATATTATTGGAAACTTCAGCAGAGGGGCCAGAGATGGCACAAGTTGGAACCAAATCTGACAAAAGAAGAGATAAAGCAAATAATAAGTGCCTGGGAAACTTAGAATTCTTGAGACTCCAAGCTGAAAATACTTAGCAACTTTTAAAAGGTTTAGCTAAACCACAGTAAAATTAAAATAGCAATAATAATATAATAATAGCTAGAATTTATTGAGTACTTCCTATGTACCAGATATTGTGATAAATCCCTTATCAATATAATTTCATTTAATTCTTTTAACTACCCTATGAAGTAAGTATTATTATAAACACTTAATAGATGAGGAAAGTGGGGCAGAGTGGTGAGGCAACTCCAACTCTAAGTCTTAATTAGACTACCCCTCTGAATGAACAGATGCATTACCAATAGAGACCAGGACACTTCGCAGACACCAATGAAGCAGACATTTCCCTTCCCGGAGCCTAATCTCTGATAGAAGAGCAGCTCAGAGCCCCCAGAGTTTTACATATGTGCTGATTCTTACAGACTTTCAAGGATGCAAAAACATACATGGTCACATTGAAGTGTTCAATGGATCCACACATTGCAAGCCAACAAGCAACATGTTAAAATTCATGAAATGTGTACTTTTATGCAGTCCAGAAAGGGAGAAAGAAATAAGTGGTACCTGTAGATTTAAGCTGTGTTGAAGAGTGCTGGGTTAGAGTTGTGGATGCGAGGAAGAAACAAGACAAAGCCATCCCCGTCCTTGGTGGCCCCCTAAGCATTTGCTCAACAATTTGCTTTGGTCTGCCCGCTGTTTAGCAAGACAGAGGTGTTTCTTAGTGTTTTTTAGGCTTTTTCCCAAAACCTATGTGGAAGTGAGGAAATAATGGGCAAAATATCACTTATATCCTTACCTCTCCAGGAGATCATCTTGCAGATTGCAGATTTAGTAGCTGTATGATCTGCGACAAGTAATTGTGAGTCTGTATCACCATGGGTGTGTGTCACTTTTCTGTACCTCAGCCTCTTCATCTGTAAAATCTGGATCAGAGAATGCCCACCACATAAGGTTGCTGTGAGGATTAAATGATATAATATGTACATCATTAATATATATATAATGTACTTAACACAACACCTGGCATATAGTCAGCACTATGTAAATGTTAGTTATTATTATTATTATGTGTAGTATAGCCATGCAAATGTTAACTATTTTAGTAATTATTCTCATTAAATGCCACTTATGAGAGGTCTGCAGAAAGTCTCCTGAAGCAGAGGTTATTGTATTTATATACTAACTTGCCCATACCTGTGCACATTTCCTAAGGCATTCGCAGGTAATTTTCTGATGTGTTCTTGCCTTTATGCATTTGTGCTTTTTTTTCAATGTCATAATTTAATTTATTTTCTTCATTTTTCTTTCATCAAACCCATTTGGACTTCCTAACGGTGCAGTAAGGGAAAGAGTGAGGATTGAAACTACACAATACTGAAAGAGGTCAGAAGGTTCTTCATTTGGGCAGTGCTCTGCCAGCAGAGAGAAGCTCCTCACCTTGTGTCTCATCAGGGACAGAAAACATCTGTAATAGGGTGGCAGTGGAAGAAACACACATCACCACCATCTGCCTCTCCACTCATTTTAAAAATATGTACAGTCATGCACTGCTCACTGATGTTGGGGTCAACGACAGATTCTGTGTATGACGGTGGTTCCATAAGATTATAATACGGTATTTTTACTGTGCCTTTTCTATGTTTAGACACACAAATTCTTACTATTGTTTTCCAGTTGCCAACAGTATTCAGCAGGGTAACATGCTGTACAGGTCTGTAGCCTAGAAGCAATAGGCTCCACCATATAGCTAGGTGTGTAGTAGGCTGAACCACCTTGGTTTGGGAAGGTACACTCTATGATGTTAGCAGGACGAAATCGCCTAACCACGTATTTCTCAGAGCATCCCATACCCATCATAACGCGACGCGTAACTGTATATTGAACCAGTCTTCTACGACCAAAATATGGTCTGGGCAGAAGAAAGCTTTTAAGAATCACAAAGGCAGAGAAGGTGCCCGTCCTGGGGAGCCTCGAAAGGGCCCAGTGACCAGACTTCCAGAGGCTCTGCCAGCTGCCCTAACAGAAGCACCAGCCTCGCTGTGCAGGCAGGAACGGGCCTGGCGCGCCAGACCGCTCGGCCCCGCCCACTCGCCGCTCTCGGAAAGCTGGAACCCGGCCCCTTTGGAGGCGGCGGCAGCGGCTGCGCGGGCCTCGGGTGCGCGGGCACGCGGGACTCCCGGCTGTCAATCAGGCGCGGGCTGAGCTCTACCAGGCGGAGCGGCGGCGGTGGCGGCGGTGATGGGACCCCAGCGAGAGATCTGCGGCTAGGCTGGCTGCACTTGCTCCACGGGTCAGGGGATCGGAGGGGGCAGGTAAAGCCACGCGGAGTCCAGGGATGGCGGCTTTCTATGCTCCAAATGTCTTTCTCCAGTTCTCCCTCTCCTCCCTTTCTCTCTTTCCTTCCTCCTTCTTCATGCATAAATGTTCTCTCTCTCGCTCCCTCCCTCCTTCATTCACGTTTATTATATGTGCACCAATCTCCACAAAAAAACACGCGTATTAAAATCGGTGAAGACATACAAATGAGGAAGAGCCAGCTCCATGCTTTGGTGGTTTGTGCTTTGCGTTATGTAAGAATTTGGGGGGGTGGGGGGCAGGAGGGGCGTACAGCTAAAAACTTGAGAGTTTCCTTTCCATAAGATAAGAAAAGTTGTGTATTAGGAAAGAGTCAAATATATGTATTTAGAGTTTGCAAAGTTGGTTTGATTTATTTTTCAGGCTGAATTGAGCCCCCATTGGCCCTCCCCACTCCTGTGCCACGTCTGAAGATGTTTCAATGTTTTGGTGTGATCTCAGGACCTACTTCTTTGTGTTGTTAGAAAGGAACATTAGGGTGGGGGGGTCAGACAGAGTCTGGAGGCCAAAAAGAAAACAGAACTGGAATTTAACAGCTGTTTGCTTGATTGGTTTCTGGCGCTGTAACAGAAATGTTTTCAGGACCTTGGAGAGCTCCTGGGGGCTCCACATCAGGCCTGCCTTTGGTGAAGGGCATGTGTGGAATCTTCAGAGAAAATGGAGAAGGTGACAGAAAAAAAGAAGAGAAATGTAATTCAGAGAGGCAGAGAGAGACAGGAAAGAAAGAGATACAGATGGGGGTGGAGGGCAGCTGTTGGGGGAGAGAGGAAGGGTAGAATGTAGTGAATTATGATTGGCTTGTTTTCCTTTGCTTATCCAGATCCAAGAGGCTAATATAATTTACTTTTATCCCCAAATCTGCTCACACACCACTCACAAAATTTGGGGGAAAGTAAATGGGTCTTGAAGATTTGGCTTTGGTCCATATAGGCTGACCCTAGAAATGCTGAAAACAGTTTATCAGGCCTCAGCTAGGCTTACTCACCTCAAGTCTTCAGGTTCTCCTGCAAACAAATGAGGACCTGTTCATCAGAAAGAATTCTTAATGATCCCTTAAAAATATGGCCCCAGATATTCTCTTATTTCACATAACTAGAGTAATGTAGGAAACCAATAGCCTTAGAGTTGGCAATGGCTTTTTAATCAAATTTTACATGGGCACCTGCTTTTCTTAGGCAGCTGGAAAGCAAAATGATCATGATAGGAAGAAAACGGATATAGGAGTACAACTCAACCTAATAAGTAAATCATCCAAAGAGGCTTACGAAGTGTAAAATGCATGTAAACATATCAGAAAATATAGTGATTATAAGACTCATATATTTTACATTATAAGACCAAGCACCAGAAAAGATCAATTCTGAAGTATCTAGGAAGCAAGTCACTTTTTTAAATTTAGAATTTATAAAACAGAAATGGATCAGTCTAGTTAGTATTATTAAAAACATGGAATATAGTTATATCAAAATGAGAATAGCACATGTACAGTGTGTTATAATTTACACAGCCCTTTTATGTCATCTCATTCACTTTATAAATTATTATGAGAACCCATTGAAAAGTTCTAAAATATAGTTTAGACTTTTATTTTTTAGAAAGTTATCTCAATTCTTAAACATGAAGTTCTTTGTCAATGCTTTTGTCAACATTAAAATGATTCTTTATAAGTTACATGAATGGCTTATGAAATTTAAATTTTGATCTGGATTACATTCTGCAGAGACTTTTGTCTTAAATAGGATTGAAGAATGTGCCATTAAAAAGAAAGATCAAGGAGTGAACAAGAAGAAGAAGAAAAAGAGGACTTCAAAGGTAGGACTCAAACCCTATCACATGTAGATTCATAAGCACCCTGTGTCTGCATGTAGATAAAGAAGACATTAAAAAAGAATATGGGTTCTTTTTTTCTCATTTTTGCTTTGGATTTTATGTACCTTTCTAAAAAGTAAATCTTGAAGAATTAAAGTAAATGATGACAAGTAAGATAATCTTACATTGTTACTCCTTTTTAAAAATTATAAAAGTGGTTACGTGTCCACTGACTTTGAAGGTATTTTTATAACTCAGTATAAGGCCACAATCTCTACCACTGTTTCAGAAAAATAAAATATCTCTGAAATAATCCATTGGTAGGAACACAGTTCAGGTTTTAAGACCATGCTTATATAATTTCAGAATGCCTGATTTAAAGGTGAAAAAGCTGTTAGCAGGCTTTCATGCCTTCCTGTATCCCCTATGAGTCTGACTAAATCTTTTAAGGAACTGACCTTTTGGCTTGGTGTTGAATAAGTGGTCTAAATTGTCTACGTGCCTGTACTTTGTCTTTTGCAGCACTAGCCCTGTGGAAAAGTGGCTATAATGGGAACCTCAGTCTCATTGTCTCAGAATCATTTTATGGGAGAGAAAAGCAGCATGAAAAAATTGAATGATATTTCAAAGAAAATAAATAGAACAGGGCCTATGCCTGGCCTCACAACTGACTCACACATAGTGTCACAGGAAAACACTCATTCTTTTTGTGCCTCAATTTGCTGCCTCTCTTCTTTCAAGGAGACCATGAAGACAAAGAATATAACATCTGTAATGTTCTTAGAGTTTCATGAGACATAAAGATTTATTTCTACTTCAAGGCTATGAACATTTATAGAGGAAAATAAAAATTAACTTCAAATATTAGACTGAAATTTAAATTTCCAGCACATTGATACTACAGTCTATTGGCACACATAGTGATATCATAACAGCACATGCATGACTTTGTTTCCCTAATACAGGAATTATTCAAGGGATTCTCAGCATTTGTACTCCCTTCTGTTGTAAATACCTCTTGATGATGCCCATTTTGTTATGTTTATTGCTTCATGAGTGTGTCTCCTTGTGACCCAAGAGTTCATTGAGGGCAGACCTGGCCCCACTCATCTTCGTAACTATTATCTATCTCACAGGTGCCAGGCACGTAGTGCTTTAAAAACACTGAAGGAAGGGGAGGATGAAAAATGGAGGACTACTCAGGCCTTCATCCATACCAACCCATGTAGAACTCTGCAGGAAGTTTCAAAGTACTGTAGATTAAAGCAGTCAACAGTACAGAAAAAGTCCCTGCCCACATGTCGCTTACACTCTATCATGTATATGGTCTATCAGACCAGAAGTAAATAAACCACACATAGAATATCAGATAGTAACAAGTGCTAGGAAGAGAAACAAACCTAGACAAGGGGATAGAGAGTGATGGAAGCCTGATATTTAGATATATTGGTTACAGAAAGCCTCTCAGAAGAATTTGCTAGGGAGTGGCAGCATAATTTTTTCCCTCCACTGGTCTCTGGGTTACAATAGGTGTGCTGAGTTGGTAAGAATTGAATATTCATTTAATGTATAACAGTGCATGCAATTGAGACAGTTGCTATGGACAGATTATAAAAACAAGAAATCCATGGATGGATCCTCATTTATCAGCAAGTAGAGTATCCTTCAGAGAGAATAAAAACAACTCTCTCTTCATAGATAACAAAACAATCACACATAAAAGTTGCTTGTGCCCCATCACCATGGCCATGCTGGCAGGGAGGATGCAACAGGCTCTATCAGCGTGTTTACAGAATGAAGACTAATGTGGATTGATTTAAATACAACACTAAAGAGTGTGTTTACTCATCCCCTCTATCCATGTACCTCCTGTGATATTAAAGCTTTCTGTGAATAAAAAAAAAAAGGCTCTCTAAAATATTTTCATTAACAACAGTCATAGATTAAACCTTTTTGTTGTTGCTACTATAGCTACTGAAATATAGACATCAGAATTCTTATGAAACCTTGATCTTTAAGTAAATACTGAGCCAAAGTAAAAAGTCTTCGCACATAGCTTCTGTTTCTGTCTCAATTCTAGTTTGTTGTATGTAATTTAATAACTGCCTAGTCTTTAAAGTGACTTTATGAAGTGACCTCACATATCTTTTTTATAATACCAGAAGTGTCCATCAATCAAATGAGATTCCAAATAACTGTAACATTCTCAGATTTGGGACAAAAAGTTATTGATTTCCCTAGGAGATGTATAACTCTCTGTTGAGATTTTGTAGGTCTAAAACCATCACTCTAGCATGTTATATTTTAAAATTCATGTTCTTCCAAGTCATTCTCCTCTAGGAGTGAATTCCAGGTAGTTGCATGTTTGGGAAGATGTGTGATACCTCTCAGACCTATTTTAGGCAACATATACGATAATGCATTAACTTGCTAAACAAACAACATACAAACATGTAGTCTACCTAGTAGCAAGTAACTAACCTAACTAGTTATATGCCCTTTTTAAATGGAAGCTGCATACATACTAGTATAAAGTAAGAATTTGAGCTGTCAGTGAGGATATGGAAGGAGGTGGCAAATCAGTAAACCTAGTTGTTTGTTCAATAGAAAATGATAGAATCATTCTGTTGAAACAGACAAAAAGTCCTGAAAAACTACATCTGGAAGAAATTAGAGATTAATCTGATCCAACCCTCTTACTTTAAGGATGATGAAACCATAGCCCAGAGAGGCTAATGAGCTTGTCTGAAATCTCCTGACCAGTAAGTTGCAAATCAAAAACTGGCAATAGAGTCCATTCTCTGCTCTGTGTATGTAGCACAAAACAGGCCATGTTCTTGTTCATGTTTTGTGCCCCTGGGGGAGAAAGGCGCTTTGGAATTCTTTTTCTGGAATGTAGCTAACATAGCTAAAAATCCATGACTTCAAGTAGAGCGTTCCATCATTCAGGCTCAAAAACATTTGTTTTATGACACTTTCTATCTCTTTTATGATTTTACCCATATTGTTCTTTACAAAGTTGGACAACTGGGTCTCATCTTACAAAGCAGAAACATTTAACCTAGTGTGCTGGAAGCAAACTGTGCAGGGAATGGCTATAATATATCATACAGTCCTTCTCTGCATCAAAGCTCAATCCTGAGAAAGAACAACTTCAGCATCTAAGGAAACATAACTCTTACTGTTGCTATGAGGGATTTTTTTATTCCTATCATATCTATTTTTGTCCCTTTTTCATGTTAAAGTCTCTGATGCTTTATAGAAAATCTGAAAATATATATTTAGAGGAGGTGGTTCTGACTATGCAAGTATATGATTCAGTCCATACTCCTGCTTCTTGTATTAATTGTCGTCTTTCATCTGTTCCTTGACTCATGGTGTAACCTTTAGTAGATGATTTTTCTATGCCTCAATTTCCTAGTTGACAAAGCAGAGTTAGTAATACCAATCCCATCTCCCCTGGACTGAAATTTGCATTAGAATGCCTTAAAGGAAAATGCCTTTAAAATTATACCACTTATATACCGATGGTAATAGGTTCTTGTTAATCATCTTCATTGTATAAGCATTAAACAGAAGGTACTGAAGAGATCATCCTAGGGCTTAAAATATTAAAACTAGGTTAATATTCTTTTGATCTGCCAGATTTTGCTGTTCGATTCAGGCAAAGAACCTTCTAAAAATCTTGACTTCTCATGAAATCATATCTTTCTAAATGTTTTAAAGCAAATGTGTTTGTGTGTGTGTGGGTGTGTGTAGGTGTGGGTGTGTAGACTCTTGCCTCCCTGCACTCTTTCCCTGGGTGATTTCTTTAGATGGTAGCTATACCTGAAACAGAAAAAAAGCACAGGATCTAACAGTTCGTTGGTTTCCATTGATCAACAGCTAAAAAGATGAGGTTATTGGTCATCATTAATAGCACCATTTTTCTAAGGCCAGGGCCATGTTTTCCTCGATTTGACTACATTTTTAACCAAAACTCATTTGTAGCTAAGAGCATATATTTAAAGATGTTCTAATGGGTTTACTTTGTGCCCACTGGACAAGGAATTGCTGACTATCCCTGGTTCCAACTTTGATTTTAGCCCCATAATTCTATCCAATCAAACGAAGTGGCCACATATAGGCATTTGATGGGATTGTAGATCGATATTTTCTTTCGTAGATAAACGTTACAAGCTGGTTGCTTCATAAGTAACTGGAAACATTTAATATGCCTCTGTTGGCCTGGATTACAGCACAAGCTCTGAGAAAACCTGGCTTAATAGAAAAATAACCTTCCATGTTGTTCCTCACTTTTTCAGATATAGACTATGTCCACACAACTAAAACTATCTACAGGATAATTTTTTTGGAAGAAGTCTGATTTATTTTAAAACACAAAAATAACTACCTTCATTTACAGTCAAACAATAGTGTGGCAGTTATATTGTGGACTAAAGAGTTCTTTCAGAGTTTTATATTTATTTTATTATTTCCACTTTTTTATATTATACTTTAAGTTCTGGGATACATGTGCAGAATGTGGAGGTTTGTTACATAGGTATACATGTGCCATGGTGGTATGCTACACCCATCAACCCATCACCTAGGTTTTAAGCCCCACATGCATTAGGTATTTGTCCTAATGCTCTCACTCTCCTTGCTCCCCAACCCCTGACAGGTGTGCGATGTTCCCCTCCCTATGTCTATGTGTTCTCATCTATCTACAGGATAATTTAAAAATCCAAACACATATTTCACATTTATTTGCTTATACGGAGATCAGAAAGTAGAGATGATAACTGGCAATTCCCTTATTCACCAAAATTACTGTCCCTCAGTAATTCTTTCTTTTTAACCATGATTAGTAACAAAATCCATGTAAATGTCTCTCTCTAAGGGTATCATTTACATCAAATAAAGTGGAAATTTCCATCTTAAAAAGGCAGAGCCCCAAGCAGCCTGCCCAGGACATAGTTTTATTTAACAGTTCTCTGAGTTCTTACTTACACTAGACACTTCATGGAAAATAATAAAAGGCTGTGTCCACTCTCCACATTACAGTCTAGCCACCCACATGGGCAGATGTATCTACAAATAATGGCTAAAATATACAGTGTTAGAGTTAGTGAGGTGTAAATTATTGGCCAAGCCATTTGTGATTAATAAAGCATGAGGCATAGTTGCTCAGCAGCTTTTTAATAAAACTTCATACAACTTGACAATTAGTTAAAATGTCGGAGGAAGATACATGAGATCCGAAGGCAAAATTTCAAACTAGTAAGAGTAACGCCGTGTACATTCCACAAGGAAACAGGGTTAAAAATCTGAGAGGACAGTTTAAGGCAAACTCCATCTTCAGCAAATGAGAATGCCTGCCCAATTCTTTAACATGTAAGTGCAAAGACAACTGGATTCTAAGAGATTAAAGATTTCTTGTCAAGGCAATAAAAATCTCAGCTTCTTTGTTGCCATTTCTTGCGTGCTTCATGCTTAAAGGTGTACCTAATTTATGTGAGTTGTGTTGTTGTGTCTCATTTCATTTATGGAGATGCAGTTCTAGTCATTGAGTATTTAGGGTAATCTTGCATTAAACAAAAAAGAAGAGCAGCTTATAGGAAAGACAGATTTTTCTCACTCATCGGTGGGAATTGAACAATGAGAACACTTTGTCACAGGAAGGGGAACATCACACACCAGGGCCTGTTGTGTGGTGGGGGGAGCGGGTAGGGATAGCATTAGGAGATATACCTAATGTAAATGACGACTTAATGGGTGCAGCACACCAACATGGCACATGTATACGTATATTAACAAACCTGCACATTGTGCACATATACCCTAGAACTTAAAGTATAATAATAAAAAAAAAAGACAGGTTTTTTGTTGTTGTTTGTTTGTTTTTAATTTTTTTGTTTGTTTTTGTTTTTTGTTTTGTTTTGTTTAGTTTTGTTTGAGACAGAGTCTCGCTGTGTCGCCCAGGCTGGAGTGCAGTGGCGCGATCTCGGCTCACTGCAAGCTCCGCCTCTCGGGTTCACGCCATTCTCCTGCCTCAGCCTCCCGAGTAGCTGGGACTACAGGCACCCATCGCCACGCCCGGCTAATTTTTTTGTTTTTGTTTTTGTTTTTGTTTTTGTTTTTGTTTTTTAGTACAGACGGGGTTTCACCATGTTAGCCAGGGTGGTCTCCATCTCCTCACCTCGTGATCTGCCCGCCTCGGCCTCCCAAAGTGCTGGGATTACAGGCGTGAACCACCGCGCCCCATCAAGAAAGACAAGTCTTTAAAAGTACCTTTTCTGTAATGAAAAGAGCATTGTTCAACTAGGCATACATTACTCAGTCTGGTTCTTACCTTTCATATGTCTTTTGATCCTGAGGCCAAAGCCCGTGGTGCTGATCCATGTGGATGTTGTCATTCCAGCTGGGAAGGATGAGTTCTTGCAGCAACGTCTGTGGGTCCAGGCAGGCACAGGCTGCAGTTGAGGGCGGGTACCAGCGCTATGGAGTCCGGTCCTACCTGCACCAGTTTTATGAGGACTGTACCGCCTCAATCTGGGAGTATGAGGATGATTTCCAGATCCAGAGATCACCTAACAGGTGGAGCTCAGTATTCTGGAAGGTAAGGAAGGAGCATGTGTTTAACTTAGGGAATGGAAAAATTACTGGAAGTGGTTAATACTGCAGCCGTGGAGGATGGAGAGATTTAGTACTCTCTGTGTGTGCATCACTTTTGGTGATACTAAATGCATTTTTCTTACCTTAGGAAAGAAGAATCTAAACTTTGGGCCAAAGAAAACCTCTAAACACAGCACAATTATTGATGAGCAAGTTAAACATAAATAGGTACAATTGCCATATGAATTATTATTATTGCTATCATTAATAATGTGCCACTAAATTCACTAACTGAAGCATTAGTGAAAACATTATAGGCAAAACATTATATTCTTTCAACCTCCCTTACAGGTGTGGTAATGTCATTTGACAAGTTGCAACAATTATTAAAAAGAAATCATTAGGTATTTAGAGAGAGTTAATGATTAAATGTAGTACAGTGGTCAGTATACCAGCTCCATCTCTACCAAGTGTGTGATCATGAGGCTCTCTGACCCCAGCTTCCTCAAATGAAGGAATCTCATTAGACAATGTATTTAGTCCCTCAACAGATAATTAGTGAGCATCTACTCTGTGTCAAGAGAGTTCAAAGTGCTGGAGGTTAAAGTGGTAAACAGAGAAAGAAAAAGTGACTTCCCTTGTGGAGCTTATAATCTATCATGGGAAACAGGCTGTAAACAAAGAAACTACATGACAGAACGTTAGGTAGTGATAGTGCTATGGATAACAGGGGGTGATGGAGACTGGTATTTGGATATGCTGATGGTAGAAGGCTTTCAGAGGAGATGCCATCTTAATGAATACCAGGATGAGTTGAGGGAACAGACCTGGCTGAAGGTCATCCTAGACTGGGAAAATAGTAGGTCCAAAAGCTCTGAAATGGGAACAAGTTTGGTGTGTTTGAAAACGATCCAGAGGTCTCCAATCTGGTTGGAGTGGTGTAAGGAAAGGGACAGGCAATGAATTAAGAAAAATAACAAGACACAGATGATTTATGTAGAGCCTTGTACACCATAGTGAGGTCTTGGGTTTCTACCTCCAGAGACATGGGAAGCCACTGGAAGAGGTTGATTAATTTAGAGGGTGTTAAATACCCAGGCAAAAGATTCTGGTGGCATTAGTGGAGATGGTGAAAAGTAGTCAGATTTAGCTAAAGGTTATGCCTATTAGACATCCGAGTAGTGATCTCTAGTGACAATTTAAATATATCAATCTACAGCTCATGGATTGGGAGTTATTGACACATAGAATCTGTACAAGGCACTGGACTTCTGAGATCATCCAGGAAAAGAGTGTGGACATAGAAGAGAAGAGGGCATTGGGACGTTCCGACATTTAGAAACTAAGAAGAGGAAGAGGCTTCAGGAAGGGATACTGAGAAGATGAACTTTAGATAATGCCTAAGGTCTTCCCTAATCTTTGTTTCTCCCAAAAGATCCCAGAATTTTTTGACATGGACATTGACATAAACTTGCAACTTATTGGCCATATAGTGTAACAAGAGACAGTATAGCATAATAATTATGAACATGGATTCTAACCTCAGACTACATGAGCTGAAATCCCAGCTCTTTTGTTTAATCGTTCTGTAACCCTGAGCAAATTAATTGGCCTTATGGGGCCTCTAACGGTGATACTTACAGCACCTACCACATAAAAGATATGAGAATTAAATGAGATAATATTTACAAAGATCTTAACACTGTCTTTCTAGGTACTTAATAAGCATTAGCTATATTAGCTACTATTACTGGTTGCTGTATGAAGCACTGAGTTCTTAAATGGAAAAAAAGTTGAAATATTGTTAATAAATAAAGTATTAGGTAACACAGTTGTTAACGTGGATAACCCAAGACCTGTGTTAATTCAACATCATATTGTTGTCACATACTCTGCATCAGAACTGGTCAAGACAGCATCCTTGCCCTGTAGAAATCTCACCTCTGATGAATCCTTACTGGCTTTAGCCAATGAAATGCACAGCCAAGCTTGGCGCATCTTGTATTTACCCAGATATGTGGGTGGTTGTTTCCCTATTTGTCAAAAAAAAAAAAAAAAAAAAAAAAGCATTTGCCTGACAGATCTATTGTGCCAAGAGCCTAAAATGCCACTGACACACAGAATATTGTAAGTGTTCATGGAGCTCCAAAGCACTAGTTGTTACGTGATTTGTGAAGCTGTAAACCCATCAAATAAAACATAGTTATGGTTTTAAAACAAAGAACTCACAGTGAATTACCAACCCCAGAATTCAGATTTCATTATTTTCTCCCTTCTATTTTGCACAAACAAGATCCAAAAATATTTATTTACTGTTGTGCTGGAGTCCTAGATGTATATCTTAACCACAAAACACAAGAAACCTAGTGTCAACTTGATTGACCTAGGAATTCACTGTCTTAGAGACCTCACCTCTATCAAGGGATAAACCAACTGTTCCTGGATTGAAGTGCTTTGTACCAACACAGGAAAAGGCACCAGCTATGCTCATGTCTCTATTATGATTCTTTTTCATGTTTTTTTTTTTCTTTCATTCAAATTGCATCTGTAGGTGGTTCAAATTGCTGGCTTCTCCTTTCCCTGCTTCCACTGTAATGTTGCAAGAGTCATGTCGGCCTCTCACTGGGGGCTGTGCTCACAGTGCTTTGGTGGAACTCTGCTCTTGAGGCAGCAGCAGTGGGCAGCATGGCAAGACTTAACGAGAACAGAGCTTGGAATCAAATGGGTCTGAGTTAGAATCTTTATTGCATGCATCTGCATAACATCTATTTCACAGTATCATTCTTCCTCTCTTTCTTCAAATGTGTAGCTGTCCAACATGCACCAGCCTCTGGGATTCTGATGTGAATAAGATCTTCTTTTTCAGAGGTGAACAAATATTCTTCAAATATGAAGAAGATCTTTTCTTCACCTCTGAATAAGATATAGCGCTTGACTTGAAGGAGTTCACAGTCAAATAGGGGAGGTGGCCATGTACATAGATTGTTATAATGCAATATGCTAAATGCTCCCCTTAAAGTAGGCATAATACTTACTGGGAGCACAGGGTTTGAGGGGTAGGGTGAAGTGGGTATCCGATGCAGCTAGGGAAGAAATGGCTCCAAGAGGAGGTCACATGTGAGCAAGCAGGAGCAGGGCAACCCAGTAGAGAGAAAAGTATTGCAAAAGCTAAGAGCCATGGAAGAGTACAGCATGTTCAGGAGACTGCAAAGAGTTCCCTGTGGCTGGGGTAAATGTCCAAAAGTTGAAGAAGAGTCAGGAGTTGAACCTGGGAATGCATACAAGAGCCAGTTCACAGAAGACTCTGAAAGACCATGTAATAGAAATTTCTCCATAATCTTTCAGCTTGAATACAGTGAGGGGGCAAGATATTGAATCTAGGCTTTTCTAGGTGGGATATCATAATCAGGTATAAACACACATACACACACACACACACACACACACACACACACACACACACACACAGAGTGCCACACACTTTCTCTGAGGTTAAGATATACATCTAGGACTCCAGCACAACAGTAAATGAGCCGAGGTCCTAGGTTGCTGCATGACTGCCTCAGCCACTTCTAATTTATCCCACTGCCTGCAGCTGATTCCATCTATAAAAATTGATGTAACATAGTCCCATCACCCATTGCTGCTGCCCCCAAATCAATCAGGCTATGGAGGATTTTTTTTTTTTCGTATCTTTGCCTTTGACCTTGACTAAGGCTGTTGCCACTTGATTATCCATGCAGCAAACAGTGTCATATGCACGTGTCAAACCAATGGGAGCAGTCTTCTCACCCCCCGTCATTCCCTCCTCACCTGAGGGTTATCTTCTTGCCTTCTCTTCGACCTGTCTCAGAAGCCTGTATCAGCCTATGTCGGAGGTTGATATGTCATAGAGGCATTTGATGGCGATGTGCAGGTGCAAGGCAAGACCAAGACCACCTCCTCCACAGCCTTACTAACTGTGAAAGGGACTCCGGTCCCTCTCTTTCCTCTCAAGACTCAGGTTAAGCTCCTCCTATCTGCCCTAACCTCTCTAGTCCCCCTCTTAAGCTAAATCAGAGTTTAAACTTAAGTCCTTGTTTTTTTCCTTCAAAGTTTCTCTAGATATTAAGAAGTTCATTTTATACTAGAGATGAGAGGAGCTGTGGAAGACTCTGCTTTTTAAATCGCAAATGAATATTGTATATATTTGTCATGTACAACATGTTGTTTTGAAATACATATATATTGTGGCATGACTACATCGAACTAACATATGCATTACCTCACATCCTTTTTTGTGGTAAGAACACTTAAAATCTATTTTTTCAGCAATTTTCAAGAACATAATACCGTGTTATGGACTATAGTCACCATGTTGTACAATAAGGTCTCTTGAATTTATTCCTCTTAACTGAAATTGTGTATCTTTTAAACAAAATCTTCCCAATCCCCTCTCTCACTCCTTTCCAGTTCCTCTCTACTTCTATGATTTCAAATTTATTAGATTCCACATATAAGTGAGATCAAGTAATATTTGTCTTTCTGTGCCTGTCTTATTTCACTTGACATAATGTCCTGTGGAAGACTACTAAGAAGAGAAGCCAGGTGGTATAATTTCTGTTTATAAAAGATTTCTCAGGTTGCCTTTGAAGGATGGAGCAATGGAGATTATCAGGACACTGTTGCAATGATCCAGGCAAGACATAATAATGGCCTGCACCATTAGAGTGGCTGCAGTGGACAAGACAGAAAAGATTCAAGAGATTTTTATGAGATAGAGTGACTAAGATTTAAAAGCCACCACTAAGACTGTGAGGAACAATTTCATGAAAGGGTGGATGGGAAGAACACAAATAGAAAAATTGGGAAGGAAGTTGCAGGGCACCACTTTTACTCTTTTGGGTTTGAGGAGTGTTTGGGACATTTTTCTGTAGATTTTCCTGTTGGTTGTCAGAAATATGGTCTAGAGCTCAAGACAGAGATCCAGGCTGGAGGTGGAGGTTTGGAAGTCATTGGTAACAGGTGGGAGTTGAAACTGCAGCTTCTGATTAAACGCTAAAGAGAACATAGTGATTAACAAGAGGTGGAGGTCAAGGATAGACTCCTGAACCAGACATGGTGGTGTGTGCCTAAAATCCCAGAGGACTCAGGAGCCTAAGGAGGGATGATTGCTTTAGGCCAAGAGTTCAAGGCTGCAATGGGCCATGATTGCACCATTGCACTCCAGCCTGAATGACAGAGAGTCACCCTTCTCTAAGAAAGGTGGGGAAGGGTAGAATCCTGGGGAACACCAATAACTTACGAAGAACATCCAGCAAAGCAGGTTGAGAGTGAGTTGTCTGGAGCAGAGATACACAGAGGAGAGAGTGTGTCAGAGATAACCACGGGGAAGGGTTTCAAGAAAGTTTAAGTGTTTAATATCAATGAATGTAGAATATTTAAGTGAGCTAAAAAAAATTAGATTTGACATTAGATTTGACAATTAAGAGGTCCTTTGTAACCTCGGAGAAGCAGGTTTGAGGAAATCGTGGAGGACTGAGCATGGCTGTCAATGGTAGAAAGGACATCGAGGAGTAGTGGGAAGAGAGGCACGCAGAGCTGGAGAATTGCTGTCGAAGATGGAGGCAGTTGAATGTGTTTATGCGCTGGAGGAAGGAATCTCTGTCAGGTGGAAGAGCTGATATGATTTCACTGCCCAGGTGAAAGGGTCTAAGAAGACCGTGAGGTCAGGCTGTGGAAGGACCTCGATTACCTGGCGTCGGTTCTTGCTTCATACAGCTCAGTGTCAAGCTGAGACAAGCAGGGACAGGTGAGCTATCCTCTGCCCCCGCCGCTGGCAGACATCACCGCTGGAAGCTCAGCTCCTGCTCTGGAGAGGTCAGCACAGCCCTCAGGGCTGATGCTGAAGAAAAAGCCCATCTTCGCTCTCGACGCGCTTCCCCTAAATAACCTCTAACCCAGATGGCGCCTTGCACATGGAGCTCCATCCAGCATTCCCCGCACGCCGGGCTGTTCTTCCCAGCCATGCAGGTTTGTGCTTCCAACAGTCATTCCTGCCTCCTCTCTGCCAGAACAGCTGCGCCGCGACTGCTGCCAGCTCTGTCTACTGGAGTAAATGCATTTTCAGGCCTCATCAGCTCACTGGGAAACAATGAAAGGATGTTGGTCAAAATAACAGCAGTCTCTGGCCTGTAGCCCCCACCAGCAGAATTTCTGGCATACAAAAATAAGTTCTCCTTCCTCTCCAATTTTTCCTTTCCAGCAGCAGGAACTGGGTTTTCACACATCCTCCCACAGCCAAGAGTGGAATCGGAAGTCACAGCACAAAAACTGTCCTCGCTGCTGTTTCGGGAGTTTGTCACTATCTGGAGAGGCCCTTCTCTGTCACCATTGGGATTGGCCTTACCACATCAAGGCCCCAGGCTGCTCTGCTGAGCCTTGAGGAGGACCCTCCCAAAGCATTTCAGCTTTTCTGTGTGGCCCTAAACAAGGCTGCTTTGGTTACTCAGAACCTTAAACAACCTCTGCATTGCACTTTTTTTGACTCTTTCCATTTGGGAGCCCTCTTGCTGTCAGACCTCAGACCAATTCAACTTAGAACTGTGTCCAGAAACAATTTTTATGATACTGTATGGAATCACTCCCTCAATTTTTATCCTTTTCAGTACTCAGCATGGTACCAAGACTAAGCTGATGCATCCGAACTGCTCTCCTCACCTTCCATATCCTCTATGAGAGGGTTAGAAGCAGCCTACTCATGACAGACTCCGTCGTACCTATGATCCCACACCCTCCCTCCCATGCTTTAGCATGTCTGGAATTCCCCAATGGGTGCATCTCTCGGAGATTCTCATTCAAGACTGGCATTGAGAGCACCTTCAGAACCTTTGAATTTAGCTCTTCACTGTGCTGTCTTCCCCACTACAGAGGGTGAGCCTCTCTCTGATTCTCTGATGTCAATAGAAAAGGGGAGAAGGCTCAGAGAGGCCAGTCACGTTCCAGTTCTTCAAGTGAGCAGGAATTCTGCCATCTGCAAGCCATGGTTTGCCTTTTAGCTTCTGAGTGATAGTCCAGGAGTGGATTTTCATCGAAAGCACTGCTCAGCTGAGGAGCAGACTACTCTGCGAATAAATCACCTGGCTCTGCGTTCAGCAGTCTGGTGGTTTAAGTTAGGCAGGCAGGACGGTTTATTGAGTGTCAGGCTGGAATAGGAGCTGTGGGGAGGCAAGACAGACACACACTGGTCTCACTTGCTCTTCAGAATCTCAGAAACTAAGATCACTTTTGGCTACCCTCAATTTTTGAGAATTTATGTCAGTTCTTCAGCCGGGAGGTAGTTTAGTGACATAGGAAGCGTGTCACCATGGATATTTAAATCAATTTTGCTTGTACCTTCAGAAGTTTTTGATATGAGTCATTTTCTAAAAGCTATAAATAATGGTTAGTCTTGGAAAGTAAATGTAGTTGCCACGATTTTTAGAAAAATGTAGAAACAATCTAAAATGTTATATTTTACAGCCCAATTTTTCCTGTAGTACTCATGTCTTATATAGAACAGCTTTTTTTTTTTTAATGAAGACATCCTATTGACTCTCTTTGTTTTTCAGTTTCCTTACAATATGAGATAATGGAAATTTGTTTATATATGGTGGCTAAAACTCCTTTGAGGTTCAAATAAAAATAATGGAAAGAAATACACAAAATAGTAATGGTGAAGTATTATGGGTAGAAGAAAAGTCATGAGTAGCAGGAATCACACAGATCTGGGTTAGAACTAGTCACACCACCTGCTATTTATAGGACCATGAACTATGCTTTTTTTTTTTTTTTTCTTTCCCCCAAGATGGAGTCTTTCGCTTGTGGCCCAGGCTGGAGTGTAATGGTGGGATCTTGGCTCACTGCAACCTCCACTCCCACAGGTTCAAGTGATTCTCCTGCCTCAGACTCCGGAGTGGCTGGGATTACAGGCATGCACCACCATGCCCGGCTAATGTTGTATTTTTTAGTAGAGACAGTGTTTGACCATGTTGGTCAGGCTGGTCTTGTGTCTGGAATTGGTTCTTTCCGGTGGATTCTTGGTCTGGCTGACTTCAGGAATGAAGCCGCAGACCCTTGCAGTGAGTGTTACAGCTCATAAAGGTAGTGCAGACCCAAAGAGTGAGCAGCAGCAAGATTTATTGTGGAAAGGGAAAGAACAAACCTTCCACAGTGTGGAAGGGGAACCGAGCAGGTTGCTGCTGCTGGCGCAGGTGGCCAGTTTTTATTCCCTTATTTGACCCCACCCACATCCTGCTGATGGTTCATTTTACAGAGCGCTGATTGGTCTGTTTTTACAGAGTGCTGATTGGTGCATTTACAAACCTTTAGCTAGACAGAGCACTGATTGATGTGTTTACAATCCTTTAGCTAGACAGAAAAGTTCTCCAAGTCCCCACCCGACCCAGAAGCCCAGCTGGCTTCGCCTCTCAGTCTCAAACTCCTGACCTCAGATGATCCGCCCACCTTGGCCTCCCAAAGTGCTAAGATTACAGGCATGAGCCACCATGCCTGGCTAAACTATGCTTCTTTAACCTTATAATCCTCAGTTTCTTATCGGTGAAATGGGAATAAAAATACCTACTTCTCATAAGATGCTTGTGAGGATTAAATGAAAAACACATCTAGCATTAGCCCAGGTCATAATAGATGTTCAATAATATCTGTTATCCTTTTCCCCTTTTTGCTAGGGTGATAGATTCGTGGATGTGTTTTCGTCCTATTAGCCAAACCACCTTTATTAGTGTATTATCTCAAAAATTTAAATATTAAAGATTAAATCATGTTATATATCTGGTTATTTTCCTAACCTCATTATTCTAACTAAAAGCAATTAAGAACAGGAGGAAAGGAAAAATGTGTTTAAAAAGTAATGGTGTTAGCTATTCCTTATTCCAAGTGCTGAGCGATTGTAATACTGTTACCAATGTAGCATAAGAATTTTACAAAGGGTGTCTTTCCAAATAAGAAGAAGAATAGCTATTTATTACAATTTATAATTTTGCCAGATACAATGTATAACTTTGCCAGATACAAAGCTGAGTGTTTCTACGCATAATCTCATTTAGTCCTCACAAGTCCTCTATGAGGTACGTATTATGAGCATTTGTCATTTTATAGATGGGGAAATTAATGACAAGAGCTTTTAAGTAACTTTCCTTCTATGATTCAGGTGCTAGGTGGTGGTGGTAGAATCCAAGCATGAGTCTATTTATTCCAAACCTGTGAGCGTCGACCACCAAATGGTACATCATTTCCATCTTTAGTATGTTACATTTCATTAGAACTTGAGCTAATGCAGTTTAACCTCCATCTGCTATTCTGAACACTTCCTAGCACCTGTACAAGCACAGCCCAAATAGCTACATGTGAGAGGAGAGAGAGCACTGGCCTGGGGATCAGCTCTGTGGCTTCTAACCCTGCCTCTGCAGCTTGTTAGCTGTCCATCTTTTGCCCATGACTTACCCTCTCTGAGGCTACATTTCTTTACCTGTAAACTGGCAGTTAAGGTTCCTTCTCTGCTTACTTGGAAAAGAGGTGAGTAGTTACAAAGACTGTCCATGTCCTCCAGCCAAAACCACCGGGAACACACCTACATGTTGAACAAGTTGGATGTATTACTCATTACAGTGAGAAAGAATGTCACCATAGGGGACTGTGGAGCATTGCAGTATGACAGTGTGAAAAGGAAGTATAGTATTATAGGATGTGGGCTCTGGTTGGGAGATTTTGGGGAGGGTCTAATGAAGCAAGAGTTCACTCTGGATTGTTAGGGACAATTCTATGATTGGATATCTTAATAAATCTTATGTATAGAGAGGACAGACTAGAGTGAGACTAAAGCGATCGTGAGTAAAGAAGTAGCTGTCATTCATATTAGCCGGGAGAGGGGGTCATGTGGTATTTTGTGGCTTTTACAAGGACATTGTTTTTGTTTGTGCTTAGACAAAGTTATGAAGGGACACTGTTTTGTCTCACTTCATCATGGTCACAGAATGAGCATGTGTTAATGTTCTGTGAGATGGTGCCTAGCAGAACAGCATCGCCTTGCTGTGAGCTCCCAGCCAGCTTCTAACAACATCGAGGCTTAGGGGACAGAGTAAGGCCAGCTCCTGGATATCAGGGCTACTTTTCTGTTCCTCAAGACCAAACGAGACAATGTAAGCAAAAGAAGCAAAAGAAGCAAAAGAAGGTTTTGTTGACTGCAAAGCATTGTACAAATTTTTAAAAATAGATACTTATGTATATATAATTTATATATTAGATATATTTTTAGATATACATAATATATATTATATATATTTTTAGATATATATATTATATATATCAAGGCTGAGTGCTGGAGTTTTTGGTTGGCATTAAAATTAGAAAGATCATCTTTCACCTTTTTCAACAGAAAATTAAGTAGGTATTTCCTGCAAATTTGGGGTAACGGGGAATATTCACTTTCTCAAGAAACAAGACAAGTGCTGCCCTTGAGGGCTCAGGGGCGAGCCGAAGCACCTTTCTCACTCTACCTTGCTTCTGTTGTTATCTACCTCTAGGTCGGACTCATCTCAGGTACAGTCTTTGTGATCCTCGGATTGACTGTTCTGGCAGTGGGCTTTCTTGTGCCCCCCAAAATCGAAGCATTTGGGGAAGCCGATTTTGTGGTGGTCGACACGCATGCTGTCCGGTTTAACAGTGCTCTGGACATGTACAAGCTGGCAGGAGCTGTTCTCTTCTGCATTGGAGGCACATCCATGGCAGGGTGCCTGCTGATGTCAGTGTTTGTAAAGAGCTACTCCAAAGAAGAAAAATTCCTCCAGCAGAAGTTTAAAGAACGAATCGCAGACATCAAAGTCCACACCCAACCGGTTACAAAAGCTCCAGGGCCAGGGGAAACAAAGATTCCAGTCACTTTGTCCAGGGTTCAAAATGTCCAGCCTCTATCGGCAACCTGAAACATTTCCCACCCCAGTTCTTCTTGTCTGATTTATGCCCATAGTTAAAAGGAGCAGGCCAGTTTTCAAGATAAAGAAGATTTGGCATTGACTGCCCCAGGGCTGTGTTCAGCTCTGGGCAGCATAGTGGGTGGACTCACACTTGCTCGGTTCAGGCAGCTCTGCTGGAGGTCGGTGCCATGCCTAAGCCTGTGCACATGCATCCAGCTGCTTAAGATGGGTGCTTCCTTGTGCTCGGTCACCAGAAGTCCCCCGGAACTCTCTTTTATAGATCGTGACTTTGTGTTATTTTCTGTGTTATTCGAAAGCGCCAACGAGTTTAGACCAGCTCACCAATGGTTAATGTGGTCCATTTTATTTTCTAATATTGGTTTATCTAATCTTTTCTGCGTGGTGCTGTCTTCCATTCCTGTCTCACTATGTGTAAGATTTTGTCATGTGTGTTCATAGAAACATGGAATTCTCTGATTTTGATCTGAACATGAGTTTTTTAACCGTATTTTGACATGAGGTTCCTGACATTGGATACAAAGTTATCAGCATTCACAAATCTTTTTGTTTTCTCCATTTTTTTGTCCTTTGAGATGAAGTGCTGTTCTTTTGCCCAGGTTGGACTACAGTGGTGAAATCATAGCGCACTGCAGCCTTGAATTCCTGGGCTCAAGCAATCCTCCCACCTGAGCCTCCCAAGTAGCTGGGACTATAGGCACCTGTCACCAACCCCAGCTAATATTTTTTTAAATTTTTTAGAGGCAGGATCTTGCTATCCAATGTTTTTAAAAAACTAAAATTGCCAACTTTAGAATCTTGACAGAAAAAATTAATTTTAGGAGAGTCTACTTATGCAGTGTTCAAAAGTACTGAATTAGAAACCAGGAAATTTTAGTTCCTTCTACCTGTGTGATCTTGGGGAAATTATTTAACCTCTCAGTCCTAATTTTCCCCTTCTGTATAACGGGAGTCCTGGATCACAATATGTCTGGGCTCTCATTACCCAAACATCCGAGATTCCATTTTTGCCACGTGTCATCGAGTCTCTCCCCAACAGATGTTTGTGATGCTTTTGTGGCTCTCACCATGGTGGGCTTCTTTCAGAATTAGACTCCTGGTAAGTCACTGAGTCAGCAGCCTTCACACTATCTACCCTTAAATATCCAACCCCAGCAATTTATTCAATGCTGTCATATTTTTATAAAAACAAAAGTAAGCCATCCTCATATAAGGAACCCCTTGGTAGATATTAACCTTAAAAAGGGTTTTCATTCTCAAACAAGATGCTTTGTTCTCCAGCAAGATATTCATCTCATCCCTTGCACTTTTGTTTAATTTGTGGATTCAGATTAGACTGAGGAAAATGGAAAATATGACCTTGGTATTTTCTTAAAGTTGTGCCACCTTAGAGCCCTTTTTTTTTTTCTTCCTTCACTGGATAAATAAAATATGTGAACGAGCGGAACCTGAATTGCATTGTCATTCCTTCAGTGTGGTTATTTTCTCTCCAACATGTAATTTTCCATTCTGAGACTGAATAAGCTCTGATGTTTCCCCGGCTAAATGGAAGAATAAATGAAGCAATTAGTACTCTTTGTGCACAGTGTTTATTTTGCACAGTCCAGCATAAAACACAGGGCAAATCAGTATCCTCAGCAAGGATCATTGGCCAGATTTTGGAGAAATCATTCCAGTTTCCTCAGGTTCTCTATCTTCCTGTGGAAATGCCATTTTAATTTTATTCTTTAAAGACTTATGCAAGCCCCCAAGCATCTGTTCAAGGCAACATTGTTTGAAGCTTTCCATGCTTGCTTCTGTCTTGCGTACCAATGAATCTCTGAGGATGAGACTTGACTTGTAAAAGCCTCCAGAATGAAAGCTTATGGCTGGTGGGAACTTCTAGGTACAGACATAATAGCAACTATTTAAAAAGCAGCTCTATTCCTCAGATGAAGGCCTAAAAGAAGCTGAGGTAGATAAAGTAGGAGCTGGGTCTGAAAGAGCAATTCAGCATGCCCTGTCTTTCCTGTTCAGCCAGGGTTTGTGGAAGTGGGTACTTGTAAGGACCCTCCCAGCCCATGAGGCAAGGATTGGGAGTTACTGTGGTAGAGCAGAGAAAAGTGGCTGAATCGGATTAGGTAATACAGTTTGATCTTTGGAAAGAACACAGGCTGTATACAATCAGAGGCTGGGAAGCAGTGTACTACGCATTTTTTAAAGATATTTTCTGGCATGGGTTGGGCAGACATCTCAACTGTATGGCAAACGAGAATGACCTTAGAACCTTGATCCCAGCCTCATTGCTTGCATTAAACCAGTCCGTCCCTTCAGTATTGAAACTTCTAAAACAAAGGGAAACCACATACCTATAGTGCTGAGATGGCAACTGGAGAAACTTAGAAATGAGTTCGGGCCCGGAGGTCCGGTGCTCACAGGCACTTGGATTGACAGAAACCTTAGCTAATATGAGCTCACACCAGACAGACATTTCCTCACCCCTTTGTCAACACTCATCAGCGTTTGCTTAGGCACTTCCGGTGATCCCACGCCTACTGTCCCACAAGTGAGCTGCTACATCTGATAATGGCTCCGTATGGTTAGAAAACCCATCCCCATGTCTTTCCAAACTCTGCCTTGCTAAACCTTCCACACACTGGATAAGATTTCATAATTCAAAGTTACCTTGAAGTCTAATCCTCTTACATATAACCAATGAGCTCTTGCTTTCAATCTTATCACCTCCCTGTTTGTCTTCTTCAGAGAAATATTTCTATAAGTTCTTAATGTTCCCAACTTAGTTCATGCCACCTATTAAAAGGGGTCCCCAGAGGTTTTAGAAATTATATATGTTAGAGATTCCCTAACTCCATTAATAGTGTTACTATGTGAACAGGACCTCAGCCGGAATACAATGACAGAGGGCTGTGTAAGCAGCTCCTTCATGGGCTCTCGAGGCCTCCTGGGATCTGTCCAGCTCCTTTCTGGTTTTATTATGGTTTTATTCTAGTCATATGTAAACACTCTCCCCTCTCTAAATGTGCCTGCACTTTCATGCCCCTATGCCTTCACTCACAATGCTTATTTTCCCGAGAATAACCACCTGCCTATTCTCTGATT
Organism: Macaca mulatta; assembly: GCF_049350105.2. Taxonomy (NCBI): domain Eukaryota; kingdom Metazoa; phylum Chordata; class Mammalia; order Primates; family Cercopithecidae; genus Macaca; species Macaca mulatta. Next base: position 158,952,983 of record NC_133409.1, on the reverse strand, counting down.
ATAAACTCAATATTCAAGGCCACATCAAGAAATAGAAGCAGTAATAATAATAACTAACATATATTTGCATGGGAGGGATCATTAAAGCCTTTTATATGTATCAATTCATTTAATTTTCAAAAAACCCTATGAGGTCAGGACTAATATCATACACCCATTTTACAGGAAAGGAAATAGGCAAAGAGAGGATAACTCATCCAAGGATAATCAGTAACTGACATACACAAGATTTGAATTCAAGCAGCCTGACTCCAGAGGCTGTATGCTCTGCCAATATGCCAACATGTTCTTCTGTCTCTAGAAATGCCACCTTTTCTCTGCAGCTTCTCCTTGATCTCTCTCTCTCTCACCCCTTCTCACTCTCTCACACACACACACTCAGACTTAATGTCTCTTCCTCAATAAATTCAGCACTTCGTACAAACACATTCTATCCCACTTATCTCTCTTTATTGTAGTGATTTGTTTACACATCTGTTCCTTCCATTAGAAGATGACCATTAGCTGCTTGGGTACAGAGAACATATCTTAATAAGTGGTGAACCCTCAGAATCAAATACATAAAACCTATGTGTTACTATTATATGGTTATTTAAAACAATTATTGCATTTTTATTCAGAGCCAAGCAATGTGCTGGCACTATAAAGGGATGATGAATAGGGGCACTAATGTTTTTGCATATCGTGTGTGTGTGTGTGTGTGTGTGTAAGAAGAAAAAGGATTTTCTAGGGAGGACTATGTTTGGAGTATGAATATGGGTTCCCCAAAGCAAAGCTTCCCTCAATATAACATTTGAGTGGGAAAAACCCAGTCTGATGTCTAGCTCACCATTTCTATATCTAAGAGCAAAATCTTCCAGCCAATGAGTCTAGCCCATTGACACAGAGCTGCCAGTCATACTTCTCATTCCAGCAAGAGACTGAGGGAACAGCTAAACCCACCTAGTCAAGAGCAGAGTGAATTGTTTCCAGCAGTCCTGAATAAACAACCTGGTCTTTCATCCTTACATATGAAAGTACAACCTGAGTCATCAGACATCTGAGCACATACACAGGGAATAACAGATTCAGTGGGAAACATAAGGACTTCAGAAATCACAGAACTCTAAAAAGAATCTAATCAGTCTTCAAGAAGAAATTAAAGCCATAGGATAAAAATAGAATACTATGAAAAAGAACATCAAGTAGTTCAAAATAACAAATAACTAAAAGAAAAAGTTGAAAGCATTTCCTGGAAAGTAAAATAATCCCTCATTTTAAAAACGAAATTAAAAAAATTTTTTAAATGAAAAATATGAGACAATTGGTAAAGACATACAAATCAATCAAGGAGAAAAAGATAGCAGAAAACAATAATAGGGAAGAAGTTATCAGTAAAATAACAGAAAAAAATTTTCCAAAGCTATAGGATACAAAAATCTTCAGACTGAAAATGCCTGCCAAAGACTGGCTGCGGTGGCTCACACCTGTAATCCCAGCACTTTGGGAGGCTGAGGTGGGCATATTACTTGAGGTCAGGAGTTCGAGACCAGCCTGGCCAACACGGTGAAACCCCAGAGTGGAGGTTGCAGTGAGCAGAGTTCACCCCACTACACTCCAACCTGGTTGACAGAGTGATACTCCATCAAAAAGAAAGAAAGAGAGAGAGAGAGAGAGAGAGAGAAAGGAAAGAAAGAAAGAAAGAAAGAAAGAAAGAAAGAAAGAAAGAAAGAAAGAAAGAAAGAAAGAAAGAGAGAAAGAAGGATGCCTGCGGCATATTCAATAATATGCATGGTTAAAACAAAAAGTCAGGTATGTTTTTTGTGAAATTTTTGGACACAGAAGATAAAAGGATCCAAGAAGCATCCCAGAGAACAGGAGCCCACCTACAAAATGATAAAAGTCACACTGGGGAAAGAGCAGGTATGATCTCTGCAAAAGATAGTAAGCGAGGTAACTGAGTCTACAGAAAATACATGTTCCTCTTATTGAGAAGAAAAGAGCAAAGCAATAGAAACTCTAGGAAGAAAATTTTTTAATAAACTGCACAAAGAAATGGTGGTTGTAACATGATGGGGAATAATTGATAGAGCATAAGAAAAGTGAAGCCACTGGAAACTTGACCTTCCCACTAGACACATATTCTATTTCTGTAGAACAGAAACTGGGATTATTGAACCCACAGAGAAAAAAACAGAATCTTGTCACCTCAATAGTTTTGCAGTGACGATCGTTACAAAGTCAAACTAATGCAAGCTCTTCTTACTTGTTTTCAACTTTCAGAATCAAACTATAGCCAAAAGTCTAAATTATGATTGTAAAATGAACTGTATGTGTGATAAATCTGATGATGTGAAAATGAAGGTAGTGCTAGCAAAATTCAGAAAGCAAAATAAAAAAAAAAATGAGGAGATAAAAGTAGGGACACTAATAGCCTCATCTGGTTTAGTGAAGAGTCAAGAGTAATGATCTTAGTCTCTTTGGGCTGCAATAACAAAATACCATAGACTGGGTGGCTTATGAACAACCAGCATTTGTTTCTCACAGTTCTGGAGGCTAGGAAGTCACTTGGTGGAAGGGGGGACATTTGGTTTCTTTAGCCTCCTATAAGGGCACAAATCTCATTCATAAGGGCTCCAACCCCATGCCCCAGTCACCTCCCAAAGGCCTCACCTCCTAATACTATCACAGTAGGGGTTAGGCCTCAACATGTGAATTTTGTGGATATACAAACAATCAATCTGTAGCAGTAGCTGGCTAAAGTTTATAAAAATAAATAACGACTTAAGTTTATAATTTACAACTGTAAAGATAACTTAGTGAAAGAATTAAAAATAAAACATAACAAACAATGGAAAGAGGAGAGAATAAAATGAGAGAAAGTAAATGTAACCCTTCATCTTTAATTGTAAGAAATCAGGCTGGGCGCGGTGGCTCACACCTATAATCCCCGCACTTTGGAAGGTCGAGGCGGGTTTATCACTTGAGCTCAAGAGTTTGAGGACAGCATGGGCAACATGGAAAAATCCTATCTCTACTTAAAAAACAAAATACAAAAATTAGCTGGGTGTGGTGGTACATGCCTGTGGTTCCAGCTACTTGGGAGGCTGAGGCAGGAGGATCGCTTGAGCCAGGTCAAGGCTGCAGTGAGCTGAGGTCGCACCAATGCACTCCAGCCTGGGTGACAGAGCCGGACCCTGTCTCAAAAAAAAAGATAAATTATTATTATCTCCATTAATAAATCAAGAAATAGTAAACATAGTATTTAAAGTTATGGAAGAAGCCACTAGAAGTTCAATTTCAAACAGTTAAAGGAGATTGCCTCTGAGGGCTGGAGGAAGCCAGCGGTAAGGCAAGATGATTTTTACTCACATAACGAAGACAAGACCGTCCTAGTCACAGCCCTGGTCCCTGTAGTTCTTATACTGACTTTAATCTAATTTCTGTTGTGGTAGATGCTACAAAAAAAGAGGATACAATCATTAACAGAACCTTAAAACAAAAAGATTGATTCTAGTTTAAGGTTCTGGGAAAGCCTCAAAGGAAGTGATATTTAATTTGTGTCTTGAAATATGAGTAGAAGTTAACCAGAGTGATCTTGCCTTCACGAGGGATTTTTTCTTTTTTTGTGGGAGGTTGCAGGTCGGAGGTAGTGGATGATGGGAAGAAAGAGAGAAGAGCTTTGCAGGCAGAGGCAACAACATGTGCAAACACACAGAGCCAAGACTGAGTGAGGCACATTGAAAAACTGTAAGAAGTCCATCCTAGCTGAAGCAGCCCGTGAGCCCTGGGGTGAGCGTCTAGAGATGGCAAGGCCAACAAGCCCTGTCACCAAGCCGCACACCTCCAGGAAGTACCATTTACAGTGACTGCAATGTAAACAGCACCTCCTAGAGCTGTGTAGCAGGACTACACTGGGGGAGCAGTTTGAGTAGTCGCAGAAGGTGGGGTTTGCTACAGAAGGACAAGATCAGACCAGAGGTGACGGGAGCCTTGAGGATCGAAGACAAGAGCAGAGAGAAGCCAGCATGGAGAGTGCGGCAGCGACTGAATCAGAAATGAATGCAAAGAGGGCAGAGGAGGGTTCTTGTTCTGTGCCCCAACCCTTAAGGTATGTTAGCTTTCTCTCCAAGTCCCTGTCTCTACAACATCACCAACTTCAGAATCAGAGGAATCATTTCCTTTGCCTTCTGAGAAATGGAAAATGTCAACAAGAAATGTTGGGCTTTTGTCATAATGGGACTGCTAACCAATGTTACCCTGTATCTTGCCCCTAAGTCAATTTTCTATCTGCTCTAGGAAAACAGGTGAGGCGGGAGAGGCTACCGTCTGTATGTTGCTAGTCAGCCTCTTCAGAGTACTGAATGATGAAACAGAACTCGGAAATGGAACAATGCAGAGAAAATAATTGAAATAGCTAAAATGTGTTGAGAGCTTCCTCTTTGCCAAGTAATGTGACAAATATCATTATGCATTTTTGCATTTAATATAATTTATCCTTGAAAGGATTCTAAGGATGACTACAGTTACTTTCTCTATTTTACAGATAAGGAAATCTGGGCTCAGAGAGATGAAGTGAGTCATCCAAGGTGGTCATGCAGCCAGAAAGTGATTCAACTAGTGTTAACGCCCAGGTAGCCTGACTCAAAGCCTTCCCTCCCTGTGAACAGATTCTGTCAGAAAGAATGAGAAAGTAGATACAACTCATCTTTGCGTAATATGTCCCAGATTTAGCATATCTTTTAGCATAGGGCTCTGCACTTTTACACAGGATGCAAAAAAAGGGCAGGAAATATTCTATATAATATTTTTATATATAATAAAATATACATATTTATTGAATTTTTATTTATTATATAGGCAATAAAACCACTACATGGGAATTCAGTCTAAACCATTGCAGGCAATGAAAGTAAGATTCCACTGAACTAGAGTGCTGAGCTAACAAAAGATTGGTCCAGAAAGCTATTTTTGTCTTCCCAGAAATTTTATGAGAACAAGTCTGTAATCCACAAGCTCCCTGAAGGTTGGTACCCTATCTTACTCATATTTCTCCCCAACACCTAGCACAGTATCTAATTCACAGGATGAATGTTTGCTAAATTGAGGTGTTCGAGTTGAAGAAACTGCAATAATTGTTCTCAGTAAACAGACCTGCCTGTGACCTGCACCAATCCATATGATACTGTTAAGAATCATATTCCTCATGCAGCATGTGAATGTCTTGCATGCTTTGACCTGTCTTAAAATGCATTCACTGGAATTCCTGGAAGGTGTAATGTGTTCATCTCCCACAAGAGATGTGTGCATTTTTATTTATTTAATTTGTTTTTTGAGACAGAGTCTTGCTCGGTTGCCCAGGCTGGAATGCAATGGCATCATCTTGGCTCACTGCAACCTCTGCCTCCTGGGCTCAAGCAATTCTCCTGTCTCAGCCTCCTGAGTAACTGGGACTACAGGCACCTGCCACCAAGCCCGGCTAATTCTTGTATTTTTAGTAGAGACGGAGTTTCACCATATTGGTAAGGCTGGCCTCAAACTCCTGACCTCAGGTGATCTGCCCGCCTTGGCCTCCCAAAGTGCTGGGATTACAAGCGTGAGCCACCATGCCCTACCGATGTGTGCATTTTTAACTATGCGAGTACAGCTCAACTCTGATTGAGGGAGGCAGGAGAGCCTAGTGTTAAGTTAAGCATGCAAGCTTCGGAGTCAGAGTATGCATTCAAGTTTTGGCTCTATCATTTTGCAGACTTGCAAAGGTAGGGCATTGGCCAAATCACTACAACTCTCTGGGCCTCAGTTTCCTCATCGCTCAAGAATGATTAAAAATTTGTACCTACTGGGGTTGCTGTTGAGGATTAAATGAGTTAACACAGCTAAAGCAATCAGAGCAATGACTTACACAGAGCTAGCACTTAATGTTAATTGTTACTATCTGGGGCAAGGCCCATTTAAAACACACCTGTTTAAGGCTCCAATAGAGGCATAAGGCTCCCAATTTGCCTGTGAACACGTGTGCTTTCACCTCTACAGTCACCCCTACTGTCAGATCTGAAGTGATTTGGAACTCACCAGACAGGGCACTGACCTTTTCAACATCAAGTTTAATTAAGCCTAGTGCATAGCTAAAGTGTGATGTTTCATGTCTTTCCACGTAGTTCAGTGAGAAAGATTTATTAACTCATTAAAATGTCGTGCTAGTTATTTTCAGCCTTTCAGAATGACTGTGACTTCCAGCCAGCTATTTATCCCAAAAAAGACCCAGAATAGACTCTGACTTTATGAACTTCCTAGACCTGAATCTATGTTACCGGATCATGTTGCTCCAACATTAGGAATCAAAAGCTTCAATGAATGTGGTGGCTGATTTAGACTCACCTGCCTCGGGTGACATTCAAAAGGTTGCTGATGTGTCATGGTGAGGCTGTGCCAGGCTGGCACCAGAGCCTGCTTATTCCTTCCATGGGGTGGAACTGGCTGAAGAGGCTGGGCAATCCGGGTCCAAGGAGCTGAGTCTCTGCCATGTATTGACTGTCTTGCTTCTTGCGGACTGACTGCTTGAGCACATCGACCTCAAGTTCATCCACCCCACTTTCCATTTGGCCCATTGCACTGTTTCTATTTCCAAGACATAATCTCAGTCATGTCCCCATCAGCCTCACCCTAACTCTTCATTCAAGTTGCAAATGTATATTCTCCTCTGAGGAGGCTTGCTTTTGAGGAAGATAGTAGAAATTCCCCCAAATTCCCTTCTCACTCCCATCCTGCAAAATGTGCCTACCCTAGAGTGTAATAATAAATCCACACTTTTATTTTTGCTTACTCTTTCTAGTGTTTTCTGGTTAAATTAGAAGCAGCAGAACATAGTGGCTAATAATGTGAGCTGAGAAGGGGTGAATCTAGACTGTTCAATTTACTAGTTGTGTGACTTTAAACAAATTATTTACTCCATGTCTTACACACTTCGTCAATAAAATAAAAGTAATGGTACCTTCCTCATAGGGCTCTAGTGATTATTTTTTAATCCATGTAAGGGCTTTAGAAGAGTATCTATCAAGTAAAGATTAATACTGATATTTTTGTTCTTGCAACTATTTATTGTTCTTGCAGCTAGTTGTTGTTCTCATTGTTTTTGTTACAGTCCTCCTAGTGGGCAAGGACTCAGTCACTCACTCATAGTGCCAAGCAGAGATTCATACTTAATAATGTTCTTTTGATAATGGCTAATGATGGGAATAAGAATGAGGGAAGAAGATGCCAAATAAGATCTAGGTTTTTAATAAATTAAGGGAGCAAAAATGATTTCCCTAGCAGTCAAATTTCTAAATGCATTTCCACCATCATCTCCAGCTTCCTATTCGTTAATACAATTTCCTGCTTTCGAATATTGAGCACCAAACAGGAAATTAGTTTGAGGATGATGGTCTCCAGCCAAAGAAAGGAAAGCAATTTCCATGGCACGTAACCAGACACCTTTTCTAGGATATCCTCGGAAACTGGATGTAACCAGCATGGACCTCGAAGTACTTTCAGTGGACCTTAAAGTTTCACTCCTAGAAATGAAGGGCAAAATTGCACTTCCTCCTCTGAATAACCCAAATGATCATCCAAATTTTATTTTCTACCCGGAGACTGCCTGTCAGAAATGCAAATGCAGAAGGATGTGACACTGCAGCTGGTGGAAAATGGGAGGCTTTCCGGTGGTGAACCCCTCTTTGTGTCAGGGTCACTTGTGCACAGGAACAGCAAAGCCAGGATATGGAGCCTGCTTTCGGCCTGGTTTACTCTCTGGCAGCTGGAGACATGATGCTCTACATGGCAGAGGGCCCAATAAACCTTTTATTGATGATGAAGACAATATATAGATCCTCACACGAACATGACGCCTGAACAGGTATCTGGTTGCCAACTAGTATTTTACCAGAAGCCTAATACCTTGAGCGCTTCACAGATGACGACAATCACATGATAGAAACTTTCCAATGTACCATTCATATCATCTGTGGCTATTCTATGTAGGCTGCAGGGGATGGAATCAGCCATAGTTAAGGCTCTAAGGTAGCTACGAAGACAAATTCCCCAAATTTTACATGTAAACAGTTTTGATGTTCAATGCTGTGAAGCTTACCAAAGCTAATGTCAAGATGATTACATAGCACGTAGAATGGGCTTGCTCCATCCTACTCTCATACACACACATACTCACGCCATCAGTGCCAATACCATCTCCCCTCTTTTTCTAAGGGACATCCTAAAAATTAATCAGCAGCTTTAGTTAAAAAAAAAAAAGTTATGAATCTAGCAGATCAAGGTAATGTAAGTATAGCAAGACTGAAAATAGAGCTCTGGGCAGTATGTTTGTGAATAATGAAAAAGAACCAAGAAAGAAACTGTTCTGGCTCAAAAGTAGGTAGTAGAGAAGCAGAAAGATGCCAGGGAAGGTTGCCAGCAGTTTCAAAAGAAGATGCCAAAAACCAAGTAAGAATAAAACAAGCTAATAATTAATATTTCACAGCTGCTGAATGCTTACTCTGTGCCGAGTGCTATACATACATTCTGCCTTAAATCCTCACCGGTGGACAAAGTAGCATAGGAGTATTATTTCTCCTTTCCATAAGGGAAAAAAACTGCACCTCAGAGAGGTTAGAAAAGTTGCCTAAGTCACACAGTAAGTGTCAAAGCCAAAACTAAAACCAAGTCCACCTGATGCTGCCTGTGTACTTAAGCACTAGTGACAAGGGAAGTGACCTGAGATGGAAGAGGAAGAGAGTCAAGGAGGTAGCAGGAGCTGGCAAGGCCAGGGTGGTCTGTGAACAAGGGATTCTGACTCAGAGAATCTTATGAAAAGTCAAGCTCGGCCAGGCACGGTGGCTCACGCCTGTCATCTCAGCACTTTGGGAGGCCAAGGCGGGTGGATCACGAGGTTAGGAGTTTGAAACCAGCCTGGCCAACATGATGAAACCCCATCTCTACTAAAAATATACAAATTAGCCAGGCATGGTGGCAGGCACCTGTAATCCCAGCTACACAGGAAGCTGAGGCAGGAGAATTGCTTAAACCTGGGTGATGGAGGTTGCAGTGAGCCAAGATTGTGCCACCACACTCCAAACTGAGTGACAGAGACTCTATCTCAAAAAAAAAAAAAAAAATTCAACCTCACCATTGTCTGCTCATGGCATGTACACTACTTGAGTGTTCTTAGAAAGGAGCTGCCTAATGCTTAACCAGAGCTGGCATGTCCAAATCCTACCCACATACCTAATCTCAGTTCAAATGCTACTTCTTCCACAAAGTCTTTGCTGATTTCTCAAACGGAAATGGAAATGATCCCTCTCCCTCCGCTGAACATCTTCATCTTTATTTCTCTAATGCCCTTCAGCCCTTTCTATCTTATAAGGTAGTTATTTAAATCCATGTCACCCATTTCAACAAATATTGGTCACCCACTATTAGACAGGAAAATGTTGAACTTGTTAACATCCAATGGATATGAAATTCTAGTGACAGATGGCTCACTCTCCTCTAAAGATGTGAGCTCCTCTTTCACTAAGTAGATTTGGGGGCTTGGTGCAGCGGCTCATGCCTGTAATCCCAACACTTTGAGAGGCCAAAGCAGGGAGATCACATGAGGCCAGGAGTTCAAGACTGGCCTGGCCAATATGGAGAAGCTCTGTCTCTATTAATAATACAAAAACTAGCTGGTTTTGGTGATGCACATCTATAATCTCAGCTACTTAGGAGGCTGAGGCAGGAGAATCGCTTGAACCCAGGAGGTGAAGGTTGCAGTGAGCCGAGATCACGCCACTGCAGTCCAGCCTGGTGGCAGAGTGAGACTCTGTTTCAGGAAAAAAAAAAAAAAAAAAGTAGATTTGGGAAGGTGTCTGCCAAGCTCAGGTCTGCATTTTCAGTCTTTCTTTCATCTAGCTGGAGTCATGTGGCTGAGGTCTGGCCAACCGTATGTGGGCAGAAATAACTACACCTCACCCACGCCTGGCCTTTAAGAAGCTCCCCTGTGATTCTGGTCTCCCTCTTTTGCCATCTTCCGGCTGGATGCCAACAGGTGGAGCAACCTGGGAGCCATGAGTAAAGTGCCATTGTCCCTGTCAGCCTGGTTCTCTAAATAACTGTGTGGCAATACAGCTCCCCATCCCTTGTCTCACACCTTAATTTTATGTGAACACTTGTTTATATTTATATAAATTTATATGTTGTTAAACCACTGAAATGTTATAGTTATCTGCTTAAATAAACAAGAGGTGTAAGATTCAGCCACTACTATGGTAAATTCAGGAGGTGTCAGGTCTGTACAGAAACCCTGAGGCCTAGGGCTTCGATAGTTAACACACAGCAGGGATGGAACTCCAGTCTTATGCCCAGGCAAGGCAGAAAAAAAAAAAAAAGACACGACTGCACACTGGAGATGAACCTTATAAGAATGTACATGTGGCTGGGCACGGTGGCTCACTCCTACAATTCCAGCAGTTTGGGAGGCCAAGGAAGGGGGTTCACTTGAGGTCAGGAGTTTGAGACCAGCCTGGCCAGCATGGTGAAACCCCATCTCTACTAAAAATACAAAAATTACCCGGGCATGGTGGCACAAGCCTGTAATCCCAGCTACTCAGGAGGCTGTGGCAGGAGAATTGCTTGAACCTAGGAGGCAGAGCTTACAGTGAGCCAAGATCATGCCACTGCACTCCAGCCTGGGCAACAGAGTAAGACTCCATCTCAAAAAAAAAAAAAAAAAAAAGAGGAATAAAAGAAAAAGAATGCACACCTGATTGAAACCCTGGCAGTATGGAAAATACTGGAAAGTTCTCAATGTTAACAATTATTTTAAAAATTACATGAAAACTACTGGAATGAAAGTCTATAAATATGGAAAACCTGATGCCAATTAATTTTTGTAGAATTCTTAAGAAAATTCAAAACATGAACAAAATGTTATACGACTCATAAATGTACTGTGTTTATCAATGGCTCATTATTAAAGAGGGTCTCTGGAATATGGATTTTCACTGCTTTTGCAAGACAACACTGAGGTGGGAATTCTGTACATGAGCAATAGTATAGGAGTTTAACAGGTAGTGGTGTTCTTGTGTTGAATCATTGTGTGAATTTAAATGTACTTCTTTGAGACAAAGTTTCAATTTTGTTGCCTAGGCTGGAGTGCAGTGGCATGATCTCAGCTCACTGCAACCTCCGCCTCCCAGGTTCAAGTGATTATCCTGCCTCAGCCTCCCAATTAACTGGGATTACAGGTGTCTGCCAGCACACCCAGTTAATTTTTTGTATTTTTAGTAGAGATGCAGTTTCACCATGTTTGTCAGGCTGTTCTCGAACTCCTGACCTCAGGTGATCCACCCATCTCGACCTCCCAAAGTGCTGAGATCCCAGATGTGAGCCACTGCACCTGGCCTTAAATGTACTTCTTATATATAGGTAGGTTTAATTTTTATATAGTTGCTTAATAGTTCTGCGATTAATCGGCCATTGAAAAATGAGTCTTTGCTAATTGTCGGGATTTTTTTACTCACTTTTGTGACAGCTTCTGGATATCCTCACTCATTTTATATATTCCGTCTGTTATTATAACAAAAACTTCTCAATTTGGGTGTATAAAACTTTGTTTTCTTTGCTAATAAAGAGTTGGTGTTGGCTGGGTGCAGTGGCTCACGCCTGCAATCCCAGCACTTTGGGAAGCCGAGGTGGGTGCATCACCTGAGGTCAGGAGTTCGAGACCAACCTAACCAACATGGTGAAATCCCGTCTTTACTAAAAATACAAATAAAATAAAGCCAGGCGTGGTGGTGAGCGCCTGTAATCCCAACTACTCAGAAGGCTGAGGCAAGAGAATTGCTTGAACCCAGGAGACAGAGGTTCCAGTGAGCCAACACAATGCCACTGCACTCCAGCCTCTGTGACAGAGCGAGACTCCATCTCAAAAAAGAAGGAAAAAAAAAGAGTTGGTGTCAATTTTTAAGTACGTAAATTTTCTCATGAAGTATGGTTTTATGTGATTATTACTTTCATGCATTGTCCTTTACTCTGTCATTATTTCTGGCTGTTATTTGATATTTTACTTTGAATTAAGGACCAAGAACTGTGATAGGAGAATATGTGGTGTCTAATCTGAGGAAGAAAGCATACACTCTCACCATCAAATGTAATGCTAGTTATGAGTTTTTAATAAATACCTTAACACAGGTTTTTAAAGTGAGAAAAAAAGAATATGAGACCTCTCCCTAACATAGGTTCCCTCATGCAACAGTCTGGACTTGCTTGAATTGCTTGAAGCCGGGCGAATTAGTTTATGAATGGCAAATTAGAAACAGCCTACTCTCCGAGGCTCCTAGAAACAGCATGGAAACAAGACTTCTTGCTATCCACCCTAGCCTCTTGGTAGTTACAAAAAAAAAAAAAAAAAAAAAAAAAAAAAAAAAAAACCTATTCAATTCAAATCCAATTCTATAACATGCAGGTCTCAAACATATACTACCCAAGTAGTTTGGGACTCCCAAATCAAAAGAATAGACATAATATTGGTCTAAGAACCATGAAAGCTCTAGGACATTGGCAAAAGGAAATGTGAAAGACTTCTACAACGCAGAGTATAAACGTGTCATGCAAGCAAAGAATCCAAAGATAAGCCCACAATAAAAACGTGCAGGCCATACAAGGAAAGGAACCCTGATGAGAGAAGCTGAGCAGACACAACAGATGGGAAAACAGGCACTTAAGGAAACAAATATAATTTGTAAAAGTGTGGGTATCTATAACTGAATATTTACATATGTTCAAAATTATTAAAATTGTAAAAGGCATAGAAAATGTAATGAAAGAACAAGATCTCCGAAAAGACAAAAAGAAAACCAAATTTGAGAAAACCAAATAGAGCTTCTAAAAATGAAAACCATAGTCATTAATCTTAAAAACAAAATGAAAGAAAAAAACAGCAGATTGGATGCAGCTAAAAAAAGATTTAAGGAACTGAAGAGCTGAAATAATTACCCATAACCCAGAATAAAGATATAAATGAATAAAAATATAAAAGAAAGACTGAGACTTGGAAAAAGAATTAAATATCCTCTGTGTATCCAAAAAGAGATAAAAGAGAGAAAAAGTGAAATAAGAATGAGGTAATACTTGATAGTATCTGAGAATTTTCCAGAATTAGGAGAGAAAATATGAAAAATAGAAATAGCAAAATAGAATGAAGTCAAAATATATGTAAATTGAATTAACTTCCTATATAAAAGAAAATGATTCATAGATTAATTTTTTTAAATCCAGTTATTTGCCATTTAAAAGACATACTCTTATAATGGTACAGAAAGGATGAAAGAGAATGAAAAAAGTTATGGCTATTCTCACACTAACCAAAAAGTGCTGTCACAGTAGTAGTGATATCCAAAGAAAAAACATAGCCCTTTAGCAAGACCATGAATTTATTTGTCTAGTCCATTGAAATGCAAACTGCTTCTGATTCTCCTTCCTCATAGGAATTGAGAAGAACGCCTATCCCAGAACAATAGCCACATAAAACGAACAGAGGCTGTGTTCATCTTCTCTAATAAAGATACTGCATCTGGCACAAGCTTTTGTAATTGAGGCTACTACTTTAAGTGATGGTAGTACATTATCATCACCATGATCCATTCTAGTAAATTAAACAGGGATGTAACGGGGACTACTACCCTTGCATCCTTTACATATTTGAGGATAGCACTAATACCTTCCATTCCCTCAATATGTGATATTTTATTTTACTGGTCTGGGAGGGGGCATTTCAGAGGCTTCTACTTGGCCTTTTCTACTATAATACCTCTTATTCTATGATTCATAGGTCCTTCCAGTAGAAGACAGCTTAAAATTATAAAAAATAAGAAAATCTATAGTTCATGGGGACTCACGTGTGAAGATTCTGTCAACAGCTAACAATGGTGATTCTGATTATACATTTGGGACTGAAGAAATATGACCACTCACTGGGTCCGTGAATGCAGAGGACCCACTGTGCGATGGACTTTGGTGAGGACTCCATTTATTATCTCACTCTCATATGTCCTACTGTAATAAAGACCACGTGTTACTTTGGGTCTTCAAGAATCAGTGTCAACTTGGAATCCAACAGTGCTCAAAAAAGCTTTGCATTTCCCTTTTGTCAGTGTCTAGATTATCTGAAGAATTGGCTTGTAGGTCACTTTGGGGAAGGACTTGAGGAATTACTAAACTGCCTATGCCAGGGTGTTTCTGAGTCCTCCTCGTAAGGACCCAGCTTCTTCAGCTGATGGGTTCTGACTAAAAAATAGTTCAGGATGAAACCCAGCCAAAGGATGTTCACTGTTTATTGGAACAGCTGACCTCAGCCTTCTGCTCAACCATTCTTTACTCCACTTGATAAAATACATTAAGCACACCCTTGATAGCTGCCCATACATCTTGCCTTTAGAAACACTATATCCTGTTGACCATCTTTACAGATCCTGCAAGTCAAGGCCTTCTGGTTGTCATTCCAATGTTGCTGTCCATAATAATTCCCACCTTGCTTCCGATGGTTAAGTGCTATTCTGGGATCCCCATTATCTTTACTGCTGCTAGAGAACTCAGTTTTCCAATGGCATCTCCTACTTTCCACCTTATCTAGTATAGCCACTACTGAGCTTCTCTAAAATGCTGGTGTTCACCAGTACACTGAACACCTTGACAAATGTTGTGCCTGCAAGCTCTCCTAACACTTCTCTGTTTTATATAGGAGACTCAATCTGGCATGCTCATATCATTGTGCCTTTTGATCCCTTCCTCCATAGTCTGCCATCACAGTCTGGCATCTCTACTTCATGTAATTGGAACATGTGCTTTTTGCAATCTTCCAAGAGTCATCCCAGCAGCACATGAGATCCGTCTTTCAGGACCTTTGCTGGGGGGGTTAAATCCTGTGTCACCAGGGCATGGCCCCAAATTTACAAACTCTTCCTTATCCAGTTATATACTCTTCCCCCAGTTGATCCAACACCCTCAGAATTAACTCTAGGCATGCCACCCTGTTTCTTGCAGGAGAGTAAGCATTGTCTAGTAAGTGGGCTCTGCTCCCATTTGAGGCCTCTGCATAGACTTCAGGTAATGAGGGGCCTCTACCTTCCAACAAAGGAGAACGGATCATTTCCACACATGCAAATGGTTCAGAGGAAAGTGGAGGAGGTTCCAAGTTCTCAAGTGCATGTACCCTGATTGTCCTACACCAAGTCCTGGGGTTCTAATCCTTCCCCATTAAGGACTTGACATTGGGGGAAACTTGCCTAGGCTGAGAACTCAGTATCTCTTATTAAGTACTAGTTCTGATCTTCAGCTCTATCTGCTTTTGAATGTGGGGGAAAAGTATTCTTTTAAATGTTACCAGTGAAGTCCTCTGAATTTCACGCTTGGCTTTGAATGGTTAATAGAACTGAGTCTGTCATTTGTTTTCCAATTCTTAAAGCGTGCTTAGTGAAAGCAACCTAATTCCATAATCTGCCTTAGAGTTACTATTTCTGCACATACCTCCTGTGAAAGAAAAGTAAAATATCAGGACCTCAAACTCACTATGCCAAAGGGAAAGTTAAGCTTGGGAGCTGAGTCACACCAAAAACAAACAACAACAAAACTGCTTTTCTTTTGTTCCCAGATAGCTGTAATTTCACATGCTTACTTTATCTTATGTGAAACATAGATTTACTGAGTGCGAGACAAATGCCTAATTGACTTTTTCCCCTACTGTCTTTTTAATCACGTAAAATGTAGATTCACCGAGTACTACTCAAAGGCTCACAAGACTATAATCAGTTGCCTTATTGCTTGCCCTCCCTCACTTTTTTCTTCCCCTCCTGCTTGCTCTTTCCCCTTAAATGCTGAAATTTCCAATATCCTCTAGGGAAAAAGCACCGGTCACAGATCCTACAGTAACTTTTGTTCTTATTCCCAGGCATGTCCCCAACCTCAGCAAAATAAACTTCTAATCGACTGAGATCTGTCTCAGTCCCTTTTTGGTTTACACTCCAAACTCCACAGGCATTGCGCTAGTTAGTGCATCCCTTTCAACCTATATACTGTCCCAGTTTGCTGCAGATGAAAATCTTCACAACCACACTGCTACAACCTGCCAGAGACTATCAAAACTCCATTTACCTCCAGTGATGAGATATCCATTGCTGTCAGGCCCGCAAGTTATCCATTCCCAGAATTCCATCCTGAAAAATCTATTTCCAAAGCCTAAGCTCTTCTGATACCCTGTCTTAAGTTGGGCCCCCTAGATGCAGAACCTGAGATGGGGATTCTTCTATAGTTTATTGAGGGATGGTTCATAAGAGGAGTGGGAGAAGCAGGACAGGGTGGAGGGGAAAGTAAAGCAAGATGTGGCCCGAGATGCAGATTACAAGTATTGCAAGATGTAGTCGAAAAGTACCTGCAGCCTGATCCCACCTTGAGACAAAGGGATGCAGAGTGTGCAACTCCAATACACACACTGCATCAGAGTTAGTCCCACCTTGAAGCAAAGGGATGACACCTTTCTTTTTCGGTCAGTCTGTTGTTGACTGCAAGCTATTAATGCAAGGAGGGAACATCCCAGCCAAGGCAGCTTCTGTTCGACTGTGGGCAATTCTCTGAAGCAAGTAAACAGTCACTCGGAGGTGATGAAAAAGCATCCCTAGGTGTAGTTGTGACCATCTTGGTCAGCTATGTGCCACTTGCCAGTGCAAGGACTTGTCATAGTTACAGTGGCTGTGCTAAAGTGAAAGAACACACATAGCATTTGACAGGTGGGTGCACCAGCCAAGTGAAATGGGATCTGGGTAGAGCACTCACAGCACACATTTACCCATGAGTCAATGAACAAATAGAAAATTACAAAACCTATTTAAAGCCAAATGACCATAAAAAATAATTTACATCAAAATCTGAGGTTATAGCTAATATGATACACACTAGTAAATTTATAGCCTCAAAAGCATGTTAGAAATGAATAAAGCCAAAATGTAATTAGAAAGGCATTCAACTTAAGGAATTATAGAAAACACACAGAAAGCAGAAGAAAGGAAGTATTTTTGATAAGAGCAATAAGGAAATAGAAAAAAATAGTACAAAGGATTAAAAAATGTGTTGTTTTAGAAAACATTAATAAAAACAAATATCTGGCAATATTGAACAAGAAACAGAAAAGCAGATGTAAACAATATTGGAAATGGAAAGAGAACATGACTACATTTAGGCAAGAGTTTTTAAAAGGTCTAAAAATATCATAAATAACTTTTGCCAAATAAATTTGAAAATATGAAAGAAATGAACAATTTTTTAAAGAAATACGGATTGCCAATAAACAGAAAACCTGAATAGACAGGTAACCAGAAAAGAAGTTGAATTTTAAAAAAGAAAAACCACTTTAATCATACACACACACACACACACACACACACACACACACACACACATACCAGGCTGAATAAGTAATGAAACACTCAAGAAAGAGATGACCCAAACCTACAAACATTTTAGTGGGTAGAAAGCCCTCTTCCTTATTTTATGAAGCTAACATAACCTTACTACCATAACCAGAAAAGAGGATGTATGAAAACAATCAAAATAGATCAATTCCATTTACATAGGTATAAATATGCTAAATATTAGCAAATCAAATCCAGAAACATGTAAAAATGATATAAAACCAATTATTGTTTGTCTTAAGCACATAAGAACAGTTTAACATTAGAGAACAAAGTAATGTAATTTACAACATTTAAAAAACTAAAGGAGGCCAGGCTCGGTGGCTCACGCCTGTAATCCCAGCACTTTGGGAGGCTGAGACGGGTGGATCACGAGGTCAGAAGATCGAGACCATCCTGGCTAACACAGTGAAACCCCGTCTCTACTAAAAATGCAAAAAATTAGCTGGGCGTGGTGGCGGGCGCCTGTAGTCCCAGCTACTTGGGAGGCTAAGGCAGGAGGATGGCGTCAACCCGGGAGGCAGCGCTTGCAGTGAGCCGAGATCGTGCCACTGAACTCCAGACTGGGCGACTGAGCGAGATTCCGTCTCAAAAAAAAAAAAAAAAAAAAAAAAAAAAAAACTAAAGGAGAAACATAACAATCTTAACGGATGCAGAGTTTCATAAAATTCATTCATAACTCATGAACTCAGAGTTTTCAAATAAAATAAAACTCTTAGAAAACTAGCAGTAAATTGAAATAAGGCATCTACCAGACACATCAGCAAACATCACACTTAATGTTAAATACTAGAAGCGTTCCCTCAATGTTAAGGGAAGACAAAAATATCTGCCATTGCTGCTTCCATCCAATATGTGCTAGTGGTTATAGCTTGTTCAATAAGATAAGAAAAAAAGTAGTAATTTTAAGGATCAAAACAGGAAAAAACAAATGTTACTTTTGCAGATAATATTACTGTCTTTTTTAAAGTCCTACAGAAACTACAAACCACTTCTAAGAAGTAGTTCAGGGCCAGACACGGTGGCTCACGCCTGTAATCCCAGCACTTAGGGAGGCCGAGGCGGGCAGATCACAAGGTCAAGAGATCGAGACCATCCTGGCCAACATGGTGAAACCCCGCCTCTACTAAAAATACAAAAATCAGCTGGGCGTGGTGGCGGGTGCCTGTAATCCCAGCTACTCAGGAGGCTGAGGCAGGAGAATCACTTGAACCTGGGAGGTGGAGGTGGCAGTGAGCCAAGATCGCACCACTGCACTCCAGCCTGGTAACAAAGCAAGACTCCATGTCAAAAAAAAAAAAAAAAATTCAGTAAGGTACTGAATACGAGATCCGCTTGTAGAAATCAACAACATGTTGAACAGGTATTTTCAAGAGAAGAGAACATTTGAGTTGGAAGTAACTATAAGATATCCAACTGAACGTTATATACATAGGTCTGCAGCTCCCAGGGAGAAGCCCAACCTTGAGATACAGATTTGGAAGTCGAAAGCACATAGGTAGTTGTCAAGATCATGATTGTGAATGAGATTGCTCAGGGAGATCTTAGGGATTGAAAGAATTAAGAGAAGTCACTAAATTAGTAGCCAGAAATTAAAAGAGAACCAGGACAATCCTAACAGTTACCTGTAGCCAAAAAGAACAAATATAGTGTAACCGATGGGAGTTGCCTCATCTAGCTTTGAACTTAATGTGTATTTGTCTTTGTATTTTTAAAATGATTTCTGTTACTATTAAAGCAATGAATTTGTTAAATCAACCAAAAGTGAGGTAAGTGTAGGACATCCTACATCATTTCTCTTTTTAATGAAGGACTGAATTTGATTATGAGGGCATTTGAGAATCCTATACAAGGATTTAATAGAGTCCCACCAGGGGGGAAAAAAAAACACTTGGAGACCTGCAGGAAAGCTGTTTATTTTCATAAATA
Source organism: Macaca mulatta (assembly GCF_049350105.2). Lineage (NCBI taxonomy): Eukaryota > Metazoa > Chordata > Mammalia > Primates > Cercopithecidae > Macaca > Macaca mulatta. The sequence continues at coordinate 158,933,601 of NC_133409.1, read as the reverse complement.
AGTGTTTTACAACAAACACATGCTAGCAATTTTGCAATACCTTGTAGAAATTACATTGTTGGTGGTAGAAAGTTTCTAATGTCAATTAACCATGTAGTCTAAAGAGATTTGACTCTGGCAATTTAGATGCCTCATTTGTTGTGGAGGCTTGCTTTTTTGTTCTTTTTTTTTTTTTACTTATATGGAATAACAAAGATAAACTGATCATGTGCACAATAAATATATTAATGTACTCTTAGTCATGGGATTCAGTCACACATTTGTTATATCAATAAAACAAAATGCTTGTGCTTAACTGTTGGTTTCTCAAACATAGAGAAAATAGCAAAACTATTTAATTCAAAAATAGAATGAAAGCAGTGAATATCCACAAACTAAAGCAAAATGTTTTTGGAAAATTGTAAATTGATTCCTATAGATATATGTACACAAAAAGCATGTAATGTATGTACCTTATTCTGTTTTTAAATATGCCTTTATAATAAAAATTCTGGACCTATGTTTCTATAAAACTATTTCATAAAATAATGGTGACATTTTGAATATACCTAAAATTTTTATCAAATAAACATCAGGTATGTGAAACTGTAAAAAAAAAAATTCTTTACATAATGAAGCTGAATATCCATGCCAAACAGAAACAGAAGTATCTTTTAATGTGTTGAATTTCTACATGATATTAAGTCAAAAACATTTCTAGTGTTTGTGAAAAAAATGCTGTAAAAAGGATTAATACATGAAATGTTAGCAACACAACATCCTAAACAAGCAATAAACCATCTAAACACATTTTGATTATATAGAATGTAGGTCTATCTACTCAAAAGAGAGTAAACTTCTGCACTTTAGAGCATGCACTGATAGAGAAAAATCTAAATGCTCATTTTTTGATCAAAACAAAAATAATTTTCCTTAAAGAGACATTCTAAACATAATAAATTATATAAAAACAATGAGCTCAATTTAATCTTTACTTACATCAACACTCACCCATTATCATTGTACCCATTAAAGATTTAAAACACAAGAAAAAACACTGAAGCAAAAGACAAAACAAGCTTTCTTGAAAATTCTTCTAAGAATGACTACAATCATTCCCCCTTTCCATATGTCACTGCATTAGTGACAATAAATGAAACACAATTAAACTATATGGTTGAAGCTGATAAAACTACAGAGAATTCATTTGGTCCCATTCTTAGAGTAAAGCTGAAGTCATTGTTGGCATAGGTCAATGGAGCTCCATTGGTTACCTCCTGATTTTATAAATGCCTTACAGTAATGCAGACATTTTAAAAAATTTTCCTAACTCCCCACATCCTACAAGATGTTATGCATCTTCAAAAAACAGTATCCTTTTCCTTATCAACATAAGGGAACACTCTTATATTTCCTATTCATGTCACTCAAACTTCATGGGAGGAAATATACAAATTTCATGTAGGGAAAACAAAAATCAGTCCCATCTAAATGCCCTGACATGTTTCAAAAAGGAAAAATCTTATGGTATTTACAAAAATGATATTTAAGGACAAAGAACTGTATGTGTTCATCATCTTAGAATAATAGACTTACCTTTAAAAAATGGTTTCATTGGCCAGGCGCAGTGGCTCACGCCTGTAATCCCAGCACTTTGGGAGGCCGAGGTGGGTGGATCACAAGCTCAGGAGATCGAGACCATCCTGGTGAACAGGGTGAAACCCCATCTCTACTAAAAATACAAAAATAAAAAATAAAAAATTAGCTGGGCGTGGTGGCGGGCACCTATAGTCCCAGCTACTCAGGAGGCTGAGGCAGGAGAAGGGCATGAACCTGGGAGGCAGAGCTTGCAATGAGCCGAGATCGCGCCACTGCACTACAGACTGGTGCACTGCAGCCTGGGCAACAGAGCGAGACTCCGTCTCAAAAAAACAAAAACAAAAACAAACAAACAAAAAAGGTTTCATTCCTGGAGTACATTATATTAACATAAGAATGCCAAAATGCTTCTGCACGGAACCTGAACATTATATAAACTAGTGGACCAATAAGGTCTTTCATTCCATTTGTGATACACCTAGCTAACTGGTATGAAAGAGAGTCCTGATACATCTATGTAAATCACACATGCACACACGCGGTCACAAACAGTAATAACAGAGTCTGTGTTGGTATAAAAGAATCTGCACCTGAAATGTACTGTGCTTAAGGTTGATGGAAAGGACCCATGCTCTGAAGTTACTTTAGGAAAACAAGATATATATGTCTTGGTTTCTGTTTTGGTTTATGTGATATATCACATTTTAAAAACCAGATTTGTTTCAACACCTCCCTAGAATACATTTTTCATTGACATGCTGGTTTCTTTCTTATTTGGAGAAGAATTTTAAATATCTTAAAGTCTTAGGAAATCAAGATTTAAAGCACCATAATATATATCATTTCTTAGCATTTCCTCTCACGTTTTAACTCATCACTTCTCTCAACTTCACCCAAAAGAGCTTTGTTTTATGAATAACGCTGTGCCTCGGGAGGCCTTTTTAATGTTTTAAAGTGTGTGAGTGCATTTGTATAAGTATTTGATACATATCTATGTCTTCATGCTATATTTCTGTTCAGATTGGCAACAGTTTCCATGAGATGCTTTCTGTTCATCAATTAATCTACTTTTCAAACTTTGCTTTTGCTGTTTGTTGAACAAAAAATGAAAGAAAGCTTCCTGTTGTCTTGCAGTCACTAATTTAAATGCAGATTTTTTCTAGGTGAATGAACTTTATCCTTTGTGTATAAGGTAGGTCATTCAATGAAAATGTTGAAGACGTTAGTTTATGAGCTATAAATTGGAACAGTTAGCATGAATAATACTATAGTAATATGGTTCACAACTGTGAGCCTAGAGATCTCTCACTCTGAACCACATATGTATGGGATAGTTCTGTCTTCACACACCACATAGCAAGAATTCACACATTTGTAATAAAACAGGAGGCATGGTAGCATCACACTTTTCCTATGAGTGTGGCATCCTAATATTCCCCAAAAAGGCATAGAAAAAAAAATGTCATCCTAAGGTCATAGAGAAGAATAACAAGTAAAAAGTTATTTTATGGTCATAGTATCATATTTTATAACTACAGGTCAATGGGCACTCAATAGCTATTTTAACAGAAGCTAACCCAGGTAAAACATCCTTAGCCTCAAAATGACTTTTGTCAAAATCTTCTTTATTTGCTCTGTAAAATTCTTAATGCCCCAATTTTACTAATCATTTGTTTACAAGCGTCTTAAAATCCAGATAAGTTTAACAAAGTAGTTTCATAAAACTATAAAAACTATGTATATAGCATCACAAAGAATTAACACCTTAAAGCATTATATTGGTTATCACATAAAAGCATCATAAGTTTTCCATAGCACCCTCTCTAGAAAACAGTACATGAAGTCTAACCAAGATCTTATCTGTCCACTCACATAAATGGTCCCAGGTCTGTCAATGAGTTTCATTTAATTTGGGGAGCTAGTCTGCTACAGAGACCACCATTCCCCACAGATAAAACTGCCACATTTGCGAGGTGAATGAACTTTTAGCATTTATGTTAAAGTCATCTCTGAAGTGACATCCACAATTTTAATTCCCAGTGAATGATTTTTTCCTTGGGTAGGCACCTTTTTTTAGTAACATGTTTGCAAAGTGTCTTAAAGTGATAAGTTTTTATTCGTCCCCTCAAAATAGGTCACAATTGTATCTTGTCAACAGGTGGTAAAATATACACACACAAGGGATGAATATGTCCCCATTTTTAAGTTTTTTTGGTGCAGTTATTGTGGCCAACTACCTCCTTGAAGTATATTTAAAATACCAAACGTTATTATTCGTGTAAAATATCAACGTTGTGCATCATTAAAATGACGCTCAAGGAGTTTCCTAAAACCTAAGCTTCATAATATAACGAATAAAAGGACAAGAAAAAAATATATTTTTATTAAAGGAGGAAAAGAGAAAGAAAAACTCTCTATTGAAGTAAAGAGAATCACCTTGATAATTAGTTATAATTTCTTACATTTAATCAGTTATTTTAATAAACTATTTGAAATCATTAACTCCAGACCCAGTAATAGTGTACATATGTAATACTAAAAGACCAATTGGGGCTGGGTGCGGTGGCTCACGCCTGTAATCCCAGCATTTTTGGGGGCTGAGGCAGGTAGATCACCTGAGGTCAGGAGTTTGAGACCAGCCTGGTCAACATGGTGAAACACCTGTCTCTACTAAAAATACAAAAACTAGCCGGGCGTGGTGGTGGACGCCTGTAATCCCAGCTACTCGGGAGGCTCAGGCACTTGAACTGGGGAGGCAGAGGTTGAGATAAGCCGAGATCGTGCCACTGCACCCAACCTGGGTGACAAGAGCCAGACTTCATCTCAAATAATAATAATAATAACGACCAATTGGTCTATTCGCCTAGCAACCCAATATTGTTGCTTATAGCCCACAGCACTTTATATCATCCCATTTGAAAAAGGCTAGTAGAAAGCACAATTTAGATTTTATACCAGAAACATAGTACTCCTGTTTATAATTCATGCTCCCAGATCACTATATCCTTGTGTCATTATCTCTTCCAAATACTGTTACATTATCATCTCTGTTTACACTTCTGATCTGTGGAAAATACTAAAATTGTGTTAAGAAAAAACACATCTATTTTCTATAGTATTATAAAGTACTGCCAACTCTTTATTCCCAATGAAACCTGGAAGAGAAAAAAATCTTTTAAACTTATAATTATGAATTTTAGAAAAGCACTGGAAGTTAAAATTTCAAGCTTACAACTTCCACATCATTAAAAATATATCCTTTAAGAAAAATATATTATTTCTATATTTATGGAAGAACATCTCTTAAGAATTCAAAAAAAGAATGAAATTGTTTTTATGTTTTCCCCATGTATGCCTCACAAGGCAACTATAAATCAATTTAATCAGTCCACGAAGTTGTGCTTCAGGCATTGGTTTCATTATAGTAACTTCTAAAGTTTTTCTCAACAATATCTATCAGATGCCTTCTAATTATAAAGAAATTTGCTTGAAATTCTAAATATATCATGCTAGGAAAAGTAAATATTTGCTGATATCCCTAGGGCAAAAATATAGTAAAACAGTCCTAATAGAAATAAAACAAAAAACAAGTTAAATTGAGTAGTCACAAACTCTTCATATAGTCTACTTTTTTCTTCCTAATACACTGTTTTATTTTTGTTAAAAACTATTTGAAAATAATTTAATCTTTGGAATAGCCAATATCAGGTTCTCTAATTTAATAACATGAGAGAGAAGTGAGAGATATTATGAGTAAAGATAGGCTGGATCAGTGAAAATCCATAGGATTTCCATTATCTGCAAACCATACATCCAGGCTTTATAATATAACCGGTGCTCCTTTACAATTCCTTCCTGAGTGTGCACCATTGCAGCCACAAGCATGCAAGCCTGAAAGCACTGAAGGAAGGGCATGGCAATACCAGTCACTAACACTCTGAACCAATGTTTCCTCCCACCAAAATGAACACCTCGCACTGTCTTTGTAGTTCATTTAAGGTGGATTTTGGCTAAGGAGGAAGAAAGAAAGGCATGTTAACAAATCATGGACACATTTTGATCTGTTGCCGTCTCCAAATTATGTCTGAAAGTAAATCGCAATTTGTTCATTCAAGAGTTTATTGCTTTAAGAAAATAGTACATGCTTTCCTATTACCAGTTCTTTAAAATTCTATGCCTTCCTAGACAAAAATTCTTTATAATAAACTGCCTTCTAAATTTATAATAAAGCGTACAATAAGACTGATCCTATATTTCATCCTTTACAAATACAAGTGGCAAATTGTCTTACAGTGCAAATTCTACTCTGTCCCTCTTATTTAATATTTCTATATTACTTTTTAAAACACATGCAATAAAATAAGTAATTATCCTTTAGTAGCCATTTAAAGTTATCTGGTCTTTCCAGTATGCTTCTAATGTTAAAATTCAGTAGGTAGTATTCGACCATAGTGTCACATTATATTCAGAAATGACTATGTGCTTATCTTTCAAGTTTTATAACCCTTCATTTTTCTTGTGATCCATATACTCTCCTTTTAAAAATCTTCTATGCCACGGCAGCATAGTCCTTGTTTTGTTTGTTGTTTTCATTTTCTTCTGGACTAGTAATTCTTACTTCTGGCCTTGGTGGTCTTTGAGGGTCTAAATCAGCCTAGAAGAAAATAGATCAAAACAAAGGTGTTTAGGTGTTTGGTTCACAAAGGTAATGACATTTATAAAGAAAAAATTACTCAAGAGTCTATTTAATTATGTAACTATTTAACTGAAAAGAGTTCTTTGGGTTCCCTTTGTTTTTTTGTCTATCATTACCCAGTGGACATACTGTTTTCTCAACAGTTGTACAAAAGTCCTTTTGGGGTCCATAATCTACTAGTGCTTTAAAGGCACTGACTCATTTTGTATGCTGCAGGCTTTGTTTTTCGCATTTTTTCTTTATTTCTCTTTGAGCTTTTCTTTAATATATTTATACTTTTCAGTTTAGCATTTTCAGAGATAAAGCAAGAAAGAATTCAGAGACATTCTCCTAATTTTAGTTTCCTCCTAGAATTCACAAATTCATTGTGAATATGGTACCAAGCACCATCAAGTATCAAGCAGATAAGAACAAGACAGAAAATCAAAATGTGGAGGCAGCATTTCTCCAACAGCAACTATTGCTCCTGCCACTTGGGTTTCTCCTGTTCATAATGATATTGTCTCATGTACAACTCATCTTTCCCCGACTACACTGAAAACTAAGTAGGCAAGATTAGAACTAGCTGGATTGCAAATTCTGCTCTGTGAAATCCTAGAGGCTCCACAGCCCCAACAAGGGCACCCAGTCTGGGGGACAGAGTAGTTCCAGGTTCCCCAAACCACACAGGCCATGATTGATTTTTTGAAAAAGAAATAATATATATGTATTACTGGTACTGTGTCTGATTTCACATTGTTCCTTTGTGAAATGTCTCAAATGGTATCTTGAATATAGTACAAGTTCAATCTCAATAAATGTCAATTGTTTCTTGTAAATTCTCTGTATTTCCTGCTCTTTTCCTACAATCATACCTCGCTTTGTACAAGAATTGTTACATGGAACAAAATGTTACACGGTGAACGGAATTTCTAGTCATTTTATTAGTAGACAGTCCTTCTGTAAAAGTTAATTATTAATTTTTTAACTTATAATTCACATAAATTTGGTTTTTCATATATTTTGGTATGCTTAAAATATACCTATACTAATATGCTAGAGAGAACAAGATAAAATATATCACTGTTATAAGAAAGAGATGAGTCAAATAAGATTAAATCTCTTTGTGAGTCACTGCTCTGTTACTAATCCCTAATTAGACTGGGCGTGGTGGTGCATGCCTGTAATCTCATCACTTTGAGAGGTCAAGGCAAGAGGATCCACTGAGCCCAGGAGTTCAAACCCAGCCTGTGCAATATAGGGAGACTTCTTCCATATTTCAAAAAAAATAAAAATAGCCTGGCATGGTGGCACCTGTGGTACCAGCTATCACAGGAGGATGAAGTGGGAGGATCACTTGAGCCCGGGAGGTCAAAGCTGCAGTGAGCTGTGATCATGCCATTGAACTCCAGCCTGGGTAACAGGGTGAGACCTTGTCTCAAAAAAACAAGTCCCTAATTAGACCTTGTCTCAAAAAAATGACAAACTATGCACTTCCTTATTTGAATTCCCAAGAATTTAGATTCACCCTCATTACATACCACAGGCCATTGCCAAACTATGTAACCTTGATCTTGACAGATGCCCAATTCCTATCAAAAGCCTATTTTTCCCCTTTAAAAATTATTTATCATAATTGGCAAATAAAAATTGTATGTTTATAGTGTACGAAATGTTTTGAAATATGTATCCATTGTGGAATGGCTTAATGGAGTTAATTAACATACACTTTACCTCTTGTACTTATCATCTTTTGTGGTGAGAACACTTCAAATCTACTCTCTTAGTGATTTTCAAGTATACAATACATTGTTATTAACTTTAGACACCTTGTTATACAATAGATCTCTTGAACTTATTCCTCCTTTCTAACAGAAATTTTGTATCATTGGGCCTACATCTCTCCAACCCCATACTCAGTCCCTGGTAACCACCATTCTAGCTTTGACTTCTATGAGTTTAACTTTTTTTAGATTACACATATAAGTGAGATCATATGGTATTTGTCTTTCTTTGGTTGGCTAATTTCACTTAACATAATATCCTCCAGGTTTATCCACATCATTGCAAATTACAGGATTATTTTTTAAAGTTATATTTATGGAAGACGGAAGGACAGCAATCCATTCATTTCTGTAAAATCTATTTATGTCATATGTTGAATTAAGCTAGACCACTGGAAAAAATCATGCTTGGATCTTACTATCTAGTCCCACATAGAATTACACTTTGATTTCATTTTGTAAGCTTTCATCAAAAGCTACTACAACAAAGAGTTGTAGGAAACCTACTATTACAGTTGCCATATAAATGACACTGAGGACTATGTATAACTACATATGGGGAATTTCTTATAGAATAGGACTGTGATTATCTCACCTAGAGAAAAGATAAAATGAGAGACATACTGAGCATTTTCATTTAGATGTTAAGAACATTTTGAATATGCCATATAGTAGATTACAGATAACTTTGTACTGTTATTGAAACCTGGCCACCAAAACATTTTGCATTTTGCCACTGCTAAACTTGCTCTCCCTAAGCAAGATAAATCAGATGCATCAATAATAAATAATCAAGTAGACCTCATTCATCATAGTGGGTATTAGGAATGAGTAGACCAAGGCCCACTTCAGCGGCTACAGCCTTGAGGGAGGTGGACTTCGATCTGATGGATAGACAGGAAGGGATGGGATAAGTAGATGGTGAGAATGTTATGGAGAACATCCTGCCTCTTATGCTATGAGACTCAGCTTGAGCCTGGCAGCAACGGGGTCATACTGTCCCATGGAAGAATGCCGGGACTGATGAGTATCCAGCTCCAGGGTCAGACGTGGAAGCACAGGCTAGGAAGAGAGAGGTTTTACCACATATTACTTTTTCTGTTCCTTTATTTTCACCACATATTTCTTTATCCTCTCTGTATAATAAATAGAACTGTATACTACCAGTGTGTGCGTTGAACGCTTAATTCGATTAATCTATTTAAAGTAGAATAAGCAAAGTAGACTTCAGTACTTCTACAGATCAAATAAGTCGCTCATAATAGAGATAGCATTCTTTATTTCATGTCTAGGTCTCACTGGTCTTGATATTCTTTTCTACTTTCTACCTTCTCTGGTCTTAGTTTTACTTTTTTATATTTCATTCTATGATTATGTATGTTCTTAGAAGGCTCTGCACATTTTCTTGTAAAATGAGGCAGGAGGTGGATAGATGGATGGATGAATGGCTAAATGTATGAATGGCGGAAGGGCAGACATATGGACTGCCGGATAGGTCAATGGCAGCAGTTGTTAAATGGTTGAAATAACTAGTAAATAAGTGATTAAATGGTTTCGAATCTTTCCTACTCAACCATAAGTGGTTTCAATACAAGTCCTAAACACTTGGTTAATTCTCTAAATGCACACATGTACACACACATGTATTCATGCATTCACATAAGTAAGCAAAAGCAATAGAAATACCTCATCTTGTCTACTGCCAGCTCCTTGAGACTTCCTTTCCTCGTCCAGGGCCAGTTGAAGCTCATTATTAACCTGGTCCAGCTCCTCACCATTTTCCTCATCGGTGCCTCCATTTACACGAGCAGGGCCTGCCTGCTCCTCACTGTGATCCAGAATCTTCTTGACTTGCTCAGGGGCATCTGTAGCCTCCCTACCTCCTTCCTCTTCAAGGTCACCATTCATTCCTGAAAAGTCTTCTTTCTGTTCTGCATCCTTGTTTGCCTTCTCTCCATCTTCTTCCTCGTCTACTATTTCTGCTGGCCTCTGATGGATCAAAAGGAATAACGGATAAAAGTAAGAAGCATAACAGAAAATTTCCACTGAACATCATAGTAATGTAATACTTATATTACAGTCAAGTAAAACATTCTTACATTCGCATAGTACTTTACAGTATAGAATGCGCTTACATTTACTGAGTACCTACCACATGCCACATGTTACAAGTATTCCCTTATTTAATCCTCACAACAGTCCTTTGAGATTGGCATCATTCCCATTTTGCAGATGAGAAAAACTAAACAGGGAGAGCCCAAGATCCCATAGAAAGAGCCAGAGTTTGAACTAAGCCTGTGACTCCAAAACCAGTGCTCGTAACCCCCATGGAAGATAGAAAGCCAAACCGCAACGTCCTTGGCCAGTGTCTAGTGAGGTGCCTGGCCCAAAGGAGGAGAAATTATTATCCTCAGGGCTAAGGATGAGGGCAATGGCACCAGGCTGTGAATTCATGTTTTCTGATGTGGAATGTAGATAGCTTTCCCCAGAATGCCTAAGGAAACTTACAGCTTATCTCTAAATACAATAATTGATTTTCCTGAAGATCCAATGTCAAGAAACTATACATCCTCTCTATAAGAATAATAAATGCTGGGGGCCGGGGGCTGGGCACAGTGGCTCACGCCTGTAATCCTAGCACTTTGGGAGGCCAAGGTGGGCTGATCACGAGGTCAGGAAATCAAGACCATCCCGGCTAACACGGTGAAACCTTGTCTCTACTAAAAAGGCAAAAAATTATCCGGGCATGGTGGTGGGTATTTTATAAACCTTAATCAAGCATTTACTGTTCTACTGTTATTTTGATACACATAAATCTGCTTCAAGAGGGAAGAGGAGGCCGGGTGCGATGGCTCACGCCTGTAATGCCAGCACTTTGAGAGGCCGAGGCAGGTGGATCAGGTCAGGAAATCGAGACCATCCTGGCTAACACAGTGAAACCCCGTCTCTACTAAAAATACAAAAAATTAGCCAGGCATGGTGGCGGGCACCTGTAGTCCCAGCTACTTGGGAGACTGAGGCAGGAGAATCCCTTGAACCTGGGAGGTGGAGCTTGCAGTGAGTGGAGATCGCTCTACTGCACTCCAGCCTGGTGAAAGAGTGACACTCCATCTCAAAAAAAAAAAAAAAAAAAAAAAAAAAAAAAAGCAGTAGGGAACAGGAGGTCAACTTTCAGAATCAAGACTTTGGAGAAAAACCCAGGTTCAAGTCCTGGCCAGGCTCTTCATGGCTGCTACCTAACTTTAGTGAGTTTCAGATTGCCTATTTGTAAAATGGAAATGTAACAAAACTTCCACAGAGATTAAACGAGAAAAGTTCATATAAAGTGTCATAGTTTCTGGCACATCACAGATCCTAAAAAACATGGAAATCTCTTCCTAGTTGTTACAATACATTCTTTCCTGGAGCCACCATATTTCTTCAATGCTATCAATAAAATAACAGGATTTTTTTTTTTTTTAATGGTAGGGTAGAAGGATTTACTTGACATTAAGATCTCATTATTGCCTCTTTCTAGCTACCTGACATTGGATAGGTCACTTAATTCTCCTTCCCTGTAAAATGAGAGTTTGGAACCCAGTTAGCCCTGACCCCCTTTCCAACTCTAGAAGCCCATCTCTTCTAACTGACCAAACAATTGACCAAACTTTTGTATCATTACAAAAGTTAACATAATGCTTTCCATTTTGGAAGTAAGGAAGGAAATGAGGGGGAGTAGACTAAAAGTTCAGAATAAAATTCCACACATTATTTTGAAGAAGAGTTGGAACTAGTAATAATTCTTATCTTCTGTCAAAAATAAAGTCTCAGATTTAATTATATGATACCAAATGTGTATTTTTTAAGTGAAGGAAAAACCTAGTTGTTCCTAGATATTGGAAAAAAAAAAAAAAAAAACAGTGTTTGTCATTATGCAGATTAAAAGACACCGTGAGCCTAGGCTGTTCAAATTTTATTCGGATGCTTAAGGTCAAATAGTGGAGAGTCTAGCTGTCCCTGAGCATGTAGTCAGGGTGGGTCCCTCACAGAGGCAGAATGCTGGACAGAAACTCAGGTCCAGAGGGGGATGGATGGGTCAGCTGGTGCTAAAAGGCAAAAGATTTATGAACATAACTCACAATGCTTGGTAAGAAGTTTCTCGTGTTTAATGTATGTAACCTAAATGACTGAAAGTGAGAAAAGTCTCCAGTCTCTAACAAAGAGAGTAACATTTCCAATCTTCCCACCAGACCCATCTCACCCTCTCCCCAAAGAGAACAAGCTAAGCAAGGCACTAAAACACACACACTTGAAGTGATAAGGAGAGGACAGCTTGGCAAGGGAAAGACAGGCATTGTGATTATAAAAACAGAATGGAGGAGAATACATCACACATGAAAATGACTTGCATTTCTATACACTAACAATGAACAGTCTGGAAGGAGATTACAGAAACAATTTCATTTACAATAGCATCAAAAGGAATAAAATACTTAGGAATTTCCAATGAGATGAAAGACTTTTGCAATGAAAAATACAAAACATTGCCAAAGGAAAATTTAAAAGACATAAATAACTGGAAACATGTCCCATGTTAATGTATTAGAATACTTACTATTGTTAAGAGGTCAATATTATCCAAAGTGATCTACAGATTCAATGCATCCCTGTCAAAATCACAATGTCATTTTTTGCAGAAATAGAAAAACCCATCCTATAATTCATATGGAATCTCAAGGGACCCTGAATGGCCAAAACAATTTTGAAAAAGGACAAAGTTGGAGAATTCCCACTTCTTTATTTCAAAGCTTACTGCAAAACCAGAATGGTCTTGGAATTAAGACAGACCTATAGACCAATGGAATAGAACAGAGAGTCCAGAAAGACACGGGTGCCAAGAGCATTCAGTAGGGAAAGGACAGTCTTTCAACAAATTGTGCTGGGAAAGCTGGATACCTACATGCAAAAGAATGAAGTTGCATCCTTATTTAATATATATACAAAATATAACTCCAAATGAATGAAAGACCTAAATGTAAAACCAAAAACTATAAAATTCTTAGAGGTAACATAGGGCAAAAGCTTTATGGCCTTGGATTTGGTGGTGGTTTCTTAGACAAGACACTAAAGACACAGGCAACAAAAGAAAAAATACATAAATAGGACTTCATAAAAATTTTAAAACTTTGTACATCAAAAGACAATACCGATAGAGTAAAAAGGCAACCCACAGAAGGGGAAGAAATATTTGCAAATCATTTATCTGATAAGGGCTTGATATCCAGGATATATAGAGAACACCTAAAACTCAACAACAAAAAGTCTCATTCAAAAATGTGCAAAGTACTTGAATAGACATTTCTGCAAAGAAGATATATGAATGGCCAATAATCACATGAAAATATCCTCAACATTGCTAATAATTAGAGAAATACAAATTAAAACTGCAATAAGATACTACCTAACACCCATTATGATGACAAAAAAAAAAAAAGAAAAGAAAAGAAAAGAAAGAAAACAAGTAGTGTTGACAAGGATGTGGAGAAATTGGAACTCCTGGGTATTTTTGGTGGGGATGCAAAATGTTACAGCCACCTGAAAAACAGTATGGTGGCTCCTCAAAAAGTTCAAAATAGAATTATAGTCTGATCTAGCACTCCACATCTAGGTAAATACCCAAAAGAACTGAAAGCAGGGACTTGAAGAGATATTTGTACACCCAAGTTTATAGGAGAATTATTCACAATAGCTTAAAATGTGGAAGTAACCCAAGGGTTCATCAAAAGATGAGTGGATAATCAAAATGTAGTATATCCATACAATGGAGTATTATTCAGCCTTACAAAGAAAGAAAATTCTGATACAAAGTGGGTGAGATAGAGATATTATGCTAAGTGAAATAAGCCAGTCACACACAAAGACAAATACTGTATGATTCTACCTGCATGAGGGACATAGAATAGTCAGAATCACAGAGACAGAGAGTAGAACGGTGGTTGCCAGGTTGAGGGAGGGAGAAATGGGGAGTTCTTGTTTAATAGGTATGGAGTTTCAGTTTTGCAAGATGAAAAGAGGCTTGGAGCTGGTTGGTGGTGGTGGTTACACAACATTATGAATGAATTTCATACCACTGAACTGTATGTACACTTAAAACTGGTTAAGATGGTAAATACTGCATTATGAGTACATTACCACAAAAAGAAATAAAATGGAGCCGGGCATGGTGGCTCACGCCTGTAATCCCAGCACTTTGGGAGGCCGAGGCGGGAGGATCACAAGGTCAGGAGATCGTGACCATCCTGGCCAACATGGTGAAACCCCATCTCTACTAAAAATACAAAAAATTAGCCGGGCGTGGTGGTGGGTGCCTGTAGTCCCAGCTACTCGGGAGGCTGAGGCAGGAGAATGGTGTGAACCCGGGAGGCAGAGCTTGCAGCGAGCTGAGATGGTGCCACTACACTCCAGCCTGGGTGACAGAGCGAGACTCCATCTCAAAAATAAAAAAAAGAAAAGAAAAGAAATAAAATGGAGCAGAGGAAATGTACTGAGCCAAAGATTACATTCTGCATCACTAAAAAGCAAGGACTTCTAGGGAGTTCAGGAAAGGAGCCCACAACAGGAAGTCTAGAGTTTTCCTTTACCAAGACACTAAGACAGAGAGGGGACTTGCAAGGGGGAAGAAAGTATAATAAACCAGCTAAGAGAAAACATGGTGGATAGCTCCCCATGAACAAGTCAGAAGAAGCCAGGAAAAGCCCTGTGGACCTTTGGCCCAGAGACAAGTTTCCTTCCGTGGACTCTGCAGGATGATGTACGTGGTCATTGTAGGACTCTGAGGGACACGTAATGGACTCTCAGACCTCATGACTTCAGTGACTGGGCCAAGGGCACCCATCTGTATTAAGCAGTACTGAGCGTTCCCAGCATTCAGAGATAAATACCACTGTCTCTGAGATCAAAGAGCGAAGAGCACAGTGGGCAGGAAGGATGTGTAAACAAATCACGTTACAATGTGGCATGAGGCGAGAAGCAGTTAGGGGCATGTGTCAGGAAAGGAGTGCTTCCCGGTGGGTTGTTTGGCCATAGAGACTTCTACAACTCTGTGTCAACAGTGTTTGCAAGTAGGGACAAGGTGAGAAAGGAGGGGCAAATGGAAGTGGAAAGGCTGAGCACTGCTCTGTGCCAAACATCACACGCAAGATTTCATGCAACTCTCACAATAGCCCTATGCGTTATGTTTCTTATACCTGTTAAACAGAGAAAATGAGAAATTGCATCACACTTCCCACATCACAGGGCAGGTGACCAGGTAGAGCTAGGTGTAAACCAAAGGCAGTCTTGTCCCAAAGTCCTAGTATCTTTCCTCAAATTAATAACCAAACAAGTTGCTACTGTAAGGACACTCAACGTATACTTTCAATGGCCAGAAAATATGCGATCTGCAGTAGGCAACATTACTTTTACTGTTTAAAGAATTACTGACCTGAGGCTGGGCACGGTGGCTCATGCTTGTAATCCTAGCACTTTGGAGGCTGAGGCAGGAGGATTGCCTGAGCTCAGGAGTTCAAGACCACCCTGGGGGCAACATGATGAAACCCCGTCTATACTAAAATACAAAAAATTAGCTGGGCTTGGTGGTGCATGCCTGTAATCCCAGCTACTTGGGGAGGCAGAATTGCTTGAACCCAGGAGGTGGAGGTTGCAGTGAGCTGAGATTGCACCACTGCACTCCAGCCTGGGCCACAGAGCGAGACTCTGTCTCAAAAAAAAAAAGGAATTACTGACCTGAAAACAAAATATTTTGGACATTTCTATCACTGACTTTTGGTGTGATCTAGGAAGGAAACATTCTTAGAATTGTCTAGCAGAGTACCTGAAGCAGTACATAACAAAACTCCCGAAATGCTACAGTACTAATGGCCAACAAGAACAGATTTCTTTTTAAGTTACCTCTGAAAAATGGGTAATGATAAATCACTCTCCTAGAAATGGTTTTGATCCTTTCTGTACCTAAACTTGCCCTATTATTCAGAACAACTTTGTTTTTAGTTTTAAAGAGAAGTTGTGTAGCATTTCTTAATAAAATAATAACAAAAAACTCCTAATTTACTGTAATTGCTTAGGATTCTGGATATGGTCCTCACCTCTCTGACACATATTACCAGTGCTTGGTGAAGTATGTTAAGGCAGTCACATCTAAGTAAGAAAATGTCTATTTTCCTCTCATGATATCTGAATTTATACCTAAAAATTGCAAAATAATAACATATTATTTTTTAGTTTTATATTTCTCAGCCTTACCTCTTTATCCAGAATTTCTAAACACATATACATTTTTTTCTCCTTTTAATGCAAAGGGCTGGTATATACCCTAATTTCTTTTTAGGGAAGAAGACAACTGGCCCTAAATTCAGGCCCTGTCTCGTAGTCATTATTACCACCAGTACTAACAAGCAGTATTACGCTTTCATCCCATTATTCCTATTAGACTTCCCCAGCACAGCTATTTTAGTAGTCATCAAATGAAGCCACATCTGGTTAGCTCAACTTTAAGAAATGCAAGATTATGGTGCTGAAATACCAATTTGATCAATTTAAATAAGATGGTAACATTAGTTAAAAGGCTTATAAACCTTTAAAATATCCTGAGTCTGGAACAAAATTTATTATTACAATGACACTACAATTCAGGGCAAAAAAAATAATGCTGCTATGACAGATCTGTAATGAATAAATGAAAAGCAATGTGCTTTTTGGTGTAATCTCCTTTGAAGCAGACATTAAATTATTAAAGATGTTTCCAGTGTATACATCAATCAAATCATCCCTAGAAGGAACACTGGGTTTTACACCCATCCATACACACACACACACACACACACACGTACACACACAGATAAAATCTATACTATGGTGAGAGTCTGCAAAGAAGGAAAAGGGCACTCCCTCTACATAACTATTCTTTAGGATAAAAAAGAAATACAAGAGGCAAAGGGGGAACAAGTTGCACCCTTCCTCCATCCCCTTTACTCCTCTCTCACTGTGCTGTAGCAAAACTACTGAAGAGGAATCTGGTACCCCTCACACAAACTCAGAGCTATCACCAGCCCTGGGAACTTTTAGTCCATTAAGACTGTTGGGTCTGATTCACATGGACTGATCATCCTCACTCTCGGTTATGTTTATTCTTTGCTTCCAAGTTCCTTGGCATCCATTTTTCACAACAAATTCACCATCCAATAGCTTTTTGTTGTTTCCAAACTGCTATCTATTAATACTTGCAAAAGGAATACGAATGTACAAACAAGAGATATTAAACAAGGATAATTTCCATAAATTAGTATGTGCACTTAAGCCACAAATGACTCTATCTTCCATTGGAATGACACGTTGGCAGTAGCCAGTTACGGATGTAATAAATAACGCCAAACATTTTTGGTAGCATATTGTACTTCTTAGAGCACTTTCACATTTCACGTGCAGTTTCTCATTTTCCCAACCTGTTGGCAGATGTGATTATTATTTCCACTGTATAGAATGGGAAATTGAACCAGAGATGTAAAGCAAGTTGCCAAGGGTTACATGGACAGTAGATGAAACTATCTTTCATCAGCATCATAAACACACATACCTGCGTGCACATGCGTGCGCACACAGACACAACTTCTTATTGAAGAACAGTGGTCCTCAGTAGCTGAAAAACTGGTAACCATGGTAACAAGGCGCCAGGCTAACGCCAACCTCTACTCTATAACCAATGGATAATGAGGCAGAGGGGCTGCTGCACTGAGCTGGGAGCCATGTCTCTGCTTTTCTCCCCACTCTGCTCATCACTGATCATGTTTCTTACAGACTCAAACTTGAAAAGCTGACTCTGCTCCCTGAATATTATCCTTTCCATCTGTTAAGCAGCATCAAATCAGAGACAAACCCCATCTTCTCACTTTTGGGGGCTGAATTGTGCCCTCCCTCCCAATTCTTATGTCGAAGTCTTAACCCCAGTACCTCATAAAGTAACTGCATTTGGAGGCGATTTAAGTTAAAATTAGGTCATGAGGGTGGGCCCCAAGCCAAGAAGAGAGGCCTGAGAACAAACCAACCCTGCCAACACCTTGATCTCAGACTTTGGGCCTCCAGAGCTGTGAGAAAATAAATGTCTGCTGTTTAAGCCCTCTAGTCTGCAGTGTTTCGTTATGGCAGCCCCAATAAACTAATATACTAATACCTTCCCTCCCCAGCCCCACACATGCTCATATTCATATTCTTTCACCTCCCTTCCCAACACCCTCACTCTTCCATCCCTCCCCTATTTCCTTTAAAAAATAGGGAAATTGGGTTCCTCAACAATGGAAAGAGGGCTGGCTAGATGTGGTAGGGAAAGAAGGCCAAACCCAGACCTTACCAGATAGAAGTTTAGAGTGGGGAGAATCCACTGTGGAGGAAACTAAAAAGAGCCCTGGGCCACTGGCTGTGCCATCCTATTACTCATGCTGTTCCTTACACCTTCATCCAGGATGCCCTTCCTTCCCCATGGGTAGAGCCACCTTCTCCAGAAAGCCTTCCTGCTCCCTCAGGTGGCCGTCACTCCTCACCTGTGCCCTCCTAATACTTGCTAAGGTACCTCTATTACATTCTAACCATGGTGTGCAGGTATTCTCTATGTGCAATATAAAAATAGTGAACATAAATTGCTATTAAGTAGATACCCCCAAAGTATTTGGAATGATTATAGAATAATGGGGAAATATCATCCCTGGCACTATGGAGGTCTTCTGGAAGTTTCTTGAAGTAAGGGCTTTTTGTTATTCATCTTTGTTCCCATCACCACTGACTCTGGATATTCATCTTGAATAAGACACAAATATGCCTCCCACAGATAAAAGTCAGCCTCATATGTGCCTTCAGGAAGGCACTGATAACAAGGTTCACATTTATCCAGAGCTCGCCAAGTACCTGGTACTATGGCCTAAGCACATCATATGCATTATCATATTTACTCTAACCTCACAACAATTACTTAAGAAAAACACAATTATGATCCTAATTTGCAGATAAGGAAACTGAAGCACAGAGAATTAGGTAACCTTGTCCAAAATTCCCCAAGTAGTGACAGAAGGATTTGAATTATTTAACCATTGGATTGTAATAACTATTTTCCTAAGATAAAGTACAGAGCAAAGACATATTTATGCTAAATTCAATGTATGTTCAAGAGTTACTTCCAGCCTAGTGGTTCCTAGACCAGTGCCTCACTGTCACCTGGAGATCTTGTCAAATGCAAAGTGTGAGTCACAAGTTCAGAGCCTCTGCATCTCTCTCAGCTCTGGTGATGCTGACAATGCTGGTCCCCAGATGACACTGTGCATAGTAGGGCTGTAAATCACATATAGCACAATATGCTCATGAATATACCACTTAAAAAATCATTTTGGGTCAACAGTTCTCACTGTAATAGTGTCCCAAAATCATGCCTCATTAAAGGAAGGTGGCGTTTTTATCTTAAAAATTAACAGTCAATTTACTGAAAGTTGGAAGACAATGGAAGGACTGACTGTTGACAGAATGATTTCTGGCCATAAAGACAGTTCTACAAGATTTATTCTAATTACATCACCATGCCACTGTTTATTAAGAGTCAATGTTATAAAAAGAAACCCATCATCGCAAAAGCAATAAATCAGAAAGTTTTTTTTATATTTTATATTTTTATATTTAATGCTCAAAGTCTCCATCCCCCTGACATTTATGTCAATTTTCAGTCAATTTTGTGATGAAAATTTTTAAGAGAACCTGATAGAAATTGTTTCTCTAAGGGGTACATACATCTTGAAATTTCAGGACTAGCTCATGCCTATGAGTAATTGTGTAATGCTATACTCTTTATAAAGCACAATTCTTCTATTTCACTGGAGTCAAAAAAGGGTATTCATTATACTCTATCTTAAATCCTCATTAAACTGATGTACATAATGGTATAAACAATGATCGCAGAAGTCATTTAAACCTAGATGATTCCAGCCTCACAGCCTCCCTGGCACGCATCCAGAATGCAACTAGATTAATGGGCATGTTACACATATTAAAAATATATGTACAATTACAGACAATATGTACCCTTAGGTTTTTATAAGAAAGTCAGGACTTCTACCTTTAAAAAAACACATTATTTATTATAAGTAATTGCTCTTAATATTTTTTATTAGAAAAGCTGTACAACATGACACCAGCATTGGCATTTCGAGTGCATTTTGCCTGAGTTTGCCTCCATGTGTATCTTGCTATTTATTTTGTTACTGACATTCTGAGAAAATGGTTGATTTGTATGGGAAGACAGAAAAGGTCTGGTAGTTATTATCGCTGGCTACATCCTAGCGGGGACGGCTCGGGGGAAATCGTTAAGTATTCAGGTTTTCTAGAGAATATGCAGGCTGTTACTAAGGTTAACTCAGGATTCCTGAGTGGTAAGGGGAAAGAAGATGGAATATGAAAATTATATGGAAATAAGCCGCAAAATATTGAAAGCATCAATTACTTGGAAGGTATTTCCACAGGCAGATGGGGCTGCCTGGATGACTTACACTTTCAACTCATATCACACCTCTGACAGTAACAGCAGGAACAAAAATTAGAAACGGGGAAAGGCATCTAAAGAGAGACCATAGCTGATGTCCAGCCCACTTTAGCAGTAAATGTGATATTTCTTATATTATACATCAGAATTCCTGAGGAATATTATTTTAATGTTTAAGGCCTATGCTATCATAAATAACAGCACAAGTTAGAATTTTTTAGTCAAGATATCCTATCTCACCACCCAACCCTCCTCCTCATTCCCACCCATTAGTTCTTTCTCCCTGAAATAACCTAGACCTAGAAATTGGAGATCAATAAAAATGAAAAAGACTACCTTAGATGTTCATTTTTTCCATGTAACATTTACGACGTTTCAAATTTTGGAAAGTGTGTGGATTTGTTATAGGTTTTGGGGTAGAAGATATTTCTGTGGATTTTATGGCAGAATTCAGACATAGATGTTGAAAACACAGAAGTTATCGTACTTGTTTTTATTATTTCTGTTCCCATGGAAACTAAAATCATCTCCTATCCAAGTTGAATGAGGTGTTTTGAAATAATCAGTTTCAATTTTTTATGATAGCAAAGTACCACTTCTTGCTTTCAGCTTTCAGAGGCTTACTTTCACAGAAAAAAACAAAAAAGGTTTAGATGTGATTTGAAGCCACAAAGGCCTACAAAAAGGATGGTTATATTCAGACACATGACCCTGTAAGTACAGAAGAGTGAAGCTGTGGTCAGTCACCTGGAAGCTGTCTCACCTGGGTCCCTTTAAGCCCCACCAGTTCCTGTGACACCCAAATGAGAATATATGATAAACTGAAAACATACTTAGATGGCATGAAAATATTTAATCATCATTGTAAAAAAAATTCCCCATTAAATTTTCTCAAGTTAGAAGTAAATGTTGATTTTCTTTCATTTATATCAGAAATCCCTGAGGGCTACATTTTAATGTTTAACACCATTTCTATCATTTAAATACCCATCTACAAACATGATGCCACAAAAAGCCTTATTGGCGATGCATAAATAAAGAACTCTGATCATTCTCATTCTAACCCTTCCAGCGGTGCGCAACACTTGTTAACGCCGAATATGAATATGATTCAGTAAGAGTATATGACTTGAAAATAAAGAATGATAAATATACCATTTACACATAATCCCTTTTAGTTCAGAGACAGCAGTGAAGGTTGAGTGGCCCTCAGAACATGTTGCCATTTATGGGTTAATTAGAAGCCCCTAATCGTCTCATTTCTCTTCTTTAAGATGTACAGGGAGAGGACCAAACTAGAAGACAGGACCCCTGTGCTAATTCTACTACCAACATATCATGTCTCTGAGGGAAAATGGCTTTCTCCACTGTGGGGCTTTGTTTCTTCAATGGCAACATATGAAGCTTAGGTGACGTTCCCTTCTGGTTCTAAATATTTTATAATTCTGTTTAGTAAATGCATTTCATTGAAGTCGATTTGGGGGACCTGTCACAGAAAACAGCCTCTTTTATCTTTCTGTATATTTTATCATATATGGAAAAGCAAGACAAAAAGTTCTTCATCTTGCTTGCCTTTCACAAGAGGAGCTGCAGGTAGCTGCTGATTCTCCGTTAGTTGCAGGTAGAGTCAATGATGAGACCAAGTCAGAACATGGAGAATAAAACTAGGGCAACAGGCATATTTGCTTTTTAAACCTATTTCTGGTTACAGCCCCTAAGCTGCAGATTCTTTAAAATGGCATTATATTATGTGTGTGTAGACCAATAGTCACAAGCTCAAATGATCCCAGGGGCAGGTCAAAAAACATAAATTTATAATTGAAGACAGATGATAGACATAAGGGTGCTGCAGCCTGTGGAAGTCTGAAGAACACATGGCCTACTAAAGAGATGTAGATGTTGTCAGCCCTGTAACAGCCAAAGAACATTCCCTCATAGAAAATCTGCTCACAGGCTACCCTATTGTGGATTCTAGGAAAACAGCTCTAATGGATCATTATGAAAGTGTTTTCTGGTTAAACACAGCAGATTGAAAAAATGTGAGGGTTTTTTGTTTTTGTTTTTGTT
This sequence comes from Macaca mulatta, assembly GCF_049350105.2. Classification (NCBI taxonomy): domain Eukaryota; kingdom Metazoa; phylum Chordata; class Mammalia; order Primates; family Cercopithecidae; genus Macaca; species Macaca mulatta. The sequence continues at coordinate 158,910,947 of NC_133409.1, read as the reverse complement.
TTTGTTTTTTTTGAGACGGAGTCTGGCTCTGTCGCTCAGGCTGGAGTGCAGTGGCATGATCTCGGCTCACTGCAAGCTCCGCCTCCCGGGTTCACGTCATTCTCCTGCCTCAGCCTCCTGAGTAGCTGGGACTACAGGTGCCTGCCATCATGCCTGGCATTTTTTTTTTTTTTTTTTTTGTATTTTTAGTACAGATGGGGTTTCACCGTGTTAGCCAGGATGGTCTCGATCTACTGACCTTGTGATCCACAAATGTGAGTTTTTTCTTAGCTCCCTTCTAATGTCCCTCCAAAGCATCAGTCAAGTCAACTTTAAAAGGATGAACCCATAAGGACATAGAAGAGTGGAAAGGGAATATCAACCACAAAATTTGGGAAACAGTAAAGCAAATGGATGTGAGGCAAATGGATGGATGACAGTAGACCTGAGGAAACAAAAATTTGAGACTGCAGAAAGGGAAGCCAAGAAGCAAGACTTTGCATGCTTAAAAACCTAAAGGCGGCTCGGGGATGGAGGCACCATCTGCCTCTGAAATAAGGGGCATAGATAACTGTGACTAAAAATTGGCTCAGAGTCTTTAAAAGAAGCAAATAGATCCCCTGAGATCACCTCCCTTGAGAAATATGGGAGGTTTATTATCTGGAGATGTTGAACCTTAGGGAAACTGGACTCAAGTACAGCTGAGAACAAGGGCACTACACTGAAACTGAGAATAAATCTCTTGATCCATGCCTCTTTCTCACAGTCAGATACCAAAATGTGGACAGCTAGGTTCTTATCAACAAGGCAAAAGATTGAAAGATTCCTCTCAAAGGATATAGACCCCAAAAGAGCAATACTTACAGATACTAAAAATTGCAGGAGGTCTGCCAATGAATGGCCAAAAGCAATCAACCTACAGGACACCTTCCCTATGTACACAGTGTGTCCTTAGTACCTCACTCTCAAATCTAACCAGACAGCCAAGAAAAGACTCTGATATGGATACAGAGATCAAAACATAGAAAGAGACAAAGAAACTAAAAAAGAAACTCGGAAGGAAAAAAAAAACAGTGCAGGAAAGGAAAGTGTAAAATAATAGAACATCAATCCTTGGAGAGAAAAGGGAAGATATCACATTTATAAAACAAGAATAGGATGCTAAAAAAAGAATATTCAGAGAATGTGAAAGAGCTCTTAGATGTTAAAAATAAAATGACTAGGAAATAATCAAAGGAAGATAAAAATTGAGGCTTTTATTTTTTTTTAAGTGAGAAAGTTAAAAAAAAATCCACAGAGATGAAAAATAGGAGAGACAGTTAGATAATCACTCTAGGAAGTCCTATATTCAAATACCTGGACTTCTAGAAAGAGTAGGAAAATGAAGAGAAGAAAATTATCAAAGAAACTATTTTTTTTCCAAAACTGAAAGCACATATTTTAAGAATTAAAAAGCCCATTGAGTACCGAGTCCAATAAGCAAAAAGGCCTATACCAAGACACATAATTGGAAATTTCCAGAACACCAGGAACAAAGACAATAGTCTAAAAACCTTCAGAGAAAGGAAAAAGGGTTACATTCAAAAAAACAGAATACCATCAAACTTCTCAACTACCATTCTGAATGCAAAGGAAAATTGAGGAATCGCCTCACGATTGTGAGAGAAATTATATTAAACCTGGAATTGTTTACCTCGCCATACTTAGAAAAGTTTGATTAGAGAAAAAAAGATATTTTCAGACATGCAAAGCCTCAGAAAAATGTGTCTCCCATGAAGCTTTTCTCTGGAGGCAACTAGAGATGAGTTCCACAAAAAATGAAGGTGTAACCAAGAGAGAGGAAGACATAGAATCCAAAAAAATAAGAGAACCATCCACCGAAGAAGCAAAGGAAATTCTCAAAATAATGGTGAAGAAAAATACCAGGATAACTCTGAAAAGCAGATCTAGAGAACAACTTACCAGCTTGAGGCAGCTGACCAGAGGGATTGAGAAAAAAATAAAATGAAGATTTCAGTATCACTGAATGTATATGAATGTATCAAGAGGACAGTAAGTTCTTGCAGAGTTTGGAGATGGCTTAGTAACAGGTACATAGAAAACAAAGCAAGTGAAAAAATAGACAATTATTAACCTGGGCAAGAGGGAAAAAGGGTTACCTAAGAAAGGAAATGTAACTACAGTACACTAAATGGTTCAACTAAGAATACTACTTACATAGTAGAAATAATGTACAGATATTAACTTAACCAAAAGTATTACAAAATTATAGTGGAAAGAAAAAAGAAAGGGAAAGGCATCTATATGTGTTTGTATGTATGTGGCCCTATTTTTGATAGGGAGGAAGAGTTTGGGAAAAAATCTAAATAGTCACCTTCCATAGTAATTACATAAAAAGTTACGAAATCAAGATAAATACAAAGCAAGATAAATCCAGAAAGTTAATAAATCAAAACAAATAAAATCAAGATTTACTTTATCAAATTTGAGATACCATCCAATTAAAGGGATCGCCATTCTTTTATGTCATCTAAAAACAAAAGAATTTTTTAAATTAAAAAGTTTATTAAAATAATTTTTAAAATCATTTTAAATTAAACTATAAGATACCATCACTTATAAGAACCAAGCACCTCAGAGGTATTAAAATGGGGGAGGGGATTAGGAATATAGCAGTATTCCATGAGAAATAGCTGAACTAGTTCAAATCAGCTAACTGTATGAAACAGGAATTGTGGTGAGGAGGGGTGTGGCAAATGGTTGCTATTTTTGTTATAATCTTTGTTGAACTGATTGACTTTTAAAAACGTGTATAATTCTGATGAAAAATAAATTTTAAATAAATAAAAGTATATATCACAACTTCCAATTTACAAAAATCATTTTACTGTTTTAATGTTCATGATGCTGGGTTAAATGCTATTTAATGAAACTACTTAGCATAAAAACGTTTTTCAATTCTCATTATTTTATTAGTCAAAATCAACTACAAATGGGAAAAGCAATAAAACAAACCAAAATCACTCCAAAGTTACTATCTCCATCTTCCACTTGGTTCTGTCAAATTAAACGAACTCCAAAAATACAATTGTGTATTTGGTTATTTCATAGTTATTGGTCTGTGTTTGTGAGATGGTGAATTATCTTGCCTGATCCTTAATTACTAGGGGCCGTTGACTTAACTAAAATGGAGCAGACTCATTTCTTACTTCCTTAGCTTGGAAAAGCACCATCTTGTAAATGGAACATATTGACACAGGGTCATCAGTGCCAGAGCAATCACAGGCATCTGTTAATCAGGCACTTGTTCCACTGCTGATGGCCAATCCCAGATTGATTTGGAACATGCATACACAAAACAGGTTAGTTTTGAAAGAGTATCTTAGGCTTATTAGACCTAAACTCACCTCTGAGAGAAGACATTTGTTCTGGCGTCCCTAAATGCATGCAAGAATGTGAACATTCTTCTGTTTTTCCATGGGTTTGGAAGTACTACCAGGTCCATCATCATTAATTTGTCTCTAACTAATGAAAAGAGTCTGGACCTTGGGGCAGAGCTCAGACTCTTTCTTAGCTGGGTTTAGTCCACACTGCATAACATAAACATGCAAATACACCTGTATGTGCACACATAAACACGCATGCTAGATGGTACCAGGAGAGGCTATCAAGGACTATGAAAGGTCTGAAGTTGTACCCTGCTAGCAAGAGACAAGTTAGCATGCTACCGTTTCATGGGCGCTGGCAGGAAACATGAGACTACTGAGTCAGTGACAAAGGACTTTATTGCTCATGCAATAGCAGTAGCAAAAAGAGCATTTGCACCCAAGGCCCAATTCCCACAATGAGAAGGTGGCTAGGTATGCACACATTAGTTTGCATTTTAGGAGAAGAACCTCAGGTTTAGGGAATCCAAACTTTTTTTCCAAATATTGTTATTATAGTAAAATATACATTACATAAAATTTACCATTTTAACCACTCTTAAGTGTACAAGTCAATGGGATTAAGTCTTTTACAACGGGCAGTAAACTTGCCTGACCTGTGCACCATAGGGAGACATTGTCTTTATTATACAGGACAATACAGAAATCTGGCCTTTGCCCCAGAGCAGAGTTTCCCAATCTCAGCTCTATTGACATTCTGGGCTGCAGAATTTTTTGTTGTGAAGACTGTCACGTGCATTGCAAGATAATTAGGAGCAGCCCTGGCCCTGGCCACCACCCTCTAGATGCCCATAGCACTCCCCCACTTACTACACCAAAAGTGGTACCAGAAATTGCCATATATCCCTTTGGAGGCAAAATCATCACCAGTTGAGAATGGTTGTTCCAGAAGAAACCACTCTCTCTGTCTTCCAAGGCCATTCACTATACAAACATCCCTGAAGAGATGGTCCAGAACAAAGGCCAGCAGTGCCTCTGCTCACCAGATGGGCAGAATCATAACAGACCCATGGAGAATGGCCTCCCAATGAAAGCCTTGACACTGACTTCTAAAACTTAATCTGCTTCTCAGGAATGGATAAATAACTTGTCCAATTTGCACATGATACTTACATATAGACACACACACACACACACAGGCACATACAACTTCCTTCTTCATGGCCCTTGGACTAAAATTACAACACAGATCATTCAGATGACAGGAAAACAGTCCAAAGACATTAACTAGTTAATGGCCTTAGAGAGAGTGTATTTAAGTATCTTTTCTAGCTATAACAAGTAGTATACAATGACTATATTTCCTTTCTTAATTAGGATTTTTATTTTTCCTTTCTGGGTTAATAATTGGCTTTTTTTTTTTTTTATGTAATATTCTCTCCTCAGATCACTCCTCTGCCCTTAAGTTGGATAGACGGCATTTAAGTCCCATTTCCTCTAATTAATGTGGTACAGCCTTGAGCAAGTAATTTCACCTCATGAGCTCACTTCCTTTGTGTATTTATAGATAGGTAGATAGGTAAGCAGGTAGAAAGAATGAGACTGATAAGACGTATCCAGTTTCTTTTTTGAGACAGAGTCTCACAGAGTCACCCAGGCTTGAGTGAGGTGGCACGATCTCTGCTCACTGCAACCTCTGCCTCCCAGATTCAAGCGGTTCTCATGTCTCAGCCTCCCGATTACCTGGAATTACAGATACCCGTCACCATGCCTGGTTAATTTTTTGTATTTTCAGTAGAGACCAGGTTTCGCCGTGTTGGCCAGGCTGGTCTCGAACTCCTGACTTTAGGTGATCTAGCCCACCTCAGCCTCCCAGAATGCTGGGATTACAGGCATGAGTTACCACACCCAGCTCCAATAAGACCTCCCTTACAGGGTTGTTCTCACAATTAAACGAGAGAAATAAAAATCCCTAGTCCAGTGCCTGGCACTCAGTAGGCACTTCATCAATGGTAGCTATTGTTTAATGCAGATCACCATTGTGGGCTGTTGCAGAGTTGGTCTTACTGTAATGAAACTAATGGACTTTCAACTAATTTCTCCACACTTTTAGTTTTCCATGACATTTATAATATAGCTGCTTAGGATGTAAACATCAGCAGACCATAGAGAATGGCCGTAACCTGACTTCATAAGCACCTCGTATCGAACAAATAAACTAGACAATCCCCATGTTATGTCTGAGAGAGTCCAAGAAGAAAGTAATTCTAACCTTTGGTTACCTGGCTTTAGTTTCTTCAAGCACACACCAATTTGTTGATACTGCCCAGTTTTTGCCAATCTGTTTCTCAGTATCTCCTGCATACCTGCATTTTGATAAGCTAGCACTCACAAGTTAAATAAGAAATCAAGCCCTGCAGACATGCATCCCAGGCTGTTCGAGTGTTATCAGAGATCAATTTTCCCTCCCAACTCCCCTTCCTGAGGATCCTCAAACGTCAAAGTAAAGAAATATCTCTCACAGATTTGCAAGTTGTTAAATAAGTGATTAACAGAGAGATTTCTCTTTTGCTAATAAGGCTGTGATTTTCTGTTAATATTTGACATTTTGACTTTGGAATATAAATTAGTCTTGGTTTCTGCAGCTATCAGGTGTTGTATATACATGATGGTCACTCTTCTTTGTCTTAAAATATAATATTTAATTATGGCTTCAGAGAAGACTTAAAGTTTCATTTTCCCTCAGGAAAAAAATACCTATAACTGGAGTTTATGAAAAATTATTAGTTATAGCTAATCCTGGATAATAAATTGGATTTTTGAAATCTGCGTGATTTTTACCACGTTAGGCTTTTCATCAGGAAGGCAACACTTGCAGAAAATGCCTGTGGAATCATCAAGCAGCAATTTCACTGCTGCACTGTTAAGACAAATACAATTGAGAAGATCATCTATGGAATTTGTTGGATAGTGAAATCTGCTTTTAGGAAAAAAAAAAAAGGGCAGTTCCTAGTGACTTCTCCCCATTCCCGAATCTGGGATTATCATTTCCCCCTCCTCACCTAAACTCCAATCCTCCACTTAGAACTGTAAGGAAGCTTGATGAATTATATTAAAAAGCATAGCTGACTTTTATTTCTTCCATCATTTAGCAAAAATTAACACTACTTAGTCCCTCCTATAAGCACATGTATGTATACACGCACACACACACACACACACACACACACACACAACTCCTAAGTACGGTGTTCTACTGGCTTAAGAAAGAAAATCAATACACACATAGCAAATATTTGACTTACATGTATACAGGCAATTCTTTTATGAAAAACAAATTCCAACCAAAACAATTTCAAGGACCCTAAAGGCAAGAATATAATGGCATTTTTAAAAAATGCTTTTCTGAAGATGGCCAAATAGGAACAGCTCCGGTTTGCAGCTCCCAGTGAGATCAACACAGAAGGCCCATGATTTCTTCATTCCCCACTGAGGTACCCGGCTGATCTCACTGGGACTAGTTAGACAGTGGGTGCAGCCGACAGAAGGCGAGCCGAAGTAGCATGGGGCACTGCCTCACCCAAGAATCACAGGGGTTGGGGAACTCCCTCCCCTAGACAAGGGAAGCCGTGAGGGACTGTGCCATGAGGAATGGTGCATTCCAGCCCAGATGCTATGCTTTTCCCACAGTCTTTGCAACCCGCAGACCAGGAGATTCCCTTGGGTGCCTACACCACCAAGGCCCTGGGTTTCAAGCACAAAACTGGGCAGCCATTTGGGCAGACACTGAGCTAGCTGCAGTTTTTTTTTTTTTTTTTCATACCCCAGTGGTGCCTGGAACGCCAGTGAGAATGAACCATTCACTTTCCTGGAAAGGGGGCTGAAGCCAGGGAGCCAAGTGGTCTAGCTCAGTGGATCCCACCCCGATGGAGCCCAGCAAGCTAAGATCTACTGGCTTGAAATTCTCGCTGCCAGCACAGCAGTCTGAAGTCAACCTGGGACACTCAAGCTTGGTGGGGAGAAGGACGTCCGCCATCACTAAGGCTTGAGTAGGTGGTTTCCCCCTTACAGTGTAAATAAAGCCACAGGGAAGTTTAAACTGGGTGGAGCCCACTGCAGATTCTCAAAGCCACTAGCCAGACAGCGTCTCTAGATTCCTACTCTCTGGGCAGGGCATCACCGAAAGAGAGGCAGCAGCCCCAGTCAGGGACTTATAGATAAAACTCCCATCTCCCTGGGACAGAGCACCTGGGAGAAGGGGCAGCTGTGGGCACAACTTCAGCAGACTTAAACGTTCCTGCCTGCTGGCTCTGAAGAGAGCAGTGGATCTCCCTGAACAGTGCTCAAGGTCTGTGAAGGGACAGACTGCCTCCTGAAATGGGTCCCTGACCCCTGGGCCTCCTGACTGGGAGACAACTCACAGCAGGGGTGGACAGACACCTCATACAGGAGAGCTCTGGCTGGCATCTGGCAGGTGCCCCTTTGGGACAAACCTTCCCAGAGGAAGGAACAGGCAGCAATCTTTGCTGTTCTGCAGCCTCTGTTGGTGACACCCAGGTAAACAGAGTCTGGGGTGGACCTCCAGCAAACTCCTGCAGACCTGCAGCAGGGGGGCCTGACTGACTGAAGGAAAACTAACAAACAGAAAGGAATAACATCAACATCAACAAAAAGGACATCCACACAAAAAAATCCATTGGAAGGTGAGCAACATCAAAGACCAAAGGTAGATAAATCCACAAAGATGAGGATAAACCAGCACAAAAAGGCTGAAAATTCCCAAAACCAGAATGCCTCTTCTCCAAAGGATCACAACTCCTCTCCAGCAAGGGAACAAAACTGGACAGAGAATGAGTTTGATGAAATGACAGAAATAGGGTTCAGAAGGTGGGTAATAACAAACTTCTCCGAGCTAAAGGAGCATGATCTAACCCAATGAAAGGAAGCTAAGAGCCTTGAAAAACGGCTAGAGGAATTGCTAACTAGAATAACCAGTTTAGAGAAGAACATAAATGACTTGACGGAGCTGGAAAACACAGCAAAAGAACTTCGTGAAACATACACAAGTATCAATAGCTGAATTGATCAAGTGAAACATACACAAGTATCAATAGGTGAATTGATCAATCAGCGATTGAAGATCAACTTACTGAAATAAGGCATGAAGACAATTTATGCCGTAATGAAAAAGAAAAAATAATGAAAAAGAACAAACAAAATCTCCAGAAAATATGGGACTATGTGAAAAGACCAAACCTACAATTGATTGGGGTCCCTAAAAGTGACGGGGAGAATGAAACCAAGTTAGAAAACACTCTTCAGGATATCATCCAGGAGAACTTCCCGAACCTAGCAAGACAGGCCAACATTCAAATTCAGGAAATACAGAGAACACCACAAAGATACTCCTCGAGAAGAGCAACCCCGAAACACATAATCATCAGATTCACCAAAGTTAAAATGAAGGAAAAAATGTTAAGGGCAGCCAGAGAGAAAGGTCAAGTGACCCACAATGGAAAGCCCATCAGACTAGCAGTGGATCTCTCTGCAGAAACCCTACAAGCCAGAAGAGAGTGGGGGCAATATTCAACATTCTTAAAGAAAAGAATTTTCAACCCAGATTTTCATATCCAGCCAAACTAAGCTTCATAAATGAAGGAGAAATAAAATCCTTTACAGACAAGTAAATGCTGAGAGATTTTGTCACCACCAGGCCTGCCTTACAAGAGCTCCTGAAGGAAGCACTAAATATGGGAAAGAAAAACCAGTACCAGCCACTGAAAAACATACCAAATTGTAAAGACCATCAACACTAAGAAGAAACTGCATCAACTAACAGGCAAAATAACCAGCTAGCATCATAATGACAGGATCGAATTCACACATAACAATATTAACCTTAAATGTAAACGGGCTAAATGCCCCAATTAAAAGACACAGATTGCCAATTGGATAGAGTCAAGACCCATCAGTGTGCTGTATTCAGGAGCCTCATCTCATGTGCAAAGACACACATAGGCTCAAAATAAAGGGATGGAAGAATATTTACCAAGCAAATGGAAAGAACAAAAAAAGGCAGGGGTTGCAATTCTACTCTCTGATAAAATAGACTTTAACAAAGAACAAAAAAGACAAAGAAGGCCATTACATAATGGTAAAGGGATCAATGCAACAAGGAGAGCTAACTATCCTAAATATATATGCACCCAATACAGGAGCACCAAGATTCATACAGCAAGTTCTTAAGAGACCTACAAAAAGACTTAGACTCCCACACAATAATAGTGGGAAACTTTAACACCCCACTGTCAATATTAGACAGATCAACAAAACAGAAAATTAACAAGGATATTCAGCATTTGAACTCAGCTCCGGACCAAGCTGACCTAATAGACATGAACAGAACTCTCCACCCCAAATCAACAGAATATACATTCTTCTCAGCACTACATCACACTTATTCTAAACTTGACCACATAATTGGAAGTAAAACACTCCTCAGCAAATGCAAAAGAACGGAAATCATAATAAACAGTCTCTCACACCACAGTACAATCAAATTAGAACTCAAAATTAAGAAACTCACTAAAAACCACACACCTACACGGAAACTGAACAACCTGCTCCTGAGTGACTACTGGGTAAATAACGAAATTAAGGCAGAAATAAATAAGCTCTTTGAAACCAATGAGAACAAAGATACAATGTACCAGAATCTTTGGCACACAGCTAACGCAGTGTTTAGAGGGAAATTTATAGCACTAAATGCCCACAGGAGAAAGTGGCAAAGATCTAAAATCGACATCCTAACATCACAATTAAAAGAACTAGAGAAGCAAGAGCAAACAAATTCAAAAGCTAGCAAAAGACAAGAAATAACTAAGATCAGAGCAGAACTGAAGGAGATAGAGACACGAAAAACCCTTCAAAAAATAAATGCATCCAGGAGCTGGTTTTTTGAAAAGATTAACAAAATAGACCACTAGCCAGACTAATAAATAAGAAAAGAGAGAAGAATCAAATAGGTGCAACAAAAATTGATAAAGGGGAGACCGCCACTGATCCAACAGAAATACAAACTATCATCAGAGAATACTATAAACATGTCTATGCAAATAAACTAGAAAATCTAGAAGAAATGGATAAATTCCTGGACACATACACCCTCTCAAGACTAAACCAGGAAGAAGTCAAATCCCTGAATAGACTGATAACAAATTCTGAAATTGAGGCAGTAATAGCCTACCAACCAAAAAAACCCAGAACCAGACAGATTCACAGCTGAATTTGACCAGAAGTACAAACAGTAGCTGGTACCATTCCTTCTGAAACTATTCTAAACAATAGAAAAAAAGGGACTCCTCCCTAGTTCATTTCAAGAGGCCAGCATCATCCTGATACCAAAACCTGGCAGACAAAACAGAAAAAGAAAATTTCAGGCCAATATACCTGATCAACATTGATGCCAAAATCCTCAATAAAATACTGGCAAACCAAATCCAGCAGCACATCAAAAAGCTTATCAGCCACGATCAAGTCGGCTTCATCCCTGGGATGCAAGCCTGGTTCAACATATGCAAATCAATAAACGTAATCCATCACATAAACAGAACCAATGACAAAAACCACATGATTATCTCAATAGATGCAGAAAAGGCCTTTGATAAAATTCAACACCCCTTCATGCTAAAAACTCTCAATAAATGAGGTATTGATGGAACATATCTCAAAATAATAAGAGCTATTTAAGACAAACCCACAGCCAATATCATAGTGAATGGCAAAAGCTGGAAGCATTCCCTTTGAAAACCTGGACAAGTCAAGGATCTCCTCTCTCATCACTCCTATTTAACATAGTATTAGAAGTTCTGGCCAGGGCAATCACACAAGAGAAAGAGAGGGTATTCAAATAGAAATAGAAGAGAGGAAGTCAAATTGTCTCTTTCTGGATGACATGATTGTATATTTAGAAAACCCCATGATCTCAGCCCAAAATCTCCTTAAGCTGATAAGTAACTTCAGCAAAGTCTCAGGATACAAAATCAATGTGCAAAAATCACAAGCATTCCTATACACCAGTAATAGACAAACAGAGCCAAATCATGAGTGAACTCCCATTCACAATTGCTACAGTGAGAATAAAATACTTAGGGATACAACTTACAAGGGATGTGAAGGACCTCTTCAAGGGGAAGGACAAACCACTACTCAAGCAAATAAGAGAGGACACAAACAAATGGAAAAAACATTCCATGCTTGTGGATAGGAAGAATCAATATCATGAAAATGGCCATACTGCCTAAGGTAATTTATAGAATCAATGCCATCCCCATCAAGCTACCATTGATTTTCTTCACAAAATTGGAAAAAACTACTTTAAAGTTCACATGGGACCAAAAAAGAGCCCATATAGCCAAGATAATTCTAAGCAAAAAGAACAAAGCTGGAGGCATCATGCTACCTGACTTCAAACTATACTACAAGGCTACAGTAACCAAAACAGCACAGTACTGGTACCAAAACAGATATATAGACTAATTGACCAGAACAGAGTCCTCAGAAATAATGCCACACATCTACATCCATCTGAACTTTGACAAACCTGACAAAAGCAACGGGGAAAGGATTCCCTATGTAATAAATGGTGTTGGGAAAACTGGCTAGCCATATGCAGAAAACTGGAACTGGACCCCTTTCTTACACCTTATGCAAAAATTAACTCAAGATAGATTAAAGACTTAAACATAAGACCTAAAACCATAAAAACCCTAGAAGAAAACCTAGGCAATATCATTCAGGACATAGGCATGGGCAAAGACTTCATATGAATAAAACACCAAAAGCAATGGCAACAAAAGCCAAAATTGACAAATGGGATCTAATCAAGCTAAAGAGCTTCTGCACAGAAAAAGAAACTATCAACAGAGTGAACAAGAAACCTACAGATTGGGAGACGATTTTTGCAATCCATCCATCTGACAGGGCTAATAATCCAGAATCTACAAGGAACTTTTAAAAAATTGCAAGAAAAAAAAATCCCATCAAAAAGTGGGCAAAGGATATGAACAGATACTTCTCAAAAGATGACATTTATGTGGCCAATAAACATATGAAAAAAAGCTCATCATCACTGGTCATTAGAGAAATGTAAATCAAAACTGCAATGAGATACCATCTCATGCCATTTAGAATGGCAATCATTAAAAAGTCAGGAAACAACAGATGCTGGAGAGGATGTGGAAAAATAGGAACACTTTTACACGGTTGGTGGGAGTGTAAATTAGCTCAACCATTGTGGAAGACAGTGTGGCAATCCCTCAAGGATCTAGAACCAGAAATATCATTTGACCCAGCAATCTCATTACTGGATATATACCCAAAGGATAATAAATCAATCTACTATAAAGACACATGCACACATATGTGTACTGCAGCACTATTCACAATAGCAAAGACTTGGAACCAACCCAAATGCCCATCAATGGTAGACTGAATAAAGAAAATGTGGAACATATACACCATGGAATACTATGTAGCCATAAAAAAGGATTAGTTCATGTCTTTTGTAGGGACATGAATGAAGCTGGAAACCATCATTTTCAGCAAACTAACACAGGAACAGAAAACCAAACACTGCACATTCTCACTCATAAGTGGGAGTTGAACAATGAAAACACATGGTTACAGGGAGGGGAACATCACACACTGGGACCTGTCAGGGAGTGGGGGGGACAGGGGAGGGACACCATTAGGAGAAATATCTAACATAGATGACGTGTTGATGGGTGCAGCAAACCACCATGGCATGTGTATACCTATGTAACAAACCTGCACATTCTGCACATGTATCCCAGAACTTAAAGTATAATCCAAAAAAAAAAAAAAAATGCCTTTCTAAGTGGGTAAGGACTTTTTTTTCCAGATGAAAATTCCAAACCAATACTCTTTTGTATCAAACTTTATCACTCTTTATCTCATATCTAATCCCATCCCATCTTGCTCTTCAATGCTATTAAGGATATACCATTTTCTGTATTTAAAAAGACTTGGTCTAAATGAGGAGAAAGAATGGGAGGGTTTTTTTTTATGTTTTTAAGATTGATCAGCCACATAGCACCTTAGAGGGTCTCATTCATACAGGTATAGAAACAGTGTGAAGGAGATAACACAAAACTTGAAAAAAACCAGTATAATTGGCTTATATATATTTTTTAAGACACGGAGATTACCTGATCGACTGGAACCTCAACCTGAGTATCTTCATCTTCTTGGACTTCTGCTGCCCCCCGTGTTTCAGACCTCTCTGCTCCAGCTTTGAAAATGCCTTCATCTATTGAGACAAACACACAGTGAAAAATCAAAATCCAATTGTGACATCATGTGGCTGAATGATGAAATGACAATCAAATACTTATTTTTAATAGATATTTGGGTTCCCTTTTTAGTTGATAGTATTTTTGTGCCCCCCCACCCACCCACCACCACCATGCCACCCCCAGTTGTTCCACATTTTCATTGAGAAAACATTGAGTGGTCAAAACAAGGCTGACCCAGCAGGGTAAAGCTCTGTGGAAGCTCCTGTTCACCCTTTGGCAACTGATTTACTAACATAGCCCTTTGTATAGGCATTGAGATGAGAAGAAATTCTCAACTATCATCACAGTTCTCCCTTCCTATCCACAAAACAGTGAAAATGCTTGGTGCTTTAAAATACTACTTTTAGAAATTTACCTTTCCCAAGAGAATGCTATGCACTCAATATAATGTATTGGAATAATTCTTTCTATTCAGAGTATTGTAAAAAATGTTTTTACTGCAGCCGAGTCATAGAGTTGACTTTCCAGATCTCACCAAAAAATCAATATCATTTATTTTGCAGATCTCCACAAGATTTTCACAACCTCTGACTTTAAATCCTTAACTATAAAATGTAAACTCAATCTCTGACTTTAGGTTAAGCTCCTTCAACTTGCTTTCCTCTGGAAAGCAATAATAGCTGTTTTCCATATTTGAAGTAGTTTTAATGTCTCCCCTCAGCCTTCTCTTCTTCAGGCCAAGTAATCAAAGAATCACAGAACCATTTGTCATTCTGTCTATCTACTTGCCTCAAGACAGGTTTGTGCTTTGGCCATTCTCACAGATGTTTTCTCTGTCCAATTTTTAAGGCTCTCCAGGGATGGAGATTTTACCTCCTTCCCTGGTAATCTATTACAATATTTGATTACCCCTACAGTCTAGAAAATATGTTTTTATCTTTTGTCTTAAAATCCCCTCTATTTCTCTAATGGAAACCTGTCTCCCAGAGCATAATTATTTAACCTATTTTTATATAATAATCTTTCGTATTGCCAAAGCTATGAAGTCACTCTTAATTAAATGTAAAATATATTTTTACACTTGTTGAGGACCAATTATATGCAAGGCATGATGTGAACCCAGGAGACAGCCTAAAATATGAATGAGACGTGGACTGTTCTCTCGAGTTGCTTCCAATGAGGAGACAGAGATAAACACACCTCCAATAAGGTGAATGATGAGGAAGGGTGATAAGCAGAGTATTATGGAAGCTGAAAATATACAGCCCAGTGAGGAAGGAATGAAGGAGAGGAAGGAATAAAGGAAAAGAAGGAAGGAAGGAAAGAGGAAAGGAGGAAAAGAGTGAAGAAAAATAGGTATGTTTGACATTCATTTCTACCTTCTGAAATTACCTTGAAAAACAACCATCATAGTCAGATGCTAAACTCAGTAGACTACAGTTATGACCTATGCACATGACTTTTTGGATGACATTTCGTGTCCAAATGTTGCACTTGCTTACCAAGAGACTACAAAGAGAGGCCTATAGATGCCAAAGGAATATAGTCTTAATACTCACATTCAATGAAATGTTTAACTGTATCCAAGCAGAGCTATGAATGGTTTGCAGATGTGTTTTAGAATAAGCATTTTGCCAGAAAAGGAGAATACAATCGATAATAACAAATAAAATAAAATTGAAAGGGCACTGGAATGGAAAATGACAACCATAAGGATATAAACAGCAAAGAGACAAATCAGCAAAGCTCAACGCTGTGCACAGTGACACAAAGAGAGAACACAAATACTTTTTTTAAATGGTTGCCTCAGGTGTGGGAGGGAGGATGTGTTTATCAGTGAACCAAAATGTTTAAGCCACTGCCATTTACAGCACAGAGCAAGAAATGAAGATCAGAAAGGAATTCATAAGAATAAACAGTGATCAAAAAAAGGCAGAACAGCTAGAAAGGCCTTTGTGATAGGCCTACTAGAATTTTCATTTTTACCATAAATGTTATATAAAATTAAAGGCAGAATATTAATTTTTAGAGAAAAAATATTTTAAATAGTATTTTTTATTATAAATTGTTTATATGCATTTTAGAAAACTTGGAAGATGAAAAAATAAATATGTTTAATCTCATGACCCAGAGACAGCCATCACTAATATTTTGACAATTCTTTCCTTCCCTCCCTCAATCTCTCTCTCTCTCATCTCTCTCTCTCTCTCTCTCTCTCTCTCTCACACACACACACACTCTCATAAAACTGGGATTTTATTGTACATATAATTTTAAAAATCATTTCTTACTTTAAAACCGTATCATGAGCATTTCTTATGCCACTAAATGTTACTTGAAAACATAATAAATAGCTGCATGTTGTGGTACCATGCTTTAATTAATGGACAATCATGAATAATGCAAAATAGGAATTTTTAATGAATAGATACTATTCATCTGATTGATGGGTAAATATGCACTAAGATCTACTGCATAATAGTCACTCTGGAAAATATGAAAGGGCTGTTGTTGAGGGTTTAGTATCTCATGGAGAGAGACCATCACAGAGACATGAGCTGTTCACTCTTCCATATTCATACCCTGCAGCTCCTTTCCTATCTTAGGAGTTTGTTTTCCAAGAATAAGCATGGTACACTGCACACAATAAGTCCTCAGTTAATATTTATTAAATATAAGACAAAAGACAAGTCCTGATTTAATGTGTTTCTCACACATTGATTCCCCTCGGGCTCTATGCGCCCCCTACAGCCCATGTGTCCTCACTCACCCTGCTCAGTATTAAATTCTCCTTCAAAATTATCTCCTGGGCATACTGGCATCCTGATTTTGATACAATTAATTCAAATGAATCCTCAACCTCTTCTTTGAATTCCTCTTCTACTTCATTTTAAAGGAAATCTGACCAACCCTGTATGTCACCATCTGAGTAACTTCAGCACCATGTGATGAGCCACTCTGCAGCCTTGAATACCCCGACTCTTCAACTCCATTGACGTCCCCTCAATTTCACCTTGATTTACATCATTTTCATCAAATGGAGTGATTTCATTCACAGCCCATGTGCAGTTGGGACCAAAGAACTTGTAGGTGACAGACCCGCGATGCTTTTTCATGTCTCACCCTATGCCCTCCATGTCAAGTTTGCCACTTCTACCCTGTCCCTGGGTGGCAGCCCATGGGGAGCCTTATGGCTCATATCTTACTCAACTGTCAGTGTCTTCATGAAAATCTCCTCTGATCTTATCCTGTAACTCCACAACCAAACACAACCAACAGCACTACTTTTTTTTTTTTTTTTTTTTTTGAGACAGAGTCTGGCTTTGTCGACCAGACTGGAGTGGAGCGGCGCGATCTCGGCTCACTGCAAGCTCTGCCTCCTAGGTTCACGCCATTCTACTGCCTCAGCCTCCCGAGTAGCTGGGATTACAGGCATGCGCCACCACACCTGGCTAACTTTGTATTTTTAGTAGAGACAAGGGTTTCTCTGTGTTGGTTAGGCTGGTCTCGAACTCCGACCTCAGGTGATACACCCGTCTAACCTCCCAAAGTGCTGGGATTACAGGCATGAGCCACCACACCCAACCTCTCTGCACTACTTTTTTCTCCCACATACTGCATTTATTCATGATCACACTTACTTTAATCTATTTCTTTTACCAATTCTGCCCCCTTCCCTGCTAGACCACAAGCTCCTTTAGGCATAGACCACAATTGTTGTCCTGTGCCTAGCACAATGTCAGCCTCATAACAGGTTTTGACATGTTCTTTAAACTGAAATAACAATACAAAGCATTATATAAACACCAAATGTTTGGCATTGTCTACAAGTATTATTTGTAATAGAATCTGTATGCGTGTATACATCATTCAGGGCCAAGATCCGTGGGCCAATGTGAATACTC
Source organism: Macaca mulatta (assembly GCF_049350105.2). Lineage (NCBI taxonomy): Eukaryota > Metazoa > Chordata > Mammalia > Primates > Cercopithecidae > Macaca > Macaca mulatta. Next base: position 158,893,361 of record NC_133409.1, on the reverse strand, counting down.
AAAAGTAAATTAGGCCTTAAATCAGAAAATTAAAATCATTTGACACCAAAGAATTGCCAACAAGGCCAAACTGCAGTGGAAAAGAATCCAAATATATAGTAAGAATATGTTTCCCCTCTGTCAATGCCATCGTAAAAAGCAACTGAAGACACATTTCATGGACGAAGTCAAAGATAAAACATTGAAAATTTAAAACACCTGCTTGCAAGGATAGATTCCATGAGAAATCTGCAAAAGCATTACCTTTGTTATCAAGGGCAACATTATTTGAGCACTTTAAAACCTTACCATATTCCCTTTATTACTACTAATTTAAACTTGCACAGTAAATTTGTGGATTTAGACCATGACAGCGTTATTATGTGCCATGGTTGTCTAGTTATTGCTACGGCAACATCAGCTATTCTAACCACGACTCATGAAGGGTGAGTGGCACCTACGGCTGAGCTGTTTTGTCCCCAGTGAGACACAGAAGCAGTTTTAGTGTCACTTAGGATTTTCATAAAAACAGGAAGTTAGTGTTACTTCATACTAATGTCAACAGGTTAAGTGATCCTTTTTGCCACACACTGCCCACCTGTGAACTTTTTGGTGTGCCAATAATAGGTTTGCACACATTCAAGAGTTCTTCTGAGTCCCCTTTTACTAAGCATTAGTATAATTTTCAACTGCTCATGAAACGTCTTGAGTTTTAGCAATTTTGCTTCCTCTAAAGCTAATTGTACACAGCAAGTATAAGAACAGAATGCCTGCGTATCATATAAAAGTAAGTTTAGGTAGAAAAACTGGGCTCCTGGGGAAAGTAATAATGGGATGGCACATCATCTTGAAATGCAGAGCACCTGGTGCTGTCTGGAGTAGTGGTCTCATCCTCACCCCCACAATTCCCCCGGCTCTTTCTAATCGATCTTCTATAACAGCTCCCAAAGAGATTATTCTTGTCAAAATTATCAATGGCCGTCGTTATGACAATACTTATTCTCTCATTTACTTGATCTTTCAGCAGCTTTTAATGTAACCCGATCTCAGAGTGTGTATGTGTATGTGTGTGTGTGTGTGTGTGTGTGTGTGTGTGTGTGTGTGTGTGTCTTCATTCACTCTCCAGGTTTTACCAGAAGCTTCTCCTCACTCTCCTTGGCCAATTCTTCCTCCTCTGTTCAACTTGTAAGTATTGGCCCACCTCAGAGCTGCATCATGGATCAGCTTCTCTATCTATCTACACACTTTCTAGATTAATCTCATTTGAATACCATCAATGTGCTAATGACTCTCTAATATGTATCTTCTGCCTCAACCTCTTTATAGATCCCAAAACATATATATCTATCTAACTGCCTAACCTGACACTTCACCTTGGATGTCCAATAGGCACCTTGACCTTAATGTGGTCAAAACAGAACTCTGTTTTCCCACCCTAAACTGCTCATCCCCCAGATTCCCCAACCCAGGAAATGGCACCACTTCTCAATCCCCAAACTTCGGAATTATCTTTATTTCCTTCCTGACCTCAGTTTCTATATTCATTCCATTGTCAAGTCTTCTCAATTCAATCTCCTTTTAAAATGTATCTCAAATAAATTCATTTATTTCTATCTCCACTCCCAACTTGGTCTCATCATCATCATCTGTTGGATGGGCTATTACAACAGCTTACAAACTAGTGTCCCTCTTCTTCCACTCTTGCTATCTCATAATCATCCTCCATACAATAGCCAAGTGCTCTTAATAGATTATTTTTAAAGTGTTTAATTAATTCCACAGCTTAGAAACTCTCCAACATTGTTCCATCACATATGGAATCCAAGTTCCTTACCATGGCTTACAGAGATGTGATCTGGCACTTAACTCCTCCTCAAACTGCATTTTGTATCTTTTTCCTTGCACATTAAACTTAAGTTCCACTGACTTTCATTCTGTTCCTCACTAGAAAACTCTTTCCTACCTCATGGCTTTGTTCTTCACAGAGTCTCTGCCTAAAAAGTTCTTTCTCCATTTTCATACTGTCAGTCAGATCTCAGGAAACCCTCCTTGTTACAATTCCAGTAGCCACTCATTCATTCATAGTGCCCTGGTTTAATTCTCTGCCTTGCACTTACTGTGTTTGTCAGTTTCCACCCAAGTGCAAGCTCCAAGACATCAGGCAGTTTGTCCATATTTTTCACTGTTCCATCCCCAGCACTTAGCAGTGCTCAGCACATAGAAGACACTCAGAAGGTATTTGCTGAAAGAAGGAAGAGTGTGCACTGAAATATATTTGCTGTATTGAAGTAGAATGTAAGGAGCCAACAACTTAGCCACTAGCCCAGTGCATTAATTCTTCATGTTCTTACAGGGTTTTGCCCCAATCTGGCCACACTTGGCCGTATAGCATTTGGATGGAGAGTAGAGAGGGGAACAAAGGGAACTGAAGAGAAAGAAGACAGACTGAGGTACAACCTACACAGGGATCAACAAATTATGTTACTAGTGGTAGGTAGAATAATATCCGCCCCAACCCCGCAAAGATGTCCACATCCTGCTCCTAAAAAACTGTGAGCATGTTACATGACATGGCAAAGAGGAATTACGGTTGCAGATAAAATTAAGGTTGCTAAGCAGCTGACCTTGAGATGGGAAGAGAATCCTGGGTTATTCATGTGAACTCAATATAATCGCAAGGGTCCTTGGGAGTGAAAAAGAGGAAGGAGGCCCAGAGTGGGACTGATACAATGCAAACAAGACTTGAGCTGCCATTGGTGGCTTTGAAGATAGAAAGGCCACAAGCCAAGGAATGCAGGCAGCCCATAGAAACTGGAAAAAACATGGATTTGAATTCTTGCCTAGAGCCTCCAGAAGGCACACAGCCCTGATGAAAGCTTGATTTTAACCCAGTAAGGCCCATTTTGGAATTCTAACCTGCAGAACTGTAAGATAATAAATCGGTGTTGTTTTAAGACACCATGTTTGTGGTGATTTGTCACAACAGCCATAGGAAAATGATACAACATGTGTCCAGAAATTATGCGCTAGAGCAGGGGTCCCCAACTCCCAGGGGCACGGACTGGAAGTGCTCTGTGGCCTGTTAGCAACTGGGCTGTACAGCAGGAGGTGAGCGGCAGGTGAGCAAGAACTGCCACCTGAGCTCCACCCTCCCATCAGAGGAGCAGCAGCATTAGATTCTCATAGGAGCACGAACCCTATTGTGAACTGCACATGCGAGGGATCTAGGTTACACACTCCTTATGAGAGTCTAACTAATACCTCATGATCTAAGGTGGAACAGTTTCATCCCGGAACCATCCCCCCACATCCCTGAATAAACTGTCTTCCACGAAACTGGTCCCTGGTGCCAGAAATGTTGGGAACCACTGTTCTGGAGAGAGTATCTGCAGTGGCCACCCCAGATCCGCTTTCTGAGTCCTGTAGATACCTGCTGGGCAAAAACAGGCCTTTCAGATACCCTCTGCTCCTCCTGCTAAAAAGATAGTGGTCAGAAAACCCTCCTTTGAGCCTCCTGCCTTTTGTTTTCTTTCCCTAAGTGTTAATACTTCTCTTACTCATTCTCCTGCAAGGTGCAAAACACTACCACCAATCCCAGACACCCACGCATCTTCCAGAGGAAAGGAATTCTATTTTTTTTAAGTCTTACCCTGCCCTAAAAACCTCTGTAGCAAAAGCCATTTGCTAACAAACTAAAAAGCAAGGATAAATTTGATACACAATACTGCTCTCATTCAATTACTAAGTGAAGGATCAAATTCAATGCTTGAATGCACATTACACCTAAATTCAGCTCTCATCTTTTTTCTTTGAACGTGAACAGACATTTTAGTGTATATTACACAGTAAAGCCATAACAAACACTCTAGTAAAAATAAAAATGCTCCTCAATTATTTTTCACTTATCCCTTATGAATTTTATTGCTTTCAAAATGAAAGCAGAGCTGCTGAGGTAGGGAAGTCATGTCATCACCATATTGTTCCTAATAAATAGGAATCTGCTTCCCCTCCTGAAACAGGAAATAAATGCTTGTGTGTTTTTTTAGCTTTTCTGCAACTAGGACAGCTGAAATGAAAGCATTTCCTTGTTTCAATTTATCAGTACTTCAGTTTAACAATATTACAATTATTTAATATTCTCAAATTTTAAAAGTTACCAAATAATTAATGATACTTTCAAGTAAAGATAATCATAATTTATGCCTACCATTCTTGCTTTCTCACCAAAATTACTAAAAATTATTCTTAAATGGTATTGTAATCCATATTTGAATATGTTTAGTGTTTGAAACTGAGATTTATGAGGATGAACAAGAAGAAATCATAATGATATATATAATCATTATATATAAAGATAATATAAAAATCTTAGGTATCTGTTAACTAGAAGCTCTTTCACTAGGATTTATCACTAAGACTACCTATAATAGTAACAATGTTGAGTGAATTTTAAAACAAAGTGTTAATTTTTTAAAGTAGCTCATTAAAACCAGCATGGCACTGGCCAAAAAAAAATGTGGGGAAGAAGGAGTTTATGACATTTAATATATAAAATAATATCCTAAGAATAAAAAAAGTCAGTCTATTTATAAGGCAATACTCTTTATGTGTCACCTCAGTCACCAGAGGCAGAATTAAAATTAAAACTGGTAAGAAGGCAGGGCGCGGTGGCTCAAGCCTGTAATCCCAGCACTTTGGGAGGCCCAGGCGGGCGCATCACGAGGTCAGGAGATCGAGACCATCCTGGCTGACACGGTGAAACCCCGTCTCTACTAAAAAATACAAAAAACTAGCCGGGCGAGGTGGCGGGCGCCTGTAGTCCCAGCTACTGGGGAGGCTGAGGCAGGAGAATTGCGTGAACCCGGGAGGCGGAGCCTGCAGTGAGCTGAGATCCGGCCACTGCACTCCAGCCTGGGCGGCAGAGCGAGACTCCGTCTCAAAAAAAAAAAAAAAAAAAAAAAAAAAAACTGGTAAGAAGGTGATATAAAAATAATTTCCATTAGCTTAGTGTTAATGTGCACTACACTCACATGTGAAATATATTGAATTTTTATACAACTTTTTACAGATACAGATTGTTGTCATCACAGCATCTTGTTGAAAATTAAAGAAAACATTTCCAGAAGGATAGGATAGCGACCCAGTAGGATAGGGTCTATATGAAGCTTAGCAAGTAATGAGGTAGAGAGGAAGAGCAGGTTCACATGTGATAACACTTCCTTATGAAAGGGTGTTAGCCAACTCTCCTGGTATCACTGTCACAACTTAAATAATATCCCCCTTTTCATCCCTCTTTGCACCACCTTTCTGAATTAAATATAAAAAAAATCATCATAAGGAAGATTGAAAAACTAATCAAATGAGAGCTGATGTTCTGAGTGACTCTAATTGAACACAGTAATACAACCCAAATGTCCAAATGTTTTTTAATCACTAATCTTCTCCACATGTCTTATTATGTCCCATCAGCTCAAATGGAAATGCTTTACAGAAACAAGAATATCGCAAGTCATATTTTTCTTTGGCAATTTTTAATATTACATAAAAATAATTTTATCCACACATTTATATGGGCTGAATGTTCTTAACTGCAGTTTGAAATATCTGGCTTCTTTCTACTCTCCAACTCCCATTTCAGGGTATTAAATCTCATCTGTTATGCAATTGATGTATACATTTGACTATTAACTATTTGCATAGAATTGATTTTCATCACCAGTTATTTAACCTTAACTTTAAATAGGTGTAGCAAAATATTCTAAGTGTAGACAGAAAACAAAAGTAGGATTATTATCATTGATTTCCCAGATCACAGGTAATTTTGTTCTTATTCCTACACTTCTATATTATTATTTTTAGATACAGATATTTCAGATTTTCATGAAAATCAGAAATATTCAGAGGACAAAGAATAAAGCACATATTTATAATATGTATAATTCATGCTTATTTCCTAATCTATATAAATTTTGATATGATTTCTAAAGTCTATATCCAATAAGTGGGACTGAAAATAATTAAGTACCTCTGAGTAGGTTTACCTAAACCAACAAGTATAGATAGCTTTAATTCTTCATTTCTAATTTTGCATCCTTATAAAAATTACACTCCAAATTAGTTTTAGTTCATCAGAATAATTGAATTGTTCCTTTTTCCACCCCAGTGACTTGGAGTTACTTATTTGGCCTAAAAATCACAATTTCTGTTGTTGTTTTTTTTTTCTTCTAAAATATAGAAAGCTTTATTTTTATTTATTTATTTATTATTATTATTATACTTTAAGTTCTAGGGTACATGTGCATAATGTGCAGGTTTGTTACATATGTATACTTGTGCCATGTTGGTGTGCTGTACCCATCAACTCGTCAGCACCCATCAACTCGTCATTTACATCAGGTATAACTCCCAGTGCAATCCCTCCCCCCTCCCCCCTCCCCATGATAGGCCCCGGTGTGTGATGTTCCCCTTCCTGAGTCCAAGTGATCTCATTGTTCAGTTCCCACCTTTGAGTGAGAACATGCGGTGTTTGGTTTTCTGTTCTTGTGATAGTTTGCTAAGAATGATGGTTTCCAGCTGCATCCATGTCCCTACAAAGGACACAAACTCATCCTTTTTTATGGTTGCATAGTATTCCATGGTGTATATGTGCCACATTTTCTTAATCCAGTCTGTCACTGATGGACATTTGGGTTGATTCCAAGTCTTTGCTATTGTGAATAGTGCCGCAATAAACATATGTGTGCATGTGTCTTTATAGCAGCATGATTTATAATCCTTTGGGTATATACCCAGTAATGGGATGACTGGGTCATATGGTACATCTAGTTCTAGATCCTTGAGGAATCGCCACACTGTTTTCCATAATGGTTGAACTAGTTTACAATCCCACCAACAGTGTAAAAGTGTTCCTATTTCTCCACATCCTCTCCAGCACCTGTTGTTTCCTGACTTTTTAATGATCACCATTCTAACTGGTGTGAGATGGTATCTCCTTGTGGTTTTGATTTGCATTTCTCTGATGGCCAGTGATGATGAGCATTTTTTCATGTGTCTGTTGGCTGTATGAATGTCGTCTTTTGAGAAATGTCTGTTCATATCCTTTGCCCACTTTTTGATGGGGTTGTATGTTTTTTTCTTGTAAATTTGTTTGAGTTCTTTGTAGGTTCTGGATATTAGCCCTTTGTCAGATGAGTAGATTGCAAAAATTTTCTCCCATTCTGTAGGTTGCCTGTTCATTCTGATGGTAGTTTCTTTTGCTGTGCAGAAGCTCTTTAGTTTAATTAGATCCCATTTGTCAATTTTGGCTTTTGCTGCCATTGCTTTTGGTGGAGGCATCACGCTACCTGACTTCAAACTATACTACAAGGCTACAGTAACCAAAACAACATGGTACTGGTACCAAAACAGAGATATAGACCAATGGAACAGAACAGAGTCCTCAGAAATAATACCACACATCTACAGCCATCTGATCTTTGACAAACCTGAGAGAAACAAGAAATGGGGAAAGGATTCCCTATTTAATAAATGGTGCTGGGAAAATTGGCTAGCCATAAGTAGAAAGCTGAAACTGGATCCTTTCCTTACTCCTTATATGAAAATTAATTCAAGATGGATTAGAGACTTAAATGTTAGACCTAATACCATAAAAATCCTAGAGGGAAACCTAGGTAGTACCATTCAGGACATAGGCATGGGCAAAGACTTCATGTCTAAAACAATTTCTGTTCTTAATTCTGGTTGGTCCAGCTTCCTGCAAATGACCTTGTATCAGAAGAGTTAGCCATACTTCTATACTCTAGATCTATCATCATAACAAATGAAGTATCTTCCTGTAACGAAAACACATAGTACTGTTTTAAATTCCTTTAAAATTCTGTGTTCACTACTTCCTTATTATGCAACATTTACTGAGCTTCCTCATGCTCAGACATGTGCTGGACACCAGCCACAGAAAGATGAACAAGGCACTGACCTCAGGATACGCATTATCTACCAGGGGAAGTTACATGGAAAAATCAATGCACACAATGAAAAGCATAGCATGCAAGCTTACATAAGCTGTTAAGATAGTGCATAAAGTAGGAAAGAAAAAAGTGGGGAGATGAGAACAGTCAATGAAGGCTGAGAGAGACAGAAGCTACAAATCAAAAAACAAGATAAGTTAGTCATTAAGGAGCAGAGGAAGAGATTCTGGACAGAAAAATCAGCATATGCAAAGGCTTGGAGGCATTGCAGGTTGTATTCCAAGAACTGCAGGCAGATCCGTGTGGCTGCAGCAAGGCTGTAGGGCTAAGAAGTGGCAGGGTATAAGGCTGTCTGATGTGACCAAGAATTTGAACTTGATCGTGAACATAATGAAGAGCAACTAAGGGACTTTAAACATGGAGTGGGGTGCACAGGGCTGAGGGAGCGTCCTGGAAATAGAGTTGCATGGACAGAAGCAGGTGAGGATTCATGACAGGCTATGTGGAGGGGGAGATCATGGAAAGTATTATCACCCACAGCCACCTAGGATTGATATTGCTGAGGTGGAGATATCATAGCAGAGTGAGACCAGACAAGACTGTAGAAAAGAACACCTGAAACGTGGGTCACACTGAAGCTACCAAAGGCAACACATATTAAAATTGGAGATCAGTGAGGCTGGTAGCCAGGAGATTTCAAAGCAATGAAATGGGAAACAAAGCACGCCGTAATGGGTCAGGACGTTCTGAAGCACAGGAGTCTGCATCAGCACCAGTCCTGGCTGAGGGGGCAGCACTGTTTGGAGGGATCTCAGCACTGCTCTGCACACCACAGGTCCTGGACAAAGGCAATGCCGGAAGGATTGACAGAACACAACAAGAGACATTGAATACTCGTACTGACAGGACTCCATGACTGCCAGGACTTGGGAGTTGACGGAAATAGAGGAGCTGAAGAAGGACTCTCAGGTTTATGGCTTGGTTGTCTACATGGTTAACAGTGCTATTCATCAAGACTGACCAGACAAGAGAAGGAAGGGGTTGGAGGTGGTTAGAAAGGAGGTGATGGGGTCTGATTTTGATATATTGGTTTGAGCCCTCTGTTAAGCATACTGATAGAAATGTCCAGCAAGTGGGGCTAGAAATATAAGTCTGTTAATTAGAACAAAGTTCCAAGATAAAGATCTACACTTGGGAATGGTCAGAACACCATCGATAAAGTCATGGGTTTCAGAACTTGGGATGAAAATAGAAAATGGTTAGGGACAGAGTTATAGGAAACAATATGTAAGGGATGGGCAGAAGAGAAACAAAGATCGAAAAGAAATAGTAAAAGGTAACACGGGGGGAAAAAAAGAGTAAGCTGTCAAGGAAGATGTGGGAAAGTGGAAGTCAACGCCAAAGGAATAATCAGTATTAAAGTGTCCTGCCATTTGGGATCCCCTTGATCTGGTCATCTAAGTAACAGTAATTATAGTAGAGTATGAAAGTCAGATTACATTGGGGTGTGGTATAAAAAAGAGGTGAAGTAGTGAAGACAAGCAGTACAGACAACTCTTTCAAGATGATTGGCTGTGAAGTAAAGAGACACCATAGTCCTGTCAACCTAACTCAGAGGCCTGAGGCCATCAAGACAGTCAGGGATGAAAGGGGATTAAATCCCATCTCTTCTGACTCCTGCCTTTATCACAGATGTCAGCACCATAAAGCTTTTGCTAAACCTCTGTCTCCAATGCACAAGCATGTCTCATGAAATGCAAACATTTGTGCAGAAACTTAAACAATTCCCATTCACTCATGGCCAAGTTAAACTGATAGAGATCATCTTCATTTGACAATATTAATGTAACTAGAATTGTACTTCATGAATACACCAATCACTCTTGCTATGCAGATATTTATTAGAGTTTGAACCTTAGCTAAAATACCAAAACGAATTACAACATAGGAATCCATTGCAGGAGGTCAGGGGCTGGGAGGAAGGAGAAGAAAGTGAGAAACCTGCAGAGCAGCACACATCCAGGCAACAAGATACCTTCTACTTACACACCTGAATGAAAACATTCCATTGACGATGATCATTAGCAATCATTTCAGACAGAAACATAAAAACCTCCTGAGCTTCAGAAGGCTTCCTAAAAATTCATACAAAGAAGCTTAAAAAAAATAGCAAAAGAGAAATCAAGATTGTAAATTTTCTAAAATCTTCAGTTAATAAACCTAAGATAGAAGACTGAAATCATTCTCTAAATATTTATTTCCAAATTACATACAAATATATAAAGGATTCGATACCTAGCTCAAATATGAAAATCAAAATGGACTAGATACGTGTTTTCAAAAGTTATTAATCCCAGTTATTACTGAGTACCATTTTTGATAATCCAAGGCTCCAACATTCAACTACTAGAAATAATACGTTTTACTATAAGTATAAAGCAAGTATCAACCACTTTCAAAGCCAATCTAATTCTCAGACAAGTGCTAGTGATTCTGTAAACTGTGGTTCTCACTCAAGGTAAAGTGGTTTATGGTGTAAATGTGCAAATCAGTGCAAATCAGTCATCCTGAATAAAGGGATTAGATTATTTTTCACTTAATCTAATTGGCACAGGTAATATGCCTGAATTGCTCATTAAATCTGAGTGAGGGTGTTTTCAATTTAACTGTTTTAGCATTTTACAGATTAGTATGCTTCGACTTGCTTTAAACAGTCAAAGTGAGATCTCTTGAATCTTAGCATTTAAGGTGCTTATATCTGCTCCATAGTAATGTTTGAAGGGGATGATAAATTTTTATCAGAGTCAATACCTTGCTCAAGATATAATAACTTTAATTGGTGGTTAATTTTCCATCTTAACATAAAATAGAAGTTATAATGTACTCAGTTTAGCATATCTGTTTTGACTATGCATAAAGTCTGCAATTCAAGGAACTGCTGCCAATAAAAGGCAGATAAAAACAAATTTTCCATAAGATACATTTTCCTGCAATATCTATGATGTTACAAATTGTATTTAAACAGCCTAAGATAAGCCCATTTAAGCAATTCTATTGGACTCCATTTTAAGATGATGACCTAACACAAATATGCCCATATATCAGCAACTGACACAAACCCAACTTTTATACTCAGATATAAAATGACTATGTTAATTTAGTGCCCAATTTGAGAGAATCAAACATGAAATATCAAATCAATGGGAAAAGAGATCTCAGTAGCTTCAATTAGCGATAGGAAATATTCAAATGAGCCATAAAATCATACTATTTATTATAAAATTATCAAGGAAGAAGATTCAAAATAGATCAAAACAAACCAGCTGGCATTTTTTTCACTTGGATTAAGGTTGCTCCAACAACAGATATTGATTGAGCATCCATCAGATTCTGTGTCCTTTTCATTTCGTGTCATGACTTGTAGATTTGCTCTCAATCTATAATAACAATGTATGTATGCCGTACTTTAGACAAGGTAAAATACATACCATTTTATCTGTCAATTTTCTTTTATTTTTTTTCTGGTACAGGGTCTTACTCTGTCACCAGGGCTTGAGCGCAGTAGCACAGTCATAGCTCACTGCAATCTTCACCTCCTGCCTCCATCCTCCCATCTCAGCCTCCTGAATAGCTGGGACTACAGGCATGCCTCATCACACCTGACTAATTTCTTTTGCTTTTTGTAGAGACAACGTCTCCCTACATTGCCCAGGCTGGTCTTGAACTCCTGGGCTCAAGTAATCTGCCTACCTCAACCTCCCAAAGTGCTGGGATTACAGGCCTGAGCCACTGCATCCAGCCTATTTTAAAAATAAATAAAAATATAACCTTTGGGAAAAAAAGAAAAGATAGAAAACATTCCTCTCAAGCATTTTAACCTATGATTGGGGTACATCAAATAATTTCATTTGAAAAGGAATAATTCTTGCTTCTTAAGTTCAACAGATGATATCTTCCAGATATTCTTGCTTCTTTCTTAACTGATAATTATGAAATACTAATTATCTACTTGTTTTAATCTGGTAGGAGGAACAGAAATAAAAGTAGTCTTTCAATGGATTTCTTATTGAACTATAATTTTTAACATATTTCCATTGCATTAAGTGCAGTTGAATTAACTTTCATTTGCATTTCTCTGATGGCCAGTGATGATGAGCATTTTTTCATGTGTCTGTTGGCTGTATGAATGTCTTCTTTTGAGAAATGTCTGTTCATATCCTTTGCCCACTTTTTGATGGGGTTGTTTGTCTTTTTCTTGTAAATTTGTTTGAGTTCTTTGTAGGTTCTGGATATTAGCCCTTTGTCAGATGAGTAGATTGCAAAAATTTTCTCCCATTCTGTAGGTTGCCTGTTCACTCTGATGGTAGTTTCTTTTGCTGTGCAGAAGCTCTTTAGTTTAATTAGATACCATTTGTCAATTTTGGCTTTTGCTGCCGTTGCTTTTGGTGTTTTAGACATGAAGTCTTTGCCCATGCCTATGTCCTGAATGGTACTACCTAGGTTTCCCTCTAGGATTTTTATGGTATTAGGTCTAACATTTAAGTCTCTAATCCATCTTGAATTAATTTTCATATAAGGAGTAAGGAAAGGATCCAGTTTCAGCTTTCTACTTATGGCTAGCCAATTTTCCCAGCACCATTTATTAAATAGGGAATCCTTTCCCCATTTCTTGTTTCTCTCAGGTTTGTCAAAGATCAGATGGCTGTAGATGTGTGGTATTATTTCTGAGGACTCTGTTCTGTTCCATTGGTCTATATCTCTGTTTTGGTACCAGTACCATGCTGTTTTGGTTACTATAGCCTTGTAGTATAGTTTGAAGTCAGGTAGCGTGATGCCTCCAGCTTTGTTCTTTTGACTTAGGATTGTCTTGGAGATGCGGGCTCTTTTTTGGTTCCATATGAACTTTAAAGCAGTTTTTTCCAATTCTGTGAAGAAACTCATTGGTAGCTTGATGGGGATGGCACTGAATCTATAAATTACCTTGGGCAGTATGGCCATCTCACACCAGTTAGAATGGCGATCATTAAAAAGTCAGGAAACAACAGGTGCTGGAGAGGATGTGGAGAAATAGGAACACTTTTACACTGTTGGCGGGATTGTAAACTAGTTCAACCATTATGGAAAACAGTATGGCGATTCCTCAAGGATCTAGAACTAGATGTACCATATGACCCAGTCATCCCATTACTGGGTATATACCCAAAGGATTATAAATCATGCTGCTATAAAGACACATGCACACGTATGTTTATTGCGGCACTATTCACAATAGCAAAGACTTGGAATCAACCCAAATGTCCATCAGTGACAGACTGGATTAAGAAAATGTGGCACATATACACCATGGAATACTATGCAGCCATAAAAAAGGATGAGTTTGTGTCCTTTGTAGGGACATGGATGCAGCTGGAAACCATCATTCTTAGCAAACTATCACAAGAACAGAAAACCAAACACCGCATGTTCTCACTCAAAGGTGGGAACTGAACAATGAGATCACTTGGACTCGGGAAGGGGAACATCACACACCGGGGCCTATCATGGGGAGGGGGGAGGGGGGAGGGATTGCATTGGGAGTTATACCTGATGTAAATGACGAGTTGATGGGTGCTGATGAGTTGATGGGTGCAGCACACCAACATGGCACAAGTATACATATGTAACAAACCTGCACGTTATGCACATGTACCCTAGAACTTAAAGTATAATAATAATAAATAAATTTAAAAAAAAAACAAACTATGCTCAGGATGAAAATCAGACTCCATATACTACCTAAGCCATGTGGTTGACAGTGCATGGGAGCCCCCAGAGGGCAGTGCGACTCTAAGAGGACCTTGACAACTTTTGGATGCACATATAAATAAATATGCACTGCCCTAGGGAGCTCAGTGGGTAGCTTTTACTAGGTGTGAAAAAAAAAAAAAAAAAAAACTTTCATTTGGTTATTATATTTTATATACTTCCAGACACAAGAAAACACAGATGTTGGTAAACTTAAGGAAATACCTGTTTTAGGTTAAGTGGGAATGCTGATATAGTCAAGAAACATTTTTTTCTTCAACATTTACCTACAGCAAGATATAAATTAATAATAATGATGATTAACTAATACTTACAGGATATTTATTGTATAATAAACACCGCTCTAAGCATATCACATGTATTTAATAATTTAGTTCCCATAATAACTTTATGAAGTAATTACTAGAACCTGCATTTTACACATGAGAAACGGAGATATTCTCAAGTTCACAGGCAGCAAGTGGTGGAAGTAGGACTCTAATATAGCTGCCTGACACAGGAGCCCATGCATTTCATTAATTTACCAGTGTTTTCTAAACTGCCAACTATGACCCATTAGTAGATGGTAACATCAATTTAATGGGGTGCAACTAGTGGGGTTATTTTTAATAAAATAGAAGACAACAGAAAATCAAATGCAGTACCCGGCTTGGCTGTGTGGGTATATGACCTGTGCAGTCACACAAGGCCCTGCTCTGAAGGGTCCTACCCACTGATTTAATGCTCTACTATCACCAACCACCTTGAAATTCTTAATCATTTTATCCTTGAACTTGTGCTTTGTAAGTGAAGTTCAATGAAAAACTGGAGCAGGCTCATGAAAAGACAGGGGCGCAATGTGTATATTCGTGGTTACCAAGCAAGCGTGTTAGGTCAGCATCTGAACAAAGGGTGAAGGAGTAAGAGGGTACTGACAACCCCTAGAGGCCACACTTTCTTTCAAAACCAGAACTTGCTTCCAAGGAGGAAAGGAAGCAATGGCATTCTAAGAAATAAAAATGACCAAGGATAATTCTGTCCTGTTCTTTCTTTCTTACTTATATTGGCCAACCACTTACACTGAAAATGACAAAATAGAAGGAAAGTGAAATATAAGGCAACCCATCGCTCCTTTTCTTCAGTCCTTACTCAACAGTAAGCCTAAGGTAAAGAGGGTTGGTAGAATGTATACATATCAAGAAGTAAAATAAAAACACTTGAGTTAGCTTTGTACAGTATTTCCATTCTTCTAATAAGAACAAGATGCATATGCAGGTACAAAGTAAGAAATACCAATTGTGTAATTTCATTGATTTCATGCTCTTATGTTTTGCACTTAAAATTGGCATTGCACAATAAAAATAGTAAAATTAGTATTAATGGAAATTTTAAATTTTTATTTACTCAGAACAGTAAGTAGCAAATAAACTAACAACAACAACAACAAAACAAAACCATGACAGGTCAAAAAGGGGAGAAGAAATGGATAGATACATTTAACTACGCTTAGCAGCATTCTTTCCTACTTTTTGAACATGAGGTCCTATGTCTTCATCTTGCTCTGCACCCCACAAATTATGCAGTCAGCCCTGGAAGGGTAACTATCATTTCACAAAATTTTTATTTCATGAATCAAATACAGTATATGTGGGTATCCCGGATCAGGATATAAATTTTTATCATATTATGGGTCACAGTCAGAAAGCTGAAAAACCACTTCACGACTACATTAGTCTGTTTTCACACTGCTATAAAGAACTGCCTGAGACTAGGTAATTTATAAAGAAGAAAAGAGGTTTAATTTACTCAGAGGTCCACATGGCTGGGGAGGCCTCAGAAAACTTACAATCATGGCAGAAAGCAAAGAGGAAGCAAGCCACATCTCACACAGTGACAGGAGCGAGAGAGAGAGTGAGCACATGAGAGCGTACGCAGGGGAAACTGTCACTTTTAAATGATCAGATCTCATTAGAACTCCCTCACTGTCACGAGAACAGTATGCAGAAACTGCCCCCATGATCCAGTCACCTCGTGGGGATGACAATTTGAGAGGAGATTTGGGTGGGGACACAGAGCCAAGCCATATCAGCTACCCTGGAAAAAACAAAAGGGGTACAGACCTTCTCTCTTCATCATCCTAAAGGATAATTCACTTAAGAGGGCACCTTGGTTACCTGAATTTTAGCTCCTTGTTATGTTCTATGTCATATCTAAATTCCTCTGCCCGACTTCTGAGAACATCAGAATTTGGCCTCAGCCTTAACAACACATCCCACAGCTCTGCAGCTAGACCTCTCAACCCCAAAGGGACTCGTGATGTCTGCTCACTTGCCCATCCTCCTCTTCTCTAACCCCAGAGCTCCTTCTCACCTCTGCACCTCCACTCACACAATCTCCTCACGGCCACATTTTTCCCTTCAAGACACAACGTGATGGCCGCCTCCCCAGAAGTCTTTCACATCTCTCAAGTTTTTACACTTACCCTCTGTACCCTAACAGTAGCACATGACAATTTAGATGTTGCTACAGAGAGGAGAAGACACTGTTTCATATCCGCTTCCCCCAGAGCTCATCACACACAACATGGTCAGGTTACATACCGCGCTCCATATGGAGTTAGGACAGGGAAAGCAACCTAGTTTTGTTTTTGTTTTTGTTTTCAGAATGTCTACTATGTGCTAAGTCCTTGCCTCACAATTACCCTGTGAAGTAGGTATTTTTAGCCTACTTTATGGATAAGGAACTTGAAGTTTAAACAACATGCGTAAGGTGGCATAGGCAGGAAGTGGCTGAGCCGGGACCAAGGCCCAAGCTTCTCCCTCCATGATGCCTTTTATTACACCCATCATTATCTACAGAACCTTGGAGGAAGCATCACCACTACTAAGGCACTCAACTGCTAAGTACACCAATTAGACCAAATCTGAACAAATGTTTAAAGAGTCATAGGGGAAAGCTATGTTACTTTGAATTTTTAGGCTGTTTCTGAAGTCATGGATGAGAAGCAGCAAATTCAAAAGTTAAAAATGGAAATAGTAGGTCTGGGTGGGGAGTGGGGGTGGGCAAATGAGGGTGAGTAGCCTCGAGCTCATCTGGGGAAAAGGTGAGAGAAAAAGACTAGAGAATATTCTTTAAAATAAATCACAATTGTAGGGCAGTGTACAAATTAAACTTTGGAGGAACAGGAGAGAACAGAGAGCCATCAATTTACAAAAGGCAACTCAGGCATAGGACATAGGTGTGATGAGTTTGCGTCTAGTGTGAGCCCTGAAGAGACTTTGGAGAAAGAAAAAAGCTTCATGTTTTTTGCTTATGAATGAACAGTCAAGAACTTTACCTGTGAGCTTTTCTTTAAAAACTGTAAACTATTATTGAATCTTCTAACCATCTTTTAGGATAATTTTTTTTCCAGATGAAGTCAAATTATATTCTTTTTTCCTAACTTAGGGTTTAGCTGTTGGAATCTTTCCATAAAAGGCATAATTGCCAAAATAACCACAGGTTTAATACCTGATTATATCAGAAATCTCAGTGGAAATAAAAATGTTAATGTGGGATATGGGTATAACATGCACTAATACACAGTATGAGAACATCTATAACTTTTTTTTATTCTTAGTTCAAAAGTTAAAAGCATGAAGTTTAATTTCAGGGTAAAGAAAGTCTGAAAAGCCATCTGTTTTCCTTAGATGTTCCTAAAGCTTATGTATATTATTTTTCATTAAAATGAAAGCTAAAAATAAGAATATACTAAAAAGTTGAGCTATAGCTATAACAATAGCGTATTCATAAGGCAATAGAA
This sequence comes from Macaca mulatta, assembly GCF_049350105.2. Classification (NCBI taxonomy): domain Eukaryota; kingdom Metazoa; phylum Chordata; class Mammalia; order Primates; family Cercopithecidae; genus Macaca; species Macaca mulatta. The sequence continues at coordinate 158,875,829 of NC_133409.1, read as the reverse complement.
TATGCTACAACACAAAATAAAAACAAGCAAGAATTGAATAACTATTTAAATGGAGAAGTTATAAAGTCCTATTATCACTAAAGCCATTATTATTTTCAATCATATTTGCTTATTTGAATATATTTTCCTTTTCTAAGCAGTATATTTCCTTTTTCAGCAAATAGATGAACTTTTAAGAAAAAAAGACTAATTAAAGTGTATACTCCTGTATGGGTATGTGTGTATAAAAAACCTGATTTTCTCCTTTTCGGAAAGTCAGTGGCCAAATGAATTTAGCACACAATAATGAATTCCACAGCTGGGTTTAAATGGAACAAGGCAAACCTCTATCAGAAAACTTTTGGAAAAAGCTATTAAGATGGAGCTCATAATATCATTGAAACTGTGCCTACCTGAATTGACTTCATTATGAATACAATTCTAAGAATATTCACACAGTCCAATTTTACATTTAAATGTACTACACATTCTTCTTAAGTACATTTTAAGCTGCACATTTTAAAACTAGATGATGAAACCACGTGCAATTTTATGGTGTGGTCACAAAGGACACTTAGGAGAGGCTGGCACTTCTGTACATGAGCGAGCGAGGCGAACTCTATGCACACACGAAGAGCACTTTGTGGTTCCTGCTTGAAACAGCATCCAGAAAGTCATATTTTGTGTATTGAGCACACACTCTCACTTTCCCTGGTTATCTATTTTGTGAGACTCATACAAGTTGCGACAATTTTACCTTAACTTTGGAAAGGCCTTTGAATTGTCGGAGGTGGAACACACTGGCAAATGAATAACTGAATGGATGCATAAATGACAGATAACCCCCAAAAGAAAATTCTATATTAAGTAAACAATCCATGTAAATTTTTCTGCACATCTGCCTTACCTCTCTGAATTTCTTAGCTTATCAAAATAAGCCATAAATGGCATTGGATAAGGATCATGCCAACCACTCTCTTTATAAATTATCACGTGTCTGAGGATCTGCAGCTAACAACAGTTGCCACATTTGCCAGTATAACCACCAAAATGGTACTTACAAAGAAAAGTACAATTGATGCAGACAGCAGATGGCTATGACCACTACATATTTGAAAGGGCTTAAGAGGTCAAACCGTTCTTAAACTTCATGTGCTTAGCTTTCCCATCAATGGGAAATAAAAGTGAGAGTTGCTATTTTTAATGACCTTGACCTCATCCTTGATCTTTCACTTAACACTGAGGATTGTGACAATCTGGATCAACTGCAGATGTCCACCAGGTGCACAGATTCCCGCCAAACCTCTTAAGACAGAAAAAAAAAAGGAAGATTCAGGAAAGTTTCTCCCTGACAGTCAGAGGTGGTGTAAAACTGGCATCACCAGAGTTCACTGGGAATGGGCTCTCTATCCAGCTTTGCAATTTATAAACACTTTCATCAGTTCATTCATTCATTCATTCATTCATTCACCCATCCATCCATTCATCCATCCATTCATTCATTCATTCATTCATTCAGCTGTTCATTCTCTGAGCACCAACTCTGTACCAACCACTACCACTGCTCCTTAGGCTTTAAAGATACAAAGAATCAGAGCCCTGCTCTTCACGGAAATGGCTATGTATACAACTGGGCACACTGTGTTCTCATGGTCTAATAGACATCTGCCTGGGGCACAATGGTGTACAGAGGACAAAGCTGTTAAACACCTAAGGTAAAGACATGAGAGGAGAGAATACCAAAGCTGGTGTGAAAGAAACAGCAGGATAAGCAAGGCCATGCAGGTTATAGGTTGTGCACTTGGTGAGGCACATGTGAGGAACTACAAAGGGTTCCTGGGGTGTGAAGCAACGAAAGTAAGGGGAGGAGGTCATGAGAGGTAAGGCCTGCAGGGTGGGGTTGGTGGAAGAAGAGTTGTCAACCAAGCAAAGGAGTTTGGTCCTTTTCAGTTTGGTCCTGAAAAGGGGAGTGTCTGGCAGGGGTTGTTCTTTGTCTGTTGCTTTATTTTTTGTAGAGACAGGGGTCTCCCCATGTTGCCCAGGCTGGTTTTGAACTCCTGGGCTCAAGCGATCTGCCCACCTTGGCCTCCCAAAGTACTGGGTTACAGATGTGAGCCATGGCACCCAGCCCCCCGGCAAGGTTTTAAGCAGAGGAGAAAGGTGCTGAGGTTTGAACTGTAGAATAACTACTCTGAAAGCAGTTTGGATTTGAGCTGTACTGGGGAAATGTGGGAGTCAGTGGAGCCATGAGGATGGATCACAGCGTCAGCCTGAGAAGTCAGGGAGCAAACTCTGACACCTTAACATTTAAGGGGAGGCAGAATAAACTAGAGTCTATGAAGGAGGCTGAGAAGACAGAGAGATAGAAAGCAAATCAAAGATGGCTGTCAAAGTTCCAATACAGAAATAACTTTTTGTTGGGTGCAGTGGCTCACACCTGTAATCCCAGCACTTTGGGAGGCCAAGAGGAGGATCGCTTGTGCTCCGGAGTTTAAGATTAGCCTGGGTAACACAGTGAGACCCCCTCTCTTACCAAAAACACAAAAAATTAGCCAGGTGTGGTGGTGTGTGCCTGTAGTCTCAGCCAGTTGGGAGGCTGAAGTGGGAGGATCGCTTGAGCCTGGGAGGCAGGGGATGCAGTGAGCCAAGATGGCGCCACTGCACTCCAACCTGGGTGACAGTCAGACCCCATGGAAGGAAGGAATGAAGGGAGGGAGGGAGGGAGGAAGGAAGATAGGAAAGGAAGGAAAAGAAAAGGAAGGAAGGGAGAAAGAAAAAGAGAGAGAAAGAGAAGGAAGGAAGGAAGGAAGGAAGGAAGGAAGGAAGGAAGGAAGGAAGGAAGGAACGAAGGAAGGGAAGAAAGAAAAGAAAAGAAAGAGAAAGAAAAAGAAAGAAAGAAAGAAAGAAAGAAAGAAAAGAAAGAAAGAAAGAAAGAAAGAAAGAAAGAGAAAGAACCCTTTTAAAAGAGAGTGATCAGAGAGCTAAAGAATAACACTTTACAGTGTTTGCTTTGTACCAGGTATTCTATGATAATAATACTATTATTATCTAATTTTATAACTGAGGAAATTGAGGCAAAGATCATTTAAGTAACTTATCTAAGATTATTCAAGTGTTGAGAATGCCACTTTCATGGGACAAAGAGGCCAAATAAGACGAAGTTGTAAAAAGACATTGGATTTAACCAAAGGCAACCTTTGCCAGCACATTTTCCTTGGAAAGTTGAGAACTGAAAAATGACTCCAATGTGTTGAAGCATGACTTGAACAATGAGAGAGAGCAAGGGTATTCTTTTACAGAAGGTAATGAAAATGGAGTCATTAGTCATTCCTAATATGATCTGCTCAGTGCTCTTTAACCGATGCACTTGGTGAGCGTGTGTGTGAATGTGTGTACACACATGTATATGTACACACACATGTGTGGTGTGCGCTGGTGCTCGAAACTGGGGTGGCAGAAACCAGAAGGTAAAAGGCTTTGTAAGCCCCCTCTCAGGAATGTTGCCCAAGGATGACAGGGAACCACTACAGAAGATGAGCTCACAGTGACCCTCAAGCATTCCTTTCTCCAGGAAGCCCACCTTGGCCTCCCAAGTCTGGTCTCAGCTACCAGCTCCCTCTTCGGTGATCCCACAGCATGCCGGATCTGCCTCTATCATAGGTAGCACTTACCACCCAGACTATACGGATTGATTAACTCCTCTGTGAATGCCCTGACTCACTTAAATTCTAAATGTTACTTTAAAGGAGCCTTAAAGACGAAGTTTTAAAGGAAGGGACCACATCTTATTCATCTTTATATTCTTAGCATATAACAAGTAATGCAATCAATTTAGAAAATAATAAATGTGTGCGTACATGTTTCCATCAGATTGGTGCTTTAGAAATACTCCTTTTGGAGCCATGCAACAGCTGGCATAAAGAGCAATGAGGATGAAGATGTTTAAGTCCACTCCCAAGTCTCCTCCTCCAATTTGGGGGTCCCTCCCATACCCAGATTTTTATAAATGGTTGCTAGATCTAAGTTCCAGAAAAAAAAGTGAAAATGCATAACTGCTGTGGGACTCTGGGTGCTTTTTTTAAATTTCAAGAATGGAGCTAAAGATACCATTTCAATTAGATATACGATGATAATGAAGCTGTCAGTAAGTAACTCCTGAGCACTTGTAACATGTTCAACAATTTGTTAGGTGCAATCAATCTAGGAGAAGCAGTAAACACATCTTCTCCTGACCAGAAGAACATGCAGTTAAACTTGATACACACACACAAATATGTGTGCATATCTACATATACATACTAAATATAGATATGAAGATGGATAGGAAGCTCACAAAAGAACACTAAAAACTGAATATTAGCCTGTGACTACAAATCAGTCAACCTTGCTGAATATACTAACCAGCTCCCCTTCCTAAGCAGTCCTCAACACCAAGCAGTCAGATTGTTTTAACTCTTCACTTAAGTGGTATGAAATTTCTAATGTTGGCAAGCCTATTATTTACTTATATTTTATATATTACATTTAAAGAACTCTTAGAAAGTTTTCATACACACACACACACACACTCACACAAATATTATGTCCTGAGACTCTAGCTCTTTGACAGGTCTAAAACTACTTTGTGTTTTTTAATGTGACTACCTAATTCAGCCTAAATGAATTATTCCCAAAAAACCATAGCAATTGATTTCTTGTTTTAAAAATCACATGCTTCCATTAATGTCAGAATAGTAAAAACAGTCAGCATATTATAACAAAATCTAATACAGCAATTATTCACTACTACACACCATTGTGAAACATTTACATATTTTAGCCTACAAGCCTGTCTCCTACCACTTTCTCTTGCTTACATCCTTATCAAAAATCAATCAACAAATGTTTATTCCTTACTATATGTGTGATCAGCACTATATAAGGATAAAAGAAGTCTAAAAAATAATACTTGCCCACAGTGGATTTATATTTTAATTGGAAACATCCATTGATTAATTGGAAATAAACATCCATTGATTCATAAACTTCCAAAGAAACCTATGCCTCAAATCTCCAAGATTCAGGTATTGTGCTAACATTTTGGATACAAAGATGAACAAAAGACACAGTCCCTAGCCTCAAATAGATCATCTTCATAATACATAATAATTTACATAATAGATGCCATAATAAAGATGTGTACAAAGTGCTAATAGTACCATAAGAAAAGAATGATTATTTCTGACTAAGGGCTCAATGAAGATTTCCCAGAGAAGCTGAAATCTGACCAGGCTCCTATAAGGCTTTCACAAGTTCAGTGTGGTCACTACTATGGCTGGACCATCCCCTATGTGAGCATGAGGGGTGAAAACTAGAGCGGACTATGGCAAGACTTGCATGCAAAAGAGAGGCTCCACTCTTGTGAACAAGAAGCCACCCAAGTTTCTAAGAATGATAGGACTGTGATCCTATCTGTGTTTCAGAACAATAATTTGTGACAGTGTCAAGAATAAATTAGAGGAGAACAAAAGTGGAGGCAGACAACCCCTTAAGCAGGAATGCTCATGGGCAGAGAGAATATGATCTAGGTTAACGGCAGCAGAGTCAAGAGGTGGAAACTGATTCCACAGCTATGTTGGAAACAGACCGAACAGTATCCTGTGGGAGGTAGCAAGGAAGAAACGCAAGCCAAAAGATGACTCCAAGGTTTCTCACTTAAGCATCTGAGTAGAATATACAGGGAAGACATAATTAACAATGATCCAGAAAGAATGGATTTGATTTAAAATCTCTTAAGTTTGAAAATCCTGTGGCATCAGTTCACATACTTGGAAGGCAGCCAGGATGTCAGACTGGCGTTCTGGGAGATTTGGAGTGTAGAGATACCGAAGAGAAAGTGCTTGTGATATAAGTCTTAGAACACGACACCGAAAGATATGCAGAGAAGGGGGTTGATCTTTCTTCTTAGACTGAGAAGGAACAAAAAGATAGAAAAGCAGCAGACAGGAGTATGACAAAAACTAAAGGGAGGGCATTTGAGAAGATGGCAGGGTACCCACAAAATATAACGTCATATACTGAGTTAATTAGGTGTTAAATAACAGAGGTACCTTTTTGAGAATAAACTTCTGGATGAGATGCCAGTTTTGTGATTCAGTGAGTAAATGTGAAAGGTTAAGATCAGAGAGGGTGAAAATTATAGTCTTCCCAGGGAATCTGTACTCCTGCTGGGCTTTTCCATGTGGTCTGTAGAAAAGAGAGATGGGAGAACAGGACATTCCAGGTAGGAATTAGAAGTAAGAACAAAGCACTGAAGAAGCAGGGATTCTCAAGAAATCTAACTAAAGAAACCCATCTTCTGAGATGAAGGTCAAGGAGAGAGAGACGAAGCCAGACCAGTCAAAAGAGCTACATTGCGAAACACCTTGAGGGTTAATCAGAGACCCTGGATAGTTCTAAGCAAGGCCATAGACATGCCCACAGGTCCTATCTGCCAGGCATTCCATGCTCCTAGAAATAATCAACCGCAACAGCCCCAAATTATTTTCGTCAACTCTTTCCACACCAGCCCCTGACCTGCTAACTGGCTGGGAATGACAAAATCCATCTGCTGGTTTTGCTAGCAGCACATGATGCAAGTAACAACCATGTGCTATTTATCAGCTGACCCTGCCTGACCGATATTCACAAATGACTGTCCCCCAATTAATCTGGTAAATGGAAGGGGGCAGGTCAAAGATGTCCAGGGCCTTACCTCTCAGAACATTCTAATTAACCTATCAGGATAGGAAGGAAGAGATTAAAGACCTGAACGTTCCCACTGCTTTCAAGTTGCTAGAAGATGGTGATTCTCCTACTTGCTAGGTCTATCTTAAAAGCCTGCCACTTCCTTCCTTCTCTTCTGTGGTTTGTGCAAAATTACTCTTGTTTTAATTCATAGGTGGAATGTTGGCAAGCTTCAATAATTTTCTTTCACAATTTCTACCAAACACACATAGCAGCAGATGAGGTGTGAATTATCAGTATCTTAAATAACTGAAGCTAATGAACGAAAAGAGTTTAGCTCTTAAACAATTAGGTGTAAATCAGCTCTGGTTTCTTTTCGGAATCTGGAAGGCTCTCTTACTGCAGACAAGAGCAAAAGGTTACAGTAAATTTGTAGAAATGTCTGCACCCAGCTTGGAGAAATTTACTCATTGGCTTTTTAAATGAAGGCACTTTTTACAGCATTAATTGGAGATTTGAAGCAGCAGGTGGTAGGATTTCATTTTATTTTGTAAAGAAGTCTAACAGTTGTCAAATGGCCTGGGTAGAAGTGAATTATTTTGAGTTTTTTCGCAAGCTCTCTGAAATGAAGCTTTTACTTGCCTGCCGAGTAATGGCCTTCTTTTGCCATGTAAATGTGGGATCAATCTAGTTTTAAACAGAAAGATTTTTCTAATGCGTTTTTGGTATTTTTCAAGCTGTGATACAGCTGATAGGAGTTCTGATAAAATGTGAATTACAGGAAATTCATATTTATAAGCTTTTCCAAGTAATTTTAGAGCAGTGACTTTTAAACATCTGCTAGTAAAGAATCCTGAAAGCAGCACTGTGTACTAACTTCGAATATTTCCTACCTGTTTCTTTCCTTAACCCAGGCTCTGGTGGAGTACCCATATCTTGAGTCTTGCCATCATGAACCTCGTTTTGTGAGCTCGTGGTCACTGCCCACAAAGAGGATGTGACTAAGAGTGGAGCCGGTGGCAGTGGAGGAGAGGTGGGAGTCATAGGTCATAATCTCTTGAGGGGGCTGGTTGTCTAGTAGTTCTAGTTCTGTTGTGGCCGCTGCTAGATTTCACAGTCATACACTTCTAAAATGTTTTGTGGTTCTGCTTTTGGCTGTTAATTTCCCCCAAAGAATACCAGAAATCATAGCACTGCTAAGTAGATGCGCTGTGAAAACGTATAGACAGGTCTCCCCTTGCTCTTTCGATATTGGTTTCCTACAGCTACTGTTGTAAGTTACCACAGACTTGGTGGCTTACAACAACACACGTTTATTGTCTTAACAGTTCTGGAGGCCAGAGTCTGAGGCGCATCTCACTGGGCTAAAATCAAGGTGTTGGCAGGGCTACGTTCCTTCTAGAGGCTCTAGGGAAGAATCTGTCCTTGTCTTTTCATGTTGTAGAAGCCATCTGCACTCCTTGGCTCCTGGCCCCCATCCATCCTTAAAGCCAGCCATGGCTCATGGTCGAGTCTTTTTTACATTATCTCTCTGCTTCTAACTCTTTTACCTCCCTGTCTCACATTGAAAGGAGCTTATGATTACACTGGACTCACCACAGTAATTCAGGATCATCTCCCTATTCCAAGGTCAACTGATTAGCAACCTTAATTCCCCCTTGCCATGTAACATTTATCCACAGATCCTGGTTTGAGTGTGAATCTTTGGGGGCCATTATTTTGCTTGCCACATTCCCATGAAATCTTTCAGGAAAAAAAAGTGCAAAAGATTTTCATGGTAGACATTATAAAAGTAAACTAGCTAGTCAAATAGAAAAAGCTGGTTTCATCTGAGGGAGCTGCCCCTTCAGAATCCTCAAATTCTAATATGACTTTTTAAAAATCATAAACACTTATGATCCTGTCTTCACTTAGCCCATAAATGGAGATACACTGTAAACATTTCATGCTTACATTATTTTATACTCACTTCCTTCAGCACCAAACAACAAGAAGGGTGAGTTTCATGTCCACACTTAGATCTGACTGATCTCAGGAGTGTAGAAGTCAGAGGGTGCTTATCCCAAACTCCCACCACTGGCCCCACCACTTCCCCTTTGAGAGACCCATAGTTTGGCCACTGGCTTCCCTCTGATCCACCTGGGCCACATGGTCCTTCCCAGGACAGGACCACAACATGTTCAGAAATCCTCTCCCAACCTCTAAGTCCCAAAAGTAAACAGCTCTTGTGAGAGTTTTCTAATGGATTTTACTATTAGGAACACTTTAAAAATAAAGTTTTAAAAAAATTTATGTTAATTCAACAATGTTTACTGAGAACCTACTGTGTTAAAGACACTTTTCTAAGCACTGGGAATGCAGAAGTGAACAAAACAAGCCAAAATCACTGGTCTCATATGACTTACATTTGGGGAGGAGGCAGCCAATGGAGAGAGACAAGAAACAGGAATATTATCATGTAAGTGCCACGAAGTGCTAGGAAGAGGGTCTAATTCTCAATACAGTAGTAATTGAAGAAAACAACCCTTAAATAAAGACTCAAGGGCCAGGTGTGGTGACTCAAGCCTATAATCCCAGCATTTTGGGAGGCTGAGTTGGGTGAATCACTTGAGCCCAGGAGTTCAAGACCAGCCTGGGCAATATAGTGAGACCCTGCCTCTACAAAAGATAAACATAATTAGCTGAGTGTGGTGGCACACACCTCTGGTCCCAGCTACTTGATAGGCTGGGGTGCAAGGATTGCTTGAGCCCAGGAGTTCAAGGATGCAGTGAACTAGGATTATGCCACTGTACTCCAGTCTGGGCAACAAAGCAATACCCTATCTAAAAAAAAAAAAAAAAAAAAAAAAAAAAAAAAACTCAAAGAGCTTGAGGATTGGATATCAGAGGGGAGACTGTTCCAGACACAGGGAATGCCAGTTCAAAGGCCCTGAGGTAGAAGCAAACACAGAAAAATTACTAAGTATTAGGAATTTATAGCTTTTTCACTAAAAGAACTAGCCCTGAAATTCATTTAAATGCAAAAGTACTAGCTCCTGATCCTTCTAAAACTTCTCTTCTACTACTATCTTCATTTGCTATCTTAAGGCTCCACCCAGTCCATTTAAATCACCAAAGCGTCTGCATAGGCCATGCTCCACTCAATAACAATAAGGCACAAAGCAGAATCCAAAGAGAAACTGGAAGAAGTCATCACTGAGGGGCAAAAACACAGAAAAGGGGGCTTATGGAATGCCCACTTTGTCTGCCCTGTGACCTGCCTTCCATTCAGGCAGAATTCCAAATGCAGAAATGGGAGTGATGAGAAGAGACGTGCTGGGCGCCAGGTCCCTTTCCTCCCACATTCCCTTCTCAGCATAGCTGCTGTCAGACTTTTCCTTATTTCTGCATCTATGTCCAGGTTTGCTGTGTGCCTCCCTCAGGAGACTGTTCACTCCCTGAGAGCAAAGATCTTGCCTGACCTGCTCACCCCCATCACCAAGAAGACTCTGGCCCCATCTAGGCCCTGGGTACCATTATATGCAGGATGTGCTTTCTGAGACCCAGGCCAGGAGCTCTGGTTGCAGGAGACGCATGAAGAAGGAAAAGGTATCAGGTCAGAAGCTGACTCTTTTTCTGAAAAAATTACTGCAATTTCTACATATAAGAAATTTGCTCTTAAAAGAACATACACCTGTTTCTGGACACAATACTTTCTCACCAGCTCAGACCTGGGTCATGTTGGGACAAAGAACAACCCTCCCCTCCCCCATCCTCTACCACTATCACCATGTGCCTGCCTTTTGTCAATACTTGGGAAACCTTTATCTGAAGGGAGTGCTATCCTCCTCTCTCAAAGGGAAAGTGGTAAAGAGGGGGAGGGAAGGAATGGCAGGAGGTATTAAAAAAACAGAACTGTAATTATTTATGTGATGAAAAGGTTGTTCTCAGGATGCTGTGCAGAGACACGATGTGATGGAACTATTCCCATCACATTAATAATAATAATAAAAAGGCCTTCACCTCCCATGACAAGAAACTGCAAATCTAAATAATTTTATCTTCTCCTCTGAATATTTCCCAGGATACAACAGTAGCTTTCAGGCAGAGAGAAATTATTCACTGAGCACATTAAAATACTCCCTTTCAAAAATGACTTCAAGATATTTGTTACATGCCTTTAGTAATTTCATATATATATATATATATACACACACACACACGTACACACATACATACATATAACTAAAATGCTCAATTTTGTTGATGGAGTAAACTTTATACAGCAATTTAATCGAATATAACAGATATAAAAAGATATACAGTTATGCCGTGTCTGAAATATCAGTAATATCCATGCACTCAAGCAGTGTATTTAAAGATTTATTCACATAAAATGCCATAAAATCAAAGTACCACATCTCAATTAACCAGGCACAGAAATATTTTAACTATAGCATAATGAATACTAGTTCACTAAGTTTTCAAACACCTAAGAAATGAAAGTTTATACATCTATACATCCCCTACAAACAGAAGGACATTCTCTCATTTAAATGAGCCCACTGCTGTCACTGTGCTTCAGAACTCTGTCTTCCTTGCAAGTTCGCAAAGTCAACTCAATCAGCATGTTCAGGCACTAAACAAACTCACAAATACTAAAGTGTAAGCCAGGAGGCCATCAAAATTAATTAGATCATTATATTTTAGAGCCTCAGAGGACTTGAGAAAGTAAATGTTCAACCCTTTCATTTTACAATCGAGAACAGAATTGTTGAATTTGCCCAAGGCATGAGTAGACCCGTATTTCTCACTTACACAGGCCATGCTCTTTAATTTACAATAGGCTACATCTGGTTGATAGACATAATATTATTTTGATGGGTTGAACAAGGGAAATCAAATTTATAACACTGCTTTAGTGAACATGGAACTCACTATAGCTTGACACAGTACCTTCCAGAGGGTCAGTGCTCAATAAATAATGGATAAAGGTAAGTGAATGAATTAATGAATGAATGGGGTTCTTGAAAAAAAAAATTTTTGCTTCATGTTGTACTTCCTTCTGGCCATAGGATAAGGTAGCCAATTTTCCTTTCCATATCTTCCTAGGAGCAACCTGGCAAAAAAAACAACCTGGGTAAAAACATCTTTCCTTTTCTGAAGCGTGATAGACAATGGCCATTTAGGGCAGCACTCAATGGCTTTCCCAATGCTCAGTTCTTTGTTTTCCATGTTTAATATGTTTTCAAGGGGACAGAAACTCTGTCAGTGAGGTGTCCTATTTGATAACAATGGCCGTCAGACTTCATCACAAAGTTCTAATAAAATAGTCTGCCCTATTCCAGACAATATGTAATTTTTAAGTTTAGGTATACTGTTATGTTCATTTCTAGAACAGTCCTACTGGCTTCACAAATAGCTCAACACAAAATCAAAGGAGGCTCTGTTTCTTGGATGCTTGTCTGATTATAAATAAATAATCTATACTTCTTACCTGTGGCCTCTGTCCATCCATATTATGTGGTGTGGTTACTTTTTATCTGCTTAAATCACTACTGTTTCATCAAAATGCCATACACTTATCATCTGTACTATTCCTGTTGATACTTTACCCCTTGATGTATTTTAATGTTACCTATTTTGTATATATATCTTCATCTCCCAATGAGATTATAAATTGCTTAGTGTCAGAAGCCATTTCTTAAAATATCACAGTGAGTTATCAATAAATTCATGTTATTTTAACCCAGGTTTAATTGTTTGAAGCTATTGGGAAAAAATAGCCATGTAAAAGTGTTCTCCAGTGAGGCAGTTTAATTAGAAAGTCACTCTTTTTAAAATTGTTTGTGTGCATTTAGGAAAGAACACAGTAATGGAAAGGAGCCAAAAAGAAGTTCAGTTAGAAGCTCTTGATGATAAAATAATTTATTTATATAATTGCTAGTTTGACAGATGAAGAAAACATCAAACATAGAATATTTGCATTTCAACATAATGGCTAGTAGACTCACTAGTCTACATATCTTTGTATATAGGATGGTGAAATTTAGTTAGGGAAATGTGATGATGATGTGCATTTAAGTAATTCATTAAATCATTATTTTACTCAACAAACATTTACCGAGTATCTCCTAAATGCCAGCTTAAATGTGAATTATACCAAAATGAGTGAACTGTGGACCCTCCCTTTAACTAGCTCATCATCTTGTGAGAGGTGCACGTAAAATGCAGATAGAGCTATGCACAATGGCATAAAGATAAACACTAATAAGCCAGACTTGTACGGAAGCAGGAAGCCAACTATAGAAGAAGGTTCAAAAGGTTCAAGGAATACCCTAGGGAAAGGTCACACCTAAGCTGACACTTAAAAACAAGTAAGCTTTGACAAAAAGAAGTTGATTGGCTGTATGAGGAAGGAGAATTTTAAAGGAGACCATTTAAAAAAAAATCACATGAGGCACAGAGGAAATTACAAGCCATTCATTGAATGTCATGAGTGATCAAGCACAGCTTAGGAAGTGCTGGAAGATGATGCAAGAGAGTCAGAACATAAACTTGAGTGCAATGTTGAAGATACTGGGCTTTGTCCCATGGGCAACAGGAAGCCAATGGAGGGTTTGCAGCATGTGAACCACACAGTCAGGTTTTGTTTAGACAGATAACGTTGGGAATGAGTGCAGAACAGAAAAGACGAGAAGAAAGGACACCTCTTAGGAGGTTATTGCTGCCTGCGGAGAAAAAAAGGAGAATCTAAACAAGGGCGGTGGTAGAGAGGTGGAAATCAGAAAAGTTTCCAAATATTTAGTAAGTAAAATCGCAGGGCTTGGTGAAAAATTGCAAGTATGTAGTAAAAGGAAGGGGAACATCAAGATCATGCCTAGATTTCAGGCATAAGTAGATAGTGATATCAAGCAAAATAGACAGTTTTAGAGTAGAAGACGGTTTAGTTTTGGGGATGTTGGGTACAAGGTCTTTGGACCCCAAAAAAAGTACACTACTGTCCAAGTGTCAATTTTAAGAAGGGCCTCTCTCACGGACCCCTATTTATTTCAATAAGCTTATAAAAATAACTAGATACCACATAGATAGCACACTTGCCAAACGCCCAGATTATGGGAGGATAGAAATGATAATATATATTTAATAACAAAATCAAGGCCCAGAACGATCCTGACAGACTGAAATATGGAACAAAATTAAATTTAATAGGAAAACATGAAAAATTCTGCATTATGGGATAAGAAGATATGATTTGACAGCTGGTCATGTGGAAATGAGAATTTTGAGCACGGAAACTTAATTTAGCTATATCACATCTGAAAACTTGAACTTTATTCATAAAAATGTGTAATACATTTTTAACAATACATCCTTCAGATTGAGGGGGGCCCCAAAACCCTGAGTTCTCTCAAAATGTTTCAGCAGTCATCACAGTGAATGGGGGAGATAAGACATGAACAGATAGGCCTTATTCCTTGACCTACAAACTCCCTGCAAGCAGGAAAGAACCTCTTTTACTTATTATACAAAGTGGACTTTGCATAAAATTTCCTTCAAGGAAAGGTTCCGTAGATGCAAAAGTTCTCAACAAAATACTAGCAAACCAAATTCAGCAGCACATTAAAAGGTTAATGCACCATGATCAAGTAGGCTTTATTCCCGGGATGCAAGTTTGATTCAACATACACAGATCAATAAATATGATGTACCACATAAACAGAATTAAGAACAGAAAACCTTATGATCATCTCAATAGATAAAAGCTTTTGATTAAAATCCAATATCCTTTCATAATAAAAAGTCTCAAAAAACTAGGCATCAAAGAAACCTATCTCAAAATAAAAGAGCCATTTATCACAAACCCACAAGCCATCATTATACTGAACAGGCAAAAGTTGGAAGTGTTCCCCTTGAGAAATGGAACAAGACAAGCCTGCCCACTCTCACCATTCCTATTCAACATCATATTGGAAATCCTAGACAGAGCAATCAGGCAAGAGAAAGAAATAAAAGGCATCCAAATATGAGAAGAAGAAATAAAATTATCTCTTGGCTGACTTCATGATTCTATACCTACAAAACCCTAAAGACTCTGCCAGAAGGCTCCAGAACTGATAAATGACTTCAGTAAAGCTTCAAGATACAAAAGCACTGTACAAAAATCAGTAGCATTTCTACACACCAATAATGTACAAGCTGAGAGCCAAATCAAGAACATAATCCCATTTACAATAGCCATATGCAAAAATAAAACACCTAACAATACATATAACCAAGAAGGTGAAAGATTTCTACAAGGAGAACTACACTGCTGAAAGAAATCATAGATGATACAAGTGGAAAAACATTCCATGCTCATGAATTGGAAGAGCCAATATCATCAAAATGGTCATACTCCCCAAAGCAATTTGTAGACTCAATGCTATTTCTGTCTGACATCATTTTTCATAGAATTAGGGAAAAAATTCTGAAATTCATATGGAACAAAAATGGAACCCAAATAGCCAAAGTAATCCTAAGAAAAAGAAAAAATCTGAAGGCATCACAGTACCTGACTTCAAACTATACTACAAGGCTAAAGCAACCCAAACAGCATGGCACTGGTACAAAAACAGACACAAAGACCAATGGAACAGATAGAGAACCCAAAAATAAAGCTGCACACCTACAGCCATCTGATCTTTGACAATATCAGCAAAAATAAGCAATGGGGAAATAACTCCCTAATTCAATACATGGTGCTTGGAAAGCTGGCTTTAACCCAAAATGATTAAAGATTTAAAAGTAAAATCTCAACCTGCAAGAATCCTAGAAGAAGACCTAGGAAACAGTATTCTGGACGTTGGCCTTGGCAAAGAATTTATGGTTAAATCCTCAAAAGCAATTGAAACATAAACAAAACTTGACAAGTAGGACCTAATTAAACTAAAGAGCTTCTGCACAGCAAAAGAAACTATCAACAGAGTAAACAGACAAGCTACAGAATGGAAGAAAATGTCTGCAAACTATGCGACCAAATGAAAGCCTAACATCTAGAATTATAAGGAACTTAAATCAACAAGAAAAACAAACAACCCCATTAAGAACTGGACAAAAGGCCAGGTGCAGTGGCTCACACCTGTAATCCTAGTACTTTGGGAGGCCGAGGTGGGTGGATCACCTGAGGTCAGGAGTTCAAGACCAGCCTGCCCAACATGGTAAAACCCCATCTCCATTAAAAATATAAAAATTAGCTGGGCATGGTGGCAGGCATCTGTAATCTGGCTACTTGGGAGGCTGAGGCATGAGAATCACTTGAACCCAGGAGGTGGAGTTCACTTGCAGTGAGCCAAGATTGCACAATTGCACCCCAGCCTGGGCTACGAGAGCAAAACTCCAACTCAAAAATAAATAAATAAAGAAGTGGACAAAGGACATGAATAGACACTCACCAAAAGAAACTATATAAGCAGCCAATACACATATGAAAAATGCCCATCACTAATCATTAGAGAAATGCCATCAAAACCACAATGAAGATAATTGTCTCACTCTAGTCAAAATGGTTACTATGAAAAGGTAAAAAAATCAGCCCCTAATTGAGAGTAGAGGGTGGAAGGAGGGACAGAATCAGAAAGAAAAACCTGTTGGGTACTACACTTACTACCTAGGTGATGAAATAATCTGTATACCAACCCCCTGTGACACTTGGTTTACCTATATAACAAACCTGCCCATGTACCCTTGAACCTCTCAAAAATGCAAAATAAATTGCAAAAACAAAAGTCAAAAAATAACACATGTTGTGAAGCTGTGGCAAAAAAAAATATGCTGTTGGTGGGAATGTAAATTAGTTCAGCAACTTTGCAAAGTAGCTGGGAGATTCCTCAAAGAACTAAAAATAGAACTATAATTCAAACCAGTAATCCCATTACTGGGTATATATCCAAAGGAAAATAAATCCTTCTATCAAAAAGACATATGTACTTATATGTTCATCACAGGACTATTCACCATAGTAAAGACATGGAATCAACCTAGGTGTCTATCAATGGTGGATTGGATAAAGAAAATGTAGTACATATAACCCCTGGAATACAATGCAGCCATAAAAAAGAATGAAATCATGTCCCCTGCAGCAACAAGGATGCAGCTGGAAGCCATTATCCTAAGCAAACTAATACAGAAACAGAAAACCATAAACCACTTATGCTCATATATAAGCTGGAGCTGAACATTGGGTATGCATAGATATAAAGATGGGAAAAACAGACACTGAGGACTATAAGAGGAGAGAAGGAGAGAGGAGAGCAAGGGTTGAAAAATTACCTATTGGGTACTATACTCACTACCCGAGTGATGGTTCAGATGCACCCCAAACCATAGCATCAACACAATATACCCCTGTAATAAACCTGCACATGTGCTCCTGAATCTAAAATAAAATGGAAAGAAAGAAAGAAAGAAAGAGAGAGAGAGAGAAAGAAAAGGTAAAAAGAGAAAGAAAAGAAAAGAAAGAGAAAAGGAAAGAAAGAGGAAAGAAAGAGGGAAGGGAAGGGAAGGGAGGAAAGGGAGGGATGGGAAGGGAAGGGAGGGAGGGAGGGAGGGAGGGAGGGAGGGAGGGAAGTCAGGAAGGCAGGAAGGAAGGTAGGCAGGCAGGAAGGAAGGAAGGAAAGAGGGAAGGAAGGAGGGAAGGAAGGAGGGAAGGAAGGAGGGAAGGAAGGAAGGGAAGGAAGGAGGGAAGGAAGGAAGGGAAGGAAGGGAAGGAAGGGAAGGAAAGGAGGAAAGGAAAGGAGGAAAGGAAAGGAGGAAAGGAAAGGAGGAAACGTAGAAAGAGAGAAAGAATTCCACTTCTAAAACCACTGAGTGTGATCCTGGGGTATAATCATCCCTGCACAAGTCAAACCACATCTTGGACACTTGTGTTTGGTTCCAGGCATCTCACATTATTACTTTTTGAGATGGAGTCTTGCTCTGTTGCCCAGGCTAGAGTGCAGTGGCACGATCTTGGCTCACTGCAACCTCCACCTCCGGGGTTCAAGCAATTAACATACTTCAGCCTTCCAAGTACCTAGAATTACAGGTGTGCACCACCACAACCAGCTAATTTTTGTGTTTTTAATAAAGACAGGGTTTCACCATATTGGCCAGGCTGGTCTCGAACCCCTGCTCTCAGGTGATCCACCCGCCTCGGCCTCCCAAACTGCTGGGATTACAGGCATGAGCCACCACACCAGGCCTGAACACCCAAAAGTTTTATAGTTAGGCTATAACTAGGAGTGGGGGATCCAGAAATCCTTCTTGCAGAGGAATTGAGAAATTTCTCCCATTTGTAGTACCATTCAGGATATAGGCATGGGCAAGGACTTCATCTCTAAAACACCAAAAGCAATGGCAACAAAAGCCAAAATTGACAAATGGGATCTAATTAAACTAAAGAGCTTCTGCACAGCAAAAGAAACTACCATCAGAGTGAACAGGCAACCTACAGAATGGGAGAAAATTTTTGCAATCTACTCATCTGACAAAGGGCTAATATCCAGAACCTACAAAGAACTCAAACAAATTTACAAGAAAAAAACAACCTCATCAAAAAGTAGGCAAAGGATATGAACAGACATTTCTCAAAAGAAGACATTCATACAGCCAACAGACACATGAAAAAATGCTCGTCATCACTGGCCATCAGAGAAATGCAAATCAAAACCACAATGAGATACCATCTCACACCAGTGAGAATGACAATCATTAAAGAATCAGGAAACAACAGGTGCTGGAGAGGATGTGGAGAAATAGGAACACTTTTACACTGTTGGTGGGAATGTAAACTAGTTCAAGCATTGTGGATAACAGTGTGGTGATTCCTCAAGGATCTAGAACTAGAAATACCATTTGACCCAGTCATCCCATTACTGGGTATATACCCAAAGGATTATAAATTATGCTGCTATAAAGACACATGCACACGTATTGCAGCACTATTCACAATAGCAAAGACTTGGAATCAACCCAAATGTCCATCAGTGACAGACTGGATTAAGAAAATGTGGCACAGATACACCATGGAATAATATGCAGCCATCAAAAAGGATGAGTTTGTGTCCTTTGTAGGGACATGGATGCAGCT
This sequence comes from Macaca mulatta, assembly GCF_049350105.2. Taxonomy (NCBI): domain Eukaryota; kingdom Metazoa; phylum Chordata; class Mammalia; order Primates; family Cercopithecidae; genus Macaca; species Macaca mulatta. The sequence goes on along the minus strand of NC_133409.1, from coordinate 158,857,057 downwards.
GGAAACCATCATTCTCAGCAAACTATCACAAGAACAGAAAACCAAACACCGCATGTTCTCACTCATAGGTGGGAATTGAACAATGAGATCATTTGGACACAGGAAGGGGAACATCACACACCAGGGCCTATTGTGGGGAGGGGGGAAGGGGGACAGATAGCATTAGGAGATATACCTAATGTAAATGACGAGTTAATGGGTGCAGCACACCAACATAGCACATGTATACATATGTAACAAACCTGCACGTTGTGCACATGTACCCTAGAACTTAAAGTATTATAACAAAAAAATAAAATAAAATAAATTTTTTTTAAAAAGGTGGACCACCTAGATCAGAACTTCTCATCATTTTACTTTATATGTCTGATTCACTCTGTGATAGGCACAAACTGGGATAGCTGACTGGCTCAAAGCCAATTGTCTTTCTTCTGGTAACAAGCACTGCCCCTATAACACCGAGGCAGGCATGTGACCCAGCTAATCAGGAATGATTTCCCTGCCACATTAGGTCCAGGGGTGGGCACGATATTAATCTGGACCAATCAGAATCCTTTCCTGTGATTTTTTTCAACCTAAAGCTAAAAGGGAAAAGTTCTCTTTATTCTCATGTTCCCAGGCTAAAAGGAAATAATCCAGGAGCTGCCTACAGCTATGTTCCTCTCAAATGAGGGAAGTTTATATAAATAAAGGAGAGTAAAGCCAAGGGTCTAGAAGAATTAGAGCTGGATAATGCAAAAAGAATTTTGTGGGTGTCTGTGTCCCTCATTCCAGTTTTTGAGGTCTCTGGCTTTGATCTGGTTTTTTGACACTCTTTCTTCAATTCTGTAAATTATACTTTTCAATATCAAAAATCACTTAGAAGACAACATACATTCTGTAAAACAAAACTTGGAAAATATCACACCAATCCAAGCTGGTGTGAGATGTACGAAGATAAAGAGATTATATGTTTCCATTTGCTCAACTAAGAGCCAACAAGGAGGCAGGCAATGTAATCTAGTTAAAATATACATAAAACTCATATCTAGCATTATCTGTAAGGTTAAAAGTAAATATATTTTAGAACCAATGAACACTGAGATTGACCAATTAGAAAATCATAAACAACTAGTGTAGCTATTGACTCTACGATAGGTACCAACTGAAAAACTGCTCTGATTATTTGTTAGATTACTTAATTTACCCTAAAAATAATTATCATCCTTGAATCCTTGGTGACTTTAAAGAGGTACATCAGAAAGGAGGAAGAGGTTGGAGTAGTAATTGAACATTGAATTTATTCCAGTTTTTCTGATTACAAGCATCATGCAATTCATCTCCTGCTAATTAAACTGCAGAGTTTTTCCATGGTGTTTTTAAAGTAAAATTGAAATTGGTAGACTATTACAAAACTATTTGGTCAACAAGGTAAGAATAGTTCTATTCAGCCATATTGCTTTTCAAAGCTATTACGGCCTGTTAATTTACTTTATGGGTCTAGGTGGTAGAAAATCATTAATGTTATTATTTTGATTACTAGGCATTTTAGAATACATGATTTACAGACTAGGGGACTAGTCAATTTCAAAATCAAAGTAATATAAAAGGGCTAATCGGTGCTCTGTCATCACAGGCTGGATTGATAGTACACGTTTAATAGCATCATGCTGTGGTCAGACACAAGAGGTAGCACACACAGAGAAGTAACAGATAAAGCTGGGTAAGCCAGCGAACCAATCCCTTAGACGGCTGAGAGTTTAGGCTGTCATAACACTTCTGCTGCCCCAAAGCAGTGGGGGCAACTGTGTTTCAATTAAAAGAATGAGAAGAAAATTGAATATTATAACAAGATAATGGGCTCCTGGCCTGTGCACAACTATTTGTGTAAAGACAGAATGTCTGTTCACAAAGTGTCTGATACTGATATCAAGGCAACCAGGAACAATGGAAGTAATTTGTACAGGCTTCCTCGGGTAAAGTCATTTTTTGCTGGTTGTAGGATTCAAGAATTTGTCATTCCCTGCCAGAGTACAGGCGGATGTTTTACCTTTGGCTTATAAAGCCCATGACCTTCCGCCACCTGGGGTTAGATATAGAGCTTCATTACAGCTATGCGCAGTGTACTATTAACCTAGATAAACATGTAAAGGAAAAACAATGGCCTTTGTGTTTTACTCTGTAGTTCTCTACAGGCATTTTCAAAACTGTGATGAAAAAGCCTAGAAAGAATGGTGAGTTTTACACTTTTACATTGCTGCATTTTCTCCATGGCGCCTCCAGGAGCACAGGACATTTCACACAAATATATTTCACATAATCATGCACTCCTAAAACATGACTGTGTTTCAAGATTAGGTCTCTTTTGCATGCCACAGTAAAAGGTCCAATCACTCGTTTTCCTAGTATTTTTATGGGAAGGTTTTAACAAAGAACTAAAAATTAAAACATTTGAAGAAAAAATAAGCAGTGACTCGTTTTTTAAATATATATATATCCTCTAGAATTTTAAGATCATTTCTAAAATATTCTCTAACTACACAAAACTCTAGGTTAAAAAAAAACACGATTTTTCCATATTCATGAAAAGTTCACTAGAGAGAACATTTGAATGGCTTTTGGCAGTGTTTTTAAAGACTCACAAAGCATTTGGAGAGTAATCTCAAAAGATCTTATTTAGATAAGCCACCTTCCCCAAAGTCCTTCAAACCTGTGATGGTTTACTTTATGTCTTTCCATATTTTAATTGTTTTTCCCCAAAGACAGTAGAATATATGAGTAGAATATATGAGTATACTTCATATTTTACTGGCTTTTCAAATGAAAAATACAATTTTCTCAAAAAGAAATCAGGCCAGGTGTTGTGGCTCATGCCTATAATTCCAGCACTTTGGGAGGCTGAGGTGGAAGGATCACTTGAGCCCAGGAATTTGAGACCATCCTGGGCAACGTAGTAAGACCCCATCTCTACATAATTGTTTTTAAAACATTAGCCTGGTGTGGTGTTGCATGCCTGTAGTCCCAGCTACTTGGGAGGCAGAGGCAGGAGAATCACTTGAGCCAGGAGGTTGAGGCTGCCATGAGCTATGATTGCACCACTGTACTCCACCCTAGGTGACAGAGTAAGACCCTCTCTCAAAAAGTAGTAATAATGAATCATCCAAATAGTAAATTAATTGTTTGTTACTATTTAGTGGCACCTGCATTATTTAGGAAGTAAGATCCAACCTCCCTAGACAGGTCACCAGGGCCCTTTGAGCTCTATTTTTGGCCCCCTTTGACAGCCTCGTGTCATTTCAGCCCATCGCCTGCACTGACTGGCCAGCCCTCCACTCACCACGCCTGCTCATGCCTCCAGCCTAGGCGCATGCAGCTTCCCTGCCTGAAACATCTTTCCTCTGCCTACCATGGAGGCATCATGGAGAAAATTCACTCCACTGTCACCTTCTCTGTGAAGTCTTCCCCCCACCTCTCCATGTCCTCCCAGCCCACCCACCTCCAGCCTCTGTGAGAGTGTTTACCACGGCACAGATGTCCATATCTAATTCTTCACAGGAGACTGTGAGCTTCCCGAGGACAGACTGTGCTCTGTCCACCCGTCACAGAGCACAGGTATAGGCAGGTAGTCAATAAATGCTGAATGAAGACAGGAAGAAAGATGGTTGGGCACGATGGCTCACGCCTGTAATTCCAGCACCTTGGGAGGCCAAGGCAGGCAGATCACTTCAGGCCAGGAGTTTGAGAACAGCCTGGCCAGCATAGCAAAACTCCATCTCTACTACAAATACAAAAATTAGCCGGGTGTGGTGGCACGCACCCGTAATCCCAGCTACGCAGGAGGCTGAGACAGGAGAATCGCTTGAAACCAAGAAGCAAAAGTTACAGTGAGCCAAGATCATGCCAGTATGCTCCAGCCCAGGCGACAGAGCAAGATCTCATCTCAAAAAAAAAAAAAGAAGAAGAAGAAGAAAAGAAGATATGAACAAAGAGAAAAAGGAAGGAATATATTCCCCTGAGAAGGCACTGGAGACTGCCAGTCAAGACAGCTTGGGAGTCCACCCTCTGAGGTATCTCCTCTGTCCAAACACAGCAGTGAGACACAAAACCGAAGAGAAAAATTTAAAGGACATTGCCAGACTCAAACAAACTAAACCTCTCAGTAATCAAAAGCAGAACAGAGAAACAAAATGGTGATCAGAGCTGAAACCCTGGGCTTACAAGCACGTTGTCTGGAAAAGGCAAAGATGCAGGAAACCCCTGAGCTGCAGGTAACAGAGTCTTACCCCCACATGGGTTGGACGCCAAAGCTAGGCTGGACATGAGGCTGCACACCTCTGGACAGTCAGACAGAGCACGTTTAATCCGGGCTCTGCGACCTGCTAGCCGTGTGATTCTGGGTAAATTACCACATCTGTCTGTGCCTTATTTGGAAGATGAGGCTAAAAAGAGTCTTACCTCATGGGGTCATTAGGACTCAAGGATTTAATGTGTTTAAAATGCTCAGAATAACACCTGCCATCTTATGCGTGTTGGCTATTGCTATTATTATTATTATGGTTATCATTTATAATAGAATAACAAAACCCCTCTTACCTATTGCTTCAGGATGGCAGCTTATATGGAGCTGAGGGGCTAGTTTGGAAGGAAGGCCCAGACATGACCTGTGCTCACAAGTTCAATTAAATTGTCCCTGGCTACATGGCTGATTGTGCCAAGCTTTGGAAAGCCTATGGTGCAGGATCCCCATACTCTGAGGTAAGTGTGGTTCTGGCCTTCAGGATTAGATAAGCAGACAGAGGCAACCCCAAACCACAGGAATGGGAATGGGGGTTGAGTGAACAGGGAAGAGAGAGAGTGAGAGAGATGAACAAACATGAGGGTCTACATTACGTCTTCTTACCATCTGATCTGCTTCATGATTTTGGTTAATATTTCCTACTAGTCCCAATGCCTGTTTTTCATTTCAGAACTTAAATCTTCAATGCACATTAATAAGGTTTGTTAAGCAGCATCCAGCTAAAGATTACTCACCTCCTAACCAACATACACACTCCCACCCAAAAGATCTCTAAACAGACCAGCAGGTTTCTGTGTTAGAAGCAAACAGTTGCCATAAACAGAAAATTCTCAATCTAGAAGGTAAAATCCAGAAGACTTCAAAATAAATAGACCATGCTGCGACTAATACTTAAAAATCTACTTCTGCTCCTAACATTACTGAAGGAAAGTTAAGAAACAGTGATCTTCCGGGTTTGCTTCTAACAGTTCAAATGAAAATATGACTATAAAATGATGTGGAACCAAGATGCCTAATCAAAGGATTTTCCTTCAAGAAAGTATGTGATTCATTTCAAAATAAATCAGGGATGGTGGGAAAAGGGCAGAAAAGGTACCCACTGCAAAATTACCTGAGATGGGTAGAAATCACCCTGACCTTTCAACCATGAGGGAAGCCCACACAGCTGCCTCTGGGGCCCAAGACTCTCCTTCGTTTGATCTGGCTGGGTAAATGTCACCATGTTCAGTGAGAAAAACAAATTCTGCATCTGGAGGGCAAGGGCAGAATCACCCTTGGGTAAGAGCATGCAGTTGGTCTCCGCCACCTCCCAGACCTGCTCTCTGTGCTTTCTCCTACTTTTCCTCTCCATTCCCCACCTTAAAGGCCACTGCCCTTTGTCTCCCTCCCCCAGAGCCTGTCAGCTCCCCCAGGGTGCCCAAGCCTGACTTTCCCTGGCAGTGGTCTGTGTTCCACAACATTCTTTCCTCCACGTGAAAACTCTGACAAAATCCCTCAATGCAAATCTTGTGTAGCTGAAATATAAAGTAGCATAATGGACTGAGGTGACACAGACCCTCTCCAGGTACAAATATCCAAAAATGCAAACAAAATGTGAACTCAAGAGTTTTATTTGGCTGGGCATGTTGGCTCACATCTGTAATCCCAGCACATTGGGAGGCCGAGGTGGACAGATCACTCAAGGCCAGGAGTTCGAGACCAGCCTGACCAACATGGTGAAACCCTGACTCTACTAAAAATACAAAAATTAGCTGGGTGGAGTGGCTGCTCCTGTAATCCCAGCTACTCAGGTGGCTGAGGCATGAGAATCACTTGAACCCGGGAGATGGAGGCTGCAGTGAGCTGAGATCATGCCACTGCACTCCAGCCTCAGTGACAGAGGCAGACTGCATCTCAAAAAGTTTCATTCATAGTTGAGCTCAAAAGAAAGGGCAATCTCAGTGCTTCAAGGGGAAATGGACAGAAATTTAGGTTCAAGGAGCTGGGAGCTAGGATTTTAAGGTCCACAAGTGGAGTGTTGGAACCCAGATCCCAGCATAACTGGGACCATTCCAGGGGTTCCAGATGTCTGAAAAATGCCAGTTGTCCACTAGACCAGAAAGTAGCAAGAAAACTTGGCATCTCTCTGGAGTCTTTGAGAAATCAAAGCTTCAACCATGTACTGTGAGAAAGGCTGTAAGATCTGTTTATACTAGTCAAGTGGTCAAGAAAACTCCAGCTAAGACATTAACCATAAAACTGGTCTCAAGCCAGGAAAGTTCCCATGGCCTCACCTGAAGCAAATGAAAAATACTCTGAAGGGATGTTTCCTTATCCTAGACACACAAGACTGTCTTAGCAAAACAAGTAAGACTTCCAGTTGAAGATTAAATTTATATATGATGTGTAGACACAACAAAGAGAATTAGCATTTAGAGAACAGTAGAAAGAACAATTTTAAAAGAGATACTAAAAAATGCATTAAAATGATTAGAGAGATCAAAGAAAACAGAAACAATACTGAAAGAAACCAACAGTATAAACAAAAACTGGCAAATTTGAAAAAGTGTCTACTAGAACTATAGAAGTAAAACATACTGTCATTGAAATTAAAAATTCAATGGAAGGACTAAATACCAAATGGACAGATGAAATAGCTAATCCCAGCTGAAGAGAATATTTATTAGTGATCCGGTAGGATAGATTTTTTTAATTTTTTTTTTTTTTTTTTTTTGAGACAGAGCCTCACTCTGTTGCCCGGGCTGGAGTGCAGTGGCACACTGCAACCTGCACCTCCTGGGTTCAAGGGATTACAGGTATAAGCCACCGCACCCAGCCTGGAGGATGGATTTAAAGAAATCACCAAAAAGCAACAGACAATAGAGGTAAAAAAAATAAAAATAAAAATAAATAAATAAAATCCCATCAAGCCAAATTCTAAGAAAGCAAGCTGAATATTTTTCCAGAAGATAGGTACAAATCATGAAATGATATACTATGTTTACTCTTCAAGGGTTATTTTTATTTTTAAAAAATGTCTATTATTCCAAATGACTAGATCTTTAGTGGTAAAATTTTAGAGAAAATAAAATAAATTCCCCAATCCATTTAAATTATACGTCATCTTAGATGGCATTCACTTAATGAACCTCATTGTAAGATCTGTTTTAGATAATGACAAGTCTTTTTTTTTTTTTTTTTTTTTTTTTTTTTTGAGATCGAGTCTCACTCTGTCACCCAAGCTAGAGTTTGGTGGCATGATCTCGGCTCACTGCAACCACTGCCTCCCAGGTTCAAGTGATTCTCCTGCCTCAGCCTCCCTAGTCGCTGGGATTATAGTCGCCAGCCACTATGTCCAGCTAATTTCTGCATTTTTAGTAGAGACAGGGTTTCACCATGTTGGCCAGGTTGGTCTCGAACTCCTGACCTCAGGTGATCCACCTACCTCAGCCTCCCAAAGTGCTGGGATTACAGGCGTGAGCCACCGCGCCGGGCCCAGATAATGACACATCTTAACTTGGTAAATGGGAAAGACAGAGGGTTGTTGTTATTTTAATTAACTCTTGTGTTTCCAATATCCACATAAAAGCTTCCTCTTGTTTTGCTTCATGAAGCATATATAACTAAGTAAAGAAGAACTGTTGTGAAATGAGTCCCATTTTCTCACTAATTTTCATTGTAAAATCAGAAGTGTATACCCACAGAAAAAAGTAACCCCAAAAGAGATTAAAACACCCTGTAAAGCAGTTTGCTAAGACTCAGGCTGCTCTTAACATATGTAAAGGGAGTCAACTACTGCTATGTTTTGAGGAATCCCCAAAGACCACAGGAAAATCTCCAGCCAGTACCCACCACTTGGAATTCCACTAAAGTTATCCAAGCAAAGGATTGTTTGAGCCCAGAGTGTTGAGGCTGCAGTGTATCAGTTAAGGTAGTTTGATTTAAGCATCTGGGGACTGAGCCATGATCGTGCTACTGCACTCCAGCCTCAGTGATAGAGCAAGACCTTGTTTTCTTGAATATATATATATATATATATATATATAATCACAGCAAATACTCATAACTTAGGGAAGAATTAAAAGATACTGTTGTTTGGAACTTAGTGCAATTGAACTTACTGTAGGCTTTTCAACATGTAATTGTATTGGAAGGGCAAGGAACAAGAAACGGTTTGAGGGCCCTAGTCATCTAGAGATGGAGTACACTGAAGATGGGGTAGGCTAAGAAGGGAAGAACATATTGAGAAAAAGAAATACTCTAAACAAACTTTCTGAATAAAACACCATAGAGTCACTCACCGATATGTGCTGAGCTCCTTTCAATTCAGATAGGTTATATATCCTTATCACACACATGAAAACACGTTGAAAGGGGAGCAGTTTGGAATATAGGTACATCAGCAGACTATGGAGGCAGAGCACTCTATTTTGAAACTACGTTTCTTCATAGCTGTGTACTGTTAAAAATGTTCTTGGCCGGATGTGGTGGCTCACGCCTGTAATTCCAGCACTTTGGGAGGCCGAGGTGGGTGGATCACCTGAGGTCAGGAGTTCGAGATCAGCCTGGCCAACATGGTGAAACCCTGTCTCTACTAAAAATGCAAAAATTAGCTGGGTGTGGCGGCGGATACCTGTAATCCCAGCTTCTCAGGAGGCTGAGGCAGGAGAATCACTTGAACTTGGGAGGCAGAAGTTGCAGTGAGCTGAGATTGTGTCATTACACTCCAGCTTGGGCAACAAGAGCAAAACTCTGTCTCAAAAATATTTTTGAAAATTAATAAATAAAAAGAATGTTCTAATGTTCTTTAACTGCTCTTCAGCTCTGTTTCTGCATCTGTAGATTGGAATAAAATACCTAAAATTGTTGTGGGTAGTAAAGGAAAATATGCTGTGAAGTTCTTGGTAGACCACCACCACCAGGCAGCTGCTCAACAAATGTAGCCACCGTTGTTACCACAGGACACTGTACAGTGCAGGGCAGGGCAGCAGGTGTTTCAAACTAACTTCTTCACTTACCAGCTCTAGAACTTCACATACAACGTACATGGTCTGAACCTCTTCAAGCCCCGATTCCTTATCTGTAAAACTGAGATAGTAGCTGCTTCATGGTACTGTTATGAAAATTAAATTATACAACATGCACAAAGAACTCAGTATACTGCCTGGCACATAGGATGTCCTTAATCAATGGTAACTATTAGTATTATTTTGGGACACAATTTTCTGAAAACCAGTTTTGCTGGCAGGATATATGTGATTAAGCAAAGGTAAGACCTTTTGGAATAGTAAGATACTAAGAGGTAAATTTAATTTGTAATTCCCTCAAGGGCAGAAAATCTGTTTACTATATAACAGATGACTTACCCATATGAAAAAATGCACTGACCTACCTCATATAAAAGACACAACAAATTAAAACGACTATAAACATTTTCAAAATATGAACTCCTGCATAAATATTAAATTTAAAAGGGAGCTCAATAGGGAATCACTAATAAGATGTTTGAAAATATAAAGCATCTGTTTTCACATTATGCCAATTAACCTAATGCCCTTATTCCTTTACAACCATAACTACCAATTACCAATGCCCCATCCAGTGAGCAGCTTTAGTTTCTTTTTTGTATTTAATACTTTTAGGTATTTGTTTTCTAAATGAAATACCAAGTGTCAAGTGAGGTGACCATAATTTCCAAGGTTCTTTCTACTTTGATTTCTGTTATTCTTATTTAATATATTAAAACTCTTACAATAAGCCACTCATTCTAAAGTGACTCACTTAATACCTGATGACTCCCTAAACAAAGGAATTAGCAGAGTGAAAGGCTCTGCTTTATAATTCTATTTTAAAAGTTAATGTGAGCTGATTGTTTTCAATGCTTCCATGATTAAAAATATACTGCAATCATAGCTCTGTGGAGATAGGTTTGACTTGCTGAAACCCATTTAACTAGCATTAATTGCTAAAATTCTATTTGGGGATCTGATAGTTTGAGTCCCATGTAAGAAGACAAGTCTCTATTCTCTGACACCTTTTTTAAATTCAATTGAAAAATTCAATACACTTTCTCTTCTAACATTTTAAAATAGAAAAGCCCCAGCTTTGCTCACAGCTGTGCTGCTATGATATACAGCAATGTAGCCTTTGATAATTTCAGAAGTTTCAAGATAAGGCAAAAGATGCATTGGTTGCACAAAATTCCCATATTTTAGGTTTCTATCTCCTATACTCTTATGTGTATTTTATCTAAACCTAAATAAATCCAACTAAAAGTATAAAATTAAAAAATAAAAACATTAAGAGATGGGGAGTAAAGACAGATTTAATTGTAATCATTGTGCATTAATTTGAAAACCACATCTCCTAACTGCATTTCTCAGGAATATCATACCCTTAGCACTTTGTTTGGGGATAGTAGATGTTCTACAAAGACTTGTCAAGTGAGTGTGGTCCCTCCCTGACTCCATTCCTCTTTATAATAGCCATATTGAAGTAGCAATATTATTTGAGTTGTAAATTTAAAGTTAAAGCTCTTCTTCACTGTTTCAGAAGGGAATGGCTGATTATAGTCTAATAGAATGAAATATATTGCTCACTTTAAGAATGGCTACCAGGTAGCAATGACTGAACATAGTCGTGGGCTCATCAATTAGCCACTGATGACAGCAGTATGCGCTTTAAGCACAATTGCAATTTGAGAGGTTTAATTAGTAGGTTGAAGTCCTTTTTTATTTTTTACCCTGGTTCTGGCAGCCTCCCTCCCCCATCCTCTGACCCTTCTCATCGTCTCTCACTGGACTGAGTCAGAGGTCAGCAGTGAGTGGGAGAAGACAATTGGCAAGAGCCTCCAGGCAAGTTGGAATCTATTAAGCCAGAGGTGAGTACAAATCGGTAACCTAAAAGCACCAGGCTAAAATCAACTGTCAACACCAGGTTGCATGGCCAAAGGAGAAGAGAATGGGTTCAAAAATAAGCAGAAGGTGGCCTGGGTGCTCTGTCCGTCATAGGCCCTTATCTGTGGCCAGTAATCACGGCTAAGACAGAGCACTAGGATGGGCCTGCTGTGCTTAAATGACAAGGATCCTACAGAGGTAAAAATTTTGCAAATATTATCCACTTCTTCCCTATGGCAATGAAAAATATGTTCAGAACATTCATATATTCTATGCATTCAATTTCTAAAAGCATGTTGTCCCTTCTAGTGCTATAAGGCAAAAGTTACTGGTGGTAACATTATAATATACACAATCTGCATACACAAATATATTTACAAAATACATGAACAATTCTAAAAGACAGACTGCTTTAGAAGAACAGAAATAATACAAACTATTCTGCAAAGTATCATTTTCCAACTTATATCCTAATCCTTACACCTACCCTATTAATTCAGAAAAAAAAAACAAAAAAAACAGAAAATATAAATCATACCCCTAAAGCACTCCTACACCAGGCACCAAAATTACATAGCATGATGATGCATAATTATGGCACTTTCAAACAGCATTTGAGAGTGTGTCACAAGCGATGAAAAATGTAATTTATTTCTACTGACAGATATTAATTGCTCTGTGTTAGAAAATTTTTGAACCATTACTGATAAGCAAAAACGGTAACATAAATGCCTTGAAAACAACTGCAAGGAAAGAGGTATAGTCTAATCATAAAACCTCCCATAGCACAAGGAAAGGCAATTTCTCAAACAGGACATCTATTATTAAAATTTGTAAATTGTTGCTATGACACAGTACGAAGAAGCTTAGATGTGAAGTCGCTTCCAGCAGGTCTAAAGTGTTATTAATCTCCAATAGCACTGGCTAATTGGAGTTTAGAATTCTCTCCTGTTTCCTAGCAAATCGCCTTGGTTGAGGCAAAACTGGACAGTTTCAGGGAAACCTTCAAAACAGGAGGATACATGAAGAATAGCTTATTCCTTTAACAGTGAACCCCAAATGGCACAAATGAATTTCACTTGTGGTTTGAGAGCTTGTTGTGCTTTTCCTTAATAGTGCTATTATTATTGTTAATCGATTTTGGTCTGTTACTTTAGAGATTATAAGTTTGGACAGCAATGTTAGGTTACATTGGCTTCCACAGCTGGTATGGCTAGCCCTAAGTCCTCACAAACCTCCTGAAATTCTGCTATCTTAGAGAGAACTCTGGGATCCTTCCATCCCAGAGAACCCTCCATCCACCATCTTGACACCTCCTGACACCTGTGCTCTTTTCAGTTGCAGAGTCTGCCTAAGCTAAACCTCACCTCTGCAGTGTGGCTTCAGCTCTCTGGTCTTGGGCACATTCTGACACCTGTGTCTGAATTCTGCTCTGCCTCCCTATGTCTCTATTTCTATACACAGCACTGCTGGTCTCTTAAAAACCTAGGCTGTATTTCTTCAGCATTATTAAGTGAATCATCTCCCTTCTCCTAAGACTCTGTATTCATCTGTTATAATCTTTCTATGCACATTATCTCAAATCACATAATTTTTTCAAGATTTTACTGAACTCCTTCCAATTATATTCTGTATATAACCATCAGATAATTTTCCCAAAAATGTTACATTCACCACATCAAATCCCTGTGCACATATTCATCATCTCCAATGCCTTGCCTCTGTAGCTGCAGAACGATGTCTAAATATAATAGCTTGGCATTTCAGGCTCTTTATGACCTAGTCCCAGCCTACCTCTATGGACCAGGCCACTACTACTTTGTGCACTCATGTCATCCTCTCCAGCCAAAGTAATTTATGAAATACAAACACAAAGTAGTTAAGTTTTCCTGTCGCTGAATTTTTATTCTGCAAATTCCCTATTTCCCATCTTTTGATTTCAGACCAAATACCAAGTTCCCTACAAAGCCATTCCAGCCCAAGTGACTGCACCTTCTTCTACCCTACGACACACATAGAGTTCATATTATATACTTCCTTGTGCTACTATTAAATCTGTATATTTAACTATCCTATAATTTCCAGCCAGCTCACAAGTCCCTTGAGTGAACAATGTCAGGTATTTCAAAAATCCCATAACATATGCTAATGAATGCCTGCTGATGGAGCTATCTGATAGGCTCCTTTAACAAATAAGGTCTAAAGGACACAAAGAAGACCATGCTGACCTGCTGAGCAAAGCTACAGAACAAAAGGGAAAAAGGGCAATGACTGAAACCAGAATTTTAAGGGGAAGACAGCCAAATGAAATCATGTGAAAACATGTATGGATCAAAAAGAAACTAGATCAAAAGAGGAAGCTCTGGTAAAAGCAAGCAAGAGGGCAAAGAGATTTAATGAGCAAAAAGGTAGAAAGAGGATGGTGAGGGGAGGATGAGCCTGGAGCCGTCTCAAAAACAAAGTACAAAATCAAAGAAATCTGACCTAATTGACAAATACACTGACACAGCACTCAGCAGTGATAACACAAAAACATTCCTCAAGTTCCTCTGGAATTGTTACCAAATTTCACCCTATGCTAATCCATAATACAAGTCTCAACAATACAAAGAGACTAAAATAATTTATGTTCTCTCACCACAGTGGAATTAAGCTAGAAATCAACAACAAAAGGAACACCAGAAAATGTCAAGCTGGTTTGAAATTAAGTAAGGCCATTCTAAATAACCCTAGGTCAAAGAAAAAATGACATGGGAAATTTCAAAACATTTTACATAAATAATGAAAATAAGACAAATCAAAACATGTTGGATATAGCTAAAGCTGTGATAAAAGGGAAATTCATGGGCTTAAATGTAATATTAGGAAAAAAACAAGGGCTAAAAATTGATGCTCTATCCATTTCCAGAAGATACACAAAGAATAAGTCAAACTCAAAGAAAGGTGAAGAAAGGAAATAAATATAAGGGTAGACATTAAATACTAAATAAAACAAATGTACGATAGAGAAAAATCTAAGTCAAAAGCTAAACTGATTATAAAAAAAGAAAGCATAAAATACAAATGTGAGAATAAAAATAGTACATTACTATAGATCCTACAGACATTTTCTTTTAAAAGAAGATACAAGGAATACCTTCACACACATTTTAAAATTTATGTGAAATGAACTTTACAAACATAATGTATCAAAACTGATGCTGGAAAAAATGTAAATACAGACATGGATCATTTAACAGGGATCCGATCTGAGAAATGCATTGTTAGACGATTTCATTGTTGTGTCAATATCATAGAGTGCACTTACACAAACCTAGATGGAATAGCCTATTACACACCTAGGATATGTGGTATAGCCTATTGCTCCTACACTACAAACCTATACAGCATGCTACTATACTGAGTATTGTAGGCAACTATAACACAATGGTAACTACTTGTGCTTCTAAACATAGAAAAAGTAGAGAAAAAAAAATATGGTATAAAAGATTTAAAATGGTTATCTATATAGAGCATTTACCATGAATGGAGCTTGCAGGACTGGAAGTTGCTCTGGGTGAGTCAGTGGGTCAGTGGAGAGTGAAGGTGAAGTCCTAGGACATTACTGCACACTATGGTAGACTTTATAAATGATGTATACTTAGGCTACACTAAATTTATTAAAATAACTTATTTCTTCAATCATAAATTAACCTTAGCTTACTGTAACTTTGTTATAAACATTTTAATTTTTTAACTTTTTGACTCTTTGTAACAAAGTACACATTGTACAGCTGTACAAAAATATATTTTATTTATATTCCTATTCTATAAGCTTTTTCTATTTAAATTTTGTTTAATTTTTGAAACTTTTTGTTAAAAACTAAGACACAAACACACACATTAGCCTAGGCCTACACAAGGGCTGGATCATCAACATCACTGTCCCACTGGAAGGTCTTCAGGGGCAATACTGCAACTGGAGCTGTCACCTTCTACGATAACAATGCCCTCTTTTGGATACCTCCTGAAACACCTACCTGAGACTGTTCTACCTATAACTTTTTTTATAAATAGAAAAACAGTCTAAATTAACAATAAAAATATAGCATAGTAAATAAACAAGTAGTAGAGTTATCTATTATAATTATCAAGTATTATGTACTATTCTTAATTATTTGTGCTTTTATACGACTGGCAGCACAATAAATTTGTTTATTGTTTACACCAGTGTCACCACAAACACATGACTAATGCATTGTGCTATGACACTATGATGGCTACAACATCACAAGGCAATAGAAATTTTTTATCTCCATTGTAATCTTATTGGGCTACTGCCATATATGTGATCATTAACTAAAAGATTGTTATGTAGCACATGGCTGCATAGTACATCCCCAACTTAAAATGATTTTATTTAAATTTTTTTTTACAATGATGTGAAAGTGATAGGCATTCAGGGCACTCCTCAACTTAATATAGGCTAAGTCAGACCTGAAATTAAAATTATCACATAACAAAAACTCCAGGTCTAAATGGCTACATCAGTCAGGTATCAAAAAAATAAAATATCACAGCCAATTGGTTCCAGAAATGCAAGGTTAGTTTGATATCCCAAAAATCAATGTAATTCACATTACAAAAAAAATAAAAAATCATTTCGACAGATACAGAAAGGACATTAATGCTCAATATTTTAAAGATTGATGTATATATTTAATTTAGTCCCAATCATAATCCCAGCAAGTGTTTTGGGGGAAACTGGGAAATTAGGAAGTTGATTCTAAAATGTATATGAAATAAAAAGGACCTAGAATAAAGAAGGAAATCTTAAAGAAGAACTGAATATGCTGAAGGATTTATACCATCTGGTATCAAGACATAAGGATGATAAAGCTAAAATAATTAAGGCAGTGCAGCACAAAGATAGACAGCAGACCAAGGGACCAGTATAGAGAAAACAGAAACAGATTCACATATAGATAAATATGTAAGTTAAGACGAAGGTGACACCACAATGCAGAGGGAGTATTGTGGCATTTTCAACAAATTGTACAGCATCAACTAGATATTCACATGGAGAAAAACTAATCTTGACCCCTACTTCACACCATGCATAAAAGCCAATTCCAGACAGATTGTAGCTTTAAAAGTAGAAGGTAAAATAAGTTTATATCCGAGTCATAGCACTGAAAAAAAAAGGAAAACAAGCTTCCAGAAGAAAACATAGGAAAAACATTAATCCTAAAGGAAAAGTTAATAAATTATACTTTGTTAAGATTAAAGACTTCTGGACTTCTGTCCTACACAAAAAAGTCATTCAGCAAGTGATAAGACAAGCCACAGAATGGGAAAAGATATTTTTGATACATGTATTCAATAAAGGAATCACAAATAACTCTTACAAATCAATATGAAAAAGGCAGACAATACAACAGAAAAATGGACATGAGGCTTGAATAGGAGCTTCACTAAAAAGCACCTTGGAATGGCCAAAAGATATATGAAAAAGTATTCAAACTATCATTATTCAACAGGAAATGGAAATTAAAACCACAGTGAGATGCCACTACTCATCTGCTAAAATGGCTAAATTTTTCTTTTAACTGACAAGAATGAGTGTTGGTGAGGCTGTGCAGCAACTTGAATTTTCATACATGGCTTTCAGGAGTGTGAACTAGTATGACCTCTTTGGAACAGTGTTTGTCAGTATCTACTAAAGATGAAGTATGCAAATCATGTGGCCCAGCAATTCAACAGAAATACACATGCTGACTAAAAAACCGTTTATAGCAGCACTACTCATTCAAGCCCCAAACCGGAAACAACACAAAACTCAAACAACTGGGGACTGCACAAAGTAGGGTACAGTCACACGTGGAGTCCCATGCTGCTATATAAGAATAACAAACTATTGTTATGGTCAAAAAAATAGAAGAATAACTTTCAGTAAAAGAAAGCAAGCATAAAAGTTTGCAACATAGTATGTGGTTTTATTTTAAAAGTTTAAAATAAGAAAATCTAGTTTATGAAGATAGAAGTCAGAATCAAGGTTTTCTTCCTCAGGTGATATCTAGACTAAAGATGCAGAGGAAGGGGCTTCTCAGACGCTGGACATGTTGTATTTTTTTTATTTGTTGATTACATTAGGTCTATTTCATCTGTGGACATTCATAAAAATACTTATGATTTAAGCACTCTTTTATATGTACATTATATATCAAAAAAAGGCTTATTTTTATTTTCTTAAAATTTTTATTTTTCTTTTTCTAATTTTATTCTTTATAGAGGTAATCAAGTTAAATAGCTTATTTTTTAAATGTGCCCCTGTTGCATGTGTGTGTGTCCGTGTAAACAGCTGGAAGCTCAGATGAAAAGACTCTCCAAATGTTGGGTATTTCTGCTAGCTGGAACCAAAGAGAATATAGTACATGAAAAAAATAAACACGTAAAAGAAGAAAGATTCATCAGAAAGCCAACAATTGTCCCTTTATAAAAACATGTTTGGGAGGCCACTATTTAAAGTCATGCCCCGTCATATAATGTGAGAAATTAGAAATGTAAATAACCTTTAGTCCAAAGTGGCTTTTAAATCCTCTAATAATGGAAAATCCGATATCATGTAGACAGCACTACACAAAGAATAATTTTACATTATAAATTGAGGAAAATTCATCAACTCAGTTTGCTTTTAATAGCTTCCATTTTTTACTGGTATCTTCCTAAGGCTGTTATCTTGGCAGCACAGTGCACCAGTTCTGGGGCCACTCAACCACGTTGACTTTTTAATAAAATTATAACAAGATTAATTTTTCAGTTTTCTCTACACAGAGCCATATATTGCACCTAAGCTCTAATATTGATTTCTTAAGTCAAATAAATGGTCTTTTCTCTAACCTATTACTTCTCCTTGTATTTAAATAAAATGCCTCTGCTTACATAGATACATACCTACTTTGCCTCAACATTGTGGTGGAGGCCCTGTTAATCTCTGTGCCACTGGAAAATGTTTGATTAGCAAATCTGATTTAATCAAGTTAACCTTGATTAAGAAATATCATCATAAATGACTGCAATGCCTAATCTTCAAATAAAAACATGGCAAAAAGTATACAATGTGTGAAAAAATTCAGTCATTCTCTCATCAAGCTCTTCAGAGAGCAATGTGTTATAAACCAAGCCAGATCATGGGCTCACGAAGTAGAAAAGGACAATAATAAGCAGGAGTCCTGGCTCTCAGAGTTCACGGACCAGAGGAGAGAAAGGGCATGAAAACAACCTGTTCAATTACAACGTGATACACCTGCTGTAAAGTTGTGCCCCACTAGGAGGCAGAGCAAAGAAAAAGCTCAACTCTGGGAGTCTCAGGACAGATCTTACAGAAGAGATGATGCCACCGTTAGTCTTAAAGAGAATAAAGTTATGGGTATTCTAGACAGTTGCAAAAAGACATAAAAAAGACATGAGATCGAGAAACTCAAAAATGTTTTGTATGCCAGATGTTCAGGTAGGGAGACTTGTGGAAGAAGCCTGAGGTTGGAAAGAAAGGCCATGAAAGTGAGAAGTTTCTAAAGAAATTTCAACAGAAAAGTTTTGTGTTTTTAGAGCACTCTGGCAGAGCTCTGATGGACAGATAGGGAGGGAGCTCGAAGGCCATCTGAAAAAAAGGCTGCAGTAGTCTGCATTAAAGATAAGGAGCTTAAATCAGGGATGGCCAGGAAGGACCCGATTCAAGGGACTCTGAGAATATGGAATCAATGAAAGTTAGCTGATTGGGTGTGAAGAATGAGGCACGGAAAAATCTAGGATGACTCTAAAGTTAACTGGATTAAAATGGTGTAACAGGAGACATGGAGGGGATTAGAAAGGAATAAGGCAGGGACTGCTAACGTCCTGAATTAGCACCACAACATGGAAACTACTGTCAACAAATATGAACCTCAGAGAGCCAATCCTTCAAGATGAATCCCGAGTGACTCATTGGGTCTAAATTTAAAATAGAGCCAAGTAGCCATTTACTGACTAGAGGTCACACACATAACTCTGAACCCCCAGAAAACCTACTGTTCAAATTCTTTTCAACTTTGGGACCCTCAGAGTCACCTGAACCAACCAATCAGAGCTCACCTGCCTCAACCAATCAGGGCTCACCTGTACCAACCAATAGGAGCTAAGCAAGTTTGAATCCTTCATTTGCATAAATGAACTTGGGCAGGAACTTGTGCTATAAAACCTGAACCCTCTCTTTGTTCTCTAGAACACATCTTCATTGTGCACTAAAGGCTGCATCTCCTTGGTTTGCAAACTGTTCACAGGAATAGTCTTTCCTCGAAATTCCTTTTCGGAGAACTTTTCTTCATACTATGAACTCCTCTCCTCTTCCCCCGTTCCACTAACATGGGTCACACTCAGATGTCTAGCTGAGTGATATCCTGAGATAGGGGATATGTAAAGAAAACAGCATATGGGGGAATCCAAAGTTTGCAGAATTTTTTTAAATTTTGTACATGTAGGATGTATGTGACAAATCAAGGTAAAAATTTAAAGTTGTCAGAAATATGGGCCTTAATATAAGAAATGTGTTTCCAGGCTCAGATCTATAAAGAGGCTGTTGAGAATGTGTCGAGGGCCTTTTAGTGAGGGATACATAACAAGGAAAAATGAAAGTTTTGTTGTTTAGTAAGTGATGGTCTTTAGAGTAAATAGTGATATTCACAGTCACCATTATGATTTTTAGAAGAGTGTGTGGCAACTTTTAAGCTAATGTGAAAAAGCATATGAAAATAACATTATAAGGTTAAACTAGCCAGGAAAACCCTTCCGAGCATCAAAAAGAAAACAAAAATAGCAATTGTCTATTGTTCATAAAGCAAATTTCTGAACAATCTCTGCCCTCCCCTGTTCATATTAAATTAAATTGCTTTTCCAATTTGAAGGGTTAACATTTAACTGCTCTTGGTTTAAAATACATTAGAGATTTAAATTCTGAAACTGGTCCTTGTTTTATCTTCTTCTTTCTTTTTTCAAAATTCTATGCCTAGAGAGAATTTCCAGTCTCAGCAGTCAGATTTAACCTCTCGTCCCTGTGCTCTCAAAGCCTTGTTCGGTAACTATTCTGCTGCTTGCAATAATCCTACCTTGACTTAGAAACACTTCTGAGTCTCCAACTCAACTGTAAGTTTCATGAGAAGAAAACAAACCAATATTTTCCCATTTTTATGCCTCTCCTCTCAGTACTCACCATGCTGACAATAAAATTCAGTGGGGCTTAGGAGTAAAGAGAGTAACATAGAGGCTAACTGGTCTTAAAGAGAATGAACGCTTAAGGTTATTTTTAGTTTTTTAAATTTTTATTAGAACAAGAAACGATTCTGTCTACCCAACTAACTTTTTACTTCCCTCTCTCCTTCTACTCCTTTCCAATCCTACTGATCTTCTTTTAACTTTTTCATCATCTTCCAAGAAACTTCAGCTTTTGGCTTCAGACCAGTGGCAACTGAGTCTTGGGAGGGGGAGGACACAAAACTATAAGGGGCAGCTAACTAGGGAAGCATGAATCAATAATGGGTTGCTGGTTCCCACCTCTCATCTCTAGGCTCTCTCATCTCTGGTACTAAAGTTCCTCATCTTTGACTTAGAGACCAGTCCAACCAATTCATATCTCCTTACATAGATACTGCCTCTTTTGGCACTTTCTACTTTACAAAAGTGTTTTCTCAGTCATATTCATTAATGTTCCATTATTATAAAAATGCTAAATAACCATAATCATGCTTCTAAATTATAACCTCAGGGTGAATGTAGGAATAAAGTCTAAAGAGAATTTGATTATTCTCCCAACTAATTTCTAAAAATTAAAAAGGCAGCTTGCCTCACAGTTGAACAGCTGCCTTATATCCATCTAGTTACCAAAGAGGCTTTATTCCTCTGTCCCTTCTGTCTGAGGCTTGCTCAGAAAACAAAAATTTCTAAGAGGTGAACTCATCCATCTAAAAGTTACAGAGTGCTGTACTAATTAAGTCTGGAACTCTGTTTTAGTTAGCAAACCTTACCAAATTGAAAATATAATAAATCTCAACCATGCTGGGACAAAAAGTGCCAGAGAAAATATGGAGACCATTTGTCAATGATGGTGCTCATTGGTTCCTTTCAAGTTTTTCTCCTGGGAGGCTACTCTTCTTGTCTCCCAGAACAATGACAGCCCACACCTCTTATTCCCAGAACAATGACAGCCCACACCTCTTATTCCAAAATTGGATTGAATTATTGAGAACTCTCGTACCAGTGAGGGGTAAATGACAGAATTCTTTTACTTAAGAGAAACAGTCATTGTTCCCTTTTGCTCCTAATACATTCTTTGTCTAGTCTGACATGGGAACTGTCTGTTCTTTTAATTGGATCTTTTAAACAATTCTGCAGTTACAGAAGAATAGTCATTCATTTTAAGTTTGCAAAATTTTCACCTCATACAAAAAGAACAATTTTAGAATTCTCAGCTAACATCTTCTCCATATCCTTCATTAAGTACATTTTAAATCAATTTCTCTTTTTTTTTCTTTTTTTTTTTTTTAGTGTTCAACTACTCTACAGAATGTCTCTACCTTTGTTTTTGATCTGAGATGTCAGTGCTCTTTTTATTTTTACTAATGTTATGCACACAAGGTTTGTAACTTCTTAGCCCAAGCCAAAGTTCTATGGCAGCTTTGGTGGACAGTTCTCATATGGTTTGAGGTCTTTCTACCCCAAGTTCCTGAGTCTCTCTGCCTGAATCTCTTCTCTGGCCAGAGAAGCATGTTCAGCCTGAGTATGGGATGGGCCGAAGTGCCAGGGAGGTAATTCTCCAAGTAAAGTCCTCAAGCAGCAAAGGGTGGTAATCGGCAGACGGACATCCCAGTTTCCTTGATCCTGCATGGGACAATTCTAAGGTGTGTTTCATGGGATTTCTCTGATAGGGTTCCAGCAGGACTAAGTGCCCACAGGAGTAACTTTTTCAATAATACCCCTCCTTATTGACTTTTCTCATCCTTATGTCTTACCTGCCCCTGCTTTCCAAGGTCAATTCCCAAATGAATTGCTTGCACCCAAGTCCTTTCCTCAGCTCCTTATCTACTAAGCATAGCTTTTGGTGAATCCCAAATTAAGATAAGCAGGCATCAGACATCTTAACAGCTGCAATTAACATAAACAATCAATGAAGTAGCCCATTCAAAATTCCAGTTGAAAAGTATCTCCAACCAAAAATTCTGTCAGGAAACGAGGCAGAGCAAGATGGCCAAATAAAACCCTCCAGCAATAATTGTCCACTGCCCTAACAGGAACACCAAATTAACAGCTATGCATACGAGAAAGCCCCTTCATAAAAAACAAATATCAGGTAAGCAATCACAGAGCCTGGTTTTAACAGCATATCAAGGAGAAAGGCACTGAATATGGTAGGAAAGACAGTCTTGAATTGCCTACACTACCCCACCCCCACCCCCCAGCAGCAGCCTCCTCGTGACACCAAGAGAGAATCTGTGTGTTTGGAGGAGGGAGAGCACAGTAATTGTGAGATTTTGCATTGTAACTCACTGCTGCCCTGTCACAGCAGAAAGCAACATGGGGCAGAATTCAGCCAGTGCCCGTGGAAGGAACATTTAGACCAGCCCTAGCCAGAGGGGGCCTGTCCAATCCTAGCAGTCAGAACCTGAGTTCAAACTAGCCCCATCACTGAGGGCTAAACTGCTAGAGTGCTTAAACAAACTTGATAAACTTAAATAAACTTGAAAGGCAGTCTAGACCACAAAGACTGCAACTCCTGGGAAAGCCCTGGTGCTGTGCTGGCCTTGAAGCCAGTGGACTTGGGGTACACACAACCTAGTGAAACACCAGCCAGGGTGGCTAAGGGAGTGCTTGTGCCACCCCTTCCGCAACCCCAAGCAGTGCAGCTTGCAGCTTTGGGAGAGATTTCTTCTTTCTGCTAGAGGAGACGAGGGGGAGGAGTAAAGAAGACTTTGTCCTGCAACTTGTACACCAGCTCAGCCACAGTAGGATAGGGTGCCAGGCAGAGCCCTGATGCACTCATCCAGGCCCTAGCTCCCAGTGAATATCAGCAGTAGCCAGGCAGTGGGCATGTGGGCCTTAGGCAAGACCCAGTGTTGTCCTGGCTTTAGGTCTGATCCAGTGCAGTCCCATTGGTGGTGGCCACATGGGCTCCTGTGTCACCGCTCCCCCAGGATCCAGGCAGCTCAGTATGGAGAGAGAGACTCCATTTGTTGGCAAGAAGGTAAGAGAAGGGAAAAAGAGTCTCTGCCTGGTAATCCAGGGAATTCTCTTGGATCTTACACCAGATCACCAAAACAGTGCTTCTATGTGTCTGCAAGAGTCACAGCATTACTGGACTTGAGGTGCCCCCTAATGCAGATACAGCTGCAGTAACCAAAGACTTAGATTACAACACATAATACACTTGGAATACCTAGAAAGCCTTCTCAAGAAAAATGGGTACAAACAAGCCAAGACTGTGAAGACTACAACAAATATCTAACAGTTCAATGCCCAGACATTAACAAACATCCAAAGCATTGAGACCATCCCAAGAAACATGACCTCACCAAATATACTAAATAAGGCACCAGTGACAATCCCAGAGTGATACAGGTACCTGACCTTTCAGAGAATTCAAAATAGCTGTTTTGAGGAAGCCCAGTGAAAGTCAAGATAACAGAGGAGAAAGTCAGAATCCTATGAGATAAATTTAACAAGATTGAAATTATTTTTTTAAATCAAACATAAATTCTAGAGCTGAAAAATTCATTTGATATACTGAAGAATGCATCAAAGTCGCTCAATAGCAGAACTGATCAAGCAGAAAAAAATAATTAGCTTGAAGACAAGTTATTTGAAAATATACCCTCAGAGGAGACAAAACAAAAAAGAATTTTAAAAGAACAAAGCAAATTTACAAGAGCTAGACAATAGCTGCTACAGGGCAAATCTAAGAGTTATTAGCCTTAAAGAAAAGGTAGAGAGAGAAACAGGAAAAGAAAGTTTACTCAAAGACTAATAATAGAGAAATTCCCAAACTTAGAGAAAGATATCCATATTCACGTACAAGAGGATTATATAACACCAAGCAGATTTAACCCAAATAAGACGACCTCAAGACATTTAATAATCAAACTCCCAAAGGTCAAGGATAAAGAAAACGTCCTAAAACCGGCAAGAGAAAAGAAACAGCACACAAAGCGCTTGAATACATCTGGTAGCGAACTTCTCATTGCCAACCTGACAGGCCAAGAGAGAGTGGCATGACGTATTTAAAGTGCTAAAGGGAAAAAAAACTTTTATCCTAGAAAATTTTATCCAGCTCAAAGTATCCTTCAAACATGAAGGAGAAATACTGTCCCAGATAAACAAAAGCTGAGGGATTTTATCAATCAATACCAGACCTGTTTTATAAGAAATGCTAAAGGTAGTTTTTCAATCAGAAAGAAAAGGACATTAATGAGCATTAAGAAATCACCTGAAGGTACAAAACTCACTGGTAATAGTAAGTAGGCAAACACAGAATATAATACCACTGTAATTGTGATGTGTAAACCGGTAATATCTTCAGTGGAAATACTAAAAGGTGAACCTATCAAAAGTAACTACAAAAACTTTAAGACATAGACAATATAACAAACTATAAGTAGAAATAATATGTTTCAAAGTGGGGAAGATGAGGTTAAACTGTAGAGTTTTTATTAATTTTCTCCTTCCCTGTTTGTTAGTTTTTGCAATTAGTGCTAAGTTGTCATTTGTTTAAACTAATTGGTTTCATAAGATAATATTTGCAAGCCTCATGGTAACCTCAAGTCAGAAAAACCTACAACAAATATACAAAAAACAAAACACAATAAATTAAAACATACCACCAGAGAAAATCATCTTCGCTGAAAGACAGAAAAGAAGATCCAAAACAACCAGAAAACAACAAAATGGCAAGAGTAAGCCCTTACATATCAATAGTAAGATTAAATGTAAACAGACTAAACTCTACTATCAATAAAGAGTGGCCGAATGGATTTAAAAAAAAAAAGAAAAAAAGACCTTGCAATCTGTTGCCTATAAGAAACACACTTCACCTATAAAGACACACACAAACTGAAAATAAAGGGATACAAAAAGATATTCCAATGCAGATGGAAATCATAAAAAAGCAAAAATACCTATACTTACATTAGACAAAATAGAATTCAAGACAAAACTCTAAAGAGAGGCCAAGTGTGATGGCTCATGCCTGTAATCCCAGCATTTTGGGAGACCAAGGTGGGCAGATCACTTGAGCCCAGGAATTCAAGACCAGCCTGGGCAACATGCTGAAACCTCATCTCTACCACAAAAACAAAAACAAAAAAAAACAAAAAAAAAACTATATAGGGAGACAGACAAGGTCATTATATAATGATAAAGGGTTTGTAAGAGGATGTAAGAATTGAAAATACATACTCAACCAATACTGGAGCAACCAGATATATAAAGCAAATATTATTAAAGAAATCAACAGACCCCAATACAGTAATAGCTGAAGACTTCAACACCCCCACTTTTATTATTGGACATGTCATCCAGACAGAAAATCGACAAAGAAACACTGGACTTATTATGCACAATAGACTAAATGGGCCTAATAGACATATACAGACCACTTTATCCAACAGCTGCATAACACACATTCTTCTCACCACATGGATAATTCTCAAGGATAGATCATGTGTTAGGTCACAAAACAAGTTTTTTAAAAACTCCAAAAAATTGAAATCATATCAAGTATCTTCTCTGACACAATGAAATAAAACTAGAAATCAGTAACAAGAAGAACTCTGGAAACTGTACAAGTACATGGAAACTAAACAACATGCTCCTAAATGACCAATGGGTAAATTAAGAAGAAAATTAAGGAACTTCTGGAAACAAATGAAAATGGAAACACAACATAACAAAACGTATGGGATATAGCAAAGGCAGTACTAAGAGGCAAATTGATAGATATAAGTGCCTACATCAAAAAAGTAAAAAAAAAAAAAATTTTCGAATAAATACCATAATGATTTATCTTAACTAGAAAAGCAAGGGCAAACCAAATCTAAAATTAAAAGAAATAACAGAGCAGAAATAAATGAAATTGAAACAAAAAATACAAAAGATCAATGAAATAGTTTAAAAAAGAAATAAAATTGACAAATCTTTAGCCAGACTAATAAAAAGACCAACGCAACAGAATAGAGAACCCAGAAATAAATCCATACATCTATAATAAATTCATTTTTGACAAAGGTGACAAGAACATACACTGGGGAAAGGACAGTCTCTTCAATAAATGGTGCTGGGAAAACTAGATATCCATATGCAAAAGAATGAAGTTGGACCCCGATATCTCACCATATACAAAAATCAAATCAAAATGGATTAAAGATTTAAATTTAAAACCTCAAACTATGAAACTACTAGAAGAAAACATTGGAGAAACAGGTATATAAAAAGGTGCTCAACATTATTGATCATTAGAGAAATGCAAATGAACACTACAATTGAGACATCATCTCAACCCAGTTATTTTATTCAAAAGAATATTCTGCTGTGCAGAAGCTTTTTAACTTTATGTGATCCCATTTGTCTATTTTTGCTTTGCTTGCCTGTGCTTATGGGGTATTACTCAAGAAATCTTTGTCCTGGAGAGTTTCCCCAAACAAAAAATTCTATGTCCATCCAAACTAAAAGTTAAATGTGAAAGTATGATGAAAATATTTTCAGACTTGCTGGGTCTCAGAAAATAATGACCATTTCTCTAGCCATTCTCCAGAAATTACTGAAGGATATGTCCTGCCAAAATGGAGTCAATCAAGAAATAAGTATACAAAAGCCCCTGCAAATGCGATCTCCACAGAAAAGACACAAAAGGAATTTTCATAATGACACTAAAGGAAAAACGTAAGATAACACCTGTGCCACAGCCAAGAGAACAACCTTTGCAGGCTGGAACCAAAGGTCTGAGGACTCCACAAGGGAACCCTTGCACTGTATACTTAAAGTGATCAGTCTAGTCCTTGGCACAGAGTAAGCACCCAGAAAAGGTCCAGTGTTCATGCTAGCTACTGATCTGATCAGAATCACACAAAAAGATGTCTCGCTTAGTTTTCATCAGAAATTCCCCAAGGCCTACAATGATGAGGTAATGTGTAGAAGCAGTGTGCCTATTTGAGTACCCCAATGCTTCTCAAGTTGTGCTCTAAAGAATAATAATCCCACCAGATGCTCCTCAGTAATAGGGATCCAAAGCAAGTAAAAGCATGGAATGTGTCCATACTAAACGCTCTGAGAAATCCTGTAGCAGAGAAAATGGCTTACCTTTGTATCATCCAACATTTCCCAAATTTGTAGTTGAACATGAAACTCATTACCAGAAGTGGTGAGTGCATGAAATTGGCCGGGCGCGATGACTCATGCCTGTAATTCTAGCACTTTGGGAGGCTGAGGCAGGTGGATCAGCTGAGACCAGCCTGGCCAACGTGGTGAAGTCCTGTCTCTACTAAAAATACAAAAATTAGCTGGGTGCGGTGGCACACACCTGTAATCTCAGCTACTTAGGAAGCTGAGGCACGAGAATCACTTGAACCTTGGAGGCAGAGGTTGCAGTAAGCTGAGATCGTGCCATTGTACTACAGCCTGGGTGACAGAGTGAGATTCTGTCTCAAAACAAACAAAAAAAAGTGCATGAAACTACTGCTCCATGGAACCCAATTTAGGAAGTGACAGTAAACTCCCTGGGTAAGAGCCTTCAGCTTAACACCATCCACAAGCTCTTGTTGCCCAGGCTGGAGTGCAGTGGTGCAATCTCAGCTCACTGCAACCCCTGCCTCCCGGGTTCAAGCGATTCTCATGCCTTAGCCTCCTGAGTAGCTGGGACTACAGGCACATGCCACCATGCCCGGCTAATTTTTACATTTTTAGTAGAGATGGGGTTTCACCATGTTGGCCAGGCTGGTCTTGAATTCCTGACCTCAGGTGATCTACCCGCCTCGGCCTCCCAAAGTGCTGGGATTACAGGCGTGAGCCACTGTGCCAGGCCACTTTATTATGTAATTTTAAAGGAAATAAAATCTTGCCCAATTTCACAGAAACAGTTTGGTAATGTCATCCAATTGTATAAAATAACAATAAATGGGTAGCTTTAAACCTACAAAGCCCAAAGGTATTTTATAGATATTTCGTCTTTATCTTTATCTCCACTGTGATAGCACACTGCATGGTGATTTGCAATAAAGTTATATCTTATTTTGAAAACAACTAGGGCAATAGAGAAGAATAAAAATAGAGTCCATATACAAAATAGGCCACAGTCTACAAAGGAGTCCCACAGTATTACGTAAGTGAGGAAATACTCCTTCCCTATCTCATAGTACCAAGCAGTATTTAGCCATACGATAGATACAAGTGCCTACATCAAAAAAGTGTAAAAAAAAAAAAAAAATTCAAATACCATAATGATGTATCTTAACTAGAAAAGCAAGAGCAAACCAAATGCAAAATTAAAAGAAATAACAACAAAGCAGAAGTAAATGAAATTGAAACAAAAAATACAAAAGTCTGTAATTGTCCCAGACATTGGACTAAATATATTTAAGCAGAAATGGCCTATGTTCTTTAGTAGTGTGCTAGTACTTTCCATAAGAACAAAATTAATACAGAGGTCTAAGAAATGAGTGAATACCCAGAAGGAAAATATGTCAATGCTTGCAACATAATTTGGCATTTAGGGATAGTGAATAAAGTCTGGTCATTGAAAGGGAAAAGGTAAATTGCATCTACTTAACCAAGGAAAATTTATATAAAGATATAATTATGACTATTAGAAGAAAATGTGTAAGTGCTGAGCAATTAGAACAAAGAAGAGAAATGAAATACTCTGGTGATTAGCAAGGGGTGGGGTACGTGGTAGGGACTGAATAAATGTTCACTGAAAAATGAAAGTGGTAACCTAGGAAAGGGGATGGGGCTCGTAAGTCTAGCAAGTCATGAAACATGGGGAAGGAAATTCAGACACAGAGAAAGCTTGGGTTGCAGAGCTTAAGTCCTAGAATGTTTAAGTAACTGTTTTTAAAAATGGGATTTGGTCATTTGATAAATAAACTAGAGGTAAGCCCCCAAAATATCCACCTTCTTCAAGGTCTCCAAACCCTGGAAAAGAGGGTCTAAATGCTGTAGGCAGTCCCCAGCTAAGATGTGTGAAAGTAGAGAGGACCCATTATTATATCAGACCACTAAAGAGAAAAACTGCTTGTTAGTAATGACTCACTCCTACCACCTCGAAAATAGAAGGGATGCAAATCAATCATCCCCATTTAAAAAGTTAATATGAAATACTGGAGAGTGGAAGAAGAGACAAACAGGAACTCCCCAAAATCTCCCAGCTAAGCTTCAGGGTCTGCTGTGATACATCAACATTTTTATCACTGAAGGAAGACAAGTCAAAACACATACACACGAAAGCTTCCCTCTCTTGTCCCCCCACCTCCCCTTTCAAGCAGTCACACAGGCACACCCACCTCTTAACCAGCAGCTGTGTGTCAGTCTGGCAGTTTCCGGAAATCACTAACCATTGATGGATCCTTTGACTCTGGGTAAACTGGTTTCTCCTCTTTTCTCCCTCATTCACTGAACTAGGAAAGTGCTGTTTATCCATTCTAAGTATTTGTAAATGAAGCTTATAAAATATCAGATTAAAATGCAGCATCAAGATGTTCTAAAGCATGGGTATCAGGAGTGTACCATCACTCACTGCTTACAGTTTGCAGCCCTTAATTTCAATTGTCACCACAATATAGGTATAATTGACCTACATGCGCACACACACACACACACATCAACAAACACTGACCCTGTGCTGACTACTCTGTGCAGAATGCTCTGAACATTTATCTGTGTCCTTTATATGTGACCTATGGTCCAGGATCTGCTGATACTCTAAAGGACCAGGCCCTTTCCAGGTTTTATATCACCCCAGGCCTGACAGGGGAAACGGGGAGTTGAATAGGGAGAAAGGGTAATAAACCCTACGGCTACGTCTTCCTCCTCCCTCCACCCTGTCACCCTCTATGATAGGCATCTCACCAACATTCATGACATCAGACACCTCCCTAACCAAGCCTCCATGTGGGCCCTTCCTCAGATTCCAGGATGAAATGCTCAGAGTGACCCAATTTCAGCTTCTTTCAGAAGAGCAGATAAATCATGCTTCAGTCTTTGGTATGCCAGAAACTTACCACTGGGGTGGATGGACATTTTATCTGTAGTAAGCTACAGAAAGGTTCAGACCTGGCAGGGCACAGTGGCTCACACCTGTAATCCCGGCATGTTGGGAGGCCAAGGCGGGTGGATCACTTGAGCTTAGGAGTTTGAGACTAGCCTGGGCGACATGATGAAACCCCATCTCTACAAAAATATAAAAATGAGGCTGGTGTAGTGGCACCTGCCTGTAGTCCCAGCTACTTGGGAGGCTGAGGTGGGAGGATCACTTGAGCCCAGGAAGTCAACACTGCAGTGAGCCAAGATGGTGCCACTGCACTCCAGCCTGGATGACAGAGTGAGACCCTCCCTCAAAAAAAAAAAAAAAAAAGAAAGAAAGAAAAAGAAAAAAAGAAAGGTTCAACCTGACTTTGGAGGCAGCAGAATTAAGGAAAGGCTGTGAAACTTGTCGGAGTCCCTGGTATGGCAAGAAGGAAAGAGGCCCTGCTTAGAAGTAATGGGTAGCATCTATGAAAAGGTAGGCAGGCAAGCCAAACTCTGGAGCTGGGGAAAAAATAAAGATGTGACAATCCCAAATTAATCCTCCTGCAGAGGATCATACTAATAGAAGAACCTCCGCCCACACCTCAGTGTCCCCAACCTAGTAACTCCAGGGCTGGCTCCTCCAGCTCTGCATTCCTCTCAGACCCAAACCCAGTTGGATCCCTGATCTCGAGGCTCTGGCCTATACCAGTAATTCAACCTAGGGCAACTCTGCATCCTACGACAACAGGGTAACATGAGTTCTTGGCATTCTGAAGCGGAACTCCTCATTTGTTTTCCCACTGGAAACCCATTGCAACCTACACAGCATCGGCACCACAATGTAATAATTAAGATGAATTATGGCTTACATAGAATTTTATGGGGTGCTTGCATGGAAAATGTGATCTGAGTATCAAAATACCTACTTAAAATGAATTTCTGGAATGAAATCTTCCAAAGATTTGAAAATACCTCTGTAATTCAACACCTCACAAACTTTTCCTTGTGAAAACAAAAAGCATCTTCACACTCAACCCTGGGTCATGAAAAAATAACTCCCGAAAGAATTTACTGCAGAAGTCTCAACCCTGTATCAGCTATAAAAGAATGCTTGTCTCGTGGCACCTCTCTATATAGTGAACGAAGGTTTAAGAGGGCAGGATATGAAAAGAATCCTTTTCTTAAAAGGGCTAGTATTTTACTCCACTCAAATTGAGCCATACATCTTACTAGTACTCAGTCAGCTTTTAATTTTTCAGTCTCTCAGTACTAAACTAGATAGCAAAGTGCACATTTTGAAACTAACTTTTATTAATAGAATTTGAATTCACAATAAACCTCAAGAAAATTACTAAGGCCTCTCACTGTACTAGAAATTTGTGGCACAATATATCATTCCAATTAGTGGATCATGAAGGTGTGAAAAAATGCTGATCTTAAGAATTTTTATCATACTAGTACTTGATGTAATAAAATATGACCCATATATCCCACAGTACACATTGCCATTGAGATGGGAGTTGTGATCCACCAAGGGATAGAAAACCTATATTTCCCTGTCATTCATTCCAGAATTTACAAGGAACTCAAAGAACTCAACAACAAAAAATAATAAGAGCCCTGTTAAAAAGTGGGCAAAGGACATAAATAGACATTTTTCAAAAGACGACATACAAATGGCCAACAAGCATTTGAAAAAATGCTCAACATCACTAATCATCAGAGAAATGCACACTAAAACCACAGTGAGATATCAACTTATACCAGTCAGAATGGCTATTCTGAAAAAGTCAAAAAACAACAGATGTTAGCAAGGATGCAAAGAAAGGGGAACACTAATACACTGTGGGTGGGAATGTACGTTAGTACAAGCTCTATGGAAAACAGCACGGAGATTCCTCAAAGAACTGAAAATAGAACTTTCATCCTATTCAACAATTTTGTTACTGGATATCTACTCAAAGGAAAACAAATCATTATACCAAAAAGACACCTGCACTTGTATTTTTATCACAGCACTATTCACAATAGCAAAGATATGGAATCAACCTAAGTGTCCATTAATGGATAACTGGAAAAAGAAAATGTGTGTATACAGACACACACACACACACACACATTGTAGGTATGTGTATATAGATGTAGATACACACATACATATACACACAAACACACACAATAAAATACTATTCGGCCAAAAAAATGAAATGTCTTTTGCAGCAATGTGAATGGGACTGGAGACCATTATCCTAATAGAAATAACTCAGAAATGTAAATTCAAATGGCACATGTTCTCACATATTAGTGAGAGCTAAATAATGTGTACACACGACATAGAGGGTAGAATGATAGACACTGGAGACTCAGAAAGGTGGAAGGGTGGGAGCAGGAAGAGGGATGAGAAATTACTTCATGGGGACAATTTACATTATTCAAGTTATGGTTACACTAAAAAACCAGACTTCACCATGACACAATACATCCATGTAACAAAATTGCATTTGTATCCTTTATATTTACACAAATTAAGGAAAAAAGAAAACCTGTATTTCTGTTATAGGGTGAACACGGTGGCAAGAGACACCAATGAATAATAAATCTTAGCTTATTAAACAAAACTAGTGTGCCACTTGGTGACGCCACCTTGGTGCCTTCATACACACTTGCTTCCCAGATTTGATACCCCTTAGGAGGTGACACGTGAGATAGCACATTTTCCTAATGTGCTTCCGGTTTTGTCTTCAGAGTCTCTTGTGACTGGGAACCATGCAAGTGCCTGGACTGATTCATGGCTGAACCAAAGAAGCTCAAGTTTCAATGCCTCATAACTCTGAGGATGAATTGCAGTAACGCTTCATGCTTGGGGCAATGCAGGCAAACCATGTGCAGGTTGTAGCTATTAAGAAATTCAAGAGCATGACTGCTCAAGGGCAGTCACCCAACAAGGTCATAATATTCAGACAGCCTTCTGCCGGCACCACACCTGCTGCCAATCAGTCATCAGGAGTCTAAAAATCACAAGTTTCATGGAAACTATCACAGAACCACACTGGGAATAAGCCAGGATTTGCAACAAAAAGAATACTGGCCCATGTGTGGGCACACAGGCATGCCCACTCATGCAAAGTGAAAGAGAGCCACATCCATCAAAATAATACAACTCTTATTTTTGCTTTTTTAATACTTTGCCTTGAAAATGTACCTATAATTATCAATACAATGTAAGTCAAAGAGACCAGGCTATTTTCTCTGTAGCCTTTTCAATATTCCTACAGAGACCTAAATTCACTATACTTCTTGTGTTCACAAGGGTTTTAAAAGCACATTTTTTCATGTACCAAATATTAATAATACCAATTGATATGATCGATCATCCAAAATGCTATTTCAAAGCAATCATCATTATTGTTTTGGTCATAGTGGAGAATGTAGCTAGTTGCCAGCCTCTAAAGCGTATCTCAAGGCACTGCAACTCAAGTGGAAAGTGTAACAAAAACATGTGCTGGCCAGTTAAGCTTGGTATTTAAATGCAACACTAAAAATGCATTTCACACCCAACTTCATCAATCACCAACCAATCCTACTTTGCATCTTGGCTACCAAAAGAAAATGGGATTTGTTTCCCTGAAGAAATATGTCACTGCTCTGCTTGAATTATTAAGCTTTACTATTACAGAGAGAAACAGAGTCAAAAAAGAAAATGAAAAGAAAAAAGGAAACAAAATTAGACCCAGGTTGCCATCTACAGACTGATAGAAGCATTGCTCATTCATACAGCATTTGGTAACTGAATCAGTAAATATCAATTTTACAAAAACGAAAAAATATGTGACTACAATTTTAATTATTAAAAAATCAAGATAACCTATGAAGTCTTTTTCTAATTAAAATGAAAATAGTATATAAGAACACTAGATCAAACATTTGCACAAGTTAACATATGCTAGAAAATAATCATAGCTATTCACCCTAACCCTAAAATTTATCACTTTGAAATAAAACTAAACAGCTTATTTAATATCAATTTTAAAATACATTGTAAGTAGGAAAAGCTATGTAAATTTTATCTCTAAAACCAAATTTTTGCATTTTACGTTATTATGAGTTCTTACACCCTTCACTTTCATTTTGCTTCAAATTCTTATTGCTTTTACCTTTCTAAAGAATAAGAGCCCTCTTGAAACATGAGTATTTAAAAGCACATACTCGGTTCTAATTACTAAAATAGATGACATTAAAGTAAAAAGCAACTTTAATAATAAATGAATATGAAGGCTGAATTAAAGAGAGAAAGGGAGAAGGGCTTTTGATATTATAATCTGGAAAATTTCTATAGTCAAAGACATCTGCAGGGAGATCCATTAAGAACCAAATTGCTCAATTTTCAGTAGTATGGACTTAAGCTCATATGCTTAAAATTATCAAGTGACGGTTTAATCTAGTGAACTGCACAAAATCCTTTTTCATTTTTCCTGGAAAAAAAAATTGTCTTTGGAAGCCAAGATTCATTTGCCAGGTTATATGTTCTTTCTATACAAATGAAAAGATACAAAATGCTTCTAGATCAGTGGTACAAGCCTGTTAGTGGAGGAAAAACAAAAAAAAATTCATTCCCTAAAACCTTCCTTTAAAAGACATCAGTAGCGTTTCATGTCACGAGATCCAGCGGTTTAAAAACCTATAATACGCACATTATAAAACCACATTGGAAAATGTAGACTTAAAATGGGCTATTATATCTAAAACAACTACAGAATTATCTAAAGAAAAAAATAAAAGAACAGGAAAGCGTACACCTTTTCTTTTTAAAATACTATTTGCTTCAATATTAAACACGTTTTTTCACGCCCACCAACACAAATGTTGTTAAAAATTACTTCTGGATTTCTACAAAAGCAAAACTACCAATAACTCAATTTTTTTTTCTCTTTTTTTCCAGGCAGGGTCTCATTCTGTCACACAGGCTGGAGTGCAGTGGCAGGATCATGGTTCACTGCAGCCTCAGCTGCCTGGGCTCAATTGCTCTTCCCACCTCAGCCTCCCAAGTAGCTAGGACTACAGGTGTATGCCACTATGCCCTGCTAATTTTTTGTATTTGTTTTGTAGAGACAGGGTTTGACTATGCTGCTCAGGCTGGTCTCAAACTCAAGCAATCCGACTACCCGCCTTGGCCTCCCAAAGTGCTGAGATTACAAGCATGAGCCACTGCACCCAGCTAAGAATTTGACTTGTTAATGAAGGT
Source organism: Macaca mulatta (assembly GCF_049350105.2). Lineage (NCBI taxonomy): Eukaryota > Metazoa > Chordata > Mammalia > Primates > Cercopithecidae > Macaca > Macaca mulatta. The sequence continues at coordinate 158,821,389 of NC_133409.1, read as the reverse complement.
TACTTTCCTATGAACAAGCAATATGTTAATACAGCCTCTTATGTTCTCAAGTTTTTACAAATGAGATAACCTGAGAAGATGATCATTCTCTTTCTTTCAAGGGACAACTACCTAATTTAAAGACTTTTTAAACATACCCTGGAAGTAAGGATTGGGATTTCTATAGGCTAACAAGAACCTCACAGAAAAGAAGCAAGTAACATCTTATAAAAGGCTTTTAACAACAACAACAACAACAAATGAAAAGTTTAAGACAGGTCCTGTTTCACAGTGGGTATTAAAATATTACAGAATTAACTATTTTTTAAACTTCCATCATTCATTCACTCAACACTTATTAAGTGCCTCGTATCTATCAGACTGTGCCAGTTGCTGGGAATAAGAAAAAACTAGTAGGACATAGCCCAGGGCTTTGGGGGCTTCACAATCTAATAACTATTAATTTTTTAAAGCCTCTCTCATTTTCAGTGCTCAAGGTAGGGTATGTTCTTCAGGCCTAATTTGTTTTCTTTGATTCCTGTCACATAATAGTCACTCGGTAAATATTTGCTGACTGTATTACACCCTAGCCTCCTTGTTCTCTACTCATGGGAAAGGACTGTACAAATTTCAAGATAATCAAAACTTTAAAGAGAAATCTTAATAAGAACCCACATTTTTCAGACAGATAATGGAGCTAAAGAAAAAAAAGTTAAATGAGTTGCCCAAGGTCCATGGCAGAGCTGGGATGAGAATCTAGGACTCCTGACTTCCAGCTAGTCTCCATCATTTAGGTCTTTGATGATTTAGACCCCTCCACTTCTCTATGGAACTGGTTCACCCATTTTGCCTGTTCTTTTAACCTCACCTCACGCATCTTTGTTCTGACTCTTTAATCATTTGTGCAGCTTCCTCTAAACCCTCACAGGAGTTCAAACTGTCTCCTCAGCTGTGAAGTTCATATTAGCTCTAATACTAATGTGACTCTTCATATCGACTTTGAAATAAGCTGGAGCTCCCAGGTGGAAGATAGGGCTTTGCCCATTAATCTGAAACCTGATTCCATCAGTCCTCTTCCTGGCACCCCTCACTGTTCCACGGGTAGGGGGGGTGGGGGTGTGTGTGAGGGGATCTCAGGGCAAGAGGAGCAGTAGCCATTCCCACTGGTCTGCTTTCCAGCCAGTCATTCCCACCCCAGCATCACTCCACTCTGAGAACACGCTGGCAATAAAACCAAAAATCGACCCTCTTCACAAAAACCTAACATCAAAGTTAACAATTTTCATTGCACACTTCCTTAGTCTACCACACTTTTATCTCATACCAGTGAAATCTTGGACTAATGCAATTTTTTATTTTATTTTATACCATCTCTCACCTGCTAGTGCAAGATGAAACTACATCTAATTTTGCTGAATAGGTTATTGTTTACTGATAAAATGTTATGTCTGTTCAGTATTCTCATGGTTGTCAGTATAATTAACAAAATGACTTTTCAGGAAAGATGATCTTTGACTAATAAATCATAATGAATGTGGTCAAGGGCTACAGACACACAAATAAGAGACCAATATCATAGTAGTTGTAGGTAAAAATATTAATCAAGCAATATCAGTGGGAGCAAAGGACGAAAAAAATGTACTTTTAAAATAAGACTACCACAAGACACATTTGATCTCAAAACAAGTATCCTCATGGCACAACATCTAATTGCAAATAAAAACCAAGCATAAAAACAGCAGCATCTCTCATATACAAATACAATTTTCTTTGAAAACTCTCATATATGAAAATAAGGAATAGCTTCTGTGGGCCCAGAGAAACAATGGATCTATTTAAGAATTAAAATTGTATCACAGCCTTAAGATAATAACAACAATACACTTACCACTGTTTGGAATGGTTTCTTGTGAATTCTTTAATTTTACATTTTGTTTCACTTTCATCAGTTTTTCTGAATTCACATCTTCTCTTTTCCCTTTCCTCTTCGGGGGCTGAGGAGATGAGTTGTCACTGGATCCAATTGTTGACTTAGATTGGCGATCATTTCCCTAAATGGCAAAGTATGAGACCTTTATTACTAGCTAATGAACTCTCAAAAACATTTCCAGTAAATACATGTCATTAACTATTGGTAAGCAGGGCAGGGGCAGGGAGGTGTATTGTCCTGGTTCTACAACTGTCCATCTTTATACATTAACTCCAAATGGATCTTCCTGGAGGCAAAAGGGTCTAGCAGAGGAAGGAGGATAAAAATAATAGCTAACAATCACTGGGTTTTTTTAACATGTACCAGGTATTCTATAAAATTGTATTCACTCAATCCTCATGCTAGCCCTAGTTACCAGCTCACTAGCCTCACGCTAGTGAGATAGACACTACTGTTACCACATCACTGTGTAGATGAGCAAGTGGGCTTTAAAGGATAAATCTTGTGTAAAGTCCTGTAGCCAGTCAGGGGCAAAGCAGCTGCCTCCAAAACCACTGTAAATCCACTGCCTTAACAATCCTCTCACTCCTGCACCTTTCTGCAGAATCAGCCAGTGTCTATTGGATGAGAATTGGTGACTTCCCCCAGAGTGATCAATTAATCTACAAATACCTTCTTAACAAGTTGTCGCTATGGGTGTATGGATGTTATCCTACAAGCAGCCATACACTGTGCTTGTAGAAATTCTCCAAATATTAATGAGTCTGTTGGTGACCACCACGGTCTCTAAGAATCGCAAATCCAGAGCAACACACAGACTCAAGAGGCTCAGGACCACATGTCCCCACTTGTTCCTGAGGGAGCTGCGCAGCTGCTTGCCCCTACTCCTGCAAGGCAGCCAGGGTGATCACACCTTCCATGGTTATCTCTAGTCCCCATGTGTCTCTCACAATGAAGACCCTGTGGCTGCCAAAAGTGGACTCCTCCACACAAGAGGGAGGTTGAGTTTCAGTGGCTCTTATCACTGGGCCAGTACATTCCCTGGGGAGCCACATAACAGCCACTGCATTGGGGGCTACTGCAAGGAACAGCTGTGCTGATACTAAGCCTCTGCTTGGCCACTGCTACAGCAAGAAACTGCCTCTTGCCAGGCATGGTAGCTCCAGACTGTAGTCCCAGCTACCTAGGAGGAGAGGTGGGAGGATCACTTGAAGTCAGGAGTTTGACACCAGCCTAAGCGTAGTCCCAGCTACCTAGGAGGAGAGATGGGAGGGCCACTTGAGATCAGGAGTTTGAGGCCAGCCTAAGCATAGTCCCAGCTACCTAGGAGGCAGAGGTGGGAGGGCCACTTGAGGTCAGGAGTTTGAGGCCAGCCTAAGCATAGTCCCAGCTACCTAGGAGGCAGAGGTGGGAGGATCACTTGAGGTCAGGAGTTTGAGGCCAGCCTAAGCAACATAGCAGGACCCTCCATCTCTAAAATTAAAAATTTTAAAAATCAGCCTGGTGTGCTGGTGCATGCCTATAGCCCCAGCTACTCAAGAGGCTGACACAGGAGGATCACTTGAACCCATGAGTTTGAGATTGCAGTGTGCTGTGATCATGCCACTGTACTCCAGCCTGGGCCACAGAGTGAGACCCCCATCTCTAACAAAAAGAAAAGAAAAAGAAAAAGAAACTCCCTTTTACTAAGGCAGTCTTGGCTCTCAGATGCTCAGGTTCTAAACTTACCTGAGAGTATATGGTGAGAGGCTACAGATAGTGGGAAAAATGCAAGTTTTAGAAACCCCAAATACATGGCTGAGAGCTCTGCCACTGAACACAAGGGGCCATGGGCTAACTAACTCTTAATTTCCCTAAGCCTCAGTTTCCTCATTATTTGGGTGGAATTAATGTACTTGCCTTTGGGTCTAGCATGAGGATGCAATGATAAGGCTTATGGAGTGACTAGTACAGTGCATGATGTATAGTGTTGGTTAAATAAGTATCAGAATGCTTTCTTCAAGAGCAGAGAGTTAATCTTTTTCTTAAAAATCATTTCAAACTCATACCATATTGAGTGTAATCTTTATGCAACATCTGTACTATGCTTCTGTCTAAAAGTAAATGTAGTAATATTAAATAAACAAATCTGCCTAGAAAACTATTATAACTGTTCATTTTAAACATTTATATATTCAGTCATCCAGAAGCATTTAAATGGATTTAGCCATCATCCAATTAGGAATAGAAAAATTCACAGCTTTACAAATGAAGTTATTTATGCTATTTTGTCATAGCCTACAAGTAAATGAATTATGCATAGGTTTATTAACAGTATGAAAACTTGTCCAAATCTATAACACTTTTTGTGTAATTTAATTTCCTATTCCAACTGCAATTTAAACATACAGTTTCCATTTAATTATTATGGTAACTGCAACCAGAGGTTTCTTTTTTCTTTTCTTTTCTTTGAGGATTCTTTCTTGAGAATCTTAAGCTCTTCCATAAACCGTCTGGCAGAAGAAATAGATATATGATTATAGTAGAGGTTCCAAAACCATCAGCCAAGTCTCATAGTCCCTTTTATTCTCAATGGAGTCTTTCATCCCAAGATTTTAATATTTTAGTTTAGTTTAGTTTAGTTTTAGATGGAGTCTCAGTCTGTCATCCAGGCTGGAGTGCAGTGGTGCGATCTCAGCTCACTGCAACCTCCACCTCCTAGGTTCAAGTGATTCTCCTACTTCAGCCTCCCAAGTAGCTGGGATTACAGGTGCCCGCCACCACACCCAGCTAAATTTTTTTGTATTTTTAGTAGAGACAGGGTTTCACCATGTTGACTAGGCTGGTCTTGAACTCCTGACCTCAGGTGATCCGCCCACCTCAGCCTCCCAAAGTGCTGGGATTTACATGCGTGAGCCACCACACCTGGTCGATTTTTAAAATTTTAAAGCTTTAGATGAGAGGATCAACCTTTCACAAGCAGTTAGCAAGCTTACTAGAATGTTCTGAGTTGCTGTTGAACTTGCAAGGACTGGAATGGAACCCAATGAATGAGAAACCCTGGCGCTCAGCAGGATCATTTTCTGCAGCTCTCTGGGGAAAGCATTACTCACAAAGGGGCACGAAAAGGGAGACACAGAAGCCCCACTCTGGAGTGCATGTCATTCTAAGTCACCTCTCTTGTTTATGAATAGAGAGGAATGATCTGATTTATCAAATTTCTGATAAAAACACTCAAAAAAGCATAATTTTGGAGCATTAAGAAAGACTAATTGATTCAAATAACTACATAATGCATAGATTTGGCAGTTGACACTCATACATTCAATTATTGAGTAATAACTAATTTCCAGTTCCCATGAAAATGTGCCAAAAACATGTAGACCAAAAAACATCCAATTTAAAATAATTTTGTGAGAAGTTTGCCTCAGTGAGCAGCCTTCACAATGTGTGTATTTCATGGGTGCACCCAGAGACATTATAAGCTGGGGGTGGTGGGCAGGGACTAGATGGTGACTCCACCTGACATTTCTCTCATCTGCATATCTGGTGATGACAAGAGTAAGAAGCCCTTTTACCTATACCAGCTTCAGTTCCCCCATGGCAAAATGGAGTTTGGGAGTGTGAGGAATTTATCTTAATATGTTTATAACTTGCTTCACAGTAACACTGTGATACTTGGATAATAATGAAATTTTTAATCAAAACCTTATAAATCATAATATTTGATCCTGTAAACTACTGACCATAAGACGTATAAGTCAAATGGTAATAAGGACAACAAAAGATCACATAGTCCTTGGTTTTCACTTTCAAATACTTTCCTGATTTTTTTCATCTTTTCCAACAGAGGGTGCTGTGATTCTACCTGGTGTCACCTTGCCACTGGAAAACAGCCTTCTGCAGATGGGTATATTTTTCAAGCTCAGGGAATTTAAGATAATTTATTTACATCTTCCTTTTGCTTTTAAGGCTAGAATCACAACTTAAAATTTTCCTCAACGTGCTAATTTCTGTGACTCGGGCAGCACTGAGTCTGTATAAGAAATGACTTCTGGTCTGTCTTGCTTTGCACAAGGCATTCCCCTGGCTCCCTGACCGACTCAATTATGCACCAGCAGGGGTCCCTGTGTACACTATGGCAGCTGCTTTCTCTCCTTCCCTCTCAAGTTCTACCAGTCCCTCATCCACACTCTCTTCTATATGCAAAAGAGCAATTCCTAGAAAGCCATGTAGGAAAAAATAAATTTCTAAAACTAGTTCTGTGACCACTTTGATTTGCATCATGAGCTTAGGGTGCCCTCCCCATTGATTTTGCAGTGGTTCCTAAAGCTGGAAGCTAAGCTCTCCCCACACAGTCCCCTTCACTCACACCCCTCCTCTCAGTGCCAGGCAGCTAATGATCTATAAAATGCATGCATTCTCCAGGGAACCGATTCATTAAAGGAAAGGAGTAAAATAATCCTGTTAAAAATCGAGCTTGTGACTTTGGATTTACTGGCATAGGAAGTTCTGTGTGGCTCAATGCCAAACATTCACACACTGCCTAAGCCAAGTTAGTGAGAACTTACCAAGCACCAGGCACTGTGCCAGGGGTTAGTCTCCTCTACTCAAATGTAACCTCCTGAAAGAGGCCTTTCCAACCTCCCAGCTGAAATAGCACCTTCTCTCACCTCCTCTTCCCATGTCTTCATGTATTTTTATTCATGCTTATCCCTGGTGTATATCACATGTATTGTACATTTGTTTCTGGAATGTAACCTCCGTGCATTTAGTACTTTAGAATCTCTGGGCCCTGAAGCACCAGAACAGCGCCCAGGACATCATATGAACTCAATAAATAGTTGTTGGATCAACGAATCAATCAATGACCATATACTCAAAGAAGAGTTATAATAGATGTCCGCCCCACTGCAGCCACCTGTCAGACTCACCTGTATGTGTCCCACTGCCTCCTGCATCTATTCTTGCCCCGACCCATTTCTCTATAGATACCACAGCCAGAATGAGCACTTAAAAATGTAAAGCAGGCCAGGCATGGTGGCTCACACCTGTAATCCCAACACTTTGAGAGGCCGAGGCAGGTGGATCATAGGTCAGGAGTTCAAGACCAACCTAGCCAAAATGCTGAAACCCCGTCTCTACTAAAAAAAAATACAAAAATTAGCTGGGCGTGGTGGCGGGCGCCTGTAATCCCAGCTACTTGGGAGGCTGAGGCAGCGACTTGCTTGAACCCGGGAGGCGGAGGTTGCAGTGAGCCAAGATCATGCCTGGACAATACAGTGAGACTTGGTCTCAAAAAAAAAAAAAAAAAAAAATTTAAAGCAAATGATACCATTTCCTCCCTATAACCTTCAAACGGCACCCCATCAAGAAATAAAATCCAAACTTTTTGCACGCCTGCATGATTGAACCCTGCCTGCCTCTCCAATTTCATTCATGGCCTTCTTTCTTCCCTCCTCACATGCCAGGCTCTTTAGCAAGGGCCTATGTGACTTTCTTCTGTCTTGGATGCGCTTCTTCCCCTGCCTCATCCCTGGCACAACTGGCTCCGTTACATATCATTAAGGTCTCAGTTTCAGACAATTTTATATACATCATGTCCTGCCACATTTTATTTTCCCCGTAGCACTTATCACCATCTGAAACTATTTGTACATTTCTTTATTAGTTGATCATCCGTCTACTCCCATTCATCCCATCCATACCCCCGACCAACACACACACACGCGCGTGCATGCACACACACTAGAATCAAAGCACCATAAGTCCAAGTCCTTGTCTATCTACCACTATACACTCAGTGCCTACAGTAGTTCCTGGCACTTAGTAGGAGCTCAGTGAATATGTTTGGAATGGATGACGGATGGAATGGATGAATACAGGGTGCTATGGGAACACTGTAGAAAGAGGGACAAACTCTGCTACCATTTTTGTAAATCATAGCATGGAATGTTTGACAACTTTGCTTTCTATGTGATGCAAATATACCTTATAACTCTGAGTCTTTGTTTAACATCACTTCCTCCATGAGGCCTCTCCTGACACACCTATCTAAATGTATTTTTCTTTTATTGTCTCTCATATTACTCTACACTTTTCTTTCATTTTTATCATACTTCATAAATATCTATTGATTTATGGAATCGCTTGTTTCACCTTTGTCTCCTCAAGTAGACCATGAGTATCAGAGAGAGCATCAGATCTTTGCGCTCATTGCTATATTCCTGGGGCTTACTACTGTGCCAAACACGTGGAAAATTCAATCAGATGAACTGATCTGATGACCTTGATGTATCACAGTATTCACAGCACACAGTCTAAAAAACTTACAAATGAGCAAGAAATAAAATTGCATGTGTGTACCTACACATGCATTTTAAAGCAGAAAAGGCTCTACACGTTTTTAATGAAAATTTTAGTTTTTCAAATTTCACAATAGTAAACATATCACTCAATCCAAAGTTCAGTCACTGTGAATACAAAGAGTTGGGTCATGACTTTGGTCCTGACATCGACTTTCCCTGTGACTTGGGGTCAATTTATTCAATTACAATGGGTCTCTGTTTAACCATCATTCCTCTAGCTGCAGGGTGAGAATTAACAAGCTAATATCTATATAGTACACAGAAGGGATTCTGCTACAAAGTCCTAAAGAAAAACAAAAAAAAGCAAAATACAATTTCCAATCCCTAATTTCATGAGTATTATCTTTATAGTTGCTCTGATATTGTTTTCACCTACTAAAATATTCTTCTCACTCCTCTTTCACCCCACACCTGTGAAGTTAGGTTGCCTCAAGTCTGGGCCCTCTGTAGTTCTCACTGCACCATCTTCCTCGAGGATCCCCTCATCCATTCTCTCACTTGGCAGCACCAGTGAGACCTGCTCTGTGCAAGCTGTGCCAGGTGATGAAGTACCACAGTGACGCTATGTCTGCTATTCAACTGGGACCATTACATGGCTGATCAAATCTACAACTCAGGCCAGGTGCAGTGGCTCACACATGTAACCCTAACACTTTGGGAGGCCAAGGTAGGCCGATCGCTTGAGCCCAGGACTTTGAGAACAGCCCGGGCAACAAGGTGAAACTCTGTCCCTACAAAAAACACAAAAATTAGCCAGGCATGGTGGCACATGGCTGGAGTCGCAGCTACTCAGGAGACTGAGGTGAGAGGATCGCTTGAGCCTGGGAGGTTAAGGCTACAGTAAACCATGATCATGCCACTGTACACCACCCTGGGTGACAGAGTGAGACCCTGTCTCAAAAAAAAAAAAAAAAAAAAAAAAGCCTGTAACTTTAGTCCTGATGCCCTTGTCAGGCCTCAGCTCTGCCATTTACAACTGCTTGCAGCACACTTTCAACTAAGTTTCCTGATGATACTTCCAACTCAACATGTTTGAAATTACGTAGTCATCCTTTGCTCTGGCTGCCCTCTTCATGGCCATAGAACTACCATTTTCTCAAATTCCAAGCTTAAAAACCTGTTATCTTTGGCCCCAACCTCTCCATTAACCCCTTGTATCCAATCATCACACAAATCCTTTGTCCCTTGGTTTCTTCCAGATCATCACTTCCTGCTGCCTCTGCCACCTCCCCAGTCTAGGCTCCTTTCCCCTCATACCAAGATAGCTGCAACTGCCTCATAGCCATCGACTTATCTATGGCTTCTCACCATGTGAATTCTTTCTCCATGTAAAAGATCTGATGTTCCCAAAATGGACTCAGATTAATACTATCACCTCTCAGAAGCCCTTGTGGGCTGCCCTCTATTCAAGGATGAAGACTAGACTTTTCATTCTGCTATTCAAGGTCATGTAATAACTGCTACCACCTACCATGTCAGGCACATCAGCCCCCACACCAAAACGGACCATCTGTTCCAGTCAGCCCAAGGGACTCACTGTCCCAGGGCTCGGGAGCAGGAGCTCTGAGCTGGCTGTGTGGATGCAATTCCTCCCCTGCCATTTGCTCAGCAGGAGGCTTTGTTTGTATTGTGTTGTACTTTACGTTATTTTGTTTCTTTTTTTTTTGAGACAGGGCCTCACTCTGTGGCCCAGGCTGAAGTGCAGTGGGGCAATCTCTGCTCACTGCAACCTCCGCCTTCAATGGGAGCCTTTGAACCTGTCACTTCTACTCTGTGTAATTCCTTTTTTCATTCCTTCTTAAATGTAGATGACAAAGGTGCCTGCCTTGTGGGGTGAGGTTAAATAAATCACTACTGTAAAGAGCTTGTCATAGTGCTGAGCCCTCAAATGCCTGGTAAATGTTAGCCAGCATGACTGCTTCTTCGCATGCCATCTGCCCCGTTCCTCTCACCCTCCCTTGGATCTGAAGGTCCTCTCCCCTCATCCACCTTTTTCTGAATTTTAAACAGTTTCAAAGGCAGAGCTCAAATTCAACTTCCTCTGTGGACTGCTGCCATTGTACATTCATTCCTTCCCTCCCTCTCATGGTCACCAATCTCTAGATATTTGGTGTTTAGCATTAGCTTGTTTGTTGCCTTTTTAAGCTATCTTCTTTATTTCAAGTAGATTATAAGTTGCTTGAGGGCAAGAGCTCTATTGATTTTTATTTTATTTTTGTCATAAATAGTACGAGAGTCCCAGCTAATGAGTTCTTAATAAATATCTGTTATACTGAGTTTGGCATTACTTACGTATACAAAATTATTTTTCTTTCTTTCAAGAATTTCACATGATATAACCAAAAAAAGGAGGGATCTAAATCATCATTAGGAGACAATATCATTGCCTAGAAATCATTTACTTTACAAAGTACCAAAATAAGAATGTTGCTTAGTTAATTCAGGGTGTGGGTGGAAGATGTCAAATCAGTTCTGATCACAACTTGCCGGGTAATTCAACCAAAAGGGAAGAAAGAGAAGCTTCCGCCAGGAAGAACTGCCAAGGCAACACTCTGGCATGACATGGAGCTCACTCCATCAGGGAGCACAGACTGAAAATACGAGTAGGTTAGGAAATTACCTACTAAATGCTGTCATTGCTCCCACAGAGTAGGTATTTAAAAATGTTTGCTGAATTAACAATAAATAAATGATAAATGGAAATATTCAGATGGCAAACTAAATACTTGGAACAATTCTCAATCTTTTAAATGAACATTAACAACGATTACCCCTTTTCTCACCAAAACTTCCCTTTCAGTCTTTGTTAAAGATAGAAACCAAGACTGGATGATCATTGATGTGACCTACTACATCAGTTCTTATAGTTTGATGTATTATTGCCAAGATTTTAAGTGCAATATAAATTATGTCAGGTGTATACACAAGGAAAAAAATTAAAAATACATGTTCTAAAAAACGTTAGCTCTGTTTAGGACCATAAGTGTAACACTGAAGTTCTAGTGCTGTTTCACTTAATTGGTTATACACCACAAAGCCGCTAAGTTTTATCTCTTGGAACTTAATTGAAACCCAAAGGACAGTCTCTTTGTATCATATAAAAAATATAGAAAATTAACGAGGAAACCATCTGATACTTACACTCCCTTTAGACTTTCTGGATCCTACAATAGGAGGTAGTGAAGAAGCTTTCTGACTGTGGAAACAAATTGAAATTTAGAAATCTGAATGTTGTTTACAAATAATGTACAATGCAAGATAATTAACATCCCCACCTGGAAGTCAACTGTTTACTGCCGTGTTTCACAAAAGGTAGGTAACATACACTTTAACATATACTTTCCCAATTCGCAAAGATCATAAAATTTCCAAACTCCATCCCAAAAGATTTGTGATGTTTTCCTGTATACTATTTTAATCAATGCTTACAAATAAACTTTTAGTATCGCCTGAAGTTTGTATAGCATTTTTATCCAGATCCCAAAGTGTTCTATTTACATTTCAAAAAATTATTCCCAAATGTGAATAATGATTTTTCCAGACTGAGTTAAAAACAAATTTTCTTTGTTTCTGTGATGTCTCCTATCTCTACCTCTGATAGAAGAGCAGAGATAAAACGCTGGCATTTGCATTCAGGTAGTTTTTAAACAAGTTGTCCTCACCAAAAAATTAAAAATTCTTTTAGGCTGTAAGAGTAGGTTGTTTTGTTGATAACTGTATTATTAGGAAAAGACCCATCTTGAAACCCAACTGAATCTCTCCAAAAATAGGACACATATATAAAAAAATTCTTATTAATTGTATGAGAAAGGCCAACGTGAGTTACAGTTTTCTTATTACCATCAAGTACGCACTGTTGTTCACAGCAGGTTAACCCAGGGTTGCCTAGCAAAGATGGCTAAAGGATTTGATTTCATGGATGGGTAACGTTGGTTAGCAATAAGTCCGTTGGTAAATAATTCAAAAGTGCTAGAAAATCATGTGCTCTTGCATAGTCCAAACACCACCCCTGAAATTCCATTTCATCTATTACTTATTTAGAAGCTCTTGGCCAGCCTCTCCATCAAGTTACACAAATTGTGAATTAATTGCAAACACACTGGTGATATTCTGCTCTATCTCTGCAGATGACAACCACAAAAAAAAATTGGTTTGCAATGGCAAGGTGGCCACAGAATCTCTGGGAGAAGCAACAGAGATGGATCCCTGGGCACCATGAGCAAGCCGAGAGGTCTTGCAGCAAGGGCCAGAGCTCTTCTTGGGTGACTCCGCAATGTATCTCCTCAGCTGAAATAAAGCATCTTTCACAAATATATGATGTTTCATGGAGAAAAACTGTTTACAGTATATTGCAATTAAAAGTATAATCCTTAAAATCTTACATGCATTAACTGTATACCCATCCTCCCTATTTGCATAAGTGGGATTATGTTGTTTTTATATTTTACAGTTATTAAAACAAGTATAAAATATTATGGGTTTTTTAACACTCTTGGATGTTTCTATCCAAACCAACTGAAAAGTTATTCGGTCTAGCAACTATTAAGACACAAAAACTTCTAATAATGTTTGCTATAGAGAAGCTCATTGCCCTGTATCTTCTTCACAATAATAAATTTTTGTATTTACTATAAATTTCACGCATGCTAAAAAAAAAATGTAGTCTTTCATAACTTCCCAGAAATTATATTTTTGTGCAATAGCTCTCAGTCTCCCATCATGGCAGTAAAAACAAAGATCAATGTATACCATATATGCTTTCCATTCTAAGTGAATAAATAAGATTATCAATTACATAAAATATAATGGTGGTCAGCAAAAGACCCAGTGCTACTTCAAGTGATAACTAAAGCATGAGGAGTGGTAAGGATTAAGACTTACCCAAAAGGCCTTCTCATGGTTGACTTGTCAAAAATTAACTCACTGTAAGGCAGTTTCTTAAACTTATCTCTTCCAACAGCCACATAAAACTGCCCATTCTCCAATTCTGCTCCATTCTTAATAAGTTTTCCTTCTAAAGTATAAAGTCTGTCAAAAATATGAACACCAACAATTAGAATTTTAACCAACATTTAAAGAACTGCTTAAGATTACAAAGTATTCTGGATGTCAAAAAAATAAAATTACATAGTAAATAAAAACATTCTGTGCTTAATTTAGCTCATTTGTTACTATTCTCATTATTGCATTATAGATGCCTCAAAGTCAATAGATTCCACTAAATGCTAATGTTATAATGCAGATACAATGACTATCTGGCTGTACAGGGTTTCATCCCAGTGAGCCTGATGATCTGGCATAAGCATCCCTATTGCTGCCATATTAAAATTTTAGAGGAGAAAAATTTACTTGTACAGATCACAGTGCTTTAAATAAAGCTATGTTTCCATTGAACATTGATCCTTCTATTTATATTTCGTTAATACTTTTAAATTGTATTTTCTTAGCGTATTCATCAGACTGACAAGTTTCTGACCATATTCTGTGTAACAGCAGCCCTCAACCAAAGTATTACATACAAACACACAGAGAACCAGGTCAGGAACAATGGCGTGAGCGGGCAGGAGGTAAAAGAACCCATTGCCAGTGTTAATGATGCAGAACTGCATAGCATTCGTGCTTCTTTCTTTTTTTGCCGTCCCCATTAAGCAAAAAAAAGAGTGAACATTATATCTTCCCAGAATCGAGCAGTTTCACAATAACCTTCCTTTACTGTAAAACTGCTGCTATGAACTACAATTAATATGTTACTTATTAAAAGAACAGTCATAATTTTACCAGATGATTTTAAATGTCCACAGAATTTTTTTTAAAGAACAGGAAAGTAAGTATTAGAAAACTAAACCAGAAAGACGTTGCATATTTTTTAAGGTTGTAAGCAAGAGCTATTAATAAACAGAAGGATTTCAGTATCATCAAAAAGCTTTCTGTCTTCCTATATTACATAATAAGATTAAATGTCATTTAGGGGCAAAAAATAAATAAACAAAACATTGACCTGTCAGCTTGTTTCCTTATTACATAAATGGCCATGTTATACAGAACCATGAAATACAATGAAAATAGCCACCAACATTCCTGAAATGTATTTGTGTTTTTAGTTAGTATACAGATGGTAAAGTCTCCTTCTTTATAACATTGTACCTCTACTCCTAACAAGTCTAAATATCAACACTTAACCCAGAATTCCATGTTTTCTGCCTTAACTTAGGCTGGGCATGGTGGCCCATGCCTATAGATCCAGCTACTTGGAAGGCTGAGACAAGAAGACCACTTGAGCCCAGGAGTACAAGACCAGCCTGGGCAGCATAGTGAGATGTTATGCCAAAAAACACTTGACCAGGGTTTCAAAATACTGGCATTATTGACATTTTGGACCAGATAATTCTCTGTTGGAAAGGTGAGTAGGTTGCCCTGTACATTGTAAGATGTTTATTAGCAGCACCCTTGGCCTCCACCCACTAAATAGTAGCAGAAGCCACCCCATCCCCAGTTGGGACTACCAAAAATGGTTTCGGGCACTGTCAAATGTGCCCAAGGGACAAAATCATACCTGCTTGAGAGCCAATGGCCTAGACCCAAGCATTCTTTTTCCACTTTTCTTCAAAATAGTTATATCTCAATCAGTAGTAATTTCACAGCTAGAAATTAAAAGCCAGCATAGCTGCGGACTCTAGAAACAGCCAAGATTTGACTTGTTTCCTCTGCAGGTAGGTAGAATGTAGTGAATAAATTCTTTTTGTTAATAGAGACAAGGTTTTGTTATGTTGCCCAGGCTGGTCTCAAACTCCTGGGCTCAAGTTATGCTCCCGCCATGGCCTCCCAAGGTGCTAGGATTACAGGTGTAAGCCACCACACCTGGCCCGGCACTGAATAAATTCTAATTCATGATTTTAGCCTTCTTTTATATAACTGTTGTTGGTCTATGTTCTTCTTTTGCTACAAACACAAGAAACATAAAAAGCAAGTTCAATAAATTTTTATGGGATGCTTTTTATATACGAATATACTGAAGCATAGGGAGGGGCCAATCATAAGATTAATGTTAAAGGAAAATGGTCATGTCCCAAGAAAGCAGCAACCAAATCTCTCATATCTGCCATTATATTAAGAATTACATTTCACCTATCCTAAATATATATGCACCCAACACAGGAGCATCCAGATTCATAAAGCAAGTTCTTAGAAATCCACACAGAGACTTAAACTCCCACGTAATAAAAATGGGAAACTTCAACACTCCACTGACAGTATTAGATCATAAAGGCAGAAAATTAGCAAAGATATTCAGGACCTGAACTCAACTTTGGACCAAATGGATATGATAAACCTCTATAGAATTCCCATCCCAAAACAGAATATACGTTTTTCTTATTGCAACATGGCACATACCCTAAAATTAACCACAAAACCAAACATAAAACAATCCTCAAAAAATGCAAAAAAATCAAAATCATGCCAAACACACCCTCAGATCGTAGCACAATAAAAATAGAAATCAAGACTTTAAAAATTGTTCAAAACCATGCAATTACACAGAAATTAAACAACTTGCTCCCGAATGACTTTGGGGTAATAAAATTAAGGCAGAAATCAAGAAGTTCTTTGAAACTAAGAACAAAAATACAAAATACCAGAATCTCTGAGACACAGCTAAGGCTGTGTTAAGAGGAAAATTTATAGCACTAAATGACCACATCAAAAAGTTCGCTGGGCATGGTGGCTCATGCCTGTAATCCCAGCACTTGGGAGGCTGAGCCGGGCAGACTGCCTGAGCTCAGGAGTTTGAGACCAGCCTGGACAACATAGTGAAACCTTGTCTCTAGAAAAAATACAAAAAAAAATAGCTGAGTATGATGGCACACTCCTGTAGTTCCAGCTGCTTGTCTAAGATGGGAGGATCACTTGCTGGCTGCAGTGAACAGAGATCATGCCACTGCACTTTAGCCTGGGCAACAGAGTGAGACTCTGTCTCCAAAAAAAAAGTTAGATCTCAAATGAACAACCTAATAACACAACTAAAAGAACTAAAAAAGCAAGAACAAACCAACTCCAGAGCTAGAGGAAGACAAGAAATAACCAAAATCAGAGATGAATTGAAGGCGATCAAGACATGAAAAACTATTCAAAAGATCAATGGATCCAGGAGTTGGTGTTTTAAAAATAAATAAATAAATAAGATACGTAGGCCACTGGCTGAATTAATAAAGGAGAAAAGAGAGAAGATCCAAATGAACACAATTAGGAACGACAAATGGGATGTTACCACTGACCCCTACAGAAATAAAAATAACCATCAGAAACTACTATGAACACCTCTATGCACACACTGGAAAACCTGAAAGGGATGGATAAATTCCTGGACACATACACCTTCCCAAGACTGAACCAGGAAGAAATTTATTCCCTGAATAAACCAATAACGAACTCTAAAATTGAATCCATAATGAATAGCCTACCAATCAAAAAAAGCCTAGGACCAGATTCACAGCCGAATTCTGCCAGATATACAAAAAATAGTACCATTTCTAGTGAAACTATTCCAAAAAATTGAGGAGGAGGAACTCCTCCCCAACTTGTTCTATGAGGCCAGCATCATCATGATACCCAAACCTGGCAGAGACACAACAAAAAAGAAAGCTTCAGGTCAAGTTTGTTGTCCTTGATGAACATCAATACAAAAGTCCTCAACAAAATACTTGCAAACCGAATCCAACAGTACATCAAAAAGCTAATCCACCATGATCAAATAGGCTTTATCCCTGGGATCAAGGTTGGTTCGACATACGCAAATCAATAAATGTGATTCACCACATAAACAGAACTTAAGACAAAAACCATATGATTATCTCAATAGATGCAGAAAAGGCTTTCAATAAAATTCAACATCCCTTCAAGTTAAAAACGCTCAATAAACTAGGTATCGAAGGAACATAAAATAGTAAGAGCCATCTATGAGAAACCCATAGCCAACATCACACTGAATGGGCAAAAACTAGAAGCATTCCCCTTGAAAACCAGCAGAAGAAAGGGATGCCCTCTCTCACCACTCCTATTCAACATAGTATTGGAAGCCCTTCCTAGGGCAGTCAGACAAGACAAAAAAATAAAGGGCATCCAAATAGGAAGAGAGGAAGTCCAAACTATCCCTGTTTGCAGATGACATGATTCTATATCTAGAAAACCTCACAGTCTTGGCCCAAAAGCTCCTTCAGCTGAGAAATAATTTCAGAAAAGTTTCAGGATACAAAATCAATGTACAAAAATCAGTAGCATTCCTACACTCCAACAACATCCAAGCTGAGCGCCAAATCAGAAGCACATTCTCATTCATAATTGGCACAAAAAAATAAAATATATAGGACTGCAGCTAACCAGGAAAGTAAAAGATCTCTACAATGAGAACTACAAAACACTGCCTAAAGAAATCAGAGATTACACAAACAAATGGGAAAACAGCCCATGCTCATGGATAGGAAGAATCAGTATCATGAAAATGGCCACTGCCCAAAGCAATTTACAGATTCAATATTACTCCTATCAAACTACCAATAACGTTCTTCACAGAACTAGAAAAAACTATTTTGAAATTTAAATGGAACCAAAAAAGAACCTAAATAGCCAACACAATCCTAAGCAAAAAGAACAAAGCTGGAGCCATCCTGTTACCCAACTTCAAACTATACTACATGAATTCAGTAACCAATGGTACTGGGATCAAAACAGACATATAGACCAATGGAACCGAATAGAGACCCCAGAAATAAAATAGTACACCTACTTCCATCTGTTCTTCAATGAAACAAAAACAAGCAATGGGAAAAGGACTCCCTATTCAATCAATGGTACTGGGATAACTGGCTAGCCAGATACAGATGATTGAAATTGAACTCCTTCCTCACACCATATGCAAAAATCAACTCAAGATGGATTAAAGACTTAAATGTAAAACTCAAATCTATAAAAGCCCTGGAAGACAACCTAGGCAATACCATTCTGGGCAAAGGAACTGGTAAAGATTTCATGACAAAGACACCAAAAGCAATCAAAACAAAAGCAAAAATTTACCAATTGGGAAACTTAAGAGCTTCTGCACATCAAAAGAAACCATCAACGGAGTAAACAGATAAACTACAGAATGGGAGAACTTTTTGCAAACTATGCATCTGACAAAGGTCTAATATCCAGCATCTATAAGGAACTTAAAAATGAACTTACAAGAAAAAAAAAAAAACACCATTAAAAAGTGGGCAAAGGACATGAACAGATACTTTTCAAAAGACATACTTGCAACCAACAAGCATATGAAAAAGAGCTCAATATCACTTATCATTAGAGAAATGCAAACCAAAACCACAATGATATACCATCTCATGCCAGTTAAAATGGTTATTATTAAAAAGTCAAAAAATAACAGATGCTGGCAAAGTTGCAGAGAAAGGGGAATGCTTATACACTACTGGTAGAGTATAAATTAGTTCAATCATTATGGAAAGCAGTGTGGCAATTCCTCAAAGAGCTAAAAACAGAACTACCATTTGAACCAGCAATCCCACTACTGGGTATATACCCAAAAGAATATAAATCATTCTACCATAAAGACCCATGCACACATATGTTCACTGCAGCACTATTCACAATAGCAAAGAAAAGGAATCAAACTAAATGTCCATCAATGGTAGACTCAATAAGGAAAAAGTCGTACATATACACCATGGAATACTATGCAGCCATAAAAAAAGAGTGAGATCATGTCCTTTACAGGAACATGGAAAGAGCTAGAGGCCATCATCGTTTACAAACTCACGCAGGAACAGAAAATCTAATACCACATGTCCTCACTTACAAGGGGGATATAAATGATGAGGACACATGCACACAAAGAGAGGAACAACAGGCACTGGGGCCCACTTGAGGGTAGAGGGTGTGAGGAGAGAGAGGAACAGTAAAAATAACTATTGGGTACTAGGCTTAGTACCTGGGTGACAAAATAATCTGTACAACAAACCACGGTGACACAAGTTTACCTATGTAACAAACCTGCACATGTACCCGTGAACCTAAAATACAAGTTTAAAAAAAAAAGTTTCTGCAAGTATTCAAGTGTTTGAGCAACATAACTATATTTTCATTTCTATTTGAATATATTTTATTTCTGTGTGTAAATTTTTTCATATTAATATATGTATGAATAGGTATATCTGGCTATGAAATTACCTGTATATATCTTTGTGTCCTTTATATTACTTATTGAGTAGGTTTGCATTTATGTATATGTCAAATGTCAAAACTATATATGTAAAAAAAAATTATAATTATTAACATCTGCCTTTACTTCTGACACCAAAATAAAATCCAACAAAATCAAAGGTTTAAACAAAATTTTAAAATACAAGGAGAAAACATAGGAGAATATTCTTATAATCTTGGAGTAAGGAAGATCTAAGTAAGTCATAAAACGTAGTGATTATAAAGATGGAAAATTAGGCTGCATTAAAATTTAAGATATTTGTATTAAAAAAAAGAAATGTAAAGAAACTGCAAACTGGAAGCGTACTTAAAACTCACATCAGAAAAGGTCAATTTCCACAATATGTCTAGAGCAGTGGTCCCCAACCATTTTGGCACCAGGATCTGGTTTTGTGGAAGATCATTTATCCACAGACGGAGTGGGGGACAGGATGGTTATGAGATGACATTGTTCCACCTCAAATCATCAGGAATTAGATTCTCATAAGGAACACACAACCTAGATCCCTCACATGCACAGTCCACAATAGGCTTCGTGCTCCTATGAGAATCTAATGCTACTGCTGATCTGACAGGGTGGAGCTCAGGCAGTGATGTTCGCCAGCCGCTCACCTCCTGCTGTGTAGTCAGGTTCCTAACAGGCCACGGAAGGGTACCAGTCCATGGCCTGGGGGTTGGGGACCCCTGGAGAGTGCCTATAAATCAATAAGATAAATGTGCAAAGGCCATGACAGACATTTCACATACAATGGATATAAATATGTGGCATTTACTTACAGAGTACCTTGGTCATTAAGAACACAGGCTCTGGAGCCAGAATGCCTACTAGGCTTGAATCCCAGCCCTGCTACTCAGTATCTCCATAACCCTGGGCAAATAATTTTCCCACTCTATGTCTCACATTTCATGTCTAGTAAAAGAGAATAGAAACACTACCTACCTCATAGGGTCACTGAGTTAATTAAGTCAAAAATGTAAAGCACTGAGGATAATGCCTGACACATAAGAAATAGTCAATAGATGATGTTGTATATTAAATAAAAATCCAAAAACAATGAAATACTATTTTCACTCAACATGAGTGAAAAGACTAAATGTTAGTTTCACTAGACAGATAACAGTATGACAAACAGGCCTGCTTACAGACTTCCAGTGAAAATATAAATTAGGATAAACTTGTTGGAAGGGAATTGGCAGTAAATCCATTAAAATGTTAAAGGTATTTGAAACTTAATACAACAATTCAACTTCTAGACTTTTATATCCTGATAAACTTTGCTTATACAAAAAGACATATACATGTAATAGCAAAAGATTAGAAATGACCTAAATATCCATCAAACCCAAAGGAAAATAAATCGTTCTACCAAAAAGAAGCATGCACTGCTATGTTCACTGCCATGCTATTCACAATGGCAAAGATGTGGAAGGCAATCTAGGTGACCATCGGTGGTGGGCTGGATAAAGAAAACATGGTGTATATACACCATGGAATACTACGCAGCCATAAAAAAACCTGAAATCCTGTCCTTTGCAGCAACATGGATGCAGCTGGAGACCATAATCCTAAGCGAATTAATGCGGGAACAGAAAACCAAATACTACATATTCTCACTAGTAAGTGGGAGCTTAAATATTGGGTACAGATAGACATAAAGATAGGAACAGTAGACACTGTTGACTACTAGAGAGGGAAGGGAAATAGAGTGAAAAACTATTTATTGGGTACTATGCTCACTTCCTGGATGACGAGATCTGTACCCGAAATCTCAGCATCATGCAAAATACCCATATAACAAACTCGCACATGTATTCCCTGAATCTAAAATAAAAAATGAAATTATAAAAAAGAGGTAACTGATCTAATTAATTAGGTTGGGAACATTCATTCTATTTTATAGAATGAGATGCTTACTTAAAAAATTTGGATTTGGAATACTTTGTGTTAAAATAGAATACTTTGGGCCAGGCGCAGTGGCTCACACCTGTAATCCTAGCACTTTAGGAGGCCAAGGCGGGTGGATCGCTTGAGGTAAGGAGTTCGAAACCAGCCTGGCCAACATGGTGAAACCCACTCTCTACAAAAAAAAAAAAAAAAAAAAAATTTTTTAATTAGATGGACATGGTGGCAGGTGCCTCTAATCCCAGCTATTTGAGAGACTGAGGCAGGAGAATCACTTGAAACCAGGAGGTGGAGGTTGCAGTGAGCCGAGATCCCACCATTGCACTCCAGCCTGAGCAACAAGAATGAAACTCCATCTCAAAAAATAAAAATAAAAATAAATAAAATACTTCGTAGTCATTAAAAATAATAAAATAGAGGTATCTGTGCTGATAAGAATAATCTCTAAGATTTATTATAGGAAAAAATCAAGGAGGCGTGTGTATACATGTATTTATTTATTTATATATACGTATATGTATGTATTTCCATTTACGTTTTTAAAAAGTGGTCCAGGTACAGTGGCTCATACCTGTAATCCCAGCACTTTGGAAGGCCAAGGCAGGTGGATTGCTTGACCCCAGGAGTTCAAGACCAACCTGGGCAACATGACAAAATCTAATCTCTAGAAAAAAGAAAAAAAAAAGCTAGGTGTGGTGGTTGAGGTGAAAGGATCACTTGGATCTGGGCAAACGAGGCTGCAGTGAACTGAAATCACACCACTGCACTCCAGCCTAGGTGACACAGTGAGAGCCTGTCTCAAAAAAATAAAATTAAAAATTAAAAATGTATATGCTTGCATATGCATAGAGTATTTCCGGGATGATGCTGAAAAGTACTAGGGAGAGGGATTGGGCGTGCCTAAGGTAGGAGAAATACTCTTTACTTATACCGTATTTGAATTTTTTGCCACATGTAAAGTATTCCTTTCAATTAAAACACCTAATTATATTTAAAATCTCAATTGCTATGAGACTGTAGATATTAATACATGTAAATATACAAACATTAATCTGTATACACATTTACCTGAAAGAACATAATATGCAATCATTTGAGAACTATTTTATCGTATGTGTATGAAAACACAAAAACTTGGAAGAGTGTACTGTACTAAAGCAGTATGTACCCATACATACTTTTAATATGTTGTGCACATGTATGTTATTTGTAACCCTCCCACCTGAGGGAAAATAAATGTCAGCCTCCATCGAGGGATAATTTCATAGGCTTCATAATTTAAATCTATGATTTTAATCTTCACTTAAATTTCAGAACCTGATAAAAATGCTTTCGATTTCTTACATTTAGACAATCCCACTAAATTATTCTATGCCTCCTCTTTAAATGCACTAATACTTCCTGATATCTGATTTTTACCCTAGGCAAATAGTCTAAACTATCAAATAATCATAAATGCCTCCTTTTAAAAAAAAGGACAATTAAGAGTTAAGAGGCTGGCTCTTTCAAAAAATCCTTCTCAACTAAAGTTATGCTTGCCTAGTCACTGTAAATCAAAGAATAAAAATCGTTAATATTTGTGGATGTGCTACTATGTGTCAATGACTGTTTTTAGCTCTGTATGACGTGGATTACCTCATTTTAAACAACTCTATGAGGTATATCTCCATTCTACAGATAAAGAAACTGAGGCATACGGCGCCTAACTGGGGAGCCAAAATTCAAATCTACAGACCAGTGACTCCGGAGTCTCCTGAAAATATCTTGGACAATTCGAAAACTCCTCCACTTACAAGACGGTTTTGACATACCTGTGAACAGCCCCGCTCCTCAGAGTGATTTTTTCCGTGACCATTTGTAGTACATGATCCCACTGATTCAAGGCTTTTCTGGGGATAAGAAGGCGAGAAGCTGGGTTTATGAGGTCTCCATTTGCAATCAAGCTGGAAAACAGGAGGCAAACCTTCTGAAACAGCTATGCCTTGAAAACCACAACACAAATTCCAAACCAAAAGGAAACCACCAAGCCAATTTTAACTTGAAGTATAAAGGGTTTCAACTTACAAGATAGTGCAGGGCTCCTGAAGTGGTTTTCTAAAGCGAGCTGACACATTGATCCTGCTATGGATTACTGGTTTTACCTTTAAAAGCGAAGAAAAAAAACATAAATCACTAAGCTTGTATTAGCTTTTTTTTTTCTATGAGGAAAATCTACAGGTTTCTAGGGAACTGCCTGAGACTTGCTGTGCCTTTGTTAAAACCTTGCTTTTCTCGGCATTTATATAAACTCTGAGCTCACCCTTTAGCAATATTATAAGCCCTTAACAAAGCTCTCAAGAAAGAAAAATTTCCCTTAAGCCCTAGGCACACTGCTCATGATCTGTGCAAAAAAAAGAAAAAAGAAAAAAGAAATCATGGAGTATTACAAAAATATTAGGACAATTTTTAAACAATGCATTCTGAAAAACAACAATAAAATAATCCTATAAAATCTTGAGCTCTGAAGTGCTGTGCCTGCAGCCCAACATACTGTGTTTCATCATCTTTCCTTTCCCATTCCCATGCACCTGCTTTCTGATCCTTGGGCCCCACCAAGTGTCTGACCTCACCCTTTTCTCTTAAGACTGACACAGGCAATTTTTCCCAGGTTTCACTTTCTCCCCTATAACCCACTGAATCAGGTACACTCACGCCAGCATCCTCGATTCCCGCAGCCCTTGCAGCTGGGTGGATCTGATCACCTTCGCTTCTCTTTTTGCTTCCTGGGTCCCAGCTGCTGTTAGAACCACGGGGCCGCACGAGCAGCCCTCACCTGAGAACAGCTTTCGGCATCAAGCCATCAGCTGGACCTCAGTACAGCTTGCTCAGCCAGCCCTCCACTCCTCCCACGGTTCTTTTTTTCATTTCCCACAGTGGACAGTCCAAATCCTCACCTCTCATCTCACCTCACCCGTAACCTAACCCCTAAAATCCCACTCCAGGCACACACACTCTCAGCAGGTCATTTCAGTCCAAATGTCAAGAAATAGAAGCCAGTAGGAACGAAGCCCCTCAACCTTCCTTCCCTCCACAACTCACCTTATCTATATCCTCACGATTTTTCTCCTTTTGTGCCTGTCTCAGAATAAGGAACTGTATGCCTTTATGAAGCTAACTCCACATCTTGATTTTGTCCCTGGCTGTCTCTGCTTGTTCCATTCATTTAAGACCCTCCATCTCCACCTGGTGTCTTTAATTTCCCCCTTGACCTTACGGCCCCTCTCAAGTACAGCTGCCATCTCTCTCTCTTCATTATTCCTATTCCGACTTCCTCCCACCCTATCCTCTACTTCAGGCTTCTGCCATCTGGTGTCCATTTTTAACACTGGAAGATAAATCCCAACTTTCAAGCATGGCCTGCAAGAAATCCCAGGACCAAGAGCCGCTTACTTGATGCCCTCATCTCCCACCAACACTCCTTCCACGCAGACTCCTCATCACGCACTGAGTCGAACCAGCCTGCTCCCCTCCATTCCCAAAACATCCCCTGCATCCACGCCTTCCCTTTGCCCCTCTGGCTAAAACGCCCTCCTCATTTCTCCACCTGCTGGAATTCCATCTGCTCTTCAAGGCCCAGCTCAGGTATCACCAATCATTCCCCGCTCATTCTTCTTGCACTTTCTGTCTCAAACTGCTACAGCTACTATAGTATTGATTCTTGCACTTTGAGTTTTAGGTGATTTTACCCCATTATTTGAAAGGAAAACTTACAAATAACACTAATTTATAAAAAATAGGTAACAGTTGTGCTATATTTCATGGCAAGCACTATACTAATTTATATGCATTATATATCTTTTAATCATCAAAACAATGTCCTGAAGTAGTATTGCTATAGTCCCAATTTACTAAAGAAACTGGAGCTTGATTAATTAATTGGCCTAAAAATCACACATAATAAGTGGTAGAGTTTTAGTGAACCTGTATCTATGAACCCCTAACTATTTGCTATGCACTTTGCTAGTTATCTTAAAAATCAAATAGTAGCCCTAGATCATTTATGGGACTCCATTTTTGGTAGAATTTTGCCATCTCAGAGAGAAACAAGAATGAATAATTTTTCTGTGACTCTCCAGTGCCTAAAACAGTGCTTGGCAATGCCTATGAGTTGCACAATAATTGTTAAAATTTAATACTCTAGAGTACAATTTTTAAAATTTAATCACAGTAATATTTTTCATTTTAAGCACATAGGTTCTTAGTCCTACACTAACACGTAGCATCACACTAAGTGATGCTGACTTTTTAAAAAATGTTTAACAGGGCTGGGTGTGGTGGCTCATGCCTGTAATCCCAACACGTTGGAAGGCTGAGGTGGGTGGATCACCTGAGGTCAGGAGTTTGAGAAAGCCTGGCCAACATGGTGAAACCCCATCTCTACTGAAAATACAAAAATTAGCTGAGTGTGGTGGTGTGCGCCTGTAGTCCCAGTTACTCGGGAGGCTGAAGCACGAGAATTGCTTGAAACCAGGAGGCGGAGGTTGCAGTGATCTGAGATGGCACCGTTGCACTCCAGCCTGGGCAACAAAGTCAGACTCTGTCTCAAAAGAAAAAATAAAATAAAATGTTTAGCAGGTAATGCATGCACCTGAATAAAATTCAAGTGTTAAAGGGGGTGGAGAGTAAAAAAGAAGTGTTAAAGGGGGTGGAGAGTAAAAAAGAATTGTCCTTCTCACTCCTGTGCCCTAATCACCAAGCTGCAGAGTTAAAAATATTCCTTCAAAGATAGTGTATACATATACGTGCATATTATCTTATGTAGACAGCATATACATATAATTTTTAAACGCAGTGATGTCCTGTTTTACCCATTCTTCAGCACCTTGCTTTTTTAATTTAATAATTTATCATGGAGATTGTTTTAAATTGGTACTTACGAGTGAGGGTTATATCATTTTTTCCCCCTTTTAGAGACAGGATGTTGCTCTGTCACCGAGGCTAGAGTGCAGTGGTGCGATCAGAGCTCACCTCAAACTCCTGGACTCAAGCATTCCTCCTTAGTGCCTTACCTAGCAATGCACTAAGCACATACGGAGGATGCTCTGTTGTTATCTCTTCAATGTGTGACTCTCTAACCATACCCATTCTTGATGGTTTAAAATCTTGTTGGATTATTGAAATAAAGGTGACAGTTAATACGTTATATAAATAAATAACTTTAAAAATCTTGTTGCGTTGTCTAAAACATGCTACTTTGCTTTAGAGCACAGATAGTTATAAACAATATATTGAAATTCATAAAAATACATGATTGTTGAAATAATTCTGTAATTTGATTCTGAGTATGTAAATTATTACTTGAATTCAATCAAACCATCTGTTTTAAATAATAATGTTTTCCTCATTCAGCACGGCAAAAATGTTTCCCAAATGTTCATGATTAACCAGCTGAACTGAAAATTAATCTTAAAGTTGTATTTCCTGGAGTTACTATAATTAAAATAAATTAGTGTTTTCAGATACACTGAAAATCTGAAAAACTACTCAAAGTAGTATACCTGAATTGTAAAAGAAACAAAAAGTAAGACAATTATATAAAGTGATTCATACTTTTAAAAGCAACACGTTTTTATATAAAATGCATTTTTAGCAGGCATTTTAAGTAATAAACCACACACAAAAAAATTAAACCAAATCAACTGGGTATAAGAGGAACTTCTCCAGAGCCCTAATCATGGATAAAGGGTTGGTCAATTGGTGGTACTTTAGGGACATGATGGCTTTAGATGACGAGGAACATAATGATAAATTAGAATTTTTAAATCAGTTTTCTTATTAGCCCATACATTTCCCCTTGCACTTTAAAAATAAATGCTACTTCAGGCTGGGCGCGGTGGCTTACACCTTTAGTCCCAGCACTTTGAGAGGCCAAGGCGGGTGGATCACCTGAGGTCAGGAGTTCGAGACCAGCCATGGCCAGCACGGTGAAACCCCATCTCTACTAAAAATACAAAAATGAGCTGGGCGTGGTGGTGCGCACCTGTAATTCCAGCTACTTGGAAGCTGAGGGATGAGAATTGCTTGAACCCAGAAGGCAGTGGTTGCAGTGAGCCAAGATTGCGCCACTGCACTTCAGCCTGAGTAATAAGAGCAAAACTCCATCTCAAATAAAAGAAAGTAAAGAAAAGAAATGTTACATGAAATATGAGGGTAATATTAAGTATCAACACTCCTAGTTTGAGGAGATGGACACCTAGAGATGGAGCATGAGGTATTCCCACTAGACCCCCGTGTACCCAAGGATGGAGTGAACAGGCTGACCAGCGTGTAATCTGTGACTATGAAACCAATCAAATGATAAGTTATCATTGCAAAATTCAAAATTTCACTTTGTACTTTGACTTTGTCATTTGGTGAAGGAATCAACACCAAGCAAAAGCAGGACACACTGATGACTGACCTCTTGCCTTGATTCTGCACTGGGCTCAACATGTCTTGAAAAACCAAATTTATCTGGATATTGAGAAGTAGGTTAGCCGAGTGAATTAGAGAGAGGAGTCATTCTGTAGCATGCTGAAGAGGCTGACAAAACCCCATTTCTAACCCCTGAGTGGAGGATGGATGGATGGATGGATGGATGGATGGATGGATGGATGGATGGATAGATAGATAGATAGATAGATAGATAGATAGGCAAAATATTTCTTAGAAATATTTCCAAAGTCAAAGGTGGCAAAAGTAACTTAACCATTCTTACCCTGCTGGAATGGGATGAGCTAGGAGTCTAGTGCAGAACTTGGATACAAATCACATGCTGTTTCCAACATATGTCTGTCTCTGACATCTTATTTAGATTTAGATTGTGTTTATGTCACAGATGACCATACAAAAATAAAATGCTTCATGTGAACCCAGTAAGTTTACGTAAGTAATTTAAGTCAAGTTCACAAATTCCGTAACAGTAGGTCAATATCACAGCTGGGTCAACATTCAAGTTAAAAGCTGGATGTATTTATTTGCTATGAAAAATAAAATCAATAAAATCAAAATTGTTCCTTTAAAAATACATATTTGGAATAACAAGATCAAGGGTGATAAACTGAGTAACTGACTAAAGGTCTGGAATTCTGAATTTTGACACTGATTGCCTAAATCCTTTCGCATGAACCAATTCAACACTTCACACCTCAATTTCTAGACCTATAAAAGTAGGAAGAATCCTGCTAAACTAGCCCAAAGGGATGCTCCATGAACTAATTAATAAAGTGGCAATATCACTCCCTGGGGCTGTAAACTGAATGCTTCTGAGAATCCATCTGCCTCAAATCTCAGCATTCACCACGTCTTGAAAACCTGGTCCAAAAAAAACGAACTTTGTCTAAGGAGTGAGGAAAGGATGCTGTTAAATGATACCATCACAAAAACCTAATGACCACGAACCTCTTGGAAGAACTGATTATACAATTTAAAAGCTCAATTTTCGATAACTTTAAAAAATACCTATCAGATTTTTGTGACTGTCCATGAGATAGACTTAGGCATTTAAAGAAAAATATGTAGTGACATTTCTTATTTGCAAAATATAAGCCAACCTACACAAAGAAGCTTAAACTCTACTTTCTTTATTGTATGGAATTAAGGAAAAGTAGGTTCTCAAAATGGTAATGTTAGAGGACACTGTTACTACTTAACAAACAGCACACAGCATCAAATAGAACAAAATCCATTACAAAATAATGAATCAGTTTTCACCACTTTTTGATAAATGAGAAGGGCCAAAGGCTAGTAAAGGACACCAGACTAGAAAATAATTTATCTAGGAGTCAATACACCAGATACATCCAAATTATAGATTGTTCTAAAAAAGATTTTTTAAAGAATCATTTTTTTTTTCAATATCGCTATTTTTTAAATGAGAGAAAGACTGGCTAAGATGTCTGATGAGATCTGCTAGACTGAGCGGGCCCTATTTTTGAGGGGATGTGTCATAACTGACATTGGAAAGTGCCAATGTTACTTTGTTAGGATGCAAAGAAGTCTAGATGAACTAAATTCCAGAGAGGGATGAACCCTTTCTAAGTGAGAAGAAATCTTCAGCTGCTTTCATCCCCAGGGGCACAAAAGGCAGAGGAATAAACCTCCATAGACAGTCAGCCTGTGTTAGTCAGCATGACCACCACCCACGAATTATTCCCCATGGAGCCTTCTTCAAGTACACAGAAGTGTAACAAAAGCCAAGAGCAGGGCAAAAGAGCAGAGAAAGGAATCCCATGGTGTGAAAAGCTGCGTAACAGAGAGAATCTCCAGTGGTGTAAATAGCTAATAGCTGGACTAATTGTAGAGACAGATTTCTAAATCTCACCAATATTAACTCCCAAGTCCTGTTGCACAGAAAGCAAGCCCTGATTTCACCCTCAAAGAGTTTGAAACCATTAGGAAACTAAATCTAACTAAAACTGCAGCCCAGCTTGTTCCCAGCTCAACTATCGATTATACTATAAGATCCGCTCCTTTCCCTAGCAGCCCAATAGAAGAAGGGGACATGTTTTTTCCTGGGGATAATTCTCACCTACTTTAAATTTCTATAAGTTTTATACAAAATGTCATACAAAAGGACTAGTACACAACAAAAACTACAAAACATGTAAATAAAGCAGAAAACATGATGACCCATTACCAAGAGAAATAAAGTCAAACCCAGAGATGATCATGATATTGAAATTAGCAAATAAGGATTTTAATATAAATGTCATAAATATGTTAACGAATTCAGTAGAAAAGGTGGAAAAAAGATAAAATATGAGGAATTTTAGCCCAGAAATTGAAACTCTAAAGAAACAAATAAAAATTCTAGAACTAAAAAACAGAATATGTGTAATGAAGAATTCATTCAATGAGCTTTTGCAGATTAGACACAATAGAACGTGCCCTGAGAAAATACCTTCCAAAAAAGGAAGTTGAAACAAAGACCTTTTTTAGACAGACAAAAGCCAAGAGAATTGACTGTTGCCAGACCCACGCTACCAAAAAATCGTAAAGGAAGCTCTTCAGATAATGAAAATAATACAAGATAGAAACATAGATCTGCACAGAAGAATAAAAGGACATTTAATGTAAATATGTGAGTACTTTTTAAAACTTAAAAAAATTAATTCATGCCTGTAATCCCAGCACTTAGGGAGGCCAAGGCGGGTGGATCACAAGGTCAGGAGTTGAAGACCAGCCTGACCAACATGGTGAAACCCCATCTCTCCTAAAAATATAAAAAATTAGCTGGGCATGGTGGCAGGCACCTGTAATCCCAGCTACTCGGGAGGCTGAGACGGGAGAATCACTTGAATTCAGGAGGTGGAAGTTGCAGTGAGCTGAGATCATGCCATTGCACTCCAGCCCAGGTGACAGTGCAATACTCTATCTCAAAAAAAAAAAAAAGAAAAGAAAAGAAAAAGTCCTACAGACTACTTTAAAACAAAAATAATGATGATGATTCATGAGATTGGTAACATACATAAAAGTAAACTATTTAATAGGAACACAAAGGTATCACTAAAGATAAATGAAATTATACTGTTGTACAGAACTGGCATAATATTATTTGAAGGCAGACTAAAATAAGTTAAGGATGCATATTGTGAGCCCTAGAGTAAGTACTGAAAACAAAATCCCAAAGAGGCATAGCTAAAAAGCCAATAGAGAGAGAAAATGAAATAGTTATTTAAATGTTTGATGAATCTATTAATAAAAAAGGCAAGAAAGAAGGAAGAAAAACAAATATTAGATGGAATAAACAAATAACATGATAAACTCGATTCTTTTTTTTTTTTTTTTTTTTTTTGAGACGGAGTCTCGCTCTGTAGCCCAGGCTGGAGTGCAGTGGCCGGATCTCAGCTCACTGCAAGCTCCGCCTCCCGGGTTCACGCCATTCTCCGGCCTCAGCCTCGCGAGTAGCTGGGACTACAGGCGCTGCCACCTCGCCCGGCTATTTTTTGTATTTCTTAGTAGAGACGGGGTTTCACCGTGTTAGCCAGGATGGTCTCGATCTCCTGACCTCGTGATCCACCCATCTCGGCCTCCCAAAGTGCTGGGATTACAGGCTTGAGCCACCGCGCCCGGCCAACTCGATTCTAATCATGCCAGTAATTCAGTAAATTCAAATGAACTAAAAACTCCAATTAAAGGATAGAGACAGGCAGACTGGATAAAGGAATAAGATCTAACTGTATAGCGTTTATAAGAGACACACTTTAAATATAAAGACGTGAGTAGGCCAGGCATGGTGGCCCATGCCCATAATCCCAGCACTTTGGCAGGCTAAGATGGGAGGACTGCTTGAGCCCAGGAGTTCAGGACCAGCTTGGGCAACATAGTGAGACCCTATTTAAAAAAAAAAAAAAATTATTAAAAAAAAAAGACAAAAACAAGATATGGGTAGATTAAAACTATGGAAAAAAATATATCACATAAATATTAATCAAGTAAATTCAGATGTTTTTGGTCAATGCAAAATTACAAAAGAAACATAGTATCCATTTTCTTGATTAATTTTCATAGTAGATTTATATTAAAGTGTTTTTTAAACAAATATACTTTGTATACTTGGCTATATCTTATAGAACATTATATCCCATGTAATATCTGACATGCTAAAATATCTTTTTCTAGTATTGTGCTCTTTTGGATGTAAGAAAATCGAGCTCCAAAAAATTAAGCTCCAGAAAATTAAATAAGTATTGTTCATCTGAAATAGTACAGCTCCCGGGTATTTTGAGTATGTAATCTTCTATGGTATCAAAGGAAAATACTAACAGGGAATGCGTAACTGGATACTCCACCACAATTCAGCAATATGTTGTCTCTGAACCCCATCCTTCTGTGACCATTCTCAGTTTCCTATAACAACAATTCCTCCTCCTCCTCGGCTCACATTACATGTTGGTATTTCTCCCCCAGAATTCCATCTCTGCCTTCCCAGCATTTAACCCAAACACTCTCTTGGTCAAATTTATCACATGCCATGTTGTTTATGACCAACATCATTTTGCCAATGACAACCAAATCCCTATCTGTAGTCCAGATTTTCCTCCTGACACCAAATCTGTATACCTGGCTGGATATGTCTAATGCTTTTCATTAAAACTAAGATTTGTAAAAGTTTGTCTATACCTAAATAGTCATCAATTCAGCAGAGTCACTAAAACATAAGAAATTTGTTTTGCATTATTCAATTTTCATAAATCACCTGCATTTTTTTTTCAAAGCAGTTGCAAGAAAATGTTACCACAGGACACATCACTACCTCTGATGAAATCCCAGAACTCTCCCCACTCAAAATTATTTTATGTGTCCCCTTCTTACCTGCCCCCACAGCCCAAGGCCAGGTCCTCACAAATCCTCTAGCAGCTGCACCTAGCATGGTCTAACCAGGATTCCTGCCTCTAACATCTTTCCTCTCTCATCCAACTCTGTGTGAATTCATCTTCTTGAAGCACAGACCCAAACATGTGATGTCTGTATACAAACACCTCTAAGAGCTGCCACTGGCTTCAGATGATATCCTCGTGTCTTAGACTTGATTATTTGAGATTATATTTGAGCTGACCCCATCCTACCACACTGTAACCCTATTTCTCCTATTACCACACTTACCATTCACTTGGCTGGATAATTTCTCTCTTCCAAAATGCAGATCATTTTGTCTGAACTTTTCGTACAATACTTTTTATAAATTTAACATATTCCCTACTGGCATCAATATTTATGTAGACAGCATATTTATTTGTTTTCTTAGTAAACAGCCTTATCTATAACCAAAAAATCTATTCTTGGTGCTTTGAATACAGAATTTGCTTAGTACATACTTTAATTAAACAACAATTAGGACACCAATTTTTGAGCATATATTATGCTCAGAACTGCATCAAATACTTTCCATATGTTACTTTGACTTTTCATGGTATCATTCTAAGGTGGTTATTTTCTAATAAATTTACAGTTGTAAAACACATCAGAATTTATAAAAGAAATAAATTTCATTTATATTCACATTTGTTCCTCAAAATAACCTTATGAAGTTACCATTACTCTAATTGTATAGATGGGAAAACATGAGCCTCCCCATCTCTCAAGGTCACTCAGTAGGTAAAGAAGCAGTCACATGCATCCACTTCTGACTTCCAAACCAGAGTTCTTCCTACTGTGCCTTGCAGCACATAGGTTCTCAAGTTCACCCAAGTCTCTCTCCCCTTGGCTACTATCAAATATTCGTCACATAAGGCTAACAGTACAATTTATGTACAACCTCATGTCAGACCTCTGAGCCCAAGCTAAGCCATCATATCCCCTGCAACCAGCACCTATGCATTCAGATGGCCTGAAGCAACTGAAGAACCACAAAAGAAGTGAAAATAGCTAGTTCCTGCCTTAACTGATGACATTCCACCATTGTGATTTGTTCCTGCCCCACCCTAACTGATCAATCGACCTTGTGACATTCCTTCTCCCGGACAATGAGTCTCAAGAGCTCCACACCAAGCACCTTGTGACCCCCACCCCTGCCCACAAAAGAAAAAAAAAAAACCCTTTAACTGTAATTTTCCACTACCTACCCAAATCCTATAAAACTGCCCCACCCCATCTCCCTTTGCTGACTCCTTTTTCAGACTCAGTTCCCCTGCACCCAGGTGATTAAAAAGCTTTATTGCTCACACAAAGCCTGTTTGGTGGTCTCTTCACAGGGACGCGCATAACACCTCAGTGCAATGAAAATTAAAATCTGTTAAATCCCAGTAACTTCTAGAAATTCCAGACTCCAGGGATGGTAGCAAAATCAGGCCAGCCACGGAAATATTTTGGAAAGAATCTCTTTACTGGCATTGTTATATAATAATAATTTTTTTTTAATTCCAATTACACTAACCAGTGAGAACCTAGTTAGAGAAGATGTCTTCAATTATAATGAATAAGCTGTCTGGAGCATTCCCAGAAGGGTCCAATTAGTTTCTACGAGCTGATGAAACCACTCATCTCTACCTGGGTCCTCTCTATTGGTCCCCATGTTGCTGTACCCAGTACAGGAGCTGATTCCCAAAGGAAGGGTTAGCGCTCATCTGTCAAGTGTGGATTATCATTCCTTATTCAGATGGCTATTTTCCTCTCAATAATGGATACCATAGCATCAGTTTGCATATTTTGCCTTTTGTACTTGATCTAAATGAATGCCTCCATTCACTGAGACAGGAAAACAATTCAAACCAAATTAACAAACAAACAGGTGATATGCTATTGAAAACAAAGCAAAGTAAAATATTTCTTTTTTAACCTAAAAGTGACCCAGAAGATAAGATACCCATCATAAGTAATACTGAAACTAGGCCTCATAAAACTTAGAAACTAGGCCTCATATAGAAAAAATTAACACCAGGTGGCTCTGGATAGGGTCCCACCCTGCCTCGATAGGGACCCACCCTGATAGGGTCCCACCCTGCCAATTCCGGGAAACAACCTCATGGGGTCCCACCCTGCCAATTCCGGGGGTCCCACCCTGCCTCGAAGTTCCCGGAATCAACAACTCCAGGAAAAAAACCTCATAAGGTCCTGCTCTAACCAATTAGCATAAGACACCTTGCTCAGGCCATAGCTAGACCCAATCATTTTGCGCCTTAAGCTTTGTTTGAATTTCGCGCCATAAGCTGTGTTTGAACTTGTGTTTGCCTATATAAACAGCCTGTAACAAGCAGTTGGGGTCCCAGGGCCAACTTAGAGCTTGGGACCCTAGCGCGCTAGTAATAAATAACTCTCTGCTGTGAATCTCGTGTCGGTGATCCTTCGCGGCGACCCCTGCCCAGGAGGGAATCGACAGTTCGGTTCCAACAATACCTTCTTTGGAAAACTCTTCAATGTAAATATATATTAAATAAATGTTTAGATTGCTAAGTCTTCTCAGCAAATTTCAATGCTTCAAATCAGTTTTCATATCCAAATGTTTAAGCTATTGAAATTCTGGTTTGATTTTCTCTTTATTGTTTTCTGTGGAATGTATCACCACAGAAATATTTCCACAGATGATCCTAAGCATTCTGAATATATAATGTTAAGCCTCAAGTGTACTAACTTATTCTAAAAATAATTATTTGCAACAGGCACTTTATCCTACAAGAAAATAAATAGTACTTAAATTCTTGTTAAGGTATTCGCAAGTAAATGCTCATGGGTTTCCCTAATGCTACGCTTAAGAGCATAATATGGCCCCCATAAAGTTAAAAAATAACCAATTAACTCAAGAGAATTCTCAGCAGTCACAAGAACTGCCACTAACCAAGCACTAGGGGAAAAAAAAAATAAAAGTATTTGGGGATTGTTTGTCTTTTCTTCTGTATTCTTTCTTAACTTACTACACCATACTTAGATCTCACCATTGCCATTTTTTGTTTTGTTTTATTTTCCCAAATGGGATTTTGGTTATCAAACATATCTAGGCAGTAGAATGTAAATTTTCCACTAGGAATGCAGAGCGGCTGGCAGTGCGTACATAACAATGCAAGATGAAAGTGAGCAATGCTGAGTATGCAGCAGGCAGCCCGTGTAGGTGGGTGCAGCTTCACCTGCAAGGAAATAAGTCATTTAGCCCCAGGATTCCCACTGGAGAATGTGCCAACTGTACATGATCTACATTCAGTCCTTCAGAAATACTAAGAAAGCTGGGAACCCACCAACAGATGGCAAGAAAAGGGAAGCTACCATTTTTAACAAATATCAGTTTTTCACCCACAATGTGCTGGCTCTGTGATCTCTTCAGAGGATTCAGCAGAGGAGGACAGACGGGGTCCCCACCCTCACTGAGCTTACAGGGATGACAGACAGTAAAACGGTAAAGGGAAGAATAAGGTGGCGCAGCTTATTCAGGAGCACTGGACTGGGAGTCAGTTCCTAGCCCTGGAAGCGCAGCTCCTCACTGAGTTTCCGGAGGCAGTCACTTCACCAACCTGGGTGACTTGCATACTCAGTACAGGATGAGGGCGCTGCATTTCAGCAATCTCTCCAAGTTCTCACATTCTCCAAAAATACTCAAGTGTTATTAAAATGCAAGTTATTTTGAACAAAAGTAGAATTTTTAAAATTAAACTATTAAAAATATGAGCCAGGGTGGTGCCTTATACCTGTAATCCCAGCACTTTGGGAGACCAAGGCAGGAGAATCACTTGAAGCCCAGAGTTCAAGACCAGTCTGGGCAACATAGTGAGACCTTGTTTCTACAAAAAGGTTTAAAATTAGCTAGGTGCGGTGGCTCATGCCTGTAATCCCAGTTACTCAGGAGGCTGAGGTGGGAGGATTGCCTGAGCCTAGGCGTTCAAGGTTGAAACGAGCTATGATCATGCTACTCTATACATTCCAGTCTGGGCAACAGAGCAAGAACTTGTTTCAAAAAAAACAAAAATCAAAACAAAAAAAACACTAAAATTAAAATTAAAAATATGACTTTGTTAACCCTAAATATCAAACAATTGCTAATGCAATAGGAACCTCTAGAATGGAACAAATCATCATTATGAACATCAGTGGAATCCAATATAGGATTCTTCTCATAACTGTTTAAAAATGAACATTTACTAGGTCAGCTAGGTTTTTAATATAAGCATCTATAAACTTCAGTTTCAGTTGCTTACTAGATGCCACATTGCACAAGGCAAATGTGATAGTAATTAAATTTGAATAAGTGTCAGCGTTGGAGAAAAGTCCTGAAGATCAGAAACCCTTCCTAACATAGTCACAATTGTTCAGCAACAGACCAATGATGCTGCTAACTCGCATTGTTCTCAGTGGTTTCAAGGTAGAGAAATGTGTCCCGTCCTTAACCAAAACTATATACTAATATACTAGTGCTAAGTGCTTGAGATCTTTCCAAAGAAATATGTTTTTCTTGGAATAGGACTAAGAGCTAAATTTAAGAATCTGAGGCCGGGCACGGTGGCTCATGCCTGTAATCCCAGCACTTTGGGAGGCCGAGGCGGTGGATCACGAGGTCAGGAGATCGAGACCATCCTGGCTATCACAGTGAAACTCCATCTCCACTAAAAATACAAAAAATTAGTTGGGCATGGTGGCGGGCGCCTGTAGTCCCAGCTACTCGGGAGGCTGAGGCAGGAGGATGGCATGAACCTGGGAGGTGGAGCTTGCAGTGAGCTGAGATGGCGCCACTGCACTCCAGCCTGGGCAACTGAGCAAGACTCCATCGCAAATAATAATAATAATAATAATAATCTGAGCATATTTCCCACTCAAATTAATCCAGCCTCAGCAGTTCATGTCCATTTCTCCCATTGGTAAATAACAGCTATACCTCTCTGATAGATATACTAGTGGAAGACACTTTGATTTCCAGAAACACACTTTAAGGACAATGTTCCAGGATGAAAAATGATATTGATCTTTGCTTTTTTTTTTTTTTTTTCAAATAACCAGCCCCATAAATAGTACCAGATAACGCTTGTTTCTGTAGCTCCTTAGCAAAGCACTTGTGCCTTAAGGAACTTCCTAGAATCAAGTCATCCACACCAGCCACAAGCCTTTACTGCAGTGGTTAAGGACATCTGAAGAACCCCAATGCAGAGAAGAAAGCCTTCCATACATGAT
The DNA here is from genome assembly GCF_049350105.2 of Macaca mulatta. NCBI lineage: Eukaryota > Metazoa > Chordata > Mammalia > Primates > Cercopithecidae > Macaca > Macaca mulatta. The sequence continues at coordinate 158,783,372 of NC_133409.1, read as the reverse complement.
ACTCCCCTTCCAAAGGAAGAGACAGGCCCTAAGAGGCACCCCACATTCTGAAATCAGAAGCTGTCTACAGTAAATCCTCTATGTACCTCATAGTTTATTTACTGTCCACAGAGAGGGCTCATTCATTCAATGACATCTATTCATTATCTACTGTATGATGGGCACTGGACTAAGTGTTGAGTATTTGTTGGTAAATAAAATAGTCAAGACCCCTGACTTCATGAAGCCCACAAAATAATAGAGAGGGTTAGTGATACACAAAAAAATAAGAAACCAAACCAAAAAAATACATAATCACAAATTATGAAAAGTGCTCTGAAAAAAATTAGCTAGTCATGAGATAAGACAGAGATGTCCAAAACCTCTGAAAAGAGAAAACTGGGCATGCCTTGGGAGCAGAAAGGAGGCTGGAGTAGCTGGAGTGCAGTAGGGAAGAGGAGAGAAGGACAGGCTGGTGGGCACAATGCAGGGCCTCCTACACCAAGGAAAGAAGGCTGAGTTTCAGCCTCGGCATAATTAGACTCCACTGCAGATATTTAGAAACATCACTCCAGCTGCCACATGGAGAAGAGACTGCAGAAAGCCAGACTGGAAGCAAGGAGACCAAAAATGAGGCTAGTGAGTTATCTAAGTCAGAGATGGTGGTAGCTTTTCCTAGGGGATGACTGAGGAAAAAAAGAAAAGTGGGTGAAGCATAGATACATGTTGGCAGTAGAAGCTGGAACTTGTTGAAAGAAGTTGGTGGCTAGTAAGCGAAGGAGACCTGGAGCAGTGAGGTGGACAGTGATGCTGTCTACTGCGACAAAGAACATTTGCACTGGCTGTGGATCCACAGTTCAGTCTTGGACAATACATTTGAGATGTCTAGGAGACCTCCAAACAGAGGTGCCATTCATGCAGGCAGGCTGGGGCTCCATGAAGTCAGGGCTAGAGACACAAATGTGAGAGTAATCAGCATATTGATCATATTTAAAGCCAAGAAAATGAAAGTGCTCAGCAAGGAAGAGAGTAGAAAGCAAAGAAACTGGTTCAGGACCAAGCTTTGGGGTTGGGTAATGGAGGAGAAAAAAATTCCAGAGGACTCAGGAGAAAAGTGGACAGGGAGGTAGGAGAGTGCAATGGCAAGGGGTAAATCAAGAGAGTGCAATATGGACTGCTACTAATGGAAATACTAAGATAAGTGAGTAAGAAACAAATGCCTAAATACTGCCAAATTCAGAGAGCTTTAAGAAAACCTAAAGTTTTACATATTCTTCAGGTTATTCAAAAATCATTTGTCCAATGCAAAGAAATTTGAGGCAAAACTACCTTACTGATAACACATTAAATTAATATATTTTTTCAAAACTCTGTAGAATTAGGTATTCAGAGGCATAAAATGTGTTATATCCTTTGACAGTAAATGTCTGCCTGATTTATCCTGATAAAATAATTAAGATGTGGAAAAAAGCTATATACCTAAAGATGACTCAAACAATGGAAATTTTCTAAATACAATTGTATTAAATAACTTATGACATCAGCTCAATAAAACAGTATATATTGCTATCAAAAATGATGACAAAGACTATGCAAGTATGAAAAATATAAGAAAAACAATATAAGATAAAAATAATGAAAAAAACTTTCCACGATTACAACTCTGTGTATACACATATACATACACACATATGTATGTATGTGTGTATATATATATAGACACAAATTTGACTTCATAAAAATAAAAAGTTATTTTACAATGGCAAAAACACTACATATATGCACACATACATGTATACATCTGTATGTACAGATGTATGTATGGAGAAAAACTGGAAGAGAATTTTTTTTTTTTTTTTTTTTTTTTTTTTTTTTGAGACGGAGTCTCGCTCTACCGCCCAGGCTGGAGTGCAGTGGCCGGATCTCAGCTCACTGCAAGCTCCGCCTCCCAGGTTTACGCCATTCTCCTGCCTCAGCCTCCCGAGCAGTTGGGACTACAGGCGCCTGCCACCGCGCCCGGCTAGTTTTTTTTTTTTTGTATTTTTTTAGTAGAGACGGGGTTTCACCGTGTTAGCCAGGATGGTCTCGATCTCCTGACCTCGTGATCCGCCCGTCTCGGCCTCCCAAAGTGCTGGGACTACAGGCTTGAGCCACCGCGCCCGGCCACTGGAAGAGAATTTTTAAAAATGAAATGCAATTGTGTGAATGTTAGACTTAGGGACAATATATTTTTCATTTTTAAAAAACTATACGTATTCTAAACTACAATTTTGATAATTTTTAAACCATAATTTTAAAAATTAATTTTAGCAGGGTGGTACTTGTGCATAGACAAATAGACCAGAGGAACAGACTAGAAAGCCCAGAAATAGACATATGGAAATGGGAAAGGAAGTACATGTGGAAATTTAGTATATGATAAAGTTGGCATTTCAAATTACTGGAGCAAAGATAAACTTTCAATAAATGGCTCTGGGACAGTGGGGTAGCCTAGGCATCTCTGGAAAAAGATAAAATTCGATCCACATCTTATACTATAGACAAGAGTGAACTCCAAATGGAATAGTAATATAAAAGTACAAAATGAAATCATACAAGTACTAAAAGAAAACATGGGTGAATTCCTCCTTAACCTTGGTATAGACAAAGGCTTTCTAATGATGACTCCAAATCCAGAGGCAATAAGCTGGATAAATTTGACTAACACAAAAACAAAAAATTATTTTTCCATGACAAAAAAAGCACCATAAGCAAAGTCATAAGACAACTGACAAACTAGGAGAAAATATTCACAACCTATATCAGAGATAAAGCATTAATATCCTTAATGTGAAAAGAACTCTTTATACAAATAAAAAAACTCTTTATACTCTGATAGAAAAAACGAAAGGACAAGAACAGGCAATTCACCTTTTTAAAAAAATCTAAAAATCGATCTTTAGGCATGTAAAAATTGTTCGAACTTATAACTAGAGAAACGCAAATTAGAAAAACACCGAGATACCATTTCTCACCTACTACGTGGCCAATGAAAAAGTAAGGCAACATATTTGTTTTTTTTAAGACAGTAGAAACAGACACTCCCATATATTGATGATAGGAACACAAACTGGTACAAAGCTTCCAGAGGGGAATTTAGCAATGTCTAACAAAACTACATATTCCCCCATCTTTTGGCCCAGCAATGCTACTTCTACAAATCTACTCTAAATATATGCCTCCAACAAACGAGACAAAAATACATATTCACAATTTTATTCACTGTAGTATTATTTATAATTCCAAAATATTAGAAACAACCTAAATGCCCATACATAGGAGAGTGCTTAAATATAGCACATCCATACGATGGAGGGCTCTGAAGTTGCAATAAGGAGTGAGAAAGATCTTTACATACCAATATGGAGAGGTTTCCAAGACACACTGGGTTTGTTGTTGTTGTTGTTAGTTTTTTAAGTTGTTTTTTGTATAAATTTAAGTGGTACAAGTGCATTTTTGTCACATGGATATATTGCATAGTGGTGAAGTTTGGACTTCCAGTGTTTCTATCACTGGAATAATGTACATTGTATCCGTTAAGTAATTTCTCATCACTCATCCCCTTCTGCTCCAGCCTCCTTCTGAGTCTCTAATGTCTATCATTCCACATTCTATGTCCATTTGTACACATTATTTAGCTCTCACTTGTAAGTGGGAATATGCACTTCCGATGTCTTCCTGTGTCTGAATAGTTATGCTTAAGATAATGGCCTTAAGCATAACGGCCAGTTCCATCCATGTTCCTGCAAAAGACATAATTTCATTCTTTTCAACCACTGAATAATATTTCATTGTGTGTGTGTGTGTGTGTGTGTTATAGCACATTTTCTGTATCCAGTTATCTGTTGATGGACACTTAGGTTTAGTCCATATCTCTGCTATTGTGAATAGTGCTGAGATAAACATATGAGTGCAGGTATCTTTTTTGATGTAATGATTTATTTTCCTCTGGGTAGACACCCAGTAGTGGGATTGCCAGACTGAATGGTAGTTCTATTTTTAGTTCTTTGAGAAATCTCCATTATTTTCCACAGCAGTTGTACTGATTGACATTCCCACCAACAGTGTATAAGTATTTCCTTTTCTCTGCACCCTTGCCAATATTTGTTGTTTTTTGACTTTTTTTTTTTTTTTTTTTTTTGAGACGGAGTCTTGCTCTGTCGCCCAGGCTGGAGTGCAGTGGCCGGATCTCAGCTCACTGCAAGCTCCACCTCCCGGGTTCACGCCATTCTCCTGCCTCAGCCTCCCGAGTAGCTGGGACTACAGGCGCCCGCCACCTCGCCTGGCTAGTTTTTTGTATTTTTTTAGTAGAGACGGGGTTTCACCGTGTTAGCCAGGATGGTCTCGATCTCCCGACCTCGTGATCCACCCGTCTCGGCCTCCCAAAGTGCTGGGATTACAGGCTTGAGCCACCGCGCCCGGCCTGTTTTTTGACTTTTAAATGATAACCATTCTGACTGGTATAAGATGATATCTCATTGTATTTTTAATTTGATGATTAGTGATGATTAGGGATGTTGAGCAGTTTTTCATATGCTTTTTAGCCATTCGTATGTCTTCTTTTGAAAAATAACTGTTCATATCTTCTTTTCACTTTTTAATGAAATTATTTGTGGGTTTTTTTTTTTTCTTTTTTGAGTTGTTTGAGTACTTGTAAATTTAGATATTAGTCCCCTGTGGGATGCATAGTTTGCAAATATTTTCTCCCATTCTGCAGGTTGTCTGTTTACTCTGTTGATTATTTCTTTTGCTGTGTAGAAGCTTTTTAATTTAATTAAGTCCCATTTGTCTACTTTTGTTTTGTTTTGTTTGTCTTTTTCTCTGGTCCTTGATTCAGAATATTTTTGTTTTTGTTGCTTGTGCTTTTGAGGTCTTAGTCATGAATTCTTTGCCTAGACCAATGTCCAGGAGAGATTTTCCCAGGACATTTTGTTCAGTGAAATATAGTAAAGTGCCAAAGAATATCTACAGTATGCTACCCTTCGTATAGGTAAGAAGGGTATTTTGAAAATGTATACATGTATCTGCTCATTTGTGCAAAAGGATAGGATAAGGACAGGAAGAATAAACCAGAATCTAAGGAGAATGGTTTCCTACAGAGAATGGACAGGAAATAAGTAGAAGTAATGGGTAGTGTGTGGGTAGGAACTGAGTAGCAGAGATGGAGGGAGAGGAGCAACCCTTCTCTCAGTATATATTTTGCATAGCTTATGACTTTTAAGACCATGGCAAATAATTAAAACCAACCAAAATATAGGAGGAACACAAAATAGAAAGATACAGTAACAAATGAACCTGTGTTACAAATCAATAAATGGACGAGGAAGGAAGAAACTAACCCAAAGAGCTTGGGAAAATAGTATTCTTACTGTATACTGAAGTCTAAGGACAAAAAGAGCTGTACACAAATACTGTATTTTAGTCAATCAAATGCTTCTCATAATAGAATAGGTTAGCAATTCTAAAACTATTTTGTATCTACATTAAATGTAAACCAATACATAAATGTAATGTGGATAATGAGAGTAGGATTTCCTACTATTACAGAAAGAAGTTACAAATAAGGAACTGGGGCAGACTAGAATAAACCCCATGGTGCTGGAGTAGAACTGGAGGTATCACTACAAACTCAATTTTTTGGTTTTTTTGTTTGTTTGTTTTTGGTTTTTTTTTTGAGAGAGCCTCACTGTCACCCAGGCTGGAATGCTGTGATGCAATCTTGGCTCACTGCAACCTCTGCCTCCCAGGTTCAAGCAATTCTCCTGCCTCAGCTTCCCAAGTAGCTGGGATTACAGGCACTTGCCACCACAACTGGCTAATTTTTATATTTTTAGTAGAGACGGGGTTTCACCATGTTGGTCAGGCTGGCCTCAAAATCCTGACTTCAAGTGATCTGCCCATCTCGGCATCCTAAAGTGCTGGGATTACAGGCATGAACCACCATACTCGGCCACAAACTCAGTGTTTAAAATATCTATTTGCATATAGACATACATAATAGATACAGAATAGATACAGAAATAACTAGATTTGTATGTATATATAGTTATATGTATACATTTATTTTCTAGTTCTGTCTACTGAGAGGGCCTAAAAGCATTGAAACCTCAAGAGCAAGGAGCACCCCTAATGCCCAGATGCTGGTTTCTAAATACCATTCTCCAATAAAAGGGACTAGAGATCCTTGGAGAAACAATTTATTCCAGGGCCAGAGAAGGAAAAATACAAGCCTGGAACATCTTGTGGCACTGGAAAGTAATTAAATGCTTAAAAAAAAAAAAAAAAAAAAAAAAGGCAGGGTCATAGGGCCATATTGGAAAGACACAAAAGCCAAAAGCCAACTTGAAAGAGCCCTCAGTGGCCAAATCAAGAACAATTTAAGCAACAAAATGAATGATATTATTAGATTTTAACACCTAAAATAAATATCTAAGAATCCATACTGATGCAAATAAATGACTGAATAAATACATTAAAAAATAAATGAGAACAATTCTTCCATATAGTAGAATTCCAATTAATATGTAGAAGGAATAATGAAAATAGAAAATCACCTTTTGGTAAACACTACAGTAACAATTACTACAGAAAAGAACCATCAATGGAGGCTAAAATGTGTGGGTGAAACTCTGAATATTAAGAAACAGTATATTTGCATAGTCTCAAACTATCTCCCCCACAAGATGGTAATTAATGACAAAGGAAAAAATAATAGTAACTTTACAGTGGGGAAACCTGGCAGATATCACCGTAACCAACTGATCAAAGTCAATCTCACCAGTAATATGACATGTCAGCATCATGTACTGCAAGGACAAATAAAAATTCTTAAAAATAAGAAGTTTAATTCTAAAAATAAGAGATCTCCCTCCCTCCTTTTTATCAGAGCATTTGCTTTAGAATACTAGAGTCTAAATACTTTGTCCTCTGTGTGAAATATGTATAATTCTTTTAAACACTAGATAGGCCTTTTGTCAACTTTATGACCCAGAAATGTCCCACTCAAGGACCTAGCAGTCATCTCTTTGAAACGTAAAAAGCCAAAGAGATATCACTGCTATTTCCCAGTCTCTGTGGGAGGATAGGATCCTAACTTTGCTGGGTAGGAGCCAAACTTCCTGTCATAAAGATATGAGATGTTTGTTTTTCCTTTGGATAAAAACAAATTAGCTAATATAAATGGTCACCCCAAATACCGGGTAAAGTTAGGATGAATTAATTACGTGTGATAAATGGTGCTGTCAAGTCCTCTTACTTGAAGACTAGTTTTGTTTATCTTGAAAACATGTATGTAATGAGTAGCCTCTGCTTGGCTACCTAAAAGGGTGAGATTTCTTTTTATCTTTGCAATCGTTTCATGGATTGCCTGTGATGGGTATCATATTCTGATTTAATGCTCATGTAAAAATAAAACTTCTCTTTCTCTACTACCTTTTGTGGAGAGAATTTCTGGATTTGGAAAAGACTTTTTTTTTCAATTATGTTTCCTCAACAGTGTCTTCTAATACAATGCGCTGAACAGAGAACATCACTTCCTGGTATTCTTGCTCCCTGAAGATTAAGCTCTGATTTTTTTATCTTACCCAAATTCCTATCTAAGGGGTCTGGGGAGTCATGTCCTACAAATCATAAATTTTCATCAGATGGGTTTTATTTGACCCTGCATATCGTGACTTACTTTCCAATCTGGCTCTGGCATAACAGGAAGAAAATCAAAATGTTTTACCCTAAAATATATTTCCTTGCCATACCTTGAAATTGCCCTGCAAAGTCTCTTGTGGGAAAAATCCACATTCTATAGGAATCTCCTTTCCCCTTTGTTTTCCTTCCTTTTTCCAGATCCAGGATATAATCAGCTAAGAGCCAGGTACCCTTTTAAGTCCAGTAAGCAATGATTTACAACCTGCTCTCTCTGAAGTCTGCTATCTGAGAGCTTCCTCTGCACAATAAAACTTGGTCCCCACAATCCTTTGTCTTTAACCTGAACATTCCTTTCTATCGATCCCAGGTCTTTGGACAGACTCAACCAATTGTCAGGCAGAAAATGTTTAAATTTACCTACAGCCTGGAAGCCCCCACTTTGAGTTGTCCCGCCTTTCTGAACCAAACAAATGTATTTCTTTAAATGTATTTGATTGATGTCTCATGCCTTCCTAAAATATATAAAACTAAACTGTACCCCGACCACCTTGGACACATGTTCTCAGGACCTCCTGAGGGCTGTGTCTCAGGCCATGGTCACTCATATTTGGATCAGAATTAACCTCTTAACATGTTTTACAGAGTTTGACTCCTTTTGTTAACATCTCCGAAAATGAATCATTTCAACCTGATCACAAGAAAACACCAGGCATGTCCTAAATTAAAGGACCCTCTACAAAATAACTGACTTGCCAGATATGGTAGCTCACACTTATAATCCTAACACTTTGGGAGGCTGAGGCACGAGGATCACTGGAGCCCAGGACACCGAGGCTGTAGTGAGCCAAGATTACGCCACTGCACTCGAGCCTCCAGAGAAAGACTCTGTCTCAATTTAAAAATAAAAATAACTGACTTTCAAAATTGTCAAGGTCATGAAAGACTGAGGAATAGTCACAGGGTACTTGGAAGTTTGATCGTTTTCTGCCAAAACAACCTCGTTTTGGCAGAAACTAAGGAGACAGGAACACCAAACAAAATGTGGGGTTTTAGATTGGATCCTGAACCAGGAAAAAAATATCAGTGAGAAAACTGACAAAATTCTAGTAAGATCTGTGGATTAGGTAAATGTATCAATTTTAATGTTCTAGCATTGATAACTATGCTGTGGCTACGTAGGACAACAACAAAGGAAATGGGTGAAATAAGGTATACAAAGAATTCTCTGTAAGTTTGGCAACTTTTTTCTAAAATCATTTCAAAATAAAAAGTTAAATTAATATAATGCTTAATACACCTTAATGTAAATAAAATATCTAGTATATAAGAGGCCTCTCCCTGTCTTCATCTCCCTCCCCGTCTTCTCCCAATAATCAAGCACAACTATGTACTTACAATGTGATAAAAAACTACCGCCTGAGGCAACCAGCAGCAGTCTCCATCCGTAACTAGACTATATTTAAGCACTTAAGCATAAACTTTTGTCATTTGATTACATTGGGTTTCGTTTTAGTTTCAAAGAAATTTGATCCTCTATTACTTCGTGAAGCAAGTTGAAAAGAACAACATAAAGTACTCAAACTAAATTTAACACTAAAGTAATTATTTATCGTACTGCTAAAACAGAGGAGAAAGTACAGTTATCCCCTGAAGATCAGTCACGGGTTTTGTCACTAATATTCAGAGGGGGGTCTTTTTTCACATACCAAGCTTATTAGCTCAGAACAGTGAGAAACAATGGCTTGTAGTTAACCAGTGAACCAAGTTTAATTGGAAAAATATTTGCATTCCCTAAGGGTAGAGCTAGGTCAAAAGAACCTCACTTCCACATGAAAACTGCACCATCCAGGAGGTCAAAGCACTTGATGTAGTTACAGAAGAATGCTCAAGGTTCAGTGAGTTTTTTTCTCAAAAAGTGTGAGAAGCTCTCAAAAAGTAACAATGGCCACAGTGATCACCCCCTTACCTAATCAGTCCACTGTAAGCTAATCTCTATCCTACTAGAATGAAACACATCCACCTAAGAAAGGAAAATGAATGAGAGTGAAACTGTTTTAAGAAAAACACATAAAGAAATAAAATCTAGCTTGGCGCGGTGACTCACACCTGTAATCCCAGCACTTTGGGAGGTTGAGGTGGGTGGATCACAAGGTCAGGAGTTGGAGACCAGCCTGACCAACATGGTGAAACCCCCATCTCTACTACAAATACAAAAATTAGCCGGGTGTGGTGATGCACACCTGTAATCCCGGCTACTCGGGAGGCCGAGGCAGGAGAATTGCTTGAACCCAGGAGGCGGAGGTTGCAGTGAGCCAAGATTGTGCCACTGTACTCCATCCTGGGTGACAGAGCAAAACTTCATCTCAAAAAAAAAAAAAAGAAAAAAGAAAAGAAATCAAATCTGTATTTGGTCCATCAAGATTTGCAGAAACAAAAGCAAAAGTTGTTTATGATACTGTGTGTGTCTCACTTAATATTTGTTAGCAAGAAAATCAAAGTCTGTTCCTTATCTGTCCCATCTTTTTCATATTTTGCCTCCTCTATCTGGATTGTTTGGGTGAGGGTAGCTCATCAAAGAGCTATGACACTTTGAGGCCAGGAACAGTGGCTCACATCTGTAATCCCAACACTTTGGGAGGCCAAAGCTGAAGGCTGGCTTGAGGATAGGAGTTCAAAAACAGCCCGAGTAATATAGTAGACCCTATCTCTACAAAAAAGTTAAAAATGTAAGCAGGCATGGTGGCTCATGCCTATAGATCCAGCTACTTGGGAGGGTAAGGTGGGAGGAAAACTTGAACCCAGATGTTCAAGGCTACAGTAAGCTATGATTGTGCCACTGTACTCCAGCTTGGATGACAGAGCAAGAGCTTGTCAAAAAGAAAAGAAAGAAAAGCAAGAAAAAGAAAGAAAGAAAAGAAAGAAAGAAAGAAAGAAAGAAAGAAAGAAAGAAAGAAAGAAAGAAAGAAAGAAAGAGAAAGAAAGAAAGAAAAGAGAAACAAAGAAAAAGAGAGAGCTATGACACTTTGACATCTCAAATAGTTCAACCACATCAAAGACAGCACAAGTAGAGGAAAGGATTTCACATTAAATGCAATGAAGAGTAAGGCCACGTTCATCTTACTCTCAGCCTGCCTATCACAGGGAATGCCTTGGAATCAGAGATTCCTTGAAGAGGCCCTCTCCTCTTGGAATAATCCAAAACAAGAATCTCCAGAGCTCTGTGGTCGAAACTCAAACGTCCCATCTAGGAGTGAGAGAGCACAATATCTACTTCCTCACACTTCTCCTTGGTTCTCAAATAAAAGCACTCACTTACATTTGCCATCTTTACTCTGTGAACCATTTTTATGTTACAGTAAATAAGCAAATTATGAGGTCCTCTGGGTGACAGGAAAATCAGCATGGAATGTAAGTTATTGTGCCATCTAGAGAAAATGTGAAACACTTGAAGCCTCAATTAACTGTCTTCCTTAAACAATAACCTAGATCTTGGCTCCCACTAGCAAAGACAAGTGGGGTTATTGTCTTCTCTAAGAAACTAAACGTCCCTCACATGCTTGAAAATGTCGCGAGGGAGACCTGGTAGCCCCATTTCTATGACGTTGCTCCTCAAAGAAGAATCGAAGATTTCAGTTGCATTAGCATCATCATGTTCTTAGTCCAGAAGTTTTCAGCAAACATATTCCACAAAATGTTCTGCAAGTTCAAGGTACATTTAGCAGGTGCAGTGGATTTTTGTTATGTTTTAATATAACATACTAGAGAAAATCCAGAACATTCTTCTCACTCTCTCTTCTTCATCACATTCACATCTCAGCCTATAGAGCAGAGTTTATTCCTTAGTACAATACCAAGGCCTGTTTAAAAAAAAAAATAAATACCATACATGTGAATGAGAAATGAGTCACATTTATTTTACCATGTCTCTGGTTTTTAAATAAAATTAAAATGTTGGGAAACCTTTTTTCAGCATTACAAACTCTCTATTCTCACTACCATAATATTTACTTGCTATTATTTCAGTTCTTCCTTCCCCACACCCATGTTGAATCCCAGACCACAAACTACTATAATTTTTCTTTATTATCAACATATGTAGCAATATAGAATTAAAATTATTGATCAAGTTTCATGCAAAGTTCCAAAACCAAAGAAAAAAAGAGAGGAAGAGAGGAGAAAAGAGAAAAAAAGGGAGAAAAATAAAACGAAGAAGGAAAGAAAGAGAGGAAGGAAAGAAAGGGAGGAAGGAAAGAAAGGGAGGGAGGAAGGAAGGAAGGAAGGAAGGAAGGAAGGAAGGAAGGAAGGAAGGAAGGAAGGAAGGAAGGAAGGGAGGGAGGGAGAGAGGGGAGAGGGGAGAGGGGAGGTGGGGGGAGGAGGAAGGAATCAGACCTTTTCACTCCAGCCTGGGTGACAGAGCGAGACCCTGTCTCAAAAAAAAAAAAAAGTATAAAAAATTTTCATTTACATCCTCATTTAACCCATACCATACTGTATTTTACTTGCAGTATTTGCTGACTACTGTGTCTCCCTAGATAGACGGGCTCACTTTGAGCCCAAGGATTGTGCTCTATCATAATCTCATTCCTTCAGCACAGCTCAGCACCTGGCAAGTTGGAGGCAACAAACGTCTATGGATCCCTCTGTATCCATGAACCAGTCAGTCAGGTACCTGGACTATCAAAACGGACAATTAACTGGATAATATGTATTTGATGAGGTGAACTGAATTACAGGGAAACCTAGGTTAGGGCAAGTGTTGCTTTCGTCACCAATTCACAGTTAAGGAAACTGAGGCCATGGGCAACCCAGCTTAGGACTTTTGACTATAAATGTTGAGATCTTTCTCCTTTACATAAGCATTTTATTTTCACTGTTGTTGACACTTTGTTAACCCTGCTTACTTAAAACTAATTTCTGCCAATAGCTTCAGGGTCTTCAGCAACTGTCAGCATGTAATGTGTCTGCATTTCACATATATAATTAGTTTTCATGGCAACAGTCCACTTTTAGTCAGTCAACATTATAAATGTATTTATTTACTTATTGAGATGGAGTTTTGCTCTTGTTGCCCAGGCTGGAGTGCAATGGCTCACTGCAACCTCCGCCTCCTGGGTTCAAGCAAATCTCCTGCCTCAGCCTCCAAATAGCTGGGATTACAGGCACGTGTCACCACACCTGGCTAATTTTTGTATTTTCAGTAGAGACGGGGTTTCATCATGTCAGTCAGGCTGGTCTCGAACTCCTCACCTCAGGTGATCCCCCTGCCTCAGCCTCCCAAAGTGCAGGGATTACAAGCATGAGCCACCACGCCCGGCAACACTATAAACTTATAATGAAGATATGGAGTGTTACTAGTAAACAAAATGAATATTCTTTAAGTTAAAAAAATTTTCTAAAAGCCTCTCAAATGTGCTTGTCTTTCCCCTTGCATGTGTTAGTCTCTGCTTAATATATATTTAGCTTGATGCACTCTTTGATGCCCAACATCAATTTGACAGATGGCAGAGATGGTAAGCACAAAGAAATGAGACTCATGCTATTCCATTTCCATGGATGGAAATACAGATGCTTTCTAAGTGAAGTAGAAATTCTCTGACAATTACCAAGAAGAGTTTCTGTGTCAGAAGATATCTAATAAATGTTATTTGCTCAAGAACCAAAGAGAAATACTTTCTTCAAGGGCATACCTCTCCTCTGTATATACAGAAACTTGGTAAGCCCTATTGCTCAGGTCACAGAGTAATTCTAAATCCCCTGCCTACTGGCACTGAGTTGTTGACAACTGAGGATTTTAAAGTGGATTCCCTTGGGTAGATTTACCTTTACGATTATTAGATCTCTGGGTAATAAGGAGTTTAGATTTCTGTAAAGTACTCTATAAGGAATATCAGACTGGCTGTGCTTTAGGCATCTGAATATGCAGGGCTTATCAGTTCAACTAACTCAGGCCATAACTTGTATCTGAATATCTTAGGGCACAGGGGAGTTTGTATAGTTCAAATGTCCCAAGAGTTGAGAATCACTGCTTTGGGGACTTGTTATAGCCAGAGCCCCCTTCTGCCAAGTTTGAGGGCCAAACCCAGGCCCATGACCAATCATGCCCCAGAGGTATATTGATCAAACTAGTAGCCAACCTAGCTGCTAAATTTTATGCTTCTATGTCCCTACTCCTGGCCTTTTAACCCACCTTTAATGTCCACTGAACTACTGATTTTTCAAAAACCAGCTTCTCTCTGAAGTGTCCTTTCCTTGATTCCCTTATCATGCAATATTAATTGCATGCCCCTTGAAATGCTTATCAACATTGGGCTTAGACACCGTGGAGCAATTACTACAGATTACTACAGTTACTTGTACGCATATCTACGTTTGCTGGACAACAAGCTCTTCCCTGGAAAGCAGGAGCCACATAGTTCTCATTTTTCATCAACATCATATATCTGATACATGATAGATATTTACTTCATACTTCTTGATAACCACAGCTCTAAGATAAACATTAGTTTTTTTCCAGTTTTCACAGAGGAAATTATATTGTAGGTCCCAGAATCAGGATTTAAATTTAAGGCTATTTGGTTCCAAAATTCGTGTCTTTCCTACCATGCCATGCCATCTCTCGGTGATAAACAATGCAAAACAGAAGCATTTAGGTAAAAAATGATGAACCCTTCCTACCATTGGAAACACATAAATGAAAGTTTGGTGTGATGATTCAGGCTAAATAAGCTTAATCACCCAAAATGTAGGCAGTAAATGTAATCAAGGAGATATGCACAAAAAAACCCACAACTGAAGGAGAATATTAACCCTCATTCCCTTTGCACAGAAGCTAGACTTCCTGGAAAGCCTTTATCATTTGTTTGTTTTCCTGAGCATATAAGTATCAATATTAAGAAGAAAAACAAACTGAATTAAATCTCTCTTTTCAACTTAGGTTTATTGAAAGAGTAGTTGAAAAATATACCATTGCATTCCTATCTCATTTCAACTCCTCATTTTCACCCTGCAATCCCAAAATTATAACGGTAAGGTAAGAAAGAATGGTAATAACTTGAAACTTAAGATACAATGCAGATAGACAACTTGGGTAACAACTTAACATTAGCCATCCAATGTTCCAAACAGAATGGGGAACTGGAGTTAGAACCAAGCTACCCATTTCCATGATTCATCTAAGTTTTGCAACAAGAGGCCTCGCTTGCTTTGTGCCTTAGCTACTTCAATACAAATAATTCAAGCAATCCGTGAGACGACACAAAATCCATCCCACGTGAAACATTCTTTCCTGCACTATCTTCTATTCTACCAGCATTTATTTTTATAATACCAAAATGAAGACATGAATGAATAAAAAAGGGGGTTGGCAGGGAGAAGCTTGTTTGTGTTCAAATGTCCACACTGTGTTCCTTTCCATTTAATTGTAATACTTGCATAATATGAAATACTGGAGGAAAAACACGTTTATTTAAGAAAGCAAGTCTCTTACACTTCCTTGGATACAGAGAAAAAATTAGCTACTTTACCCCTCAAATGAAAAAAGAATGATACTCCATCCAGTGTTAGTCCCAACTAAAGTCTTCAGTGAACCCATTACCAGGGATGACTGTGGAATTATTATTTTTTAAATTCAACTAAATATGTGTCAGAATTACTGTACCCCAATTAGCAATAACCAAAACATAGCAGTCAGTTTTGTTTGCAAGGGCTGTCTAGTCAGTTCCTGGCTGATCCCTCCTGGTATTACTTTCGTTATGAGCACTCAGAAGAATAACTGTTTGGATGGCTTGTTGTGGCAATTACGTTTCCAGGTTACCAACTACCAAACAACCCCGGGCTGAATGTAACTTCCACACTTACTGTTCCAAAGACTCTAAAACCTGCCGTACGTATCAAAAGATAAATTTCAATCTTCACACCCAGGGGAGTACAATAAAAAATCAAAGTAAAGGGTCAGGTCACATTGTACAAACATATTGGGCAATCTCTTGCTCTAAAAAGTCATTTTGTCTAGCTTCAAAAGGAGAAGGAATTTGGCCTCTAAAACTGTCAGAAAACCTTTTAAAATGGACCACCATGAAGAACACTTGAGAGAATTTTTCTCTTGTAAATTTGCTTTGCTAGTGTGCAAGGCAGGCTATCTTTGCCATTCAACACCCTTTCATCTCTTTCAAGATTAGTGTGTGCACACAGATCCCACAGCTCAAGGGGGACACAGAGAACTTGGAAAGAGTGGGCAGCCATAGCAACTGAGGGATGGAGAAACAGGATCCAGAAGGAATGATGTTTGAAACTGAAATTACTCTATCTGAATAAGAGAAGGCTAGATAGGCTGTGGTTTAATCATATTTTTCAAAACTGTGATGAACCCTTACCCAGCAGAGTAGTGCCAAAAAGGCTTAAATTGCAGTTTTAGAAACTAGGCATTTTTATCATTTATAGATGAATTATAATAAAAAGCAACTGGGATATTTACTGTAAAACTACCATATGTGAGGAGAAAAGGAATACTGAAATAAAAGGAATACAAAAAAATGAATGCTTCTTCCCTGTTCCTTCCAGGAGGATAAAGATAAATATTTGCTTTCTTTTGTTTGCAGCTCTTCCTGATATCTTCCTTCTTTTACTCAAACAGCTAATGAACTCTCACCCCTTCCATAAAATATTTCCTATCTAACTGGAAGATGGGAAGAGAATTCCCTCTGGTAACGACACATAATTCCCATAGCTCTCTCCACTCAACCCTTTAAAGTGCGTCAAGCCATTGCTTATACAGTGTTAATAAATCAAAGTTAATTCTTAGTTTGATTTTATTTATTTATTTATTTATTTATTTATTTATTTATTTATTTTGAGACGGAGTCTCGCTGTGTTGCCCAGAATGGAATGCAGTGGCATGATTTCAGCTCACTGCAAGCTCCGCCTCCCGGGTTCACACCATTCTCCTATCTCAGCCTCCGAAGTAGCCTGGACTACAGGCGCCCGCCACCACGCCCAGCTAATTTTTATATTTTCAGTAGAGATGGGGTTTCACCGTGTTAGCCAAGATGGTCTCGATCTCCTGACCTTGTGATCTGCCCGCCTCGGCCTCCCAAAGTGCTGGGATTACAGGTGTGAGCCACCGCGCTTGGCCTGAAGTTTCTTAAGTTGTCTATATATACTTTTTTTTTTTAAATTCAGAGACAGAGTCTTGCTCTGTCACCCAGGCTGGAGTTCAGTGGCAGAATCACAGCTCACTGCAACCTTGATCTCTCGGCCTTAAATGATCTTCCTCCCTTTGCCTCCTGAGTAGCTAGGACAGGAATAGATGATATGGACTAGAATGGATGGTATATTATATATAAAATGGTAATATTTTAAAATCTAATCCTTTATTTGATATGATTACTAAAGCACAAAAGATATTGAATAATTATATTCAGAATTCACATTTACGGTATCTAAATATATATTTTAATCTCATCAGAAATATTTGGATATATTCAGAAATATCTAAATGTTTTTAAGTATTTTTTATAATTATATAAAGTAACTTCTTTTAGATTATTTGCATGTGAGTAAACAGATTTATCAGACTAAATTGTACATGTAATAATATATTGCTACTCAATTCTGATGACAGATTATATTTCAGGAGAGCAAACTAAGTGGCTTCTTCATATTCTTTTTCCAATATTGGTAATCTGCCACAGGAAAAAATTTCCAAAAGAAAGTGTTGCTTCCTCAGCAACCAGAAAACCAAGAAGGAGAAATTATTTATAGATTAGAATAAACATCTTGCACAACTATTTTTTTAGTGTATTTAATTCTGAAAGCAATTAGGTGAAAAATCAGTTCTTCATTTCAGGAGGCTAAAAAATAAGAGATTTAGAAAGGAAGAGACCCTGTGTGAAATTCACAAGGTAACCATCAAATATACTGACATCTAAAGGCATGCAGTAACTACATATCTAAATGAATTGTAATTGAAATACATTCCCAGCGTGGGAGACTGTATTTTCCAAAAATGGCCACAGCAATATTTCTGGCTCACATTCTTTTTGATAATCTTGCCACTTCTCATCAAGAGATGGAATCTATTTCCCCTCCCTGAAAACCTGGATAGGACTTCAGACTGCCTGGAAAAATAGAATGCAATAGGAGTGATGCTGTGTGATGTCCAAGCATCTTTTCCTCGCTCTCTCCCTCTTTTTTTCTGCTCCCAGCTTAGAACTCCTCCACCATTCTGTAAGGAAGGAAAATCTAGCCCACAAGAAGAGACCACATGGAAAAGGAAGGTGAAGAGGAGGAACCAGGGCCCAATGACAGCCAACATTAGTCACCACTCATGTGTGTGTAACAGCCTCAGATGATTTCAGCCTGCAGCTTTTAGATCTCCAACTAAGGCTCCAGACTCTGTGAAGCAAAGAAAAGCCACCTCTGCTGCACCCTCCCTGAATTCCTGACACACAGGAATCCAGGCACAAAATAAGTCACAGTTTTAGGCTACTAAGTTTTGGGGTGATTTATTATGCAGCCTTGATAACTGGAACAGTTTGTTTTTTAAAAAAAAAAAAAACTAAACTATTTAAAACATAAAGGAACAGTAGTATTTAAAGCAAAAACTCATTACAGCCATTTTCATATATCAGGAAAACAGCATGATGACTATTCATTAAATACACAAACACACACACATATATTTCTGTGCACAAGACACTGTGTTTGATGCCGGGCTGGTACAAAAATGAGTATAAACAGGCATGGTACCTGACCTGTTGGAGTTTACAATCTAGGAGGAGAGTTAGACTTCAACTACGCAGCCCCCCAAAGGTAAAATTCAGCTGTAACAAGTGCTGCAAAGGAGAAAGGCCTGATGTATATCAATAATGGGGGACTGATCTAGTTAGGAAAATCAGACAAGACTTCCCTGAGGAAATGACACTGGAACTGGGGTAAATATGAGCAAAAAAGGCAAAAAGAAGAATGAGGGGGAATGTTCCCAACTCAAGAGAACAGCCATGTGCAAAGGTCCTGAGATAAGAGGTAGCACAGGTACGCTGTGGACAGAAGAAAGGCCAGAAGTCATGCTGTGTCCCTTCCATTGCATTTTATTCTTCCAAGTGGTCCAAAGTCCCATCCAGGTTCCCAGAGAAAAAAAACAGACTCCACTTCTTGAAAGACAGTGGCAAGGTCAGAGAAAAGAGAGCAAAAGGAAGTGTTAGAAGTGTGGATCCTGAAAGGTATGAAGACCCCAGAACATACAGGGCAGTATCTTTCAGACTTCTATTGACCAGAACTCGAAGTAAGAGTTCGAGTTTCACAAAACAGTACTTATCTTTGCTATCTTTAGTACGGTCTGATATCTTCTATTTTACATTTGTATATGTTTGTCGCAACTACCTAAATTGATTTTCAATGTTCTGAAGGTTCATGACCTGAAGTCTAAAAAAGATTGATGTAAAGTCTTGCAGACTGAGTTTAAGGCATTTATCTTTATGCTAAGAGTAATGGGAAGTCACTGATGAGTTTTAAACTCAATGGTAACAGGATCAGATTAGTGTTTCCATATTCTGGATGAAATAAAATACAAAACAGAATGCAAAAGCAGAATGGGTGCAAGGAGACAGAGTAGGAGACTATTGAGGCAAATCAGGCAAGGTGTACAGTAGCTTGGGTTATGATGGTAGAGGTGGTAGAAGTGGAGAGAAGTGGGTGAATTTCAGAAATAGAAGTTATAACTGAAGGGTATGATTAATTAAGCAGTGAGAATAAGGAAAGTTTATGACTCTTAAAACTGGAGTGGATAGTGGAAAGTGAAGAGAGAAGAAGGAACATAGGAGGAAAGTCAAGGATAGAGGAGGGAAGATAGCCCTTGCAAACAAAACCGACTCTTAGTTTGTAGTTATTGCTAATTGGGGTACAGTAATTCTGAAGCATGATTAGTGGAATTTGTTTTTAAATAATTCCATAGTCCCTGATAATGCCTTCACTGGAAACTAGCTGGAACTAACACTGGACAAAGTATCATTATCTTCTGAAGGTTGTACATAGAGAGTCAAATGAAAAATAACAAAGGTATTGTTCTTTTATCATGGGTATACTTACTGGAAATGCTGGACACAATATTTTATCTTGGATAGCTCTGAATTTTTGCTTAGCTAGTTGATGAAAACCAGGACTTGTGGTGGCCCTCATTAAATAAGGTTAAGATACCAAATTTTCTTCAAGGTAACTCAGAGCAGAGGTTCGCAAACTTACCTATCGGACACATTCTGTCTATCTTCTGATTTCCAATAAAGTTTTATTAGACAACAACCACACCCATTCACTCACAAATCATCAATAGCTGCTCTCATGCTACCACAGCAGAGTTGAGTAGTTAACCACAGTGACTATATGGCCTGCAAAGCCTAAGATATTTACTATCTGTTTACAGTAAACGGGTAACTTAGAGAAAGGAATCCAAAGACTAAAGGAAACAAATTGTGGAGTAGCTTTGTCATGAGCACTCCACCCACTAATCTTCTATCTATTTGACTCAAGTGAGGATCCCAAACACACCCTTCAACAAGGCCTTGAGAAACACATTGGTGAAGAATGTTGCTCCAGCAACTCTAAAAGTGCTCTAGTAGTTGTTCTCCCTAGACCAGACATGCTGGTGGAAAATGCTGCATTTGAAATGGGCTTTCTGGTTTTAGTGACGTATCAGGATCCTGGGGTGGCAAAAGAAGAAAAGCAGCACTTAATTTCCAGAGACAAGGCAGGCACAGTAGCCACAAGAGGGCGGCAGAGCAAACATG
The DNA here is from genome assembly GCF_049350105.2 of Macaca mulatta. NCBI lineage: Eukaryota > Metazoa > Chordata > Mammalia > Primates > Cercopithecidae > Macaca > Macaca mulatta. The sequence continues at coordinate 158,762,934 of NC_133409.1, read as the reverse complement.
GTAACCACAATCAATGGATTTTACAATGGTGACTAAAATGACTGTGAGATTCCCAAGATTAAAAGACTTTACAACCCTCTACTTGATTTGTGTAACAAAACATAGCTAGATCGTGTAAATAGCGACCTGATGTAAACTATCAGTCATCTCAACCCCACAGTCAATTACCAGAACTGACATCCCCCAATACTGAAGGGAAGGCCTGGTACTCTGCCGAAGGATCCCACAATAATATCACAAATAACTGCTTTGAATCTTCCTCAAAGTCTTTTCAAAGAGCACAAAGCCATTCACCAGGCAAATGTGCCCTGTGAGAAGTGAAATAGGATGCAATAACTAATGAGATTTTAGATTGCCTCCTTCTGAAGAGGAGGAGTGTATTTTCAAAAGCATTAGAATTAGCAGCATTAATTTTGGCAGAAACAAAAGATATGTGGTTTTTGGACCATCAAAGGATGTATAGTAAGTGTTTATAATATTTCGGCTTTCCAGCATCTGAATGCATTTTCTATTTGAATAGAATTCCAACCACATGAGTCTGGCAGGGAAGCAGATCCCACCACCACCCACAGAAGGTAAAAAGGCCAGATGTTCACTTTGTCAGCCTATTGCAGCCAAACCTGCTGTATTTGTCCGTTTGCATACTGCTATAAAGATACTACCCAAAACTAGGTAATTTGTAAACAAAGGAGGTTTAATTAACTCACAGCTCTGCATGGCTGGGGGGACTCAGGAAACTTACAATCATGGCAGAAGGGGAAGCAAGGCAACGATCTTCTTCAGGAGAAGACAGCAAGAGCAAGGAATACTGCCTTGTAAAACCATTAGATCTTGTGAGAACTTATTCACTATGAGCAGAACAGCATGGGAGAAACTGCCTCCATGATCCCATCACCTCCCACATGGTCCCACCTTCCGCATGTGAGGATTATGGGGATTACAATGAGATTTGTGGGGGGACACAGAGTCAAACCATATCACCCAGCTTGGCCCAGTAGTCCGACCCAGGCTTTTATGCCAGTACTGATGGCCCAACAAAGCAAAGAAGGTACAACCATGCCATCAACAGCAACCAAATCCAGGTTCTAGAGGAAGCGTTTACAATATCCACTGTCAAAAGTTGGGGGCAGTAGTCTAAAAATCTGAATGTCTCCGCTGTTCAATGGTGGTGGCAGGACTGTCTTTAATGGCTTGGTCCTGTGACATAGTGCAGTCTGGGTTCTGGCTGTCTTGATTTTCTGGCTGCTCATTCTCTCAACTTAGTTCTCTAGCTCCATCAGAGATTTTTAAGGATATTTAACATATTTTCAAAAATTCTTTTTCTGCTAAAATGAAGCAGAGACTTCTTTTTTTCCCCACTTATTGCAAGGAAAAGTCTTGGCTAATTCACATGTGTATTTTTACTCTCTCTGTATCTCAGTCTTTGTGAAATTATGCAAACCCTAAATATTTGAAGAACAATTCCAAGATCCAGTCACACACAGAAGTATATGATGTGCTATTTTATTTGCTGAAATATTTTCCTTTTCATGTATTTATATAATAATGATCTCAACTATTTATCAAACATCCACCCATCCACTTCTGAAAGAAGTAATGGTATCACATAACATCTGTAGAGGGATTTGTAGCTGATCAAGCCTTTACATTTACATTTCATGTACATTTGCATTCCTCCTTTTAGTCATAGCCTGATAAAGCAGCCAATATAATGTCAGCAATCCCTGACTTCTTTTTTTTTAATGTTATTTTTTTCCAAATACCCAGTCTTCCAGAAGTAAACCCGTTCTTATTTCACTTATGAGCTATTCAATTCATGTGGCCCTTTGTAACACCAGCAACAACATGGCAGAATTTCCATTTACTGAATTCTAAATATGTATTAGGTACAGTGCTAGGAGCTAAACACATACCTATATGTTTCTAATCCTCACACTAAATTTTTAAAAGATAGTAGTATTATTTTCACATTTTAGATAAGGAACATGAGGCTTATAGAGATCAAGGAACTGATACCTTGAGATCTTGGGGAGAAAAGTAGTTTGTCTCCAACACATGATGCTCTTCCCTATTATCTTCCTCCAATCCTTCAAGTTGCTTTTTTTGCTTAGTAACAGTAAATGTTACTCGAAACATCTGGAAAAAATAGCTAAAGAAACCAAATGGCCCTTTGACAGTAGCACAGTAAAAACTTTTTAAAAACGCATTCAGTGATTCTCAGCTCTATATATCTGTCTCTAATCTCTTCACACTCTGTAGTAAATTTCTATGTAAAAATATTTCTGGTTTCCTATGGGAGCCTTTTTGTAAGCATATATGACAAAGCCTTTTCAAGCACTGTGTTGGAAACATTCAACATAATTATCCTGTCCTATAGGGAATATTCACAAAGGCAAAAAAAAAAAAAAAAAAAAGTCATTTGAGAATACAACTAAAATAATTCCAGGCAATGTTTGGTGACTAATGATGAATTGTTAAAGAAGAGCATTAAGGGCTGGGCACAGTGGCTTACACCTGTAATCCCAGCACTTTGGGAGGCCAAGGTGGGCAGATCACTTGAGGTCAGGTGTTCAAGACCAGCCTGGCCAACATGGTGAAACCCCATCTCTACCAAAAAAATAAAAAAATTAGCTAGGTATGGTGACACGTGCCTGTAATCCCAGCTGCTCGGGAGGCTGAGGCAGGAGAATTGCTTGAACCTGAGAAATGGAGGCTGTAGTGAGTTGAGATCATGCCACTGTATTCCAGCCTGGGCCAAAGAGCAAGACTCCGTCTCAAAAAAAAAAAGACTATTAAGGAAATTAAAAGAATATTTTATCCCTCTTTTGGATTCACTTCCTATATTTTCTCCTTCTTATCATCATTAAATCAAGGTATGAAAACATTTCAAAGCCCTTCACCCCCACAAACATCCTTTCAAGCACAAAAAGACACTGAATGATCATCTTTTAATTAAATTGCATTAATTCTGTAGGAAATGCTTCCTTCTGCATTAACACACAATATATGAACACACAGTCCCTCCTCTGTGAACTCTTAAAAAACAGGTCTTCGTCATCAATTTCTTCCCATGTAAAATCAGAATAATAACAATTCCTACTTCATAAGGTTGTTGAGAGGATTAAATTATATCATCTTTGTAAAGTACTCAGAACAACACTAAACACATATCAAAGAAATACATACACACACGTGCACATGCACACACACTCACAGTGAGTTCCAGTTTTGTATATCTTCTAACATTTAGGCTGGCTCAATATTCAAAAGTTAATGCTTCAAATATCTCTGCCTATCACCGTCATTAAAAAAAAAAAAAAAAAAAAAACTGTATTCCCTGTCTTCATGAAAGGCAATGCCATCTATCCAGTAGTCCAGGTCAGAAACTCAAAAATCATCCAGCTAATCTTTCTTCATTACCCCACATCCACTCAGTCACTAAGCTCTGTTTCTCAAATCTAATCCTTCCAACCATCTCCACAGCCTCTCCCATCATGAGTGGCACATCTACCTCCCCCACATGGTCCCCTGGCCTCCAACCTTGCTGTAGCAACAAGAGTCATTGTGTCAATTCCCTGATGAAATCCCTTCAATAGCTTTCGGTTTTATTTATTGATTGATTGATTTTGAGGCAGAGTTTCACTCCTGTTGCCTAGGCTGAAGTGCAATGGCAAGCTCGCTGCAAACCTCGGCCTCCCAGGTTCAAGCGATTCTCCTGACTCAGTGTCCCAAGTAGCTGGGATTACAGGCACATGCCACCATGCCCAGCTAATTTTTGTATTTTTAGTAGAGACGGGGTTTCATCATGTTGGCCAGGCTGGTCTCAAACTCCTGATCTCAGGTGATCCGCCCACCTCGGCCTCCCAAAGTGCTGGGATTACAGGCGTGAGCCACCACGCCCAGCAGCTTTCAGTTGGTTTTAGGAAAAAGATAAATTCCTTTTTAAAACCCTTGATGTTGGTACCTTTCTACCTCCCATGCCTTGTCTCTCACATAGTTCCATCCCCATCCTTCTATCCCAACCTCTTCCCATGATTCAGCCAAACAGCACATGTATGTTTCTCAAATGTGCCCTGTGCTCTCTCATCTGCAGACGTTCACATATGCCATCTCCTTTGCCTGCAATGCTCTTCCTCCTTCTGTTTGCCTGGTGAACATACTCATTCCCTTTAGGTCACAACATATATATCATTTCTTCCAGGAAGCTTCTCAGGGGATTCCCCCTGGCTTATGGTGGCCATCCCTCCAGCAGCCTATGCCACCTGTATCCTCCCACACAGCACACTTAGGATGGCTTGTGCACGGACCCATCTTCTGTACTACACAGCCAGCTTCAGGAAAGCTTGCCTTGTCTAGTTTCTTCATCACTGCAAATCCAACTAACATAATGCCTGGCACATAAACTGGTGCTCAAATCATTTTTTTGATGAAAGAATTTGTGATGTTAATTTTTTACCACCAAAACGTAAGAGCCATAAATTTGTGACTAGTGTCATTCCCTCGGGCTCCAAACCCTCCCACATGAAAGGAGGCTTAAAATAATAGCAGAGACCATAGATCAATTCATCTGCGGACTCCTCTTCTCCAGTTGCTGCCAACAAAACCATCTTTATAATCCTTTAGGATCACTTAGATGGAGTACTAGGAGAATGCCATTATGATTTTATAATTCTGTCTGTTTACTCAGAGTAAGTACACGGTACCTGAGACACACAAGCTAAACTCACATGACTACAGGTTAAAATGTGGACATCTAACTAAGACTGTCTATGAATGAATATACATATAATAAGTGTTGGACAGGTCTTTTGACACCAAATTTGATGCACACAACTGCACTAACTTGATGCTATAAGACAGAGAGAGCAGGCCAGGCGCGGCAGCTCACGCCTGGAATCCCAGCGCTTTGGGAGGCCGAGGCGGGCGGATCACGAGGTCAGGAGATTGAGACCATCCTGGCAAACACGGTGAAACCCCGTCTCTGCTAAAAACACACACAAAAAATTAGCCAGGCGTGGTGGCGGGCACCTAGAGTCCCAGCTACTGGGGAGCCTGAGACAGGAGAATGGCGTGAACCCAGGGGACAGAGCTTGCATTGAGCTGAGATTGCACCACTGCACTCCAGCCTGGGCGACAGAGCGAGAATCTGTCTCAAAAAAAAAAAAAAAAAAAAGATAGAGCAAAGGGAATTCCTAAAGAGATGGAGAATTATTTGAATATGATTATACATAAGGAAATGAATTGGTGAAGCGGCGGAGAGGAATAGAGTTCCAGAATAAATAAGATTCACTAAGTAAAAATGCTGAAAATTCCCAGTCAACAATCACATTGCTTGGATTGCATTATATACATGTTCCTGTAGAGATGAACATGTAGACAAATGTGCCCTGTGCTCTCTCATCTGCAGACGTTTACATATGCCATCTCCTTTGCCTGCAATGCTCTTCCTCCTTCTGTTTGCCTGGTGAACATACTCATTCCCTTTAGGTCACAAGATATATGTCATTTCTTCTAGGAAGTTTCTGAGGATTCCCCTGGCTTATGGTAGCCTAATAGGTGAGGAAAGCCAAAGTTAATCAATATTATTGATAAAATTAATTAAAATAGAAATAACACAAGGGAATAACAATCTGATTAGGAGAAGTACCGACTAGTGGAAGGGCAATTTAATCCAATTTTCATATACTATTTGACTAAATTAAATATTAGTCAATTGAGCCTTCATGCAAAACAAGCTCTGCATTTGCAAAAGCCATACTAAAAGAATTTATTTGCTATAGTAAAAATATTTTTAGTTGACACTTCTTTTTTTTAATCCAGCTTTTAAAAACCAGCATGGAAGATATAAAACTAGCTAATGCAAAATTTGTAATACTGGAAATCTAGTTATCCACTCGTTTCTAGGAAAACAAGCCAGATATGGAGTTTTATCACTTAGAACATAATTAATAAAATGCAATTTGAATGATATTAGATGACTTATTTTCTAAAACTTTCTCTTTTTTTTGAGACAGTGTCTCACTCTGTCGCCCAGACTGGAGTGCAGTGGCAGGATCTCAGCTCACCTCCACCTCCCGGCTCAAGCAATTCTCCTACTTCAGCCTCCCAAGTAGCTGGGATTACAGGCACATACCACTATGTCTGGCTAATTTTTGCATTTTTAGTAGAGATAGGGTTTCACCATGCTGGCCAGGCTGGTCTCAAACTCCTGACCTCAAACAATCCAGCCACCTTGGCCTCCCAAAGTGCTGGGATTACAGGCGTGAGCCACGGCACCTGGCCATTATCTAAAAATTTCTAAAAGCTGGCAGCCCAGTTACATATGGCTATATAATTTGAAATGGCAAAGATGGCCATAGAGGTTCACAGATCTTTGAAACACAAAAATACTTACAGCTAGAAGGGGGAAAAATACAAAGCAGCAGAGATTGCCATTTGAAATTTCCTAGAGAGAACAGTTCCAGGTTAAACATTAGACACTGCAAATATAACAAGTCACTTTATTTGTCTCTCTCCCACAATCCTTCACCACTTAAAGGTCTGCCCCCAGCTAACAGATGGGCTGAAATCAACTTTATTTCAACAAACCAAACATCCAAACTATGTAATCATGGGATGACATCTGAGTTTGATCTGGCTGGCTGCTTATAAAGGAGTCTTTCACAATGATACATGGGAATTTTCATTGTTGACCAAGCTAGACACTAGGGCATACTGCCTGCATACTTCCTGCTGAAATCAGCCAAGTACAAATAGAGACCTACCTTTAAAAAAAAAAAAAAAAAAAAGCCTCCATCCGTTTTGAACTATACTGAAACTTATTTTATTTTACACATAAAGATAGGACTATTAGCCTCCTACTTTCAAGAGATGGACCTTTTTAGTTGTTTTCTGAGTTCAGTAATCGATGTAGGCTGAATTACATATATACTTTCCCACAAACCTTAACCAGTACCACATTTGAGAGGACAGCTGGTTTTTAGGGAACAGTCTGGGGCCAGGGACCTAGTAGATCTAAGAGGCCCGTGGGATTCAAGCCTAAGTCCTTGGCCTCATTAGCACAGTGTTCTCACCAAACTAGCCCTCCAGGAAAAGTTCAAAGATTTATTGCTGCTCTGGGCTACTCTAGATCTTTGAAACATAGTTTCCCAGAATCCAAAAAATACTTCCCCAACAATCAGACATGTAAGAGGGCGCACGCATGCGTGCATGTGTACATGCGCGCACACACACACACACACACCAAGAATTTGATCTAAATTAAAGAGAAATAAAATTTAAAGTGTTTAACCCAACAAGTTTTTATATCCTAATCAAATGCGAAAGCATCCTCACAGATGACTTCATATACTGGTTTCTTAGTACTGATTCCTTTGGGCTTTACTTCCTTTATTCTTTTGATGCATCTTTGCTGGACGTACAATTAGTGGGGGGAAATTGAAACATCTCTTTAGATGGTTGCTATGTCTGTCCAGGGTGCTATGCTACCTTCAGTTCTAAATATGAAAACCACACAGCAAAACAGGACTATTCCTCAAACCCTTTACTTTCACAGTGTTGCTTCAAATTATGTTACTTTTTTTTTTACACAATTCTGACTGTAAGTCAGAAAATCACAGCATTGCCTGTTTATTTGCATGGGAGAACTCTCTGAAACAAGAAATCATGACAGGAGGTGTCAATACGGACTGCTGCCAGTCACTCCAGCAGTATTCTCCCAACACCCACTTCTTTGTGGAGTGTGGCAGCTGGGCAGTGCTCCTTCTGGGCTTCTACAGGAAGGTTCCGACCCCGAAAACCTTAGATTAGAGCGCATTTTAAAATTTAAATAAACCTCAATTCACCTCTGCCATCTTGGCATACAACTGAAATGTGCAAGTCAGAAGAATGTATTTCTATTTAAAATAGATAGAAGGTATCACTCTTTCTCTTTCAATAAGCTTTTAGTAGTCTTCTCCAATTAAAAAAAAATGGGGTTTTCTTTCAAACCAACTTAAATTCACCAATTTTCACACCATACCTTAATTTTTTACCCCAATTTTGTTACCCAGCTATGATGTAGAGGGCTGATTACCATATTCTTTGTAAATATTGAAACCAATTATTAATTGGGTCTAAATAAATACTTTTCTTCCCTTGGATTAATCATCTCTGATATTACTTTCCAATATTTTTAGTCTTTTCCATGTATCTCACCTTTTAAAACTCTTTACAGAGTCCTCCTACGATTACCTTGTTGTATTTCTGGTTGGCACATGAGTCTTTTTATGTCTGCAGGCCTACAATGTAGTCTACTTCCTGGCTTTTGGGAAATATTCTTGAGGAAATGTAAAATCATGCATGAGCGGCATTCCATAAAAACTTGAATCCAATGTATTTGTCTTCCCCGGCTAGACATTGCTATTATTTAGACACATTTTTCTATTACTTATACCATATGGAAATATACTTTCATCAAGAAGAGTTCCTCTGACTTCACCAGAAAACTCAATAAGCTCATTCTAATAATTATCCTGAAATATGAATCTAAACATTGATTTTCTAGCAAGTGCACAAGTATCTCAACTGCCATCAACCAAAAGCTTGATATACCTTGGCAGAACTTCAGGTCATGCACTGTACTACACAGTCCTAAAATTTCACCTTCTATATTTCTGAATCTCATGCAATATCAGAACAACAAGCTCCTCTCAGTTCAATAGGTGTTGCTGTTCAATTGCCAAAAGGATCTTATTTTAGTCGGAATTTAAATGAAAATTTGTATGGAGAATAGTTTGATATTTCAACTAAGTGATATTTTTATTTATTTTTAATTGACAAAAATTGTATTTATAGAGTACAACATAATTTTTTGATATATGGGTGCAGTGTGGGATGATTAAATCAAGCTAGTTAACATATCTATCACCTCACATATTTAGCACTTTTTTTAGTAGGAACATTTAAAAACTCATTTAGCAATTTTCAAATATACATTATTATTAATTATAATCAACATGCTATGCAATAGATTTCCAGAACTTATCCCTCCTGGTCAAACTTAAGCTTTGTACCCCTTCATGAACATCTCCCCATTCCCTACCCTGTCCTCATCCCATGCCCCAGTAACCACCATTCTTTTCTCTTCTATGAGTTTGACTTTTTGGATTCCACATATGAGCTTCATTGCTCTTCAGCCATGAAAACAAAAGAAATTCTGTCATTTGCAAAAACATGGATGATCCTGGAGAATATTATGGTAAGTGAAATAAGTCAGGCAGAGAAAAAACAAGTGGCATTTTACACATATTTAGTAATTTAACATTTTATTACTTTTCCTATTTTTTTCTGAAAAGGTTAATAATTATTTTCTAAACATGCATTAAATTTCTCTTTGCTTAGAACAGCTTATCACTATAAATAAAAAACTACACATGCTGTAATATGCATATCTGCTAATTTCACAGCTAATAAGCTTCCTAACAAGATGCCTAAATGACAAACAGAGGATGCAAGATATTTGGAACAAATGCCATGATACATGTTAAAGTCTAAAGTAAAACCACCAATCTTTAAGCTTTTGATCAGAGCTGATTGGGAGTTATTGACGAATATTTTTCATTAGACTGATATTTGACCGGTTGACAGATACACTTCTGTCTTTCTTAGTCTTGTTTGAACACACATACACACATCCATACACATCCATACACACAGCTCAATGGTGACAAAAGGGTAAAACAAGAAAGTGTGAAAGAAAATGAAATATAGCAGTTGTTCTTCAGCAGGAAACCTTGGTAAGGTCATGAATACTTTGGAATCACCATGATCACTGATGTGAACTGGCTTTCCTTAAAAGAATGCTTGTTATGCAGCAGTTATATCAGAGTGGTGGGGGAAAGGTATAAAATAAAAGGTTGGGGAGGGGCTTCAATATTGTTGGAAGAATTTGCAAAAGCGTGTTTTATTTTCTTTGATTTATTCAATAAATTAGTAAACCTGACTAACATAATCTGGAAAGATTTCCTCAAGTTAACATAATCCAGAAAGTTTTCCACAAGTTAAAGAAAGAAATATTTAGATTACCTCTTTAGTAGTTCCCTCTTTGAAGCCTCTTGGGTCTCAGAATTCCCAAGCTAAAGGTTAGTGAGTTAAACCACATAATCACCATGCCTTCCTGCAATAAGGTTAATAATTAATACCTGGAATCCCAATTAATGTCTAGAATCAATTTAATGTCTAGAATCCCGTTCCCAACCAAAGCCTTTAAGTAGGAAATCTTATAGTATGTTTCATTAGAGATTATGCCTAATGATTAAACTGAAATGTGAAGTTTTAATAATGATATTCAAAATCTTAAGGACATTCACCTGAGTAACTGACCTGAAGTACAACCCGGGTTCCCACAAACTTTTCAGCAAGACAAAGTTTTGCAGTTTCAAACACTCTCTTCCTTTTTCTCTTCCTCTCCTGGTACTCCTAAAATTCTCCACCCCACAAAGAAGAAACAAGGTTGATCCAAGTTCTCCGTAAGAAAATACATCTATCTCAATGTATTCAAGAGAATTCAGAAGGATGTTTACCCAAGAAGGCTGCCACTCTCTGGGAAGATTTTCACTGTGGTCTTACTTTGAGACAGCATTTCTCTGAAGCACAGATAGCACACTTACTCACCAACAGATTCCTTTGAATCAGGTGAGCCTGACCTTCTGCTCTCTCTTTTTGCTTATATTTCTCTTGTGACTGGTTATTGAGGGTTATTGATGGATATCAATAGCAGATGAGGAAGAATAGATAAAAGAAGGGGAAACCCAAAGCAGACTACTAATGTTTTAAATACAAATGTGGAAAAGAGAGTAAAAATTATCTTTACTGCAAGGCTGGGCATGGTGGCTCATGCCTGTAATCACAGCACTTTGGGAGGTTGAGGCAGGTGGATCACTTCAGGTCAGGAGTTTGAGACCAGCCTGGCCAACATGGTGAAACCCCATCTCTACTAATAATACAAAAATTAGTCAGGCGTAGTGACACACACTTGTAGTCCCAGCTACTCAGGAGGCTGAGGCATGAGAATTGCTTGAACCCTGGGAGGGGAAATTGCAGCAGTGAACCGGGATCACTCAAGAGAGATTCTGTCTCCAAAAAAAAAAAAAAATTCTTTACTGCTGATCCTGAGAACATGGATTCACAGAAACAAAAATGAATGTCCAACTTGTTCTGTATTAGAAATTAATGGGAATGTGGAGTAGGGGTAGTATAGAAAAGGAGGAGGGAAAAAAGAAAGAAGTCATCAAGAAGCATGGCCACAGGCTGGAGCCTGAATTGGCACATAAGACCAAGGTATTTTTAAGAATGGGGAAGTATAACATCACGTAGAGTTGTCAACACTTCTACGTGACTGAGAATATCCACTCCAGTTCTACACACCATTGATAAATTTCACCACACACAAGCCAGGTGTGGTGGCTCACGTCTGTGCTCCCAGCACTTTGGGAGGCCGAGGTGGGTGGATCACCTGAGGTCAGGAGTTCGAGACCAGCCTAGGCAACATGACAAACCCCCATCTCTACTAAATATACAAATTTAGCCAGGTGTGGTGGCAGGTGCCTATAATCCCAGCTACTGGTGGCTAAGGCATGGAGAATCACTTGAACCTGGGAGGTGGAGGTTGCAGAGAGCCAAGATCGTACCACTGTGCTCCAGCCTGGATGACAGAGAGAGACTCCGTTTCAAAAAAAAAAGAAAAAGAAAAAGAAAAAAAAATCACCACACACAAACTTGTATGAGTGAGGTATTCTTGTGGACATTAATGAAAGAATTTCATCTCTGGGTTGATGGTGTCTTAAACAGACACAAACTGTAAGAGAACAAGAGAATCCATAACTCAACCAATACTTCAGAAGCAGAAACTCAGAAGAGGTGGGCATGAGATAATAATACCTGTGGAATTCACATAGGGGAAGAAAAAGGCTAAGCAATGGAGATTCAAGCCTACTTATCCTGATCATAAGAGAGGGTTGGACAACACCAGCTATTATTCGGGTTGCAAGGAGTAGACTAGGTGTTTACAACTTTAGGAAAATAGAAAATACTTTCCAGGAATTAGGTGTTTTTTATTCTTCAAAAATTAATCCCATTATCCTCTGACTTATTATCAGTAATAAGGTTCAAAAGCTATTTAGCCCCCTAAATACAGCTCTTGAATCAAAGAAATCTGCCTCACACCAGGTTCTGCAACAAAGACCAACACTGGTAGAGTTAAAATCAAGAGATACCACACCAGGAAGGCTAAAGATTAGTAAGCTCCATGGACAGAAACCAGGAGCTTAGTTCCCAGCTAACAACCACAATGCCTAGCACATAACAGGCACACAATAAATATAGTTGACCCTCCATATGAATGAGTTCTGCACCCACAGATTCGACCAACCACAGATCAAGAAAAAAAGAAAGAAAAAGGAAAAAAACTCAACATTTAAAAATGACATAAAAACAATACAGTATAACAACTATTTACATAGCATTTACATTGCACTAGGTATTACTAGTACTCTAGAGATGATTTAAAGTATACGGGGGGATGTGCATAGGTTATATGCAAATATGATGACATTTTATATAAAGACTTGAGCATCCTTGGATTTTGGTATCCTCAAGGGGTACTGGAACGAATCCCTAGGACTGAGAATACTGAAGGATAACTCTACTTGTTGCATGAATAGCATTCATTCAATATAGCTGCAAATTATCCTACAGGGGCAATAAATGTATCAAATAAAGATTTAACTACAACTAATTTTACCCCTGAAACAAAATCTAAATAGGTGGTGGGAAAAAAAAGGCTTTTAAATTATTTGAGATGTCCTATCCATTATGTGAAAATCAGAATAACCAGGCACGTGCAAGGCAAATGGACATCTACCTAAATTGGCTCAAAAGGAAGATAAAAACCATAGCAAATTTAAACAATTCCCAGCCTTCAGTATGGTGGGTACTATACAGGATTAGCAGACCTCCTAGAGACTACAATCTAACAGACAACTCCGATGTATATGTTAAAGCCTAATCAGAAGTCTAACAGGAGCAAGCCTGCAGTCTGACAAAATCAGATGTGTGGACTTGGTGTAGCAAGTGCCAGCACTTAAATAATCCATAAAATGACAGTGAGAAAGAGGCAGGAAAGTTTGTAGGTTTCTAGGGTTTGGAATCTCACTGAAGGATTCTAAAGAGCTAAGGGAAACAGAGATCAGTTCTAGATTGGTTTCTGTTTTTAAGGTGAAATTAAAAGAATCAGGGATTAACCAGGGGTTGTATGAGGTAAGAGAAGTTTAGCCAATAAAAATCTCAGTAAAAGACAGGAATAGCAAAGCAAGACTGAGAGTATCAGCAGTAAGAAAGTAGCCACCATAGGAGAAACAATGTTTCCTGTTAATTTTTTTTTTTTTTTTTCCGGGGAGACGGAGTCTCACGCTGTCACCCAGGCTGGAGTGCAGTGGCGAGATCTCAGCTCACTGCAAGCTCCGCCTCCCAGGTTTACGCCATTCTCCTGCCTCAGCCTCCCGAGTGAGTAACTGGGACTACAGGCGCCTGCCACCTCGCCCAGCTAGTTTTTTATATTTTTTAGTAGAGACAGGGTTTCACCAAGTTAGCCAGGATGGTCTCGATCTCCTGACCTCGTGATCCACCCATCTCGGCCTCCCAAAGTGCTGGGATTACATCCTGTTAATTTTATAGTTGGCTTTAAATGTGTCTACCCTCTAAGCCTGGTTAATAGCAAGGCAACCTTCTCCTCTTTTCCATGCAAGTTGATTTTCACTCTTTCTGCTAGAGACTGATTTTGACTCTTGTACAGATATAATTATTAAATAACGCCCTCAATCAAGTTGTAGGAGACTTTCTCAAAACTTTGATCTAAGAGAAACAGGCCAAAAAACCAAAGAGACTATTATAGTTTAAACCATTTCAAACTCGCTGACCTACAGCCCTAATCCAATCTGCACTTCCTTGGTCCTCTGAGCACACCTCTAGCACAGCCACCTGCCACTAGATCATCATAGCTGGTTTACTTCTCTGTCTCTTCTCCTACACCCTGAACTCCCAAAGAGCAAGGGCAGGGAAGTATCCATTTTATGCCTAGTGCCTAGCACAGTTCCCAGCCCATCATAAGTGCTCCGAAGTCAAGCTGCCTGCTCTTCCCCTCTGTATATAATGTGTACCAAAGCCCTTTACACAGTAAAACAGATTTGTACTCTGAAGATCATTTAATAATGTCATTAATTCCACCTTGAATGGTTATGGAAAAAAAAAAAAGAATGTCATTATATGAAGGACGCACTACACAGATGAGACATGAGGTACAGGAATGAACAGTGAGATCTCCAACGCCAGGTCAAAGCAGAAGGACACTTCCATGTGAAGCGTCCACAGATGGCTTTGCTGCAACACGATAAAGCCAGAAGCACTTGAACTAAATGTCTGAATGCAAACTACATCTACTAAATTGAATCACTTATTATGTGGTACTAGAGATGCTCGTCTGTCTTTTCAGCAAGACTATAAATTCCCGGAGGTGAGAGGTCATGCATGTCTTGTTCATTTTGCTTACTCTGCCCACTTCATTGTATAGGCATTCAGTAACATGGAAGCAAAGAGGACAAGGTAGGAAAACAAGAAGAGAGGAAGCAGAAATCACATTCAGTAAAGCAAAAGGGTAGGGGCAAGAGTAAGTGCTGGTAAAGGCATCACACATGCAGAATCAGAGGTCTCCACTGCATGAGGACAGAGGACTCCCACAGGCTGCTTAAGGTACAGAGGAAAGAAAGGAGCTGGTAAATCAACTTGGGACTTAGAAGATAGAATGAGATGTGAAACTGGACTGAGAGTGTGAGAGGAGGAAGCAAAGAGAGGATTGGGAAGTCATAAATACAAGGAGATGAGTTACCAAGGTCAGAAGCTAAGAAAACTGTCTTCATCGAACCACCACTGACACAGGGAAAGTGGGAAGAAAAATGAAAATATAGTTATACAAAATGACTCAAGAGCAGAAAAAAGAGTACAAGGGCAATCTAAGAGATCTGTTTATTTAGATATTAGTAAAAGCTGGACTTGTGTGTAGAGAGACAGGGATAGGCTGCTCTGAGCCCATATGGTGCCCTGACTCTGAGGTGGGTGCAGACAACCACACAGTCATCTTATTCCTCTTTCTTTTATTCTTCTGTCTCTTTATTCCCCCGCTCCAACCCATTACTTCCTGCTGTGCAAAGTGTTCACCAAACAGGACCCTATGCTTCTTTTGGGTTAGGTCCATTACAGTTCTGCCTTTCCGTGACCCCATGATGAGGCCATAAAGAGGAAGAGGAATAGCACTGGCTGTCCTTTAAGTGTTGCTTCAAAGATGAGCCTCATGGAACAAGCAAGCAATGACACAAACCACAAAAGAATTTCCAATGTCGAGGTGACACACACATTCTGGTTAGCATGACCTGCGGTCAGTAAGCAGGTGCTATCTTGTCTAAATTATTCACTGCGTAAGAGCCACAGATCATACCCATGGTCTTGGGTGAGCTGCTCTGGAAAAAGAGAAGGAATAACTCCCAGCACTCACTGAAAGGGTGTCCCAGCCACAGTGGGTAGGACCCAGTGCCACGCGCTCTGCATGACCCCATTGAAATGCCAAGGTCTTTCCATGTAAAATGTACTCGGAATAATTCGAATTAGTATGTTTTAGGTAACCGGAAAAGCTGAATTGTGTATACTGGGGTGGTGACTTTTATTATGCAGGCCCATCACTGAAAACTCAAACTCTATGAAATTGCCTTAGATTTGAGGGAAATGCCCCACATTTTAGTGAATAAGTTATTTTACTCATCCCTCGTAATGACACATTTTGAATTTTTTTTGTGCTACTACAGCACTGAAACTCACCACATAAAACAACTCTTAACCCTCCAATTTCATGAAGTATTCATGTTCTAAATCCACCTCAAAAATAATTCTCTATTGATCTCCCTTTATATATCATCATACTCCAAAGAATGCTTATCCTCAATAGCACTTAACAAGATGTGCAGTCTTTTCTCAATACGTTGATGTTGAAAGGAAATACCCACCTAAGATTTTTAAAGATCTATAATTTTTGTGAAATGCCAGTGTTCTACCAAGTCTGTTCTTGAATTTTGAGCATAGATCATCCTCCAACTTATCAACTTGTTGAACTCCAAAAGTTTGATTATAATTAAGTTGTGAGAAAGAGAAAGGTAATTTCCCATACTAAAAATCACACACCATAGTTAGGTTCTCAGGGCAGCCTACAAAACTCTTTTCCACTCATGCTCTACCTAAAACAGCAGTAAAAATACCATAGAATCCAGAGTCAAAGTGTTATTTCCAGAAGAAAAACGCTCTCACAGTTTGCTTTTTAGATGCCAAGAACCCAAAAACCTTCCTTTCTGGCAATGAAAGTAGGGGCTGCCTTTGCTCAAAGCAGACTTCGGAGGGTGAAGGTCATGGTGCGAACTTTGGGGAGGAAGGTATCTCCAGACTGGACATGTGAAGTGAGGG
Source organism: Macaca mulatta (assembly GCF_049350105.2). Taxonomy (NCBI): domain Eukaryota; kingdom Metazoa; phylum Chordata; class Mammalia; order Primates; family Cercopithecidae; genus Macaca; species Macaca mulatta. The sequence goes on along the minus strand of NC_133409.1, from coordinate 158,746,395 downwards.
AAGTGAACACACTGCTTGTCCAGACCTGGAGGAAAGTTTACAACAGGAGGGCACGGTGGGAGACAGGACTCCTGCGAACAAGTGGGAAAGCTGGGCATGAGTGCATGGAAGATGCGGGAAAGAACATGGACAAGCAGTTTCTCATCACCTTTTCCCATCTCCTTTGCATTTCGCAATTTCTTCTACTTCTCTCTTTTCATCTCCTTTGGAAGGGTTTATGGGTAAGGACTGAGAGGAAATAAAAGACCACAGCAGGGCAGTAAGAGGAAAGGAGTAAGTGGGAGAGAGTCACCAGTAGGCAACAGGATAAAAGAAATGCAGTCTTTTATTTGGAGACAAGGAGTAGGTTTTTCACAGGTAAAGTGTGCATCCATAAATAAGGATCTTGTATGTTGGCTCATGAGTAAATGCAAAGTAAAGAGAAACAATGGTTACTGTCCCCAAAGTGGAAGAACAATAAGCAAATTAAATGAACTGGAGTTTCTGTGACTGCTTCTATTATTAAAAACACTATTTTAAGGCTGGGCATGAGCCTGTAATCCTAGCACTTTGGGAGGCTGAGGCGGGCGGATCATGAGGTCAGGAGTTCGAGACCAGCCTGACCAACATGCTGAAACCCCGTCTCTACTAAAAACAAAAAAATTAGCAGGGTGTGGTGGCACATGCCTATAATCCCAGCTACTCAGGAGGTTGAGGCAGAAGAATCCCTTAAACCCTGGAGGGGAAGGTTGCAGTGAGCAGAAATCGAGCCACTGCACTCCAGCCTGGGAGACAGAGGGAGACCCTGTCTCAAAAAATATATATATATAGTATATATATATTTATAAATATATATGATATTTATGATGTTTATGATATTTATGATATAAATATAATGATAATAATATATATATTATATATATATATTTATAAATATATATATACACATATTAAGAAAAAGTATATTCGATAAGTCTATTGCACACCTGTTGTCCTTTACTAGGGATAATATCTTCAGCAAAGACACTGGAATCCAGAGTAAATATACTGTGCTCACATTTTTTGGAAATTCACACATCTCAAATTCTATTGCAGAAGTCCAGGTTCCATCACCCATTTCATGCAAGGTAGCATACTTTAAACAGGTGTGTATCCTTTCATCAGAATCCCATCCAGAACAAATTCACAGAAGTGTCCTTTATTACTACTCTACTTGAGACAGCAATCAACTGGCGGTCATTCTTTAGCTATATCGTAAATGTATACCTTTGTCTACTTGAAGCTGCAAAGCCTATCACTTTCATGACTAATCAGTTTGATGCACTGAAAATAAAAAATATATATATATTAATTATGTTAAATGATGTCTGGGAAGGGTACCTCTTTCTACAGATTATTTGAATAATGAATTTAACCTCATATTCTTCAAATACTGTACAATTAGAATTTTTTTCTTATGCAATATTTTTTCTAGAGGGGCCTATTTGGTCCTATTAGGCACAAACATGGTGTGAGAGGAAATGGTGAGTATTGAGGAGAGTCCCTCCAGGGCTCTGGACTGCAAGTGAGGAAAACTACTTTTCTGTTGGCCATTTCTTCATTGGCAGAACTTACCCATTGGGAGCACGTGTTTATTTGGGGTCTGAATGGGAAGAGTGGCTGTCTGGGCTGGTGAACACAGGCCTGTTCTGGATCTAACTACCATTTTCCCTGTCTCAAGCTGTGGCCCTGACTTTATTTTTAATCTAATTTTTTCATTCACAAACTAAAGCATACATCCTACAGAATACCTAAAACTCCACCGGTTTCAGAAGCTATGTGTGGAATGTGGTATTCTGAATATTTCACAAGCTCCTTTTCCAACCTTCACATAAGCTTTTAGGAACAATGCTTCACTTGCACTTTGATAGAAGCTAAAACACAGGTGTTTTCCTGATGTCACCAAGCATCCAACATGACATCTACTCATCTTCTTAGAAAGCCTCAGGGGCAGTCAGAGTGACGCTGGCTATTTCAAACACTGAGTTATCAGAGGCACATTAGGATGAGGATGTAGCTTTGGTAAAGATTTATCTAACAATGCTCAGAATCTTCTCACTTGACAGGGAACCTTCCCGTGGATTTCAATCAGAGAACATGTAGCTAGAAAAGAGAAAAACATGTTTTGTCTAATCTTGACATATCCTGCACATCTTAGAACACCTACCCAGTCTTTTCATTTCTGACAGTGATTCAAAGAAAGAATTATCTTTGCCTTAAAACACATAATGTCCCGTTTCTTTACATTAGAGAACTCATCAAAGTAGAATGCCGACCAAATCTCTAAGACACACCAAAAGAAACAAATGGCACCATTGTTTATTTGAATCTTCAAAATAATATTTGCATTACCTCTGTATTAACAACTTCCATTGGTCTTTTCTTGATTTCTCCTATGTCCAAGTAACTGAGGAAAAAACAAACAAACAATAAGAGTTGCTTTTACAGACTTTAAGTCAGTAATTTGTTTTAAAAAATCATTTAAAAATAAAGCAATTCATAGGAAATACTCAACCTTAAAGCAAACACAAATAGCTACTAATTAAAAGCAATTACAATAGTAAAAACTGCTTGCAGTGCCACCAACCAGAGCTGACACATGTCTACCCTAAACTTCAAGAGAAGGAAAGTCTTAGAAATACATACATCTATTAGGGAACATTTTTCCCTCTTAGTAGTTAGCTGCTTACTATATACACTATATTCTTACAGATCTGATTTTTTAAAAGAGTGGCTTATGTGCAAAGCTGCTTAACTGTTCCATTAAATACAGGCTTTAGGTCAAAGGAAGTACTGATAGCATGCATTCAGGTAACAACTGGGAAAGGCTGAGAAATTATTTTCTCTATGAGAGCACCTTAATGATACAAAAACACTCAGTCATGTGGGATGACTTTGGTAATTGGTTCAGCTCAGAAACAGATGGGTGGACTAATTAACCTCTGGAGACCCCTATTACTCCATTACTATTTGCTCTAGATATTGACAGTAATCATTCTTTAGCTGTCGCATAAGCACAACCTGAAATTGTTACCTTTGTCAACTTCACGTATAATATCACTGTGATGCGGTTCCAGTTTTAAATGGTCCCTAAACTGTGCTTCATACATAAAATGTGCTAAATAAACATTTTAATATTAAAAATATAAACCTAACATTTAATTTATAATAATAGATCGACCCTTTACCCCAACTACTATAATTGCCAACTTGTCCCCAAAAAAGCTTATGTTAGAATTAATTTTGGCTATTGAAATGTTTTTATTGTTGCTGTTTGCCTTTTTGGATAAAATACTTTAGTTAATTGATACATCCAGAAATTGTCATACATTGCCCCTATATAAAAGTAGTCATATATTTTAAAACAGTGCAAACACTCCATCTCAGCAACAAAATGGGTCTTTTGTGGACCTGCAGGGGCTGAGTTTTGACATAATAACAAAATATTCTGTCATGTGCAGGAAAGTGGTTTCAGATCTACAAGATTAATGCTGTAGAGTCAACTTCCAACAATGCACTGGGAAAGTTTTGGGGAAAATAATCTCTAGAATTCTCTGCTGTAAAATAAAGGTTTTGAATGTGTGGTCTCACATTTGAAATAAATAAGGGTTTAATAGCTACCTGACGTTTAGTTATCATTTCAAAAATATTAGAAAAATGTAAGTGAAAGCAATTCAAGCAGAGATTTGATCAGTTCCACTTGAAAAAGATGTTGCTGTCTTTCCCAACATCATTTGGGGTCTAAATGAAAGCCCACGAATCATCCTTAACATCATTTGGGCTTTCTTTTGTTCTGACAGTTTCTCCATTCATTACATAAACTTACAAGTGCTAAGTTTCAAATACATTCAACATTCAAGTATTCTTGGCTTCTATCATTATAATCATAGATACTACTTCTTTAACACAAATAAAATAGTCATCTGTCAGCATGGAAACCTAACCATGGGCACTGTTATAACAAATTCAGTTTTTTATGTATAAACTAAAAGCAAAAATAACATGCAAATCTCTTAGAGAGATTTGAGTACACTTTCTATTTGGTGTGGAACTGTATCGTTTTTTTTTTTAATCTTGTGAGTTGGTAGGACCAAATAAACAAAAGAACATGAATTGTAAAAGGAGTCTACAACTTTCAACCGTTCAGAGATTCTGAACCAGATTTTCATTTCCATGATATTGCTTTATATGGAAACATTTAATAAAAAACAAAGTATGTAACAAAAGGAACTGGTCATAGAGGTGTCTTACATTTATGTAACACTTGGTGTTTACAAAACACACTCACCTATAGCATTTACTTTTATCACAGCCCTATGTGGTACAAATGGTTATGTACCTTTTCTGTATTAAAAAACTGACTAGCTGAGTCAAGTGACTTGTCCAAGGACACAGAATTGATCAGCAACTAAGTCTTCAGTCTCCTGATTTTAAGTTTATTTTAAGCATGCAGTTTCATTTAGCCCTTTTTTATGAAGTTTAACAAAGCATGCTTAAGAAGCTTCGGCGGAGGGGGGGATAAATCCAAATATATCCCTCACTTTCCATGAAAAGAATGTCTGTCATAACAAAAAGTATAATAGAATACCTAGAACTCAATTTAAACAAATATAGGTGAGGATGGATTACATTCAAGAACTTTAGTGATATTTTGAAAAATATTTCTATGTAGTTAAAAATCTTTATTTGAATTTTAATTATTAAGAATCCAATAATGCTTATGAACTCATAAGCTTAGATTTATGGTCAAGGCTTTTTGCTATCCTGGGGCCCAAGATGAATTTCAATTAAAATGTTCTATTAAACTATGGAATACAGAGTTACCATATGATCCAGCAATTTCACTCTTAGGTATACACCAAAGAGAAATGATAACTTATACACAAATATTCATAGATGCATTATTCATAATAGCTAAAATGTGAAACAGCCCAAATATACATCAAGTGATTAATGGATAAGCGTGGATGTAAAAGGTAGTATACCCAAATCATGATTCGACAATAAAAAGAATGAAGTACTGATGCATGCTACAACATGGATGAACCTTGAAAATATTACAGTTAAGTGAAATAAGCCAGACATAAAGACCATATATAGTATGATTCCATTTATATGATATGTCCAGAATAGACAAACCCATAGATTCAGAAAATAGATTAGTGGCTACCAGATGACAGGGGAAAGAGGAACCTGGGAGGTATAAATGTTTTGGCGGGAGGGCTGGAAATAAACTACAATTAGTTGGTGGTGATGGCTACACAACTCTGAATACGCTGAAAGCCAATGAAATGGTTGGATTTTATGCTGTGATAACTCTATCTCAATAAAGCTGTAAAAAAAAAAAATGGAACGTAAAATTCTGTCCTATAATTCCCACCCCAACCAACTCTCAACTCACAATTCACACATAACCTTATTTTTCTAATTGCACGTATCTCTTTGTACCTTGCATTAAAATTGTTAGTATGCAGGTAGTCCAGTTAGATTGAAAGCTCCTAAAGACAAGGAATCATGCCTTGCTCATCTTTGTTCCCTCAATTGAGGGTTTCCTAATTCACTGAACACTTACTATGAGTGAACTCAAGAACTGGGAATAAGGACCGTTGCTGGAGACAGACAGTCGACAAATACAGTCAGCCAGTAAACTCTTCCTGCATTACACTAACAGCATAAACATACAGGGGGTGGAGCAGGGTCACAAAAGTAAGTGATGTCAATTCTACTTGGAATGAAAGGTTGAAATAATTTAAACGGTATGGGAAATGCAGAGCAATTTTCTCCTCTGGTGACAATATAGTGTCCAACACTTGGAAGTGGTTTTTAAGAATGTTTATTTAAATTAAAAGGATGGAGTTCCAAGAAAAAAAATAAGGAAAAGGAAAGAAAAAACTGAACAGAAAACGCAAAAGTATCAGTTTGGTCACTAACCTTTGCAAGGATAATTTTTTTTTAAGATTCCTGTTGTTTATACACAAATTTTAAGTTTACTCCTACTGTTACCCAAGTGAAATTCCTTCTCCAGTCACAGTGTCAATCTCTGCCCCCCAACTGCAACGAGAGTTTTGAGTGGCATCAGTCACACCGAGAAGTCACAGCCCCTCAACCACTGAGGTGTGGCGGGGTAAGGATCTGCATTTCCTCATATCAAGCCCGCACGACAGGGCACCTGAAATGGGTGGGCGGTGGGGAAGACCGACTCACTTGAGTTTCTTGAAGGCTTCCTGGCCTCCAGCCACGTAGTTGCCCCCGCTCTGGATCTGGTCTAGCTTCCGGATGCGGTGGCCAGTCCGCGGGGTGTAGATGTTCCTGACGGCCCCAAAGGGTGCCTGAACGCCGCCGGTCACCTCCTTCAGGAAGACGTCGAAGCTGGACACCTTCTTCTCATGGATGACGACGCGGCGCCCCGCGAAGAAGGGGTCCCCGTTGCGGTACACAAGCACGCTCTTCACGACGGGCTGAGACAGGTGGCTGGACCTGGCGCTGCTGCCACTCATCTTCCCCGCTGGCCACAGCCTCAGCTCGCTGCTCCGCGCCGGGAGGCACCTCCGCTTCCCCAGAGGCCTCACAGCACCCAGGGCGCGGGATCGCCTCCTGAAACGAACGAGAAACTGACGAATCCACAGGTAAAGAGAAGTAACGGCCGTGCGCCTGGCGTCCACCCCGCGGAGACACTAGGAGCTGCAGGACTTGGAGTAGACGTTCAAGTTTTTCACCGTGGCGTGCACAACCAATCAGGGCCCGCAGTGCGCGCACCACACCTGGTTCACCAGCTACCGGCAAAATGAAGGTGGACCTCCTCGGAGCAGGAGCAGGAACCGCGCGGGGGCTTCGAGCAGGCACGCCGAGTGAGGGCAGGAGAGAGGAGGACACACACACACACACACACACACACACACACACACACACACACACACACACACACACACACACACACACACAAATATGGTGAAACCCAATTTCTTACATCATATCTGTGCTACCCTTGCCAAACAGCCTAATTTTTCTTTTCTCTCTTCTTGCACCTTTACCCCTCAAGCTCCTGCTTTCTCCCAAGTTAAAGCAATTAAGTTCCTGGCTGTAGTTGCCCAGGTTTTTCTTTGCTGGAAGATAAATGTGCAAAGCCAGGCGCGGTGGCTTACGCCTGCAAATTCCAGTACTTTGAGGGGCTGAGGCGGGAGGATTGCCTAAGACCAGGAGTTCTAGACCAGCCTGGGAAACACAGGGAAACCCCCGTCTCTATAACGCGCCTATGATCGCTTGAGGCAAGGAGTTTGAGACCAGCCTGACCCAGTCTCTATAATTAAAAAAAAAAAAAAAAAAATAGGTGGGCATGGTGTGGGCCTTTGGACCCAGCTATCTCGGAGGCTGAGGCGGGAGGATCACTTGAGCCCAGGAGGTCAAGGCTGCAGTAACCTATGATTTTGCCACTGCACTCCAGCCTGGGCGACACAGCAAGACCCTGTCTGAAAAAGGAGAGAGAGAGAGAGTGTGTGTGTCCGGGTACGGTGACTCATGCCTGTAATCCCAGGATTTTGGGAAACTGAGGCAGGAGACTCACTTGAGCCTGGGAGTTTGAGACCAACCTGAGCAACACAGCAATAGCTCATCCCGGAAGGACGGAGGGAAGGAAGGAAGGGAAAAATAAATGTAAGTGAATGAATGAATGAGAAACAGAGGGAACACTCGCGCCTCTAGGACCCCTAACCCCCTCCCCGATGATCAGCGCCGCCTGGCGGCGAAGCGCGGGTGCGCATCACGTGAACACAGCAGGCAGCGCGCAAGCCGGGCCCTGGTTGGGGAGGCGGGCCGGGGAGATGCCCTCCGCTGTAGTACCTACCGACACTCGCGTGCTAGAGAGGGGAGGGGAGTTCGGGCGCCGGCCGCGCTGGGGCGGGGCTGTGGCACAGTGGTGAACTCTGCGGCGGCCTCGCGTCGCTCACGCTGTTCCTCCAGCTGCTGTCACCTCAGCGGGCCTCCCTCACCCCAGGGGGAACGGAGTTGTTATTTCCCGCTGTTTCCATAGCAACCGCAGCCTAGCGCGGGGAGCGAGTCGGTGAACCAGGCCTGGCTTGAGCCTGGCTCCCTGGGATATGCTGGCTGCCTCGGGCAGAGGCGGAAGAACAGGGATTTGGAGGAAGAGGGAGAAACAGGTGACATTATCATGCGCTCATTCAATAAATGGACGCCTGCTGTGTGCCAGGCCCTGTACTAGTTGTACTAGTTGGGGCCATGGCGGTGAAAAAGAAAACCTACAAAATTTTGAGTGCCGCCCCCATTTGGGCACAGCCCTGAAGGCCAGCCCTTTTGGAGGTGCTTCTCATGCAAAAGGAATCGTCCTGGAAAAAGTAGGAGTTGAAGCCAAACAGCCAAATTCTGCCATTAGGAAGTGTGTCAGGGTCCAGCTGATCAAGAATGGCAAGAAAATCACAGCCTTTGTACCCAACGACGTTTGCTTGAACTTTATTGAGGAAAACGATGAAGTTCTGGTTGCTGGATTTGGTCGCAAAGGTCATGCTGTTGGTGATATTCCTGGAGTCCGCTTTAAGGTTGTCAAAGTAGCCAGTGTGTCTCTTCTGGCCCTATACAAAGGCAAGAAGGAAAGACCAAGATCATAAATTTTAATAGTGAACACACTGTAGTAATAAATTTTCATATGCCAAAAAAATAAAAATAAAAATGTTGAGTGCCTACGCTGTGCCAAGCTTTACGCCAGGGAAAGGATTTTTCACTGCCGCAAGAAGGCTAAATGTCTGGCTGGCTGTCCAAGGGCCCACATCTGTGCTATTTGTGTAGATTGTTAGCTCTGTCTGAGGAATAACAAGGGAGAGGAGTTGTGAGAATAGTAAGAGCCCCAGTAAAGAGTCGCTTTGTCCAGTCCAGTCTGGGACATATATATTGTGGCACCAGGAAAATGTTTAAAGAGTCGAAATCTTGCAGCTCATCTCTGCCAGTGTCCATCATTCCTCCTAAGACTTTTCTACCATGTGTCAGGTCCAAATTACTGGGTGTTCCTAACTCGTCATGTATGAATAAAAAGAATAACTGCCATTAATTGAACACTATAACCATGGACCAGGTATTATGTAAGGCACTTTATGTAGGTTATCTAATTTAATATTCACAATAACCTTCAGAGGTAAACATTATTCTTTCCTCAGATGAGGAAACGGAAGGGTAGAGAAATCAAAGAAATTTACCTCGGGTCACACACAGGAGTTCAAACCCATTCGCAGGTTCTAAGGATTAGAAAACGAAAGAGAGAGGGAGAGAGTTCAAACCCAGTTCTGTCTTATTCCACAAGCTCCGTAACCACTGTTGTAGCACTGTGAAAGATGAATGTGTGGGACATTGCAATCTGGAGAGAAACATTTTTTTCCCTTCGAGATTTCTGTTCTGAAGAAACACTTTTATTAAAGCCATGTAATACATTAATGCTTTGAAAGTTAACAGTTTTCAAATGCAGGAACATAAAACCAAATACCCGCATGTTCTCATATAAGTAGGAGCTAAATGAGGAAAACTCATGGACACAAAGAAGGGAACAACAGACACTGGGGCCTAGTTGAGGGTGGAGCATGGAAGGAGGGAGAGGAGCAGAAAAAATAATTATTGAGTACTAGGCTTAGTACCTGGGCGATGAAATAATCTGTACAACAAACCCCCGTGACACAGGTTGCCTATATAACAAACCTGCACATGTACCCCGAACCTAAAATAAAAGTTAAAAAAAAAAAAAGTTAACAAGTTTCAAAAGAAGGCCAAAGAGAACAATATACGGAGGAAATAGACAAGGGAAATTTTGTGAGCTGGTTGTGGAAAATACACAGGATGAGGGATAGATGGGGGAAAAAATCTGTGAAAATGTGCTACCACATAGGTGAGTAAGATAAAATACTTGTTATGTAGAACAGAAGGCAATTAAGTAACCCCCTCCCCAAACAGCCTAAAATTCCCTATCATCTATATTAACCCAGTGTAAAATGAAAATGTGTGGCCTCTTATTCAAAAATTAAGAATTTGATGATAGCAACAGCAGAGCATTAAACCAATCATGGGGTCTTTCTTGATATGGGACCCCGTCGCCAGCCCATGAAGCTCCCCACATCAAGTCTATGCCTCCCACTGTGGTATATCCAGCCCAAATTTGTCTCCTGAGCTTAGATTCATTTATCCAGATGTCTCTTGGATAAGATGTGGTGATAAATGTTTAACTGCTGGCTTTTAGGAGGGAAGAGAAGGCCTTGATTCATAGTATTTGCCAATCTCTGTAGTTTACTCCAAATATGGCCAATTTCCAGATACCAGTCTAACATCAGTGATGCCAAGGAAGGTGCAGTAGCAAGTTATTTTATGCTATTTCCACCATGCAGGCACAGCAGACTTAAGTAACTTTAAGAGCACAGATAGTAGTAAAATGTAGATAGAGATGAGTTTTGAGTATTTATTATCTTTGTTTTCAATGTAATTTATTTAATTGTATATTTATACAATTATTTTTTATTTATTTGTATATTTAACAATTATTTTTTATTTAATCATATATTTATACAGTCACTTTTTAACAATGCCCATGTTTACAATTCCTGAGAATTTAACAAGTGCCTCACACTCCAGAACAAGGCGGTTCCAGGCACACAATTCTCCGGACAACGTCTCTAGACCATCTAAAAGGCAGCCTAGACTCGAAACGTTTACGTGATCTCAAGTTTTCCTCAAAAACACTTTTCCTATGTTTCCTGTCTCCACAAATGGACCCTCATCTACTCATCTGCTCAAAGCTAGAACATATCCACTTCTCTTCTTCATAGAACACATTTAACTGTGGCAGAGAAACAATGACAAGAACAGTCAGATATCTGCAGTCTCTCTCCATGCTCCTGTTGCTTGCTGAACTGGTTTTGGAGCTCTTCTCTCTTGAGCAAAGTCTGAACACTGAGCAAAGAGAGAAAGCTTTAAGAAGCCAGAAAGGTTAGATAAACCCTGATCATGAAGAGCTGAGGTAGAATGAGGAGCAGAATGCTGAGGAATGAGGAGCTTCAGATGGATACAAGGGAATGTTTGAGAACACACATAGGAAAGGAGGGGAGAGTTTTATATTTTAGCTTCTTCCTAAGTATATGAAAGGCATTGAGAATGAGAGAGATGGCCAAAGAAGATTCTTAAAAAAAGTTTTGCTGTGCATTAAAAATAATACCACCAGCAGGGCATGGTGGCTCAAGCCTGTAATCCCAGCACTTTGAGAGGCTGAGGCAGGTGGATCACTTGAGCCCAGCAGTTCAAGACCAGCCTGGCCAACATGGTGAAACCCCATTTCTAAAAAAACAAAAAACAAAAAAAAAATTATCCAGGCATAGTGGCATGCACCTGTAGTCCCAGCTACTCAGGAGACTGAGGTGAGAGAATCACCAGAGCCTGGGAGGTTGAGGCTGCAGTGAGCCACGATCATGCCATTACACTCCAACCTGGGTAAGAGAATGAGACCCTGTCTCAAAAAATCAAAAAGAAAAATAATAATACCAACAAGGCATTTGCTGTTTCCTCAAGAGCCTAAATCTCTGAAATGCTTTCAATTATATATTTCTGCTTAAACAATATTTATTTTGATGTAATACTGTGCTAAAACCAGACCACATCGCACCCTAGGTTTATAAGGGCTCTTCAACTAATCACCAAGTTCTATCAATTCTACCTCTTTCTACCTCTCAAATGTTTCTTAAATCCATTCACTTATCTCCACACCCATTTCCACTTTTGAATTCAAGGCATCATCATCCCCTAAAAGGTAACCCTGTTTCCAATTTGCTTCCTTGTTATCCATTCTCCACAGAACAGTCAGCCTGAAAGGTTGCTGAAAACACAGATCTACCCATTTCACTTTCCAGCTTAAAATTCTTCAAATCCTTATCATTTCTCTTACAGTGAAATCCAATATCATCAACTTTGATTACAAAGCCATAAATATACTACTGTTGTTGCTTTAGTTTCCATCTCTTCTTGCACAAATCTTCCTATGGCTCTCCAAAGTGAAAACTTGTGCCATCGCTTCCTTTAAAATCCCTTTGGATGTACTTTATAGCCCCTTATCCCCTCATTCCTATTTATTTGGCTCCCTCCAACTCCCTCTATAGATCAAGTCCCAACTTAAATGTCAGTTCCCCAGGAAATCTTCTCTATCCCACTCCCCAGATCAGGATAAACCCCCAACATATTATATATTTTTTTCTTTATAGGTTTTATCAATGACAGTTATAAAATTTAAAATATTTATTTATTTATTTTTAAAAGATAGGATCTCACTCTGTTGCCCAGGCTGGAGAGCAGTGATTACTCACAGGCATGAGCATAACGTACTGCAGCCTTGACCTCATGGGCTCAGGTGATCCTCCCACCTCAGCCTCCCAAGTAGGTAGGACTACAGGTGCAAGTCACCATGCCTGGCTATATAATTACAAATCTTCATATAATTATATGTGTAATTGTAAAGCTTTATATAATTACATGTTTAATCTTTGTAGAGTTAAATGTTTATATGTATAAATTCCCTAAGGAAAAGGATTGTGTTCATTTTATTCATCAATGTCTTACTAGTACCTAGCACAGAGGCTGGAACATGGTAAGTAGTAAATAATTATTTCATGAATTAATTAATAAAAGGAAAATATATTAAAATTAACTTAAAACTTCAAAAAAATGGAAAATACTCCTGTAGAAGGAAACATATTTTCAGATCAGCAAAAAAAAAGTACATCCCTTGACAACCAAAGAGATTCTAAGACTAATTGCTTAGCTTCCACAGAAAATGCACAGCCACGTGCAGAGGTGTGCACCTACGCGGGAAACCAAACTCTCTTACCCAGTATTGGGTTTTAATATCCTTTGAAGGCAATAGAGATATGTATGAAATGTGGGACATATTCTGCTAGTTTTTCCTTAAAAAGTGTCACCTTTACAATCGGTTTTCACATCTTAGCCTCGAAAAGAACAGGAACTTGAGTGCCTTGAGACTGTTTCTTGGACCTACAGATGGATAATGGTGACTCTCTGATAAGCCTCTTGTCAGGTGAATTCAATCAGTTCTGGTAATCGCTAAATTCTTCTTCATATCCATGTGCTAGGTGACCTACCCCAGTTGGCTATATTAACTGGCTAACTCATTGGCCAATATTGATTATAATGGGTATCATCCTTAACTCCTATCCAGAACCAAATCCTGTAGCTTCCATTTGCCTAACACACTTTAATCCTTCCTCTGCTGCTCATCTCATTGCCTTACCTAGCTTTAGAGGTTTGTTTGTTTGTTTGTTTGTTTGTTTTGAAACAGAGATTTGCTCTTGTCACCCAGGTTGGAGTGCAATGGCATGATCTCGGCTCACTGCAACCTCTGCCTCTCGTGTTCGAGCAGTTCTCCTGCCACAGCCTCCCAAGCAGCTGGGATTACAAGTGCCTGCCACCATGCCAATCTAATTTTTGCATTTTTATTACAGACAGGTTTTCACCATGTTGGCAAAGCTGGTCTCAAACTCCTGACCTCAGGTGGTCCACCCACCTCAGCCTCCCAAAATGCTGGGATTACAGGCGTGAGCCACCACATGCAACCTAGAAATGCTTGTTCTATACATTGCCATATAACTAAGGAGCTAAGAATAATAAAAAGGCTTGCTTTAGCAGCACATATACTAAAACTGGAATGATACAGATAAGATTAGCATAAGTTCCTGTGTAAGGATGACATGTAAATAAATGAAGCATTCCATATTTTTTTCCAAAAGAAAAAAAAGAAAATAATAATAAAAAGTAAAAAGTTGTTGTTGCTGTTTTTGTTGTTGTTGTTGTTTTGAGATGGAGAGTCTCTGTCACCCAGGCTGGAGTGCAGTGGCGTCATCTCAGCTCACTGCAACCTCCGCCTCCTGTGTTCAAGCAATTCTCCCACCTCAGCCTCCTGAGTAGCTGGGATTACAGGTGCGCACCACCACGCCCAGCTAATTTTTGCATTTTTAGTAAAGATGGGCTTTCACCATGTTGGCCAGGCTGGTCTCAAACTCCTGACCTCAGGTGATCCTCCCACTTCAGCCTCCCAAAGTTCTTGGATTATAGGTGTAAGCCACTTCTCCCAGCCAGAAGTAATTATTTACTACTTTCTTTATTTCCACTTAGAATGTGAGATGAGTAGAAACAGTCTCCTAAAACCAGAAGCATTAAACCTTATTTTATATAAAATCATAAGTGAATCCTGAAGAAAATCATGAAGTGAATTCTGAAGAAAACCATAGTTGTTTATCTTGGAATTCTACATAAACCAAATACCACATTTCTCCAAGTCAAAATTTTGTTTCTCTGAAAAACACATACAATTTTATGTTGACAGATTTGATAGCAGTGAAAAAACTTGCAGTTCACTAGAATGAGACCTGCAAACCCACCATAAAGTAGCAAGTTTAGAGGCCGAGGTGAAGAAAAGTCGGCAAAAACTCAAACCGAGAGCTTCTATTTTCTCTGTGTTATAGAAGGAAGTGTCTTCCATGGATCTTCTAGCAGTTAGCATCATGGTAAAGATAAGTGTTTAATAAATGTTTGTTAAATGAATTAATCTGAGCATGAAGGGTGCTGGGGATATGAAAGAAGAAGAGATGCACCTTGAGGAGCGGCGAACAGTGGCTGTGATGTGCCCAGTGTTGTATTAGAAACCATTGTGGAGTATATATGCTCATATGTGGTTTCTGCCCTTAATCCTTTTCAAAGAGAATATTGGTTGACTTTCATTCCTAACAACATGGTGAGCTAAATATCTTGGATCACTCTCCTTCTAAAGCAATCTAAAATACTTGATCTTTTTTCACAATATCTAAATCTTTTTTTTTTCTTTAGAAACAGGGCCTCCCTCTGTCACCCAGGTTGTGGCATGATCATAGCTCACTGAAACTTCTAGGCTTAAGCAATCCTCCTGCCCCAGCCTCCTTGGTAGCTAGGATTACAGGTATGTGCCACTACAACCGGCTAATTTTTAAAAATTTTGTGGAGGGATGGGGTCTCTCTGTGTTGCCCGGGCTGGTCTTGAACTCCTGGTCTCAAGCAATCCTCCTATCTTGGCCTCTCAAAGTGCTGGAATTACAGGCATGAGACACCATGCCTGGCTAAATGTCTAAACCTTTTTAAATGCATTGCCAATTTGGCAAGAATGAAAAGAATTCAGAAAAGCCAAAACTTGAGTGATAACAGAAACCCTGGGAAGTGAGCAAGCACTGAAATCAGCTTTAACTCTAAGTATACCTGCCTATGCCCTGGTGATCTGGAACTGTTATGTTGATGGCTACACAGGGACAGAGACACAAGAGATAGGCCTAGGGCTTCCCAAGGTGAAGATTCAGAGAGAAGTTTCCCATGCAAATATGGAAATTCAAAGAGTTACACCATAAATATGATGGTGAATAAGAAATTAGCCCTCTTTGCGGAGCAATTACAGCAAGAAGATATGCTTATTTTCCCATTTGTGCTAAAGGCCGAGGTGGGAGAAAGGGAGCACAGAATTTCATCCTGATGCTTCATAATTACATCAGTTGACCCCTAGATAGCTGTGGAACCTAATTAACTCTTTCTTTGTGATCTAAAAATGTGGGGCAAAGAATTAAATGTAAAGTGATCCCGGATTGGAATTGTTCTCAGATGACTGACAGAAACCAACACAAATTTTCTCTGGAGGAACACAGCTTCTACTGAATTTACAGATAATCCCCATAGATAATGTTCCAAGAAACATGAATATACAGTCAAAAAACCTAAAACTTATAAGAAAACAAATGATAAATGGGAATCTGAAGGAACAACAGCCAGAAGAAAGACCTACAAAAATTTCAGATACAGGAATTATCACAGGCAGAATGTAAAATAATTCTGTTTACCATATTTAAAGAAAAAAAAATGATAGAAAGTGTAAGAACAAAAGACTTTTAAAATGACCAAAGGTTTTTTAAAAAAATTGTGAAGCAGAATCTCTAGAATTGAAAAACATAACTAAAATTTAAAACTCAATAAAGAGTTTAAATAGCAGATTAGTCACATCCAAAGAGAGAATTATTAAACTAAAACAGTATTTTCAAATAAGTTATCCTTTGCATCTAATTTCTGGACTTCAGTTAAAAAAAAAGAAAAAAATAACAAATAAGTGATCCAGAAGACAGGACAGAGAGAGAATAGATGAAAAATATGAAAGAAGGGTTAGAAGCTAAAAGTAAGACTATTTACTATATTTTTAATCAAAAAATCAAAATTCCAGGAGACACAAAGAGAATGAAGCAGAGTCATTAACTGAAGTTTTCTAGAATTGTTGAAAGGTACAAATATTCATATTCAGGGAGTCAAATGAATCTTAAGAAGGAAAAAAAAACAAAGAATCACCACCTTAGCATATCGTAGTGATTCTGCGATACAAAATATGCACATAACAAAAAACCAAAAGAAGTTGGTGAGGAAACATGTATTACCTACAAAGAAAAGACAATTCAATTAATGACTGATTTTTCAAAAGGAACATTACAAACCAGAAAACAGTGGAATAAGATCTTCGATGTGTTGGGAAAATAGTTGTCAATATGGAATTTGTGCCTGGCAAAATTATCTTTCTCAAGAATGAGTAAAAAATGAGAGCATTTATCACCAAGAGCAGTTCATTAAAGGAAATTTTAAGAACTTGGCTCAGACAGAAAAAAAAAAAAAAAAACTGACCTTGAATAATAGTCTAAGAGGCAAGAAGGCATGGTGAATGAAGACACTGGTAACTACGTGATAAATATTTTAAACGATTGCAGGAAACAATAATGACACTGTCTGATTGTGGAATGTATGACTCATATAGAACTGGAATAGTAGAAAATAATAGAATATAAACTAGGCACAGTGGCTCATGCCTGTAATCCCAAGACTTTGGGAGGCTGAGGTGGGCAGATCACTTGAAGTCAGGAATTCAAGACCAGCTTGGCCAACATGGTGAAACCCCGTCTCTACTAAAAATACAAAAATACAATAGCTGGGTGCAGTGGTGCGTGCCTGTAATCCCAGCTACTCAGGAGGCTGAGGCAGGAGAATTGCTTGAATCCAAGAGGTGGAGATTGCAGTGAGCCGAGATCATGCCATTGCACTCCAGCCTGGGGAAAAGAGTAAGACTCTGTCTCAAAAAAAAAAAAAAAAAAAAGAAGAGAATAACAGAAATAAATGGAGGAAAAGAGTACAAGCAAAATATAAGCATTATAAGGCCCTTTTGTTTATTTTTGTGGAGAAAGATAAATAACTTGAGATATTGTTATATACGCATGTTAAAATGTATAGGGTAACCATTGTTTTAAAAAATAGACATTCTGAGCCTGGGCTCAGTGGCTTGTGCCTGTAATCCCAGCATTTTGGGAGGCCGAGGCGGGTGGATCACCTTAGGTCAGGAGTTCGAGACCAGCCTGGCCAACATGGTGAAACCCCGTCTCTACTGAAAGTACAAAAAATTAGCCATGCATGATGGTGCATACCTGTAATCCCAGCTATTCAGGAGGCCGAGGCAAGAGAATCGCTTGCACCCGGGAGGCAGAGGTTGCAGTGAGCCAAGATTGCACCACTGTACTCCAGCCTGGGTGACAGAGTGGGACTCCGTCTCAAAATAAATAAATAAATAAATAAATAAAAATAGACATACTGAGTGTAACTGCCAAACTGATAGATTGGGCAAAATGAAATAAAGACAAAGAGTATTCATCTAAAAGAAAGAGTTTTTAAATAGCACGACACATAGAAAGCACAAAATTATGTGATAAAAATCTAATTAGGGCTAGGAGCAGTGGCTCATGCCTATAATTCCAGCACTTTGGGAGGCTGAGGTGGGAAGATCACTTAAGCTTAAGAGTTCAAGACAAGCCTGGCCAACATGGCGAGACCCTGTCTCTACCAAAAATACAAAAACAATAGCCGGGCATGGTGGTGCATGCCTGTGTTCCCAGCTACTCAGGAGGCTGAGGTGGGAGGATCTCTTGAGCCAGGGCTTGGGGAGGCTGCAGTGAGCTGAGATCACATCATTGCACTCCGGCCTGAGTGACAGAGCAAGACCCTGTCTCAAAAAGAAAAAAAAAAAAAATTTAATGAGGTCACTAATCACAAAAAATAAACTTGGGTTAAATACATCAAGTGAAAGAAAAAGGTTGTCATATGGAAGGAAACCCCCAGCTCTGTGCTGTTTGTAAGGGACACACCAAATACTAATGGATATAGAAGCTGCTGTGTCACATCCACTAGGATGGCTATAATAGTTTAAAAGAAGAAAAAAATAACTCTTGGTGGGAATGGGGAGAAATTTGAACCCTCATACATTACTGGTGGGAATGTAAAATGGCGCAGCCTCTTTGGAAACAGTTGGCAACTCCTCAAAAAGAGACAGGATATCATAGAACCCAGCTATTCCATTCCTAAGCATATACCCAAGAGAATTAAAAACATATGTTCACATACAGGCCAGGCACGGTAGCTCACGCCTGTAATCCCAGCACTTTGGAAGGCCAAAGCAGGAGGATCACTTGAGGTCAGGAGTCCAAGACCAGCCTGGCCAACATCATGAAACCCCATCTCAACAAAAAATACAAAAAAATTAGCCAGGCATGGTGGCACGCACCTGTAGTTCCAGCTACTTGAGGGGCTGAGGCAAGAGGATTGCTCATGCCTAGAGATCAAGGCTGTAGCAAGCCATTTTTATGCCACTGCACTCTAGCCCCTGTGACAAAGAGAGACCCTGTCTCAAAAAAATAAAAATAAAAACATATGTTCACATACAAAAAAAGTGTATAACATGTTAAAAAAACATGTTGATATATGTTATACATGAATGTTCATAGAAGCATTATTCATAATAGCCAAAAAGTAGAAACAACTCATGTGTCCATCAACTGATGAATGGTTAGAGTGCAAAATGCAGTAAATCCATGCCATGGAATATTAGTCAGCCATAAAGAATGAAATACTGATACATTATGGATGAACCTTGAAGACATTAAGCTAAAGGAAAGAAACCAGAAATGAAAGGTTTCATATTGAATCATTTCATTTCTATGAAATGTCCAGACTAAGTAAATTTATAGAGACAGCAAGTAGATTCGTGGTTACCAGAGGGTGAGGGAGGGGGAAATTAGAAGATACAGAATGATTTTTGGTACAATGGAAATATTCTGGAATTAAATAATGATGATCATAATATTTTGACTATATTAAAAACTACTGAATTGTATGTTTACAATTAAAGTAGTGAATCAAAAAATAAAGGTACACCAAAGCAAAGGGATGGAAAAATATATATCAGGTATGCCACATAAATGTTAACTAAGAGAAAAACTGAGATTGCTGTATTAACAGCACACAGAGGCCTTAAGGCAAAAGACACCATTTACAGTAAAAAAGAATTTAGCTGGGCATGGCGGCTCACGTCTGTAATCTCAACTACTTAAAAGTTCAATTCACCAGGAAGATACAACAATTTTACATGTATAGTCATTGAATACCCATAGATCCAAAATAAAGCAAATTTGGCAGAACTACTAGGACAAATTGAGGAATCTACCACCAGAATTGTAATTTATAACACACATCTTTCAAAAGTTGACAGAAGCAGCAGGAGATGAAAAGTAAGGAAAATGAATATTTGAACAGTAGAGTTAACAACACTGATGTAATGCAGGGGTCAGCAAACTTTTTCAATAAGAGGCTAGACTGTAAATATTTTAGATTTTTGTGGGCCATATCACTGCCATTGTAGCACAAAAAACACCATAAACAACACATAAATAAATTGCCATGCTTGTGTGTTAATAAAACTTTACTGAGAAACACAGGTAGTGGGCCACATTTGGCCTGCCAGCCATAGTTTGCCAACTTCTGATAATATATACATATAGAAAGGCTTAAAAACAAGCAAACAAAAACCTTCACCTTAAGAAGTTAGAAAAACAACAGAAAAATAAACTTAAGGAAATTGAAGGAAAGATTTTTTTTAAAGAAGCAACAATTAATGACATAGGAAAAAATTATACCATAGAGATGAACAACAAGCCAAAAGTTGATTTTTCAAT
Source organism: Macaca mulatta (assembly GCF_049350105.2). Classification (NCBI taxonomy): domain Eukaryota; kingdom Metazoa; phylum Chordata; class Mammalia; order Primates; family Cercopithecidae; genus Macaca; species Macaca mulatta. Next base: position 158,726,287 of record NC_133409.1, on the reverse strand, counting down.
AAGACATAAAATTAACAAAATTCTGTTGAGATTAATCAAATGAATGACAGCATAAAGGAACAATGGCAAAAATGGAAAAGATGAAACATATAATAGATGCTTTAGACTTTCGAAAGACCCTGTCACTGGCCAGGCGCAGTGGCTCACACCTATAATCCCAGCATTTTAGGAGGCCAAGGTGGGTGGATCACTTGAGGTCAGCAGTTCCAGTGGAGCCTGGCCAAAATAGCAAAACCCCATCTCTACTAAAAATACAAAAATTATCCAGACCTGGTGGTGCATGCTTGTAATCCCAGCTACTTGGGAGGCTGAGGCAGGGGAATCCCTTGAACCCAGGAGGCGGAGGTTGCAGTGAACTGAGATCACACCACTGCACTCCAGCCTGGGTGATAGAGCAAGACTCTATCTCAATAAACAAATAAATGAAAGATCCTGGCTCTAAAAACAAACAAACAAACAAACAAAAACAATGAACAGCACTCAATAGCTTCACTGGTGAGTTCTGCCAAACATTTAAGGAACTCTCGTTTCAATCTAACACTAACTCTTTCAGAAGCTATCATAATTTGTATACCAAGATCTGGCAAGAACAATAGAAGAAAATTACATAAATGCAAAAAATTTAAACTAAAAATTAGCAAATGAAATCCAAGATGGTATATCATAACTAAATCAGATTATACCAGGAATGCGAAGTTTGTCCGAAATTTTAAAAATGAATTAATTTAATTCCCCAAGTTGTAGATTAAGGGAGAAAAATAAAATGATCATTTCAAAAGTTGTAGACCAAATTCAACATCCATTTAGGATAAAATCTCTTAGCGAACTAGGAATAGAATAGAAATATCTTGACGTAACAAAGGACATCCACCCCCCATAAAAGGAGCTTCCACAAATGACAAAACATTGAAGGCATTCTTCTTGAAACAGAGAATAGGTGAAGTTGCCTGCTAGACCACTTCTCTTCAAGATTCTTCTGTAGTTCCCAGCCATTGCAATAAGGCAAAGGACAAGAAATAAAATGTATATGGGTTGGAAAGAAGAAATAAAATCACCCTGTTCCCAAATAGTCTGGATATATATATAGAAAATCCAAAAGAATCTATGGACAAATTATTAGAATTAATAAGAGTTTTTAACATTTCTGGACATTAAATAAATACAACGATCTATTGCACTTGTATACATTATAAGCAACAAACAGAAAATAAACTTCTGAAAAAATATCACTTCCTGAGTCATATTAGTAAATTACATATTTGGAGAAGTTCTAATTGCATTGGTTTTTAAAAGTATTTGGTATAATGTGTATAACACCCTCTTATTTTCTTTTGAATACCTGCAGCATCTTCGGTTACCTCCCCCTTTTCAAATTCTGATTTAATTTCATTTCTCCTTTTTGTGATGGGAGAGCCAAAGACCAACAATAGCCAAGAAATCCTTAAAAAGAAGAAAAAAAATGGTAGGACATTTCTCACAAGATATAAGAACTGATTATAAGACCATAATACTTAAAATAGCATAATTTTGTTGTAGGCCTAGACAATTGGACCAATAGAACAGAATAGAAAGCAAAGAAACAGACCTCAAAACAGAACTTTTAAGAGGCTTGGCTTACATTAGGACATTTGATCTATGACAGAGGTAACAATCCATTACTGAGAACTATACAGTAAATGATCCTGAGACAACTGGCTGTTCGTATGGACAAAATGAAATTTGATCTCATACAAGACTCACAAAAATCAATTCATGGTGGATTAAACCTAAATGCAGGAGGCAAATCTGTAGAGCTTTTGGGAGGTGATATAAGACAATATGGCATCATGACCTCAAGGTTGAAAGACTTTCTTAAATAATGCACAAGAAAGCACAAAACATAAAGGAAAAGGTTTATACCTCTTATTTAATTAAAATTAGGAACTTCTGTTCAAAGAAGGAAGCCATAAATAGAGAAGGAAAACAAAAACCCTACAAACTGGGAGGTGATATTAGCAAACTGTACAACCAATTAAGGACTATTACTGAGAATATATATAAAGAACTAGGCTGGGGCCAGGCATGATGGCTCACGCCTGTAATCCTACCATTTTGGGAGGCCAAGGCAGGTGGATCACCTGAGGTCAGGAGTTCAAGACCAGTCTAGCCAATATAGTGAAACCCTGTCTCTACTAAAAATACAAAAAATTGGCCAGATGTGGTGGTGTATGCCTGCAATCCCACCTACTCAGGAGGCTGAGGCAGGAGAATCATGTGAACCCAGGAGGCGGAGGTTGCAGTGAGCCGAGATCGCACCATTGCACTCCAGCCCGGGCGACAGTGTGACACACTGTCTCAAAAAAAAAAAAAATAGAACTTGGCTGGATGCAGTGGCTCATGCCTGTAATCCCAGCACTTTGGGAAGCCAAGGCAGGTGGATCGTTTGAGCTCAGGAGTTCAAGAGCAGCCTGGGCAACAAGGTGAAACCCTGTCTCTACAAAAATATACAAAAAAAAAATTAGCCGGGTGTGGTGGCACATGTCTGTAGTCCAGGCTACTTGGGAGGCTGAGGTGGGAGGCTCACTTAAGACTGAGAGGCAGAGGTTGCGGTGAACCAAGAGTGCCACTGCACTCCAGCCTGGGTGACAGAGTGAGACCTCATCTGAAAAAAAAAAAAAAGAAAAGAAAGAAAAAAACATTTGAATAGGCTCTTAACAAAAGAAGTAATCTAAATAACCAATAAACATATAAAAAGATGTTCACTTCATTAGAAATCAGAGAAGTTCAAACTAAAGCCTCCAATATTTGGACAGATAGAAAGCCCGGCATAAGGAGGTAACCGTTTGAGCTAACTCCGACCCGTAGCCTCCAATATTTGCCACAGGGTTGACAAAAATTAAAAAATAACAAACCAAGTTCATCAAGAATGCAGAAAAACAGGAACTCTCATCCACCACTGATGAGACTATAAATAGGGACAACCACATTGGAAATTATTTGGCATGTCCCATAAAGCTGAATATGTGAGCACCCTCAATCCCAACAATTCTTCTACTTTGTGCATATCCTAGGGAAACTCCTGCACATGTGCATCAGGAGGCATCTACAATAATGTTTGTAGAAGCATTCACATAATGGAAAAAGACAATCCTGATGTGGCACCGCCATAGAAAGGATAAATAAATAATGATACACTAATGCAATGGAATACCATGCAGCAGTGAAAATGAACTCAGCAGCATGCATCAACATGGAAGACTCTTACAAACACAATGCTGAGCCAATTAAGCAAGACACAGAAGAGTTCACACACCGTAATCCCACTAGTATACAATTCAAATGCAGGTAGAACTAAATGAGTCACTGTTTAAGGATCCAAAGTGGTGAGTAAGGGACAGTGATAGATATGCATTCCGAATAGTAGTGACCCACTGGGATGGAGAATGGGGAATAAAAGGGGTGGGACCTAGCAGGAACACACTGGGATATTGTAGGAAAATGGTAGTCTCTCATTCTTGAGCTGGGGGGAGCAGTAGGTCTTTGTATTATTGTTAATGCTTTATGCTGTTCACATACATTTACAAATATTCCTGTTATGTATTATTTAGTAACAATTTTTTTTCTTCAAAAAGAAGATGAATACGCTAATTCTCATTTAGAAGGAAGAATGGGGAAGGGAGGAAAAAAGGAAGGAGAGGAAGAAGGGGAGAAGAGTGCATAAATTGGAATCTAGATGCTTGTTGGTATCCAGCAAAGAAGAGATTAATGGGAGCAATAACAACAATTGGAAAGGTAGCCAGGAGAGGTGGCTCATGCCTGTAATCCCAGCACTTTGGGAGGCTGAAGCAGGTGGATCAATCACTTGAGGTCAGGAGTTCAAGACCAGCCTGGCCAATATGGTAAAACCCCATCTCTACTAAAAACAAAAATACAAAAATATTAGCCGGGCATGGTGGCTCATACCTGTAATTCCAGCTACTTGAGATGCTGAGGCATGAGAACTGCTTGAACCTGGGAGGTGGAGGTTGCAGTGAACCAAGATCAGGCCACTGCACTCCAGCCTGGGCAACACAGCAAGACTCCATCTCAAAAAAAAAAAAAATTGGAAGGGCCCCTAATAGGAGGTAGGGTCTGGAGCTGGGCCTTAAGAGTTGACTGGATGTGAGACAGTGATGACATGAAGAGGAAATAAAAGGAGTCCTAGTGAGAGAAAGATGAGAAAAGATGATACGGAGGGATAAGCATGGGAATATCCAGCAGGCAAATAGCGGGTCTCTGACTGAGACACAGCTCAGGGACAGTGAGGAGGCCTGTGGCTGCAGTGGGGAGCCCAGGGTGAAGGACAGCAACACACAGATGGCTCAGCCCCATCGGGAGAATGGTGAAAGCCAGAATACTCAGTGAGGCTGCCTGGGAGGCGCCCCAGGTTGTGGTGACCAGTGTCCCCTCTGAGGAGTGAGAGGGAGACCCCGGCCCCACAGGGGTGCTGGAGCCACCTGAGTTCCTTAGCTGTCTTGGGAATCTGGGTCTCACCCTCCTACTCTATCAGAAATGCTCTGTGGTGTAAAGAGAAGTCCCTGCTCTTCATCTGCTGGAGCTTAATTCTGTGGAATCTAGACTTCTCTGTGAATAAAGAGAATGCAGGCTTCCCACCACCCTCTCCCCAGCTATGATTCTGCACCTGCCCTGAGATTTCCCTGGAGCTCCCCTCTCTGTGGAATGAGGTGAAAAATCCTGAAAACCATATGCCCAGAGGCCCCATTAGAGTGCGCAGTGGCTTGGGGATGCGGCTGTGTCCCAAGAGGGATCTGTTGCTGAGAGCCTGTGAGGCCGTGTCACTCATATGGGGTGCTGCTCAAGATGGGCCCCAGTGTCACCTCTGGGTAAGTGGAACAAGCCAAACCTGAGGGGTTCTGTGTAAAACCACCCCCTCTTCTTACATATTTAGGGGCAAGGAAAGCTTTCAGTGGTAGATTAGGAGATATATATATAGTCATAAATATTGTTATTATCTCTGCATAGAAGGCTCAAATGCCAGGTTTTTATATAATTGGGCCCTTCTTGTTATTCAGATCTCAGCTGGACATTTACCTCATGAGAAAGACCTTCCCTCACCACTCCATAGAAATTAGCCCCTGGTCACTCACTGTCTGTCACAGTTCTCTGTCGTAGGTGCTGGTCATAGCACTCATCACTCTACAATGTTCAAGATGGTAGGACGTTGTCTATTTTGTTGCTCTTTTATCTGAAGTGATTAGAACAGTGCCTGGCATATAGGTGGTACTTGATGAATACATTATTATTGTGTATGAGTGTAAAAGGATGGAGATGAAAAGGGAGAGTAAGACAGAGGAAGAAGGAAGGGAGGGAGAGAAGGAGGGAGGGAGGCGTCCTAGCTGGAGTCTCAGCTGTATCTACCACCGGGATTCAGATATATGAACATGACTGACAGACTGTTAGGTAGACCCATCAGAAATGTATTTTTATGAGAAACTAAGGCATCTCCTGGGGAAAAAAAAAATAGATCCTAAAGTAAACGAAAGTAGAGAAGTAAAGTTGGTCCCAGGTACAAAGCCTAGGTCATGGGAGACGGGCTTAAATGTGATGTAAGCCCAGAATCACATTTGTTAGTTTCAGTCTCCTTGAACTCATGGAGAATGGATGTGGCTACAAGTAAAACCTGAAATATGTATTCAATATAAATTATATGAAGCACTGGACACAAACAGCTCTTCTTTTGTACTGTATGTAAAATATAACACGGAAGAGGGATGGGGAGGTGAGAGGCATTCTGGTGCGGGAGCAGAGTCATCTTGGCAGGGCTCCCCGGGCCCCTGAGGACTCTAGCATAACCAAAGCGGTGGTGCTGGCAGGAGACAGCGTCATCCCATAGCGGTAACAGTGCCTAGGGGCTGGCACTCGGTTGCACGAGCAGTAGAGGCAGAAGCAGGAAATAGCACCAAAGGGTGCTAGAGTGGAAAATGAGGACAATGGAGAAGCAGTACAGGCTTAAGAGCTCCTTCCCTGGGAAATCCTAGAAATAACCGGGGAAATTTGGAAGGAGAAGTCTATGGGATGCACATGTACTTTTCATAGGGAAGCAAGAACCTGGCAAACTATGCTTATTAATTTTTACCCATTTTACATCCAGTATGAAAATATAGGGGTTTGAGACATGAAAGTAAGGGAGACAGGTATATGCAAAAAAAAAAAAAAAGATCCTAATAATGCTAGAAAAAAAAAACAAGAAACAATTTTAAATATCAATTTTTTTAAATAAATAAAAGAACACTCTGCATTAGAGAGTTTTTACTCAGAAATGCTGAGATGCAACCACATATCTACTTTACAGTTTCCTTTACAGCTCTACTTTACAGTTACGCCAGCTTGGAGATCCCACTCTGAGGGATCTGAATAATGAGATTCTTCAACCAAAAGCCACTTGTAAACTACAGAAATCCTTAGAGAGAATCATCAATGCCCCAGGCCTTCTGGAGGTATTTAACTAGCCATCTGGAGGATTCTCCTGTCTCTAGACAATTATTTCACAGCAAGGAAGAAAAAATTGCCTGAGGTCTTCAACCACAGCCAAATTCACTGGAGTCAGTAAATGTGTCAGATGGACTATGTAGCTGCCACAGTTCGTTGGGAACAAAACTTTACTCTTGAAGGGACTGCTCTTTTCCTATGGCAGATAGCATGTAGATGTGACCAAAAATATATATTCCAGATGCCGGAGTTCTTTTTTCGGGCCTTTTTTCAGTTTCACCTCTGAAACTGACTTGCTCAATATTTATCAGTAATGGTAGACTTTTACTATAGGAGAGAAATAAAGAAAAAAGCTGACTAGAGATTCATTATATTTCAAAACAAATACACATTCCAACCCATTCATCAAACTATTTAAGCCTTTTAACTAAGTAAATATTTCTATCTATTTCATAAGGATGGCCTCAAAATTGATTTGAAATTGCTTCACCAAAAATGTCACTATACTTCAAAAAAGATTGATTGTGTTGTTTTATTTTTACATGATACTCAAAATGTGATTTTGAATCTTGGCTTCATCACCTAAGCTGTATCACCAACAGAAAAGTTACTTAAGTTTTCTAAGCCTTAGTGTCCTTATCTATAAAAGTGGCATATAGGATTAAAAGAACGTATAGAGCATAGGCCGGGCACAATGACTCAAACCTGTAATCCCAGCACTTTGGGAGGCCGAGGGGCGGGGGTAGATCATCTGAGGTCAGGAGTTCGAGACCAGCCTGGCCAACATGGTGAAACCCCATCTGTACTAAAAATACAAAAAATTAGCAGGGTGTGGTGGTGCGTGCCTGTAATCCCAGCTACTTAGGGGGATGAGACAGGAGAATTCCTTGAACCTGGGAGGCAGAGGTTGCAGTGAGCCAAGATCATGCCACAGCACTCCAGCCTGGCTACAAAGAGCAAAACTCCATCTCAAAAAAAAGTGTAGTGCTTAGAGAAGTGCCCAGCCCATTGTATGCACCAAAAAGTGCTCTCTCTTATTTTTTAAGGTAAATCTTTCTTCCTTCTTGTCCAAATAGTATGGTAAATTCTAACTATTATGTATACAGAAATTGACCAGACCCAGTAAAGTACAACAGAGCAGGAAGAAAAAGGACACTGCCTGGAGTTTAGTCAATGCCTCACCACCTGAGACATGGTGGGTGCTCTGTCCAGATCCACTGGCTTCCCTTTGGTGCTTGTGTGTGTCTCCCCTCTGACTTCTGTGTGCCATGCCTGTGACTCTTCTTTGCATACTGTCTTCAGATGACTGGAGCAGCATCATCCGAACTTGCAGAGGACAGAGTGCCTGATGATTTCTCTCCCTCTCCACCACTCTCCCTACCACCACCCCACTCCTACCTCTCTCCCTTCTGCTGGGACTGATCATTGTGAGAGTATGAAAGCCCAGCACCCTTGCTTTAAGTCAGATTAATTCAGAGGCATGATATATACTTCAGAGCTCCCATGTGGAATAAAGTTGAAGCTGCGCTCAGTGGGATGTTGTCTTACCTGACGTCTTACCAATTACTCAGGAAACACTTGCAGAATAAATCACTGTGTACAAATTCTTGCCTCAGGATCTGCTTCTGGGGAACTCAACCCAAGACCCACAAGTGGAATTACTCAAAGAAAAGTTTCAACATTACATCTATTTTCAGCTGTCCTGCAGGCATATAAAGTCAGTCTAGCAGCTTCTAATTCCTCCCACTGAGGTAGAAATCATTATAAAAACCAACCTTGCTGCAGGGCACAGTGGTGCATTCCTGTAGGCTCAGCTACCTGAGGCTGGGGTGGGAGGATTGCTTGAGCCCAGGAGTTCAAGGCTACAGTGAGCTATGAGTGTGCCACTGCACTCCAGCCTGGGCAACAAAGGAGACGCTGTATCATTTGGAACAAATAATAATAATAAGCCAATCTAGCCATATGTAGAAAGCTGTAACTGGATCCCTTCCTTACACATTACACAAAAATTAACTCAAGATGGATTAAAGACTTAAATGTAAGACCTAAAACCATAAAAATCCTAGAAGAAAACCTAGGTAATACCATTCAGAACATAGGCATGGACAAAGACTTCATGACTAAAACACCAAAAGCAATGGCAACAAAAGCCAAAATAGAAATCTAAACTGAAGAGCTTCTGCACAGCAAAAGAAGCTATCATCAGAGTGAACAGGCAACCTACAGAATGGGAGAAAATTTTTGCAATCTACCCATCTGACAAAGGGCTAATATCCAGAATCTACAAAAAACTTAAACACATTTACAAAAAAAAAAAGAACCCCACCAAAAAGTGGGCAAAGGATATGAACAGACAGTTCACAAAAAAAGACATTTATGCAGCCAACAGACACATGAAAAAATGTTAATCATCACTCGTCATCACAAAATGCAAATCAAAACCACAGTGAGATACCATCTTATGCCAGTTAGAATGGCAATCATTAAAAAGTCAGGAACAAGAGATGCTGGAGAGGATGTGGAGAAATAGGAACACCTTTACACTGTTGGTGGGAGTGTAAACTAGTTCAACCATTGTGGAAGACAGTGTGGTGATTCCTCAAGGATCTAGAACTAGAAATACCATTTGATCCAGTGATCCCATTACTGGGTATATACCCAAAGGATTATAAATCATGTTACTATAAAGTCACATGCACACGTATGTTTATTGGAGCACTATTAACAATAGCAAAGACTTAGAACCAACCCAAATGTCCATCAGTGACAGACTGGATTAAGAAAATGTGGCATATATACACCATGGAATACCATCCAGCCATAAAAAAGGATGAGTTCATGTCCTTTGCAGGGACATGGATGAAGCTGGAAACCATCATTTTCAGCAAAATATCACAAGGACAAAAAACGAAACACCGCATGTTCTCACTCATAAATAGGAGTTGAACAACGAGAACACATGGACACAGGGAAGGGAACATCACACACTAGGGCCTGCTGGGGGGTGGGGGCTGGGGGAGGGATAGTATTAGGAGAAACACCTAATGTAAATGAAGAGTTGATGGGTGCAGCACACCAACATGGCACATGTATACCTATGTAACAAACCTGCAAGTTGTGCACATGTACCTTAGAACTTAAAGTATAATAATAATAAAAGCCAATCAAGGTTAGGATGTCAACATATGAATGTTGTGGGGAGACACAAATTAGCCTATAATATCCATTATTTGTAATGCCAGAAGTGCCATTTCTAACCAATCACCGCCCCCCTTTATTTTGTGTATCGTTTGTTCTAAAAAGTGCCTGGTTTACATATATTAGTTATGCCCATTTACTACCTTTCTTTGAAAGTGAATAGACCCACAGGTCTTAAAGTGGACTGAAGATGAGTTGAAAGCCAGTGGTGAATGAAGAAATGCCTAACCATCAAAGTCACAAGGAAGGAGCCTTTACGCGAGAGTTCTGTTGTGTGAGCTACCTACCAGAGAAAGATGTGGCAGGAGTTGGCACTACAGTGATCATCAACTCATTCACCCTTTGATATGTTTCCGTGTACCTGTTGGCAATATATATAATTTTTATCATAGATTTGTTCTTATACATGCTAGTTTCTGGAAGCTGAAGAGTAAAGTAATACACTATAGTTACAGAAAATCAGAATCCCCAAGAGAACTGATCAATTATAAGCAGCGAGGACCAAGCCAAAGAGATGGGCTTTGGCTTATTTTTGCTTTATTGCTTTATTGAGATATAATTGACAAAAATTGTAGTCCGGGTGCAGTAGCTCACACCTGTAATCCCAGAACTTTGGGAAGCCCGGGGCTTGAGCCCAGGAATTCAAGACCAGCTTGGACAACACAGTGGGACCCCATCTCTACAAAAATTTAAAAATTAACCAGGTGTGGTGGTGCGTGCCTGTAGTCCCAAGCTACTTGGGAGACTGAGGTGGGAGGATCACTTGAGTCCAAGGTTGAGGCTGCAGCGAACCGTGATCACACCACTGAACTGCAGCCTGGGTGACAGACTGAAGCTCTGTCTCAAAAAAAAAAAAAAAAAAAAAAAAATTAGAAAAACACGTTAAAAAATGTATGCATTTAAGGTATACAACATGATGATATAATATACATATACATTATGAAATAAGCACAATCAAGTTAATTAGCACATCTCTCATCTCACATAATTAACATTTGTATGTGTGGTGAGAACATTTAAGATCTATTGTCTTACCAAAGTTCAAGTAGTATGCCAGATAGTATTATTAACCATAGTCACCACAATGTATGTTAGATCCCCAGAACTCACTCATCTGGTAACTGGAAAAGCCAGACACAGTGAGATCAATACTGTAAGATCTCCTTTGTATGCAGAATCTTTAAAAAGAGAGAGGATGGGGGGGGCCGGAGAGAGAGAGAGAGATTGGCTTTTTAAATGGTTTCTGCCTCAATGGGAGGCTTAAGATGGTGCTAAGTTGGCCTGGCTGCAGAAAAGCAGAAGTAGACGCACTATTGAAACTTTTCTTTGAGTAATTCTAATTGTGGCACAATTTACTCTCTCACCAGGAGTTTGTTGTGATTCTTTACACAGATTCTTAGAGTCTTTACACAGAAAAGATATGTAAAAGCTGGGTGCCATGGCTCATGCCTGTAATTCTAGCACTTTGGGAGGCCGAGGCAGGAGGAACACTTCAGCCCAGGAGTTAGAGAGCAGCCTGGGCAACACAATAAGATCTCATCACTACTGGAAAAGGAAGGAAGGAAGGAAGGAAGGAAGGAAGGAAGGAAGGAAGGAAGGAAGGAAGGAAGGAAGGAAGGAAGGAAGGAAGGAAGGAAGGAGGGAGGGAGGGAGGGAAGGAGGGAAGGAGGGAAGGAGGAAGGAAGGAAGGAGAAAGAAAGAAAGAGAGAGAGAGAGAAAGAAAGAAAAAGAAAGAAAGAAAGAGGAAGGAAGAAAGAAAGAAAGAAAGAGAAAGAAAGAAAGAAAGAAAGAAAGAAAGAAAGAAAGAAAGAGAAAGAAAGAAAGAGAAGAAAGAAAGAAAGAAAGAAAGAAAGAAAGAAAGAAAGAAAGAAAGAAAGAAAGAAAGAAAGAAAGAAAGAAAGGAAGGAAGGAAGGAAGGAAGGAAGGAAGGAAGGAAGGAAGGAAGGAGAAGGAAGGAAGGAGAAAGAAGGAAGGAAGGGAGGAAGGAAGGAAGGAAGGAAAGAGAAGGACGGAAGGAAGGAAAGAAGGAAGGAAGGAAGGGGAAAGAAGGAAGGAAGGGAGGAAGGAAGGAAGGAAGGAAGGGAGGGAGGGAGGGGAAGGGAAGGGAGGGAGGGGAAGGGAAGGGAGGGAGAGGGGAGGGAGGGAGGGAAGGACTATTTAAATAAAGCAATTTCTCCTCCATAGTGATTTCACAGTCCAGCCATGGGAAGAAAAAAATTCACGAAACTGGGCAACCTAAGCTCAAAAACCTTTCAATACTGCAGACAATTCTCCATGTCCTTCACTTACAATTAAATTATTTTTGTTGCTCTCAATGGGAGCAAGACCCTCTTAGATTAGGAGTTAATAAAATTGTTTCTCATTTTCTTCTACTTGACTCTACAAACTCTGGCAAATACCGCAGGAATGATATCAAGTGCTAGTTACTGCATCAAAGTAAGTTTTGTTTTTCTGTTTCTCAGCTCTCAATTATTTATATGCATAATCATTAAGTAAACAGGTACAAATATCCCATGTACATTAGTCAGAAGCAATGTTTAAAAAAATCAATAAAGCCAAATATATTAGGCAGTCAATGCCTTTTTTTCCCCCTAAAGAATTCAAGTCTATTATTTGGCTTGCTGCCCATACAAATTATTATCAGATTTCATTAAAGCGAAAATTTAAGTAGTGTACATCTGAGGTTGCTGGGTTTTTTGTTGTTACTCTTGCTAAACTGTGCTAATCCTTCTGTAATTTAAGGTTTGAGCAATAGAACAATGAAATGAAACTGGATTCACCCCATTTCAAATTTTACAGGGGCTTCTTTCATATTTTCACACACTGACAGGCTAAATTTCTCCACTGACCTTAATTTTACACAACCTCAGAACAAAATGTTCGTTTCTTTTTTTAACTACAAAAGACTCTCACTATGCTTTAATACCAACAATTATGTTTAAATGGCCAAGTATCTGACTCCATCTCATCAAAAGGCTGCCGCTGGTATAGTCCAGTTTGAACTATCAGTTTTTTAGTCAGTAACTTTCATGGATTTTTTTTAGTTCACAGTTACTGAAGTCAAACAGTAGTATCTCTTAGTACTCAGAGGTTTTTGTTTTATTATAGGGTAAAATGTCTTAAGTCACCATGAACTATAATAAATAGCAGACTCATGAAAGAAAACTATGCCCTAGGCCAGGCGTGGTGGCTCACACCTGTAATCCCAGCACTTTGGGAGGCCGAGGCAGGGGGATCACCGGAGGTCGGGAGTTCAAGACCAGCCTGACCAACACGGAGAAACCCTGTCTCTACTAAAAATACAAAATTACCCGGGTGTGGTGGCACATGCCTATAATCCCAGCTACTCAGGAGGCTGAGGCAGGAGAATTGCTTGAACCAGGGAGGCAGAGGTTGTAGTGAGCCGAGATCACACCATTGCACTCCAGCCTGGGCAACAAGAGTGAAATTCCATCTCAAAAAAAAAAAAAAAAAAGAAAAGGAAAGCAAGCAAACTACCCCCTGCTGCGAACAACTAAGAGAGAAGTTAACCATTACAAAGTAAAAATTGTGCAGGAAATTATGTCACTGATACAGAAGTTACTGGTTAACCGGAGTCCAGTTTCTGGAATTAATGGAAAGGGCTACTTTAATGAACTATGATGTTCTGATGTCAAAGTTTGAGAATTTTAATTAAAAAATTTTGTATCAGACTGTGAGCAGCAGAGGAGGTAGTATTATTAAGGCTAGACATCCTAATATTTTCTACTCACGTATATTGGGTTCCACCTTAATTGTAAGAACTACAGAAGATTCAGTAATTGCCCAATATAGCATTTTTTCAACCCCTCAGGTTTGGAATCTTTTTGATCATTTCCCAGTGACATTTTCAGATAATACAATGAAACCATACTGGGTGTCGATTTTAAAAGCACATTTTGAAGCATCTTTATGAATGAATAAAAAGGTTTTAAGAACATTTAACTTAAAAATGCAGTAAAATGTTACTCAGCACACCCTGAACCCTGCCTATATGTAATTTTTCAACCATGATCAACTCAATTTTAATCTGAGGGAGACAAAAGGCAAAACTTATATCAGGAATTTATTTAAACCAGAGGAGGAGAAGATAAAGGAAGAAACAAATCACCACATTTCATTTATTCCAAGATGCACTTTTTAAAAAATTATTATACTTTAAGTTCTGGGGTACATGTGCAGAATGTGCAGTTTTGTTACATAGGTATATGAGTCTCATGGTGGTTTGCTGCACCCATCAACCCGTCACTTACATTAGGTATTTCTCCTAATGCTATCCCTCCTCTACCCTCACACCTCCTGACAGGCCCCATTGTGTGATGTTCCCCTCCCTGTGTCCATGTGTTCTCATTGTTCAACTCCCACTTATAAGTGAGAACACGTGGTGTTTTGTTTTCTGTTCTTGTGATATTTTGCTGAGAATGATGGTTTCCAGCTTCATCCATTCCCTGCAAAGGACATGAACTCATCCTTTTTTATGGCTGCATAGTATTCCATAGTGTATGTGGGGACATTTTCTTTATCCGGTCTATCATTGACGGACATTTGGGTTGGTTCCAAGTCTTTGCTATTGTAAATAGTACCACAGTAAACATACGTGTGCATGTGTCTTTATAGTAGAATGATTTATCATCCTCTGGGTATATACTCAGTAATGAGATTGCTGGGTCAAATGGTATTTCTAGATCTAGATCCTTGAGGAAATGCCACACCGTCTTCCACAATGGTTGAACTAATTTACATGCCCAACAACAGTGTAAAAGCGTTCCTATTTCTCCACATCCTCTCCAGCACCAAGATGCACAGTTTTTCCACATCTTTAAATCTCTGAAATAAGGATGTGCCTTACAGTCAATGAACTCTTACAATTAATTGTCCTGGCCAGGTGGTGGTCACGGCATAGGTGCATTGCATGAGCAAATCAGAACTTGATCATACTGTTCACATTGTCATCACTTTAGCTAGGATGTGTGCATGGTTATTATCTCAGATGTTAAGTTTAACTGACTTTTACAATGATTTGTTGTTGTTATTTTGTTTTGTTTTTGTTTTTTGGGTTTTTTTTTTTTAGCGGTAGCAAAGTTTATTGTGAAGAGCGAAAGGAAAGCTTCCACAGCGTGGAAGGGGACCCGAGCAGGTTGCCCGATATTTTTTAAGATTACAACATGGTTTAGCATTGAAATGAAGAAATTTTAGGAATGCCTTAGCTAAAATTTTGCTTGCAGTTCTCCATTAATGTAAGAGAATGTTTATATTATAAGAATGTATGTCCAAAAAAGACAAATAAGAAAAAAAATCTATGTATAAGTAAGTCTAAAAGAATACTTGGCCAGGTGCAGTGGTTCATGCCTATAAATCCAACACTTTGGGGAGGCTGATGTGAGAAGCTTGCTTGAGGCCAAGAGTTTGCGGCCAGCCTGAATAACACAGTGAGACCCCTGCCTCTACAAAAAATTTAAACATTAGCCAAATGTGATGCTGTGTACCTGCAGTCCTAGCTACTTGAGAGGTTGAGGTGTGAGGATTATTTGACCCCAGGAGTTCAAAGTTACAGTGAGCTATGATTGCACAACTGCACTCCAGTCAAGGTGACAGAGTAAAACCCTGTCTCCTAAAAAAAAAAAAGAATACTTTCAGTAAGTATAAAATTTTTGGAAATGTCATAAGAAGGCATTGTGTCATCATTTAATTAGAATTTTTTTTCTTTCTTAAGGGTACATAAAAAAAATGGCACATCTTGTAATGACAGTTACCTTAGACTGTAAGGAGTAGTCATCCCAGCCTGTAGATCGTAAATCTCTCCTACATAATCACATATACAACTGGATTCTGCCACCACTTGGCCTTCCCTAAAAAGTCTATGCTCGGCCAGGCGTAGAAGCTCACGCCTGTAATCCCAGCACTTTGAGAGGCCGAGGCAGGTGGATTATTTGAGGACAGGAGTTCGAGACCAGCCTGGCTAACACGGTGAAGCCCTGTCTGCACTAAAATAAAAGAATTGCTGGACATGGTGGTGCATGCCTGTAATCCCAGCTACTTGAGAGGCTGAGGCAGGAGAATCGCTTGATCCTGGGAGGCAGAGGCTGCAGAGAGCCGAGATCGCACTACTGCACTCAAGTCTAGGCAACAGAGCAAGACTCCAGCTCAAAAGAAAAAAAAAGAAAAGAAAGGGTCTAGTTGCCATCAACATTTCTTCACCTTCAAAATCACAAAGTTTCCCAGTACAGGAAGAAACAAAGCTGGTATCTCTCTTCTTAGGATCTGGCCATCTTCCTTTACAGATGCTCTTCAATTTACAATGGGGTTATGTCCTGATAAACCCATTGTAAATGCAAAATATTGTAAGTGAAAATGCACTTAATACACCTAACCTAGCAAACATCACAGCTTAGCCTAGCTTGAACATGTTCAGAAGATTTACATTAGTCTACAGTTGGGCAAATCATCTCACACAAAGCTTATTTATAATAAATGTCAAATACCTCATGTAATTTATTGAATACTGTACTGAAAGTGAAAAACAGAATGGTCATATAGGTACTCTTTTTTCTTTGCTTTGCTTTTCTTTGCTTTTTTTGAGACGGAGTCTCGCTCTGTCTACCAGGCTGGAGTGCAATGGCGTGATCTCGGCTCACTGCAACATCTGCCTCCCAGGTTCAGGCGATTGTCCTGCCTCAGCCTCCTGTGTAGCTGGGATTACAGGCACCCACCATCATGCCCAGCTAATTTTTTTATTCCGTAGAAATGGCATTTCACCATGTATGCCAAGCTGGTCTTGAACACCTGACCTCAGGTGATCCACCCGCCTTGGCCTCCCAATGTACTGGGATTATAGGCATGAGCCACCACGCCTGGCCATCCTATGGGTACCCAAAGTATGGTATCTACTGAATGTGTGTTGCTTTTACAGCATCAAGAGTCGAATCACTGTAAGTTGGGGACCATCTGCACCCTCGTCAACCACTTCAATTGTAAGATATTATGGAAACTAAAAGTGCATTTACCTGACATGAGAACTAATTCTAGGATATTTAACAATAAGAAATTACATTTATAAACATAGCCCAGATCACCAAAGAATCACTATTTACTGTTGCAGAAAAGAATAATATAGTTTAGAAACATTCCCAATCAGAAGGGTTGAAAGAAACATGGGCGTCAGGTTAGCCGATGAACACTTAGCTAGACTATTCGTCAACTACACCTGAAACCCATGCCCTGCATGTGCTAGTTCCCTGAAGTTCTGCCATCTCGAATTGAAATTTGGATACTTTGAGACCTTTCCTTAGATGTAGGGTTATATTAAAATGTACATTTAGCAACATCATTTAAAAGAAATTTTAAAAAATTTAAAAGGTGCAGATACCTCTCTATCAGTTTTAAAACTTTACTGCCAAAAAGACACAGTGACTCACACCTGTAATCCTAGCACTTTAGGAGGCCAAGGCGGGAGGATCACCTGACGTCAAGAGTTCGAGACCAGCCTGGCTAACATAGTGAAACCTCGTCTCTTCTAAAAATACAAAAATTAGTTGGGCATGGTGGCGTGCTCCTGTAAGCTACTCAAGAGGCTGAGGCGGGAGAATTGCTTGAACCCGGGAGGCGGAGGTTGCAGTGAGCCGGGATCGCGCCATTGCACTCCAGCCTGAGTGACAGAGCAAGACGCCATCTCAAAACAAAAACAAACAACGACAACAAAACACACACACACACACACACACAAACTTCACTGTCATGTCTGGTAAACTGGATAAAGTCAGAATCCTTTCCAAACTTCTCAGAAAAGTGAAATCAAATTCTTCCCAAATCATTCTAGATGAGACATGTCTGGGCCTGGCTTCACATTGATCATGTAGGCAGAAGAGAGTAGAAAGTACAGAGGCATATCCTTTACTGAACCGGGTTTCTAAATAGATAAAATGGTGAAATTTAATAAATGGTACACCATGTCATACCAAGTTTTACTTGACTTAACTCTATCTCCCCAACTAAGTTATGTTAAAGTCATTTCTCATGAAATTTGCTATATCATTCTTGGCTATTATCCAGAGCCAATTCAAGCATATTACAAAATGAAGTGTGTGTACATTTATTTTTTAACACAGACAAATGTACACTTGTTAAGATCCACTATGTTTACAAGCCAGAATCTCAAACTTTATGACAGAAGTTAAATGCTTACAAAAAGAAAAACATGGGCCGGACGTGGTGGCCCATTCCTGTAATCCCAGCACTTTGTGAGGCCGAGGTGGGTGGATCACCTGAGGTCAGGAGCTTAAGGCCAGCCTGGCCAACATGGTGAAACCCCTTCTCTACTAAAAATACAAAAAACTAGCTGGGTGTGGTGGTGGGCACCTGTAATCCCAGCTACTTGACAGGCTGAGGCAGGAGAATTGCTTGAGCCTGGCAGGCAGAGGTTGCAGTGAGCCAAGATCGCGCCACTGCACTCCAGCCTGGGCAACAAGAGAGAAATTCCGTCAAGGAGAGGAGAGGAGAGGAGAGGGGAGGGGAGGGGAGGGGAGGGGAGGAAAAAAAAAATGCTACTTTACATTCAACATCTTCTCAATATACCCATCAATCTCATATAAAGGTAGAGGCTGTACCAATTATCAACTGTCACCATATGCCACATGTTTTCTTCAAAGTAGACAGTGTTAGTGTCCATACTTTTATTCCGAGAAATTATTTCAAAATAGCTGTATGATGCAGCAATCTTTCACCTTAAGGTACTATGTTACACTACTAATTTCAAAAATTATAACCAAAAGAAATTCAGTGTCAGGCAGCATGAGCTTAGATTATAAGAAAGCAGATGTGTTCAGAGTACTGATGTATACTCTAGTTATGTTTCTGATTTCTAGATAGGAATTTACTCTCTCTGACAATCATACATTAAAATATAAGCACGTATTAAAATAGTTAAGAATAAACAAGCAAGCTTAGGAATAGTGCTCCCTCCTGTGGCCAAACTCCTTGAAAATCATGGGAAAAGGCATCTCCTGGAATCCTCAGATGGGTCACAGACACACAGACCTCAGAGAAGCCCACCTGCTATTGTAGGTGCTGTGTTTAAAAAGGAAAATGGGCCAGGAGTGGTGGCTCATGCCAGTAGTCCCAGCACTTTGGGAGGCTGAAGTGGGTGGATAACAAGGTCAGGAGTTCGAGACCAGCCAGGCCAACATGATGAAACCCTATCTCTACTAAAAATACAAAAATTAGCCAGGCGTGGTGGCAGGCGCCTGTAATCCCAGCTGCTCAGGAAGCTGAGGCAGGAGAATCACTTGAGCCTGGGAGGTGGAGGTTGCAATAAGCCGAGATCATGCCATTGCACTCAAGCCTGGGCGACAGAGCAAGACTCCATCTCAAAAAAAAAAAAAAAAAAAAAAAAGACTCACAAAGCTGGGATTTCATTTTGTGGTAATGGACACAATAAAAGAGAACACATTTTAAGTCATAAAAGCAAAAAGAAAAATTAACTTAGTGCTGGAGTCTGCTAACCGTTTTATAAATTTTATTATCTACCATATGTGAAGAAGATGTCTATGAACATTTAAAGGGATATATCTTCTAAAAGAAAAGAAATGGTTTTGGGGAGGTCAGCTGAGGTGGTTCACACCTGTAATCCCGGCACTCTGGGAGGCTGAGGTGGGCAGAACATTTGAGGTCAGGGGTTCAAGATCAGCCTCACCAACATGGTAAAACCCCAGCTCTACTAAAAATACAAAAAATTAGCCAGGTGTGGGGGTGCACACCTGTAATCCTAACTACTCAGGAAGCTGAGGCATGAGAATCGCTTGAACCCAGGAGGCAGAGGTTGCGGTGAGATGAGATTGTACCACTTCACTCTAGCCTGGGTGGCAGAGTAAGACTCCATCTAAAAATCAAAAAAAGAAAAAGAAATGGAATGGTCTTGGGGTTTGTGGATCCTACTCCTTATTATAAAACACAGTGGTTCTCAACCAGAACCACTCCGAAGATAATAGCAACGTCTAGAGACATTTCTGGTTGTCACAACTCTGGGGAGGGGTGCTACTGGGGCCTAGTGAATAAAGGTCAGAAATATTGTTAAACATCCTGCAATGCACAGATCACCTCTCACCCCCACAAATAATTATCTGGACCAAAATGTCAATAGAACTAAGGTTGAGAAATCCTGATATAAGAATGTTCTACAATCATTTTCATGTGCAATCTGTCAACCATAAACTTTATAAATAGTATTTATTAAATTCAAAGCCAAATACATTTTCACTAAAACTCCAGCAATAAAATGAGAAATTCAGGAAGTATGATTCTCTTGAACTCAGTCTCACGTCTGATTACATTCTTTTAGGCTATTTTGTCTTATCATATGATATACTTACAATGTTTAGCCGTTGTTTTTCAAAGTAGAAAGTACAGGCGGCACGAGATGGCTCACGCCTATCATCCCAGCACTTTGGGAGGCCAAGGCGGGTGGATCACCTGAGGTCAGGAGTTCAAGACCAGCCTGGCTAACATGGCAAAACCCTACCTCTACTAGCCAGGTATGGTGGTGCACGCCTGTAATCCCAGTACTCAAGAGGCTGAAGCAGGAGAGTCGCTTGAACCCGGGAGGCGGAGGTTGCAGTGAGTGGAGACTGTGCCATTGCATTCCAGTCTGGGCAACAAGAGTAAAACTCCATCTCAAAAAAAAAAAAGAAAAGAAAATACATTTGAGTGTTTTGGTCAATAGGAAGCATAAGATATAAATTCATATATGTATTATTGTCTCGTGGAGAAATGCTAAGAGAGTAAAATTGTTTAAATTAACTCCAGGTGGACCTAAATGTTTTCATTAGAAAACATGCCTGCTAGCAAAAGGTGCTTTGAGAGCAGGAGCAAAGAGAGAACAGATTAACAGACACATTGTCATCCCTCCAGCAACCAAGGAAAAGCAATTATTTTAGGATGGAGATCCCCAGCCTGAGATCCTTGTATCCTTAGGCTCTGTGAAAATAAGAAGAGTCTGAAAGCTATTTTCACCATGTCAAAAATCATCCAACAACAATGGAACATTTATCTACAATAAAATAGATTAGGCTCACTAAAATGAAAAATTCAGTGTGTAGACACTTACTACATGGAAGTTCATTTCATCTAATGTAACGTGGCCGGAATTTCTATACCATCTACAAAAAAATAATACAAACAGTTATTTAGGTTTAAACAAAAAGTTGCAAACTACTGGCCTGAAGAAACCAAACCATTAAGGTCAATAAGTGTGAAAAAGTAAAACCATAATACAATATTGCATCGACTTTGTTTCTCCAGTTTGCTACTTGCAATCTTCATACAGTGCTTGGCATATGATTACCAATGCAAATATTCTGGCTTAAACCAGAACTTTAAAAAGGAGTAGAACCTACCCAAGTTCAGAACGGTGGTGATGGCAGTCAGAAAGTCCCAAGGGAAACAGTAGAGGGACTGTGAGACCAGACTTCTAAAACCTTGATGGAGAACCATCCTCCCACATCAAAACTGAGGATCTGAATTGGTTTTTAAGAAGGAGGCCCACAGGTTATTTCATTATGGAACTTAATGAAAATTACACTGATAGTAACTTCTAACCCCTTTATTACAACCAGCCGAACCATCACTACTCCACCAACAGAGCCAAAAGCAGTGTGGTCTCAGGGTAACTTTACTATTTTATTTGGGCTTACCACCAATTAGGTGGTGTAGATGGTCTCTGACTTATGGTGGTTTGACTGATGATTTTGCAACTTTATGATGCTGCCAAAGTGATACACAACCAGTAGAAACCAACCTTTGGAGTTTGAATGTTGGTCTTTTCCTGGGCTTGTGATATGCTGTAGAATATTCTCTTGTGATGGTGGGCAGCAGAAATGAGCAGAGCCCCCAGTCAGCCAGGTGATCACCAGGATAGGCGCTCAATACTCTGCAGTGTACTGTGTTGTCCGATGTTTGTGCCCAACCCTAGGCTAATGCACAGGTTGTGAGAATGTTTAAGGTAGGCTAGGCTAAGCTTTGATGTTCGGTAGATTAGATATATTAAACGCATTTTTGACTTATATAGGATATACCTATAGTGGCCGGGCGCAGTGGCTCACGCCTGTAATCCCAACATTTTGGGAGGCTGAGGCAGCTGGATCACCTGAGCTTAGGAGTTTGAGACCAGTCTGGGCAACAGGACGAAACCTTGTCTCTACTGAAAATACGAAAAATTACCCGGGTGTGGTGGCACATGCCTGTAATCCCAGCTACCTGGGAGGCTGAGGCACAAGAATCGCTTGAACCTGGGAGGTTGAGGTTGCAGTGAGCCGAGATCATGCTACTGTACTCCAGCCCGGGCGACATAGTGAGACTTTGTCTCAAAAAAACAAAACAAAAGATACATCTATAGACAGATATAGATATGTAGATACAGTTATAAATAGACATATAGAGATATAGGGATAGAGATCGATAGATATATCTAAATGTGTGTGTGTGTGTGTATCTATATATATATATGCACTTTTTTTTTTTTTTTTTTTTTTGAGACAGGACCTTGCTCTGTCACCGCGGCTGGAGTGCTGTGGTGTAATCTCGGCTCACTGCATCCTCGGCTTCCTGGCCTCAAGGGATCCTCCCTCCTCAACCTCTTAAGTAGCTGAGACTACAGGCATGCCACCACGCTTGGTAAATTTTATTTTTTATTTTTATTTTTTGAGAAAGGGTCTCACTATGTTGCCCAGGTTGCTCTCAAACTCCTGGTCTCAAGTAATCCTCCCACGACAGCCTTCCAAAGTGCTGGAACTACAGGGATAAGCCACTATGCCTGGCCAGATATTTTCAATTTATGATGGGTTTATTGGATGTAACTCCATCACAAATTGAGGAGCACCTGGACATACTAAGGGGCGACAAAAGGGCTGCCCTCCTCAAACTCCTTTGCTGGCGCTTCCTCCACCTCCGCGGTGTTGTTTGGTGTGCCTTGGAGACTGTCCTGGGCCCTTGTCTCCTCTCTCTCCCGAGGGAATCTCCTACATTCCCATGGCCTCCCTTATTAGCTATATGCCAAAACTCCTACACTTCTTTATCTAGCCTACACTTACTTTCTTCCCAGGTCCAGACCAATGTACCCAACTGTTGTTTTTTTGTTTTATTTTTGTATTTGTTTTTTTTTTTTTAATTTGCTTGCTTGTTTGAGATGGAGTCTTTCTCTGTTGCCCAGACTGGAGTGTAGTGGTACGATCTCAGCTCACTGCAACCTCCGCCTTCCAGGTTCAAGCAATTCTCCTGCCTCAGCCTCCCGAGTTGCTGGGATAACAGGTGCCTGCCACCATACCCAGCTAATTTTTGCATTTTTTGTAGAGACAGGGTTTCCGCATGTTAGCCAGACTGGTCTCAAACTGCTGACCTCAACTTATCCACCCGCCTCGACCTTTCAAAGTGCTAGGATTACAGATGTGAGCCACTGTGCCCAGCCCAGCTGTTTATTCTGTTGGATATTTATGTGGCAATGTCGAACTCAACATGTTCAAAATGGAACTCCCAATCTAAACCCTCACTTCCTCCAGGGATCCCTGATGCAGCATATAGCATCATAATTCAGCATCTTGCTCCTGCTAGAAGGATGTAATAGGTTTCATCTTTATCTTCTGTTATGAACTAAATTGCGTTCCCCTAAAATTCATATGGTGAAACCCTAACCCCCAGTATCTCAGAATGTAACTGAATTTGGTTAAGAGGTAAAGAGGTAAAGGCCTTATCTCCACATGGGGTTAACTTTATTAGGGTGGGCAAAATGACTCTATTAGGGTGAGCCCTAATTCAATCTAACTGGTGTCCTTAAAAGAAGAGGAGATTAGGACGTGAAGAGATACCAGGGATGTATGCACAGAGAAAACCATGTGAGGACACAGAGAGAATATTGACATTTACAAGCCAAGGAGAGAGGTCTCAAAAGAAACCAACCCTCAATTTTGTAATCTTGATCTTGGACTGCTAACTCCCAGAGTTGTGAGAAAATTAATTCATGTTGTTTATGCCATCCAGTCTCTGATATTTCGTTATGGCAGCTATAGCAACCTAATACATCTTCCTCTTATTAATCACCAAGTCCCACCCACTTTACTTCCTAAATATCTCTTTACTCTAACTTCACCATATCCATTGCACCTGCCCTAGCCCAAGCGCCTGTCAAATATTTTATGGATGCCTGCTACATGCAGCTTTTCAAAGATCTCTCTGCTTTCACTCTCGCCTCTCTACAATCCAGCCTCCAAAAGGAGGCCAGAGCAATCATTTAAAAATAAATGTAGAATCCTTTGCCCCTGGTTTAAAATCCTTCAAGAGTTCCCCATGTCTCAAAGAATGAAATCAAATCTCCTTGCCATGGCTGACAAAGCGTGAGACCAGCATGACCTAGTTCCTGCCTCCCACTCTGGCCTTATCTATAATCACTGCAGTTCCTCATCCACCCTGCTCCAGGCACAGCTACCTCTGACAGTTATTCCAACACACCAAAAGCACTAGTCTGCCCACACGATTTTTCCCCCTGGCTGGAAATTTTTCTTAGTTCCTCCTCTTCATCTGGCTCAGTGTGCCTCACACTACGGATTAGGTTCCCATCCAGAACTGCTTCATCTCAGAAATGTTATAGTATGAATATCCTACTCTGACCATAGCCTCCTTAAAGCTTTACACCCACGATGATTATATTCTCCCAGCAGACTCCTCCTGGCTGCTCTTCCTTCTCTATGCAACCAAGGTTGTGTAACTGATCATCTGAAACCACTCTGACTAGGACTTGGAACATGCAGGACTCATGGGGTGTAATCATAGAAGCCATTTTATTTTTGTCACCTGTAGTCCCTTTAATCTTGCTGAGTGGGTCTAGTCTTTCTCCTGCCTCTTGATAACTTGGGCAGGTTCCATGGCTTTTCTGGTCCCTCAGTCCTATGTTCTACTCTAGTAACTCAGTAACTAAGTTACTCAACTCACTAACTTAAAATGTCCAGTCCACATGATAATTTCAATTCAGTAATTTCCATTGTAAGATCCAATATACTAATCAACACTTCAATCTTCATTCAAAGGAAGACTTGGTCCCTCTTTCCTTATTGGGCGTGGAGAAATTTTGGTGTAGGTAGAGATCCTGTGCCAGCTCCCCCATCCCTTCCTGCTACCTTTCTTACTCCATGGCTGCTATTTCTGACTCTGCTGGGGTAGTAAGGCAAAGCAAGATGAACCAGAAGCTTTCATTGGAGATGGCATCATGCCCTCCAGGCAGGGCAGATTTATTTTATTTTGTTTTTGAGACAGAGTTTCGCTCTTGTCGCCCAGGCTGGAGTGCAATGGCACGATCTTGGCTCACTGCAACCTCCACCTCCTGGGTTCAAGCAATTCTCCTGTCTCAGCCTCCTGAGTAGCTGGGACTACAGGCATGCACCGCCACACCCAGCTAATTTTGTATTTTTAGAAGAGATGGGGTTTCACCATGTTGCCCAGGCTGGTCTCGAACTCCTGACCTCAGGTGATACATCCACCTCAGCCTCCCAAAGTGCTGGGATTAAGGCGTGAACCACTGCGTCCAGCTGGGGCAGATTTTAAAGTAGACCTTCTTTGTGCACAGGTTCACATTGTAAAGGGTTCTCCAGAGGACTGCTCTTCCCCCCCACCATCTGGTTGCCATTCCCTTGATAAGGGCAGTGCCCCTCCAGATCACTTTGAGATCTGCCCCTTCTTGCCTCTAAGAATATGCTGCTCTTTGGGGAATAATCCCAGGCTGATATTCTTGTCACATCTGCACTTCAGGTTTTACGCACCTTTAGAGAAAACACAGTTACTTTCCTGACACAAAGAGTCTATTACTTGCTTAGGTGTGAGTCTATAAACTCTTCAAGCTCCTAGAGTGGGTCTTAAGAAGCTCCTCTCACTGGACTTGAAATTAGTGGGCAAGCACCTCCCTCTACACCTTCTTCCTGATAGTGGAGAGTGGGGAAGTGGGGATCAAGAAACATAGCTTTTTAGCTCAATGTGCCATGCAGCCAAGAAGGTAAGGAAAGAGATGAAGAAATGTTGAGGCTAGATTGTTATTATATAGATGCAGATATCTTCTGGGATTCTGTCATGGCTTGGGATAAAAGGGAAGACAGTGATCCAGGTGTGACAGCCTGATGGGTTCTTCCTGCCTGCTGCACAGCCATTAATCAATTCACTGAGACTGAGGCGGTGCAGTAAGACAAGAGTTTAATTGATGCAAGGTCAGCCACACCAGAGATGAGGTATTACTTGAACCAGTCTCCCTGAAGGCTCAGAGGCTAGGGTTTTTACGGACAATTTGGTGGGCAGGGGGCTAAGGAACAGGTGCTGCTGATTGGTTGGGGATGAAATAATAGGGGCTGGAAAATGGTCCTCAGGCACTGAGTTCTCTAGATGGGACCACGGGACAGGCTGAGTCATAAGTCACAAATTTGGGTGGGGTCAGTCTGAAAAACATCTCAAAGGGCCAATCTTAGGTTCTACAATGATGATGTTATCTATAGTAGCAATTGAGAAGGAACAAATCTTGTGATCTCTGGCCACATGACTCCTGAACAGTAAGGGATTATAGAAAATATGCCCACATTTTAGCAGAACTCAGACTCCTTCCATAATCCTAATCTTGGGCCTTTCAGTAGTCTCATGAAGGTGGTTTCAGCCCCAAAACAAGCAGGAAGAGGATCAATTTAGGGTGGGACTATTATCCTTGCTTCAAAGTTAAGCTATAAGCCAAATTCCTCCATGGTTAGTTTGGCCTGTACCTAAGAACAACCAAGGACAGCTTGGAGGTCAGAAGCAAGATGGAGTCAACTATGTCAGATATCTCATACTGTCATAATATTTGCAACGGTGGTTTCACAGGTCCCTTTCCCTACTACTCTATTACAGCTGCTCCTATGAAGATCACCAATAAGTTCCACAGTGTCATGTCCAATATAGACAATTCTCATTTCTTATCTTACTCATCAGAAAACTTTGACATAATTTATCACTTCCTCATTCATGAAACAGTAGGGGCCATGAGAAACTTCTCCTTCAACCACTGAAAGTTTGCTGAAAAAACCCACAAAAGGCAGACTGATTGGAGAAGATGCAAATTGTATAAATGTGTATACAGGGAGAATCACAGGGTGATTACCCAACCTCCAGCAGGGTGAAGAAGCTTATATACAATCCTGGCAAAACAGGCTGTGGGAGAGAGTAGAAGAGGAATTCTATTGACAGGATTACTAGGGAGAATGAATGGATCAGGGAACAGAGATGAACATGAACATTACCTTGTCAAAGGGTGTGTTCAAGCATGGTTACATTCTTGGTTTTTCAGGGAGGAGAAGAGACAGTTTTTCTTTTTAATGGGTCTGGATCTTAGGTTAAAAAAACGTTAACTTCATCTTTAGAAGACTCAGTGGGTGGGGGGTGGTGTCAGCGAGACCTTGAGGCTTCTTCAGTTTAACATGTAAACATATTTTGGGGTAGCAGTTTCTGAACCCCAACTAAATAACTTTCTTTACTTGGCTTCTAGGATTCCACCCTCTGATTCTATTTCTCTTTCTTTGTCACTCCTCGTACTCTTCTGCTGGATCTATCTCACCTTCTTAACAATTCAATATGAGAGGATCTAGAGCTCAATTGTACGACTTTTTCTCTGACTCACTTCTTAGGAGACTTTTTTTTTTTTTTTTTTTTTTTTTTTTTTTTTTTTTTTTTTTGAGATGGAGTTTTGCTTTCCCCCAGACTGGAGTGAAGCAGGGCAATCTTGGCTCACTGCAACCTCTACCCCCTGGGTTCAAGCGATTCTCCTGCCTCAGCCTCCCAAGTAGCTAGGATTATAGGCACCTGCCACCATACCCCACTAATTTTTGTATTTTTGGCAGAGACGGGGTTTTGCCATGTTATCCAGGCTGGTTTCAAACTCCAGCCTCAACCTCCCAAAGTGCTGGGATTACAGGGGTGAACCACTGTGCTCGACCTTCTTGGGAGATCTTATCCAATCTTGTGGCTTTAAATATTCTATACAGTCTCAAACATAACTATGTACCTCCAACACCTTCCTTGAATTCCAGACTGCTTACTTGACATCTACACTCAGATATGTGTCTAGGAAATCTCTCAAATTTAATATTCAAAACCAAATGGCATGCTATAGATTTTTGTTGTTCTCGTTGTTGTTGTTGAGATGGAATTTCACTCTTGTTGCCCAGGCTATAGTGCAATGGTGTGATCTTGGCTCACTGCACCCTCTCCCTCCGGGTTCAAGTGATTCTCCTGCCTCAGCCTCCCGAGTAGCTGGGATTACAGGCATATGCCACCACACCCAGCTAATTTTGTATTTTTAGTAGAGATGGGGTTTCTCCATGTGGGTCAGGCTGGTCTTGAACTCCTGACCTCAGGTGATCCACATGACTTGGCTTCCCAGAGTTCTGGGATTACAGGTGTCAGCCACAGTTTTCAATTAAAAACTGCTCCTTCCCGAAATTCCCTATCTCAGTAAATAGCACCACCATGTCCCTGCTGTTGGGGCTACACACTTTGGAGCAACATCTATGCCTCTCTTTCTATCCCACCTGCAAATGTTGTCAACTCAGCCTTCAATATATGGTACCAAGCCCAACCCATCTTCCCCTCTCCACCATCCCCACCTTAGCCCAAACCATCATCACCATCTCTTTGCTTCCACAATTGCCTCTCTGTAGTCTCTTTCCTACATAGCCAGAGTGACCCATTTAAACATAAATCAGATTGTTACCTCTGCTCATTACCTCTCTGCTCGAAGTCTTCCAATGGTTTCCACCCTTCTCAGACAAATCCTTGCCATGAATTACAAGGCTGTACGTCTGGACAGGTTCCAGAGTTTTCTTTGGACTTTGCAAACGTTATCTTAGAGCTGTCTCATTGTGCTGGGTGCAAAGTTTTTGTTTTAAAGAGAGAGTTAGCACATATTTTATCAAAGAAACGTCTCTGAAGGCATGTAATATGTTTGAAATATTTATCTCATCATTAAAGCTTTAGTAAAATGAAAAATCTACCAGCCATGTTCTCTATACTTGGGAATTTCCAGACTTCAACCCCTGGAAGCAATGATTAAAGTTTTTGTTTCCTTCAATGCTCAAGTCAAACATCCTCTCTTCTGTGAAGGCCTCTCTTTGTGCACTGCCCTCCTACTCCATCCCCGGTCCCAGTACCCTGCAGAATAAAATGTTTCTATCTGTGTCTCCTCAGCTTCGTGTCCATACGTAGATATTGAAAGGAAACCTGTGGAACTTGTGTCTGCTTTGTATTACTACTGTGGAAGGGACAATAAATTTATTAACCCATATTTTTAAAATGTGCGTACATATTGTATTTAACCTAAGACTAACTTTTTTCATATTTTAAAGACTGGAATTGAGCTATGTCTTTCAATCTACATGTTTAGAAAGCTTAGCTTATCAGTGTTTTTTTTTCTTTCTTGGTAGTACATAAAACAATGGTACCTTAAAATTGATGCTATCTTACATTTTATTAAATATGGAATATAAATCTTGTGTCTATGCTCCTCATTCTTTATAGCAAAAGTTTAATACATGACATCACTCCATATGATGGTTGATTATTTTTGCCACTCTTGGGGCTCAAACAATAATACCCCAAAATATGATGTTTTGGCATGCTGAGTCTTCGGTGTTTGTTTGTTTGTTTTGAGATGGAGTCTCACTCTGTCGTACAGGCTGGAATGCAATGACATGATCTAGGCTCGCTGCAACCTCCACCTCCTGGATTCCAGAAATTCTTATGCTTCAGCCTTACAAGTAGCTGGGATTACAGGCACCTGCAACCACGCCCGGCTAATTTTTGTATTTTTAGTAGAGACGGGTTTCGCCATGTTGACCAGGCTGGTCCTGAACTCCTAACTTCAAGTGGTCCACAACCTTGGCCTCCCGAAGTACTGGGATTACAGGCATGAGGCACCACGCCCGGTGGCATGTTGAGTCTTTGAATTAAAGGAAATTAAAAGGGTCTCAGAAGGAAGCCTAAAAATCAAGGCCTCTCTCTCTCACCTTCCCCCTTCCTTTTGTCTCTCTGATACTCTTACTTTTTCCAAGCACCTGAAGGGGCTGTCTTTTCCCGCACAGTCAGATAAGGAATTTCCTTATCTGACAGAGAAAACTTCTTTTCCAAAGAAATGCAATTGTCTTAAAACCCCTTCCCTAGGAATCGCATTAAATAATCAGAAGAGATTAATCACCCAGAGAAGAGAAAAAAAACTGAAAGTCATAGCCACACTCAGACTTTTCATCGATACTTCTGAGGGTAGCTCCAAGAGACTACCTGGGAGACTTTACGTATATAATAGGACAATTTTTGTTCAGAGTGAAGTTTCACAGCTTGTCCACAAGCTATTGTTTGTACTTCTGTCCCACTGAATGTCCAAGGAGAATCATTTGCAAACCACTGTCTGGCTTTCGGGCCCCTTCATACCTATCTCCCTCTACTCAACAAAGAAGGGTATACAAGCATCTGGACCTTATTGAGTTATTGAGAAATCAGTCTTCTGTGATTTTTCCCTATGCACGTTAAGCACATTTTGTATGCCTTTTTCTCCTACTAATCTGTTCATTCCAGCAACCTTCAGAGGGCAAAAGTGGAAGCTTTCCCTCTTGCTCCCTACACCACGTTAAATTTAAATGTAAATTAAATGATTTGGGAATGGGTAACGTACTCATTTCCAAACTGCAATTTTCATAGGTATGAAAATTCTCCACAAACTGCAAAGCCGTGACACTCCAAGGGCCCAAGAACCTAGGTTGGCGAGCTCAGTTAGTGCAAGTAAACGTGCTCCACCCATCTCCCAGCCCGCCTGCTCCCTCACTTTGGTACAGGTACAGGTACAGGTACAAGTACAGGTACAGGTACCGGTAGGAACGCAAACGTCTATTGGACACGGACTTAAGAGGCACGCCCACAGGTACCTTCCGAGCATGCGTGGGGAAGTAGCACGCAGGCGCGGCACGCCCCGCGCATGCCTGATGCAAAGTGTCCGCAGGCCGGGCGGTAGCGTCGGCCGAGTGCTGCGGCCGGAGCAGCCACCGTCCGGCATGAAGGATTGGGTTCTGGGTGCTGCCTGCTCCTCGCTCCAGCACCATGGAATGCCTGCGCAGTTTGCCCTGCCTCCTGCCCCGCGCGATGAGACTTCCCCGGCGGACGCTGTGTGTCCTGGCCTTGGACTTGACCTCTGTGGCGCGTCCCGTTGCTGCCTGCGGCCGCGCAGCCAACTTGGTTGGAAGGAGCCGGGCGGCGCAACTTTGCGGGCCGGGCCGGCTCCGCGTGGCAGGTACAGCCCTTACCCGGCCACAGCTTGGGACGGTGGTCTTGCAGTGACCTTAGGCTGCTGCCCCAGCCACCCGGCGCGGCGCGCCTGTTGCTCCGCGCCCTGCGCAGACCTTGGCCTCCCGTGTGTCCTGTGAGCTTGCACAGGCCCGCGGGCCGAGCTGCGCCCGACTCGCTCAGAATGCGACCTTGCTATGTGCGCTGTGCCCTGCCGGGGTCCGAGCGGCCAACCCTCTGCCTTCTCCCCCACCGCGCTTGCTGCAGATTGTATAACCATAGGAACAACCTAGGAATCGTTTACAGACCGTGATCACGTTAGTTAACACCCGCTTAAGTGCTCTTGTGAGAGGTTTTCTTGTGTGTTGTTTTTGAGACAGGGTCTTACTATGTTACGCAGGCTGGACTCAAACTCCTTGCCTCAAGCCTAACGCAGTAGCCTCGCAAAGCGCTGGGATTGCAGGCATGAGCCACCACACCTGGCCGAGAGGTGTTTTTAAACAAGGCTTTCATCTGTTCCGAAGTCATAAGTATTAATATTAATTTATCTTCCCTTTCTTCCTTATGGACACATTTATACAGTTGTCCAGTTGCAGAGATTGGGGACGAACATGGAAGTGAGGCTGAAGACTGAGTTGCTTCTGAGAACGGCTTGACTTTATTTTCAACTACAGTACTGTATAAGTAAACAGGGAGATCGGATTGAGAAAAAAAAAAAAGAATCTTATTTGCTGTTTATTTTTACACCAAATGTTGAAGCATGGTGAAAAGTTAAGATTTTCACAAATGTGAGTGCAAATATTTGAGGAATAAAAGGTATTGAAATGAATGACTTTATCAAGAATATAGCAGTGTCCTCAAATATGTTTTCTCAGTTGTGCTGTCAAAAGCCTCCCAAAGTAACTCCTCGTCATCACCTCATGCACTTATTGGAGAGTCTTTCCGAGTTGGGTTACATGCTCTGCACCCTCCATTGATAATGCTTGGGAATCCCGTTTCAGCAAGTTGGAGGAAACTTTGAGGACAAGCATTGACGTTCAGAATCTCAATCCCGGTTACACTCTATCTAATTTGTGACATTAAAACATTGAAAGCCGTTTGTAATCAGCAAATGACGTTTACCTTTTCATCTTACCCTTATAGTGATAATTTGTATTTTGTAAAAGGGAAATGAAACTTCAGAAATTACAAGAATCATTACATGTATGTAGTGGAAAAAAGATCAGAAGTAGGATTTTTTTCTACAGTCTCTGGAGTCAGTGTAATTACTTTGGAAGCATAAAACAGTGTCCTCTGTCAGTCATTAAATGTACTTGATTATACTTCAGCGTTCACTTCGACTCAGTCTAGTCACATATTTTAAATAGACTAATTTTCAAATAAAGATTTGTCCTCCTTCCAGCTCAGTGGGGGTGTTTCATAACACCCCTTCATCTGTAGAAAAGAAGTAAAATCAATAGGTTTCATAGTTTATGAGCCAGTCAAATAATTCTGATACTGGAATGCTTGAAAGATCAGGTGGCACTTAGGACCTATGTTTTCTAAAATGTATCTACTACCAAATGCACATGAAGAGCCTTTTATGCAAAAAGGAAGACCAGACATTTTCTTAAATCCCAGAACACGATGTTGCACATTCGTTCATCCAACTTTGAGATATCAGTAATAATTAGAAAGGTAAAAGGGTGACTGGAATCCATCAGTAATTTTAATGCCTCACCTAAGCCATTACTTTTGAAAATCATTCCCTGCCAAACCTAAGATAATCAACAAATATTAAAATTAACAAGAGTATTTCTTCTTAAAATATTTGAAAATAATAAAATAGTCTGAAGGCCTCCACATACTATGAGAGTTGTATTTGAGCTCTATGTGAATCATATAACCACAGGAATTCTCTTATTTTTCAGGTGAAGTGCACCGGTTAAGAACTTCTGATGTCTCTCAAGCCACTTTAGCCAGTGTAGCCCCGGTATTTACTGTGGTGAGTATGTACAATACATTGGAAATTGTACAGAAAGTGCTTCCCATACTTATTAACTCATTGAACTGTTGGCCACGATACTACTTATTTTGAGTTTTATAATCGCTATAGTTACATGTCGTGGCTGTTGTGCCTGGCCAGTGACCTGAGTGCCTGCTGGATTTGCTTAACAATTATCTTGAACTTTGCTAATGACTGCACCTCCCCTTTTAATACTAGAACAAGTCAATCACAATTCAGAGCCATAAAGAGGCTTAAACCTGTGTTCTGCAAGATAATACGCAGGCAGAAGCATCTTGAAGGCAGCAGAGTGTAGTATTTAAAAGTGCATGCTTTGAAAGGTCATGATCTCTGTAACTTTCCTCTGAAATGGTTGGGGAGTAGGGGTGAGGGGGGAAATGAATGAATAAGATAATGTATCACACACACATATTTTTAGAGAAAGAGAAAGAAGGCCGTTGGGGCAAAATTTTAACAAAGGTGACTAGGTGTAAGCTCTATGGGAATTGGTTGTAATATTCTTGCAACTTCTTTGTAGGCTTTTTTTTTTTTTTTTTCAAAAAAAAAAAAAAAAAAGCTTGATAAAAACTTGTGCCGGCTGGGCACAGTGGCTCACGCCTGTAATCCCAGCACTTTGGGAGGCCGAGGCGGGCGGATCACGAGGTCAGGAGACCATCCTGGCTAACACGGGGGTTTCACCCCGTCTCTACTAAAAATACAAACCGGTCGTGGTGGCGGGCGCCTGTAGTTCCAGCTACTCCGGAGGCTGAGGTAGGAGAATGGCATGAACCCGGGAGGTGGAGCTTGCAGTGAGCCTAGATCACGCCACTGCACTCTAGCCTGGGCAACAGAGTGAGACTCCGACTCAAAAAAAAAAAAAAAAAAAAAAAAAGCCGTGCCTATCTGAGCCAGACTTCCTAAATTCCAGTCTCACTCTGCCTCTTATTGACTAGGTGGCCTTGGACAAGTTAGGATAACATCTTTGTGCCTTAGTTTTCTCATCTGAAAACTGAGCATAACCTACCTACCATAAAGAATTGTTATGAGGATTAAATTAACTCATATATCGAAAGCCCTTAAACTAGTGCCTCACATATAGTAAGCCCAAATATATTTCATTAGGATTATTTAGGCTTGTTAACGTAAGAGCTTTTCTTTATAAACTATACAGAACGAAATAACCCCTAGAATTGCATTTAAAAGTTACCACTGTTATTCATTGTTCTGGAAGAGTTGGCCAATTTAGTTAAGAATACAAAATCAGGACCAGGTGAGGTGGCTCAGAGAATACAAAAAGAATACAAAATCAGGGCCAGGCGAGGTGGATTACAGGTGGCCTGTAATCCCAGCACTTTGGGAGGCTGAGGCAGCCATTTGAGGTCAGGAGTTTGAGACCAGCCTGACCAACATGCTGAAACCCCATCTCTACTATAAAACAAAAAAATTAGCCAGGTGTGGGGGTGCATGCCTGTAGTCCCAGTTACTCAGGAGGCTGAGGCAGGAGAATCACTTGAACCTGGGAGGTGGAGATTGCAGTGAGCCAAGATTGCACCACTGCACTCCAGCCTGGGCAACAGAGCAAGACTCTTGTCTCAAAAAAAAAAAAAGAAAAAGAATGCAAAGTCAAATGTCAAATATTGAAAGTTAGTTCTTTGCAGGTGAAATAATTTCAAAGAACACAAATTCATAAAGCTATGGAATCTGAGAAAGAAAAAAATTTAATTTGTGCTGTTTGAAATAGTTTAGAAAGTGAGCTAGTTACAAAGTAAATTTTTTTTCATTATAATTTGTATGATTTAAAAAAAAATTTTAAGTTCTATTAAAGAAAAAAAGCATACATATAAATATTGAGATGCAAAAATATTCCACATATGTTGCTACTTTGGAAGGAGGGAGACTGCAAAGCAGTATGTATAACATTAGTATGTTTTATTAGGAAAATGTTTGGAAGGATATTCAGTGAAATAATTATCACAGCTTTCTCTAAAACTTGTCATTTCAGGTGATTAATATAGTTTTATTTTACATATATTTATTTTCAAATTTTCTGCAGTGGGTTTATGTATTTGTGAAATATAAGGATGAAAGCTAGACTATTACACAAATATAAAGCTTTCTTTGATATAAATTTAACTAGTGTTCTATGGAGCTTATATATTCATATTAATTTTATCTTTGCTGATGAGAAGCAAGATAAAATATATATATTGTGAGTTTTTATTTTGTGATTAACACAGCATATATATTTCCATGATAATAACCCAAGACCTATATTGTACTTATTACGTTAGAGTGTCTTTCTGAAATGTGTCTGTCATAGTAAGTAGTACAGCTCAGCACATAGTGATTCATTAAATGTTTCACATCTTCAAACTTGACTGTGGATAAACATCACTGAAAAATACTCCCCTACTTTACAGGAAATAGGTGCATTTTCTGTATCAAATCCTCTCTTCAAACTATCAGAAGAGGTTCTGTAAATCTTTATTGATTCTGCAACACCCACCAAAGAGACTTTAGCTTCATGTAAACATTTAGATTCACAAGGCAGGCCATACTTGGTCCCAGTCTACTCAGAAGGATAAGGGATAAGAGAAGCAACAAGGCAGTGTTAGGCGTTTCTTCTTCAAAAGAAGTCTTTGCAGCCATCCAGGGGTTTCTCTGGTCCTCTGAGTGATCGCTCAGTGACAAGGAGATAAGATTCTCAGAGGTGGATGTGAGATTCACCTTGGCTCGAATCCCTATGCCCCATAGTGACAGTATCCCTTGTCACAGAGGCACAGTGTCCAGCATTCTGGTGGGGAACATGGCCACAAAAGCCACCACAGTCAGGAAAGGGCAAAGAGAGCTATTGCTTTTCACCTGCTAACTGTAATTTGTTCATCTTCCCAGTCCAGTGCAGTCTACCAGTCAATGGTCATTTTTATCATAAGGATTGTTACCTAGTAACAACACAACTGATACTCCTTTATCAAACTTTCTAGAGGAACCAAGATAGAAAGTTAAACCCAGGTCTGATTTTTCCTAGCAAAGGAGAAAAGGAATTTTTAAAAATCCTTAACTCATAACTGGATTTAATCTAAAGAAGGTCAGTAATGGTTTATATTTGCATTTCAACATTTTGGGGATATTACTCACAATACCATAAATTCTTAACTAAATTAACAATAACGTAAGTAGCATTCTAATTTGAAAGAAAATAATAATTTGTTTTATTCTCTATTTTCAGACAAAATTTGACAAACAGGGAAATGTTACTTCTTTTGGTGAGTATGTGATTAGCATTCTAAATCATTTTTTTAAACAATGAGTGAATCTGATAGAAATCAAGAAATTGTATTTTGAGTAGAATATTCTCTGTATATACAGGTGTGTTGAAAGAGATCTTTCTTCAGCATTTGTCTGTCAGTCTTAATTGGAGCTGGCAGTACTCAGACTGTGTGTATTCTTCCAGAATTGTTTTCTTCTAGCAGGAGCCACTTTTCGCTCTAACAGGCTGTTGAAGGAATATTTGGGAGAGAGAGGCTAGTGTAGAGCTGGAGCCCAGAGACACACTCTTTCTCTTTTGTCTCTCTTTAAGTTAGTGTCCCTTTCACTGCCCTCATTCATTCCCCTGAAGCATGTTTAAGGCAGAGTCACATAATACCACTGACATGCAGTGGGTGACAAAAGGTGGACAGGGACGTGTCACTGCATGGCAGTCACATGGAATTCTGCTGATGGCTGTCTGTGGACAGCTACTTTAAAAAGTGAGACTAGGCATTATTTTACTATGTGACTTCAGATGTGAGTTTCAGATCTCCCCTGAGAATGAATCAGTCTCAGGTAATAAATTCAGTTCTTCTCATTTTTGTCTTAGTCCAAGAACAAAGAAAATGAAGTTTATCTGTTCACATATATAAAATACTGAAGATGATGTTGTAGTAAAAATAGAAAATGTAGTTGTGTACAGTTTATATTTAAGAAAGATAACCTGTCTTTAGAGCTGGAAATTTATAGGTTCTAATGATGCATAGTTGTGGTTTCTATGTTAGTCTCAAGGGACTTCTAAGTAGTGAGAAATTTATGAGGTATAAATAAGAAAATCATTAGTTTGACTGTATTTAGCCCAAGTATGTTTTCTAGGTAAAACTGGATATTAAAAAGACTTAATTTTAGTTTTTGTTTCTGGTAGTAACCAAAAATTATCTTGATGGTGGTGGGAGGACTGCTCTGATGGAAAAATCTAAGCCATTTAATGTATTTGGTTTAGTCCTCTCTGTTTATTTCTTTTATAGAAAAGAAGAAAACTGAATTATACCAAGAGTTAGGTCTTCAAGCCAGAGATTTGAGATTTCAGCATGTAATGAGTATCACAGTCAGAAACAATAGGATTATCATGAGAATGGAGGTAAAATATTTTATTTTCATCTGTGTTTTTACAATAGAATCTTATAAAAGTTACCTTCTAACTCTCTTTTTTTTTTTTTTTTTTTTTTGAGACAGAGTCTTACTCTGTCACCTAGGCTGGAGTGCAGTGGCGCGATCTCCGCTCACTGCAAGCTCCACCTCCCGGGTTTACGCCATTCTCCTGCCTGAGCCTCCCGAGTAGCTGGGACTACAGGCGCCCGCCGCTGCGCCCGACTAATTTTTTGTATTTTTAGTAGAGACGGGGTTTCACCTTGTTAGCCAGGATAATCTCAATCTCCTGACCTCGTGATCCGCCCGCCTTGGCCTCCCAGAGTGCTGGGATTACAGGTGTGAGCCACCGCACCAGGCCTACCTTCTGACTATCTTCATCAGTATCTAGGTTAAAAGTAATTTTGGAATAAAAGTAGCTACATGAAACATAGGATATTTTATAGCTTTATGCTAGTATGAGTAGCACTCATTTTACATGGATTATATGCACATGTTCAATAGGAATAACACTGCTGTATTTTAAGTTGAAAAACCTCTGACTGTGGTGTTCATTCTCACTGTTGGGATTTACTCTCTAGTTCTGGAAAGTATAAGACAATCCCGATTTGTAACAGATATATTTCCAATTGTGTACAGTTACATGTAATTATAGCATATCCTGAGCTACCAAAAACGTATTCTGGCTTTCTAAGTAGCACAGGAATACACGTTAAATTTTATAGCCTTAATTAATTAATTAATTTATTAATTTATTTTTTATTTTGAGATGGAGTTTTGCTCTTGTTGCCCAGACTGGAGTGCAATGGCGCGATCTCGGCTCACTGCAACCTCCACCTCCCAGGTTCAAGCAATTCACCTGCCTCGGCCTTCTGAATAGCTGGGATTTCAGACATGAGCCACCACACCTGGCTAATTTTGTCTTTTTAGTAGACACGGGGTTTCTCCATGTTGGTCAGGCTGTCTCAAACTCCCGACCTCAGGTGATCCACCCGCCTCTGCCTCCCAAAGTGCTGGGATTACAGGCGTAAACCACTGGGCCTGGCCAATTTAAATTTTTTTAATGGAAAACTTTCCGAAATATATTGTATTTTTCCCTACCTATCCAGAGCACACCAAATATAATTTGACTTTCTTTAGTGATTCAGAGTTAATGTGGATATCATTTATTTTGGTGGGCTAATGTTTAGGGCCAAAAATAGATGAAGAGACACAGGACTCAATGGTATTGGCCTTGTAGTGGATATGAGACTTTCTTTCTTCAAAGAGTCTTTGATGGCAGAGTTTTGTTCATTTTTCTAGAATTAATCAAAATAATAAAAAATGGGCCAGGAGTGGTGGCATGTGCCTTTAGTCCCAGCTACTCAGGAGGCTGAAGTGGGAGGGTCACCTGAGACCAGGAGTTTGTGACCAGCCTGAGCAATGTAGCAAGATCCCATCTCTAAAAATAAATAAGTAAATAAGAAATACTTTATCAAAAATGGAAGCAGTCTTCTCCCAAGTGATTTTCTCCAGAAATATTCTTTACTCTTGGGATCAGTAGCTAGCATTCTTCCAAACAGTGTCTCTTTCATGGAGAGACAGACAGGTATGTGAAAAAGCAAATATAGCAGAGTGATAATTATATAATCTAACTGGTGGGTATATGGTGTTAACTGCAATCTTTGAACTTTTCTGTATAAAAATTTTCATGAGGCTGGGTGTGGTGGCTCACACTTGTAATCCCAGCACTTTGGGAGTCCGAGGAGGGTGGATCACCTGAGGTCGGGAGTTCGAGACCAGCCTGACCAACATGGTGAAGCCCCGTCTCTACTAAAAAATACAAAAATTAGCCAGGCATGGTGGCAGGTACCTGTAATTCCAGCTACTCAGGAGGCTGAGGCAGGAGAATAGCTTGAACCCTGAAGATGGAGGCTGCAGTGAGCCGAGATTGCACCATTGCACTCCAGCCTGGGTGACAGAGCAAGACTCTCATCTCAAAAAAAAAAAAAAAAAAAAAAAAAATTCATGATAGAATGTTGGAAAAATGTAAAAGTAGAAAATTATCTCTAATTTCTGTATCACTGATAAAGTGGCTACCTTTATCTACTTTTAACATAAAAGATACCAGTATTTTAGAAAAAATTCTAATTTCATACTGTTCTAAATTAGAGTAGTAAGGCTGTGTTTTATCTTAATTTCAAATTTGGTTTATATGCTTTAGTGCTGTTTTAAAAAGGAAATTTCTATCTGTGCCAAACTAATTATGATTAAACTAAGTCTTTTCTAAAAGTCTACTCAATACCTGACTTTTAGGAAGACCTTATCTTGTTCCCTTTATTTTCTTTTTTTTTTTTTTTTTTCAAAAAAGAAAGACGGAGTCTCGCTGTGTCGCCAGGCTGGAGTGCAGTGGCGCGATCTCAGCTCACTGCAACCTCCGCCTCCCAGGTTCAAGCAATTCTCCTGCCTCAGCCTCTAAAGTAGCTGGCACTACAGGTGCGGGCCACCACACACAGCTAATTTTTGTATTTTTGGTAGAAACAGGGTTTCACCATGTTGGCCAGGATGGTCTCGATCTCTTGACCTCATGATCCACCTTCCTCAGCCTCCAAAAGTGATGGGATTACAGGTGTGAGCCACCATGCCCTGCTTTCTCTGTTTTTGTTTTTTTCCATGATTACCCCAGAAGTCTTAGTAAATATATAATTTATGTGAATAATTCCAATTTTACTGAGAGTGAGTTAGCAGTATCAAGACATTTATTTTTTAAGTTTCCTTTCTCTTGAAAAAAAAAAACTTGATTTTTTTGAAAAACAAAAAACACTGATTTGGTTTAGTCTTAATCCAAAATTAGTAAAGTATTAAACCATATTTTATGAATGTTCTTTTTTCCTATAGCTCTACAATTAGTGCATATGTTTGTATACATATATATGTATATACATGCATGTGTATATATACACTTACATATTTATATGTTTTGGGTTTTTTTGTTTTTTGTTTGTTTTTAACAGTATTTGAAAGCTGTGATAACTCCGGAGTGTCTTCTGATATTAGATTATCGTAATTTAAACTTAGAGCAATGGCTGTTCCGGGAACTCCCTTCACAGTTGTCTGGAGAGGGTCAACTCGTTACATACCCTTTACCTTTTGAGTTTAGAGCTATAGAAGCACTCCTGCAATATTGGGTAAGTCTGTTTTTATTTAGCTTTTTGGGTTTATTCTGATTTTGAAATGTCATTGAGTGGGAAGACAGGTTGGGGTATTGTTTCAATGGCATGTCCCCTGACCACATCCTGCCCCGGAGGAAGACGTCTCTAAGGATCTTACGTGGAGATATCACTTAATTCTTACACTTTACGACCCAATCAAATAGAACTAAAGACTCTAGGGGTTTAAGTGCATTCTATTTTGTTCTCTAAGACTGTGTATATTATGAAAATGCTTTACATGTGATACATATTTTATTAAATCATTTCATCAAGTCATTTTTTGATTTGTTTGTACGGTCCTTTGTTTGAGCCAGGTAAATGATGCATATTTTTGAGACCTCGATTGACATAGGAATCACACCTAGTTCTTCCAGTGACTCCTCCTTTGAGAGTCCTTACACATCTGAGACTCCTGTCAGGCTCTGAACAAGGGTGGTTCTCTGCTTTCCTGACCCCACAAATCTTTCGTTATCTTTTCTTCCCCCTGTTAGTCAGGATGGTACTGTTCAGGAACTGGCTACATGCAAGAGTTGGTGCTGGGAGCATACTAACCAGAGTGGGAGGAGGAGAAGAGGGTAGAGAGGACATGAGGTGCATTGGGTTGGGTGAACCTGGCACACTTCTCTTTTGTCTGCCTTGCTCTGAAAGAATAGATGGCTGTACTTCCTGCTCAGGGTAATGAGCACCAGCTAGCACCAGCCAGGGAGATGATAAGTAGTGGGAGCCCAGTTACCAAGCAGGGGGAAAGCAGAAGAAAGAAGATGTAAACAGTAGTAAGTGATGGGCTGCACAGGCTGGGTAAGCTTTCAGGAGCTCATGCTGTTAGGAGAAAGGCAGGGATCTCAAAGGGAGCAGGAGGGGAAGGAGAGGGGCTGGGCTGGCATGGGTCTCCTGCCTAGAGATTGGCTGTGGGGAGAATAGAGAGGGAGTTCAGGATGTCTGCTGGAATACACGTTCTTCTTCCTTTAAATGGGGTCCCAGGAAGATTCCCTTATGAAACAACACTACATAGAAGCAAGACCAGCCACCACTCAAAAGGGATAAGTTTTCAAACAAGGGAAAGCTCCCCAGACCCACCTGAGGGACCAAGACATACCTTGATAGATATGCCTCACAAATACCCTATCTGTGACCCTCAGCAGCCTCCCCAACCACTACCTGAGTCCACACCTTGCTGAGCAGAGGGTTCGATACCTCTTAGATTAAAAAATGTGGTCTATTTGGCTGTCCAGCCTTCCCTCCCACCCAAGGACTTCTTAACCCAGAAGCAGTTCCTCTGGAGATGCATGAAATAAACAACATGTCAGGAGAGGCACCGTGACTCTGGACTCGTTTCCAAATTTAAAAAAATCTTAGTTTCACAGTAATTGTGCTTCTGAGATAAAGACTATATGCTGAATTTACATCATCAGTTTTACCGTCTGATTTAGTTAGTATATGCTATTTGCCAACTGGTATGGAAGTGTTTCAGTATTTTAATAACTATATAGCAGGATTAGTGCATACCTGCTGAATATCAAACCATACTTGTGTCAACCTAAATAGTGTATTTTTGACTTTACTCTCATATGTTTATGTTTTAAAGCTCAAGTTTTTATTTTCAAAGAGCTTTGCAGGAATTTTGAACCATATTATGTATACAGAGAACACAGGTATTACTGAAAGCTTGTGTTTTAATAATAGAATAGCAGATTTTATTTTACTTAATCCCTCATTACTTCATAATGAGTATCTATAGGAGAAAGACTCTTATGAGAGTTAGCTCCTTGTCAGCCAAATCTGTGCCTAATGATAACATCACACATGGTTCTTTGAACCCAGAAGATCTAGTTTTTGAATCATCTGAAATAGGCATTCTAGAATTGACTATGTTCTGAAATGTTACCAGCATTTCAAGCTACTACAGATTTCTGTATTTAATCAGAGGATTCACTGATCCTGAATATTCTAAAAAGATTGTTTTAATTCTTATGAAAGGTCATGTTGTTATCTAGATCAACACCCTTCAGGGGAAACTTAGCATTTTGCAGCCACTGATCCTTGAGACCTTAGACGCTTTGGTGGACCCCAAACATTCTTCTGTAGACAGAAGCAAACTGCACATTTTACTACAGAATGGCAAAAGGTAAATATGGATGATGTATCACATTGGGAGTTGGAGACAAATATCTTAAAATCAATTATTAACATTGTGTTTCATAACTTTTTTTAAAGTATGAAAGTAACCTGGGTGGGAAGTTGAGCTAAAAGGAGCACACAATCTAATGTTTGTTGAAAAGATACTTTGCATGAAATGTTATGTAAGGCTCTTTTCCGTATGTGATCTCATCTCATCACCTATTTAGTAGTTGATGTTGTCCTCATTTTGAAGAGAGAAAACTGAGGTTTGAGTAACTTACCTAAATTTATGTGGCTAGTAAATGGCAAATCTAAATCCAAATTCAAAGTCCATGTTGTTCTTTTTCTTTAAAATCATAATGCCTTCCAGAATTTAATAACAATATTTTATATGTATCATAAATAGACTAAACATGCTCTCAGGAGTTTTACTTCCGAAATCCCTTCAATAATTAACATTTAAAATTCTTGAATCAGTAGTTTCTAGTCCAGAAATGTTGGAGTGTTTTTATCAGTTAAGAGTAACTAGTCTGTTCTATATTAGCACTGCCACGTTGATTAAGAATAAAACTAATTCCCAAACCAAAAATCTTAAATTCACAAGCAATTTATGTTTCTGAGATAAATAATGTATGATGAAATTTATATCACTGATAATTTGACCAATTAATTTAGATTTGGTTTGGGTTTTTTGTGGGTTTTTTTGAGACAGGGTTTCACTCCGTTGCCCAGGCTGGAATGCAGTGGTGCAGTCTCAGCTTACTGCAGCCTTAACCTGCTGGGCTTCAGCGATCCTCCCACCTCCACCACCCAAGTAGCTGGGACTACAGGCACACGCCACCATGCCCAGCTAATTTTCTGAATTGTTTTGTAAGACAAGATCTCACTGTGTTGTCCAGGAGGGTCTCAAACTCCTGAGCTCAAGCAATCCTCCTGCCTTGGCCTCCTAAAGTGCTAGGAGGATTTGTGACACCACTCCTGGCCAAAATGATTCTTAATTTGCCTGGTAAATACTCACCCTTTTTTTTTTTTTTAATAAGTCATTGTTTAGCATGAATGTATAAGATAATATAT
Source organism: Macaca mulatta (assembly GCF_049350105.2). Taxonomy (NCBI): domain Eukaryota; kingdom Metazoa; phylum Chordata; class Mammalia; order Primates; family Cercopithecidae; genus Macaca; species Macaca mulatta. Next base: position 158,682,523 of record NC_133409.1, on the reverse strand, counting down.
TTGATAAGATACTCTAAAAACTATTATGAAATGTTTTTATAAGTTTATTCTATTGATCATTTTTGTGTATCTATTCTTATAGTCTCTCAGAGTTAGAAACAGATATTAAAATTTTCAAAGAGTCAATTTTGGAGATCTTGGATGAGGAAGAGTTGCTAGAAGAGCTCTGTCTATCAAAATGGAGCGACCCGCAAGTCTTGTAAGTATATAATTATACTTTGTTATTTATTTCCTTAGAGTAAATATTTTGCCTTTTCCACTTCAAAGTGATTTTTCATTACAGAATGTAACATTTTTCTTGACTAGAGAATATAGAGATTTTCATCCCCAGTTTCCAGATAAGAGTATTTCCCCAGATAGAGTATCGTATCTAATTCAGTGTAATTATATGAGTATGCATACTACATACCCAACACTGCTGACGTGCAGTGAATCTAAACACACAGTTACCTTTATATTCAAGGGACTGACCACCAGATTGGCACATACATCTACCAAAATAACTTACCTAGGAAGCAGAGTGAGAGAGACATTTACATGGGGGAGGGGAAAAGTGGGATAAATACATGAGTGCAGCATTAACATGAATTATATAAGTTCAGTCTAATGAAAATGTTACAAACCTTTTGTCTTTTATGAATTTAGAAATTGTTTATGCTTCTTGTGCACACTCCAGCTAAATGTTTACTTTTAAATACCCAAATATTTTGTTTTTGTCTTTCTAGAGCAATATCAGAAATTAATACACCTTTGTAATGAGTTTAGTTTCTACAGTCTGTACAGATTTTCTTAAAGCACTTTGAAAAATTGGTTATTAATATCCTGATAAGGAAACAATAAGATAAAGGGGGCTATATAACATTTGGTAGATAGGAGATAGGTATGGTAGCAGAAACTCTTGTTTGCTTTGCTTAGGCCAGTCTTTCAGTCTGTCTCTAATATGCTTTATGAAACAAGTACCTCTTCAGAGTACTTCATTCCTCCTTATCCTTCTTGGTAGGGTAGGGGTGCAAAGTTATTATTGATATCATTCAAAAACATTTTCTTTATATGAAATCACATTATGGACACACCTCAAAAGGAACACACACCTCAAAAGGAAATGGTCTTGACATTTTTCGTTGTGGATTTTGTTTTACCTGACAGTGGTATTGGATTTACACTAATTCATCTGCATTCACATATCTGGATTTTCCTGTTATACTGGGAGCATGTATCCGCATAAAAATCTCTTGGATTGGGGCCATGTAATACAGTGACACCAACTAGTCTACATAAGGCTGGAACCTCTGTCCTCAACTTAATCTGTAAAGTGTTTAGGATCAGTTGACATAGCTAGATTGGCCACAACAATAGAAAAGAAAAAGGCAGCCGGACGCTGTGGCTCATGCCTGTAATCCCAGCACTTTGGGAGGCTGAGGCGGGCAGATCACAAGGTCGGGAGTTCAAGACCAGCCTGTCCAATATGGTGAAACCCCGTCTCTATTAAAAATACAAAAATTAGCCGGGCATGATGGCACGCGCCTGTAGTCCCAGCTACTGGGGAGGCTGAGGCAGAAGAATTGCTTGAACCCGAGAGGCAGAGGTTGCAGTGAGCCGAGATCGCGCCACTGCATTCCAGCCTGGGAACAGAGCGAAACTCCATCTCAAAAAAAAAAAAAGACAAGACAAAAGGCTAGCTTTTCCACTGGTAGCTGAATGCTATATACTAATTTAGGAAGTTTTTGTTACTAAGTATATGATACACATGTTGGGGTATGTTCATTATTTTGTCTTTTAACTGAAGTGAAAAGAGCAGTGCTGGGATTGACCATGCAGAAGAGATGGAGTTGCTGTTGGAAAACTACTACCGATTGGCTGACGATCTCTCCAATGCAGCTCGGGAGCTTAGGGTGCTGATTGATGATTCACAAAGTATTATTTTCATCAATCTGGACAGGTAAGAAAGCATTATATAAAACAGTAAGTTTTTTAAATAATTATAAAGTGTTTAAGGAAATATCATTTTGTGAGGAATTATGCCATCATTAACATCTGTACTACATTAAAGTCTTTTTTTTTTTTTTTTTTTTTTTTTTTTGATGTGTAGGTTTCATCCATGTGGTCTGTAATAGATTTGATGAATGTGTTCTGTATAGTTAGCGGGCCCTTCTAATCTGAATAGGTGTTCTCCTCTCCAGCCACCGTAACGTGATGATGAGGTTGAATCTACAGCTGACCATGGGAACCTTCTCTCTTTCGCTCTTTGGACTAATGGGAGTTGCTTTTGGAATGAATTTGGAATCTTCGCTTGAAGAGGTGAGAATGTATTATTATTTCTAAAACTTGGGGGGTTTTGGCCAGGCGCAGTGACTCACGCCTGTAATCCCAGCACTTTGGGAGGCCAAGGCAGGCAGATCACTTTAGGTCAGGAGTTCGAGACCAGCCTGACCAACATGGTAAAACCCCATCTCTACTAAAAATACAAAAATTAGCTGGGCATGGTGCCACACACCTATAATCCCAGCCACTCGGGAGGCCAAGGCACAAGAATCGCTTGAATCAAGGAGACGGAGGTTGCAGTGAGCCAAGATTGCACCACTACACTGCATCCTTGGTGAAGAACAAGACTCCATCTCAGCAACAACAAAAAAAGGAGGCAGATTTCTGCTCAATAAGTGACATGTGTCTCCATCAGTGATAGCTGATGAGTTGTGTAACAGGCTATCTTTGAAGAAGTGAGCTCTCAATCACTGGAGCCAATGATAACCAACTAACAGCATCGCTGTGAATGGGATTCCTTCCTTGTGAGAGATTACATTTAAATTCTGTGATTCTGTACATCAACTAAAAACAGTGTGCTGCAAAAGTATTACCATTCTGAAAATGGTGAGGAAGAATGTTTTTCCAAGAGAGGTTCCCAAACTTTCTTGGATCACGATGCCCTTAGCGTCTTAGTAATTTTTTCACAGTATTCATGGACAAAAAATTTCTTTTGTTATGTTACAGATTCTTTTGTGTTATTTCCCTTGAAAGTTTAAAATATTCTGAGGTGCTGTGGTGCCCAGGGCATGTCAGCTCACAGTTTGAGAACTGTGGATATAAGCAAAAACCTTAAATTGCGTGTCCTCTAGCATCATGACTATTAAGATTTGTATGCACGTAACAAAGGCTGGAAAGAAACACAAAGTAAAAGCAGTACATTTGGCATATAGATGATTTTAAAATATTTAAAACCTTTTAAATCATGCTGTTCTCCTGATTTATTCTGTGGGTATCAAGGCACTTGTTTCTTAGTTCCTTTCTATGGGAAAGAGCCGTACAAATAACATAAGGCTTTCAAACTCTGGGACAACAGTTCAGGGAATCTTCTCTCTAAGGAACCTTACATTTTGCAATTGAAATGAACTGTGTGTTCTCTTTTAGGACCACAGGATTTTTTGGCTGATTACAGGAATTATGTTCATGGGAAGTGGCCTCATCTGGAGGCGCCTGCTTTCATTTCTTGGACGACAGCTAGAAGCTCCATTGCCTCCTATGGTATGAAGGATATGGTTCACGGCAGTACTGCGGAAGGGTTATGGCCGTGGGCCCTAAAGTCAGAGCACCTGGGCTTCAGTTGTCACAGGCACTATGACCCTTGCAAGTTGCTTTCTCAAACCTCCCTCAGTTTCCCTATCTGTCTGTTAAGTCAGTATTACCTGCTTCATAGGGTTGTGGGAAGAAATAATTGAGATAATATGTGTAAAGCACTTACTAGCACACTGCCTAACACAATAAATACATTAGAAATATAATTTCTGTAGAACTCTCTGACAAACATACATTTAAACAGATGTTAGTAATTCTGGTATAAGGTTCTGTCATAACCAAATGGAAATATAGGAAACATTTATAATGTTCTCATAAGAAAAGAAAGAAAACTCACCTCCATTTTCTTTGTACTTGAAGACACCACTGGAATAAATACTTAAGACACTGATACTGCTTATAGTCCTTTCTTCATTGAGTAGTTACATAATATATCATTTTACTAGTGACTTTTCTTTTAAAAAGATACTAAAATTAATATTTCTGCTTTATTTAGATGGCTCCTTTACCTAAAAAGACTCTTCTGGCAGATAGAAGCATGGAATTGAAAAACAGCCTCAGACTGGATGGACTTGGATCAGGAAGGGGCATCCTAACAAACCGTTAGCAACAGCCCAGTGGATACTGAAGTTTTTTTAATGGTAGTCACAGGAAACTTCTGATACTGTTTTTATTATTTTCTTGTATAGAGTCACACACTTGAAAAAAATTAATGTTTGAAAACAAAAATATTTTGGCAGTCACAATACCAGAACTGGATTGCATTTCCAGAATTCTGAGTTAAAGAAACAAAGTATTTGCTTTGTAAAAGGCCAAAATTCTATTTCCTACAAACTTTAAATGCTGTTTTTATAGATGTGGTAAGAGGCAACACAAGCACAGATAGTTGTATAGACTTTATTTAATTTATACATATCAAGAAAAGTGCAATTTCATGCTGAATGAAGCGTAGGAACTTGACAAGCCCATAGGTAGCTATCGTTCTTAGTATAGGGAATTACGTTCATATGAATTTCCTGATTCTCAGGTGACTAAAAAGCTAGCATTCTATGTATTAACCACCTTACAACAAACTCTGGAAGTTTGAGTTTTAAAAACCAAACTTTGACATAACCTTATTTTCTTGTATTTGCCCCCTTTTTTAAATAAAAGGTGAATAAAAAGAAAGAATTTAATATCACCATTGTATGGATGCCTAATCAAGATTTCACGTTCTCAACCCCTAAGACTAGTTTTCTTTGCTCTCTGTAATTACAGCCTTTGGAAGTAAAGTTGAAAGGAAGTATTTCCATTCTGTTACTGTTTTGTAGCACTTTGTCCATTTATTGATTTTTAAAGTAGATTTTTAGATACCACCCTTGCCCTGCCCCAAAAAGAAAAATGTGTATTGCCCTGCTAATCTATACGCCTACACCTCAGAAGCTGACAAATGAGCTTCCTAAAACACGAGGGTGACTAAGTGTTTGTTAGAACTGTGATATCTTCTCATTTCCACAGAGATGGGCGTTTAAAACAAATGGCTAATATTTGTAAGCCTGAAAGCTGCCATCCTCTTTAACATCCTACCTACCTTTTAAAATGTTTTCTGGAGGTTAAATACAGTTATGTACTAGAACATTAGTTAAGCCTCCCAAAGTAGTGTGCGTGGAAGATTCTAGAGTGTCCAGCTCTTGCACTACAAATGTGATAACAACAGAATAAATATGCTTACCCTGATATTGAGGGTACATGATTACCCTAATGTGATGTCATATGAGGAAGTTTAAGAGTCCATTTTTCGGGTGGTTTGGTGATAGGAATAAAAATGTTACTCCCGTAGCTGATTCGGAAGAAAAGAGATGAAGTACAAGGTTTCCCCACTCCTGTGTGTGGTCATGGGAAGCCATTAGAGGGAAGCTGGAGAACAGAATGGCACAGAACAGGCTGGGCTAGACTCGAGCATGCAGTGGCCCCTGTGCACCAACCACACTGTGGGTCAGGAACATGCGTCATGGTGTGCTTGTTGGAGGAGTGTGAACATACAGCACCCTCTAGTGTTATGAATCTCTTAGGATTTTTAAGATTATATTTGATAATACTTAGATTTCACAGGGCACCGTTTTGGGACACCTCAGAGCACACTGCTGCTATTTTAGGTCTTATCACTGTAAAATACTTAATAAGTACTACTTAACTGTGACATGAAGAATTGGAATCCCAGAGGGCAACATTTGATTTGGCTAAGATCAGGCAAAAGATAGAATTTTGGTCATTTTTCCTTGCAGTTTTATTGACTTAGTTTATGAGCTTGGGTAAAATAATTTTTTGATGAATCGTGTCAATAAAAGGAAAAATAATGTAACTACCTCATAAATCTGATAAACGGAAGTTGCTAGTGGTTTGTAGAATTCCTGAAGGTGGTTATATCAAGTATGATTTCAAAATGTCAACTAGTTCCACTTTTGTGATTGCAGGAGGCTTCTTATATTAAAGTTCTCGTAAATAATAAATCAGCTTATGCCAAAAATATATGAAGTTCCTTGGTTTTAAATTTTGAACTAAAATGGACTGAGCACATTAATTACTGTTTGAAAGTGGGTACCAAACACTGGGTTACATGAGTGAGCAAGCAGTCAGATCACCTGTCGAGCATGTCGAGTACAGGGTGTGGTACTCTCTTTGTCTTTGGAAGGCCCCTAAACAAATGTGGGCACAACAGGTGTCATTTGAGGATGCTCTGAGGATGCTCTTAACACTTTATTCTTCATGAACATAGAATGATAAGCAGCACTAACCAATTTTATATTAAAAAGCTGTTTATTTTGCTGAGTTATTCCAAGAGTTGTATACAGCTTTACTGTTTGGAACTGCAATGTTAAAGTTGCACTTTGGATTTAAGACTTACTCTCATTACTTTAGTAATACCTACAGAGGTGAGCTAATGGATGGTACATGGAGTAGGGACTGCAGAGACCCCAGTTTTGTCCCCACTCCATCTTCAAATAATTTTGGTCTCTTAGGTCTGTGATACAAAGGCATAAAACAATTCCTATCTTGAAGCCTTGAGAAAAGCTGTTACATATACACAGATAGTAGAAAGACAGAAAATGCAAATATGTAAATGTCTTCTGATATCTTGAAATAAAGATAAATTTGAATTAAACTTGTATAAGTTCAGATTTCTGTTAATGAGAAATTACAACCCTACAAGGTAAGGTCTTTACATTTTAGTTATTAAGCAGAATCAGTGCTTAAAACTATAGTTAATACTTAGTGGAACGAAAATTTAATCCACATATCAGGATAATATGTGTCCTGCATATTAATAGACTGTCATGCATTTTTTCCTGTATGCCAGGTTTTTTACATATCTGCCATATCAGTTGACCTTTTACAGTAGGAGTATAATGTACATTGTTTTTTGACAGTGGGGTTAGCATGGTTAAATGTCCTATAAACTTGAAAGGAAGCTTCCATTTTTGTGGGTCTTAACCTCCACCTGGTGCTTGCTATTGGGTGTATTCAGGCATTGAGCAAAATGTAAATTGTGAGGTAAATAATGGTCATGTTTAAGCACAGGCCTCATTTAGTGAAGCATAAAAACACTGACACTTTATATAAATGCATCTGTCTAATGAAAAGATCCAGTACTGAGAAAAACATCCCTTTACTGAAGTGTCATGTCAGAGTCTGCTCTACCAAACTGCTCAACTCATAAGTGAATACAATTAAGTAATTTCTGGTCTCCTAAAAATAATCATCCTTTTAATTAAAAGTAACTCCAATAATTGTACCTAAACGAAACCAAATGGTGCTTCCTTGTGCTTTTGCTGTGCGGTAGGTTACTATGCAGCCAGCACATGTACCTCTTAAAGAAAAATGAGGTCATCCTGAGAGTGACCCAGAGATGCTCTCTAGGGATGTGCCTGTTGATGTTCTTGTTAACTTCCCACTCTTCAGCTGGGTTCCTCTTCCTGTCCCCTTTTCACCAATCTCTGCTCTGCCTTGAGAGAAGCTGAGAGAAGGGCTCTTCTCATTTGTTATTTTCTCCTGCTTTTAGTATCATCTCAACAGCAGCAGAAGAAAGAGGTTCTTCCCAATTTAACACAAAATAAACTAGTTACTGTTTATAGATAATGCCCGCTAATGTTTACTGACACTGAAACCCTATGATACATTCCTTTCCCTTAAATGTGCCACACTGCAGGACTGGCAAATGAAATCCATCCTACGAAAAACAGCCCAGGAACAAGTGAGGCCAAGGCCTGCTTTCCTCTCTAGCCCTTACAATAGCCTGTGGCTCAGGCCGCATCTTTTTCCTCTAGTTCTTTTGGCACAAGTTGTAATCTAATGCGACAAAGGTCTCTCATGAGATGGCTTAAAACTAGCAGTGTCACTAGGCTCTTTAGGTGTTAGAACAACCAACTCTACAAAAGCATTGGAGGCCACAGAAGGGTGATAATCTTGGTTTTTGTATTCGTCCTTCACTATATAAACGCTGAAAAAGCATTAATCCTCATTAAGAAAGGATTATCGGCTGGGTCCTGTGGCTCATGCATGTAATCCCAGCACTTTGGGAGGTCAAGGTGGGCAGATCACCTGAGGTCAGGAGTTTGAGGCCAGCTTGGCCAACATGGTGAAACTCCGTCTCTAATAAAAATACAAAAATTAGCCGGGCATAGTGTTTGCACCTATAGTCCCAGCTGCTTGGGAGGCTGAGGCAGGAGAATCACTTGAACCTGGGAGGCGGAGGTTGCAGTGAGCTGAGATCGTTTCACTGTACTCCAGCCTGGGCAACACAGCAAGACTCCGTCTCAAAAAAAAAAAAAAGGACTATCATCCTTAGCAAACTAACACGACACAGGAACAGAAATCCAAATACAGCATGTTCTCATAAGTGGGAGCTAAGTTATAAAAACTTATGAGCACAAAGAAAACAACAGACATTGGGGTCTACTTGAGGAGGGAAGGGGATAGGAGTAGGAGGAGCAGAAAAGATAAACCTTCACATGTATCCCGAACCTAAAATAAAAGTTAAAAAGGACCAAGTCACAAGTGATTTGGAATGTGAGGTTATCTCTCACCCCCATACTTTTCTCTGTACTATTTTTCCTCATTCAGTTTCTTTGTTTCTTTTTTTTCTGTATACTATGCTTTCTATTATACGTGGAATGGCATGGGCCACCAATCTGTTATTTTTAAGTTCAATTTTGTTTGTAACTTTTAAGTTCCGGGGTACATGCGCAGGAAGTGCAGGTTTGTTACATACATAAAGGTGTGTCATGGGGGTTTGTTACACAGATTATTTCATCGCCCTAAGTATCCATTAGTTATTTTTCCTGATCTCTCCCTCCTCCCACCTTACGTCCTCTCATAGGCCCCAGTGTGTGCTGTTTCCCTCTATGTGTCCATGTGTTCTCATTTAGCTCCCACTTACAAGTGAGAACATGCAGTATTTGGTTTTCTGTTCCTGCATTAGTTTATGAAGGTTAATGGCCTTAAGCTCCATCCATGTCCCTGCAAAGGGCATGATCTTGCTCTTTTTTTATGGCTGCACAATTCTTTTTTAAGAAAAGGATGTTTTTAGGAGGAATTGTGTACAGAGATTGTTCTCACAGATAACCACAGAGGGACCTTTCTAGCCACTGGAAAGACATTCAAGAGGAAGAGGAAATAGGTGGTACAGCAGGTCTGACTATAGGCAAAAAGTTAGGAAAGAAGAAAGGTTTAGATGCAAAGGAAGCGAGGAAATAAACTGTGGAAGGAGACATGGATGAGCAGAGTGTGTCTGATATTTCACATACTCCTGGTGCAGTCATATATTTACTATATCAGATTTCCAGAAAGGGTGGCTGTTGGTGTGTGTCTCTACTCCCAGGAGCCCCACATCTATTAGGATCTGCCACAGCTCCACTGGATGTGCCATTTTGTCCATCAAAATGCTCACCATGGATGTGATTCAGCATGAGAGAGGTGGGCAGAGTGGGGAAACGCAGTGAAATCTTCAATCTGAGCCAAAGCTATAGACGTGAAGTGCCCCGGAGAGTCGGGCTCCCAAAGAGCTCCTTCCAGCGGCAATGACGACTTGATTCTGTAGGGGCAAATGACAGACAGAATTAATGACTCATTCATAACATCTGTTGAGTTCCTACTGTAGTCCAGGCATCGTGCTATGCTCTAGAAATATAAAGATGAATAAGACACTGGCCAGATCCCCTGCCCCTGGCTTAAACTCAAATGCCACTTTCCCTTCGTTTGCAGACCACTTTCTCACATCTGTACGTTCTGAAGACCACAGCTAAGGACGCTCACCCCAATCCCTATTTTGGCACATAAATCATAAAGGAGAAGTATGGCAGTGCATGCTTAGTTCTGGTACAATGTGGAAAACATATCTTGAATAATAAGGAGTTCCCCCAGAAACTGGCTTTGTCAATGTATTTAGCGCACCTCCCACCTACCCTGCTGCTTAAAACATTTTAGGACCCATCTTTCAGAATTGCCTTCAAAACCTGCTACAAGTTTTTAAAACATTTTCTTCTTTTTTGAGACAGAGTTGTGCCCTGTCACCCAGGCTGGAGTGCAGTGACGCGATCTCGGCTCACTGCAACCTCTGCTTCCTAGGTTCAAGCGATTCTCATGTCTCAGCCTCCGGAGTAGTGGGGATTACAGGCATGTGCCACCATGTCTGGATAACTTTTGTATTTTTAGTAGAGACGAGGTCTTGCCATGTTGGCCAGGCTGGTCTCGAACTCCCGACCTCAAGTGATCCACCTGCCTTGGTTTCCCAAAGTGCTGAAGTTACAGGTGTGAGCCACCATACCTGGTCTTTAAACATTTTCGGTGGTGGCAAATCTTCATACTCCGAGGTTGGATTTGATTTGTGGAAACTGACAAAAGTTATTCTGAACCAAAGCTGGCACATGAGGTACGGGTGATCAAACTGGCTGACAGTATTTTGGTCAGAGCAGGGTATGACAATTTCTTATTTAATTTTGAAAACTACTGATGAAATCCAGAAATAATAATCATAGCTAAAATTTGTTGAGGTGTTACCATGGGTCAAACACTATGCTTAGCCCTGTGCTTATCTTACCCCTTAATACCCCAGTGTCAATTAACAGGGAAAATCTACACTTAAGAAAATGGAATCAAATGGTAATTTATTCTCCCTCTCTTTCCCAATTTATGGAATTATACATTTACTAAATTTGCCTGGCCTTTGACTTCTCTCTGTTTTGTCAGAGTCTAGTCATTTTTCCAGATGCAGCTCCGGGCCCATAATCTCTGCAGGCCCCTCCCTGACTCCACCAGCAGAGACTTCCGCTGCAGTTGCTGTCTGACCTCCTTTGGCTCGTGGTCATCATATACCAACCTGGATGGTCTTGTGGGCCTGTTGTATTTTCCCACCTAGACTACAAGCGCCTGGGGCTGGGACCATGTCTCAGGTTTATTTGTCTATCTCACAGGTGCTTGATACAACACTACTCACTACACACTCAGTTACCACTTTGCTGAGGTTCCTGAGCTGATGGAACGCAGCCCTGTGAGACGTTTCAGAACTGAATCCTAATTCTAATTTGTTACGACTAATTTCATTACTGAATGCTCTTACGCCACAGAAAGGAAGGAGTCTTCAGAACGTAACTTGTACCCAAATCTCAGGAAAAGGCCACTCTGCTCATCCTGATTGTCAATGCCCATTTTTGAAACACAACATCTAATTTATCTTTACGCCCAGAGTGCTCAAAAATGCCCCCAAGCTCAAGTATGTGCTGGAAAAGTGAAGTAATTTTAACACTAACCCAGGTGAACAATAATTAGGAAGGTGCATTTGCATTGTTTTACAAAAAGGAATAAAATATAAATTACTTTTAGATCATCTGTATATACTACTACTCTCAATTGATGTAAGTTATAGTTGATATATGTAGAGTTTTATGTTATAATACATAGATTCTTGATAAAGTCTAATTTTTGAAATGAATAAAACTTTAAATATAGTCCAAGCTTGTGATATAAAGGATTCCTGTGATCAGACCTTCCGAGAATCTTCCCAAAAAGTTAATAACCATCTTTTTGTTGTGTGGTTAATCCTACATTTTTAGACCTGCCTGTAAATGAGTCACTTAAATTATTGGCCACTAGAGGGCAGTTTCACCAAAATTTTTCCTAATCCTCTTCCTCCTCCCACCTTCCACCCTGGTCCACAGGAGCCTGGTCCACAGCACTTACCAAGTCTTACAGACATGGTTATATATATATATCTATGGCTTCCGCAGCCCTTCAACCCACTGTTAAAAGACTTATTCTTCATACTACTCATAAGCATTTAATCCTATACTAATTTGCATTTATTTTGACTTTCCAGGTATATAAATCTTATTTTCAAGAACAGGGACTTTGCCTTCTCCTTGTTTTTATCTCTCATAGCCTAGCACAGTTCTATACAGTGTCATAACCTAAATTAAATGGATGAATGCAATCGGTGGTTTAGAGGTATATTTTAAGGTTAAACTTTTTCTTTTTTCTTTTTTTTTTTTGAGACGGAGTCTCGCTCTGTCGCCCAGGCTGGAGTGCAGTGGTGTGATCTCGGCTCACTGCAAGCTCCGCCTCCCGGGTTCACGCCATTCTCCTGCCTCAGCCTCCCGAGTAGCTGGGACTACAGGCGCCCTCCACCACGGCCGGCTAATTTTTTGTATTTTTAGTAGAGACGGGGTTTCACCCTGTTAGCCAGGATGGTCTCGATCTCCTGACCTCATGATCCACCCGACTCGGCCTCCTAAAGTGCTGGGATTACAGGCGTGAGCCACCGCGCTCGGCCCCCACTTTTTTTTTTGAGACAGTCTTGCTCTGTCGCCCAGGCTGGAGTACAACGGCACCATCCCAGCTCACTGCAACCTCCGCCTCCCAGGTTCAAGCGATTCTCCTGCCTCACTCTCCCAAATAGCTGAGACTGTAGGCATGTGCCATCATGCCCGGCTATTTTTTTTTATTTTTAGTAGAGAGGAGGTTTCACCATGTTAGCCAGGCTGGTATTGAACTCCTGACCTCAGTTGATCCACCTGCCTCAGCCTCCCAAAGTGCTGGGATTACAGGTGTGAGCCACCACGCCCAGCCAAGGTTAAACTTCTTAATCTACCATATCAAAATTTAAAATATGTACACTTTTAGATCTAGCAATCCTACTTTTAAGATTCTCACCTTATAAAAAGCTACAGACAGGTACAAGAATGTTCACTATGGCACTGTTTGTAATAGCCAAAAAAATCGGGGGCCAAGGCGGGTGGACCACTTGAGTCCAGGAGTTCAAGACCAGCCTGGGCAACATGGTAAAACTCTGTCTCCTAAAAATACAAAAAGTAGCGTGGAATGGTGTCATACACCTGTGGTCTCAGCTACTCAGGGAGCTGAGGTTGGAGGATCACTTGAGTCCAGGAGACAGAGGTTGCAGTGAGCCAAGACCACGCCACTGCACTCCAGCCTGGGTGACAAGAGCCAGACCCTGCTTAAAAAAAAAAAAAGTGTGTGTATATCTCTAAAGTCACAGAAAAACTCTGGGCCGGGTGCAGAGGCGCATGCTTATCATCCCAGCACTTTGGAAGGTTGGAAGGCAGAGGCAGGCAGACCACTTGAGGCCAGGAGTTTCAGACCAGCCTGGACAACATAGCAACACCCCATCTCTACAAAATAGTTTTTAAAAAATAGCTGGGCCTGGCGGTGGGCACCTGTAATCCCAGCGACTTGGGAGACTGAGGCAGGAAAATCACTTGAACCTGGGAGGTGGAAGTTGCAGTGAGCTGAATCGGCACCACTGCACTCCAGCCTGGGCAACAGAGCAAGCTTCTGTATAAAAAATAAATAAATAAATAAATAACTCTGAAAGCCTGGAAGAAAATAGCAAAATATTAACAATGGTTATCTTCTAGGGCAAGGGCCAGCAAACAATTTTGGGGAACAGGCCAGATAATAAATACTTTAGGCTTTGTGAGGCATCAGTCTCCAAAGCAACCCCTCAGTTCTGCCACTGCAGCGCGACAGCAGCCATGGGCAGTCCACAGCAGATGAGCCTGGCTGTGTTCCACCACAGCTGTGTGGGCACTGCAACTTCCATGTCATTTAAACTTCAAATGTTACAAGATATTCTGTTTTGATTTCTTTTCAGCCATCTCAACATGAGCTGACATTTTTAGTTCATGGCTCTACAAAATTAGATGGCAGACGAGTTGGCCCCAACCCCTGCTGTAGAGGATAAAACAGGAAGAGTAAAAAGGGAAACTTTCCTCCAAGGAAGTGATGGGATTATACGTGAATGTTACTTTCTTTTTGTGCGTTCTTCTCCTTTTCAAATAAAAATAAAATCTGAAATAAACCTAGAAGTGAGACCACCAAATCCCAACCTTAGTACTAACATAAACGTCAATGAAATGAAGTCCTGGGGCTCACCTTTGCCTTGGACCTCACGGTGATCAGGGAGCTCCCAAACCTTGAGCTGGCCTGCAAAACATGCTGTCTGTTAATGGACTTTGGAGAACACAGCGCAATACTTTATCTGTTTAAAATAAGCCAAGGGGCATTGTTTTGGTAATTTTTCTTTCTTCAGTCTTTCAAGGGATACTTACTTCAGGAGAAATCAATACATATTGGGCCTGAAGAAAAAAATTGAGAAGAGAGACAACGTTATTACTGTTTGTGTGGTTTTCTAAAATCAATTTTAATTATACCCTCATACCCTCATTTCTACATTTCTTTTTTTTTTTTTTTTTTTTTTGAGACAGAGTCTCACGCTGTCACCCAGGCTGGAGTACAGTGGCGCGATTTCAGCTCACTGCAACCTCTGCCTCCCAGGTTCAAGCAAGTCTCCTGCCTCAGCCTCCTGAGTAGATGGAATTACAGGCGTGTACCACCACGCCTGGCTAATTTTTTTTGTATTTTTAGTAGAGGGGGGTTTCGCCATGCTGGCCAGGCTGGTCTCGAACTCCTGACCTCAGGTGATCTGCCCACCTCGACCTCCCAAAGTGCTGGGATTACAGGCATGAGCCACCACGCCCGGCCTCATTTCTACATTTCTTGATTAGCCTTACAAATGTGCATGCCCTTTGACCCCAGAAATTCTACTTATAGAAATACAGGTCAGAAAATTAACCAGATGTATAAAAATGTTTATGTGACTCTTTACCATAAATATTATTTAAAAACAGTGAAAATTGGAAATGGCACAAATGACTAATAATAGTTACTTAAATAATGGGTAAATAAACTATGGTTTATCTGTAGATAAAATACTCATCAGCCGGTAAATACCATATTATATAAGAATATCAGATAACATAAGAAAATGTTCTTGGCATATTAGTAGGTAAAAAAGAAAAAAAAAAAAATCAGGTTAAGGCCAGGCGCAGTGGCTCACGCCTATAATCCCAGCACTTTGGGAGGCCGAGGCAGGCGGATCACTGGAGGTCAGGAGTTCAAGACCAGCCTGGCCAATGTGGTGAAACCCCCACCTCTACTAAAAATACAAAAATTAGCTGGGCATGGTAGTGTGCGCCTGTAGTCCCAGCTACTCAGGAAGCTGAGGCAGGAGAATCACTTGAACCTGGGAGGCGGAGGTTGTACTGAGCCGAGATCATGCCACTGCACTCCAGCCTGGATGACAGAGTGAGATTCCATTAAAAAAAAAAAAAAGTTACAAAATTATGCACAAATTATGCACAATAGGATCACAATTGTCAACCAAAATATGCACACACATAGTGTAATATTTACGGGTAGGCTTTGGAATCAGATCTTGGTACAAATTCCTGTTGTGCCACGTCCTTCCTAGCAGTGTAACTTTGAATAAACTTCCTCTCTGATCTTTAATTTTTTTGTTTTAAGACAGGGTCTCCCTATGTTGCCCAAGCTGGTCCTGAACTCCTGGGCTCAAGGGATCCTCCTGCCTCAGCCTCCCAAAGTGCTGGGATTACAGGTGTGAGCCACCACACTCAGCTAAGATCTTTAATTTTTTAAATCTGTAAATGGGCATATTAATTTCATAACTTTTATGTGGATTAAATGATACACAGTTCTTAGCATATGCATACTAAATGCACAATAAACGGTAGTAATTAAAGTCATAGGAAAAATACTAGCAGGATACGCTCTAAAGGTAAACAGGTATTAGCTCTGCAGAGTGGAATTTTAGGTAATTTTTAATTCTCTTCTTTGTACATTTTGTATTTTCTAAAATTTTCATAGTAAACTTTCACTAATTTTGCAATTTAAAAAATAATTTAAAAATTTTTAAAATAGGTGGGGTGTGGTGGCTCATGTCTGTAATCCCAGCACTTTGGGCTGTAATCACCGCCTGGCCAACATGGTGAAACCCTGTCTCTACTAAAAACACAAAAAATTAGCCGGGCGTGGTGGCGCATGTCTGTAGTCTCAGCTATTTGGGAGGCTGAAGCAGGAGAATGGCTTGAACCTGGGAGGAGGAGGTTGAAGCGAGCCGAGACCCTGCCACTGCACTTCAGCCTAAGTGACAGAGCCAGACTCTATCTCAAAAAAAAAAAAAAAAAAAAAAAAGTTAAATAATGGCCAAATGTTTTAGGCTCAGGAAATGTAACCTAAGGAAACTCACCCAAAACAGGAATAAACAAAGAAATGAAACAAAAAGCAAAAGACAGGCCGTTTTAATGAAACTCCAGTGGCTGGCCGGGCATGGTGGCTCATGCCTGTAATCCCAGCACTTTGAGAGGCCAGGTGGAAGGACTGCTTCAGCCCAAGAGTTCAGTACCAGCCTGGGCAACATAGTGAGGCTCCATCTCTACAAAAGATTAAAAGATTAGCCGGGTGTGGTGGCACATGCCTGTAGTCTAGCTACTCGGGAGGCTGAGACAAGAAAATCACCTGAGTCCAGGAGTTTGAGGCTGCAGTGAGCCATGATCACACCACAGCACTCCAGCCTGGGCAATGGAACAGGAACCCGTCTCTATTTTAAAAAGAGAAACTCCAATGACCATGGCCTGTTTTCTTTCTTCTGTGCTGTGGGTGCCTGACCAAGCAGTGGGAGGCTGTGTGACCAGGAACCTATATAACACCAAGTCCGGCGGGACTTTAGCTCTGGGCAGAAATGTTGCAGAACTGTAAGAACTGCAGGCAGCTGGGGCCCACAAAACATGGGCAGATGATGGTGTCCTGACCCTAG
The DNA here is from genome assembly GCF_049350105.2 of Macaca mulatta. NCBI lineage: Eukaryota > Metazoa > Chordata > Mammalia > Primates > Cercopithecidae > Macaca > Macaca mulatta. Next base: position 158,665,788 of record NC_133409.1, on the reverse strand, counting down.
AATGTACAAATTCAGGTAAGCATTTTATAGTGGACATGAGTTAACAAGGAATCAGCGATTAGTGATCCTTTCCCAGTAAGGTATAGGATTTTATAGAACACTTTACCTTTTCTTCTGGACATGGAGTCATCCACGATTTGCATTTGCCAGTCATGTCACCAAGGGTGGTCTCTTTGCCATTATATACATAAACTCGGCCATCTTCTCCCCCAATCAGCCCAGAGGTTACATCTGCTATCCTCAGGGGGGCTGCCACGATGATTTCATCTGTAAACAATAAAAACCGACAGAAGGAAGTATTTGACTCCTCACTGTCATCTTTTCCTTGTTCTGCTACTGGATCCTAACCCAACCTCCTGCAAATAATATTCGTGTCTCCTTTAGCCTGCTGTGATTTCACCCTGGCAAAGGCAAGGCTTTTGTTTCCTACTTCATTCATCAATAGCAATTACCACAGGTGATTCTCATATTACTACCTTCCAGAAGTGCAACTCCCTCTCTGGTCTCGCCTGATTCAAGATCTATCTAAACGTCCTTAGGCCACGGGGCTGTCAATTATAAGGGCAGAGCCCAGATGATGCAATTAGGAGATCCACCCACTGGGCAAAGGGACTCAATTCTTGTCAAAGGGTCCTGTTCCTTTCTTACCTACGCCATCATCATCCAGGTCACTCAAGTGCAGAACGCCACCAAATCGAGAGAAGCGGCGGTCTCCGCTGAAGGTGCTGAGCAGCGGAGGCTGCAGGTCGGATGTGAGCGCGTACATCCGAGTGGCTCCGCCTTGGTGCAGGGTCATGGTCAGGAATGCCATCTTAGACACGTCATCTGAAATGAACCACAGTTCCTGCTGGCCTCACAAAAATGAAGGCATTACAGAACACGGAATAGCATCCCATTCTCAAGTGACGCTGATCACTCGGGATCCTACAGGACAGCTGGTTTCAGTGCTGGTCAACTCCGGCAGACAGGGAGGTACAACCAGCTGGGGCACCAAGGCACAAACACCAGAGAGCTTCAGTGATTTCCCTCCAGGCAGGTATTCTTTTTTCCGGTCGTATCCCCCTAATACAGTCTCCACACAACCCCCTTTTTATTTTCTCATATCACAAACTGCCTAGGTCACCCCCATGACGGACACATCCAAACACAAGTGGACTCTGGACGGAGTCCAAACTCTTCACAAGGCCTTACAGAATCTGACTCCCACTTGGGGATCTAGCGCCATTAACCCTTTCACCCACACTTCATCATTATGAACTTAAACCACAGCCCAAACTATGTGTTCAATTTCGGCCTTTGGACATGATGCGCTCTCTGCCTGGAATAGAGGCATACCCTCCCGTGCTCCCCGTCCACACCCCTCTGCTGGCTACTCCTGCTCACCCTGCGGAATTTGGCTCTGGTGTCCTCTCCTCTGGGAAGCCTTTCCTAACCTCCCTGGTCTAAAGCAGAGGCCGCTTCCATGTGCTCCCATACGTAATAACACCGAGTCCAGTGGGACTTTAGCTCTGGGCACAAACGCTGCAGAACTACAAGAACTGCAGACAGCTGGGGCCCACAAAACATGGTCAAGTGATTGTGTCCTGACCCCAGGACCTCTGAGTTCAGGTAAGCATTTTACAGTGGACATGAGCTGGCCCAGTGCCTTCCGAATACCCATGGCAGGGCAGCACCGCTCTGCATTCACTCCTGTGTCTCTGCATCAGGCGTCCATTCCACAAGCAGTGGGGTCATGGCTCTGTCTCTCTAGCCACTGTCGCTAGCATGGTGCTTGGTTCTGTACAAGTATTTAATAAAGTGTTTTTTGAATTAATGAATTTTGAACAAACTCAAAGCTAGTTGTTGGAATTTCGCTGTAAACTTTGTTATTTGGAACAGAGCTTTGATTTCAGAAATATAAATGGCACCTGTGGGTTGGCGGGGCTGGTGGCCCTCTGAGAAGTTTGTCGTACACTGGCAAAGCATCAGTGCATGGATACGATCTCACGTCAGCGTCCACTGAGTTTTGTGTGTAAAACTGAGCTAATTTGACCTGTTTTTTCAGACAAACTTGTGCCTTGTTTACAGGAGACTGTCCACTAGAAGCCACTGAGGGCCCAAAGCAGAGTCAGCAACAACACTCCAAAATAACAGCCAGAAAACAGTAGGAAATAAGAAACACTATTTTAAAAGCTCAGCAATCCAGAGCTTCCCGATGTAGGGTAAACAACCTGACCTAACACAATGTCTCCTAAGAAAACAATGTGCCAACAAAGTACAATAGTTAATATTCAGAGTGAAAGCCCAAAATATCAAGAAAAGTTGAAATGAGAGAAAATCTTCATTCCTTTTTTTTTTTGAGACGGAGTCTCGCTCTGTCGCCCAGGCTGGAGTGCAGTGGTGTGATCTCAGCTCACTGCAAGCTCTGCCTCCTGCGTTCAAGCGATTCTTCTGCCTCAGCCTCCCAAGTAGCTGGGATGACAGGTACCCACCACCACATCTGGCTAATTTTTTGTATTTTTAGTAGAGATGGGGTTTCACCGTGTTAGGCAGGATGGTCTCGATCGCCTGACCTTGTGATCCACCTGCCTCGGCCTCCCAAAGTGCTGCGATTACAGGCATGAGCCACTGCGCCTGGCCACGTTCCCTTTCTTTTCATGCTTCCTAAAGGGACCATTGAGCTCCCTGGAGCGCCCAGGAATACAGTAATACTTTCAGCTCTCTGTCCACTCCCTGCCTCAGTCCTTCCACAGGCAGGAGGGTACCTGAGGCTTCTCCCTCTGGCTCTGCCACTGACAGGATGAACACTGGCCCCACTGCATGTGGGAGAATCTCAGAGAAGTCACCCCAAGGTCCAGCTTTTGGAGCAAGAATTAACCTGAATAGGGCTGCCCATTGAGACTGTGTTCTCTAATCCAACTATGTCAGCTCTTCAAAAGTACATATTTTGATATCCCTCTGAATGATTCATGAATCTATTTCAGAAATGATTTGAAATGCACAAGGATGAGGAAGAATTGTAATTAATCAATACTCCCAAATCTCTAACATGCATCACAGTCTGTTAAAGAAGAGAAGAATATAATTTAAAATAATTTCATCAAAGTGTTTTTTTAATTCTTCAGAATTAAAACAGAAGAATCTAGACACTTGGAAATTTCAGTCATTCAAAACACCTCACCCTCTCAATCATGCAAACCAAACAATGGATTATCATACACACTTAGACAATTAAGGAGAAAAAACTCAAGGTAATGTTGTAGGCATTTCTATATTATTTTAGTAATGAAAATAATCCTGAAGAACTTTGGCTTTTAAAAGGGCTACATGTAGCAGAGGCCTTTATGAATTCTCAAATTCCAGAATGCTACTATAACACAGAATTCCTTCTGTAATGCTTATACCTTCTAGTTAACATAGAAGTCCGTCTGTAATGCTTATATCTTCGAATTAAGGACCATTATCTTTTTGACCTCCACATTGTCTTCATTTCTGCCATAGGCACTAGCCCCTAGGGTTGTGTTTGGGTTGTGGGGGTGGCAGGTATTTTTTAAATAAACACACACAAGTATTTTACTTCTCAAGTGGAACTTTTCTTCCAGTGGAGGGAGCAGAAAACAACAGAGCTATTGTAATACATAGGTGCATCTCACCAACTCTACTCTTGAAAACCACAGGAAAGAGGATATCATCTTGCAACGTGGTTCATACTCACGTCTCAGAAAAACTATAAACCTGCTGGACACAGTGGCTCATGCCTATAATCCCAGCACTTTGGGAGGCTGAGGCAGGAGGATCACTTGAGCTCATGGACCTTCCTGGGTAATGCAGTGAGACCCTATCACTACAAAAAAATAGGGCATCAGTGGCATGTGCCTGTAGTCTGAGCTACTCAAGAGGCTGAGGCGGGAGGATCACTTGACCTCAGGAGTTCAGGGTTACAGTGAGCTGTGGTCACACCACTGCACTCCAGACTGGGCAACAGAGCAAGACCCTATTGCTTAAAAAGAAAAAGAAAAATTATCAACTATAAGTTACTTAATGTCACCAGCTTTCAGGATTACTGCAAAATAGTCAAAACTATGAAGATGTCAAGAAGATCTTCTATATTTCATCATTATCAAAAGTATGAAAAATACTAAAAAAAAAAAAAAAAAAAAGCATAATCCAGGTGTGGTGGCACATGCCTGTAGTCCCAGCTACTTGTGAGCCTAAGACAGGAGGATCACTTGAGCCCAGAAGTTCATGGCCAGCCTGGACAACATAGCAAGACTCCATCTATTTAAAAAAAAGCATAAAGAAGAAAATTTATATAATATATATTTCTTTGTGAAGAGTGAGATAGGTAGGTAGGTAGAGAGATATCTATAAACACACATTTTAAACAAAATGGAGATTTTGTGGATTATAAAATTTTAAATCTGATTCTTTTCACATTTAGGCTATTTCTAGCTTTTCACTACTATAAATAATACAGCCATCCCTCAGTATCCACAAGGGATTGGTTCCAGGGCCTCTCACAGATACCAAAATCCACAGATGCTCAAGTATCTGATATAAAATGGTGTAGTGGCTGGGTGCAGTGGCTCACGCCTGTAATCCCAGCACTTTGGGAGGTCAAGGTGGGCAGATCACCTGAGGTAAGGAGTTCGAGACCAGCCTGGCCAGCATGGCGAAACCCCCCTCTACTAAAAATACCAAAAAAAAAAAAAATTAGCTGGGCATGGTGGTGCACGTTTGTACTCCCAGCTACTCAGGAGACTGAGGCAGGAGAATTGCTTGAACCCGGGAGGCAGAGGCTGCAGTGAGCTGAGATCACGCCACTACACTCCAGTCTGGGCAAGAGAGTGAGACTCTGTCTCAAAAAGAAAAAAAAAAAGTAGATCAAAATTCTCCAATTTAGATTAATCTGTGCCTTACAGCTGTGATTCCCAAACTGCACACTGAAGCGCTTCAGTGAACTCGCAGAGATGCTGTCGATATTTTGAAATTTCAAAGGTAATAGTGACATCTGACACCACATGAACTACTAGGTGGAGGCCAGTCACAGTTACGACATGAGAGCCCTGCATTCCTTTCAGTGATGCCACATCTTTGCAAAGCTGCATATTCGGGGATGGTTGTGATAAAACGCAGGTATTATGCAAAAATTGCTGTAGATTAGGAAATGAGAGAAGTTGCGTCTAACCTGATTCCAAGATTTGAAAAGCTGTACAGTATGCAAGACGTGTGCCCCGTATGGTCACACAGGCACTGCATTTCTAAAGGTCCTATGCCTGTCTTCACATTGGCCTGTCTCTGACTTGAAATTCTCAACAATTTTTTAACAAGGGGCCCTGCATTTTTATTTGGAACTGCGCCCCACAAATTGCGTGGGTGAAATACAAGTAAAATACAAGTAAAAATGGGAAAATCTGAACAATGTGGGTGAAATATATCAATAACAATAACCTGATTGTGATATTAATTTATATATATTTATATCTGATATATACATTTATATATAATTCATATATAGATACACATATGTATATATTATAGATACACATAATATGTATATATTATAGATAGGCATATATATTATAGATACACATATCCACATATAATCTGTATACATTATATGTACATATATACACGTTATATATACATATTACATACATATGTATGTGATATATACATATTATATACATTTATATTATATGTAGTATACTTATATACACGTTATAAATTAACATTATATACATATATAAAAGTTATAATTAAACTTATTTTCTATTTTTATTTATTTTTTTATAAATGGGGTCTCACTGTGGTGCGATCATAGCTCACTGCAGCCTTGAACTCCTGGGCTCAAGTGATCTTCCCACCTCAGCCTCCCGAGTAGATGGAACCACATGTGCACATCACCATGCCTATGCCTAGCTTTTTTTTTTTTTTTCTGTAGAGGTGGGGTCTCCCTATATTGCCCAGGCTGGCCTCAAATTCTTGGGCTCATTACAGCAATTACTACTGTTACTGCTTGAGACCGTCATTACAAGACTGACGAAGGAGGACAAACGTAGAAATGAAAACTTAAAGCAAACAAAACTGTTTTTCTCTGGTGGTTGTTTTGTTTTTTGTTTTTGTTTTTGAGACGGAGTCCTGCCCTGTCGCCCAGGCTGGAGTGCAGTGGCTCGATCTCAGCTCACTGCAAGCTCTGCTTCCTGGGTTCAAGCAATTCTTGTGGCTCAGCCTCTGGAGTAGCTGGGATTAAAGCTGTCCGCCACTGCACTTGGCTAATTTTTGTATTTTTAGTAGAAACAGGGTTTCACCATGTTGGTCAGGTTGGTCTCTAACTCCCGACCTCAAGTGATCCACCCACCTCTGCCTCCCAAAGTGCTAGGATTACAGGAGTGAGCCACCACACCCCGCCTGCCTGATCCACTTCTGCCTATTATTCAAATCTTTCCCATATTGCATGAAACAAAAATCTTTCTGAAAAATAGTTTGATTATATATAACAAGAGCTTTTAGAAAGATTAGATCCTCTACTCCAGGAATTCCATCTCCAGGAATCTATCCAAAAACGAATCAGAAAGGCAGTCAAAGATGAGGTACATGAGTGTTCAATAATTCCTTATTCACAATAGTGTAACACTGGAAACAAACCTACAATTCCACCAACAGGGTGATGTTAGTAAATGTTGGCATGAAGCAAATGCAACATAGATATCAAAAATCATGTTTTAGCAGAATATTTACTAGCATGAGAATGTGCTTAAGACATAAAATAAGTAAAAAAAGTAGGTATGACAATATCGTATATAGTTATAAGCTTCAGTTTTTAAATATCTGGGTAAGGGGTGATTTTTCTCCTTCTGTATATTTCCTTGTAATTTCACACATTTTCACAATAAGCATAATTCACCTTTATAATCTGGGAGGGAATAGTTTTTGTTGTTCTTTTTTTTTTTTTTTTTTTTAAAAAGACTCTCTTTCCCATAAATAAAATAACAGTTTATTAAAATATATCTTCACGGCTGGGTGCAGTGGATCATGCCTGTAATCCCAGCACTTTGGGAGGCCGAGGCGGGAGGATTACTTGAGCCCAGGAGTTAGAGACTAGCCTGGCCACCATGTAGAGATCCTGTCTCTACGACAAATAAAAAATTAGCCAGTGTGGTGGCTGATACATGCCTGTAGTCCCAGCTACTCAGGAGGCTGAGGTACAAGGATCACTTGAGCCCAGGAGGTCAAGGCTGCCGTGAGCCCTAAGAGCACTGCTGCACTCTAGCCTGGGTGACACAGCAAGACTGTCTCAAAAGAGAAAAAAAAAAAAACAGATAGGTCCTCATAGTGGACCTATTCCTAATGAACTCACTTATACAATTTTTCTCTAGCTCCAAGTTCAATGGGATAGGGGCTTTAAAACACACTAAGTTACTTTCATATGTCATTTTCAACAAACCTTTGAAATAGATTTTTATTTTATTTTATTTCATTGTATTGTTTAGATGTAGTCTTGCTCTGTTGCCCAGGCTGGAGTGCAGTGGCATGATCCTGGCTCACTGCAACTTCTGCCTCCCAGGTTCAAGCGATTCTCCTGCCTCAGCCTCCTGAGTAGCTGGGATTACAGGTTTGCACCACCACACCTGGCTACTTTTTGTATTTTTAGCAGAGGCGAGGTTTCACCATGTTGGCCAGGTTGGTCTCCAACTCCTGACCTCAAGTTATCCTCTCACCTTGGCCTCCCAAAGTGCTGGGATCACAGGTGTGAGCCACCACACCCGGCCTGAAATATTTATAATTTCAGTTTTGTAGATGGTGATACAAAAGTTCTGAGAGGTGAAGTAACTTCCCCAAAGTTACGTAGATTGCTATTAACGAAAAAAGGAAATATTTAAATCTAGATCTGTTCAGCTCCAGATCTCATAACTTTCCTCCAATACAATGCGTACAAGGAGCCACACGACTGAAAGGAAGCAAAGTGTCGCGGTGCATGACCTACCACGTGTCGGGGCTCCCACCAGCAGCACCTGGGTCAGAGTTCCATTCATCAGCACGTGGCCACTGGACAGGGAAGTACCCAGTTTCCCCATTGCCTGTGAGATACAATCAATCAATACTGTATAGGCGGGAAAGCTTTGTTGGAGTGTCCACTCTCCTGTGGGGGAGGGCTTGCCATACCTTGTCTCCAACAATGGTAAACCAGCTTTGGCTGTTTGGTGGGAAGTAGCCATACACCCTCCCAAGGCTCTTTTTCTCATCTCGGATGTGTAACAAACGGCCCAGCCTAGAATGAAGCACACTGGGCTTAGCTGCCAGGGCACAAGACTGAGAGCAGGCCAGGTACTCAGGTGCAAGGAAAGGAAATGCACCTCCCCCCATCCAGGCCTCCCAGCAGGCTCTCTGTCTCTGTGATCCTAGGCCTGAAAGCGTGGGGACTATCGGAGTTAATCGCAACATCCAGGTTCTCCAGGTGCCACACCCACCATTCTGCCTCCCAATTGACAGGCCTCCCAGCAGACTCTCTGGGATAGAGGTATAGGGGTACCTACTGTTATGGGCTCAATGGTGGTCCTTCCATCCCTACACTTAAGTCCTAACCCCCAGTATCTCTGAATGTGATCGTATTTGAAGATAGAATCGTTAAAGAGGTGATTAAGTTAAGACGAGGTCATTTGGGTGAACCCTGATCCAATACAACGGATGTCTTTCAAAGAAGAGGAGAGGCAGGAGGATCACTTGAGCCAGTTTGAGACCAGCCTGGGCAACACTGCAAAAACCCATCCCTACAGAAATGTTTTTAAATTAAAAAAAAAAATGAATTAGGCATGGGTACACACTTGTAGTCCCAGCTATTCAGGAGGCTGAGGCAGGAGGATCCCTTGAGCCTATGAGTTCGAGGCTGCAGTGAGTTACCACTGCCCTCTGCCCTTTGCAACAGAGTGAACCCTCATCCCTTCCTCCCAAAAGAAAAAAGCAGAAGTGAGGAATGTGTCACAGACACACACAGAGGGAAGACAGCCATCTGCAAGCTAAGGAGAGAGGCATCAGGAGAAACCAGCTCTCTGACCTCAACCCTGATCTTCGACTTCTAGCTTCCAGAACTGTGAGAAAGTAACACACTTGTCTATTGTATTTTTGTATTTCTAAAGAGGAGAATTTGCAACCTTGCCCAGAGCCTTGGCTTTTCCTTCAAAGGTCAAGCATTTCCTACCCCTTCTGCCTGAGTCCCATGCTCAGTGGGCTCCACAGCAGCTGGTACCTGCCCCTGTGGCCACGGGTCCCAGCCCCAGCATCAGTCTCACCTGCTGGCATTCTTCCAGGTCGGGCTCCCAACCAGCAGCAAGGTTCTGTTGTCCACAGTGACACCGTGAAGGGAGTATCCAAACCAGGCAAAGTCTTCCTCACCTCTCACCGTCCAGTTGGCCGCCTCCACGTTCAGTTTCTCTAAAGAAGACAACTCATCCTTTTTACTAATACTTTAAGCGAGAGGACTACTGGGGTGAAAAGAAAGCATCCTTTTCATAGCCTAATAGAAGTGGGTTCGTTTTGCTGAGCTTTTGCCAGAAGTCTTTTATGTTCCCACGCTGATCCCAGGACCCCAATGTCAAAAATGAATCTCACACTTCATAGGAGAAATACATTTCTAGAGTTCACTTCTGTGGAGCGGAGGATGCTATTTAAAAAGACTCTGGGCCAGGTGTGGTGGCTCACACCTGTAATCCCGGCACTTTGGGAGGCCAAGGCGGGTGGATCACCTGAGGTCAGGAGTTCAAGACCAGCCTAACCAATATTGTGAAACCCCGTCTCTACTAAAAATACAAAAATTAGCCAAGCGTGGTGGTGTGTGCCTGTAGTCCCAGCTACTCAAGAGGCTGAGACAGAATTGCTTGAAGCTGGGAGGTGGAGCTTGCAGTGAGCCAAGATCATGCTACTGCACTCCAGCCTGGGTGACATAGTGAGACTCTGTCTCAAAACAAAACAAAACAAAACAAACAAACAAAAACGGCTATGGGCTGTTGAGAGCACCACTAAGATGCTGTTGGTGCAAAGCCTCCTCAGTGTTTCTATTTTACATAGAGACACTATGGGAATAGTCTATTTGCCCTCTTTGGCTCTCTACCTAGAAATTGTGGGTCACCTTTTGTATTTTCAGTGAATCTATGCACATCACTTGCCAGAACATCTTTAAGAGTAACGGACTGTTAGAAAATGTTGGTGAAATTATATGGAATAAGGAAAAAGGCCATAAACTCCTATGCAGGATAAGTTAGCGTAGACACACAGAGTAGCCATGGTCTCCACCCCTTCCCCCTCAGGCACTACCTTTGTCGCTCAGGCTGGGGCCAGAATAAAACGCAGCCACAATTCCCTTCTGCTTCCCTCCACCTGGTGCAAAAGGGGAGCCAATGACCAGATCGGGCTCACTGTCTCCATTCACATCTGCAGCCAAGAGAGTCCAGCCCAAGTTACAGTAGATGTCCTTAAGAAGAAACCAGGAAAGCACATTTTACCCAGCCCTGGTGGCAAATAGGATACAGTAAGTTCTAGGTTTCTGCGCCTGGCTAAAGTGGTAAACATACCTGGCAAGAGATGGTGATGTTAGGGGAAGAAGACATTCTTCCTTGTTTGGAACCAAAGTAGACATACACGGCACCCTAGATAAGGACAAACAGCAGACAGACATGAGGCTCTGGTGGTGACCCAAGAACCTTAAATAACAGCAAGACAAAAAGGACTGACTCTGGGTCCAGGTACGGTGGCTGATGCCTATAATCCCAGTGCTTTGGGAGGCCCAAGTGGGAACATGGCTTGAGGCCAGGAGTTCCAAGACCAGCCTGGACAACATAGTGAGATTCTGGGTCCACGAAAAATAAATTTTTAATTAAAGCGAGACCTTGTCAAATTATCACCACCCCCAATGGTTGGGAGCTTGACGACAGACAGAAATCCATCCTATGCATGGCTGCTGGGCTGAAAGGAATTTTTTTAAAGTCTGTCACTTCTATCAGACTATGAGAGTCCGCAATGCAGAAATGATGGCACTTATATCTTTGCCTCCGTGATGTCTTACTCAAGATCCTCCACACACAATTGTGCAGTGTGCTTGCAGAATGACTTACTCAACTCCTTGCCCACTTCAAGGCCCAGCACAGTTTCAGGCTCTTCCATGAAGCCCCCAGGCCACACCCTGTTGTACCCATGGCACATCTGAATGCCAACATACCACATCGGTACCACTTGTCTGCCTGAGGATACATACTGTGCTATTTTATTCTGTGTTACCAATCAGTTCCTCCTATAACTTGCCTGTCTCAATCCCCATTCATTCTACAAGCACTTCTTTCCCATCATAAGCCATGTACTAGGTGCACAATGACAAAGAAGACCAATCTCTATCCTCCTGAAAGGCTGGCATGCAGGTCATTATGACACCCAGGGAAGAAGGGGCTGTAACAGGTACAAGCACAGGATGCTATGTGGGGACAAAGAAGTATCAGCCTCACCCAGCAGTTAGGTAATAGTTTCGGCAAGAAGTGACTGTCACTCCTAAAGAAAGACAGGGGAGAAAAAGCCTTTCAAGCAGAGGAAACTGTACGAGCAAAGGTCGCAAAGTGAGACAGCCTGATGAGTTCAGGATGTGACAGATTGCTGGCATGTCTAGAAATGGAGTGTGAGGAGGAAAAGGTAAGAGGTGAGCGTGTGGAGGGCAGCCGGCAAGGGAGGGCCCTCGACCTCCACGGTCACACATGGTGCCCGGATTCGTGGGCCCTGCTGTGGTAGGAAACACCTGTGGGAAGCAAGCCCTGTGGTCCAGGGCCCAGGATCTCTGCCTCAGTAAGAAAGGAGGCAACAGGCAGGGATCCAGCATTTGAGGAACGGTCTGGGGAAGTCACCTCGCTGTTTTGATAACCAGAAATTACAGATTAGCTGGAATTTCTGTCTCCCTTCACTGGCATTCAGCATGGTGGGGGACGAAAAAAAGAGCAAAGTACCTGGTGGAACTGGGAAACCACAGGGCCAAAATAAGGCCAGGGAGGCAGCAGCAGGTGTTACAAGGTTAACTCAAGGTCACAGCAAGAACTCCATAGGGGCCTGAGATGATCTGCTCACAAATGCTCTGTCTGATACACTGGCTGTCTGCTTTGCTCCAGGGCCCCAGCACTGGCCTCCCTCAGAGTCCCCTCCCTGCCACCCCATTCTCCTCCAACCCTACCCCAGCAGCAGCCTTACTTTGTAGGTGAGCTGCTCAGAGCCCACCGAGGGAGCTCCCACGGCCAGGTCAGGCACGCCGTCCATGTTAAAGTCCAACATAGCCAAGGCCGAGCCAAACCGACCTGAGGGCTGAAGAGGCACAAGTTTACTTCCCCTGGGCTAAGCCACAGCCTTGGAAAGAACACTCCTGACTCCCAGGGAGTAGAGAGGCCTGGGGACCCCCGCAACCCCGCCACCCAAAAGCTGAAGGTGCAGCAGCAAGCTGTAACGTATCTGCAACACATTAGTCAGGGAGCTCTGCACAAGTACATTTTCAGCGTGTCTGGCTGCCTTGAGAGGAAGCAGAGGTGCCAGAAAGTAAAGGGTCGGTTCTTATGAGTTCTAGGTTTGTAGAAAATAGCCTCATGTATGTTCTGACCCACATTAAGCACAAAACTTACCTTCGAAAGTACCTAAAATAGGCCGGGTGTGGTGGCTCACGCCTGTAATCCCAGCACTTTGGGAGGCCAAGGCGGGTGGATCGTCTGAGGTCAGGAGTTCGAGACCAGCCTGGCCAACACAGTGAAACCCCATCTGTACTAAAAGTACAAAAATTAGCCAGGCGTGGTGGCACATGCCTGTAATCCCAGCTACTCTGGAGGCCCAGGCAGGAGAATCACTTGAACCCGGGAGGCGGAGGTTGCAGTGAGCCAAGAATGTGCCACTGCACTCCAGCCTAGGCAACAGAGCAAGACTCCACCTCAAACAAAAAAAGAAAGTATATAAAATAATAATCATATAACATCAGCAACAGTAGCTAACATTTTTTGAGTACTCAGGATGTTCCAGAGCCATGCTGACCAACGTGGTAGCCCCTAGCCAAACAGGGCTGTTACCTTTAAATTTAAAGTAATTAACATTAAATAGAATTAAAAATTCAGTTTCTGCCCTGGCGCAGTGGCTTAAGCCTGTAATCCCAGCACTTTGGGAGGCCGAGGCGAGCGGATCACCTGAGGAGTTTGAGATCAGCCTGGTCGACATGGCGAAACCCCATGTCCACTAAAAATATAAAAATTAGCCAGGCGTGGTGGCAGGCACCTGTAATCCCAGCTACTCGGGAGGCTGAGGCAGGAGAATCGCCTGAACCTGGGAGGCGGAGGTTGCAGTGAGCCGAGATCATGCCACTGCACTCCAGCCTGGACGACAAAAGCAAAACTCCATCTCAAAACAAACAAAATAAATAAATAAATAATAAAAATTCAGTTTCTCAGTTGCAATAGCCACATTTCAAATGTTCAAAGCCTGTGTTTTATGTCTCCCGCACTGGACAGCCCAGCTATAGAACATTCCTATCAGTGCAGAAAGTCCTGCAGGACGGTGCCGCTGTAGACATTGTTCCAAGCACTTTAAATGGATTAAGGTAGGAACTGTTTGGATCCTCGTTTTAACAGTACAGATGGAAAACTCAATCTCTTCAGAGACTTTTCTTCCAAAGTGGACTTTCTATATCTTTCTTATCCTACTGTCTGCAATCAGCGTAGACCTGAAAGTAATTCACTGGGTTCTCCAATTCTTTCTTTCTCTCTCTCTCTCTCTGTTTTTGAGATAGAGTTTCACTCTTGTTGCCAGGCTAGAGTGTAATGGCTTGATCTCGGCTCACCGTAACCTCCGCCTCCTGGGTTCAAGCAATTCTCTTGCCTCAGCCTCCCGAGTAGCTGGGATTACAGGCATGTGCCACCATGCCTGGCTAATTTTGTATTTTTAGTAGAGACGGGGTTTCACCACGTTGGTCAGGCTGGTCTCTTGACCTCATGATCTGCCCGCGTTGGCCTCCCAAAGTGCTGGGATTATTGGCATGAGCCACAGCGCTGGGCCAGGTTCTCTAGTTCTTTCATAACTTACGTAGCAATGAATGGCCTTTCACACAGTGGTGCTTGCCACGTAACACACATGTTGCAGGACCCACGTCCATTATTTATTGGGTAATCTCTCCACACCCGTGTGCAGTGGCATCTATAAGCAGTGCCCCTTTCTATAAGGCAGAAACTTGATAAACAGGAAAAGGTTGCTTGAGGACACAAAACACGCTAGGGCAGGGTGGGAACCAATAACTCAGGGCTCTGCCCACTGAGGACTGGTTCATTTCATCACCATCAGCTGCACCATTCAGCCCTCCTATGGGCCAGCCAGTCATTCCTAGAGGAGCACAGAATTTTAAAGCAGGCCACGCCTTGAGATTATCATAAACCTTCATTGTATCAATGAGGACAGGGAGATGCTCACTGCAGTCAGGGCCTGAGGGCAGGATTCCCATCCCTCGTCCATGCCTGTATCTTGCCATCTTTGAAATTATCAAAGGTCACTGGGGGAGGAGGGCATGGAGCCACTTCCTTTCTCACCCAAGTGGTATTTGAGAGAGTTTAGCAGCCACAGGAAGCAGTTTCCTCTCTTATTCCCTGTCTATATGCGCCCAAAGGTTTATACTTTACACAACAGTCTGACGGGGAAAGGCTCTGTAGAGAAGTAAGAAGCAACAGGATTAGATAGACGTCTTTTGGAAGTTGTTCATGTGGTGTCAGAAGGCTCTGAAAAATGCTGTCCCTCTGGGACTGTGACCTTACACACTGGCCAGTCACCTTATTTGTACATGTTGGATTCAGAGCTCCTTTCATCAGAGCCTAAACTAGATCATAAACCATTGTACTTCTTATTTTTGAAAGCATGTTCGTGGCTGGGTACAGTGGCTCACACCTATAATCCCAGAACTTTGGGAGGCTGAGGCGGACGGATCACCTGAGGTCAAGAGTTCAAGACCAGCCTTACCAATATGGTGAAACCCCGTCTCTACTAAAAATACAAAAATTAGCTGGGCATGGCAGTGCATGCTTGTAGTCCTAGCTACTTGGGATGCTGAGAAGGGAGAATAACTTAAACCCAGAAGGCAGAGGTTGCAGTGAGCCAAGATCATGCCACTGCACTCCAATCTGGACAACAGAGTGAGACTCTGTCTCAAAAAAAAAAAAAAAAAAAAAAAAAAAAGCATGTTCAGGTGTGCCATCTTATTTTCTCTTCACAGGATTAACTTCACAGCAAAAGGGTAAGTGGCTTGCCCAGAACAAGAACCACGACGATCCGACCGGAAGTCTAGGGTTCCTTCCCCCTCTGGCGCTTGACGCTCAGAGAATGCAGTGCCAGGACAGTGTCACCAAAAGCCCCACACTCATCGACTAGTAGCAGGGCTCTGTTTACCCCGTCCTCCTGCCCCCCCACTTATTGCTGTTACAAAAACTAAAGCCTCTGATGTTAGAAAAACTTTCCAGGACCCTAGCGCTCTCTGGAGGAATTAATGCTTGGACTCCATGAGGAATGTCTGTAGTCACCGTGGGTGTTTTCAGGTGATAAATAACCACTTAGGACAAAAGAATGAAATCTAAAGAAAGTCTGGCATTTAGTTAATAGTGATGTACCAATGTTGTTTTTATTCTTAATTTTTGACAAGTATACCATGATTATGTAAGATGTTAACATATGGGAAAATGAGTAAACAGCACATGGGAACTCTCTGTACTGTCTTTATATCTTTTCTGTGAATCTAAAATTCTGGCCAGGCACAGTGGCTCACGCCTGTAATCCCAACACTTTGGGAGGCCTACGCGGGTGCATTACCTGAGGTCAGGAGTTCGAGACCAGCCTGGCCAACATGGAGAAACTGCATCTCTACTAAAAATTAAAAAATTAGCCAGGCATGGTGGTGTGCACCTGTAGTTCCAGCTACTCGGGAGGCTGAGGCAGGAAAATTGCTTGAACTCAGGAGGCGGAGGTTGCAGTGAGCAGAAATTGCGCCTCTGCACTCCAGCCTGGGTGACAGAGCGAGAGACTCCATCTCAAATAAATAAACTAATTAATTAAAATATTTATAAAGTTTTATAAATACATACTATTTCATGTGTGTGTGTGTGTATAAAGAGGTTTTATATTATCAATTATATTATCAAGAAATCACATCCCAACTGGCCACTCAAAGCAGTTCTCAATAGCATGTGTGTTTTTGGAAGGTATTAGATTAATGATAGAATAAAATAAATGATGTAAACATGCTTTTAAAAATAAAAAGTGCTTCACAAATGTACACCATCAGCTGTTTGTTACTGTAATTATTCTTGTTATCAGTTACTCATCCTGGAGAATCTGCCATAAAATGTAAGCAGTGGCTATTGACCACTAGAAGAGAAAGAATGAGATGGTGTCTCACCTGGAAACCTTCAAGGATCCCGTGGGCCTCCTTATCCAGGTCCAGGTCAACGGGCGGCAGACCCAGTTCATTGCCGTAGATGAGGTACACGCGCCCGATGTGGATGCGGCCAGGGCGGCTGTAGCCTGGTGCGCCCACCACGAGGTCGCCGTACCCATCCTGGTTGAGGTCAGCTGAGGTCATTGCCCTTAGGGAAGTGAAGGAACCCACCATGGTATGCACTGAGCACTAGGGGTAAAGCTGTCGCCTGCTTCTTTCCTTTCTAGAGCCCAGTCCGTTAACTTTCTCTCACTGACTTTTCTACCCTGCGTGACTGTTGTGAATATTCACTTCTGACGTTGTATTGTTTGAGAAATTCAGTCTCATTCTTCAAGGGGAAAAATAAAATAAAAATGGACAAATCAAGGCCTCTAAGCATTTTTGGACCACATAACCTGAGAGGATGAAAAGTATCCTCATGAAGCTTCCTGTCTTATACACAAAACCAGGGCTTGCCTGAGAGTAAAGAGGAAATTCGTGTCCAGCCAAGTCCCTCCAGCCAATGGCTCAGGCCACTTTCTGATCTGCTCAACTCATTTCAATGTGTTACTTGACCAAAGACAAGCTTGTGTGAAATAAACTATGTTTCTACCATAGCCACACAGGCACCTGGTAGTGGGCCAAATCAAGAAATCAAGTGTTCAACCTATTTAGTAGTTTACATGAGATTCCACAAGCCACCAGCTATAGAGCTGGATAAACTGAGTCAAAGGTTCAACTGTCACTACTGGGGCTGGAAAGACCAAAAGTCATTTGTTTATTCTAGTTCTTATTGCCACATAAAGAACAAATGGCAGGCTGGGCACAGCGGCTCATGCCTGTAATCCCAGCACTTTGGGAGGCTGAGGCGGGTGGATCATCTGAGGTCAGGAGTTCGAGAACAGCCTGGCCAAGACGGTGAAACCCTGTCTCTACTAAATATACAAAAATTAGCTGGGTATGGGGGCAGGCGCCTGTAATCGCAGCTACTCTGGAGGCTGAGGCAGAAGAATTCCTTGAACCCGGGAGGCGGAGGTTCCAGTAAGCCGAAATCAGAACAAATGGCAGAACAAAGTAAAAAGGCAACAGCAGTTGTTTAAGGCTGTGATAGTGGGAGGGGCAGACACTCCAGTGGATCCGCTGCTGTTCTCTGCACTTTGGAGGCTCAATGCTGGCCAGTAATGGCCCTAGGGATGCCCCTGTGGCTGGCTGTGCTTGTGTAGCTGCCAGTCCAGCAGGAGGCCTTTTGGATCTTTCAGGGAGGTGGCCAAGAAGAGCCATTACAAGTGAACGAACAGTAAAGACAGCATTCACCTCCCAGTCGCCTGCACTAGAGCTAAATGCACAGAGGCCCCGAAAGGAAGGACAGTCAGGAAATTGTGCCAAGGAAATGCGATGCCCTTTGGAATTTTTTTTTTTTTTTTTTTTTTTGTTTTTGTTTTTTTGAGACGGAGTCTCGCTCTGTCGCCCAGGCTGGAGTGCAGTGGCGCGATCTCGGCTCACTGCAAGCTCCGCCTCCTGGGTTTACGCCATTCTCCTGCCTCAGCCTCCTGAGTAGCTGGGACTACAGGCGCCCGCCACCGCGCCCGGCTAATTTTTTGTATTTTTAGTAGAGACGGGGTTTCACCGTGGTCTCGATCTCCTGACCTTGTGATCCGCCCGCCTCGGCCTCCCAAAGTGCTGGGATTACAGGCGTGAGCCACCGCGCCTGGCCGCCCTTTGGAATTAAGGAGTGTGATTTTTTTTAAAAAAAGCCTTCATCCAAACTTCCAGAAAATGGTCACTTTTATATACTTGGGCTTAGTTTTGTATGTTCTTGTTGTTTTGTTTTGTTTTGATTTATTGATTTTGGGGGGCTTAGTTTTGGTTGAATTTTAAAATCACAGGAATTCCTAACTTTCTCTTTATAAAACTGTCATGGTATACTAGCTTTTACCATATGAAGTTACAATATTTAAATCACTATAACAACCTTCTAATGTTATTAGATGACAAAAGAAATCTGTAAGAATATATCTCCAAGAACATCAGAGCTTTACAAAAATTCCATGAAATATCCTTTATTGTTGTGATTATTTAGGAAACCAAAAGTTCCTTGTATTTAAACATATTTGACCAAGTGTAAGGAGATCATTTCATTGTTACAATAACTTAACCATTAAATTAATGCTTTTGTCAGGTGCAGTGGCTCATGCTTGTAATCCCAGCACTTTGGGAGGCTGAGGCAGGTGGATCGCTTGAGCCCAGGAGTTTGAGACCAGCGTAGGCAACATAGCAAGACCCCATCTCTAGTACAGAAAAAAAAAAAAAATTGTAAATCAAGTAAATTAATGCTTTTGTTGATGATGAATTGATTGACAAACAAGGTGCTAAACAGCACCATTTAAAACAGTTGCAGAGGGCTGGGCACAGTGGCTCATGCCTGTAATCCCAGGACTTTGGGAGGCTGAGGCGGGAGGATCACTTAAGTCCGGAAGTTTGAGATCAGCCTGGCCAAAATGGTGAAACCTTGTCTCCACTAAAAATATAAAAATTAGCCAGGCGTGGTGGCATGCACCTGTAAATCCCAGCTACTGGGAAACTGAGGCAGAGAATCACTTGAACCTGGGAGGCAGATGTTGCAGTGAGCCAAGATCAAGCCACTGCACTCCAGTCTGGGTGACAAAGTGAGACTCTGTTTCAAACATAAAATAAAATAAAATAAAATACAGTTGCAGAATGACTGAATAAAATTAATACTGCAGAAAACATTCACAAGTTAGATAAACTTATACGTACCAGCCAAGCCTTGCATAAGGAAATGACAAGAAGTAAGATGCTAAGGGGCTAGAGATGTGCTTCTGTGACAACTGAGAGCCACCTATGAACATTGTCCTTACGTTCCTTTCCAAAGCCTTGTAGATAAAGGACATGGAATCCTGAAATAAAAGAATCATTACAGAAAGTAAAGACACATAGCATAAACAACAAAGCTACTGTTTCCTGTCCAAAATACTGAACTTGTGTAAAGGAAATGAGTTTTTAGAAGTGCTAAACAATAGAACATTAGTTCCTTTCAGCAAGTAAGATCACTTAGGACAGGCAATTAGGATAGTGAAATCATACCCCCAACTTATGCTGAGGGACAGCAGAGTTATAGCCCAAGATGCTGGGACCAGCATGGCTAGAAAGAGTTACCGCTCTGTCGCCAGTCTGGAGTGCAGTGGCACGATCTCAACTCACTGCAACCTCCGCCTCCTGGGTTCAAGCAATTCTCCTGCCTCAGCCTCCCTAGAAGCTGGGATTACAGGTGCTTGCCACCACACCCAGCTAATTTTTGTATTTTAGTAGAGATGGGGTCTTACCATGTTGGCCAGGCTGGTCTCGAATTCCTGACCTTAAGTGATCCACCTGCCTTGGCTCCCCCAAAAGTGCTGGGATTACAGACATGAGCCACCATGCCTGGTGGACTAAAATTTTTTAAAAGACAAATCTATCCAGGTGCAGTGGCTCACACCTGTAATCCTAGCACTTTAGGGGGCTGAAACAGGAGGGGCGCTTGAGCCCAGGAGTTTGAAACCAGCCTGGGCAACATGGAGAAACCCCATCTCAACAAAAAATACAAAACATTAGCCGAGGGTGGTGGAGCGTGCCTGTAATCCCTGCTACTTGGGAGGCTGTACTGGGAGGATCACCTGCACCCAGGAGGCTGACGCTGCAGTGAGCTGAGATCTCACCACTGCACTCCAGTCTAAGCAACAGAATGAGACCCTATCTCAACAACAACAACAAAAAGAACAAGTCCTTTCAATCTAGAACTTTAATTGTATTTGTATATATGTATATATTTTTAACAAACAAATAAACTGGAACAACACCAGGATGCCAAAGATATCCTCCAGACCGGCCAGGCATGGTGGCTCACACCTGTAATCCTAGCACTTCGGGAGGTCGAGGTGGGCAGATCACAAGGTCAGGAGTTCGAGAACAGCCTGGCCAATATAGTGAAACCCCGTCTCTACTAAAAATATATAAATTAGCTGGGCATGGTGGTGGGCGCCTGTAGTCCCAGTTACTCAGGAGGCTGAGGCAGGAAAATCACTTGAACCTGGAAGATGGAGGTTGTAGTGAGCCGAGATCGTGCTGCTGCATGCTAGCCTGGGTGACAGAGCAAGACTCTGCCTCAAAAAACAAAACAAAAAAAACAAGATATCCTCCAAACCACACCCAGGTTGAGATGCGACTGTATTTGCTGCCAGACAGGCATGAGAAGTCACATGCAGAGTGCTAAAAGCCATATGCCAGAGAATTTGGGGGACAACAAGCCACTCAGCTTGAGATGTTGAATGGTTCTTAATGCAGTTACTGCAGAGACAAAAGCACAAACTAGAATGGCCCTGAACAAGCTGACCAGATACTAGATCCATCCAAGTTAAGGGGACACAACTCTAAATCTGCCCAAGGGTGACATGAGACCAAACAAGACTTCCTAGGTCTGCTCCAAAGCAGAGCTCAATTGGCTCAGAGCGTTAAGGCAGCCCAGATGGCTCAGGCTCTGGGAAAGTACAGGGTCTGAGGATCTTTCAGGCATGACTATACCTTCTGCTTTGCCCATACTAATCTCACTGGCAGACCATGCATAGATTGCTTCATCCTAAAGCCCAGCTCTGACTTGCTCATTCATCTAGGAAGCAATTAATCAGCTCCTACTGTATGCCAGGCACCATGACAGACACTGGGAACATAAAGTCCCTCCTCAGACAATTCATTTTTTTGAAAGGAGAAAATCCAAATATGGCAAGACAAAATGACATGTGCTTTGAGAGAGGTTCCCCTCCCTGATCCAGGACCAGCTACATAATTTAGGGAGACCAGGGCAAAATTAAAACATGCAGCCTTTTGTTAAAAAATTGCTAAAGCCAGGGGCAGTGGCTCATGCCTGTAATCCCAGCACTTTGGGAGGCCCAGGTGGGTGGATTACCTAAGGTCAGGAGTTCAAGACCAGCCTGGCCAACATGGCGAAA
Organism: Macaca mulatta; assembly: GCF_049350105.2. NCBI lineage: Eukaryota > Metazoa > Chordata > Mammalia > Primates > Cercopithecidae > Macaca > Macaca mulatta. Next base: position 158,644,356 of record NC_133409.1, on the reverse strand, counting down.
CCCCATCTCTACTAAAAATACAAAAAGTAGCCGGGCATGGTGGCAGGTGCCTGTAATCCCAGCTACTCAGGAGGCTGAGGCAGGGAATTGCTTGAACCCAGGAGGCAGAGGTTACAGTGAGCTGAGATGGTGCCACTGAACTCTAGCCTGGGCAACAGAGCAAGACTCTGTCTCAAAAAAAAAAAAAATTGTTAAGAATTTTAATGCAGTGACAGCAGAGCATTAAACCTAAACCAGGCCCTTCCCCAATTCCCAGAGACCCCATTCACAAAGTTGTCTAAATCCTTCTGACATTAAGAGCCCACTACAGTCCAATGCCTACTTAGCTTCCTAAGCCTCTCACAGTGACTCATATTCTTTGTCCTGTGCTCCAGGCAAATACAACTACTCAGATTTCCCAACACCTGAAACTTTCCCAATCCACTAACAGAAATGTACTCTCACTGATGAAATACTATCTACTGTCCAAGGCCTAACTTGAATGTCCCCTCCTCCAGGAAGCCTTCTCTGTCTGATAGCCTCCAAGGTGAAGCTTTTCTCCCTTTTTTTTTTTTTTTTTTGAGACAGGGTGTCACTCTAGCACCCAGGCTGGAGTGCAGTGGTGCAACCTCGGCTCACTGCAACCTCTCCCTTGCAGGATCAAGCAATCCTCCCACCTCAGCCTCCGGAATAGCTGGGACTACAAGTACACACCACTACGCCCAGCTAATTTTTTGTTATTTTTTTGTAGAGACAGGTTCTCATTATGTTACCCAGGCTGGTCTCAAACTCCTGAGCTCAAGTAATCCACCTGCCTCAGCCACTTAAAGTGCTGGCATTACAAGCGCGAGCTACCACACCCTTTCTTCCTGCTACCCAACGATCCCCTTACCTCACCGTGGTATGTGTTGCAGTCTACTCACATAATGGTTATTTTTGTATTTGTCACTCCTTTTAGACTGAATTTTTTTTTTTTTTTTTTTTTTGAGAGGGAGTCTCGCTCTGTCGCCCAGGCTGGGATGCAGTGGCCGGATCTCAGCTCACTGCAAGCTCCGCCTCCCGGGTTTACGCCATTCTCCTGCCTCAGCCTCCCGAGTAGCTGGGACTACAGGCGCCGCCACCTCGCCCGGCTAGTTATTTTTTTGTATTTTTTAGTTGAGATGGGGTTTCACCTTGTTAGCCAGGATGGTCTCGATCTCCTGACCTCGTGATCCGCCCGTCTCGGCCTCCCAAAGTGCTGGGATTACAGGCTTGAGCCACCGTGCCCGGCCTAGACTGAACTTTTTTAAGGGTCAGAGTTCATTTGTCTTTCATTTTATATCCCCCAGTAGAGTGTCCTAACAGATAACTTCGTTGATGAATTTCATACACAATGGGGCTATGCAAAGTGAGCCTTCAACATTGTGAACACCTTTGGGACTAAATCCAAAGAAGGACTGGCCTGGGTGCCCAGGGTCCTCTTGACTTGACAGAGACCACTGAGGTGCAGACTCAGGGCATCTTCAGAACAAACCACATATGGATGCCAAGAGCACTTGCTGGCCTGGCACATGCGTAGGCCCAGGCTGGAGTGCACTGGCATGATCATAGCTCACTGTAGCCTCGAACTCCTGGGCTCAAGCAATCCTCCTGCCTTAGCCTCCCAAGCAGCTGTGACAACAGGCACAGCCATCACACCCAGCTCATTTATTTATTTTTGTAGAGACAAGGTCTTGCTATGTTGCCCAGACAGGTCTCAAACTCCCGGCCTCAAGGGATCCTCTCACCTCAGCCTTCCAGCCAACACACCCCACCACAGGTAACTTTCAATGGACAAATAAATACCCAGGGACTCAGCAAAACAAGGTATCTCAAGAAGCAGCATTCCTCTTCCCCAACTTAGAGCAGAAAATTCTTACCGGGGTCCAGGAATTTACACTGAAGAACACTCCTCTTTCGGTATAGTTTATATTCCTGTCAATGTTTTCAGTTAGGGATGAAGTCAAATTTCTGTGAAAATCATTTTTCTGCATTTTCGAGCTGTTGAAGACAAAGAGGAATAAACTGGTTACCACTGAGAAAACAATTAATCCCCTGAAAAACTGAGTTGAAGAATATAGTCATGTTAATCACAGGTTAAAAGACCACAAAATTTTAACATCAGAAGGCTGAAGGAGCAACACAGAAAACAAAATTTTAGAAAAACCTTCATTTCACAAAATCTTTTAGTAAACACATTTCTAAGGCTTAAAAGCCTATCCTTAGAAAAAATATTTCCTATAATATCAGAGCTCTATGGTAGGATTACCATAGAGGCTTCAATTCTTTCCAGATTATGAAAAAAGTAGATATTTCAACATTTCACATAAAAGGGAAAGAAACAGGTGTCAGCTGGTGGGGAAACTGGTATGTAGGCATACCGATGTATTCATTCATTCATTCATTCATTCATTCATTCATTCATTTATTTGAGACGGAGTCTTGCTCTGTCACCCAGGCTGGAGTGCAGTGGCGTGATCTCGGCTCACTGCAACTTCTGCCTCCTGGGTTCAAGCAATTCTCCTGTCTCAGCCTCCTGAGCAGCCTGGAACTACAGGCATGCACCACCACACCTGGCTAATTTTTTTTGTATTTTTAATAGAGATGGGGTTTCACTACGTTTGCCAGGCTGGGCTCGAACTCCTGAGCTCAGGTGATCCACCTGCCTTGGCCTCCCAAAGTGCTGGAATTATAGGCGTGAGCCATCGCGCCCGGCCAGCATACTGATTTATCTTCAAAGACATGCTACAATTAATTATACAATAAAAATACATTTTCACATTCAGATATGTCAACCAGCCATAAAGAAGATGACTCAGGGAGCCAGAGAGGCTTCAGAAATGACTGAAGTAGGGAGTGGACAACAGCCGTAAGTGACAGGACCCTGGGCACGACACCAACTAGTGTCAGGGTTCTGACAACCCGAAGAAAGATTGCAAGCCTAATCGAAAGGTGTCCAATGTGATTAAAAAACAACAAAAGTATGTTGAAGGAATGGTTTGCTAGGAGAAAACAAACAAACAAACAACAAACCTTATCCAATTCAAATAGAACAAACAATGAGGACTTCACTGAGCCCTTTCTGTGTAATTTTCATTCTTCCAAAGTGCTAAGATCATTCCTCTCAGCACCTTTCACTGCAATACTCTATTTTTTAGTATCTCACTCTTGACCATCCTTAAATATCTCCGTTAAGCCATCACTTCTTCAAGGAGAGCTCTCCTGTGCCCACGCCAGGACGCTCTGCAGCAAATCCCCAGAGCACCTTGCATTTTTTCTTCCTAACACTTAACAATGTCCACAATTACTTGTTTAGTACTTTCCAGGCCATATACCTGAGAGCAGGAACTGTTTCTGTCTTGTTCACAATGATATCTCTAGTGCCTGAACCAGTTCCTGGCACCTACCGATTAAAAAATGATATTTTATTGTTTGTACTATTTTATTGTTATATTTTATTAATAAATATACATGTATAATATTAATAACTTATTAAATGAATGCATACATGACTGGTGATTGGTACCTGACTCCAGCAGAAAATATCATTTCTTAAAATACAGATCAGGCCTCTGGCCCTTACCACAGAGGGCTTCTCCCCACACTGTCTCACTGATAAATACATTTTCATGGTAAAATCTGGGTAAAGTTTATGAGTAAGACAATAATATTGATAGTTATGATAATACTAACTACATTTCTTTTTTATTTTTTTGAGACAGGGTCTCACTGTGTTGCCTAGACTGGAATGCATTGGTGTGATCTCAGCTCACTGCAGCCTCAACCTCCTAGGCTCAAGCAATCCTCCCACCTCAGCCTCCCAAGTAGCTGGGACTACAGGCACACACCACCATGCCTGGCTAATTTTGTTCATTTTTTTGTAGATATAGGGGTCTCACTATGTTGCCAAGTCTGGTCCTGAACTCCTGGACTTAAGGGATCCTCCTGCCTCAGCCTCCCAGAGTGCTAGGATTACAGGTATGAGCCACTGTGCCCAGCCACTACCTACCATTTAATGAGCAACTCAATATGTGCAAATTTCTTTACATCCACCACTGCATGTCATCCACACCATAATTCTGGAAGTGCTGATGTGTTTTTTCCACTTTGCAAAAGGAGGAAGCTATAGCTCAAAAAATCAAGCAGCTTCTTTAAAAATCACACAGCTGCAAGTGACAAATCTGGAAGCTGAACCTACAGCTGTCTCTCAACAAATCCCATGTTCTCAACCTCTATAGGGGATCCCCTTCAGGTGAGATGTCCTTTTTCTCTGAACAATTTTGGAATCCACTTACCCCTGGGTGTGGTTTTGCTGGCCACCACATGCAATGAACAGAGGGTTCTCAGGTAGGCTGCAGTCACTGAGGAAACAGTCAAATGAGTTAGGCATTTGTCTACCTCATAAGCATGAATTTTACCGAGAATCCGTAGTGCGCTTCAACCATCTCCCAAAGGCTTAAAGTATTCATTATCTAGCCAAACAGGACCAAGTAAGAGCCCATGTTCTCCCAGAGAGGGTGGATAGGCTGACAGCTGTCACTATCATGGTAATCCAGGCAGCCCCACACTGCCAGTCACCCCAGACTCAGCCTTTCTCTTCCCTCCCCACTCCACCTGCTGAGCTGTTCCACGCTAACACGAAACGTCTCAGAATTTGAGACTGCGATCAAAACTGGTTCCCAATTATGTCACCCTCTGCCCAATTATACACATTCATGCCTAAATGTGCCAGAATTTCTCCATTTCATTTCTTTAAAAAAATCCATAATTTCAATAATTAAATAGCTAACGAAGGATCCCCTTTTACAAGTGAAAAAGCTTCTGAGAATGTAAGAGATAAACTCTTACATCGGGGGAGGCTTTCCCCCAACACTGAACAGAAGCATTGAGGAAGTAGGTATTAACATAAGAAGAGTATTCTGGAATGAAGACTATCTTAAAAAGATGTGTATGGAGGTCACTGAGGGAGGCTGGCGTAATACAGAAGTAATGTGGAGTGTAGGGATGAGGAAAATTAGCTGCTGAAAAAGGAATTCCAAAAGGAGGTGGGAAAAAGCTGAAGGCAAACTCTTCCTACCAAAACATTTCTCTAGCTAGGTTTGAGCTGAGGAAAAGGTTCTCTCTTTGAACCTTTTCTTCTCCACCACAGGATGCAGAAAGCAGCCTTACGGCGTTAGCACTGTACTTTCAAATAGAGTTTGAGGTGAGTAGAGTTCCGGCTGGGAATGTAACAACCACTATTTCATTGCTTTTTTGGGAAAATATACCGTAAGTTCCAAATAACATAAGTGAGTTTTGGAAGATAACCTGTCATTAGTAAGCTGGAAAATGCCCATTAATATGAGCATATATGTGTTTTCCTTTCTGTTATGAATTTTTTTGTGTTGTCTCTTTTTGGAGACTTCTCTGAATTTCCCACAAATTTTCATAAATTCTGATGAATCTTTCTTTGTATATGTATGCAAAGAAGCAATCAACTCATGGAATTTTATACCTTGGTAAATTAGAACAGGGATCAAGAGACAAGAAATATGTTCTCAATTATCTTTTCTTAATGAAAGAATAAGGTCCAGCTATACAGCTTTCCTTAGCTATTTGGAGAACCAAATCAAAAATGAACACCAAAAAAATGTTTTCCAGTTTGGATTATAAAAAACAAATAAGTGCAGGTCAATCACTCAGACATGCCCATATGTTATGAGTCCTTCCAATATAAGCTTTGCTTCCTTCTAATAATAATAATAGTAACCAACACTTAGTAAGTGCTTACTCTATGCTAAATCCTTTACATGACTGATCTAATTTACTCCTCACAAAAATCCTATGATGAAAATAGTATTGCTGTCCCAATTTTACAGGTGAGGAAATAAGATTTTGGAAGGTTTAGCAACTTGTTCCAGATAACTCAGTAGTGAGTGGCAGATCTCTTAAATTCTGTACAACCACAGCAGTATGCACCTAAAAACCCACGTCCACAGGATAGCTTGGGGATTTTAGTTGAGGTTTATTTCACTATTAAAAGTGGCATTCATATGAGATTGCTATCCCTGCCAAATTGTTACTCACTGAGTGTTAAAAACAAGTTTATTATGTACCAAGCTAAGGTCAAATTTGTCATCAAAGGGAATTCTGTTTCAAATCAACACAACACGTAATTATGGTTAACATTGTTTGGATACTAGCAAATGTTCATAAGGGTAAAGGATCATCACCCAGTATAATATTCTAGACCTACGTTCTGTAGGCCATTCCAACTTACAAACAGCCAACTCTGCTATGATCCTGACCTGGAACAGTCTCCCAGGCACAGGTCCTGCCCAGAGAACCCTCTTTCCCACTGCTGGTGGTACAGCCTAAGCTTCCCACTCTGCCCTTTCCCTGATTCAGGGGCTGCCCCGTGCTTCCTAGCAACACCCACATCTCAACCTGGTTCAGGTCAGCAGTAGGGAGAGGCTCCAAGTCCAACAGTATGGTCAGAAATGGGTTCTCTGGGCCAGGCGTAGTGGCTCACGCCTGTAATCTCAGCACTTTGGGAGGCAGAGGTAGGTGGATCACTTAAAGTCAGGAGATCGAGACCAGACTGGCCAATGAACATGGCAAAACTCTGTCTCTACTAAAAATACAAAAATTAGCTGGATGTGGTGGTGCGTGCCTATAGTCACAACTACTCAGGAGGCTGAGGCAGGAGAATCACTTGAACCTGGGAGGCAAAGGTTGCAGTCAGCCGAGATCATGCACTGCACTCCAGCCTGGGCGACAGAGGAGACTCTGTATCAAAAAAAAAAAAAAAAAAAGAAGAAGAAAAAAGAAAAAAAGAAATGGGTTCTCCAGTCAGGCATGGTGGCTCATGCCTGTAATCCCAGCACTTTGGGAGTCCGAGGTGGGTGGATCACTTGGATTTCAGGAAGTGGAGACCAGCCTGGGCAACATGGGAAAACCCCGTCTCCACCAAAACTACAATTAGCCCGGTGCGGTGGTGTGAGCCTGTGGTCCCAGGTACTCGAGGCTGAGGCATAAGAATCACTTGAGCCCAGGAAGTGGAGGTTGTAGTGAGCTGAGATCGTGCCACTGCACTCTAGCCTGGGTGACAGAACAAGACCCCATCTCAAAAATAAAAAACAAAAACACATGTGCTCTTACAAAAAAAGAAAAGAAAAGAAAAAGAAAGAAATGGGTTATCAGAAGAACCTTGGCTCCCTCTGATCTAGGGGTGGTGTAAGACTGTGAGAGTCTAATGATCTACTACCGCTAGAAGTGGGGACAATCACAGTGTACTTGATCTATATTTGGGCTGAGTTTATGATTAACACTTGTCCTGAGCATGCTTAGGAGAAGAAAAGGAACTGGAGGTTCAGCAGCTATCCCATCTGGGCTAGATGTCAAATTTCAACAGAATGCTTTACAAATGCATTTTTCATTTTGTGTTGGAGTGTGTGGCGGGGGTATGTAGCTATGGCTCTGTTTGCTTCTTTTTTTTTTTTTTTTAGTATTAGATGAGGTATCCTTTGACACCCTCAAACCCTGAGAGTGTAGTCAGGGTGGAGAGGTGTGTCATCACATCACTGCTGCTGGCTACAGCAAGAACACAGCCACTCTGGGACTTGCAGGTACAGTGGCTCACACCTGTAATCCCAGCACTTTGGGAGGCCAAGGCAGGTGGATCACTTGAGGCCAGGAATTTGAGACCAGCCTGGCCAATATGGTGAAACCTCATCTGTACTAAAAATACAAAAAACTTTGGCAGGGATGGTGGTGCACACCTGCAGTCCCGGCTGATTAGGAGGCTGAGGCACGAGACTCCCTTGAATCTGGGAGGCAGAGGCTGCAGTGAGCCAAGATCGTGCCACTGTACTCCAACCTGAGCAACAGAGCAAGACTGTCTCAAAATAAAAAGAAAGAAACAAATGGAGCACACCTATGGAGACTGATTCCTGCCTGGCTGAGCCATTTCTCACAGACCCCAAATTTTGCAATAACTGTCTCTCTATTTCTAAAACACAAGTGGCATCAACCAAGCCAACTGGATGGGAACCAGCCGGGTTTATAAGATTACTGAGTTTCCATTCTTTACCTCTTTGAATAGGTTAAGAAAGCACTTCATGAGATTATTTTGTTTTGTTTGTATGTGATCAGTTGAAAAACCTGAGAGTTATGTTGGGGGATGGGGTAAAAAGGCAGGGACTCATTGGTAATAGAAACAGAATATGAATTCACCTGGTCCCATTCTCCAACATGAAGCTCGTTAGATGGTAAATATTAGTGGACCAAAACGCCATATCATCCAGTCCTCCAAGAAAATACTCTTGGAATTGTTCCACCAAAAACGGGGACTTTGTAGAGTAAGAGGGATATAACTATGGCAGAGAGAAAGAAAAAATAAAATACATACGGTACTATTCCTGGTATCTTTATAATCCTTTAAGACTGGGAAGAATGAAGACTTTACCTTGGAAACAGCTAGCATCTCACCATACCTGCAATATAAACAATAATTTTGGCTGTGAATTGCAGTTTCTAACAGAGAAATGAAGCAAATAACGAAGAAAAAGTTCCATCCGTCCTTATCCACTGTCCTGCAACTGCCTTTGAATAATAGGCAGAATCCATAAATCCAAAATCCAGTCTCAGGAAACAAAAACATAAAAACCGTGCTAAGGAAGTCACAACAAAATCAGCTGCAGATTGTCCTCTGAGTTACACTTACATTTCTAAGAACTGGATATGTGAACAATCAACAATTACATTTTCAGTGATGACTTCTCGACCATAGAGTTTCTCATAAATTCCCAGCAGATCTTTGACTGGCACATACCTGAAAAATGCAGAATAATGTATGAGTTGTTTTGATTCCGAAGCTGAAAATAGTAACAGCAGCAGCAGCAGCAGCAGCAGCTACCAGTTATTCCATGATTATCTTGTGCCAGGCACCATGTAAAAGTCTTTACATGCACTAGTTATTTAATCCTAGCAATGACATCAGGTGGTTAGTGCTATCACATTCCCATTTTACATAAGAAGAAATGATTAAGGCACAGAAAAGCTAAATAATTGGCCCAATGATGAAGAGCAAACAACTGGAAACTTAATCAAACATTTATGTAGGTATACTCAGATTGGAAACTGTAACAAACAAAAGGAGTGGTTAATTTTGTGAATTCAGAGTTCTTTCGAGAAGTAATTTAAAGTATTTTCACTGTTTCAAGTTGAATGGAAAAGAAAAATTATTTTAAAAACACTATTATAAAAATGCCTCCTCACCCTGACATCTTAATTTCAGAGTATACAAAGTATACAAAAAAGTATAACAAATTATAAAAGTATTGTGAAAGGAAAATAAATCTCAGAACCCCAAAATCACTAAACTAAAGGGAAAAGTCAAGCTGGGAACCGCATAGGGCAAACCTGCCTCCCAATCTATTCCTGTGTGTGTGTGTGTGTGGTTTTTTGTTTTTTGTTGGTTTTTTTTTTTTTTTTTTTTTTTTTTTTGGAGATGGAGTTTCACTCTTGTTGCCCAGGCTGGAGTGCAATGGTGCAATCTCCATTCACCACAGCCTCTGCCTCCTGGGTTCAAGCAATTCTCCTGCCTCAGCCTCCCGAGTAGCTGGGATTACAGGCATGTGCCACCACGCCCGGCTAATTTTATATTTTTAGTAGACACGGGGTTTCTCCATGTTGGTCAGGCTGGTCTCGAACTCCCAACCTCAGGTGATCCATCCGCCTCAGCCTCCCAAAGTGCTGGGATTACAGGCGTGAGCCACCGCACCGGGCCCTCCCAATCTATTTCTAAGTGAGATTAAAAAGCTACATACCTCCCTCACAATTTGCCTACAAGGAATTAAAAGATTAAAAAACTACATACCTCCCTCACAATTTGCCTACAAGGAATTAGAAGATTAAAAAACTACATACCTCCCTCACAATTTGCCTACAAGGAAATTCCTGTGGGCAAAGGACAGAACTCAAAAATCATCCCTCTGCTCACCTGAGACAAATGTATATCTGATTGCTTCCTTGGCCTAATTGTTTCACTAAACCAGACTACAGCATAAGTAACACTATTCCTGTAAATTGTATATTCAGTGAAAGGCTAATTGGAAACCAGGAGGAATGTCTTGTATCTACGATGACCTGGAAGCCTCCTCCCCCGCTTTGAGTTGTCCCGTCTTTCTGGACTGAACCAATGGACATTTTAGCTATTTAATTTTTTTTTTTTTTTTTTGAGATGGAGTCTCACTCTGTCACCCAGGCTGGAGTGCAGTGGTGCAATCTCAGTTCACTGCAACCACCACCCTTTAAGTTCAAGCAATTCTCCCACCTCAGCCTCCCAAGTAGCTGAAACTACAGGCATGCACCACCATGCCTGGCCGAAACAATTAACCTGTAAGGGGACTGAACCCGCAACCCTGGTGTCATTAGCACCACACTCTAATCAACTGAGCTAACTGGCCAACAGCCATTTCACATATATTGATTGATGTCCCATGTCTCCCTAAAATGTATAGATAACCAAGATGTGCTCCAACCACCTTGGGCACATGTTGTCATCAGGATCTCCTGAGGCTGTGTCATGGGTGTGTCCTTAATCTTGGCAAAACAAACCCCCTAAATTGATTGAGACTTGTCTCAGATACTTCTTGGTTTACAGTATAAAGCAATGAAGAGAATTCTAAATCAGGCTTTTGGTTCACAAATATTAGTTATTTCAGTAGGAAAGAGCAGCATTTAAAAATCAGATTTATACTGAATCATCTTTTAATTTAAAAATTCTCAGAATAAGCAAGATAAAAATCACAACCAACAAAATCTAATTTCAGTAGGTTTTTTTTTAGTAGGTAAAAGAAAGACACAATTGAGAGACTCATTTTTTATTTTATAAGAGCGCTGGAATGGCATTCCCAATGAAAATAGCTTAAAAGGTCAGACAAAATAACAAAAAATATTTTTTTAAATGAATCACCAAGCTAGCAGGACAGCAGAAATTTTTCAAAGACCAAAAACAACTAGTAACAAAAAAACCCTGGGAGGTAAGCAAATGGGACAACCAGCTTTTGCCCTGAGAACATGTGCCACACCCTACACTTTAGGTTTGGAACCTGGATGGTTTTGTTTGTTTGTTTGTTTGTCTGAGACGGAGTTGGAGTCTCACCCTGTCATCCAGGCTGGAGCGCAGTGGCATGATCTCGGCAGCTCTTAACTTGAGCCTACTTATTCTAGCATCATGGAATATCACCAAACATGACCAGTATAACTCCAGTCATATCTGATAAAGGAGACTCTAATGCAGCAACTATTATTAGAGATAAAGAGGGTTACTGCCTCACAATAAAAAGCTCAGTTCACAAGATAACCTTTTGAAATTGAATGTACCTAACAATATATCTTCAAAATCTTTATAGCAAAGCAAACTTTGACAGAACTAGAAGAAAATGAAAAATCCACTCTCATGGGGGAGATTTTTAAAACTAATTTCTCTCTTAATAATCAGTAGATCAACCTGATAAAAAGTAAAGAAATAAATAGTGATGCTATCTTACTTATACCTTACAAATCTTTTTATTTAAGTGGTAATTTGTTGTTTTGTTGTTGTTGTTGAGATGGAGTTTTGCTCTTGTCTCACAGGCTAGAGTGCAATGGCATGATCTCAACTCACTGCAACCTCCGCCTCCCAGGTTCAAGTGATTCTCCTGCCTCAGCCTCCTGAGTCACTGGGATTACAGGTGCGTGCAATCACACCAGGCTAATTTTTGTATTTTTAGTAGCAATAGGGTTTCACCATGTTGGCCAGGCTGGTCTCAAACTCCTGACCTCAGGTGATTCACCTGCCTCGCCCTCCCAAAATGCTGGGATTACAGGCATGAGCAGCCGTGCCTGGCCTCAATATTTCAAAATTGTTAATTTTCCAATTCATTTCTAGATTCAATGAACACTTAATCAAAATTCCACCAAAGTTTTTCTTGGAACATGACAACTTCAGCCTAAATCTTATTTGAAAGAACAAAGGCAAAGAATAGGCAGGGTACTTTTGAAGAAAAAGGACTGGTTAAAAGATCTGCCCTACCAGGGGCCAAGACTTATTATAAAGCTATAGCAACTAAAATAATCAGTATTGTTCAGGAACCAAAAGGACACAACAGAAAGCCCAGACACTGACCCGTACATACACATACTATTTTAATTTACAACCCAAAGGGGGTGCAGTGGCTCACACCTGTAATCCCAACACTTGGGAGGCCAAGGTAGTCAGATCGCTTGAGCCCAGGAGTTCAAGAGCAGCCTGGGCAACATGGCAAGACCCCATCTCTTACAAAACATTAAAAAATTAGCCAGGTGGAGGCTGAGGTGGGAGGATCACTTGAGCCTGGAAGTTGAAGGTTGCAGTGACCCAAGATTACACACCACCACACTCCAGCTTGAGCAACAGAGCTAGACTGCTCAAAAAAAAAAAAAAAAAAAAAAAAAACCACACATACACAAGACAGAAAGAAAAAGGAAATTAAAACAGAAACGGTATTGTAGATCAGTAAGGAAGCAGTAGACTATTGATAAATCATTCTGGGACAATCCATTATCTCCAGAGGAAAAAATAAAAGTAGATTTACATTTCAGAACATACAAAAAATTAACTCCAGTTAAATCAAATATATACAGCTAAGAAACACAACTATAAAAGCTTTAAAAGTCTATGTAAAAGAACAACCATTTGCCCTCAAGGTAGAAAGGTTTTCTTTTTATTTATTTATTTATTTATTTATTTATTTATTTTTGAGACAGAATCTCACTCTGTTGCCCAGGCTGGAGTGCAGTGGCACGATCTCGGCTTACTGCAAGCTCCGCCTCCCAGGTTCACATCATTCTCCTGCCTCAGCCTCCTGAGTAGCTGGGACTACAGGTGCCCGTCACCGCAACTGACTAATATTTTTGTATTTTTAGTAGAGACAGGGTTTCACCATGTTAGCCAGGACGGTCTCAAGCTCCTGACCTTGTGATCCACCTGCCTTGGCCTCCCAAAGTGTCTTTTTTTTTTTTTTAAGAGACAAGGTCTCACTCCGTTGCCCAGGCTGGAGTGCAGTGGTGCAGTCATAGCTCACCGAAGCCTCAAACTCCTGTGCTCAAGTGATCCTCCCACTTCAGCCTCCTGAGTAGCTGGGACTACAGGTACCGTGCCACTACACCCAGCTAAGAATGGATTTCTTAAATAAGACATCAGAAGTACAGATTACAAAGGAAAAACTGATATATTCAACTACATGAATATTAACAAATTCTGCTTGTCAAGATACACCATAAAGTAAGTGAAAAGACACACCACAAACTGTGAGAGACATTTGTAACAATTAAGTGACAAACTGACAAGACAGTAGAAGCCAGAATATGTAATACTTACAAATAAAAGGATAAGCAACCCAACAGAAAAATAGACTGAAAACTGGGAAAAGTTTTCACTTAAAATTAAACACAAATGATCCATAAAATTGAAGAAAAGTTTGACCTCATTAGTAATCTGGGAAATTCAAATGGCAGCCTTAATGAGATACCATTACACACAAACAGGCTGGAAAATTTTAGCAGCTGGACAATACTAAGTATTGGAGAATGCAGAAACAGCAGAACGATTATACAAAGCTGATGGGAGCATAAGGTGAGATGATGATTTTGAAAAAGTAAAGTTAAACTATGACTCAGCAACTCCATTCAAAATTGGGTAGAATTCAAGTTTTCAAAGAATCTACTTAGACTATGCTAATATGCAGTTTTGCTTTTCAAAATTTACCAGTGCAGAAGACTTCTAATTATACTGTAAGTTATATTTTCTAAGAAAAAGAGTTGGTTCTAAATGCCATTTAGATATCACAAATTTAAATGTACATTGCTCTTACCAGCGTCGTGCAAGGTAATTAAAATTAAATTCAAACTGGCTCAACACATCTCCTCCTAGGGTATGAAAAAAATATTGACATTTGGTGGATTAGTGACAAACATAGCATGCATCTTTCAACATGAGGTCTGACAAGTCAGATTACTAGTTTTTCACATTATTACATGTTTTTGTTCATTGTTTTAGGTAAAGGCATGCTTTTTTTTTTAAAAAAATTATCTTTTAAAAATCTTAGTGAAACATATACATTAAGAAAGAATTAGCCATATAACCAAAGGTGATTTTTGTTTTACTTTAAGGAAATATCTACCATAAGTGTTTCTTTTAATAAACACCATTCACCACCTAGTTTAAATATTTAAAAGTAATTTACTACTACAGACAAAAGGTGGAATTTAACAAAGCTAAAGTATTAGGAGAGTGGGAGACACTAGCTAATGAATTTTAACCCAATGTATAAGTAAAGTTTTTCTAAAGTTAAGACATGTCAACAACAAAATTGTAGAGTTTTTTAACAAAAAAACACATATAGACACAAGTTTGTAGAAATACATCTCTATGTTAAATGAGGTACATCTCTACTATATATGAACTGCAACATTAAATAGAAAATACATGCAACAGGCAAAATATTAAAGACACACATATTTAAAGCACAGTGGTGATGTCATTATAAGTGAACTATACCACAAGGAGAAAATTAAGCAAATGGAAATAAACGGTACCAAAATCACCAGCTGAATGAGCCTCAGAATAGGAGCCGTGAAAATCAATCTGAGAAAGAAAGAGAACCATCTGGTGTGTATTACAAATTGTAGCCCCAACTCTTACTCCCACAATCAGGCAAGTGGTGGGAGATGACAGCTAACTCAATGGACTGCTGAGGATGCATTATAGATAGACTCAATTTTCACACTAACATTTTATTAGTTAAAAAAAAAAAAAAAAAGGCAGGGTGCAGTGGCTCATGCCTGTAATCCCAGAACTTTGGGAGGTTGAGGCGAGTGGATCACCTGAGGTCAGGAGTTCGAGACCAGCGTGGCCAACATGGTGAAACCCCATCTGCACTAAAAATACAAAAAACTGGCCGGGCATTGTGGCGGGTTCCAGTAATCCCAGTTACTTGGGAGGCTAAGGCAGGAGAATACTTGCACCTGGGAGGCAGAGGTTGCAGTGAGCCAAGATTGTGCCATTGCACTCCAGCCTGGGCAACAGGAGGGAAACTCCATCTCAAAAGAAAAAAACTTTGTGTGTGTGTGTGTATATATATATGTATACATATGTGTGTGTATATATATGTATGTATATATGTGCGTATATACATATGCAGCTGAGTTGGATACATATGTCTGGTAATAAAGCTACTACAGACAATTCTGCCTTATAGGATATATAAAAAAATCTCTGAGTTGAAGTTGAAACTTCTAACATAATGTAATTAACATAAATTAAGGACTAGGGGGCCATCCAGAGGCTAAGTCATCACGTAAGATCACAATTTTCAGTTTGAGGACATGACATTTTCATATAGAAAGCTAAAAAGAAAGAGAAAAAGTCCAATAAAGTAGAAGTATTACTTTTAAATAGAACCAAGTGGCAGGTATTCATATCCTTATTAAGATATATGGCTTAAAGAAAGGATAAGATTTCTCAAATATTTTTGTAACTAAGACAAAACATCACATCTATTACTGTTTTCAGTACACACTAGCCACTCTGCTGTTGTGGATGAATCTACCCAGTTGGCAAGAAGAATAAAAGGAATGAATTGGGCCAGGCACAGTGGCTCACGCCTGTTATCCCAGCACTTTGAGAGACCAAGGCAGGCAGATCATGAAGGTCAGGAGATCGAGACCATCCTGGCCAACATGGTGAGACTCTGTCTCTACTAAAAATATAAAAATTAGCTGAGCATGGTGGCGCGTGCCTGTAATCCCAGCTACTCAGGAGGATGAGGCAGGAGAATCACTTGAACCAAGGAGTCAGAGGTTGCAGTGAGCTAAGATTGCACCTTCGCACCACTGCATTCCAGCCTGGCGACAGAGCAAAACTCCATCTCAAAAAAAAAAAAAAAGGAACAAACTGGAAAAGATGGTACTCTAACTAAACACTGCTTTGGGCAGAAGTCTGAATAACCTAACATTTTCCTTTCTTCTAAAACAGTCACGTTTTGATCTTAGGTGTGGCAGTATCACTCCCATAAAGTAATTCCCCATAAAGGGTTGTACTCACAGCTCCCATGGTCCTAAGGAATCCTTGTTCAATGCCCAGACTATGCCAGCTGACATCTGCTACCATATGAGAAGTAATTCCAAACAAGAAAGCTACCAGTTTCTCTGTGTCCTGCCAAACAAGCAAATTAGAGTCATGTGTGTTTGGGTGATTTTATAATAACAATCCTATTAAAAGTTTTAATAAATAGAAATTCATTTATGTTATTGAGACTTAACAAAAAATTTCAGGCAAGTACATTGCAGTTTCTAGTTATTAAAAACCATGTAAGAGACCGGGTGCAGTGGCTCACGCCTGTAATCCCAGCTACTCAGGAGGTTGAAACACAAGAATTGCTTGAACCTAGGAGGTGGAGGTTGCAGTGAGCTGAAATTGCGGCACTGCACTCCAGCCTGGGCGACAGAGCAAGACTCTGTCTCAAAAATAAAAAACCACACACAGGCCGGGCGCAGTGGCTCACGTCTGTAATCTCAGCACTTTGGGAGGCCAATGCAGGTGGATCACGAGGTCAGGAGATCGAGATCATCCTGGCTAACATGGTGAAACCCCGTCTCTACTGAAAATACAAAAACAAAAAACAAAAAAAAGTAGCCAGGCGCGGTGGCGGGCGCCTGTAGTCCCAGCTACTCAGGAGGCTGAGGCAGGAGAATGACATGAACCTGGGAGATGGAGCTTGCAGTGAGCCGAGATCACGCCACTGCACTCCAGCCTGGGCAACAGAGCGAGACATAGTCTGAAAAAAAAAAAAATACCGCCCCCCCCCTCCCAACACACGAAACCATAAGGACTTTTGGAAACATTTTATGATGTGTTGGAAGTGCTTTAAGATTAATTACCATTGGAGCAAAATGATGAAGTGATATATCCCAAACTGTGTTTATATGTAATTCAAGTATTATCTAGCCATCTACTATGTCCAAGCAATGTGTATGACACCGAAGGCAGAATGGTGGGCAGCCCTTACAGAGTGGTATGAATGGGGTCAACGCAGGTGCAAAAACAGTACACGGCAGGTTTGGTGCTAAATATTTTAAGGATTAGAGGACCATGCCTACCTTCTCCCAGGGAAGGGGATAGTTCTCTCGGATATAATGAACGCTTGCGTTAAGAAACGGAGTCCAGTGAGTGCTCTCAGACACATCATGGAATTTTCCTGACAAAACAAAAGCAGGGCTCTGGATTCTCTCTTAGAAGTTGGAGAGTCCCAATCAAATCTTCCACCACCACCCGCTGCTGTGTCCCTTCTCCTCTTTCCCTCCATGCCCCTCAGTTTCTTCTGTCAACATTCAAAAGAAGCCTCCAAAACAGAAGAGCCAGCTAAGATTTTGGAATAGGCATGGTACTGTCTGCCTGATGACTAAAAAGAGCCCTACCGTAAGAGGGACGGAAGCCTGAACTGGCTCACAGCCTGGCTTGCGATACTGGTTAGAATAGAGGCTAAAGTGTTTCCATTTCTGTGCCCTAAAGCTAAGGAAACAAGCTGTAGTTTGGTTTTGTTTATTTGTTGGGGTTTTAAAAATATTTTTCTTGTCTCTCACGGTCACCCTCCTTAAGAGTACAAAAATAAAAGCAAGTATTTCATATGCTTTCAAGCATTTGATTTTATAATAATTGTTATAAAATGGCACGAGCCCCAGCGAGCATTTTATGCAAGCATCGTTTGAGTGGGCCAGTGGGTGTCCCATGTAGCTCTTTATTCCCACAAGAGGGGTAGGGAAGACAGAACTGGCCTCTGTGCTAAACCTCCAAGGGCCACGAATGCCTCATGGAGTGCCAAATGTTACGAGGGTAACTAAAAGCAAAACTGCAGAGTTCAGATCCCTCAGTTCAATTTTTCTATGCTGTTCCTAAAGTAAAAATTGCTGAACCAATTTTAAATCATTGTTTTTTTTTCAAAATGGTTTTCAAAGAAGTTAGAACCAAGACATTTTATTTGCGCCCACAGTTTTTCTAGAGATAAAGCTTTAAACAATTCTTGTTCTCCAGAATACAGTAAAACTCCAGAATTAAATATAGCAGTAGCTCTTTTGAACAACTTCAACTTAAACGAATTGCCAGATTAACTGAAGCTTTCTGATCCCTCTGTAAATCCTACAGACTGGAAGCAAAAGAAAGTCCCCCAGGGCGTGCTGGATGCTGACAGCTGGCAAGCCACTGCCCAGAGACTTGAACTTACCTGTGTATACCATAGGTCACAAAGGGTCAATCAGACCCACTCTAATCCTGTTTAAACCAGATGTCCTTGTTACTGTAATTATAAAAGCTAATTCAATATTAGGTAAACTAATACAAATGAAGAGTTTTGCTGGGTACAGTAGTGCACGCCTGTAATTCCAGCACTTTGGGAGGCTGAAGTGGGACGACCCCTTGAGACCAGGAGTTTGAGACTAGCCTGGGCAACATAGCAAGACCCCATCTCTACAAAAATTAAAAAATAAAATAAAAAATTAGCCAGGTATGGTGGTACACACCTTTAGTCTCAGCTATTCAGAAGGCTGAGGCAGGAGGGTCACTTGAAGCCAGGAGTTTGAGGCTGTAATGAGCTGTGATTGCACCACTGCACCCCAGCCTGGGCAACAGAGCAAGACCCTGTCTCTAAAAACTATTAAAATAACTTTTTTAAAAAAGGTGTTTTTTCTTTGGCAATTAAATATCTAAGAAAGCTAAGTGCTTCTGAAAGATGCAATAAGAGTGAATCACCAAAGAAGAAAAGCAAAACTACAGTTGAATTAGGTATGTATGAGACAAGGTAAGATATGGAAAAATGCATGAAAACCTAAGTGGAATGTCTATACAAATTCCCTGTAACTAGTCATATACCAGTCTCAATCTTTTCCTCACAGAAGAGTATTTATTGCTGTAGAAAACAATGGAAAATGCTAAATAGTTTACATTCCTTTTCCACTCTCCTCAGAACCTTGGCTAGGGTGGGTTTTGTCTGTCTCTAAAAATGGTGTACAATAAGCAATGTTTCTCAAATTGAATGGACAAAAATATCCTTTCTTTTCTTTTTTGTAGAAGTTATCAAGGGACAGTAGAGCTCTCATGAATACAGTTTGGGACATACTGAATTAGAAATAATAGGTTAGAAAGGAGAACTATAACATGCAGGCAAAATAATAGGATTGAGAAATGATAGTTAACAGAGTAAGAGGGAAACAGAACAAAACTTATAAATATGAGAAACACAAAAGCTTAGCTGTCTGGGATTCTAACTGCAGGAGTGAGGAGCCCCAAATAGTTCATTTCAGTCCCAAAGACCATCACTGAATTAAAGGAATGGGATAATAGCAGATGACCCCCAAGACCTCAGAAGCAGTTTATACAAGGACCCAGTGTGCTGGAGGCCTCCATTTGTCCTTCCAGACCCACTCCCCATCCTTCTGTACCCTGTAGGGTGACTCTGAGGTCACCTGCTTCAACTGGCTTCGTGGCCCTCTGGCTTTGGTTGGGTTGGGTTTGGCCAATAAAGAGAACTGACAGATCAGAGAAAAAGAAAACACAGAAGTTGGGGTATGTATTCTCCCAGCTCCCCTTCTGTGGGGTCACAGTGGGCTGGCTGTGCCCCATAGCTGAAGGTCCAGCTCTCATCAAGTGGTCTTCTTCATGCAGCTCTCTCTCTCTCCACGGTTCCAGTAATCTCTCCCTCCCCTGAACGATCTTTTGTAATTCCTCACCTCCTGTCCACATCTTTGAAAATGGTACCCTTACTAAACTCCTCTCCAATTACTCAGTTTGAACGTGACTTCTGGGTCCTGCTGGGTGTCTGACTGATACAACCCATGAGACTAGTTTACTGATAATGACAGAGCAGGAGCACTGCCATCTTGGACAACAACTGCCATTTTAAGTCCACCTTGACCAAAAATTGCATAAATCCAAAGGGCATCAGCCTAATGGGTGGAGTCAGCATAACCATAAACCACAAATAACATCTCCAATCAGAAACATTCCAAACCCCTTCCCAACCAGAGATGTGCCAGCCCCAAGATAACCTCCCCTTCAGACGGAGAGATGTCAGCCCCAAGATAACCTCCCCTCCAACTAGAGATATTCCAACCCTACAATAAACTTCTCCCCCACAGAGAAACATTCCAAGCTCTCTCACCAATAAATACTCTTAGTCTGTAAGAGAGAGTGCTCCTGACTGAAATCGGCCAGAAGCCCCTCTCAGGTTTATTTCTCCAAAATAAATCTGTCTTTGACTGTCAAGCTGCTTTTCATGTTTCTTTCCTCTTTCTTTAACTCTTATAGATAACAGTGTCTGAGATTTGCATAGCACTTGACAAAATATTGTGCATTAATGCCAAGGACAATCCAGTAAAGAGACAGGGCAGGCATTATCTTCACCAAGACATGAAAATTGGGATTCTATGCATAAGTGACTTTTTTAAGGTCACATACTAATATGGAAGAAACACAAACTCAGACCTTTTGATTTCTTGCAAAATGTCTTCTGCCGTGCCACTTAGGTTTTCACCAAAAAATAAAGTTTTCAGAATTTCTATGCTTAACCAGGTCAGTTTTAGCTAAATGGAAAATGCAACTATGTAAACTAAGTCATTAACCAACAATATTATTGGGAAACAAATTGTTCTCAACAATAATGGAAAATACACTGTACAATTAAAAATATATAGTACACATACATATATATTTTTAAAGTCATAGCTATTCCTATTAACCAAGTAAAAGTGACTTCATTCAGTCTGTAAACTTTCATCTTACCTCCTTTGCAGAGGCTAGGGTAAAAACAATCAGGAAACACGGTTCCAGCCTGATATGCATCCTGGTGTTCTAGTAACAGCTGCAGAGCAGGAAAATACAGAGATTAAGGGGCAGCAGTCAGCAGCCTGGGGAGTGCAGGCCCCACCAATTTCCCATGATGAGATGCTAGAACTATGGGGGTATAGACGGCATGAAAGGGAAAAAGGAAGGAAGGAAAGCAGGCATAAAGTAAATAAATGATTGAAATTCACACATAATCCAAGACAACACACAACAATATATAACTTCAGATTCTTCCCTACCAAACACAGAGAGGCTAATTAAGAAATAGCAGAAATCACTTATTTAAACTTCATTTTCTTTCATTTTCTCTGCCAACGCAGTAAAGCAGGATTTCCCTGAGGCCTTAACATTGTTTTACTGACCCAGAGTTGTTGTTTTTGTTGCTTTTTTTTTTTTGAGATGGACTTTTGCTCTTGTCACCCAGGCTGGAGTGTAATGGCGCAATCTCGGCTCACCGCAACCTGCCAGGTTCAAGCGATTCTCCTGCCTCAGCCTCCTGAGTAGCTGGGATTATAGGCATGCACCACTACGCCTGGCTAATTTTTGTATTTTTGGCGGAGATGGGGTTTCGCCATGTTGGTCAGGCTGGTCTCGAACTCCTGACCTCAAGGGATCCACCCATCTCAGCCTCTCAAAGTGCTGGGATTGCAGACATGAGCCACCATGCCTGGCCCAGAGCTGGTTTTTATAAAATTTCCAATGATTCACAGTGAAAAGAGAAAAATACACACACATGTGCACATACGTACATATCAGTTTATAGCTGCTACCTGTGCTTTAGTGTAAGATGATGTCCTTTGTGTTTTGGGAAGACTAAAAAAAAAAAAAGACTAAAAAAAAGGATCTCCTGACCTCGTGATCTGCCCGCCTTGGCCTCCCAAAGTGCTGGGATTACAGGCGTGAGCCACCACGCCTGGCCAAGCATACATAGAACTTAATGTCTAATAGATGAATAATGGATGGAGTAGTCAACAAATGGTGATGTCACAACCCCATAACAATGAGTATACCATCATTGCATGGGCAAATCCATGTTTACCCTACATCGGGGGTCCCCAACCCCCAGGCCATGAACTGGTACCAGTCTGTGACCTGTTAGGAATGGGGCCACACAGCAGGAGGTGAGCAGTGGGCAAGCAAGCATTGCCTCCTGAGCTCCACCACCTGTCACAGCAGCAGTGGCATTAGATTCTCAGAGAAATAGGAATCATACTGGGAACTGTACACGCTAGGGATCTAGGTTGCACGCTCCTTAGGATAATCTAATGCCTGATGATCTGAGGTGAAACAGTTTCATTCTGAAACCATATACCCCCCACCCCCCACCCCATCCATAGAAAGATTGTCTTCCATGAAACCAGTCCCTCGTGTCAAAAAACTTGGGGACCACTGCCCTAGGCGACACTGACTTGAAATTAATATTACCAATGACAAGTCACTGGATCCCTGTCAAGTTTTATACCCAAACAAATACAAGATGAATTATAAGGTTAAATGTCAAAAATGAAGCCATAAAATTAACAGGATAAAATTTAAGTGAATAATTATATAACCATGAAGTGGGAATAATTTTTCTAAGCATAATTTACAAGTAGAAACCATAACAGAAAAATTGATGCATAAAAAATACAAAAATTAGCCTGGTATGGTTGGTGTGTGTCTGTAGTCCCAGTTACTTGGGAGGCTGAGTTGAGAGGATTGCTCGAACCTGGGAGGTGGAAGTTACAGTGAGTTGAGATCATGCCACTGCATTCTAGCCTGGGTGACAGAGCCAGACCCTGTCTCAAAAAAAAAAAAAAAAAAAAAGGAAAGAAAAAAATTAAAATGCCAATTAAACCTAAAACAAAAGCCATTTTCCACCTACCAAATTGACAAAAATGAAAATGAATAAAGGCCGGGCGCAGTGTCTCTGGCTCACATCTGTAATCCTAGCATACTGGGAGGCTGCGGCTGGCGGATCACTTGAGCTCAGGAGTTCGAAACAGCCTGGGAAACAAGCTGAAACCTCATCTCCAACAAAAATACAAAAAATTAGCTGGGTGTGGTGGCATGCACCTGTGGTCCTAGCTACTCAGGAGGCTGAGGTGGGAGGATCGCTTGAACCCGGGAGGTGGAAGTTGCAGTCAGCTGAGTTCATGCCACTGCACTCCAGCCTGGGTAACAGGGCAAGACCACTCTCTGGGCAGGGCATCTCTGAAAAAAGGCAGCAGTCCCAGCCAGGGACTTATAGGTAAAACCTCCATATCCCTGGGGACAGAGCACCTGGGGGAAGGGGTGGCTATGGGCACAGCTTCAGCAGACTTAAACGTTTCTGCCTGACTGCTCTGAAGAGAGCAGCAGACCTCCCAGCACAGCGTTCAAGCTCTGCTAAGGGTCAGACTGTCTCCTCTAGTGGGATCCTGACCCCCGTGTATCCTGACTGGAAGACACCTCCCAGTAGGGGCCAACAGAAACCTCATACAGGAGAACTCTGGCTGACATCTGGCAGGTGCCCCTCTGGGACGAAGCTTCCCGAGGAAAGAACAGGCAGCAATCTTTGCTGTTCTGCAGCTTCCACTGGTGATACCAATGCAAACAGGGTCTGGAGTGGACCTCCAGCAGACCTGCAGCAGAGGGGCTTGACTGTTAGAGAGAGGCACCATCCGACGTCACCGACGTCAAAGACCAAAGGTACATAAATCCACAAAGATGGGGAGAAACCAGCGCAAAAAGCCCGAAAATTCCAAAAACCAGAACGCCTCTTCTCCAAAGGAACACAACTCCTTGCCAGCAAGGGAACAAAACTGGATGGCGAATGAGTTTGATGAACAGACAGAAGTAGGTTTCAGAAGGTGGGTAATAACAAACTCCTCCGAGCTAACGGAGCATGTTCTAACCCAATGCAAGGAAGCTAAGAACCTTGAAAAAAAGGTTAGAGGAATTGTTAACTGGAATAAGCAATTTAGAGAAGAACATAAATGACCTGATGGAGATGAAAAACAGCCTGAGAACTTCATGAAGCATACACAAATATCGATAGCTGAATCCATCAAGCACAAGAAAGGATATCAGAGATTGAAGATCAACTTAATGAAATAAATCAAGAAGACAAGATTAGAGTAAAAAGAATGAAAAGGAACAAGCAAAGCCTTCAAGAAATATGGGACTATGTGAAAAGACCAAACCTACGTTTGATTGCTGTACCTGAAAGTGATGGGGAGAATGGATCCAAGTTGGAAAACACTCTGCAGGATATCATCCAGGAGAACTTCCCCAACTGAGCAAGACAGGCCAACATTCAAATTCAGGAAATACAGAGAACATCACAAAGATACTCCTCGAGAAGAGCAACCCCAAGACACATAATCGTCAGATTCACCAAGGTTGAAATGAAGGAAAAAATGTTAAGGGCAGCCAGACAGAAAGGTCAGGTTACCCACAAAGGGAAGCCGATCAAACTAACAGCAGATCTCTCTGCAGAGACCCTACAAGCCAGAAGAGAGTGGGGGCCAATATTCAACATTCTCAAAGAATTTCCAACCCAGAATTTCATATCCAGCCAGACTAAGTTTCATAAGCGAAGAAGAAATAAAACCCTTTATACACAAGCAAATGCTGAGAGATTCTGTCACCACCAGCACTGCCTTACAAGAGCTCCTGAAGGAAGCACTAAACATGGAAAGGAAGAACCGGTACCAGCCACTGCAAAAACACCCAATTGTAAAGACCATTGACACCATAAAGAAACTGCATCAACGAATGGGCAAAATAACCAGCTAGCATCATAATGACAGGATCAAATTCACACGTAACAATATTAACCTTAAATGCAAATGGGCTAAATGCCCCAATTAAAAGACACAGACTGGCAAATTGGATAAAGAATCAAGACCCATCGGTGCGCTGTATTCAGGAGACCATCTCACGTGCAAAGACACACATAGGCTGAAAATAAAGGGATGGAGGAATATTTACCAAGCAAGTAAAAAGCAAAAAAAAGGTAGGAGTTGCAATCCTGGTCTCTGATAAAACAGACTTTAAACTAACAAAGATCAAAAGAGACAAAGAATGGCATTACATAATGGTAAAGGGATCAATGCAACAAGGAGAGCTAACTATCCTAAATATATATGCACCCAGTACAGAAGCACCCAATTCATAAAGCAAGTTCTTAGAGACCTACAAAGAGACTTAGACTCCCACACAATAATAGTGGGAGACTTTAACACCCCACTGTCAATATCAGACAGATCAACGAGACAGGAAATTAACAAGGATATCCAGGACCTGAACTCAGTTCTGGACCAAGCAGATCTAATAGACATCTACAGAACTCTCCACCCCAAATCAACAGAATATACATTCTTCTCAGCATCACATCACACTTATTCTAAAACTGACCACATAATTGGAAGTAAAACACTCCCCAGCAAATGCAAAAGAACGGAAATCATAACAGTCACTCAGACCACAGTGCAATCAAATTAAAACTCAGGATTAAGAAACTCACTCAAAACCACACTACCTGGAAACTGAAAAACCTGCTCCTGAATGACTACTGGGTAAACAGCGAAATATAGGCAGAAATAAAAATGTTCTTTAAAACCAATGACAACAAAGACACAACATACCAGAATCTCTGGGACACATCTAAAGCAGTGTGTGGAGGGAAATGTATAGCACTAAGGGCCCACAAGAGAAAGCAGGAAAGATCTAAAATCGACACCCTAACATCACAATGAAAAGAACTAGAGAAGCAAGAGCAAACAAATTCAAAAGCTAGCAGAAGACAAGAAATAACTAAGATCAGAGCAGAACTGAAGGAGATAGAGACACACACACAAAAAAAACCCTTCAAAAAATCAATGCATTCAGGGGCTGTTTTTGTTTTGTTTTGTTTTTGTGTTTTTTTTTTTTTTTTTTTTTTTTTTTGAGATGGAGGCTTGGTCTGTCACCTAGGCTGGAGTGCAGTGGTGTTATTTCAGCTCACTTCAGCCTCCACCTTCCAGGTTCAAATGATTCCCTGCCTCAGCCTCCCAAGTAGCTGGGACTAGACTATAGGTGTCTGCCACCATGGCCAGCTAATTTTTATATTTTTAGTGAAGATGGGGTTTCATCATGTTGGCCAGGTTGGTCTCAAACTCCTGACCTCAAGTGATTGACCTGCCTTGGCCTCCCAAAGTGCTGGGATCACAGGTGTAAACCATCATGCCTGGCCTATTTCTGAGGATGACATTAGTATCTGGATTAGAATGCATCCTGAAAGGGAGCATCTGTGTTCATTTAACATGTTTTAAATTAATAATACCTCTACTAGAATACCTGGTGGAAAACCTCTACTAGAAACCACTCTGCACACACTCTGGATTGACTGTTCATGTGATGAATTAGGTGGATTCTCATTTCCACTCCTCTTTCCTGCCTACTCGCCATCAAGGTCAGTGAAGATGACTATCAGATATAAATGCTGTTTTTCCTCATTCGGCCTGTTAAGTTGGCAAGGGAGGAAGCTGAATCTTATGACTAAAAATATTTTGAGGATACAACAAATTTCAGTTATCTTACCATCCTGCTTCCCAAATGGACTATCAAGACTTAATGTTATCAAATGACCCAATTCTGATGTCAGAAGGGAATGCTAACCACTTATCGAATGTAGGTATGAAAGAATTACATCTTTGTCCCAAAGTATTACTTAGCCATAGAACAAACAGTGCATACGATCAGAATGTGTTCATTTGAAGATGGGTAAAGGTGAGTCATCAGCTAGTCCTACCAGGATATAGATATAGTAGGAGTTGGACGGAGAATCTCAGGGCATATTTCTTAATAAACACTTCCTTCTCCTGGTGATGCAATTTGTGCATAACACACAGTAACAAGAAGTGGACAATCAATGATCTCCCTCAAGTATGACTTTTTAAAATAAAAACAAAAAAGATGGGCCAGGCATAGTGGCTCATGCCTATAATCCCAGTGCTTTGGGAGGCCAAGGTGGGAGGATTGCGTGAGCCCAGGATTTCAAGACCAGCTTGGGCAACATAGTGAGACCCCCATCTCTATAATAAAAACAAAAAAGATGTGCTCTTATCAGCAGCACATATACTAATATTGGAATGATACAGACAAAATTAGCAACTTTTTAAAATGTACTATTTAAAAAATTTCTCAAGTATTTTTTCAAATTATGATTATTAAAATCTTTAAATTTCAAGTGTGATATATATAAGATACATATAAAATGTTCAAGTAGCACTTGGAAGAGACATATACCTTTTAACCATAATATTAATGTCTTATAACATTAATAACATAATATACAACATTATAACAAAGAAATAAAAAATGAGTCTTTTTTTTGTTTGTTTTGAGACGGAGTTTTACTCTTGTTGCCCAGGCTGGAGTGCAGTGGAGTGTACCACAACCTCCACCTCCCGGGTTCAAGTGATTCTCCTGCCTCAGCCTCCTGAATAGCTGGGATTGCAGGCATGCACCACCACGCCTGGCTAATTTTGTATTTTTAGTAGAGATGGGGTTTCTCCATGTTGGTCAGGGTGGTCTCGAACTCCTGACCTCAGGTGATCTGCCTGCCTCGGCGCCCAAAGTGCTGGGATTACAGGCATAAGCCACCATGGCCAGCCAAAATAAGTCTTAAAATTACTGTTTAAACATCTGTTACGATCTTTGTTTGGCACCTATAGAAGAAAACTAATGCACAAAGAAGGAAAGAAAAAATCAAGATTTCTACCTCTTTGTAGTTAACATGCCCATTGTGAAGATGAAGAAACTCCAGAGCTCTGTGTCCTGAGAGAAATAAATACATAAATCAATTAAGTTCAACTATTACTGAAAACATAATTTAGGCGAGATGATTTTAAAAGAAAAATATACAATTTTGTGGTTGTAACTGTCAAGGATGCAGGAAATGAAATGAGTTTGCACTCGCTGGCAATTTTCATTAGGTATAGATTTGTGCAATATTTCTATTGTTATAGTACAAAGCAAGTTTAGATGGTGATTTAAAGTTTCTGCTTAACTATTAAATGGTTCTATGAGCTTTAGTGCTATTCAACCTCTCTAGACCTCAGTTCCCTCCTACGGAAAATTGAGTTTAAAAAATACTCACCGAACAGGTTGGTTGAAATAATAAATGCTAAGTGACAAGCACAGTGGCTGACACTTAGTAAAGAGCTCAAGAAAAAGAAACTGTCAGGCCAGGCATGGTGGCTGACACCTATAATCCCAGCACTTTGGGAGGCCGAGGTGGGCAGATCACCTGAGGTCAGGAGTTTGAGACCAGCCTGATCAACACGGAGAAACCCGTTTCTACTAAAAATACAAAAAATTAGCCAGCCTGGTGGTGCGTGCCTGTAATCCCAGCTACTTGGGAGGCTGAGGCAGGGGAATCACTTGAACCCGGGAGGCAGACGTTGCAGTGAGCCAAGACCACGCCACTGCACTCCAGCCTGGGCAACAGAGTGAGACTCTGTCTCAAAAAAAAAAAAAAAAAAAAAAGAAACTGTCATCATCATACTTTGCTTCAGTACTGAAGTAAACAAACCTAAGTACAAAATACAATATAACACCTAACCCATGGACTGAGCCAATGATCCTCAAAAGTTTCTCATCATTGGACCAGAAGGACAAAATAATCTCAGGAAACTACCAGCTCCACCCCACAGCCTGAACCTCCCAAGAACCAATAAGAGGACTAACATTCCCTGTGAAGTGACATTCAAAGGCGATACCTTATTTCTGTTGTGAATCGCCTCCAATTTCAAAAATTCATATAACAAAAAACTATAGCCACTACTATATTATAAGCATTAATATCACAAAAGTCACAACCCACAAATCCAAATAACCTGTGTATAGGATTCCAGTGATTTACGCTGAATGAAGCCATTTCTAATTAACTCACTCACACAATGCTGACCTTCCACTCAGGCCCTTCATAAGAAATGAAAAAGTGAACCAAAACATTTATAAAAATCATCTAATTTATTAGTAAATAAATGATGGAGTTTTGGTCTTCTTCTGTGTAAAAAAATTCTCAGAATCCGTGCAGATTCTATTTCAGGAGATGCCTTCAATTATGTTCACATAAATATTATTCTTTAAATATCAATTAGGACCTTTGGTACTCATCGAAGAAAGGCAAGCAATTATCTGGTTTTATTAAAATTTCAGATGCAATCTGTTTTGTAAAGTTTTAAACTCTAAGGATTAAAAAATTGAATATTTCCATTTATATTTGTTCCTCATCAGCTCATTCTGCAGTTTTAGCAATTTCAACTTCATAGAACATAGAACTGGAAGACACTTTAGAATTCTTCAAGAAGTTCAACCCCCTCATTTTATAGAATTGAGAGGTAGGTAAAGCAAACTGCTCAGAGTCACACATCCACTTTACTGGATGGCTGGAATTAGAACCTAAGTCTGGTTCTCTTTTCCATTGTTTCCCGACTCCCTTCTAGCAATATATTTTTAATGGAAAGAACACCAGACCAGCTGTCAGGACATGTAATTCTAGGCCAGGCCACTAAAAAGTTAGCTGTAAAACTGTCTATTATCAGTTTCTTCATCTGTAAAAGAAAAGAACTGGACTCGGTGACTTCTAGTGTCCTTTCAGATAGTCAAATTCTGTGACAACAGGTTCTTGCCCATCATAGCTCAGTATATATGTCTGTTTAGCACTGACAACTTTTCATTTTTTTTCCTATAATCTTATTATTCCTTGAAACATCTGGAGGTGGTAGAACTATAAAATTCTGTTATAATTTTTATCTAAATTAAAGAAAACTCAGGCCAGGCGTGATGGCTCACGCCTGTAATCCCAGCACTTTGGTAGGCCAAGGCAGGCGGATCACAAGGTCAGGAGATCGAGACCATCCTGGCTAACATCCTGAAATACCATCTCTGCTAAAACAATACAAAAAAATTTGCCAGGTGTGGTGGTGGGCGCCTATAGTCCCAGCTACTTGGGAGGCTGAGGCAGAAGAATGGCGTGAACTCAGGAGGAGGAGCTTGCAATGAGCCGAGATCACACCACTGCAGTCCAGCCTGGGGGACAGAGTGAGACTCTGTCTCAAAAAAAAAAAAAAAAAAAAAGAGAAAACTCAGAACATCAGGTATATCTGAAATTAATCTGAAAATTGCTGTAGAATGTTATGATAGCTAATTCTATTACAAATTGACTCACATTTTCCATGTGTTAAAACATGTTACAAATACACTTCACACAAGAACCAAATCCTTTTGCTAAGAAAGATCTTAAGTGTTCTCAGTCCATATGCAAAAAACATGGTAGCTATATAGGGGGCACATGTGTTAATTAGCTTGATTGTGCTAATCATTTCACAATGCATACATATATCAACACATCATGTTGTGTATCTTAAATTTATACAATTTTTGTCAATTATGTATCAATAAAGCTAGAAAAATAAAAATTTTAAATAACTCCTTGTAGTACCATCTCCCTATATCCAGGATGACTCTGCCCTTGCCCCTAAGGTTGGTGGCACTAGCTTGCTGTCCCCTTCTCCTCCCCAACTCCTGCCATCTTACTGGCACCGTGAATGTGGATGACCAAACTCCCTTACTTTCTTGACCTTCCTGAAGCCAAACACTTTTACAGCAATTTGACTCAGGGACCCACTCCCATGGCCACACATGGCTCTTTACATATAGTAGGAAATGCCTGTCCTTGCACATGTAAAACAACAAAAGTACATTTCTCACTCCTGCCATATTCCACCCATCTTGTTCCTCTCCCATTCTGTCAGTTCTGCTGCCGCATTGCAACCTCTCATTTACTGAGCCTCTATTTCCCCACCCAGAGAAACACGCAGGGGCCCCATGACCAACGGGGCATCAGCTGTCTTTCTTATTTTCCCCTTAACTGAACCCGTGCTGCCAATCCCTATCCCCGGATGATTGCAATCACGGGCTTCTCCTCCCAGCTCTCAGGCCACTCAGCTCAGTGCCCAGGGGAAACTGTATCAATCCACGAGCTGGATTTTCAATCTCTTCCTTAATGTCTTTGACAGATGTACTGTCCTCTCAATAACATAACGACACGCCAGTACTTACCGATTTCTATGTGCGTTGAAAGGCCACACGATGAACCTCTATGGCAGAGAGAAGCCAGCACGATCATCAGCAGGCCGGGCCACAACCTGAAAGCAGACATGCTCTCATTCCCCACCGGCTCCTCTAATGACGTGGGAATGCTCAGAGCTGCGGCAGCACTGTGACTCCGAAATCCAGGCGCAGACCCACCGCTTCTCTCTAAGCAGGTCACTGACCCGGGAAACCAAGCCTCATTTCAAAATAATATCGTTTTCCAATGAAGTCAACTGTTCAACTACTGTTTAGCTTCACCAGAACAGCAAACAAACTCTGTACTCCTGGGGGGTGGGGGTGGGAGGATAAACTGAAATCTGAAAAGCCTCAGGCCAGAAGCACTACATCTTCTGACCGAGGTTTTTTCTGGATTTCATTTTAACATGAAATTTGTGTAGAAATGCAAGCAAAGTTGTCTCCAGATATTTTTTGCTTGCTATAAAAAGGCTCACCTGTGCAGACAGTCAACATATTGGACCACCTCACCTTACAAGGGTGGATCTCTCATGCATCCTTTCTATACATTTATCAGGCTGTCCTGCTTCCTCCATCTCCCAAGCCACAAGTGCTGGGAAAGCTTTTATGGTGATCAGCTGGAACTGGCTTCTCTTTCAGTATTTGGCAACAGATACTGACACTTGTATGGGATTACACAAGAGCAGCCACTCCTGGTCTCTCTACCTCTGGCTGTTCTAATGGGGCTTATCCAGAGTCTGTTGCAAGGTCAGATTCCTGCAGGGGAAGCAAAGATGTCAATTCCACTTGGGAGGTGGAAGGAAGGGGGCAGATTTAGGGCCAAGAAACAGGGTTTAGAAAATGTTAAGCTTAGGGTATATCATTAGGTAGCCAGTTACACTTCATCTGTGGGAAAAATTAAGCTCCTCATGAAACTGATGGTAATCTTAAAACACAAATTATACATATTTTACATTAAAAGCAAGAGATGGGCCCCTAAAAGAGTGAGAGGAAATGGTATTCACTCTCAGGTTAGCCAAATGAAAGGATGAAAAGAAAATGGGATGATTTGGCCGGGCGTGGTGGCTCACACCTGTAATCCCAGCACTTTGGGAGGCTGAGGCTGGTGGATCACCTGAGGTCAGGAGTTTGAGACTAGCGTGATCAACATGGTGAGACCCCTTCTCTACCAAAAATACAAAAATTAGCCAGGTGTGGTGGCACACACCAGTAGTCCCAGCTACTGGGGAGGCTGAGGTGGGAGGATCTCTCGAACCCAGGAGGCGGAGGTTGAGGTGAGCCGAGATTACACCACTGCACACTAGCCTGGGTGACAGAGCAAGACTCTGTCTCAAAAAAAAAAAAAAAAAGAAAAGAAAAAAAGAATATGGAATGATTTGACACAGTTGTCTGCCCCAACAGTTTCCCCTGTAAGCTTAACACAGTCACTTGCACAGCCCCAAGGAAAGGAATCCCGCAGCTCCCCACAAACCTGAGGGCAGTAGGCCCAGCTACTCCTGATTAGTCCAGAGGCCATATGTCTACATGTTTTGTTTGGCTAACAGGATGTTTTATAAACTTAAATCAAGTTTATAAACTTTTTCTAAATGAGAAAATTCACGTAAAAACCTAGATTTCTGGCTCTCTTAAAAACAGAAGAACTAGCATCATGAAATGACACTCCCATGTGACACAACAACCAGCTGCAGCCAAGAGCCGATAGAGCATGTCCTGCTCCTCCAGTCCCCACCATCCAAGCAACGTGTGCAGGTTTCCACACCCCTTCTGGCCACCAGAGGCCTTTGAGTTTGCCTCCCTCTCACTCTGGGCCTTCTACAGCCTGTGCGTGAGGTAGTCGCAATTATTAATTGGGACTTTGGATATTCTCTCTCAGAACATCCAAGAGCAGTCAATCAATGGTTACAGTGAGAGGGTTGCAAAGGGTCACCAGGGGAAAAAAAATAATACTGCCTAGAAACAATATCTAACCAGATATAATAAAACCCATCCAAAAAGCACCAAAGAAATGGGTTCAGACCAGGTGTGGTGGCTCATGCCTGTAATCCCAGCACTTTGGGAGGCCAAGGTGGGCAGATGGCTTGAGGCCAGGAGTTCAAAACCAGCCTGGCCAACATAGTGAAACCCCATCTCTACCAAAAACACAAAAATTAGCTCGGCATGGTGGCACGCACCTGTACTCCCAGCTACTCCAGAGGCTGAGAAAGGAGAATCACTTGAACCCAGGAGGCAGACACTGTAGTGAGCTGAGATCGTGCCATTCAGCCTGGGCGACAGAGTAAGACCCTGTCTCAAAAAAAAGAAAAAAAGAAAAGAAAAAGAAAATGGGGGAGAGGATGAATAAGGGTGGGAACTGGGGAGTGGAGGTTCCCAGGACAAGGGCAGGCAAAGGAGAAAGGAAGGAAGAGTTCCCTCTCACCTGATGGTCTTGTCCTTGTAGGCTCTGGTAAGGACACCCAGCCAGGTGCTAGGAGTCATCAGGACAAGCTGGAAGTAAGACAGGAGCCAGGAGGGAATTGTTTACACTCTGAATGGGGGCTTGCAGAGGGGCACAAAACCAAGGGAAAAGGGAAGAGCCACATTGTGAACTTTCTAAGCTCCAGGCACTTTTGCCTTTGTGAAGTACTTCCTGTCATAAAAATAAGTAAACAATAAATAGAAATCACATTTTACATCTGCATTGGTGTAAGATTAACATATTAATATGTCACCTAAAAGTTCATTTTCTTCTTCAGGTTTTAGAAGAAATTAAACATTTTTGAGTGCTCCTAAAAGTTTTATGGGCCCTCAGCATGTACCTACTGTGTCTAATGGATAAGTCATCTGGGAAAGGGAGCGGGTACCGTTTGAAATAGAACCTTAAAAAGATAAGTGGACTAGGGTAACTTTTGAGTAAGAGAGGAAGCCACAATTAACTTGGCTTTTCCTGGCCTCAGTTGATTGAGGCCTTAATTGAATGATTTCTCCAGGCCAGTAGAAATGGGCTAACCTGTAATCCCAGCACTTTGGGAGGCCAAGGAGAGCGGATCACTTGAGGTCAGGAGTTCAAGACTAGCCTGGCCAACATGGTGAAAACCTGTCTCTACTAAAAATACAAAAATTAGCTGGGCTTGGTGACACACCTGCAGCCCCATCTACTCTGGAGGCTGAGACAGGAGAATCGCTTGAACCCGAGAGACAGAAGTTGCAGGGAGCTGAAATCGCACCACTGCACTCCACCTGGGCGACAGAATGAGTCTGTGGTCTCACAAGAACAAAACAAACAAAAAACAACAACCACTACCAAAAACAAACAAACAAACAAAAAAACACTCCCTCTGCAGGCAGGAGATGTAAACACGCCAGCTCCCAGCCCCAACTGTGATACCTACTGGTCGACATCCCTATTAGGACTCCCTTGTTCTCCCCAGTTCCTGCAATAAAATACAGAACAAAATAGTGTGAAATTGATTAAACTCTGCTGTTACCACTTCTAGCCATATGTGACTGGCTCAAAACTCAATGGATCTGACTCAGCAAAAGACAAAGTCAAAATTTAAAGTTACTGCCTCAGCATTTTGCAAATCTCCTAGAAAAAAAGTCAACGTCCTAGAAAAAGGTGAAAGCTAGCAAGATACTCTTAATGCTGTAGGAGTTGAGAAAGGGAGATATGTTGAGACTAGTAACCTAAAATCAAAGCATAGGGCTGGGCTTCATTTGCACCCACAAATTCCCAGCATACACCTACTATTTTTACTTGTATCCTCCTTAGGTTTTAAGCTTCCCTGCTGCTTTCAGAGTCTTAAGCCCAAGTCTAATTTTTGAGCGGATGAAGAATGTTGTTTAAAGCTGCTCAAATACCTTGGTTGGACAGTATGCTCAATACTCACACCTTGGTTGATTCGATTTGGACAAATGCTTCCATTTACTAGTTGGTGGCCCAACTTTAATCTTACTAGTGGCTTGACTAGGGTAGCTAGTATGACTTTGAACACTATTGAATTTAATGTAGCAACTGTAATGAGCATTTTACGTTATCTCACAACAAACCTACGGGGTAGATACGGTTCTATTTTGTAAGTGACTGGACTAAGGTTAACCTGTCGGTTACGCAGCTCGTCGGCAACAGGCTGAGTTTGGATCCTAGTCTGTTTATTTCCAAGGCGCTGTTATGTATCGGGTGCGCCCGTAGGAGAATGCCTAGACACACACCCAGAAAAGCAGGCAGGCAGCAGAACGCGGGGTCACACTTCGACCCCTCAGAGAACCATCGCTCCCAATCAATCCTACGTGCTCAGGAGCTACAACGATGAACAAGCGTGATCATGGCCTTGGCATTTAGGGCAGGCACCAGCGCCTCTATGGACCGCGC
The DNA here is from genome assembly GCF_049350105.2 of Macaca mulatta. Taxonomy (NCBI): domain Eukaryota; kingdom Metazoa; phylum Chordata; class Mammalia; order Primates; family Cercopithecidae; genus Macaca; species Macaca mulatta. The sequence continues at coordinate 158,609,029 of NC_133409.1, read as the reverse complement.
ACAAATTCCAGGGATGCCGAATTTGGGGGATGCTAAGGGGAGACAGTGGGTCTCTAGCAGCGGTTGGGGGCTCAGGAGCAGTTAGTGACAAATGAGCACCCGAAAAGTGAAAAGGTGACAGCAGTCCGCAGGTGCATCTACCAGCGAGCCTTCTCCATCCCCCAAACCAACCCTCCCCCGGGAGAAGGTCGCGCCAGGAGCGAAGCCGCGCGGCGCTCAGGGCAAGGTGCAGAGGACTGCGCGGCGGTGCAGCGAGAAAGGCGCGGAGAGAGGGCGCTGCTCTGTGGCTCTGCAACCTTCCGCCAGCTCCCCGGCTTTCCCCGCGTGTCTCCGGCGCCTCCTCGTTCCTCCTGCTTCCCCGCGACCCCTGCGTTCCCGTGCGCGCGCGTCCGCTTGCCTGTTTCGTGTCGCCGTCGCTGCCCGGGCCATGGCGACCTGCTTTTGGCTGCGGAGCTGCGGGGCCCGGCGCCTCGGGTCGACGTTTCCAGGCTGCCGCCTCCACCCCCGCGCCGGCGGCCTGGTGCCTGCCCCCGGGCCTGCGCCCGGCCCGGCCCAGCTCCGCGGCTACGTTGGGGGCCTGGCGGGCCTCTCTGCGGCGCTGCTGCGCACCGACAGCTTCGTGGGCGGCCGTTGGCTCCCGGCCGCCGCCACCTTCCCCGTGCAAGACCCGGCCAGCGGCGCTGCCCTGGGCATGGTAGCCGATTGCGGGGTGTCAGAGGCCCGCGCCGCCGTGCGCGCTGCCTACGAGGCTTTCTGCAGCTGGAGAGAGGTCTCGGCCAAGGTGAGAGCGCCTGGGTGCAGGGGGCCGGAGATGGCCGGGGACACGGCAGGGAGCAGAGGGGGCTTTGCCCCAAAGCGAAACCAGCCGCGTCGCCTCCCTCCTGTGCTCAGTTCCCCGGCGTATACAAAGCGGAAAGTCAGAGCAACAAGAAGGGAGACGACCAACAAATAAGTTTGGAGCTTCCATTTTGTGCCGGGCGCTAGGGACACGGCCCCTGCCCTCAAGCCTCTTGAAGTGTATGCACTACCCAGTAGGGGAGGCATAACGCGAGCGCCTAATACGAGCGAGCTGCTGCGTGTTATGATCAACAAGCCTAACCGTGGAGGAGCGGGGAGAAAGAGGAGGGGTGTTAGGGCAATGAGAGAGCACGTGTGGCCCTTCAGAGTATCTGAAATACCTCCGCAGCTGCAGGAAGCCCACGCGGGAGGCTGCTACAGCGGCCCATAAGAAGGCTGGTAGTGAGGGCCCTGGGCCAGAATCGTGAAATCGGGAACGGAGAGAGCTGTATAAAGATATGGGCTTTGTGCAGGGGAAGGGAGAAGTCCAGGACCGTTCTCCAGGTTTTCAGCCTAAATGGATAAATGCTGCTATTGGCCATTGCATAGAGAACACTGGAGAATTGGGAGTAAGGGGTGGAGGGCCATTAAATGGGGCAGAATAGAGTAAGAAGAAAACTAAAAAAGTTTCTTCTTCCTTCAAGTATTATATTATTAAACTTGGAGTCAACGCAGTGAAATTTTTTACCCTGTCCTTCAAAGCTCTCCCTCTGAAGGAATGCATCCAGTGATCCCTACGCATACAAGAGATAGTGTTAGCACTTCTTCATCCATCAGCTGTTTACTGAGCACCTGCTGTATGCCCTGCACTGTTGGAGGTGTTTGGGATACATCAGTAAACGAAAGAAAGATTGTGCCCTTATGGAGCTTACATGGGGTGGAAGGGGAGCAGAAGAGAGATCAGAACTCTAAACAACAAACATAATATCTAAGGAAATAAGTATGTGAGAGGTGCTGAGTGCAATATGGGAAAAAAGGTAGAAGTAGAAGAGGATCCGGGTCAGAGGGAAGGGGCAAGATGCAGCACCAATAGTGTGGCCAGGTGTATTCCTTTGCTAGGGCTGCCATAGCAAAGTACCACAGACTGGGTGGCCTGAACAACAGACATTTCTCATTTTACAGCTCTGGAGGGTAGAAATCCCAGATCAAGGTGTTGTCAGGGTTGGTTTCTTCTAAGGCCTCTCTCCTTGGCTTGCAGAGAGCTCAGTTTTGTCTTTGTATCTCGTCAGAGCTCAGTTTTAGACTCATTGAGTCTGAGTTGTCTGTTCACACCCAAGTGAGGATGTAAAGTCAGCAGTTGGATATATGAATGAATCTTCCCTGTATGTCTCCACATGGTCTTTCCTCTGTGTGTGTCTGTGTCCTAATTTTTTCTTTTAAAAGCAAGAGTCAGATTGGATTGGGGCCTACCACAATGACCTCATCATAACTTAATTCCCTTTTTAAAGACCCTATCTCCAAATACACTCACATTCTGAGATACTGGGGGGGTTAGGACTTCAACATGTCAATTTTGCGGGGAGCACCGTTCAGCCCATGACATCAGGGTAGATCTCATTGAGGACATGAGATACAAAGGCCAAAGTAAGTAAGTGTGTCCAGAGTTGGTTCCTGCCAGTGCGTTTGTGACCTCACTGACTTCAAGAATGGAGCCACAGACCTTTGCGGTGAGTGTTATAGCTCTTAAAGATGGCATGGACCCAAAGAGTGAGCGGTAGCAAGATTTGTGAAGAGTGAAAGAAGAAAGCTTCCACAGCGTGGATGGGGACCCAAGCAGATTGTTGCTGCTGGGGGTGGGGGTGGCCAACATTTATTGCCTTATTTATCCCCTCGCGTATTCCCTTTCTGTCTTATCAGAATGCCCTTTTTTCAATCCTCCCTGCAATTGGCTACTTTTAGGATCCTGCTGATTGGTGCGTTTTACAGCGTGCTGATTGGTGCATTTTACAGAGCGCTGATTGGTGTCTTTTTACAGAGCCCTGACTGGTGCATTTTACAATCCCCTTGCTAGCTCCAGAGCGCTGATTGGTGCATCCTCTTGCTAGCTACAGGGTGCTGATTGGTGCATTTTACAGAGTGCTGATTGGTGCATTTTACAATCCTCTTGTTAGAAAAGTTTTCCAAGTCCCTACTCGACCCAGGAAGTCTAGATGGCTTCACCTCTCATAAGGACATTCAGCTACAGCCAAAGTCAGAAGCATGGCTGACACATTTGCAGAACAGCGAGGAGGCCCGTGTGGACTGAGCAAAGGGAAAGAGTTGTATCAGAGGAGGTCATATGGAGAAGGGGAGGAGTGGGTGGAGCATGTAGGACCTGTGAGTTATTCTAAGGACTTGGTTTTTACTTTGAGTAAAGGGGGCACCGTGTCAGGGTTTTAAGCAGAGATATGATCTGATTTACATTTTGAAAGGCCACTTTAACCACAGTGCTGAGAATTGATAAAGACTGGCGGAAGCAGAGAGACAGGTTAGGAGGTTGTTGCATGGATTTAGGTGGGAGGCCACGGTGACTTGAACCAGGGTGGTAGCAGTGGACAAAGTGAAGAGTTATTCCATAAAGGATGTATTTGGAAGGTAGAGCCCACTGGATTTTCTGATGGATCATTATATGGGAAGTAGGTGAACGAGAGAGGTTAGTGATGACTCCAGGGCTTTTGGCCTGAGCAACTGGAAGGATGAGGATAGCTGAATGGAACAGCATTAGGGTGAGACATCAGAGTTCAGTTTTAGACGTATTGAGTCTGAGATGTAGGTTCACACGCATGTGAGGATATAAAGTAGGCAGTTGGATATATGTGTCTGAGGTTTGAGAGCAAGCCCTGGGCTAGAAATGTAAATGTGAAATTCATACCTGTGTATACTGCATATATACTTAAAGCGATGGGATTGGTGAGATCACAGGAAAGGAGTGGACCAGGGCCTGAGCTCTGGTTCCCCTAGCATCATTCTGGAGTCCCACAAGGCCCCACGAAGATCAAGGCTGCCATACAATGGTGTTACACTGCGGGGTTCTGGAAAGCCTTCTACTCAGTCAGTGATTGTTTGGCGGCTGCAGGGCTGGTGTTGGGACCTCTTGCTGATACTAGCAGCATCATCCTGTGTTCAGATCACACCGCCCATCCTAATGTCTGTGCCCCTTGAACATTACAGTGAGGTCAGCTTCCATCTTACAAGGGCTTGGATCTTCTCAGGGAAACTTCCTTTTTGAAAGGAGGGGTTCAGGCTGGGCACGGTGGTTCACGCCTGTAATCCCAGCACTTTGGGAGGCCAAGGCTGGTGGCTCACCTGAGGTCAGGAGTTCAAGACCAGCCTGTCCAAAGTGGTGAAACACTGTATCTACTAAAAATACAAAAATGGGCCAGGCATGGTGGCTCACACTTGTAATCCCAGCACTTTGGGAGGCCAAGGCAGGTGGATCACTTGAGGTCAGGAGTTCAAGTCCAGCCTGGCCAAAATGGCAAACCCCATCTCTACTAAAAAATACAAAAATTAGCTGGGTGTGGTGGCAGGCACCTGTGATCCCAGCTACTCCGGAGGCTGAGCCGGGAAAAATTGCTTGAACCCGGGAGGCAGAGTTTGCAGTGAGCCGAAATCATGCCAACTGCACTCCAGCCTGGGGGACAGAGCAAGACTCTGTCTCAAAAAAAAAAAAAAAAAAAAAAAAAAAAGAAGGAAGGAAGGAAGGAAATAAATAAATTAGTCAGGCATTGTGGCATGCACCTGTATGTAATCCCAGCTACTCAAGAGGCTGAAGCATGAAAATTGCTTGAGCCCGGGAGGTGGAGGTTGGTTGCAGTGAGCCGAGATGGCACCACCGCACTCCAGCCTGGGTGACAGAGTAAGACTCTGTCTCAAAAAACAAAAAGCGAAGGTTCTTCTTGGCTTTGGATACACCTGTGCAGATGTGGGAAGCTAGAGCCTGGGCAGCTCTGTCTTTAGAGTGCCTTGATGGCAACCCAGGTCGCTTAGATTCTCTAGGCCTTCCTCGTTTTCTTTTTTAAAGTGGTTTTATGTGAATGAATTAATTTTTTTTTTTAGAGGTGATTTCTTCTTTTTATCTTTTTTCTTTTTTTTTTTTTTTGACAGAGTCTTGCTCCGTTGCCCAGGCTGGAATGCAGTGATGCTATCATGGCTCACTGCAGCCTCGAACTCACAGGCCCAAGCGATTCTCCCACCTCCGCCTTCTGAGTAGCTGGGACCACGGGCATGCACCACCACACCCAGATAATTTGTGTGTATGTGTAGAGAAGGATCTCACCGCATTGCCCAAACTAGTGTCAAACTCCTGGCCACAAGCAACCCTCCCTCCTTGGCCTTCCAAAGTGTTGTGATTATGGGCATGAGCTGCTACACCTGGTCCCATAATATTGTTAATAATCCAGTGTATCCCTTTCTCTGTTTTGTGTTCATTGGAATTTTTTAAATTATGGCAAAATATGCATAACGTAACATTTACCATTGTAACCTTTTTTTTTTTTTTTTTTTGAGACGGAGTCTCACTCTGTTGCCCAGGCTGGAATGTAGTGGTGCCAACTCGGCTCAATGCAAGCTCTGTGTCCCGGGTTCACGCCATTCTCCTACCTCAGCCTCCTGAGTAGTTGACACTACAGGCGCCCGCCACCACGCCCGGCTAATTTTTTTTTTTGTATTTTTTAGTAGATATGGGGTTTCACCATGTTAGCCAGGATGGTCTCGATCTCCTGACCTCATAATCTGCCCACCTCGGCCTCCCAAAGTGCTGGGAATACAGGCATGAGCCACCGTGCCCGGCCCATTTTAACCATTTTTAAGTGTACATTTCAGTGGTATTAAGTGCATTCATGTTGTTGTGCCTGGGCCCTCTTCTTAAGTGTGTAAAACCTTTTCTTATGCCTCATGCATGCCCCTGTCTATATGTCAGTCTCTGGGACAAATCCAGGTTGCCAGCGAGCCACTATAATAGGGAACAATACTTGAAGACATTATGCTGAGTAAAATAAGCCAGTCACAAAAGGGCAAATGCTGTATGATTCTACTTATATGAGGTACCTAGAGTTGTCAAATTCATAGAGACAGAAAGTAGAATGGGCCAGGCATGGTGGCTCACAATTATAATCTCTGCACTTTGGGAGGCCAAGGCAGGAGAATCACTTAAAGCCAGGAGTCTGAGGTTGCAGTGAGCTATGATTGCGCCACCACACTCCAGCCTGGACGTCAGATCAAGACCCTATCTAAAATAATAATAATAAAGTAAGGAACTCTACCTTTGTATGGTAAAATTAAAGTTGTTCTTATGTACCATAAGCAATAATAGCTGTTTCCACAATACTTATTTTCTCTTTTATAATTTATGACCCAGTATACCTCTTTAGATGCAACTCGAAATTGGATCTCTATTACTCATCAAAGAAGGGTCAGTTAGCATGAGCAATATAGTGAGACCTTGTCTATACAAAAGAAAATTCTTTTTAATTAGCTGAGCATGATCATCCTGTAGATCCTGTTAGCATGAAAAGTCTGTATGGCACGACAACAACTACTTTAAGGGGAAGATAAGATTTCTTTCTACTTCTAAGTGATGCTGTGATACCTTAGGCACTAAAGCAGAGCTAGTAATGCTTTTTTAGTTTCACATTGGCTTATTTTAACAGATCAAGGTAATCGTTATAAGATGTATATAACATGATGTTAACTTTGTGGTCTAAGTGTTTAGCTATCAAGCTGGATTCCTTAGTAGACCAAATCTTGCTATCAAAGTGTTCTTGAGCTATACCTTGATGTTTAGAAAAAAAGTATTTGTTACATCTTGTAGAATCTACTGTTTGAACTTTTCGTCCCCTGTAGCTGCCAATTCTGCATGTACTAGTCCTCTAGAAATAGGTTAAACTGAAGCAACTTGATGGAAGGAACTCTCCACAGGGCTTATTTTCCAAAGAAAAGTATTGTTTGAGAAGCAAAGCTACAAGCCTACCTAAGCATATCATAAAGCTGTCCAAAAATAACTCAGAGCCAGTATTGTGGATGGAAATGTAGTGCCCGAGTCATATTCTGCTTAAAGTTGTAACAGATACAGATGAGTTAAAAGAAAAAAATAGCTGGGCACGGTGGTGTGTGCCTGTGGTCCCAGCTACTCAGTAGGCTGAGCTGGGAGGATCACTTGAACCAAGGAAGCAGAGGTTGCAGTGAGGTATGATGACACCACTGCACTTCAGCCTGAGTTACAGAACAAAACCCTCCCTTTTTAAAAATTTTTAAAATTTTTAAATTTTTTTTTAGTTTGTGTGCTTCTCATCATCCAAGCCCAGACCCTGTCTCCAAAACAAAGAAACAAAAAACCAGAAGGTCAATGTATGTTTCCCCAAGCATCTTACTCAGCGTTGTCCAGAAAAATAGAACCAGTGTTCTATGAGAACCAATGTTATATGTATGTATATGGAATCATAGATATATAGGAAGAGAATTCTTATGAAGGACTGGCTCGGGTGATTGTGGATGCTGAGAAGTCCCACCCTCTGCTGTCTGCAAGCTGGAGACCCAAGAAAGCTGGTATGTCCAATCTGAGTTCTAGTCTGGGTCCAAAAGTCTGAGTACCAGGAATGCCAATGTCTGGTGTCTGGCAACAGGAGGAAATGGATGTCCTAGCTCATGCAGAGAGTGAATTTGCTCTTCCTCTGCCACTTTGTTCTTTTCAGGTCCTCAGCAGATTGGATGATACCCACGTGAATTTATGAAGTCAAATCTTCTTTATTCAGTCTCCTGATTCAACTGCTAATCTCTTCCGAAAACGTTCACAGACATACCCAGAAATAATGTTTTACCAGCTCTCTGGGGCTCCTTGAAACCAGTCAAATTTACACATAAAATTAACCATCACAGTCAAGGAGAATGAGACCATACAGCTAATATTTTAGGATATTGAATTTTATTTAGCATTCTGTGTTACGCTTGGCATTTTATTACTTTTCTGCCTTGTTATTTCTTTTGCAGGAGAGGAGTTCATTACTTCGAAAGTGGTACAATTTAATGATACAAAATAAGGATGACCTTGCCAGAATAATCACAGCTGAAAGTGTAAGTTCAGGGTTCTGACTTGGTGCACTGAGAAATTCTCCAGGAATTCTTACACTAAACTTGGGGAAGCCCCTGACTTCCCATCACTGCTGGCTGTAGCTAAAGAATATGTGGTTCCTTCTCTACTGATCAAATGCCAAATCATTATTGTGCCAGGGTACTTAGATTTGCTAAAATAAAATTCGTATGTTCTAGTTTATTCTTTAATAGTATCCAAAAATAGATTTTGTGTGCAACTATATGCATAACTGCTGTTTCACCATTCTGATGTTTTTTTCATGGTACTGTTTTGGTTGTTTTTTAATATTGTTTTTGTACATTTTTAAATATACCAATACTTCTTCCATAGATATAATAAATTATTTCATATCATGGTTACAATACTTAGAAGATATTGAAGGGAGGAAAATTTTCCTAATTTGTAAATATATTGAGAATGCAAATGACTCTTGTGGTTTAGGGTGATACAGTCATCATTGTAATTCTGCTTTTTAAAACTCACGCCAAAGTCAGAAATTTTCCCCACTCTTGGCTATCGTTGTAGGAGACTTTTCTACTCTTCTTGCACCTTGAAGAATTTAGGAACACAGAGCCATGCTTTTATTATCAGAAGGTAATATGTGGGTTCTTTTCTGGTTTAATTTAGGGAAAGCCACTGAAGGAGGCACATGGAGAAATTCTCTATTCCGCCTTTTTCCTAGAGTGGTTCTCTGAGGAAGCCCGCCGTGTTTACGGAGACATTATCTACACCCCAGCAAAGGACAAGCGGGCCCTGGTCCTCAAGCAGCCCGTAGGCGTGGCTGCAGTCATCACCCCGGTAGGTGACAGTGAGATCAGCAAGATCCTAGGGTGGGAGATTGGATAGGGAGTTGGGAAAGAATTCATTCTTCTGCCTGAGCAGGTGTGCTTATCCTGTTAGTTTTGTCACCTGTTCCTGGTTTCCTGATACTTTTGCTGGATGTGGAACTTCTGATGATGTTAGGTGTGGTGGCAATGAGTGAAAGGATGCATTTCTAATGCCTGCAAAAGTGGGATGCGCCGCAGGAGGACCCAGGGGCTCTTCTGACTTGGCCTGGAGGCTTCTTCCTGGCATTGCCTAGCACCTCTGAAAAGATCTTCTGGTATTTATCATTTTTAAAAAGACTTAAGATATGACACATTTTTAAACTTGCCATAGTTTGGAAAAAAAGTGTTATGCTTAATTGATGGTTATCATCAATAGCAAAGCATGTGTGGACCCACCAGCAGGCATTGGGCCAGGTTCTAGAGATAGAAAGGCTAAGAAATAGGGTATCACATCTGCCTGGATGGGGCTGCAGTATATTTGTGGAACACCCAGCTTTCCCTCTGGGTCCTGCCTTCTACTAGGTCTCATGTTAACTTCTCTCCTGTATCTGTCAGCTGGTCTCGAGACGTCTGTGCTTTTCCTGCTCAACATAGTTACTGACAGAATCCCCCTGATTGCCTAGATGGACTAGGTTTGACTTGAAGGTCACTATTTACTAACTGTGCAACCGTGGCCAAATTACTTAACTGCACTGTCGCCGTTTTCTCGAACTTGCAAATGAGGTTAATATCAACCTCATTGGGTTGTGATAAGGATTTAATTAATTTTAATTTTGAAGTACTTAGAAAAATACCTGATACAGAGTAAGTATTATATAATAGAGTTTTTCAAAATAAAATACTGTTATTATAGGTGTGTCTGTAGGCATCTATAAATATGTATGTGGAAGGAAGTAATAAATCATCTGCCATTTTCAAAACCATTGCTAATATTTACTCCCATGGGCCCCAGGCCAAATCCAGCCCACTACCTATGTTTGTAAATAAAGTTTTATTGGGACACAGTCACACCCATTCATACACCTGCTATCTGTGGTGGTTTTCACAATACAGCTGCAGAGTTGAGTAATTGCCATAGAAACTATACATTCTACAAAGCCTAAAAAACTTACGATTCGGCCCTTCACAGAAAAAGTTGGCAGACCCCTGGTATAACTCATTTTTTACTGTGTTAAATTCCAAAAATATTTCCTATCTTCATGAGCCTTTATCTCAGAGTCCCTCAAGTTGGCAGGGGGTCAGGTGTTCTGAGAGCTCACCTGTGCAGCCAAACAGGTTTGTCAATCAGTTGTGCAATGGAATTTGTTCACTGACTTCCCAGCCTGCCTTCCTTTGCACTAATGAGGCGGTCCTTCCTCTCATATGCTTCCTCTGCTCTTCTAACCCCAGTGGAATTTCCCCAGTGCCATGATCACCCGGAAGGTGGGGGCCGCCCTGGCAGCTGGCTGTACCGTGGTGGTGAAGCCTGCCGAAGACACGCCCTTCTCCGCCCTGGCCCTGGCTGAGGTGAGCCGCTCTCCCTGTGTTTGTACAGAGCAGACAAAGTCCAAAAATTAATGTTTATCTGGGACAGAAAGAAGCAATTTTGGAGTCTACTTCTTTGCTTATGTCTCCTGATGCATGGTGTGGTGTTTTAATCTACTGGCAATTATTTTAAGTCAGCTGTAGCTCTTTTGGGGAAAAAAAATTGATGAGGGATTTTCTGACATCTGCAGGCCATGTATTTTCAGCCTACTGTAAAATTGGTATCTATCCATCATCTTCATGAAATAGGCACTTAAACATGGATGTTTCTCACATTTAGGAAACTTCTTATTTACCATTCCCATTCCCAGTTCAACCTGCATTCTATTAGATCTTATTCTTTTGTTTGAAAACCTCAAGTGGCCTCTTGTGTCACTCAGAGTAAAGTCCAGATTCCTTAGTGGCTTTCAAGGTCCTATAAGATGTCACTTCCCACCCCCCAGTATGCCTCTGACCTTGTCCATCACGCTGGAGCCCCTCACTCTTCATTCATCTGCTTGGACCACTCTGGCCCCTGCTGCTTTCCAGACCCCACCAGCCTTGCCCTCCACTCAAACTTTATACTTTCCCTCTGTCTGGAGCGCTCTCCCCCAGATACCCCTATGACTTGCTTCTTCACATCTTCACTCAAATGCCACCCTGTCTAAAAATCACAACTTGGCTGGGTGTGGTGGCTCACGCCTATAATCCCAGAACTTTGGGAGGCTGAGGCGGGCAGATCACTTGAGGTCAGGAGTTCGAGACCAGCCTGGTCAACATGCTGAAACCCTGTCTCTACTAAAAATACAAAATTAGCTGGGCGCGGTGGCACGTGCCTGTAATCCCAGCTACTCAGGAGGCTGAGGCGGGAGAATCGCTTGAACCCTGGGGGCAGAGATTGCAGTGAGCTGAGATCGTGTCACTGCACTACAGCCTGGGTGACAGTGAGACTGTCTCAAAAATCAATCACAACCTCACACTCTGATGCTCCTGATCCCCTTCTCTGCTTTGCTTTTTCCCCCATTACACCTAAAACCACCTACCCTATCACTATTTGTAGGCCTTTTCAGTGGGCAGGGCTAGGAGATATATATATATATGTGTACACACATGTATATACACAATAAAATGCTACAGAAATTCCTACAGAAACTTCCAATTCAAATTCAGTCCTGTAGACTTTTTACTTAACTTCTTTTATATTATATCTGCATCTCTTTCTTTCCTGGTTTCTTTTTTCTTTTTTTTTTTTTTGGAGACAGAGTCTTGGTCTGTCACCCAGGCTGAAGTGCAGTGCGCTATCTCGGCTCACTGCAACCTCTGCCTCCCAGGTTCAAGCAATTCTCTGCCTCAGCCTCCTGAGTAGCTGGGATTACAGATGCCCACCACCACACCCAGCTAATTTTTGTATTTTTAGTAGAGACGGGGTTTCACCATTTGGCCAGACTGGTCTTGAACTCCTGACCTCATGATCCACCCACCTTAGCCTCCCAAAGTGCTGGGATTACAGGCATGAGCCATCGCACCTGGCCTCTTTCCTGGTTTCTAAAGACTCAGGAAATTACTAAATTAATATTCCATATGTACTCATTACACAGAACAACATCTTCTGAATATTAATTTTATTTTTTAAAAATATTAATTTTAATATCACCAATGTGCCTATTGAAAATGGTTTAATTTTTTGGTATTTTCTCTTTCCATTCTCATTTTTAGTAATAAACTTTTATTTTAGAATAGTTTTACATTTACAGAAAAAATCGCAGAGATGGGGTATTTTCCCACATATCCTACACTCAATTTCTCCTATTACTAGCAGCTTACATTAGTATAGTATATTTGTTACAATTAATGAATGAATAGCGATACACTGTTATTAACTAAAGTCCATACTTTAAAATCCATTCTCAGATTTTATTAGTCTGTACCTAGTCTCCTTTTTTCTGTTTCAGGATCTGGTCCAGGATATCACATTACATTTAGTTGTCTTGTCTCCTTAATCCATCTTGGCTATAAACATTTCTCTGTATTTTAAAATAGTTACACTGTACCTGCATTGCAAGGCTACAACCATTACATGCTCTATTCTCTCCAGTTTAACCCTCCTTTAGACTTAGTTCAACAAGCAGCTGTATGTTTATGCTCACCACCAGTGCTCATGCCAGTGTCTCTCTAGACATTTGGTGATCAGCACCTCTCAGTCTGTAGTAGATTCCTTAGGAAGGGCTTGTGGGAATAATATTTTCCCTTCTTAAATGTTGTCAGTAGTCTGGGCCTATTGTGCTTATAAATCAGTTTTGCTAGGTATAAAATCCTTGGCTCACATTTTTTTTTACTTGATTATCTTAACTATATTCTCCATTTTCTTCTGATATAAAGTGTTGCTCTTGAAAATTCAGACAGTAACCTAAGTTTCTTGCCTTTATAAGTCAAGTTGTTTTTGTTTTTTTGGGGTTTTTTTGCCTAGATCCACAAAAGGGTTCGATTTGTTTTTTTTCCCCCTTTAAAGACCAGTAATGTCACTAGAATATGTCTTTGTGATGATTGCTTTGAGTCCATACTCTAGGTATGCAGTGTGCTCTTTCAGTACGTAGTTTCCAGCCTTTTTGTTTTATATCTCTATAAAGTTTTCAGGATTTGTTCCTCACCATTGGTTTGGTTTTACTCCTTTAGGGACTCCTATTATCCATGAGTTGAATCTTTTTTGTCACTTTCTCTTTTATCTTTTTCATCTTTTCTCTAATTTTTAAAAGTAGCTTTCTTTTTTTTATGGGTACAAAATGTCTGATTTTATTTTATTTTTTAATTTTTATTTTCATTGGTTATTGGGGAACAGGTGGTATTTGATTAACATGATTAAGTTCTTTAGTGGTGATTTGTGAGATTTTGGTGTACCCATCACCTGAGCAGTATACACTGCACACAATTTGTAGTCTTTTATCCCTTGCCCCCTTCCCACCCTTTCTCCCTGAGTTCCCAAAGTCCATTGTGTCATTCTTATGCCTTTGCTTCCTCACAGCTTAGCTCCCACTTATGAGTGAGAACATATTATGTTTAGTTTTCCATTCCTGAGTTACTTAACTCAGAATGATAGTCTCCAGGCCAGGTGCAGTGGCTAACGCCTGTAATCCCAGCACTTTGGGAGGCTGAGGTGGGTGGATCACAAGGTCAAGAGATCGAGACCATCCTGGCCAACACGGTGAAACCCCGTCTCTACAAAAAATACAAAAATTAGCTGGGCATGGTGGATTATCTTTTTGATGTGTTGTTGGATTTGGATGTGTTAGCTAGTATTTTGTTAAGGATTTTTGCATCTATGTCCAACAGAGGTATTGGTCTGTAGTTTTCCTTTTGGGTTATGTCCTTTCCTTGGTTTTGTCCTTCCTATGAAGCCAGGGCGATACTGGCTTCATAAAATGATTTAGGGAGCATTCCCTCTTTCTCTATCTTGTGGAATAGTGTCAATAGGATTGGTACCAATTCTTCTTTGAATGCCTAGTAGAATTCTGCTATGAATCTGTCTGGTCCTGAACTTTTTTTGGTTGGTAATTGTTTTATTACCATTTCAGTCTTGCTGCTTGTTATTGGTCTGCTTGAGGTATCTTGTTCTTCCTGATTTAAGCTAGGAGGCTTGTTTATTTCCAGGAATTTATCCATCTCCTCTAGGTTTTCTAGTTTATACGAGTAAAGGTATTCATAGTAGCCTTGAATGATTTATTTCTCTTTTCTTTTTTTTTTTTCAGTTTAGTAAATTGTTGCCACATGTTTGCTGTTTCTGTTTATAGCTTGCAAGCCAGGCTGGAATTCCTCCAGGTGTATACAATGTTATTCCCTGTTCTCGAAAGAATGCCAAGGAAGTAGGGGAGGCAATTTGTACTGATCCCCTGGTGTCCAAAATTTCCTTTACTGGTTCAACAACTACAGGAAAGGTATGTGACTCAAGTTTCAAAGAAAACAAATATCTTTCTAATATTTTATCTTGATAGGTTATAAAAATACTATTTCATCCTGATCACCAATTTTGGAAAGATTTCCAGCACAGTGTTAAAAGCTCTGTCACAGGCCAAGCACGGTGGCTCACGCCTGTAATTCCAGCACTTTGGGAGGCTGAGGTGGGCAGATCACTTGAGGCCAGGAGTTCAAGACGAGCCTGGCCAACATGGTGAAACCCTGTCTCTACAGAAAGTACAACAGTTAACCAGGCGTGGTGGTGCACACCTGTAATCCCAGGTACTCAGGTGACTGAGGCATGAGAATCACTTGAACCTGGGAGGTGGAGGTTGCAGTGAGCAGAGATTGTGCCATTGCACTGCAGACTGGGTGACAGAGCAAGACTCTGTTTCAAAAAAAAAGGTCTGTTGGTTGAATAAAGTAATATCTGACCATCCTCTGGAGATATTTTGGACAGTTCTTTATGGCATGGCATAGGTTCCTGCTTGACAAAACCAAAGAAATTGGGGTAGTGAGGGTCCCATTATTTTTGCATTACTTGTTGTATGTGAAGTGGGTGAAAGTTCTCCCTTGTATTTTTTTCAATTCTGGAATGCAGGTTTCTTTCAATAATGTAAAATTAGAGATTCCAGAAACACACAATTAATGTTGAAATGGATGTTTTTGAATTGAACAGAAATTGTGTTTAGTCTAAAAGTACTTAGATAATTGACAAGGTCTTTTTCTTTGAGTTTTTTTCCCCTTAAATGATGAAATGTTCTTTGCTGAACACTTAATGCATTTGCCTGTAAGTAGATGTTTATTTATCCTTTTAAATATCCAAAAGAGGGCCAGGTGTGGTGGCTCATGCCTGTAATCCCAACACTTTGGGAGGCTGAGGTGGGCGGATCACAAGGTCAGGAGATCAAGACCATCCTGGCTAACACGGTGAAACCCTGTCTGTACTAAAAATACAAAACATTCGCTGGCGTGGTGGTGGGTGCCTGTAGTCCCAGCTACTTGGGAGGCTAAGATGGGAGAATGGCGTGAACCCGGGAGGCGGAGCTTGCAGTGAGGTGAGCTGAGATCGCGCCACTGCACTTCAGCCTAGGTGACAGAGCGAGACTCCGTCTCAAAAAAAAAAAAGTTAAGAAATTAAAAAATAATAAATAATTTTTAAAATGTCCAAAAGAGAAAATCAAGGTAGAACAAAAGTTTTTGTTTATGGTGTTTCTCTTCAGATGGTGTGCTTTTTTTCTACTAGTTTACATATACATATACACATATATGTATCTGTACTCATAGTATTCATGTCCATAAACACATAACAGATAAAAAATAATATAAATCTGCCCAGGTGTGCTAGCTGACACCTGTAATCCTCACACTTTGAGAGGCCAAGGCAGGAAGATTGCTTGAGCCCAAGGAGTTCAAGACTAACCTAGACAACATGGTGAAACCCTGTCTCTACAAAAAAAAAAATTAGCTGGGCTTAGTGGCACACACCTGTAGTCCCAGCTACTTGGGAGGCTGAGGTGAGAGGATCACCTGAGCCTAGGAGGTCGAGGCTGCAGTGAGTTGTGATCGTGTCACTGCACTCCAGCCTGAGCAATAGGAGTGAGACCCTGCCTCAAAAAATAATAAAAATTAAAAAGTCTAATTTCAAAGATTTTGTGCATCTGTGGTCGTTTTAGAAACCATGAGAAGCATGAGGGAATAATTTAATTTTTTTTTTTTTTTGAGACAGTTGCCCTGTTGCCCAGGCTGGAGTGCAGTGGCATGATCTCGGCTCACTGTAACCTCCACTTCCTGGGTTCAAGTGATTCTCATGCCTCAGACTCTTGAGTAGCTAGGATTACAGGCATGTGCCACTACGCCTGGCTAATTTTTGTATTTTCTGTAGAGATGGGGTTTTGCCATGTTGGTCAGGCCCATCTGGAACTCCTGGCCTCAAGTGATCCTCCCTCCTTAGGGGCCTCCCAAAGTGCTGGGATTATAGGTGTGAGCCAGTGTGCCCGGCTGGAATAATGTAATTTTAATGCCTCCCAGTCATAATCACTTTTGTCATGCTATAAACTCATACTCCGGGAGTAGTGCTTTGGAATCCTACCATTCATTCATAATAGGAAGGGGAATTTTTAGATCCATACACTGCTATGCCCTGATCAGTGGGTCTTACAATGCAAACTTACCTGCAGAGGGATTCAAATGTTACTACGAAGTAGTTAGAAAAAAGAGGGAAGCCTGGGAGAAAGGGTTGTAAATCCTTCGTCGTTCAAGCCAGAGAAATTCCCAGGATACTGGGCGAAGGGCAGCAACTCAGTTTTCTCAGCAAACTATCCTCATCTAACAGGGCTCCAGGAAAATATCAGCCATGACCCTGCCAAGTCCAGCTTTGCTCCTCTTTACCTAGGACAGTGATGGACCTCAAGTGACTGAATGGGAAATGTGACAAATATAGCTAAAAGGATAATTAATGCATATAGCAAGCACCTCTGCTGAGCTGGTCTTCAGAGATTAGTGGCTCAGCTGCTGGTCCTGGGGTGGAGAACCTTTTCTTGTAACTGAGGCTTACACAGCGAGCCTGTTCTAGGGATGCCTGCCCTGCCCTTGCTTCTTTCTAGGGGGGCCACCCCTCCCAGGACCCCACTGAGAGGACAGCAGCCAGGTTTTAAAGCGCATGATACGTCGTCTCTTCCTCTGTTCAGAGAACTGAACCCTGAGTGGTCATTAACTTGAGCGAAACGTAAATTGTGGGCTGGCCAGTGATCTAGGACAAGTAGCCTGGCATAGAAGGGTGGGCTGGGTCAGGGCCTTTTCCTCTCGGAAGTCCCCTCTCCTTCACTAGAGAAGACAGCTGTTTTCCTTTCTGTTTCTTTCTCTCTCTTATGCCTATTAAACTTCCGCTCCTAAACTCAAAAAAAAAAAAGATAAAGAAAGAAAGGTAGGCCGGGCCAATCACATGTGGTCTTTGGAAGCTGAGGCCCTGAGGTCAGCCCATGGGAACTGGAGCTGAAAAGATTCATTAAGACATCACAGGAGTTTGTACCATACCCAGTGGCCAGGGCAAGCCGCCTGCCTGGAAAAGCAGAGACTGAGTGGGGAGAGGACACTGTCAGAGGACACAGAGCCAGCGCAGGTGGAGGGACAGACACCAGAGACAGGACCTATGCTCAAGGCCAGGTGGAGGCAAAATGGAGTGACGCAACAGTGAGAATCATTTTGCACTGAAGCAAATCCAGGAATAGTCAATGACATTTCTTAAAAATTTTACAATAAAAACATAAAAAAAAAAATTTTAAATGGTCATATTGCATCCAGTAAAGAAATACGTGTAGTCTTAAAACTTGAACTACTTTGTTGAGCAGTAATGTTTCAGAGAAGATTGTTACTACCATTTGATAGCTGGAATATTAACATACGGACACATACACAGGACCCACACAGGCCCAGCTTTCCAGCCATTCTGTGTTTTTATCAAGAACCCTGTCACAAAACTCATGACCTCAGAATGTACAACACTTGGGGGGCAACGCTAGAGCCACCTTGGGCTTGTGAACACGGTCTGTTTCACTCGAACCATCTCAAGTGTGGTCCTATCTTCCCTGCAGCCATGACTAGACAAAGACCTACTATCCTTCATTAATCATTTAAACATCCCTGAGCAGCTTCTTAGGCTCTGAAATCTCTTACTGGATATTTAAACTAGAATAGCTATATGTACCAAAAGCCTTACTTACTTATACATTGAGCTAGCAATTCTACATGTTCATCCTGACAGAATAATCACAGCGTTTGTTTTGTTTTGTTTGTTTTTTGAGACAGAGTCTTGCTCCGTCGCCCAGGCTGGAGTGCAGTGGCACAATCCACAGCATTTTTTTAACAGCAAGGATGGAAACAACCTAAATGTCCAACAGATGGGGCCTGAATAAATAAATTACAGAATAGCCATGCAGTAGAATACGATGTACGCATCTAAAGGAATGTTCTAGGCCGGGCACAGTGGCTCACACCTATAATCCCAGCACTTTGGGAGGCTGAGGCAGACAGATTACTTGAGGTCAGGAGTTTAAGACCAGCCTGGCCAACATGGCAAAACCCTATCTCTACTAAAAATACAAAAATTAGCCAAGTGTGGTGGCACATGTCTGTAATCCCAGCACTCAAGAGGCTGAGGCAGAAGAATCGCTTGAACCCAGAAGATGGAGGTTGCAGTAACTGGAGATTGCACAACTGCACTACAGCCTGGGCAACAGAGCGAGACTCCATCTCGATGATGATAATAATAATAAATAGACAAAGTTCCAGAAATGTATGTGCTGACATAAGAGGATCTTCACATTATAGTGTTACATTAAAGGAGCAAGGTATAAAATGTTATGAAAATTTTAAGATAGATGTCCCAAATATGTGATTCATTAGGAAGATAAAGCAGGTTACAAAACTGTATAATTATATAATTATACCATCCTGTTTTTTTTTTTTTTTTAGATGTACATGTACATGAACCTGCATGGCTAAATTCTAAATGGATGTACTTTAAAATGTTATCAGTGTAAGCTATGGATTGTGGGATTCTAGGTGATTTTATTACCTTATCTCTATGATTTTTAAGCCTATCATATAATTGTTTTGGATAGATAATACGCTTACTTATATGGTTCGAAAATTAAGACAGTATTAATGTTTGCCATGACAAGTCTCACCCTCACCCCAACGCTGACTCCCTCCCTCTTTCTATAAGTAATGACTTTTTGTGTCTTGTCTCAGCATTTATTTTACTAATTTATTTATTTATTTAATTTTTGAAATGGAGTCTCACTATGTTGCCCAGGCTGGTCTGGAACCCCTGGCCTCAAGTAATCCTCCCACTTCAGCCTCTTAAAGTGCTGGGATTACAGGTGCACACTACCACACCCAGCCTCTTCCCAATGTTTCTTTATCAAATACAAGCAAATGTAAATACCTATTCTCATTTCTCCCTTTTCTTATGCAAAGAGTTATCCCATGTACACCACTGTGCACCTTGCTTTTTTCACCGTTTGGTAATTTTTTTAAACAAAGGCTTATAACAATCCTGGTAGTGGATTTCTGTGCTCACAGCATTCTCTCCTCTGCTCACAGATCCTGTTGCACCATGCAGCAAACTCTGTGAAAAGGGTCTCCATGGAGCTGGGAGGCCTTGCTCCATTTATAGTATTTGATAGTGCCAACGTGGACCAGGCTGTAGCAGGGGCCCTGGCATCTAAATTTAGGAACACTGGACAGGTGAGTCCTGAAGAGTATTTCAGGTTGTGTGTGTGTGTGTGTGTGTGTGTGTGTGTGTGTGTGTGTGTTACAAAGATCCCACCACCTCTACTGCCTTAAATCCCAGAAGGAAACTACTTTTGGGTTCCTTCCACTATTCATTCTTTATTCATTGACTCTGTCAGCAAATATTTAGTATATGCCTGACTTTTTTTTTTTTTTTACCAGGGGACTATACTAGACTCAGAGGGGCCCCCCCAAAATAAGTTGCAGTCCCTGGCTTCAAAGAATTTTCTGAACAGCAGATGTCCTTTAGTCAAATTGTTCTCTGTTTTCTTCTTTCCCCTACCCTTTTAATCTGGTTATTTGTATAGTTTTCTTTCATTGATCTCTTTTCTACTGAACGGATATAATCATCTCCTCAGACACAGAACAGCCTTGAACAATTGGGGTCTCTGAGGCCAAGGGAAAGAAAGTAAGAAAATGTTGAGGAGGGTGGTGGCTGGAAAAACTCAAACCCCTGCTGCCTGCTATGACCCAGTGGGGCCTCGCTGTCCCGAGATGGAGGGAGCATCAGAGGTGCCCTCTACAGGGCACAGGCCCACGCCAGCAGTGTTTTGGAGGAGTAACGGGGCTGTCCTGGGAGACCAGAGGCCTGAGCTCATGTCTTCCTAGGAAATCCTGGAATATTTTATCTGTCAGGGACTTTCACAGTTATCAGCTCTACAAACGTTGCATTTTACAGATGAGGAAATGAAACTCTAGAAGGAAAAAGTGACTTGAGATCAGACATATTCGGGCCACAGTGTCAGATCTGCTGAGGAGCTGGGACTCTGAGCCAAGGATCCTGTCTTCCAGTTCTATCCAAGCTGCTGCCAGGATCCTGCCTTCTTAAATATTCTTAAGCATTTCATCTTAAAAGTACCATCAATATGTAATTTTAAATGCATTCTAGAAACAGAGTAAATATCCCCGAAAGGTTATATTGTAAAAAACTATGAAATGTTGTGTGATATTCTCTATCAAATAATTTTCATCCTTGCTTTGGCCTTTGGTAATTAAGTTTTTCCCTTCCACATAACCTGAATAAGCTTGGTTTGGTCAGAAATAGGTATATTTTCCTTCATAAACACAAAATGTCAATATATGTTACCATCAGTAACACTATAAGGCTACAACTTGGGGACAGGTATGGTGGCTCATAACTGTAATCCCAGCATTTTGGGAGGCCAAGGCAGGAGGATCACTTGAGCCCAGGAGTTGGAGATCAGCCTGGGCAACAGAGTGAGACTGTCTCTACATTTTTATTTTTCATTTTATTTATTTATTTATTTATTTATTTATTTAGCAACAGAGTCTCACTCTGTTGCCCAGGCTGGAGTGCAGTGGCGTGATGTCAGCTCACTGCAACCTCCACCTCCCGGGTTCAAGAGATTTTCTTGCCTCAGCTTCCTGAGTAGCTGGGACTACAGCTAATTTTTGTATTTTTAGTAGAGATGGGTTTCACTATGTTGACCAGGCTAGTCTCGAACTTCTGACCTTACGTGATCCACCCACCTCGGCCTCCCAAAGTGCTGGGGTTACAGGCATGAGCCACTGCGCCCAGCCAAAAAAAATTTAAAAATTAGCTGGGGCCGGGCACGGTGGCTCAAGCCTGTAATCCCAGCACTTTGGGAGGCCGAGACGGGCGGATCACGAGGTCAGGAGATCAAGACCATCCTGGCTAATACGGTGAAATCCCGTCTCTACTAAAAAAATACAAAAAAACTAGCCGGGCGAGGTGGCGGGAGCCTGTAGTCCCAGCTACTCGGGAGGCTGAGGCAGGAGAATGACATAAACCCAGGAGGCGGAGCTTGCAGTGAGCCAAGATTCGGCCACTGCACTCTAGCGTGGGCAACAGAGTGAGACTCTGTCTCAAAAAAAAAAAAAAAAAAATTAGCTGGGCATGGTGGCGAGTGCTTATAGTCCCACCTACTTGGGAGGCTGAGGTAGAAGAATCACTTGAGCCCTGGAGGTCAAGGCTGCAGTGAACTCACCACTACTGCACTCCAGCCTGGGCGACAGAGCGAGACCCTGTCTCGGAAAAAGAAAAGACTATAAGTTGGTGTTGGTCCACATTCCTCTTAGCCTCTGCTGAGGCTGCAGCATCACAGTCTCCCAGGAGAACTGCAGATTCTTTTCCCACCCCCCGGGGAAACAAAATAAACAAAGGCATTTGAAAAAAACATGGATTGGGTGGCTTTTTTTCTTTTTTTGGTCTACAGGTACTTATTGCCAACTAATCACTGATGCATAGCAGCTGTGTAGCATAGCAGCTGTGGAGGGAATTGGAGGGGAACATGCGCTGACTAAGTGCTTTTATCTTTGGGGCCAAGCCCACGTGAGGAGGAAAATGGCAGGTTGAACACATGGCAGCCACCGAGGGAAGTGTTTTCACAGAGAGGCGGTAGCAGCCACACATTCACTGGTCAGGTCTGCAGCTTCTGACAGACTGTGTGGGTTTGTTTTTGTCTCCTGTCCAGACTTGTGTTTGCTCAAACCGATTCTTGGTGCAAAGGGGCATCCACGATGCCTTTGTGAAGGCGTTTGCTGAGGCCATGAAGAAGAACCTGCATGTAGGTAATGGATTTGAGGAAGGAACTACTCAGGGCCCATTGATTAATGAAAAAGCAGTAGAAAAGGTAAGTATATTATATTACTTGTGAAAGTAAATCTCATGGTTTCAATATCAAAAGCTTAATCAGCAAAAAACACTTCAGCTGGGAGGTGGAGATAGCAAGGGATTGGTTGACAGAATACTAGAGCTAGACAGAAGGAATAAGCTCTGCTGTTCTATAGCACTGTAGGGTGACTGTAATTAGCAACAATGTCTTGTATATTTTCAAATAGCTATTATTGGAAGAGTGGATCTTGAACGTTCCCAGTACAAAGAAATGATTGATGTTTGAGGCGACAGATGTGCTAACTACCCTGATTAGAGTATAGAGTATGAGAGATCTACATCTATACATGGAATAGAATGGAATTTTCAACTATGTTTTCACACAAAAACCACAAAGGTTAAAATAAAAAAATTAATAATGGCTAAAAAAAAATTATGTTAAAAGGCAAAAAAAAAAAAAAAGAAAACAAAAAAGTCATTTTGGTAAAGTGCCCGGCAAGCCTATTTTGCAAACAATGAGAGACCTGAGAAAAGTGAATTCTGCCTACCAGTTACATGAATCAGGGGGCGTCATCTGCTCGTGAGCTGCTCTAGCCCTGCCATTACACCAAGTCCCCATGCGTTCTGTCGCTGTAGGTCTTTACTGCCCTCCCTAAATTTTGTTATAGTGATGATAATTCTGCCCCTCACTGCCTCAGCAATTAGGATCTCGAGACAAAGTTCGTTCCTCTGTTGGAACACCTATGGAATGGAAGACTGGCTTTGTTTGCAGATGGTTTGCGTTTCAGCTGTAATCCTGATGTCGTCCTGTTCTTTCTTCTCTTGATGACAAAATCCCTGTCGAGAACAGTCCTTGATGAAAGTATCCTAGCCAAGGGTGCAGAATCACAGATGCCATGTTCAGGATTTAGAGACAGTGAAGGGAAACTGCTTTTAGGAAAGATTTGTTTGTTTAAAAAAATGTTATAATCCACACTACTAGCTATATGAAACTTCTCTCCTTATTCTGCTGTTTTAAAAAATTCATTTTGGAGTCACAAGGAAGTTTCTTGTAATATCAAACATCCAGTATTTTTTTTTTTTTGAGATGGAGTCTCGCTCTGTTGCCCAGGCTAGAGTACAATGGTGTAGTCTTGACTCAGTGCACCTCTGCCCCACTGGGTTCAATCGATTCTCCTGCCCCAGCCTCACGCATAACTGGGATTACAGGCACCTGCCACCACATCTGGCTAATTTTTGTATTTTTAGTAGAGCCAGGGTTTCACCACGTTGGCCAGTCTGCTCTCAAACTCCTGACCTCAGGTGATCTGCCTGCCTCGGCCTCCCAAAGTGCTGGGATTACAGGCGTGAACCACCACACCTGCCCAGAAATGGTTTTAATGGAATATTTCAAATCAGGAAGACAGTAGAAGCTGAAGACTGTGTGTGGGAAAGAAGGGAGGAGAGATGGCCAGAGGGAGACACACAGTGGAGGCACAGCCAGCCCCTGGGTGCAACTGAAGAACCAGAAGCAAGTGAGAGCCAAGTCCATACTCATCATGGGAATCACAGCCCGACCGCTGTTCCTCAACCTCCTCAGAGCCTGAGAGCCAAGCCCTGACTCCATGGCTGCCCCCACCCCGTGGGCAGTCAACTCAGCTGAACCCACCTCCATTGCCTTGGGAAACCCAGGGAAGCATCGAGGTTTGACAGAGCTCTGATAAATTTCTAGTTACTGTCTTGGGATTACTCTAGATAAAGAAAATACATTAAAATTTACATTGGAACCACCTGCATTTTAGAGGTGACTTTGGACCTTGGGGACAAACGAGGGGTATTCACTTGTCAAGTGAAGGCAGTTTGGGTCTAGGCCAGCTGTGGTTCAAGTCCTAGAGTGGTGGTCCTTAACTCACAACGTGCCTTTATCAACTACAGTTGCCCGGGACCCATCCAAGAAGACTGAGTGTTAATTTATGTGTAGTAGGCCTAGACATTGGCATTTTCTAAGTGCCCCAGGATGATGCTAGTTTGCAGCCAGGTTGGGAAACCACTCTGTCTTAGAGATTTTTTCCCCAAAGGGAAGACACACATTGTCCTCCAGATGGTGCTGTATGCCAGGACTTCAAACAAACAAACAAACCGCAAAATTTCTTTTTTGCTGGAGAGAAATTTGGTGGAAACCACCTTGTTTAAAAACCATTCAGTGTTGGCTTTAGTGTACATACTGTCATAGAGTGGGTTCCAGGAAAAAAACACTGCACCTCACATTAATATGACAAGAAAAGGGCAGAGCAGATTATATTTGGGGATCAAGGGGGTAGACCCCTGTTAAGCAGAATTATTTTTAAAATATAAAATTCATAGAAAGTAAGTCATCCTAGCCAATGGGGATTAGTTGCAGGTGATGCACTATGAGAGCATTGCAGCGGGGGTATGGATTTTCGAAGACAGAATGCATTCACAACTATGTTTACCTTCCTGAAACGCTATAGAAAATTCAGCTGAGGGCCAGGTGTGGTGGCTCACGCCTATAATCCCAGCATTTGGGAAGCTGAGGTGTTGGGTCACTTGAGGTGAGGAGTTCGAGACCAGCCTGACCATCTCTTAAAATATATATATATATTAGCCAGGCATGGTGGCAAGCACCTGTTATCCCAGCTACTCAGGAGGCTGAGGCAGGAGAATCTCTTGAACCCAGGAGGCGGAGGTTACAGTGAGCTGAGATCGCGCCAGTGCACCCAGCCTGAGCAACAAAGTGAGACTGTCTCAGAAACAAAAGCAAAACAGAAAATTCAGGTGAAAAATGGAAGGGAAAACAATGCCAGTGAACCAAAGATTGTAATGAACTTCTGGAACTTAAAAGGGATTGTGTTAACAGAAGTCATAACAGATGGATCTACCCAGGGGAACCCTGCAGAGGAAATTGGTGCCATTTAAAATGACAGAGCCTTTCTAGAATTGGTGGCTGTAGAAAGTAGGAATAGGAAGAGGGGAGGAGATGAAGCTGGTTGATTCTACTTTTGCACAATTTTCTGGGTTATTCCCACCATCCCTCCCTACCACGACCACCAGCAAGACACACAAGACAGCAGAGGCATTTGTTCTGAGCAGGACAGTTTTTCTGAAGAAATATAGTAGGTATCTAGGCGGACTACAGCTTCAAGAACGAGGCTAGGTACATCAGGGTAGGGCTTTCCCGACTTTGCCTTTTGGGGAAGGGAGCTGCCCTTATGTGAAGCCTGCACGTTAGAATAAACCCAAGCTTAAAAAAGCAAACACCACTCATGCCACACATCCCCAAATTGATCAACCCAGTCCTTGTGTGTGTGTGTCCCCCAAACACACTGCTGGAGCTGAGAAGCAGCTGACCAGGTTAGTTTCGACAACTCAGTCCTTCATTCAGGAAGATGAACAACCAAGGATCATGATGGGGAAACCATCAGCACATAAGAGGAAAGGTCAGGAAAAACAAACAGAATAGTCCCTGAAGGCAGCAGATAAATTAGGGAACTAGAAGGAAATTTTCTAAGAATCTCATAGTGTCCTGCAAGAGTTCTGAGAAGATAGTGCATCTGTAAACTGCTAATAAGAAATATGTTCTAGGAAATGAAGCAATGAAAACAAGAGTCTGTAGAAATTACATACATGCCTGTCACAAGCTTCAGTAGCTGAAGGTGGACGATAAAATTTAGGATATCTTATGGAGTTTAAAGCAAACAATAGAGAGGCAAAAAATATAATAGAAATGCAAAAAAAAAAAAAAAAAATCAGAACTAATCTGAACTCCTACTAATACCTGTCCAGTAGTAGGAGTTCTAGAATGAAATAATTGGGAAGTTGGAGGAAGTGACATTACCAAGTCAATAATAGATGGAAACTTCGCAGAGTTAGGAGAAAATAATTATTCTGCAGATTGAAAGATTTCACTGATTACCAAGTAGGATGAATGAAAAATACATATATATATATTGCTAAAATTTTAGAATATCAGAGCATAGGAAATCCTAGGAGATTTCGGAGAGGAAAAGGCTATCAAGAGGAAAAAGGGTGAGAACCATTTTTGGCTCAAACTTCCTCAACAACACTAGAAGTGGAGAAGTGCACTCAAAGTTCTGAAGTAAAGTTATTTTGTATCAGAATTCTGTACTCAAGCAAATTATCAATCAGGTGGAGTACAAAACACCAGAAACGTGGTGTATGAAAATTCAGAAACTAGACTACATCCAGGGCATCTGTTTTAAAACAACTACTTGGCCAGGCCTGGTGGCTCACTCCTGTAATCCCAGCAGTTTGGGAGGCCAAGGTGGGTGGATCACGAGGTCAGGAGTTTGAGATCAGCCTGGCCAAGATGGTGAAACCCTGTCTCTTCTAAAAATACAAAAATTAGCCGGGCAAAAATTTCCTTCCAGTTCCCTAATTTATCTGCGGTGGCAGGTGCCTATAATCCTAGCTACTCGGGAGGCTGAGGCAGGAGAATCACTTGAACCTGGGAGGCGGAGGTTGCAGTGAGCTGAGATCACGAAACTGCACTCCAGCCTGGGTGACGGAGCAAGACTCCATATCAATAAATAAATAAATAAACAAACAAACAAACTACTTGAGGAGAATGTGTATATCAGAAAGCAACAAAAACTCAGTTCAGGAAAGAGGACAACATGGGATCCAAGAAGCTGGAAATAACCTCAGAACGCAATGAAAGCAAATGCCAGCAAACAGCTGAGCCATAGGCCTAGAAAGAAGTGAAGATATATTAGACCATTCAACAAATAGGAAGATCAAACAGCTAGAAGATATCAAAGAGCAAGGATGAAGGTGGCACCCTTGCTTCTGAATCTGTGCAAATGTGGTTCCTTCTACAAAAGGAAACCAGCATACTTTATTGTTAACCTGCATTTTTAAAAAAGATAAAAGATAGAAGTAGTTAAAGTTTTCTGCAGTTTAAACATTCTGAAAGATTGTATCATGTAGAAAGCTTTTTTTCTTCCTCATCACGCAGGTGGAGAAACAGGTGAATGATGCCGTTTCTAAAGGTGCCACCATTGTGACAGGCGGAAAACGACACCATCTTGGAAAAAATTTCTTTGAGCCCACCCTGCTGAGCAATGTCACCCAGGACATGCTGTGCACTCATGAAGAGACTTTTGGGCCTCTGGCACCAGTTATCAAGTAAGGTTCTCCAGCCAGCGGGGAGATGGGAGGAAGAATAGAAGAGAATGGGAAACCCTGAAAGAGATTCCTGGGCTGCTTTGAGGGCTGGCCAGGAGGCAGACAGTTGTATTGAGTCCATTGAAGAGCAGAGTGCAATTTATGTTTTTTTTAAAAACTCATAACTTATTTGGACCACAAAATTTATTAAATTCTCTTTTTTTTTTATTTTTTTGAGATAGAGTTTCGCTCTGTTGCCCAGGCTGCAGTGCAATGGTGTGATCTTGGCTCACTGCAACCTCTGCCTCCTTGGTTCAAGCAATTCTCCTGCCTCAGCCTCTAGAGTAGCTAGGACTATAGGCACCCGCCACCATACCAGGCTAATTTTTTGTATTTTTAGTAGAGACAGGATTTCACCATGTTGGCCAGGCTGGTCTCGAAAATCCTGACCTCAGGTAATCCTCCCGCCTCTGCCTCCCAAAGTGCTGGGATTACAGATGTGAGCCACTGCACCTGGCCTCAAATTCTGGCCTCAAATTCTTTAATTTTCTTTTTCTTTCTGCTGAAGTCATTTTTCTTCTTTTTTTTTTTTTTTGAGACGGAGTCTTGCTCTGTCACCCAGGCTGGAGTGCAGTGGCATGATCTCAGCGATTCTCATGCTTCAGCCTCCCGAGTAGCTGGGACTCCAGGCACACACCACCACGCCTGGCTAATTTTTTGTAATGTAGTGGAGATGGCATTTCACCATGTTGGCCAGGCTGGTGTTGAATCCTGACCTCAAATGATCCACCCGCCTCGGCCTCTGAAAGTGTGGGATTACAGGCATGAACCACTGTGCCCAGACCTGAACTCGTTTTTCTCCTTAATATATTACACCTCAAAGGATTCTTTTATTGGCGTCCATAGGAAATGAACTTTCTGTGCCCTTTCGTGGTCTTTTATCTCCCATTCACAAGTAGATAGTCATTTACCTGGATAAAATTCTAGGTTCAACCCTTCGGAGATATTAATCTTTTATGTACTTTTTTTTTTTGAGATGGAGTCTAACTCTGTCATCTAGGCTGAGTGCAGTGGCGCAATCTTGGCTCACTGCAACCTCCACCTCCTGGGTTCAAGCAATTCTCTTGCCTCAGCCTCCTGAGTAGCTGGGACTACAGGCATACGCCACCACACCCGGCTAATTTTTATATTTTTAGTAGAGAAAGGGTTTCACCATGTTGGCCAGGCTGGCCTCGAACTCCTGGCCTCAAATGATCCAACTGCCTCAGCCTCCCAAAGTGCCGGGATTACACGTGTGAGTCACCATGCCTGGCCTCTATCTACTTTTATCCAGGGTTGTTGCCAAGAAATCTGATTCTTGCTTCTTTGAAAGGCATCTAGTTTTTCTCTTTAGAAACGTTTAGAATTTCTCTTGATCTTTGATGTTCTTAAATTTTACTATCTGGTATGGCACACAGTGAGGTTTTTCAGTTGAGGTCCGAATATCTTTATTATGGTTTTTTGTTTTGTTTTGGTTTTTTTGTTTGTTTGTTTGTTTGTTTTTAGATGGAGTCTCGCTCTCTCACCCAAGCTGGTGTGCAGTGGTGCAATCCCAGCTCAGTGTAACCTCTGCTTCCTGGGTTCAAGTGATTCTCCTGTCTCAGCCTCCTGAGTGGCTGGGATTACAGGCGCCCACCCCCAGGCCCTGCTAATTTTCATGTTTTTAGTAGAGACGGGGTTTCACCATGTTGGCCAGGATGGTCTCAAACTCCTGACCTCACGTGATCCACCCGCCTCAGCATCCCAAAGGGCTGGGATTACAGGCATGAACCACTGTGCCTGGCTCATTAATATCTAACAGGTTTGTTTAGGCCTGGGAAATTTTGGGTCATTATTTCTCCAGATATTCTTCTCCCTTTCATGTATCCTTTTCTAGCTTTCCAAGAAGTCTATTATTGTGATACTTCTACTTCTGTGCCCTATTTATCTTATCGCTTTATTCCATCTCTTCATTCCTGGTGCCTTCTATGAGTCCCTCCCCTCATCTGCCAGCATATTAATGCATTCTTAAGATATACTCATTCTGGCTTCCACCCCACCCACCAAGATCTTTATCTCAACAATTGTTTTTGCCATCCCTGATATCTCCAGTGGGTTCCTCCCCATAACTGATTCTTCCTGCTTCATTAATCTCCCCTACTTTGCTGTGGCTATTTATCCTTTTTAAAAAAAATTTTTTATTCTCTTCCACCATAGGTTGTGCTGTTTTATCTTCTTAGTCTTGGAGCTCCTCAGATGTCTTGTAATTTTCCCTATAATCTTTAATCCCTTGCACCGTTGGCAGCATTGGCTTATAATATCTCCCGTGGGTTGTGGTAAAAAGCTCAGGCCTTGGTTTGTGCTCCTTCTCATACATTTGGAGGGCAAAGGGTTGAGCCTCTCGGAGGGCGCCTCTAGTGTTGAAATCTAGTCTCGGTGCCACTTCCCCACCCCGAGTATCCTTTCCCCTGGGGTATTTTGCAGTTCCCTCTATTGGAATAGGTTGGGGAGAAGAGGGTGCTGGTGTTGCCGCTGCCTGCACTTGTTTCCCACGGCCGGTGTACCTGCTGGGCACGAGCCCTGGCTCACTGCCCCAAGCCAGCCCTGCTGCTTTTCTACCTGTAGCAATGTCCCATTGATCCAGGGACCCAGGTTTGTAGGCAGGATCACCTGGAACTCACAGGTGTGGGGGGAGATGCACAGCCCTGCCCTTGCCCCACCCACCCCTGCATGGGTGGTCTCGAGCTCACTCTCACTTGAGGCCATCATTCTCCCCCAGGAGCCAACCAATTTATTAGTCTCCAGAAATGTCTTGCATTTTTTGGTGCTAGTTGCTGATTGAGATTTTGTTGTTGTTGTTGTTGGTTTTGACTATGATTCACTTTCTCTCTCCTCTGGTATGTCCAGCATTGGGTTCACAGAGACAGCTGGCAGCTGGTGCTGTCTGTACCATCTTATCCAGGACCAGAAATCTTTCTTCTTATGTACTTCACTGGCCTTGTTACATCTTGCTTATGAAGTTTATTTTTATTCCACTACTGGGGAAATGGACCACTTGAAGAACATCCATCTTCTTTGTTTTAATAAAAACTTTTTACATGAAATGTGAACTGGACATTTTCACAGGAAATCAAAGGGAGGCATTGGTTGGGAATGCAGCTTTGGAGTTGACTATGGTGTAGCTCTAGACTTTGCTACTTCATACCTGTGTACCCTTGGACAAGTTGACTTTTCTGAGCTGACTCTGCCCAGTCTCCCTTTATAAAAGCCCTGCAGAAAGGCAGCTGGTTCCAACCACTGGTAGATCTCTGAATTTAGAAATTGGAGTGCTTAGAACTTTTTGCCCCAGATACAATTCTGGAACAACAGAAAAATACCACTGACATCTTATTCCTGAAATAAAATTTTAGAGAGATGGCCTGGGCTTTGGTGCATTCCTTCATTTCAGAGAGGAGGAGATTCCAAGCATCATGCCATTGTTAAGCAGTGGTGGAGAACACATTAGAACCTGGCCCCAACCCCTTCTGAACGTTTTCTTTCTGCTACATCAGGCTGGCTTCTAAAGTAGTTGTTATTAGCGTTATATATTCTCAGTGGGTACCAAGAATAGTAATCCTTTTTTTTAAGGGATTTTGTTTGATGTTCGGGATATGCCACAGTTCCCTACATGTTGGTCTGCTTTTTTCTTGTTCTCTTAGGAAAGATGAAGCCAGTATTGATTTGAGCATGCTAGCCTTGATTGCTGAGTTATCTCGGGGAATGGTGCTGCTTTCTTCTGCAATCTGTTCTTGGATCTCTTTGCAAAACTCTGATTTACTCCTTGTGATTATTTGGGAAACAAATCAGAAGAAAAGAAAACTGGTTTCCTTTCCTCTCCCCCTTACATATTTTATGACCTATCTTACCTTTGGCAGGTTCGATACAGAGGAGGAGGCTATAGCAATCGCTAACGCCACTGACGTTGGGTTAGCAGGTAGGTGTTTGTCCTTGTTCAATACCAGTCATAATCATTTTTCTCCAGCTCATGCCAGGTTTACCTTTTAAACATCACCCTGGGTTATGAGACAGAAACTTCAATGAGGTATGTGTTTTGTTTCTTTCCAAGTGGCGGAATGGATTTGGATTTGTGCAAGGACATGTTCTTTCGCCTTGTCCCCATGATACACATTTGGGAGGTCTCTAATTACAGCTGTGGGGCAGGGAGAGCTGCGGGCAGAAGAGAAGGTGCACATTATTCTGCTTTTCTAGGTGGAGAACTGCACACATCTCAAAGTCACACATTCTCAGAGGCTTAATCCCCAGAAATTCCAAGTGATTTTTTCTTCCCTTTTGCCTGGCTCCTGTAAGCCTGAACAGAAGAGGAAGGGCATCAGCAAGGAGCATCAGGGACAATGAAAGGAGTGAAGATAGTGCGTGCAGAGGTGCCTCACTGATGGCTACCATTCCTTTAGTTTGGAGATGGTCCAGGTGACCACTGTATGTACTCTATAACCCTGAGAAAATTACGTAGTAGCATCCACAGCAAATGAAGTACTGCAGAAGATACAAAGACATATAAGATACCACTGTAACTGTATAGAAGCTTCCCCTCTAGCTGTAAGAGAACTATTTATATGAAGAGGAATGATAAGCATGCTGTGGGGTCCCTTAGAGTTATCATAAAGCTGGAGTAAGATGTGTGCACGAGAACTTTTATAACACTGTGTTCACCATTTGTCTCTTCCTTCTCGATGGGGTGATGGTGGAGGAAGACGTACCCTGAACTAGGTCATAAATGATGGACAGAAATCTGGTTTTGCAGAAATTGGAGGAGAGAGATGCTGGGCAGAGGGTACCAAGGGAGTTCAGAAACAAAGTAAGAAAGGGTGAGGAGAATTTGCCTGACAGGTTTGGAGAGGATGGTTGGTGATTGGAGTAATGGAAGGTGAAGCAGAAATGTTGATTGAAACTACTTGGGGGGAAGAGGGTGTTGAATACCCACTAAGGAATTTAACCTTATTTTATAATCGGAGTAATCGAAAGTCTTGGGCAAAAGTGTCATGTGGAAATCTAACAGGTGTGCAGGGTGGGTTGAATAGTAGAAAACAGGAAGAGGGTCTCGATAGGAGATAGTGAGAGTAGAATTGAAGCAAGAGGTGACTTTCAAAGGTTTTGAGATGAAAAAGTGGACAAGACCAACCTGGGACTTTATGTGGGAGCAGGGAAGACTCCAGGCCCAAGTGACTGGACAAAAAGTCATCAGTGGTGCCCTCATCTTTAGACATGATGTCTTTAATGACTTGTCTAAATGCCTTTTATCCCTATGACAGGTTATTTTTACTCTCAAGACCCAGCCCAGATCTGGAGAGTGGCAGAGCAGCTGGAAGTGGGCATGGTTGGCGTCAACGAAGGATTGATTTCCTCCGTGGAGTGCCCTTTTGGTGGAGTGAAGCAGTCTGGCCTTGGGCGAGAGGGGTCCAAGTATGGCATTGATGAGTATCTGGAACTCAAGTATGTGTGTTATGGGGGCTTGTAGGATTCTTTGGTTCTTTAAAAAAAGTTAAAAGGAGACTTACCTACGTATATAGGTACATGCCATCCATTATTTTAAATAAACTAATAGGTTTTCAGAATTGTGAATTTTTCAAAACTCATCCAGTCCTCGTAATCTTAAACAGATGCAAATCCTACCCCTGCCCTTAACCTAACTAGGGACCAATATATGCCACATGCCTGTGACTGCAGACTCCCAGAGAACCAGCACTGGGTTTACAGAATGAGGCCCTAGCTCCCCACCACAGCCCCGACTGCCTCAGAGCAGGCACAGCACGAGGCAGGCCCAGCCCCTTGGGCTGTCACAAAGACTTGATCACTGCCCAGGCAGTGACACAACCATCCCCAACGTCACTACAGAACATGGGCCCAGAGCACCTTGAAGGAGACCCTTGACTGTGACTGGCAGGCAGGTGAGGGGCACAGCACCCCTCCCCGGCATCTGCCAGCTCGGCACTGAAGGCACCGAATGTGCTTCTAGAGGTGTTGCAGCAGAGGTTTGAGTGAATCCTCTTTCAAAGACAATAAATAGCACAGAATTGTCCGTGCTTCTGTGAGGCATGAAGAAGCACCTCTTCCTATTCCTGAACCATTTTTTAATTGACATCTTTATTGTCCTAAATTTACCGCTTAAAGAATTCTGTTTTCATTTCTGTCCTGTTCACCACTTTGTTTCGTTTCCTTGAGGAAATGAGCTGAAGTGTAAAGCGAAGAATAGCAGAAGCAGCTTGGTAGGATGGAAGGCACACAGTGGCGTGGCCTGGCTCCTTCCCCAAGTGGCCTTGTTGCCTTGTTGCCCTGGGTGTGTGTTGAGCACCTCCCATCCCATGCATACAGTGGAGATTCCATACAGGCCTTACTTAGCTCCCTGCGATATTGTGAGCCAGAGAGAAAGTAAAAGCACTTCACAAAAAAATGAAAATTCTAAGGACATACAAGAGCCACTGTTACAAGCAGCACTGCCCAGCCCTTCCTTGCCTACTGTCAGTGGCTTTGCCAAGATGGGAGGAGGCCAATGCCAACTTGCCCACCCACCTGAGCCTAAGTGGCTGTCACCTGCAGCCTGTTCTTTCTGTCCTAGTGTGGTGCTGCTTCCTTACCTCCAAAAGAGCAAAAGCACTTTCACCACAGTCAGCCCAAAAGGGAAAGAATTTCTGTAATTGCCAATCCACTTTGTAGAAGAGGCATGAGCCCTTGAATTTCAGGCACCTTTTATCTAATAAGAGTTTTTATAGCTCATCATTCAAATAACACACACACAAAAAGCCCCTATGACGGGCATTGCCTCTCGCTTTGAAAGAAAGACTCTGTAATCTTAAACAGATGCAAATCCAATTAGGCGGCCAAGTAGGTGGAGATGAAGCGCCTTCCTTTCCCCATCTCTCTCTCTGTGGAGACTCCACTTACATCTTGTGGTTATTCTGGGTTGTGGAAGGAAAATGTGAATGAAAGTAATGCTAGATGCAATTCCTCCTGAACCCCACCTAGGATTTAACATCCCTCATTGAGCCACTGGGAAGCTATGGTTGAGTAACTAAAGGTCTGGCAAGTCCCTGTGCACACAGGAAACTGCCTAGCATCTGGCCTGGGGTGTACTAGCCACATCCCCAAGGTCTCAAGGAGAAGGAGGAGCTGAAATTCTTCCTAGTGACACTGCCCTGGCCCTGTCAAGAATCACATACTCAGCATTTTGGCAGTTAATGTCTGCTCTTTATTTGTATAGTTTTTAGGTGGTTTTATATAACATTTTAATTACTTATGATTTAGATATATCCATTCTTTTTCTATTAAGAATATAAATGCTCCAACATTATTTTTTATAACTGGATTACCAATGCTGAGAAGTGTGCAGGAATACTTCTAAATAAATTTTTAACATTGTAAGCCAGTAGATTCTTTGGCTGGGTGGCACGTTTTGAGTCTTCTTGCATATTTGGCTCATGGGTTCATAAATTGAGGCCAGAGACTCATTGTATATCCTTGATCGATTTTCTAATTAAAGGAAATAGCTTATTGTTTAGTAAAATGGTCATTGGTTGTGGGAAGAAAGAGAAGTGTTTTTAACTGAACATTTTTGTTTTTAAATAAAGTAGCCATATGTAATGGGATTTTAAAAATATATACATTTTACAACACAGAGTAGAAAAGGACCATTAGATCAGGGGTTGGCAAACTATGGCCCACGAACCAAACCTGGCCTGGCACCTGTTTTTATATAACCCGTGAACTAAGAATGGTTTATATGTTTTCAAACGATTGGGCAGAAAATCAAAAGAAGAACAATATTTCATGGCACCTGAAAATTCTATGAAATTCAGATTTCAGTGTCCATAAATAAAATGTTATTAGAGCATAGCCACACCCATTCATTTATGATATGGTCTGGGACTGCTTTCTTGGCAGAGTTGAAGAGTCGGGACAGGGACAGTATAGCCTGCAAAATTTTAGGCTATTTTATAGCCTAAAGTATTTACTACTTGTCTTCTTAAAGAAAAAGTTTGCCAGCTCCTGATCTAGACCAAGAGGGAGATATTGACATTACTTGCATTTATCAGGCATTATTGCATTTTACTGAACACCTCCTGTGAAGAAAGTAGTTTTCCAGCATTGCTACCATGAGTTCTCAGCAGGAACTTCCCAGCAATGATAATGTAGATGAAATTAGGCATATGACAAGATTCTATCGGCCTTGAAAAAACGGTTCTCCTTGAACTTCCTCCAGCTATGCAGGGATTCTCATTAAAGAGCTGATCTGCATCTGTTCATGCATTTTAGTAGCTTTTAAATATGATTTTATGTGAAGTGCCATTTCTTTATTCTACTAAAGAGACACAGCAGAAATAAAGATCAGAAGCAAATGTAAGCAAATCTGTTTTATTGTTAACTTCAATTAGGAACTTGAAATTGTGCCACATGACTTTTTCCTCTAAAAACTGGATCCTAGTGTTTTAATTACCTATGTGCAGCTATTTTAAATAGCATTTTACTTGAATATTTATGTTGTCATTGTTTCATGCTATACTTTGTGGGATAAAACTTGGGTATGAGTGTGCTAAGGAATTTATAAAGTTTTGCTTTTTTAAAATGTGGACATAACTCGTTTTTCTAGTTTTTGACAATTGTGTGTTTCAGTGTCTAGTCTGCAGACAGAGCTGTGTGTGCGATTAATAAATGCTGAATGAACAAAATTTCCTCTCCCTGTGTTAAGGTGTCTGGTTGTGCTTTTTCCCCCCTGCTTGGTGATCTTTTGAGTTTTTATTGGATGATATTAGACCAGTTCGCATTTGTGTAAATAGCACTCCCTCCCCAGAGAGCCGTAATCAGTGAGTGTCTTGGGGCAGGAGCCAGCATGTGAAATGATGTACCCTAGAACCCAGAGAAGGGCTTGTCCATGGTACGTGTTCATAGAATGTTTGCTAAGCTGAACTGAGAATTTACCTGGTTTGCAGGAGTGGCGGTCACAGAAAGAGGTATGGGCTAGCCGTCACACATTGGCCTCCCTCTCTCTCCTACACGCCCCACTGATATGATTTCCTGGGCTCAAACAAGCTGCTCACCTCTGCCTCCCGAGTAGCTGGGACCACAGGCACGTGCCACCACACCCAGTTAATTTTTCTTTCAGTTTTTGAAAGTTAGGGTCTCACTGTATTGCCCAGACTGGTCTCAAACTCCTGGGTTCAAGCCACCCTCCCACCTCAGCCTCCCAAAATGCTAGTATTATGGGAGTGCAACCAGTAGCCAGCCCTCACCATAATTTAGAACACAGACAACACCCCTGCCCAGTGGTTTAGTGGACATGAGTGTTTTTGCAAATGTCGTCTCACATTATACAATCACGTATTGCTCAACAACGGAGATATGTTCTGAGAAACGCATCATTAGGCAATTTCATCCTTGTACGAACATCATAGAGTACTTACACAAACCTGGATGATACCACCTCCTACACAGCTAGGCTATATGGTCTAGCCTGTTGCTCCTAGGGTTACAGACTTGCACAGCACGTTACTGTATTGAATACTGTAGGCAGTTGTAAGACAATGGCAAATATTTATGTATATAAACATTAAAAAGGTACAGTAAAAATCGAGTATAAAAGATTTAAAAACTACACTTGTATAAGGCACTTACCATGAATGCAGCTTGCAGAACTGGAAGCTGAGTCAGTGAGTGAGTGGTGAGTGAATGTGAAGCCCTAGGACATACCCTGCACACTACTATAGACTTTACAAACACTCTACACTTAGGCTACATTAATTTATTAAATAATATTTTTCTTTCTTCAATAATAAATTACCCTTAGCTTACTATAACTTTTTACTATATAAATTTTTAAAAATTTTTAACTTTTTGACTCTTTTGTGATCACACTTAGCTTAAAGCACAAACTAATTGCAGAACTGTATAAAAATATATTCTTTCTTTATATCCTTGTTCCACAAACTTCTTTGTATTTTAAATTTTTTTAAAACTTTTTTTGTTAAAAACTAAGACACAATTACACACATTAGCCTAGGCCTACAAAGGGTCAGATTCATGGATATTTCTGTCTCCCACCTCCTCATCTTGCCCTGCTAGAAGGTCTTCAGGGGCAATAACACGCAGGGACAGCTGGGCCCAGTGGCTCACGGCTGTAATCCCAGCATTTCAGGAGTCTGGGGCAGGCAGATCGCTTGAGCCCAGGAATTTAAGACCAGCCTGGGCAACATGGTGAAACCCTGTCTCTACAAAAAATACAAAAATTAGCCAGGTATGGTGGCACATACCTGTCATCTCACCTACTCAGGAGGCTGAGGCGGGAGGATCACTTGAGCCCGGGAAGTCAAGGCTGCAGTGAGCCGTGACTGCACCACTGCACTCCAGCCTGGGTGACAAGGTGAGACCCTGACTCAAAAAAAAAAAAAAAAAAAAAAATGCATGGAGCTAGGATAACAAGGCGCTAGGAGTCTTCTTCTGGAACACTTCCTGAAGGACCTACCTGAGGTTCTTATGAGTTGTCATGCATCAGAAATATGTCCATGGTAGTTGGCTTGCTTTCCTTTTTCATCATAGATTTGCTTGTAAGCAGATAATGCACAAAGAACATTCGTCTCTGTTAATGAAACCCTTTTGGTGTTGAGGGGCCCATGTTTTCAAAATTTTTAAGGCACTTACTGAGGTCTGCAAAAACTTCTCAACTCTTCACTGTGCATTTTCATGGTGATTCTTTTTCTTCTCCTGCAGTTTTTTCTTCCTTGCCTCTTCCTCAGGTATGTGTTCCTGTTCCAGTTCCAACAACTCCTCATTAGTCAGTTCCTCAGGAACCACCCGTAGGAGCTCCTCAATGTCGTCCTCTTCCACCCCCAGGTTAAAATTGTTTGCTGTCTCAACCACAGCCTTGTTGATTTTTGCAACCTCCTTGTCCTTGGCAAATCCTTTGAAGTCACGGATGAGCCTCTTGAGTGTCTTCTTCCAGATGTCATTTATACATTCCTTGGTAACATCACCCCAAGCCCAAGCAAGGGTCCTGATGGAGTCATAGATGTAATCCTTTCAGAATTGTATCAGCGTCTTTTCTGTGTCTTCCTTTGTTGCAATAATAACCTGAGCAAAGCTTCTTCTCATCTGGCAGTGGGCCTCAAAAGCTGCTGTAACTCCTTGATCCATTGGTTGGTAGTCCTTAATCTCTTGTTTCAAGATCAGTCACTTGATGTGGCTGGCCTCTTACCAGCAACAATAGCCATGGATTTTGTATGCTCAGGGACTGTGACGAACAAAGCAACACAAGATTAACTGAAGCACAAGAGGAAATAATGCGATCAAGAGGCACAGTAAATAAGACAGGTTTATACTGCTGGTATAACCCAGTATTTTGTTTGTTTGGTTTTGTTTTTGAGACAGGGTCTCACTCTGTCATCTAGGCTGGAGTGCACCGGCACCATCAGGGCTCACTGTAGCCTTGACCTCCTGGGCTCAGGAGATCCTCCTACCCCAGCCTCTTGAGTAGCAGAGACTACAGGCATTCGCCACCTCACCCAGCTAACTTTTAAACATGTTTTTTATAGAGATGGGGTCTTACCGTGTTGTCTAGGCTGGTCTCAAACTCCTGGTCTCAGGCAATCCTCCAGCCTCAGCCTCCCAAAGTGCTGGGATTATAGGAGTGGGCTACTGCACCCAGCCACATACTGTTTTACAATAAACTGTTCTTAAGTAGAAGGAGTACACTGTAAAGTAACAATGAAAAGT
The DNA here is from genome assembly GCF_049350105.2 of Macaca mulatta. Taxonomy (NCBI): domain Eukaryota; kingdom Metazoa; phylum Chordata; class Mammalia; order Primates; family Cercopithecidae; genus Macaca; species Macaca mulatta. The sequence continues at coordinate 158,570,055 of NC_133409.1, read as the reverse complement.
ACAATATAATAAATACATAAACCAGTAGCATAGTCACTTATTAAGTATTATATACTGTATGTAATTGTATGTGCTATACTGTTATGCAACTGAGAATGCAGGTTTGTTTACACCAGCATCACCACAAACGTGAGTAATGCATTGGGCTGCATTGGACGTTTTGATGGCTACAGCATCACTAGGTGACAGGAACTTTTCAGCTCCATTATCTCATGGGTCCATAAATCATATATACAGTCCATCATTGACAGAAACGTCGCTATGCCAGGCATGCCCATATAAGCCTATGTGCTCTCTTCCTGCTGCAATAAAGTCTCAGTCCTGTAACTCTGGGTTCATCACCTTTAGGAGGACAGAGGTGATAATACTCTCCATGTAGGCTTCAAATAAAGGAAGCTTTGCTGCTCACTAATCTCAACTCAGAAAGAGCAGCTCTAGGGACCAATTAGTTGGAAAAATGGTGACTTTGTTTCTTTTTTTTTTTTCCTTTCTTAACTTTGTTCCTGATTTTAATGGAAATGCTTATTTCACTGTTGATCACGTGGATCTGGCCTGCCTTCTGAACATCTTTTAATTTTGAAATAATTATAAATTCATAAGAAGTTGCAAAGACAATGCATAAGTCACCCAGTGGTTCGCTTATTACCTATGTAATATATCAAAACCAGGAAACTGATACCAGTGCAAAACTTAATCCAGGCCTGATTCCAATTTCACTCATTTTTATGTGCACTCATTTGTATGTGTTTGTATTGCTCTACCTAATTTGATCACATCAATAGTTAGATTTGTGTAGGCACCACCTGAATCAAGATACAGAACTGTTTCATCTGTACCTAGGAAATCCCTGGCAGTACCTCTTCATAACTGACTTTGAAGGTAACTTGGCAAGATTGGTAGCTTTTTTAAACTATCATTTCACTATAATATACATGCAAAAAAAAAAAAAAAAAAAAAGGATACATAATTGAATAAATGAATCGCTCAGTGAATCCCCAGAAACAATACACTATGTAACGAGCACTCAGAGCAATGAAATACTACCAGCCCCTGCTTGTGGCCCCTTCTGGAATGGAATGACTGTTTTTCAGTGAAGTCACTGAGGCTGTAGGTCTCTCTTGAGGACTGAATGTTGGGAAACATCTCATTTTTCCTCTAAGATCAATAGGATAATACTTCACTTTGGGAACCTTTAAAATAAGAGTTTTATGCTAAATCTTAGGCTGATTAAGTTACCTCTGTATACTAGTTTGCTAGTGTTGCTGTAACAGAATACCAGACTGGGTGGCTTAAGCAACAGAAATGTATTTTTCTCAGCGTTCTGGATGCTAGAAGACCGAAATCAAGGTGTCAACAGGTTTGTTTTCTCCTGATGCCTCTCATCTTGGCTTGTAGATGGCCGCCTTCTTGCCATGTCCTCCCATGATCTTTCCTCTGTGCCTGTGTGCCCCGGATGTCTCTCTGCAGGTCCTAATCTCTTCTAATAAGAAAACCAGTCAATTGGATTAAGACCCACCTTAATGACCTCATTTTACTCATTTTAACTTAATCACCCCTTTAAAGGTTCTATCCCCAAATACATCTGAGGTACTGGGGGTTAGAGCTTCAACCTATGAATTTTGAAGTAATACAATTAATTTAGTTGGCCGGGTGCAGTGGCTCACGCCTGTAATCCCAGCACTTCGGGAGGCCGAGGCCGGTGAATCATTTGAGGTCAGGAGTTCAAGACAAGCCTGGCCAACATGGTGAAACTCTGTCTCTACTAAAAATACAAAAATTAGCCCGGCGTGGTGGTGGACGTCCGTAATCCCAGCTACCTGGGAAGCTGAGGCAGGAGAATCACTTGAACTGGGGAGCGGAGGTTGTAGTGAGCTGAGATCACACCACTAAACTCCAGCCTGGGTAACAGAGTGAGGCTCCATCTCAAAACAAAACAAAACAAAACAAGAAATAAAATAATTTAGCTCACAACACTGAAAAAATATTTTTAAAAAATCCTTTATTTTCTAGCCAGTCATTGGTGGCTTATGCCTGTAGTCCCAACATTTTGGGAGGCTGAGGCGGGTGGGTCCTTTGAAGCCAGGAGTTCGAGACTAGCCTTGCCAACATGGCGAAACCCTGTTGCCACTAAAAATACAAAAAGTAGTCGAATGTGGTGACACACACATCTGTAATCCCAGCTACTCAGGAGGCTAAGGCACAAGAATCACTTGAACCCAGGAGGCGGAGGTTGCAGTAAATAAGATTGCACCACTGCACTCCAGCCTGGGTAACAGAGCAAGACTGTCTCTAAATAAATAAATAAATATTCCTTTAGTTTCAGTAATGGAAAGTCATCATTGTCGAAATTATAAAGATTTTGTTCCTTAGCCTCGTATTTGCTCTTTCAGTAAACTAATACAGAACTCTTACAGGATTGAAGATGATCCAGGAGCCACTTAATTAGTTTAACTACAATACCACTATTCCCATTCTCATACCTCAACAAGCATTTATCTCAGTAAAATTATGTGAACAAACATGAACTTGAAAGAGCCAATCCTTTAAGATGAATCCCCAGTGGTTAACTGGGCCTAAATTTAAAATAGACCTAAGTGGGACCTGGCACTGTAGCTCACACCAGTAATCCCAGCACTTTGGGAGGCAGAGGCAGGTGGATCACTTGAGCCCAGGAGTTTGAGACCAGTCTGGACAGCATAGTGAGACACCGGCCCCCCCACCCCCGCTCCACATCTCTACAAAAATTAGCCCACACCTGAAGTCCCAACTACTCACGAAGCTGAGAGGCAGGAGGATCACTTGAGCCTGGGAGGTCCATGCTGCAGTGAGCCATGATGGTGCCACTGCACTCCAGCCTGGGCAGAGCAAGACCCTGTCTCAAACAAACAAAAAACACCTAAGTGAGCATTTGCTAATTAGATGTCACATAGGTGTTCTGAGTTCCCCAAAAAACCCACACCTTTGTTCAATCTGGGGACTCCAGAGCTCACCTGAACCAATCAGAGCTCACCTGCCTTAACCAATCAGGGCCTAGATGTATCAACCAACCAGGCATCCTCTGTATCAACCAACCAGAACTCAGCTACACTGACCAATCAGAACTAAGCAAGTTTCAATCCTTCCTTTACATGTGAACCTGATTGGAAACCTGGCTGGAATGTTGCTATAAATCCAGAACCCTTGCTTTGTTTTTTGAAACACATCTTTGTTTTACACAGAAGGCCGTATCTCTGTGATTTGGAAGCTGTTCACAGCAATAAAGTCTCTTTCCTTCAAATTCCTTTTCAGAGAACTTCTGTTCACAGTTGCTAATGGAGTGAGTTAAAACAGCCTGGAAAGGAAGGAACTACTTCTTGTTTGAGGGGAAATCTCCATACAGTACTACTGTAGATGAAACTCCAGAAAATTCAAGCTTATCTCTAGTGATTGCCAGGGGAGAGGGGGATTACAAAGAGCCACGAGGAAACTTTTATGGGTAATTATGTTTGTTCAACAGCCTGATTGTGGTCATGGTTTCACAGATGTGCACATCAAAGCATCAAATTGTACTATGTGCAGTTTGCTGTAAGTAAATTATACCTCAATCTGCCTTTTTTTTTTTTTTTTTTTTTTTTTTTTTCTGAGACAGCCTTGTTCTGTGACCTAGGCTGGAGTGCAGTGGCCCAATCTCTGCTCACTGCAACCTCCATACCCAGGGCTCAAGCAATCCTCCCACCTCAGTCTCCTGAGTAGCTGGAACTACAGGCATGTGTCACAATGACCGGCTAAATTTGTGTGTGTGTGTGTGTGTGTTTTGAGACAGGATTTGGCTATGTTGCCTAGACTGGTCTCGAACTCCTGGACTCAAGTGATCTACCCGCCTTGGCCTTCCAAAGTGCTGGGATTACAGGCATGAGCCACCACGCCCGGCCCTCATTTTAAAAATGGCTTTATTACTGGTAAGAGCTAGATTAGAGGATGTAGCCTTAAGTATACTCTCTCCAGAATCTAATCACCCCACCACACTGCGGGCCTTCTGGCACTAGGGACAGACTGCCTGTTAATAGCAGAGAACCACCCACGCAGAGGAAGGCGAGCTGACTGAGCATGCTCAGTTCTTCCCAAACACTTGTCTTTCCACAGGGAAGGAGCAGGGGATGTTAGTCCAGCCTTCTGCAAATTTTTTTCTTTCTGTAAAGGGCCAGATAGTAAATAGTGTAGGCTTTGCAGGTAACGTAAGAACAGCCATAGATAATACATAAATGAGTGAATGTGGATATGTTCCAATAAAACTTTATTTATGAACACAAATCTGAATTTCATATAGTTCACATGTTTCAATTTTTTTTTTTATTTTTAACCATTTGAAAACATGAGACTCGCTTTTCAGCTCATGGGGCATGCACATACAGGCTGCAGGCCACAGTTTGCTGACCCATACTCAAGGGAAATCCCTCTACACCCAAACATAAAGAAAACAAATTTCCCCCTAAAAATAAGCATTACAGAAAATACAGACACCTTTATTTAGATTAGTGCATATATTTAATAGTGTGATATTAGAAATACCTTGTCAACACATAGGGAAAAATAATACATTTTAAGCAATAAAACCAAGATTCAAACAATCCATGATAGCTTTGTCACACAAAAACAATGGTAGTCACTCTCCTCCCGGTGCACAAAGCGTGGTATCACTGGCTTGTTGAGTGGTACATTTTCTTACCTCGCTGCATGTTTTTCAGATAGTTCTTTAGTCATACACATGCTTAGCCCTGTAATGCCATGGGTATGAATCCTCCTTCATGGAATGTAAACCAGCGACTCAAATGTCTGTTATCCTGTGAGCCCTACAAACACCCACTCCCATATTCTAGGGTCTGTTTTTCTCTGTCCAAAGCTCTTAGGGGGCTTTATCTCCCAAAGACCCTCAATGATAAGCAGTCCACCATGAAGAACGCTGGCTGGTCATTCCATCTCGTGCTTTGTTCTGATGAGAAATGGGGTAACAAGATAGGACCCACTTTCCGATCATTACTGTGCTGTTTGATTTCTCAGAGATTCAAGATCCTTCTGTGATGGAAGGATCAGAGAGGCCAGGCTGAGATGGTCAAGGACAGAAGAGGAGGAGGGGCAGGAGACGTCCATTGCAAACTTAGAGGGAGGGTGTGATCCACAGGAGACTGTACAGGCCATCTCTCCCTCTGTCCTTGGCTCTCTGGACCCATTAAAAGGAATTCCTCTTAGTCCTGGGAACAGAACTTTCAGGTGGCCCAAAAGTTCCACCAGAATTTGCCCTCTATCCATCAAGGCAGGAGTTCTTTGTGTAGTGGAAAGCAGAACACTACAGTTTTAAAAATTTGCTTTCAGTGCTTAGATCCACTACATCTTGGCCGTGACCTCTGGCAAGCTACTTAACCTCTCTGGGCCTTCAGAGGGCTATCTGCAATATAAGAATAATAATATCTCCTCTTCAAGGTTGATTATAAGGATGAACTGAGTATGTAAAATGCATATGTTATGTACATAAAGTGGTAAATGTTCACTCCCTTCTTCCTCATTATGCCCAATGACTTCACATTTGGGCTGCTGTCCCCTATGCCAGACATTCACATTTGCATGCAAAAAACCATAACCCTGGTCACTTGATAAGGCAGATTCTAGGCTTATGAAGCTCAATACTGGTTAAAAAAAAAAATCACATTTTCCTTCTAACACTATAGACAGTTTTGAATTGGCTAGTTATACAGAAAGTGTAGGCATAAGCAATTATTTTAAAAATAAAATGACACACTTTTTAGTTCTGCCTTTCCGCAGTAAATTACAATAAGTAAAAATAAGATGGTCCCATGAGGATGAATACTCCAGGAGATGACAAAAGCACCTAAAAGCTGAATTTTTTTTAGGAGCCCATGGGGAAGATTTTCTCTGGCACTCCTGCCCTGGTGGTTGAAATACCTTGCTTCTTAATCAGCAATGCAATCCTAGTTTTCCCATGTGTTACAAAAGCGTTGTGCAACAGGATATTGTTTAGGTGTGGTTACACTTGGTACCACAACACTGGTTCTACCTCTCATTCTAATCTTCCCACAAAGAATGCCAAGGGCGCCACCAAGGCCACCAGCCTCGGGACCAAGGGTGGATGGGGAAGTACCCTGAACCAGTCAACGTAGCAGGCTGCAATTAACTCCAGTTAATTGCTCTGGAGTACTGCTTTGTGGGTGGGAATGTTTTAATTGTCTTTCATGTTTGAAATAAGATTTATTCGGTAGAAAAACTTAAATGTATTTTTAAACATAGGAAGTGAATACACCTATGTCAAGTTATTTTGGAAAGTACCTGTCGGGGACCAGAGTATCATAACCACGCCATCCAAGTTAAGACTGACTGTATTTCAGAGTTTTGGAATATATACACAATTGTCCTATCTATGGCAGTCCAAATGCACAGCCTACAGAACATAATAAACGTTTAATGAATTAATCACTTCTATTGCATTTAATGTAAACTGGGGCTCAGTTTACATTAGAGAACAAGACTGCTAAACAACACCCAGAGGAGTCACTGTAGTTTTTCTTAAAGATAATGTTACAATGCTACCTTCAACCTACACGGCATTAAGCTCCTCCTCCCCTTTCTATTGCCTCAGTCCTTAGAATATGATTCTTCCTTAGCTCTTGAATGGCCAACAGCTGCTCTCTTGAGAGAGCTGAAAACTGCCATTGACACAGCACAGAATTGAAAACCAGGAGGGCTTTGCACTGTGTGAGTGTTGCCGTCAGCACAGAAAACTTGCTACACGCAAGACTCTCCGTCCCTCCACAGAAGATGACCTGTGCCTCTTAGATAAGCTATTATAACATACACAGCCATCTGACTGCAGGTGCTACAAGATAAACCATGTTTAGAATGCTGTTCCTTAGAGGCAATCACAGTGGCTAAGAGAGAAACCATCCCTCTTTAAATCCTTATTTAATTCACCTTCTCTAAGGTTCTACGGATAGAAATAGTTTTTCATCTTTAACATGAGATTGTGCCAGCTACAAAAACACAAAACTCTTTTAAGTATGTACCTTACAGTTTCACCCAGCCTTTATCTCTATTAACAAGCATCTCAGTTAAAAGAGCAACGTTTTTGTTTTGTTTTGTGCCTTCAAAAACCGGTCTTTTAGTACGTGGGGATACACATCTAGCCCACTGGGGAAGGAGGTCAATGAACTATTCTAAAAGAGTGGGTTTTGTGCTGTAACTCCCACTGACTGGTCCTGGATTCAAGGATTCCTATGGGGTCCTTCCACTTTACAATGGACTGCGCCATTATCTGTCCTTTGAGCAATAACTGAAGGAAGCTCCATTTCTGATGGAACCATTCATGGAAACCTTTGGATTCCCTCTCTCCATCTTTTCTCGGCTGAAGATTGTGTCCTGGTCGCTGTCAAACTCAGATTCGGATACCATCAGGCTGGAGTTGTGCTCTGTGCTTCGGTGCTTGATACCTAGAGAGAAGCACAGAAGCATCTGAGGAGAAATGCCATGATTTGCTTCCAGCTGTCAGTCGTTCTGGTTGCAGGTCCTGTGATGAGCACGGAGTGGTGCTCTCCGCACCTTGAAAGCAATCACTCAAAACAGCAGGCGGTTTGGGTTTCCCAGCAAGTAATTGCAGGGGCTTTGATGCCTCACCTGAGCTTCTGCCCCAGCTTTGACACTCGCCAGTTGCTTGACCCTGGGCAAGATACCTAACCTCTCTGAGCTTTCAGTCTCCTCCTCTATTCAATTGGAAGATAAAGCATCTACCCCATGAGTTTATGGTGAGGATTAAGTGAAATCGTGCATGTAACGCTCTCTTGGCCCAGCCATTAGTACATTGTAAGCGTCCAACAAATGAAAGCTTCTGTGATTTTACCATTTGGTTAATATAATTTTGGTAGAATATTTGATTTCAGGGGGTCAACCTAAGAGACAGAACAGGTATAAGATTCAATTCCTACTCTCAAAGGATTTATGGTGTCTAGCTAGGGGTTTAAGACATAGACTTGGCTGGGCCTGGTGGCTCATGCCTATAATCCCAGCCCTTTGGGAGGCTGAGGTGGGAGGATCACTTGAGGCCAGGAGTTCGAGGGTATATGATCGTGTTGCTATGCTCTAGCCTGGGTAACAGAGCAAGACCCTGTCTCAGGAAAAAAAAAAAAGAAAAAAGAAAAGGCATAGACTCATGAAAAGATGGCGCATAACAGGTAAGATATTTTTTAAATTGTATATGAATTAGGAAATAAGCACATGTACTTATGGTTGGGGTTGCTTCAGTGATGTTTCCCGTAGGGTGATGTTGTAGAACTTTCTCCTTAGTTCGGATAAAACCAGGCTCTTGTCACACTAGCAGGAAAGATTAGGCTCGCGGACACACAGAAGGGTGAAAAAAATTGAATTTATTGGGTAAAAAGGAAACAAAAACTCTCAGCAAATAGAGAGGGGGTCATGCCAACAACCTCCTGCCTCACAGACTGAATCCCAAGTTACCACACAGGAACTGCAGAGGCCAGGCTCCTCCCCACTGCAAATGACGTGAACCTCCTGTGGCTCCACCCCCTTTCCCCAGTGTGCAGGTGGACATTATTTAGAGAGAATCAGCTGGGAAAGGGCAGGGCCTTCATCGGGGACCAGCAGTCCGGTTTTTCAGCCTTCAGGCTGTTTTAGGCTTGGAGGTGCGGTTTCACCAGGGACCCTTGGCTGTCTCCTGTCTCTATCAGTGAGATCTGAAGAAGAGAATTTAGACAGGAGGACAGTGGAAGGGCATGGAGTACGCAGAAGCATCCAGGGATATTTAGAAAAAAACTAGTTTGTTTGGAGCAAATGATTCATGTAGGAAATAATGAAGGAGAGGCTGGAGAGAGAGAGGCAGGAACCTCACAGAAAAGCACATGAATACAAAGTAAACCATGAAGTTTGGATTTTATCTTGTAAGCAGAGAAATGACACTATTAAAATGTTGTTCTGAGATATTAATAAAACCACAGCATGCAGGATGGAAGCTGGACAGTAGACATAGAGGCTGCTGTGGTCTGAATGTTTGCACCCCCACAAATTCATGCGTTGAAATCTAACGCCTAAATGGTGGTACCAAGAGGTGAGGCCTTTGGGTGGTGATCGAATGGGATTAGTGCTCACACAAAAGAGGCACCAGAGGCCAGGCGCGGTGGCCCACACTTGTAATCTCAGCACTTTGAGAAGCCGAGGCGGGTGGATCACTTGAGGTCAGGAGTTTGAGACCAGCCTGGCCGACATGAAGAAACCCTGTCTCTACTAAAAATACAAAAAAGATTAGCTGGGCATGGTGGCAGGTGCCTGTAATCCCAGCTACTTGGGAGGCTGAGGCATGAGAATTGCTTGAACCTGTGAGGCATAGGTTGCAGTGAGCTGAGATTGTGCCACTGCATTCCAGTCTGGGGGATAGAGCGAGACTGTGTCTCCAAAAAAAAAAAAAAAAAAAAAGAAGCATCAGAGGCTGCCTTGCCCTTTACACCATGTGAGGATGCAGTGAGGAGGCACCAACTATGAGGAAGTAGCCCTGCCCAGATGCTGAATTCACCTTCCCAGCCTCCAGAACTGTGGGTAATAAGTATCTGTTGTTCATAAACCTCCTTGTCTGCAGCATTTTGTTAGAGCAGCCCAAACGGACCAAGGCAGAGGCAGTGCAATGTAGAGGAAGAGCCCGGCCTACACCCCACCTTCAGCACTCACCAGCTATGTTACTTGGGCAAGTTGCTAAACTTTCCTTTGCCTCAGTTTCCTCTTGTGTAAAATGGGGATAATCATTGCACATACCTCATACAGCTATGGGTAGGATTAGAATTCAATGGGTAAAGTACTTCAGATGTGTTTAGTATATATTTGACATTAAATACCTGTTTTTTATTATTATTACTATTAGTTCACAGGTGAAACAGTAAGGACCTGAACTGGGGTGGTGATAATAATGATGAGGAAAGAGGACAAGAGTCTACAAGGTGCGGGTGTCTGGAATGGGGGGCAGTGTGTGTGGAGCACCAGCGACTGAGGTTTCAAACTGGGGCAATGAGAATGGGGGTTCTATGAATAGAAACGGGAATGTCAGAAGGATGAGTGTATTTTAAGACAAAGGTGGGTGATATAATGCAACCTAAAGCACACTGAGCTCTTAGGTGAAAGTCACTATAATACTTCTGATATGCAATGCAGATGGTGAGCACTCAATGTATGCTACTATTTGTTCTTCCTGTGAGGCTCTTCCTGCCAAAGCCCTGTTAGCTACACTCTCTGTACACGATCAGTCATTCTGACCTGAGTGTTCCTACCCGGCGTCATCCATGCATTGGTAGAACTCCTTGCGCTCCAGTATAATTATCCTCCCACAGGCTGCGAGCTCCTGTAAAGGCAGGCTCTGTGCTTCCTCCTCTCCCAGTCTCCAGGGCCTAACCCAGTGCCTGTGCACAGGGTAGGCATTCAACACTCACTGTGAACAATGTTTTGCACCTCACAACTCTGAAAAAGATTATATCTTCCATAAAAATTAACTTAGTCATAAGCCCAGAATTATGGAAAACCTATAGAATCGGTGTTTAGCAGCCTCAGAGGGCCAGAGAAGTTTTACTAAGTATGCAACAGTTAATAAACGAGAATGAAAAAGTTAACCGAGGTGGGCAAGTGGTGCTCCTAAGCATAGGGATCAATACGCTTTGTGAAGAAAGTCAATTTTCTGTAAAGCCTTTGTGTCCATCTATATCAATGGCTAATTAGATAATACAGCTGCTGAAAAATGTTAGGCTTTAAAGTCCAAATGTCCTCTTGCTGCATTTCTGTCCTAGCAGACCTGAAGGGAACAGCATTCAGAGCTGAGCTGAGGGAGTATCTTCAACTGCCCCCCACCCTCCAACTAGGAGTAGGAAAAAAAGCAGATGCTGGGGACACCTCTGGTTAAAAAGCAGTCTTTGCCCTGTGGTCATTGGTAGGTGCCCAGCTGATAACATTTCATATCCCTCAACCATTAATGCCTCAAAGCATCATGCCAAAATTTCATTAAATTTGTAATGAACCTACTGCCTCCTGCCCCCACCCCCGCATTAGCACATCCTCAGGATTGATGAAGGTTATTTTTCTTTTTCTTTCTTGAGACAGAGTCTCAGTCTGTAGCCCAAGCTGGAGTGCAGAGGTGCAATCTCAGCTCACCGTAACCTCCACCTCCCAGCCTCAAGCTATTCTTCTGCCTCAGCCTCCCGAAGAGCTGGGACTACAGGCGCACACCACCACGCCTGGCTTTTTTTTTTTTCGGTATTTTTTCAGTAGAGATGGTTTCACCATGTTGCCCAGGGTGGTCTCGAACTACTGAGCTCAGGCGATCCATCTGCCTCGGCCTCTCAAAGTGCTGGGATTACAGGCGTGAGCCACCGTGCCCGGCCTGAAGGTTGTTTGTCATCACAGAATCCCACCCTCACTCTTCCTTCCCAATTAAAGTGCTGACTCCAGCGGATCGTTCTCCCTTGATCCAAGTTAGCCCTCAGGCATACCTAGGGTAAATCAAGGACAGGTGCCAGGCAGTCATTCTGGAGACTGTCTTACCATATTTGGGCCTCAGTTCCATTCTTTCCTGTTCATCCATGTTATCCAGGATGGTGTACTTTGTTTTTTTCCTGATTTTAGTCCTTTTTTGTCTGAAAGGAACAATGAAAACTCAACTCAGATCTTTAGAAAGGTAACTGAGATCTAGGATTTAACGCACAGTAAAGACACTAAAGGAAACATTTTGCCTTTGTGATGTGATAGTTGGCATCTTTTATTAAAGAAACATACGCAAGGCCAGGTCAGAGCTCAGAGGGGCATTATGCATCTTGGAGAAACCCATTTCGGGGTATAAACAGCCACATCACTCTTGCCCACCTATCGACAGGTCTCAGCTAAGCCTCAGGCTGCAGTGCCAGGGACCTTCAGTGCAATTCTCAACACCTGTGTGTTGGCCCAGGGAGCTGTTCTTCATGAGTAATTCCTTATTCAGAAGAGCCTGGACGAGCAAATGTTCCCCTGAACCTATACCACCCTGCAATGTCCAACGCTACAGTAATGAAAAGGTGTCATGAACTAGCAATCAGAAAAAAATAGCAAAAATTATAATATATTCCCACAATTAATTAGCAACAGCTGCTCCCCATCTTTTTCTTTTTTTTTTCCCTCAACACATGAACATTAGGCTGGTCCCATGTGCCTCATCCTGTGTACAGAGATTATTTGGAAATACACACCCAGACCACGTGAAGGCATGTAGAGAACAAAACAGTAATTTCACAGTATAAAAGCAATTTTCTGAGAGCATGATGATCAGAAGCATGGCTCTCAATTTAGCACTTACTAGCTGGTGATTTAGAGAAAATTATTTGAGACTTTTGTGCCTCCATGTCCTCACTTGTAAAATGGGAGTAAGAATAGTCCCTGTCTCACATGGTTGATGAGAGGACTAAATAAGATAATACATACAAAGCACTTAGCCAATAATCACAATGGCAAATACTTCATACATGTTCACAGTTATCACTACTAGCATCATCATCTTCTACTTGATAGACATGTCACAAAGCTGAAGATGTTTAATGCCATGCACAGTAGGGTCACATATGGCTCTGGGAAAACTTAACGGGATTTAGGCCTCTAAGTGCCTGCACCTGGCTCCCTTTCACCAGTCAATTTTGGGAACGTAATCACAAAACTAAAATAATCTATAAGTGATTTCTGAAAAATAACTATTAAAATATAGTTTTTTTTTTTAGACGGAGTTTTGCTTTTGTCACCCAGGCTGGAGTGCAATGGTGCGATCTCAGCTCACTGCAACCTCTGCCTTCCAGGTTCAATCGATTCTCCTGTCTCAGGTAGCTGGGATTACAGGCATGCGCCACCACGCCTGGCTAATTTTGTATTCTTAGTAGAGACAAGGTTTCTCCATGTTGGCCAGGTTGGTCTCAAACTCCTGACCTCAAGTGATCCACCCACCTTGGCCTCCCAAAGTGCTGAGGTTACAGGCATGAGCCACCTCGCCCAGATTAAAATATACGTTTTTTTAAAAATCACACCTTTTGAGAGCAGTTACAGTGTTTCACATGAAAGAGTGGGCCTGATGCTCCCTTCCAGGACAGAGGATTGAGCATGGGGTTCTGGAAGGTTTGGCCAATGAGGTTGCTTGAGGCTTCTCAGAGGTCAGCTCCATGGAAAAAGGAAACACCTAAAGCAAAAGTTCTCTTTGGCGGTGTTATTGCCTCACTTACAGTTTCAAATTTATTTAAAACAATTCAGGTGGATTAGATTATTGCTTTACATAATGAAAATAATCAAAATCTACCATTTGGAACAGTATACTTCCAGAACTCCTTCCTCTACTGAGACCTGTAAGGCCACTTAGCTACTTGTGAGACATATATATATATATATATATATATATATATATATATATATATATATACATACACACATCTGTATGCATGTTTTCATCACGGTTCCTGGCTAATAACTCCCACGGCCCTTGTTACAATGCTGGGGCACTTTAGGCCTCAGAAAACAGAATGTCCCTCTCTCTGACCTTCTCCTGCCTTCCTTTCACCTGCTCTTTATTCTCTCCAAAGCAAGAACCTTCCCCTGCCTTTCTGTCTCGGAGCCGGCTGTAAAGACATTCTCTGACCTAGTTTGTCTGATTACAGGTCATAAAATGCTCATTTCAGAAAGAGTTCTGCCTCCTACCCAGGAGGATGGAGTGCTTTACAGAGAGGCCGAGAAGAATCTGGACAGCCCTTGCTGGGCTTCCCCACAGCCTGTTAGTATCACACCATACCCTTTTTGTCCAACTACTTTTCTATAAATATCCAATGAAGTCTTCATAAAAGGCCCAAGACGACAGGGTTCAGAGAGCCTCTGGACAGCCAAACACGTGGAGGTCCCCAGACAGTGGCATGCCCAGAGAGCGCATGGAAGCTCTAGGCCCCTTCCCCATACCTCACCCTATGCATCTCTTCATCTGTATCCCTTGTAATATCCTTTGTAATAAATAACCAATGTGTTTCCTTGAGTTCTTTGAGCCATCCTAGCAAAATAACTGATCCCAAAGAGGGAACTGAGGGACCCAATTTATAGTCAGTCAGAAGCCCAGGTAAAACAACCTGGGGTATGCAACTGGCATCTGAATGGGGTGGGGGGCAGTCTTGGGGACTGAGTCCTTAATTAACCGTGGGCTGTGATGCTATCTCCAGGTAGACAGCATCAAAACTGAATTGGAGGACACCCAGCTGGTGTCCACTGCAAAACTGTTGCTTGAATGGTGTGTGCAGAGAAACCCCCAAACACTGGTCACAGAAGTCTTCTGTATTGATTGTGGTTGAGTGAGAAAACAGTACTGCTCTAGTGAATATAATGTAAGACCGATAGAGAATAACATTAGATATGATATAGAATCGTTGACCCTCCTAGAAAACACAAGAGCTTCAGTGAGAAAATGCTGCCTCTAATATTCCATTTATTTAGGCACTTATGCTTTGTGGCAGAAAGTGCATTATAATAATAAACAGTTTAGCAGTTTACCAAGCCCAAGTAAACAATTCCTAAGCTGTCAAAACACACCTAGTATAGGGTCTCTATTTCACGTGAATAAGCACTCTATGTACCTTTTGCAGCAGCAGATGCAAAGCCAAGTGAAACCTCCTGTTAGCACAGTAAGAGTAAAACCCAACACTGTCACATAGAATATACTCCACTCTGAAACACAAGAAAACCAAAGTGGACACAGTTATAGACTATTTGTAGAACAACTTTATTTTGATGACTCATAACAAATATTTCTAAATCCCTACAAGTAAAGGCCACCTGTGGAGTTGATAACATCTCATCAGGCTAGTAGCAGAGCAGAGCAAGGTAAAATACAGATAAATCGAGAACAACCCAAAACTGCCCTGTTTTTATCTACTGGGTTTCAGGACTTCACGGAGTACATATTTCATGCTAACTTGGGAACAGAATAATCAGAAATAACTAAAATTAGTCAATTACGTAGTAGTAATGCCTCTTATATAAACACACATGTATACCACATCAAAATATTCATTCCAGAATGCCAAAAACCACAACCCCCACCCCTGAAAGTTCCGGCTTGGTTTTAATAAAACATCTGTATGTCTGTTTATGGCATGAAGACATTTTTCACAGCCAGAGAGCAATTCGGAAACTACTTGACCCTCGTTCCGTCCACATCCTTACAGAAATCTAATGTGAAAAGCGTTCAACGGTAATTCAGAGACAGAGAAGCCCAGGTTAAGTCTACTAGGGAGCAAAGTTTAACTCTATTAGGCTGGGTGCAATGGCTCACGCCTGTAATCCCAACACTTTGGGAGGCCGAGACGGGCAGATGACTTGAGGTCAGGAGTTTGAGGCCAGCCTGACCAACATGGCAAAACCCCGTGTCTACTAAAAATATAAAAATTAGCTGGACATGATGGCACACACCTGTAATACCAGCTACTTGGGAGGCTGAGGCAGGAGAATTGCTTGAACTCAGGAGGTAGAGGTTGCAGTGAGCTGAGATTGTGCTACTGTACTCCAGCCTGGGTGACAGAGCAAGACTCCATCTCAAAAAAAAAAAAAAAAAGTTTATTAAATGTTATATAATTTCATTGGAATAATGATCCAAGGGCTGGCTATTTTCTGATTTTTTTATAGTATTAAATGGGAATATACTTTGGCAGTCAGCTCTTACTATCTTCGGTGCCAATTATGTCCATCTGGTTCCCCAAACAACAAATTTACTTAGTAGACTGCCATTAAAATACAGTTTTCTCCTCAGAAGGGACCTCAGGGGCGCCAGCTTGCTCTGCTGTGGCTCCAGTTTTTGGTGCCTGCCTGTGTGAACAGCTGGAAGAGTGGGCCAAATTCTCTTCTTTACCTGATTCTAGAAGATCCACACCAGGGGCCACTTCACCAGAAAATCACACTGAGCCTAAGCCAAGGCAGGTGTAACCTGGAACTGCAGCCCATGGCCCAAGCAATTCTTTCTTAGAAATGTCAGCAATAGTGAGCCAATTCTGCTCTGCCAAAGGGGATTTTCTCATCAGGAAGTTTTATGTAAAAGCCTAAACACACCCCAAAAAGTAGATTGTAAGAAGGGTATTAACTCACTACCAAGTGAGCTGGTTCACTTGGCTTCAGGTGGCAAAAGAACCGAATGTTTATAACTGCAAAGCTGGACAGATAGTTCTTTTTTTCTCTCTTTTCTTTTCTTTCCCTCTTTCCCTCACTTCCCTCCCCTCCCTTACCTTCCCCTCCTCTCCCCTCCCTTTCCCTCCTCTCCCCTCCCTTCCCCTCCTCTCCCCTCCCTTTCCCTCCTCTCCCTTCCCTTCCCCTCCTCTCCTCTCCCTTCCCCTCCTCTCCCCTCCCTTCCCTTCCTCTCCCCTCCCTTCTTCCTTTCTTCCATTTTTTTTTTTGAGACAGGGTCTCACTCTGTCCACTCACTGCAGGCTCGACTTCCTGGGCTCAAGCAATTTTCCCACCTCATCCTCCTGAGTAGCTAGGACCACAGGCACACGCAACCACACCCAGTTAATTTTTTAAGACAGGGTCATACTATATTGTCCAGGCTGGTTTGGATCTCCTCTCAAGCAATCCTCCCACCTCAGCCTCCTGAGTAGCAGAGACTACAGGCGTGTATCACCATGCCTGGCTTATTTTGTTATTTTTTGTAAAGGTGAAGTCTCACCATGTTGCCCAGGTTGGTCTCAAATATTGGGCAGATATTTCTGATAACTGAGAATGAGCTGCCTTAAAGCGCCTCACCCAAAGCCTCCTCTATGCCAGAACTCACCACAGTTGCTCTCTCCATCCCAGATATAACGCTGTATGAGGTTCTCCATCCATAGCTGAGAGCAAATGCAGCGTTTCGTGAGGGGGTCACAGTGGCCGTGGCCAGAACATTTCAGAAGGCAACCTGCAAAGAGGTGTGCAGGGCTGAGGTCAGCATGCGGAAAAGGGAATCCCTGGATCCAGCTTCTTTTGTATCTTCAGTAGCATAGGTCCCAAATAAAAGCATCTTGTTGAATTAAGAGCCTCTTACAGTATGGACAGGGGTTCTGGAGATAGTCTCTCATCACTGACAATCTCATCAGAGAGCAAATGGCAGAAAAAGCCAGTCCACACCACGCTGCAAAAGCCTTAAAAATATTGGGAGGCCAAGGTGGGCAGGTCACAAGGTCAGGAGATCGAGACCATCCTGACTAACACGGTGAAACCCCGTCTCTACTAAAAAATACAAAAAATGAGCCGGGTGTGGTGGCGGGCACCTGTAGTTTCAGCTACTCGGGAGGCTGAGGCAGGAGAATGGCATGAACCAGGGAGGCGGAGCTTGCAGTGAGCTGAGATCGCACCACTGCACTCCAGCCTGGGTGACAGAGCGAGACTCCGTCTCAAAAAAAAGAAAAAGAAAAAGATTACTGGCTGGGTGTGGTGGCTCACGCCTGCAATCCCAGCACTTTGGGAAGCCAAGGCGAGTGGATCACTTGAGGCCAGGAGTTTGAGACCAGCCTGGCCAACATAGTGAAACCCCATCTCTACTGAAAATACAACAGATTATCATAAATTAGCTGGGCGTGATGGTGTGCACCCGTAATGCCAGCTACTTGGGAGGCTGAGGCACGAGAATCACTTGAACCCAGGAGGCAGAGGTTGCAGTGAACCAAGATCACACCACTGCACTACAGCCTGGGCAACAGAGCAAGACTCAAAAAAGTAGCAAAAACATAACACTGTCTGGCCTAAGAAAATAATTCTAAGGATTTATCTGCAGTCCAGTGGCAATCATTGAGGACATGCCCAAAGATTTATCTACATAGTAGCATTATTTTTAAAACCAACCCTAAAATCCATGAATAAGAAACTGGTTACATAATTATGGTGCATATCCAGGGTAGAATACTATGTGGCCATAAAAATTTTATTGAAGAGAAATTTTAAAGGATTGGGGAACATAATCATAATATAATTTTTTTTAAGAGACAAGGTCTTGTTGCTGTGTTGCTGAGGCTGGTCTCAAACTCTTAGCCTCAAGACATCCTCCCTCCTCAGCATCTGGAGTAGCTGGGATTACAGGAATGTGCTACTGTTCCTGGCTCATAATACGATTTGAAGTGAAAAATCAGATTAAAAATATATATCATGTCATCCTGATTGCAGAGATAGGGGAACTGGAAAAACATGTATCAGAGTATTAACAAAAATTATCTTTGGATGGTGAGAATTTTGGACCTAGAATTTAGAGAATTATTTTATTCTTTGTGCCTCTCTGGATATTCTAAATTTTGTACAATAAATAGATATTATTTTTGTAACTAGAAAAAAAAGGAGTTATTGGCTGGGCATGGTGGCTCATGCCTGTAATTCCAGCACTTTGGGAAGCTGAGGTGGGCGGATCACTTGAGGCCAGGAGTTTGAGACCAGCCTGGCCAACATGGCGAGACCCCATCTCTACTAAAAATACCAAAAAAAGAAAAAAGAAAAAAGGAGTAATTAAAAATTAAGTTACTCCATATTATAATTGAGAAAGTCAATTGTAGGCAGATATATATATATATATATATATATATATATATATCTCTCTCTGAAACAAATTAAATTTGACTGCCCAAACATTATCATGTCCCTTGTAACTCTCATTTCCCTGGAGTCTACTGAAATAACTACTTCAACATAACAAGAGATTCATGTTACTCATGAAATGAAGACAGAAGCAATGGGACTATGAATCATTTAGGTGCCCTGGAAGGGGAGGCGAGCAATGAGTTAAGAAAAGAGGTACACCTGGAGAAGGCATTTGTGAGCTGTCTTATATTTTCAAGGAGCTACATGACATTATCATCACAGCCTAAGGCATTATGTCTTTCCATGATGTCCAAGTGAAATAAACTATATAAACATAGCTTTTGCAGCCAGTAACACTTATTTGTCTTTAACATTGTTCTTTCTGCCAATGGCCATTATCTTGTGAGCATAACCTTGACCCATAATTATTATTGCTCTCCATTTTTCTTCCAAGACCAAGAGTAGTTGGCAAATGTATGTTGCAGGAAACCCTATTGGAGAAATAAATGCAAAACAAGTACCTGGATGCTAAAGTGAAAATGTTCACATGTCACTCCTCTTCTGTGTTTGTCACACTTATCCATGATTGGCAAGTCTGATTGTTTTAGAATATTCCATAGGGGACCTACCTGCTGTATCAACCCTTAAGACCTTGAAAAGCAAGAAGTCAGCCTTCTCCTTTGAGAGTCGCGTGTGCAGATTTCGGGCCACTTCAGCAGCTTTGAGAACCTTGAAAGGCGGCCCGCTCTGTACATAAAACACAATCACGGTGCTGCAGAGGAGACAATGAGAGAGGACAGCCACGTGGTCAGACGGTGACTGACATGACACGCCCACCACAGCATCTGACCTGTGCAACTGGGGAGGTAGACGGCCACAGTTCTGTGGCTTGCCAAGGACGGGGCATATCTGTGAGCCAAAGAATTGATCTGTTTCTATTCACAAAGCCTCTTCAGTCTCAACGTACAGCTGATCAAAGACAGACAGATCTTTAGATAAAAGAAGCAACGTGTAAATTATGTATCAGTTTTTGAAAATCCTAACCAAGTGGGTCTGGAGAGCTATCGGGTTAGTGAACAAGAATGCATCTATGTGCTGGGATGTATGAAGTGTTACATCCCAAACTCCATGGGGATGGAAGCTCCTGTATGCAGGACCCTTCTAGATTTTACCCTATGTACCTTTTCATCTGGCTGTTCATTTGTATCCTTTAATATATTCTTTGCAATAAGTCCATAATAGTAAGTTTAAAAAAAGGGAGCAATATATATATATGTGTGTGCAAAAAGACAAATATACACAAAATAACTTGCAGACATGTCTTTCTTTCTGCCTTTTTTGATTGAGATATAATTTACATATCATAAAATTCATCCTTCTAAAGTGTAAATTGAATGGCTGTTAGTATATTCACAAAGTTGCACAACCATCACCACTATCTAATTTCAAAACATCTTCATCACCCCAGAAGGACAATCCACACTCATTAGCACCTCCTCCCCACAGTCCCTGGCAACCACTAATCTGCTTTTGGTCTCTATGGATTTGCATCTTCTCAACACTTCAGGTAGATGGAATCATACAATATGTGACCTTCTGTGTCTGGTTTCTTTCACTTAGCATCATGTTTTCAAAGTCCATCCACATTGTAGCACACATCAATACTTCATTCCTTTTTATTGCCAAATGATATTCTGTTGTATGAATATATCATATTTTGTATCCACCCATCAGTTGGTGGACATTTGAGTTGCTTCCACATTTTGGTTATTATGAATTCATGCTATGAACATTCATATACAAGTTTCTATGTAGACACAAGTTTTTCATTTTTATTGAGTATATACCTAGGAGTGGAATTAGTGGGTTATATGGTAGCTGTATGCTTAGCATATTGACGAACTGCCAAACTGTATCCCACCGTGGCTGTACCATTTTACATCCCCATCAGCAATGTATAAGCGTTCCAGTTTCTCCACAGGCTCATCAACACTTGCTATGGTCTGTCTTGGATTCTAGCCATCCTAGCAGGTGTGAAGTGGTATCTCAATGTGGTTTTGGTTGGCATTTCCCTGGTGGCTAATAGTGAGCACCTTATCATGTGCTTATTGTCCATCTGTATATCTTCTTTGGAGAAATAGCTACTCCAATCTGTATTCATCTCCTAGGGTTGCTGTAAAACACATCCCATGAAACGGCTTAAAACAACAGAAACCTCTTCTCACAGTTCTGGAGGCTAGAAGTCCAAAATCAAAGTGTTCTGTTAGCTCTGGTGCTGCCGGAAATCCTTGGTATTGCTTGGCTTGTGGAGGAATCACTCCAGTGCCTGCCTCAGTCGTTACATGGTGTTCTTCCTGTGTGCCTCTCTCTGTGTCTCTTGTTCTTTTCTTAGAAGAACACCGGTCATATTGGTTTAAGAGCCCACCCTACTCCAGTATAACTTCTTAACTAATTATATCTGTAATGACCCTATTTCTAAGTAAGGTCACATTCATAGGTACCAGAGCTTAGGGCTTGACTATATTTTGGTGGGGAGTGGGGGGTGGATATAATTCAACCCACAGCAAATATTTTATCATGAAAGGGTGTTGGATTTTGTCAAATGCTTTTTCTGTGCCTATTGAGATGATTCTGCAGTTTTGTCCTTTATCCTATTAATGTGGTTTATTATACATTTACTGATTTTTATATGTCGAACCACACTTGCATTCCTGGGATAAATCCCACTTGGTTATGGTCTATAAACCTTGTAATAAGTTGCTGGATTCAGTTTGATAGTATTTTGTTGTAGAGTTTTGCTTCTATATTTACAAGAGATATTGGTCTGTAGTTCTCATTTCTTGTGATGTCTTTGTCTGATTTTAGTGTCAAGGTAAAACTGGTTTCACTGAATGAGTTGGGAGATGTTCACTCCTCTTCTATTTTTTGGAAGTTTGTGAAGGACTGCTAATTTTTTAAATATTTTGCAGAATTAACCAGTGAAGCCATCTGGTCTTGAGTTTTGTGGAAAGTTTTAACATTACTAATTCAATCTCTTTGTTATAGGTCTATTTAGATTTTTAAGTTTTTCTCAATTGAGTTTTTATAATTTATGTTTGTCTAGGAATTTGTCCATTTCATCTACATTATCTAATTTGTTGACATACAATGATCCATAGTATTCTCTTATAATCCTTCCTCACCCACCTTTTTTGGAGACGGTCTCATTCTGTTGCCCACATTGGAATGCAATGGTGTGAACATGGCTCACAGCAGCCTCAACCTCCCAGGTGATCCTCTCACCTCAGTCTTCTGGGTAGCTGGGGATCACAGGCATGTGCCACCATACCTGGCCTTTTTTTTTTTTTTTTTTTTTGAGATGGAGTCTTGCTCTGTCACCCAGGCTGGAGTGCAATTGTCACCCAGGCTGGAGTGCAATGGAGCAATCTCAGCTCACTGCAACCTATGCCTCCCAGGTTCAAGCAATTCTCCTGCCTCAGCTTCCTGAGTAGCTGGAATTACAGGCACCTGCCACCATGCCTGGCTAATGTTTGTATTTTCAGTTGAGACAGCATTTCGCCATATTGGCCAGGCTGGTCTTGAACTCCTGACCTCAAGTAATCTGCCCACCTCGGCCTCCCAAAGTGCTGCAGTGCTGGGATTACAGGCGTGAGCCACTGCGCCTGTCCACCTAGCTAGTTTTTTGTGGAGATAGGGTTTCGCCATTGCCCAGATTGGTCTCGAACTCCTGGGTTCAAGTGATCTGCCTGCCTTGGCTTCCCAAAGTGTTGGGATTACAGGCGTGAGCCACTGCACCCAGCCGTTTTTATTTCTATAAAGTCCACAGTAATGTGCCTTATTTCATTCCGAATTTTAGTAATATGAGTCTTCTCTATTTTTTCTTAGTCAATCTAGCTAAAGATTTATCAATTTCGCTGATCTGTCCAAGAAACAACTTTTGGTTTTGTTGATTTTCAGACATGTCTTTGATTCAGTATTTGATATTTTCCAAGGGAAATATATGATCCATTTTAGAAAGAGTTCCTTAGAAAATAATTAGAACATGTTTTAATTTGGTATTTTTCTATTCTTCAGTTCTCTGGAAACTAACCAAAGTGGAGGAGCTGACAATAGCTAGGCAAATGGAGTTACTGTGAATAGTGGGTTTTCATTCCCACATTCTTTCTGTCCCTCTTACCATACCCTGGGTTAGATAAGACTTAAAAATAAAACTCAGGCTTACATCTGTAATCCCAGCACTTAGGGAGGCCTAGACGGGCAAATCACTTGAGGCCAGGAGTTTGAGACCAGCCTGGCCAACATGCTGAAACCCTGCCTCTACTAAAAATACAGAAATTAGCCAGGTGTCGTGCTGGTCACCTGTAGTCCCAGCTACTCAGGTGGCTGAGGCAGGAGAATCACTTGAATCTGAAAGGCGGAGGTTACAGTAAGCTGAGATTGTGCCACTGCTCTCCAGCCTGGGCAACAGAATGAGACCCTATCTCAAAAAATAAAAATTAAATTAAATAATAAATAAATTAAATAAATAAAATTCAATTAAATACAAAAATTTCATAAAAAATAAAGGCCAGAGTTTCAGCCTCATATAGTCCCAGGAGATGGCAAATGGTAATCAGTGATTCTTTCACATTGAGAGAAGCCTCAGTCCCCATGAGCATGGGGCAGGGATGCAGCCCAGCTGTGAGACATCCTCTTCACATGTCCCAGACCCCTTGCCCAGCTCTGAAGACACCAGAGCTAACAACCATCTCCCCTGCTATTCCCCAGCTCCTCCTTCACTCAGAACATTCCCAGTCAGCAAACATTTACTGAGAATTTTAGGAAGGACCTAGCACGATGCTGGCCATACTACTGCCCTTTGAGGAAAAAAAAGTATATGAATGGGATAAAAGTGTGTGCAAAACTACAGAAGCAGAGGAATGAACAGTTTTCTACTGGACTGGGATGAGGTAAGAACTGGAATTTTGTAGGGCCAAGGCCCCGCCTTGGGTGTGCAGTTCCTACCTGAGATCCGAATGGGCCCGAATCTTCTGGACCTTAATGTCCGAGTCCAGCACGTTCAGCAACACAGCCAGCTGCCTCACCAGGGTGTCCTTCCGCTGCTCTGTCAGCTGCCCAACACCAACCTGCAGGGTCAGCTCCACCAGGCCACTCCTCCTAGGGTCTGGGGAAAGAGAAGATACAGGATTTGCACTTGGAGATTTGCACAGGCTTTAGAGTGTAAGGAGCGAGGTTTCTACAAGAGCTCAAAATTACTCCTATGCCATTTCTACATTTGAGTTGTAGGACTCAGGTAAATTCTTCCAAACACCGCGGAGGCCACTATCTGGGAGTGCTTTCCCTTGTTTTATCCCAGTTTGCTATTTATAGTTTTTTTTTTTCCAGATGATAATTGAGTGTACCCAATTAGCCTCTGGGCTAACTGAAAATTTCAGCCCCTTCCACACTTCCCCAGGACTAGAAAGAGAATTTTGCTTCCAAGTGCCACAGGCACTGCCCAGTTCAGCTTATGTTGGGCTCATTACAGCCGTTTCACTGGAGCTGCCTCCCTCTGTGCCCTGGTATTGAGGCCCTTGTGTCTGCTTCACATTAGGTCTTTGTCTTCTGGCAGGAAAACAAAAGTGAAAAGAAAATCTAGTTGCCAGATAACATTCTCTTTTAAAGAGTGACGAGGCTGGATCTATCTTAAGAGACATCCTCAAAGTGGGTCCAGCCAAGAGCTGGAGCCAGCCACAGGAGGCCTCCCACGCTAGTCACATCTGTCAGCATAAAGACCCCAAAGGCTGACCAGCCAGAGCATGCATGGCCAGCTCCAGAGCCCAGGAACTCACCTGGCTGCACTTCCACAGTGGCAGTGTCCGTGTCCGAGGCCCCCTGACTGTCGGTGACTCGCAAGTGGAAAGTGTACATCCCCTCCACCAGATTCGTAAGCTGCAGGGCCGCACTGTGGTCAGAGCCATCGATGACATCCTACGAAAGAACACGGATCACAGGGCAGCTGTCAATCCTCAGGTCCCAATTTCTGGGCTTCTGTTGATCCTAAACCTTAGGGTCCCATCTTTTTAACACAGGCGTGACTTTAAGAGGGAAGCTGCAGGGGAATGAGGCTGGTGGGACAGCTAAAGACAGGAGAAATCCTCAGCATCTCTTCCCCGAAAAGCGCCAGGGGGCACATCCTCAGACAGTATTTCCTGGGCTGAATTTACCAAGCACTTTCCAGGAATTACCAAATAATTAATTGTATCTAACAAAGGGAAAGACCATTTGAATTAGGGCAAGGACCCTGAGAACAAAGCACAGATTTTCTGGGTCTTATTTTCAAACATAGCTTTACAAAACTCTCATCTTGAATTCCCTCATAATGTATCACGTTCACCTCAAATAACCCAAGACCCTGTGTAGCATCCTCTGTTCTGTGTGCTTCTAAGCTCCAAAGAATTAGAGAAGAACCTCCCAGACTCCGGCTAATAGAAGGGGTGATAACGAATACGTGCTCTGAACAGAGACTCACTGTTATTACATTTAGAGGCGAATCCCCCATCTAGTTGAATAGTGTTAATTCTAGAAGTGCTTAGAAAGTATAAAGCATTTTCAGTTCCTTCCCTGTGACCACTCCTTAGTACATCTCCAAGAGTAAATCTGCATCTCTCCAGTCCTTAGAAATGGCAGGAATGAAGATGTACATACATTTATGTCCTAAGAGGCAGAGTGATCTAATGGGGGTAAAATGCCTGCCAGGAGCTAAAAACTTAGGTGTGTCTAGTTTGATTAGAAATGGATTAGTTAAGGCTGGGCACGGTGGCTCACACCTGTAATTCCAGTACTTTGGGAGGCCGAGGCGGGCGGATCATGAAGTCAAGAGATCAAGACCATCCTGGCCAACATGGTGAAACCCCATCTCTACTAAAAATACAAAAATTAACTGGATGTAGTGGCATGTGCCTGTAGTCCCAGCTACTCGGGAGACCAAGGCAGGAGAATCGCCTGAACTCGGGTAGTGGAGGTTGCAGTGAGCTGAGATCGCACCACTGCACTACAGCCTGGCCAATAGAGTGAGACCCGGTCTCAAAAAAAAAAAAAAAGAAAAGAAAAGAAAAAGAAGTGGATTAGTTAACCTTGGCCAAGTCATTTCTCATCTCTGCATTTCGCCTTCTGCATCTATAAAACATAAACAGCAATACCTGACTTATTGACTCATCTGGCAGAATATGAGGAACAGAAAAGAATCCACTTGGACCAAAATAGGAAGGATGGAAAAGCATCCTGCTTCCAGTAGGATGATTCTGCTGGAAGACTTGACCTCAAAGTCCTTCCAAGCTATGGTTTCCTGCCCATCCAAAGTCTGTTCAGGAAAAAGTCGGAAAGGATTTCAGCTTTTGGTTAAATCTCAAAGCAGCCTACTGCCTCCAGCCTTCAGAACATTCAAATGTAGAAGCATAAGCACCTTACAGGGAACACGGAAAGAGAGATGAGGTCATTATAGAGACACTGCCGTGGACTGAACTGTTTCCTTCCTAAATTCCTGTGTTGAAGCCCTAACCCCATACGACTGTATCTAGAAATAGGACCTATAAGGAAGTAGTTAAGGTTAATTGAGGTCATAAGGGTAGGCCCCTGATCCAATAGGATTAGTGTCCTTATAAGAAGAGACACAGAGTGCTCTCTCTTCCTCTGCTATGGGAGGACATGGTAAGAGGGCAGCTGTCTGCAAACCAGGAAGAAAGACCTCACAGGGAACTGAATTAGCCAGCAACTCGAGCCTGTCTTCCAAGCCTCCTTAACAGAGACAAAATGAAGTTCTGTTGTGTAAGCTTCCTTATACTTATATCCTTAGAATATACTGTGGTATACTGTTTGCAGCCCAAGCTGACTAATGCAGATGTAATGATAAGTGGTCTAGGAGCAATTCTCTCTCAGTACTCACTCCAGCTGCTGGACTCTGGCCATCCCGGATCCACAGATAGGACACAATTCCTTGGTCATCAGTAGACCTTGAACCATCCAAAGTAACGGAATTATTGGGAAGCACAAGAACATGTCTGCCACCAGCCCGGGCTCTGGGAGGACTATTATTTTCTAAGTCAAATATAGCAAAAATGAAAGCAAAGAGATTGATTTAAAACATTGGTGATAGAAAAAGTGTGTCAT
Organism: Macaca mulatta; assembly: GCF_049350105.2. Classification (NCBI taxonomy): domain Eukaryota; kingdom Metazoa; phylum Chordata; class Mammalia; order Primates; family Cercopithecidae; genus Macaca; species Macaca mulatta. The sequence continues at coordinate 158,543,304 of NC_133409.1, read as the reverse complement.
AAAACATCCACAACTCTTCTACCTTGCAGATACAGTATGTAGAATTAAAATATCCAAAAAGGCATTTTTTTGTCCCAAATGCATATAAGATACAGACTTCCTTAAAACTCCATTTGTACTTAGCTAGCTATAATTTGGGATGAAAAAGGTAAAGCAGGTGGCAAGCTATACATTGGGAATTTTTCTAATATTGTTACAATTTTTCTGTCCTTGAAAAAAAGGAACAATGATTTTACCAACATTTAGGGTGCTGAAAGTGGCAATATTTTGGTTTAAAATATATTCTGGGTCATTTTGTACTGGTCCACACTATCTGGCCAGAAATATTTCCACTTCAAGTACTATTGCCAAATCTTGACTCCCTAAGATTTAAAAAAAAAAAAAAAAAAAAAAAAAGACTTGAGTGAAAAGTAGGCTGGGTGCAGTGGCTCACACCTGTAATCCCAGCACTTTAGGAGGCCAGAGCAGGAGAATCACTTGAGACCAGGAGTTTGAGACCAGCCTGGGCAACATAACAAGTCTCCATCTCTATGAAAAATTAAAATAATAACAATGATAATTAGGCCCTCACTTCTCTGACTAGGTATTAAATATAAATGAGGCAATGGCCAGGCATGGTGGCTCATAACTGTAATCCTAACACTTGGAGAGGCTAAGGCAGGATGCGTGGTTGAAGCCAGAAGTTCAAGACCAGCCTGGGTAGCAAGACCTGTCTCCACACACAAAAATATTAAAAGTCAGCTGGGCATGGTGACACACACCTGGTAGTTCCAGCTACTCAGGAAGCTGAGGTGAGAGAATCACTTGAGGTCAGGAGTTTGAGGCTGCAATGAGCTTTGATTGCAGCACTGCACTCCAGTCTGAGCAACAGAGTGGGACCCTGTGTCTATTTTAAAAATAAAAAAAATGAGGCAATGTAAAAGCCATTTCTGATATAATAGCTTCAGAAAAGAGGGGACAGGGAGTCTTAACAAGACTACAGTACAGTGGGGAGATCTTAATAAGACACAGCCTCAATTTGGAGATGAGGCTGCTGTGAGGCAAATCCTGCTTGTCCAGATGGGGCTCTGGGACCCAGCCTGATCCCTCCCAATTTCCCCTTAGAAACAAGTCAAGATGCCTGTTCAGATTATTCTCTCTACTTTAATGCATGGTTGAAAATCTCAACAATAAAATCTTTTTAAAAATGCAATCTATACGACTTTGCTGTTAAAGTTGCTTCAGCCTCTCCCAGCTGCCCAGAGAATAAAGTCCAAACCCCTAGGCATAGCCCAGGTACATATAACCCTCCACGGCAGAGCCTGTGCCTCAGGCTGCAGCCACTGTCCCAGTGTCCCACACTCTTGCCATTCTGCAATGCGTGAACCTTTCCATCCAGCCAGGCTCTTATACTCCTCTGCACTTCAACACGTGGTAATCATCCCTTCGCTAATTCATTCAATACCTCTGATTTGCCATGAGTCTAGCAGTCTGCTATACTGAGGATACACAGATGTCTGAAGCAAAGGCACTCAGGCAGTTCACAGTCAAATGGGAAGACAGACAAGGAGACAACTACCTCAAATGGTATTGCACTAGTCTAGACCACAGATTTCACATTAAGAAACGATATGGAGTTTGAATCTCTTTTCTTGAATTTTCAAGCAATAAAGAAAAAAAAAAGCATAATGGTATCATTTGGACATGGGTCTTTCATTACTAGCAGTCACAGAAGAGTGAAGTCATTAGAAGATACGCTCCACAAACAAAAGGAAATGTCTCCTTGCAGAGGGCGACTGGGAAACAGCTAACATGAATAGAAGAAAGTTGGCTTTTTTTCCACCAGGCAGGGTTTGGCATCTGCTGTGAACAAATTAGCAAACACCAACATCTCTGAGCAGTCACGGCCTGGCTGAGGGTCCTGCAGACTCGAAAGCAGAGCAGGCCCAGCCCTGTCCACCTCAGACCCACTCACCCTTCTTCACAGCCACAGTGAGGGTGGACGTGCTGCTCAGTCCCTGCTGGTCTTTCACGGTCAAACGGAAGCGGTAGGTCCCCACCTGAAGACCAGTCACAGTGGCTATTGCTTTGTCAATATTTTCCATCTCCACTGCACTGGGGCCTCTATAAAACATGCAAGCGGTTAACATAAGGGCGGGGGCATGGGATTCTGAATATGACAGGCATGCGATTTGTGCTTTTATAAATGTTTTGTTCCAGCTATAATATATACCATTTAGAGAATTCTAAGAAAACTCCATTCATCTGTACTCTCTAGTTCAGTGGGAGAGTCATAAGTGAAAACCTATTTCAGGCAGAGTCTGCTGGATTACTGGGAAGAGAATATTTGTTCTTGATTTCTTTAAGTCAAGCTGCCAGTGAAATGATCTCTCCTTGGAAAACGAGCCTTAGAAACGACTCCCATTTCTTCTTTGAATAAAATTAGGTGAAATCCTGGTCTATCTTTAGGGAGAGCATGGAGGAGGAGGGAATAAGCCAGATAAGCCCTCTCCTAAGAGATAAATCACACTATAGTCATTAAGATCACGGGCTTGTCAAAAATACCTCAGTTTGGGTCCAAGCTCTTTCTCTTACTATCTGGGCAACCTTAGTCTGTGTGGTCTCATTAGTGTCTACAAGCCTCAGTTTCTCCAACTTTAAATAGGAATCATATTCTTATTTATCTCTTACAAACTGATACAGGGTTCTATGAGACAGAGCATGTAAAGCTCAGAAAATGTTAGATGATATGGATTGCCTCTTACACTCTGCACTTCTGGTGTCTACAGTCACTGCAGGATGGGTTGAGTGTAGACAGGATCACACACAGGTTTCCCTGAACCTCTTCTATCATGAGCTCGCCTCACTCCAAGACAGCCCTGTTCACCTGCCCTGAGCTCTACCTCCCTCTACTGTCAATGATGTCCATCCACACCTGACGTACTCTTCAATCAATAACACCCAGCCACTTCTAGAAACGTGCTTAAATCCCAACTCCTCAAAATGCTCAAGCTGACTGTTTACTACAGATCCTCCAGAGAAGGGATAATATGAGCATTCAGCATGGGCATGAACCTAGCTCAGTGGCGAGACAGACTACCTGATGTGCTCCCAGTGGTAGAAGACAATGCCGTGGTCATCACTGCTGCTGCTCCCATCCAGGGTAGCACTTTCCACTGGGAAGATCAGCTCTTTATCAGGGCCAGCCACAGCCACTGGAGGTCTGTTATTTTCTGGAATTACAGAAACAGTGTGAAAAAGTATTATCTCCTTGCATTAAGTCTGCAATCCTGTGATTTCTTGATTTAAGTACATTACTCATCTTCAGACCAGGCAGCCACTAGAGTATAAAGCATCCTTTGGAATCCTGGAGTGAAGCACTGTAGCCTCCTTAGCTGATCCAGGAGTTGAACAGTCCAAGTTCAAGACTGCCGTTACAGGCAGCCAAGAAACACTGTCTCTAATAGACACATCTTTGGTTTCTTTGGTTTAAAAGAATTTCAGTCGGCCGGGCGCGGTGGCTCACGCCTGTCATCCCAGCACTTTGGGAGGCCGAGGCGGGCGGATCACAAGGTCAGGAGATCGAGACCAGCCTGGCTAACACGGTGAAACCCCGTCTCTACTAAAAATACAAAAAATTAGCCAGGCGTGGTGGCATGTGCCTGTAGTCCCAGCTACTCGGGGGGTTGAGACAGGAGAATGGTGTAAACCCGGGAGGTGGAGCTTGCAGTGAGCCAAGATCGCGCCACTGCACTCCAGCTTGGGCGACAGAGAGAGACTCCGTATCAAAAAAAAAAAAAAAAAAAAAAAAAAAAAATATATATATATATATATATATATATATATATATATATCTCTCTCTCTCTCTTCAGTCATAGGGTGAAAGAGAAGGAAAGGAAAGAAGGGTAGAAGGAGAGAGGGAAGAAGGGTGGGGGGAGGAAGGAAAGAGAGAGGAAGGAAAGAAGGAAGGGACGGAAGGGAGGGAGGAAGAGAGACAGAGAGGGAGGGAGGGGACATCCATGTGAAGAGACCTGCTTTATCAGGTAGGGCTTACTTCCTTTTGTCTCTGTAGCCTCATTGCTAACACAGTGCCTGGTAAACAGTAAATGTTCAAAATATTTTAAATTAAATGTTGAAAGAAAGTAAAACATATAAAGTATTGCTGATATTGGCCAGGCATGGTAGCTCATGCCTGTAATCCCAGCACTTTGGGAGGCCAACGCAGGTGGATCACTTGAGGCCAGGAGTTCAAGACCAGCCTGGCCAACATGGCGAAACTCTGTTTCTACTAAAAATCCAAAAATTAGTCAGGCATGGTGGCACACATCTGTAATCCCAGCTATTCAGGAGGCTGAGGCACTAGAATCATTTGAACCTGGGAGGCAGAGATTGCAGTGAGTCGAGATCATGCCACTGCACTCCAGCCTGGATGACAGCGTGAGACTCTGTCTCACATTAAAAAAAAAAAAAAAAAAAGTATTGCTAATATTGATATAAATAGATAAAATATCTGTTAACAAAAAAAGGGCCAGGTGTAGTGGCTCACACCTGTAATCCCAGCACTTTGGGAGGCCAAGGGTGAGAGGATTGCTTGAGCCCAGGAGTTTGAGACCAGCCTGGGCAACAGAGTGAGACGCAGTCTCACAAAAAAAAAAAAAAAAAAAAAAGTCATATAGTCAAAAGCTGTAGCAGCCATTGCCCAGTGTTTGCACCATGCCACAGACCCCATGATCCTACTCACTACATAACAGGAGTTTCCCTTTGCCGTAGGATAGAGTACTTGGGTGACCATACATTTACAAAGCCCTTTAGGATGGAGTCCTGGGCTCTCTTGGGGTCATCTACTGTCATTCCAATCCCTGCCCACCCTCCCCACCACCTCCCATTCCCACATCCCTACCTCTTGTTCTCCCTCTCCAATCACAGTAATTCCTTTTAAATCTTTGAATGTACCAGACTCTCTTCCTTGGCCCTCATGCATACTGTTCCCTCTACCTAAGAACTCTTCCTCTTCCCCTGTGCTGCCCACCCCTCCCCTTCTTCACCGACTAACTGTGACTTGTGCTTCAATCCTGAGCTCACATACGAGCTCTTTGCAGATGCGTCACACCCAGGCGAGTGCTCTTTCTTTTGGGTCCTGTAGCATCCTGTAGTTATTTTAGTAAAGCATCAATCACAGAGTTTTATGTGAACTTCTCCATAAGCCCTACAAGGGCAGAGATCAAGTCTATCTTGTTTAATTCCACATCCCAGAGTCTAACTAATAGCCCTTTTTATGTATTAGTGGCATAAATAAATAAGTTGTCTATAGGTTGAGTATAATCTCATTGCCAGGAACTGGAGAGAGGTTCTGGGACTAACAGCCTCTTTTAGAAAAGTTCTAAGGCAAAGGCCATTATCAAACAAAGGTATGATAACCTTTAAGGTTATTTAACTCAGGAGGTAGGCAGAGCCCTGGGTTTCCATGAAACTATTAATGAACAGTGACACTGAACTGGAACATGTTCCCCAATCTCTGGCTACATCTGAGTGTCAAGTCACACATAAGAACCAGCCCCTTCGAGGTCGTCTGGAGTTCTCTACGGCAGAGTGGGGCACGTGTGGAAGCATCCACATGGCGAATTGGAACCCACAAGCAGTGCTGTGGATGGCTCCCATTTCATCCTTCATGCCATAGTTTACAGACAGCCAAGGCAAGATTTAGAACCGCAAAATGAAATTAGTTTTACATGGAGCTTCAGCACCCACGAGCCGGTACCACCAATGTGGCATCTCCAAACCCCAGAAGCCCAGCTATCATTTCTGCTTTACTCTCTGAGGCCAGATCTCTTTCTCCTCCACCTACCAGGCTGGACGATCACAGTCACCACAGCAGTGGACTGCTGCCGTGAAGAATCTGTCACCTTCAGCTGAAATGTATAATCTCCTTCCTGCATTGCAGATAGATGAAGGTACGGTGTCTGCACGCCCTAAGTAATAGCAAAGACAAAAATAAAAACAAAACAAAAAGTAAAGAAGCACAAGTAAATAGTATGACAGAATGAAAAACTAACAATTTTACTTAATACAGAGACCTTGCTCAAAAAGAAATGTGTTTGGTCAGGCACGGTGGTTCACATCTGTAATCCCAGCACTTTAGAGGGCCAAGGCAGGCGGATCACTTGAGGTCAGGAGTTTGAGACCAGCCTGGTCAACATGGTGGAACCCTGTCTCTACTAAAAATATGTTTTAAAAATCAGCCGGGCACGATGGCGGGCACCTGTAATCCCAGCTACTTAAGAGGCTGAGGCACAAGAATCGCTTGGAACCCGGGAGGTGGAGGTTGCAGTGGGCAAGGATTGCACCACTGCACTGCAGCCTGGGTGACAGAAAAAAGAAAAAAATATGTTGGTCCCCAAGAACGTGTGACCTAAACTTTACTGTCCATCCTCATACACTATTGAAGGAGTGTAAACTAGTATAGCCTTTTTGGAAGCCAATCTGAAAACAGCTATTAAAATATTAAATAAGCACATACTACAACCCAGTAATTCGACTTCTTAGTATCTACACCGGAGAAAAGCACAAGGAGACTCGTCCATGGATGTTAACTGAAGCACAGTTTATCACAGCAAAACATGCAAACAATCTACACATCCATCAACAGGAGGATGGCCAAACACACTACGATATACTATGGAACACTAGTTTAAAAGAAAGAAGTTTAAAATCATGAGGCAGGTTTATAAATACTAAAACGGCAAATGTCAAAGACATATTAAGAAAAAAAAAAGAAAGTTGGGTCACATTCAAAAGCAAACAGTAAAATATTGTTTACAGAAATCTACACAAAAAAGAAACTTGTGGAACCATGCATACAATGTGAAAGGTATTGCTGTGTGTACATACACACACTTACACAGACACATGGAAAAAGATTCTGGAAGTATACACATTAAACTGATAAAAGTACTTATTTCCAGTAAGGACACTTGGATGGCAGTGGTGATCAATTTATTTGAACTTATTTTAGCAGAATTTATTTGAGCTTTTTTTTTTTTTTTTTTTAACCACAAGAGGCAATTCATGTATTACTTTTGTAATCAAAAATAATTTTTTGGCCGGGTGCAGTGGCTCATGCCTGTAATCCCAGCACTTTGGGAGGCTGCGGCAGGTGGATCATGAAGTCAGGAGTTCAAGACCAGTCTGGCCCAAATGGTGAAACACTATCTCTACTAAAAATACAAAAATTAGCTGGGCATGGTGGCAGGCACCTGTAATCCCAGCAACTCGGGAGGCTGAGGCAGAAGAATTGCTTGAACTTGGAGGGCGGAGGTTGCAGTGAGCCAAGATTGCGCCACTGCACTCCAGCCTGGACCACAGAGTGAGACTCCAACTCAAAAAAGAAAAAATAAGTAATAATAATAACAATAATTTTTTGCCGGGTGTGGTGGCTCATGCCTGTGATCCTAGCACTTAGGGAGGCCAAGGCAAAAGGATTGCTTAAGCCCAGGAGTTCAAGATCAGCCTGGGCAACATGGTAAAACCCCACTTTCACAAAAAAATACAAAAATTAGCCAGGTGTGGTGGTGTGTGCCTGTGGTCCTAGCTACTCAGGAGGCCGAGATAGGAGGATCTTTGGAGCCCAGGAGATCAAGGCTACGGTGGGCTGTAGTCACATCACTGCACTCCAGCCTGGGTGACAGAGTGAGATCCTGTTTCAAAATAAATAAATAATATAATTTTGTAAAACTCTAAGTCAACCCACGTTTTTACAAAGTCATTTTTTCAACTGAGTATGCAATAGCTACACTTGGTGACCCCAGGTTAATACCCTTTCTTTTTTGTTGTTGGTAATAGTTTCAATTATTGTTTATGTTTGAAGTGCATGGCATTATGAAAAGGATTTTTAAGTCTTATTACAATTTATTTACTTTTATAGATCCCAAGATTGTCTAAAGATAAATGTATCTGTGTGCATTTTTTAAGGTTTTAATGGAATATTTGAAAAGAAAGTTGATACAAGATCAATTGGGTTACCAGGCGAACTTCTGAAATTTGAAATGCATACTTTTAAGAACTTTTGGAAAAAAAAAAAATACTTTTCCCTACTTTGACTAAATAAGGCAAAGCACCTTTCTCTGAAAAGTTCAACAGGGAAAGTATAATTTCCCAGGAGTTGCCTCTAAATTCATCAGGTACGTGAATGCTTCTGTACACAACGTAACGGAATGTTGTGGTAAATGGGAACTCAGCAGACTACTGTGTCTCACCGATGCTCCCAAGGCAGCCACATGTTTCAGGCAATTGCAAAGGTTTCACTTCCTTCCCCAGTAAGAACACAGCCTCAGCGGGCTGCTTGGTACAATTTTCAGACAAATATAAAACGGTCTGATTCACAGACCTCATCTTTGTGATTGCCCCAGTTAATACCCCTTTGGACATCTTAATCAATCAAGCATAAGGCAATTAGGTTGCCACTATGGATATTATTTGGGGAAAGAAGAGAGAGGGTGTCTGGCAACTGGGCTGGTATGTAGAGGCAAGGCTCACAGTGTGGCCCAGCCCTCAGAAACTTTGGATACATGTCCAGTATGCATGGATGAATTTTGGAGTATTAGCTTTGGATGCATAATTCCTAATAAGTAAAAGAAAATTAGGAAGATTCTTTTAACGGTGAAAATACAAAATATCCCATCCTCCTGTTTTGTATGCAACCCACCTCTGAATCAGAATTCTTAACATAACAGAACATAGGACTTGCTACAACCACTAGGTAGAGATGGGCACCACCAAGAGGGTTCTCCAAGGATATCCAGACAACTCATGGCTCTTTCAAGTTCCATAAATCTACCCAGTTACTTTTAACTCCTCATAATTGCAAGGCATGCCCCAGGAACACCAGAAAGTAAAGCAGGTAAGTTTCCATGGAATATCTGATTTTATCTTAAATACTAATGAGAAATGTATCTTGGACTGGTGAGGCAAAATTTGAAGGAGAAAAGGAAGATGGAAATGTAAGGTCCTATCTTTCTTTTTTTTCATGAAACTCTCAAAAAAATAACATAACTTCAAAAACATTAAGCTGGTTAGCAACAAAAACAAATAGCTTTGCCAATCACAAAAAAGAAGAATAAGCAAACACGTCTCTACTAAAAATATTTTTTAAAAATCAGCCAGGCATGATGGCGAGCACCTGTAAGTTTCCACGGAAACTTCACACACAACAGAAGTTTCAAGATTATTATGTTGTTAGACAAACATACTTAAAAGATTTGAACAAATCAAAAGGTAGAACAAACAAGACCCTAAAAAGCGACCAGTGGATGTAGACAAGATAACATGGAGTTTCTATAAACAGGAGAAACAGAATAACAAAACAAATTCTGATAATGAGGTTTAGATTAGATTATTTCTAAGGTTTCTCCCAATACGAAAATACTTCTCTAACAGATGTGAGACTTTTCCCAAACTGATCTCAAGATCTAATTTTCAACACAGAGCCAATTGGTTGCTGTCCTGTGCTATCTAAGTGGGAGAGGGGAAAGGATGTAAACTTGGAAGATTTGTGAGCTTCGGTCCTTTTCCAATAGTTGTAATATATCAGGTAACTTTACAAAATAAAGTGTCTAAATTGAACTGCCTACCCCAACCAATAGCAGATAGGTAGGTAGGTAGGTAGGTAGATAGACAGACAGACAGACAGACAAAAGTCTGAAGGCAGGACGGAGAACTTGCCTGCATGGCCACATGTTTGCCCTCACTCCCAGGACCCAGGGACCACTCATAGAGGACAATCTGGTGATCGTCACTGCTCTGGTTTCCATTCAAAGTGATGGAGTTTTGAGGCAAAGTTATGGTGTGATTTGGTCCAGCGTTAGCGACCGGTGGGTAGTCCACAGCATTGTTGACTATTAGGGCTGCAGTTGTAGAGTTAGTGGCTCCGTCCGAGTCTGTAACAGTCAACCTACAAAAAGGAGAAGAAACCATAGTTGGAAGAATATGCCAGGCTGGGTGCAGTGGCTCACGCCTGTAATCCCAACACTGTGGGAAGCTGAGGTGGGAGGATTGCTTAAGCCCAGGAGTTCTGAGACCAGCTGGGCCATAGAGTGAGACTCTGTCTCTATTTAACAACAACAACAAAAAAAATTAGCCAGTGTGGGCATGCATACCTGTAGTTCTAGCTACTTGGGAGGCTGAGGTGGGAGGATCACTTGAGCTCGGGGAGGTCAAGGCTGCAGTGAGCCAATATTGCTCCACTGCGCTGCAGCTCAGGCAGCAGAGCAACAGACCGTCTCAAAAAACAACCAAAAAAAAAAAAAAAAGAAACAGACAAAAAAATAATACGCCAAATCTCAAGGTAAACTTAGGTCAATTTAGTCTGCTCATGAAACAGTTCTCAGAAGAACTCGGAACAGTTAAAAACAGAAATTTAAGAATGAAGCAAAGATAAACACAGACTTGATATTTTTGTTGGATTTTGTTGCTGTTGAGTATTTTAGTGTTAGTTCATAACATATCGATGTCAGAGTTTCACCTTCATGGATTTCTGATTAGCTTTTGAGATGCTGGGTGAAGAAACCATCCTCACCCAATATAGATGCCACTCTTTAATAACAGAGACTAAAATGGATCAGGTTTAGGTTCTGCCTTCAGGTTGAGCATGCAGAGACAGCAAATCACTCCTGAATTTTCAGCTACAAAGCTTTTTATTTTTTAATCCTTTTCTAGAGGACTTATAATTATGTTTTCAGGATACTCCTTGCAAAGCGGTGTTAGGATTAAGCACTTTCAAATGCGAACCAGTGCTCAACCTCTGTAAACAAAAAAGAGAAGTGCATTAACCTTCCTGCACTAAACTGATTCCTAATGTGGTCCTGAGGACAGTGAATTCACAAATGGGTCACTTCATCCTTCTATGTTAAAGATGGTGGTGGGAGCAGTGATGAGTGCTAAATAATATCAATAGGCATATGACAATGAAGCTGTGGCAAGAACACAGGCCTTCCTTGCAGGGAAAGCACATGTAGGGGGCACCTGTGCATTCTGAGCTTCCTTCCGCACTATCCCTCATACGCCACACAACCAAGAGCCAACTTCCACTTCTGGCTCTGACAGCAAACCAAACACCTAAAGTCCTTCCTTCTCAACCAGGCTGAGTCAGGACACTTTCTGGGCCCATTAGGAAATTTCTTCCTGGGTTAGGAGCAGTAACCTGTTCCAATCAGATGGTAAAGCATAATTAAATACAAATGAATTAAATGAATCTCATAAAGTACTTTTCACTATATATAAATTTTACTCCAATGAATAAATAAAGTTCATATTAATTGATGAGGGTATCAGAGCTCCAGCGGCATCGAACCAAAACCCCCATGAAAGCCAAATCTCTTTTGATCAAAATAAGAAGTGCAGTGTTTTATGTGCATTGATTTAAAGAAACAGTAAAAATGTAAGTAGCAGGCAGCACAATAAAGGCAGGGACCCACTTGCCTGAAACTATAGTTACCAGGATCAAGGTTAGACAAGCGTAAGACGGGAGAGTCAACTGAAGTCTTCTCTTCTATGAAGGGCCCGTTAATTTCTTCCCAGTGATAACTCACTATTTCAGTATCATCTGTACTTTCTAAAAGATTAAGAAATAGAGACAAGAATGAAATACAAGAAGAGGAAGACATAAGTTTTATACTTTAATTACTGCATATCTAAATTCATTTTTATATGAAATTATGTACTTGCCTAGATCTCAATGGATATATATTGTATTAGAAGGAGGTTCTTTCCTACTCCTGAAATTATATCACTATTTTTCTCCTGGATTTCCACCAGATTTGACTGAGGCTGTTCCCACTCAGTTGAATATTTAAGAAGCACAGTGACAGAGGCTTTTGCTTTTAAAAAAACAGGAGTCAACAAAACGCAGCACATGGAAATGCTACTGCTGCTCACCTCAGCTACAGCACGCGAGCTCCTACTGATCATTTTAAATAGGCACCTGAGCTGACAGGTTCAAAGAGACTTGAGTTGCTTTTCTATAACTTATAAAACATCTTTTACTACCTTAATTATTAAGGGGTAAATCCAGAGAAAGGTCACATCCTTACATGAAAATTTTCCATTTCTACTTTAAAAGAGAACAAACAAAATGTGCCATGCAGATTCACAAAAATTTAGACCTGGAAAGGGGCTAGTTTCATCTAATTCATTTAAGGAAAGAACAAGTTCATGTGACAGATTAATAATCATGAACAGTTGCCTGTAAATAAGCCACACTGAATTAGAGGAATCAAAATGTGACCTATTTGCTCATGTAAATATTTCCATTTAAAATATGCTTTATTTTCATGTTGCTAAGATGGAAATGTGGACTATTTTTGAATAGATGCAAACGGTCATGTCAATGTGATCTCTGTAAATTTGCAGGCTTCCAAGATAGAGCAGCTTTAATGGCTAACAAGTATTCTTCTCCCAACAACCAAGGCAACCGTTCTTCACTCTCTAAAGGATTTGGTATTAGCTTTGTGATTAAATGTACATAAAATGCAATTACCTGGTACACTGATAAGGTTGAACCTAGTCAAACACAGGATGTTTTCAACCAATTCTTATTTACACGGACACCTGTAGTTACACAGGGGTCCCTTCCACATATACTCCAATAGAAGAAATGATCTCTGAACAAATTTACAAAACCACCATGCTCCCTCACTGAAGATATCCCTTCTAAGAGTTCTTAAAAGCGATTTTCCCATTTGGTGGGGAGCACCTCCCCTCCCAAGTCAGGTCACGGGAGCGCCTCTCTGGCATCTAATTAATTCTTTTAAAATACTCTTCTAAAATAAGTTATATATATGAAGATATATACATATATGAAGTGATTTTCCAACTACTCTCCATACATACCACACCAGAAGGAGATTCTTCAATAATTGCTAAAATTTCCTATCAAACGGCCAGGCTCTAAAGAACTTTCTAATAAAACAGACAAAAGGTGAAGGGAAAATAAGCACAGGATAGAGGAGCTAAAGGAATTAAAGAAGACATAAAACTAAAGAAGGAGGTGATTGTTTATCAAAGTAACAGCCCATAAGTCCTCCCAGCTTTGACGCAGAGCACCCATTACATTTCATAGCATGTAGAGAAAAAAGAAATCCCTAAACTGTCACAGGATACACACGGCTGCCATCAATGAGGGCTGACGTCAAAGGCAAAGTGAGCTCTTGCAGTTGGGGAGAAACAACGGCTACAGGTGGCAGATTGGCTCTTCTGGCTGTAACAGAGAAAAAAGGACAGTGACTGAGCCCGTGTTGGGTATGCGTATGTCATTACCTACATAAAATCATCTACTTTAAAAACTTGACTATTAAATGTCCTGTCAAGAAGGTGTTTATCCGACAGGCCTCAGCTATAGAAATCAATTTTTAAAGTCTGGAGTCTCTCTGAATTTCAGGAGCTTGTCTGTACATTTACATTTTTGCATGTAAGCCCAGGGTCAGTGAAGATGTACAATAATAACCAAGGGGCTCATCACAGAGTGTGAGCAGTAATTACAGAGCAGGAGCAAGGGATTACAGTTCCAGCTCCTGGGATTGACTGGATCTTATATCTCTGACTGAAGGCAACTCACCCCCAACCATGCTTCAGCTGTAATAATAACCAGGCAGAATACGCAAAAGATAGAGCCATCAGGCCCTCAGGGTGGGCTGAAGTTGGTGCAGGGGAGGTTCACCTTGATTGGTAGGTTGTGCCCTCAGCACAGGTGAGGGGATGGTGGGGACTGAAAGCCAGCCTATGTTCTACGCAACAAGCCAGGGCTGTGCCCACCCAGCCCAAGAACCACCTGTTTCTAATTGACACGAATATACTGATCAATGGGCACACATTTTCCCCTGACCTCTTGGTTGCTCAGTTGAGTGTATTTAACATGCCCCTGCTCCAAAGGTGCTGAATCATGGAGAGTGGAGGTTCACCACCTTTCAAGAGCAGCCAGCAATAACCTTGTCAAGCAAGTACTAAGTGATATATGAAAGGTAGAAAAAAATAATAATCTTTGCGTGTTTTCTCTACAATGGAGCCTAATTCAAAATAGGTTTTCTCTCTCTAGATAGATAGGTAGATAAATATAGACATAGTCATCCAGGCACCAAAAATTGAGATAAATGTGTACAACAGGAGGCCATTCTCTTACACAGGCTTACCAGGCTTAACAGTGACATTGACAAATCCTTCTCCAAAGGCGTTTTCACTAGAAACAGCAACTTTGAAGACATAAAGTCCAACGGACAACTGTAACATAAAGAAAAGTTATACAATTCAACATGCAAGACATGATGGGTCCGCTACCTAGAAAAAGCTAAAATGTCCCAGAAGCCACACTCCTAAAGTCAGCATAGAGAAGGGGCTCAGGAGAGAGTCTCATTTGGATCTGCCAAGTGGCTGCCACATGTTTGAAGCCTGAATTCTGGAACACTAAGGATCACCTACACAGGCCTTTAGCTTCGCTACAGAGGGCTTCACAGAGGCCTGGGTGAGATGGACCAGCAGAGGGCAGCAGTTCTCAAACATGCGTATGGAATCTTGCATTTTTACCACCTAGCTCTAGTACGTTGGTTGCCAGTGGTCTGGATGCCACACTTTGAGAAACAGAGCTCCATGACATGAGGGTGATGCAAGTCTGTGTTGTACCATTAGCTGTGTGATCCCAGGAGATGAAGTCAACATAATCATCTGGTAGGAAACTAGACCCCTAGTCGCTAAGTCGGTTTATATATCCTCCTAGGCCAGAAAGAGGGCATGTTTCTTGTGAATGCTTGTATCATAGAGCAACATGTGATAGGGTAATTTGTGACCTGGAATGGAATTATTTGCAACTCTAGAGACATGCTGGATTGAGAACCAGAGATAAGTAAAATGTCCTTAACACTGCAAGGAGAGCAAGAGTTAGATCTGGTTTTTAACCTCAATGCAATGCTTGTGGGACAACCAGGCTCTTTTCCCCAAACTGAGATATACCAAGTAGCCCAAATAAAGAAAAGCCATCCAAAGCCTCTTAACCATCTGCCTGCCTATTTGCATGGCTGAAACTTCACTCGTTCATATCCTTCTTTTGATCTTACCATAAGAAAGATGTTTGCAGCTAGGCATGGTGGCTCACACCTGTAATCCCAGCACTTTGGGAAGCCAAGGAGGGCAGATCACTTGAGGTCAGGAATTCAAAACCAGCCTGGCCAACATGGTGAAACCCCACCTCTACTAAAAATACAAAAAAATTAGCTGGGCATGGTGACACGCACCTGTAATCCCAGCTACTCGGGAGGCTGAGGTAGGAGAATCACTTGAACCCAGGAGGCAGAGGTTGCAGTGAGCTATAATTGTGCTACTGCACTCCAGCCTGGGCAACAGAGCAAGACTCTCTCCAAAAAAAAGAAAGACGTTTGGGTTCAGTAGCTAAGAAGGTATTAACTGAGTTCTATGCTGTTATGCTGTGCTGTCAGACACAACCAGTCTCCAGTTACTTACTTGAGAGAGATTAAGAGTTTGCATGTGTCCTTGTTTTATTTCACCTTGGTAGTCTATGGGGTGGCTTATTAAACTCCATTCATAGCTGTAGGTTGTTTCTGAGAGCAAAAAATAAATATGAGTAGTTATAAATTCTGAGAGGTCACTAGATAACCTGGGCAGAGGGAAGATGACAGTCTTTAAACCACCAGTGCAGATTACCTTAGATATACTCAACTCAGCTTTCTTTTTTTTTTAAACTTATATATATATTTTTTGAGTCTATTTGTTTTTATCCCCTCGCTCTTGCTATCATCTTATGAACTTGACTTTCAACTATCAGCCAAGTAAAGAATAACACATATCTTCTTAATGTAACATTTCTTTTTTTGTTATAAAAACATACAACTTACAGGAAATTTTTAAAATGTATAAAGTTAAAAAAACAAAACCTCCCTAATTTAACTGTTAGTATTTGATGAGTTTTTTTCTAGGAGGCTACATCTGACTATCCACATCAGTTTTAACATAGTATAATCCACTGTACTTTTCTCTTTTTAACAAAAGGCAAGGACATTTCAATTCATTTGATCTGTTGTAGGGCTTTATTTAAGGACACAAAAACAGAGTATAAACATATCTATGTTAAGATGAAACTGTCTCCCAGCTTCAGATATTAGTAGTTAAAATATAAGATACCTCATCTCAAAGGATTAAAATGCAAATGCCAAATATTATCATCTCTGTGTATAAAATTTTGACCAATATGTGATGGAGAAAAAAATGAATTAAGGAACTAAGCCGAATGAGAAATAGTCAAACACCTTAAGAACAATGCATTTGACAGGCCACAGGTCCCAGGTCAAATGCTTACTGAATGGTAGAGCACTGGACAAGTAGAAGAAAGAGCATTTTGAATAAAATTTTTTGAGCAGCTAGTGTGAGGCATCCTGAGAACCTCAGAGCCGTGATTGTCAACGCCACAGTATCTGCAAACAAACCTATGGGTGCACGCCACTTCCCTCTCATCCCGGTGGAATCTTCCCAGGTTCTATGGGTTATCACAGGTCAAGAACTGGTACATGGCAACCTCTCCTGATCTGCTTTGTATCATCAGAAATGTATGACTTTCCATCCTGATCAATTAAATGATACATACTATACTTAATTTCCTAGATTCTTACTCCATTTTAAACTATTTCAACAAATTTTGATGTTTAAGGATAATCAAAGCCTTGTCTTCCGCCTTTGTTTGTGACGTTGTGCAACGTTGTGAAAAAGAATCGGCATTGTAAATAGTCTGTAAGGACCTGCTAGGGAAGAACACTCCAGTTCCTAGCGGTCAGGAAGGAAGGTTAAGCTCTCACCTGCAGGTGGCGCTGGCACAACAAAGGCCTTCAGTTCAACTTCATTGTCCGGTAAAGTTATAATTAGGTTATCTCCAGCCGATACCATAAGTTCTTTCACTAAAAGTTAATTAGAAATAATACATGCAATTATATAATATAATTTGTTACATTACTGCTCTACACTAGATCTGTTTTTAGTATCCATACATTAAAATAGCATATGTTTTTGAAATATTTCTTCGTAAGATTTTAGCTAAGGCACATTTTTCCTCTGGCTAGAAATTGAACTGCACACTGTATTATAGTGCAGGGTTTTAAACCACAAATATGAGTTGGCACTGTGACAAAAATAATGATTCAAATTGACTGAGCAATGTATTGGGTGACAAGAGTTGCGTGAAACAGGTTTCACGCAATTGTGGATTGGGTCCATTTTCTCCCTTGCTACCAGCTTTTCTTGACTCCCTGGTGTGAGCTATTTTTAGTTATAAAAAGATTGAGTGTAATCCTAAGTGTTTCTGTCTCATTAGTCACACTCCACTCAGTTCTGATAGTAGCCTCATGAATTACTGCTAATGACCTTGTATTTGGAACCTTTCCAAGACAAAATCCAGTCCCTCAATATAAAAAGCCTATTTTAACTTAAGCAGCAGGAACATTAAGTCTTATCAAAAGTGCTTAGCCACCAAGTAAACATTCAGAACAATACTTGTTTACTTTCTCTATAACCAGATTACATTGATATATTCATAAATTCTATCGGTTTGACTCCATTGGACATTAGTTTCACTTGTAAAATATATTGTGACATGTCCAGACACCACACAGAGAAAAGCAGATTTTTAAAAAAAGCTGGGTGCTCTCCAGAGGGATCAGCTGTGAGGAGATGTCAGACAGGTTGTTCATTTAATCCACTCCCCACCTCTCAGTCCTCAGTCCCTCGAGTGCCTCCTAGATCAGCTGCAGGGGCTCTCAGTGGCTTTGCTGGCTCCTCTCTTGTCATTTTCACTAACTCTTTATCCTGAAAGTCAGCAACTGTAGACCTAGAAAGGACATTGACCCAAACCTATCATGTTGTAGACGGGGAAATTAAATCCTAGAAAAGCAAAGTTGTCCAAAGCTGTATGGTAATTAGCAATAGGTCCACCAATATTTAATTAATTTAAATGTATGTATTTCAACAAACACTTATATATCAGATTAAAGTGTGCTAGGCATTGCCCCAAGGGCTTTTTTTTTTTTTTTTTTGAAGGAAAATTTGAATTTTAATTATTTTTATGTACAGAAAACTCAACAGTGTACATTTAACCCAGCTTAGTGGCAAGTTCTTTAGCCTTTGCCTTTTCGAGCTTGGCGATACGAGCCACAGACTTGGGACCCAGGACATTGCCGCCCCAGTGACGGCGGATCTCATCGTATCTGTCGTTGTAATTGGTCCTGATAGCTTCCACCAGCTTAGCCAAAGCGCCTTTGTCTTCCGAGTTCACCTGTGTGAAGGCGACAGTGGTGCAGGTCTTCCTGTGGACTAGACGGCCCAGTCTGGCCTTCCCCTTGATAATGCAGTAAGGGACCCCCATTTTACGACACAGGGCAGGCAAGAAGACAACCAGCTCGATGGGATCTACGTCATGTGCAATCACCACCAGCTGAGCCTTCTTGTTCTCCACCAAGGTGGTGACGGTGTTAACTCCTGCTCGAAGGACAGGTGGTCTTTTAGTGGGGACATCCCCTTTGCCAGCAGCTTTCTTCTCGGCCCGGGCCAACAGCCTCTGCTTCTTCTCTTGTTTTGCCTCTGGTCTGTACTTGTGGGCCAGATTAAGCAGCTGAGTAGCTGTTTGGCGGTCCAGGGCCTGGGTGAACTGGTTAATAGCAGGAGGCACTTTCAGCCGCTTATAGAGGATGGCTCTCTGCCGCTGCAACCTGATATAGCGAGGCCATTTCACAAAGCGGGTGAGGTCTCTTTTGGGCTGGATGTCCTGTCCAATGCCAAAATTCTTAGGTCTTTTCTCAAACAGGGGATTCACCACTTTCTTGGCCTCCTGCTTTTTCACGACAGCAGGGGCCGGAGCCACCTTCTTTCCCTTGGCCTTCTTTCCTTTCGGCATCTTGGGCGGCGGGAGGAGAGAGCGCCCCAAGGGCTTTAAAATGATCAGTTCATTTAATCCTCATTACAACTGTATGCAGTAGGTTCTATTAAAATGCAAAGATCCTGGACCAAACTCCCAGGCCAGTTTCTTTTTCCGTATACTACACAGCTTCTCTTCCACTATTATCTTTCTCTCTGTGGAAGCTCAGGATCAAAGTAAATACAAAGTTAGAGAGAGTAATCTCCAAAATACATTGCCCACAGAAAAGCTCAGGAAACATGACCCTTAGGTCTTGTATATTCTAATAGCTTCCTTATTGGAAAATCTAATGGAAGCTTTGCAATCCTCACCATGACCTCTGCAACACATGGAGCTTTGATACGTCTTCATTTTTGGAACTACAGGAGACCACAACATGCCACCCCAAAATATGATTTGTGAAAGGGAAATAAATCTCGGGACCCCCAAATCACTAAGCCAAAGGGAAAAGTCAAGCTGGGAACTGTGTCAGGCAAACCTGCACCTCATTGTATTCCTAAACAAACACATACAAAGATTAAAAAAAAAAAAAAAAAAAAGCTACATGCCTCCCTTATAATTTGCCCACAAAGAAATTCCTTGTGGGCCTCAAGATCCTTGCCCTAAAACAGTTTTGTGGAATTTCACCCTGGCAGTGTAAATCAATAGCTTATCTTTACAGGTGCAGGGGGTGGGGAAAAGGACAGAGCTCAGTCATCCCTCTGCTCACCTGAGACAAATGCATATCTAATTGCTTCCTCTGCCCTATTGTTTACGAAAAAATACACATTCACTGAGCCAGACAAGGCATAAGTGACTATTCCTCTACCCCCTCTCACAAGTAAATTGTGTATTCAGTGAAAGACTGATCAAAGACTCAATGCAATATTTGTCTCTTATCTACCTGTGACCTGAAAGACCCCCTTCCAGTTGTCATGCCTTTCTGGACTGAACCAATGTACATCTCACACACACTGATTGATGTCTTATGTCTCCCTAAAATGTATAAAACCAAGGTGGCCAGGCACAGTGGCTCACACCTGTAATCCCAGTACTTTGGGAGGCTGACGCAGGTGGATCACTTGAAGTCAGAAGTTCGAGACCAGGCTGGCCAACACAGAGAAACCCCGTCTCTACTAAAAATATAAAAATTAGCCGGGCATGGTAGTGGGTGCCTGTAATCCCAGCTACTTAGGAAGCTGAGGTAGGCAAATCGCTTGAACCTCGGAGGCAGAGGCTGCAGTGAGCCAAGGTCACGCCACTGCACTCCAGCCTGGCCACAAAGCAAGACGCCATCTCAAAACAAAAAAAAACCAAGCTGTACCCTGACCACCTTGGGGTACATGTCATCAGGACCTCCTGAGGCTGTGTCACTGGTGAGTCCTTAACCTTGGCAAAATAAACTTTCTAAATTGATTGAGACCTGTCTCATATACTTCTGGTTCACAGACTATAAGAAACTAGAATATGCCATTGCAACTATATTATATAAGGATTATTTTGAGCTCTGTGTTTTTTTGTTTTTTTGTTTTTGTTTTTTTGTTTTTTAAAGAAACACCAGACCAAGAGGAGCTCTGAAAACAGAGTACAAGTTACTCCTTTGTAAGAGAAATTTATATCTATAAAGGAAATCTCCATTTGTAAGGGTATCTCTCCTTCTATACTGGGAAGAGAAGGGTGACTAAATTTCGAGAGATCCACATCAATAGAGAAGGTCCTGACAAATCTGCATGATAAACCTCACTCTTGCTTACTTTGCTTATTCTGGGCACCTTTGGCCAATTGCCTTCCCCACTATCTTCTTTCCTTGTTTTAATTCAAGATGCTATATAAGCCAGAGTTCCAGGCTTATATAAGCTTATATAAGTTTATATAATGTAATAAAACCTCTTTGAGATTTCCTTATTTCCCTGGGTATCTCCCACATGTAGGTAAGATGTAGCTATAAACTTGTTTTTTGTTTTTTGTTTTCTCTTGTGAATCTATCTTTTGTTACAGGGGCACTAGCCTGGAACTTAGAAGGGTAGATGGAAAATTATTCCCTCCTCCTCGATAGAACTCTCTCCCTCTAGCTTTCCTCTTTATCTCCCACCTCTCTGGCACAACTGCCCAATCAGTTTTGCAGACTCCTTCTGCACTTCCAGCTCCTTATATAATGATGTCCCCAAAGTTCCAGTCCTCAGGCCTCTCCTCAGCTCACCCCCCTCTCTCCCTGGATGATCTCCCATGTTCCCCATGTCTCCAACTATCACCTCCACACTGATGACTCGCAATCCTTTATCTTCAGCCCAACCGCTCATCTAATTTTAATTCTGTATTTTCATATGTCTTAGCGTCCTCTTCCTTTACATCCTTACATTCATTCAATCACTCATCAAATCCTTGTGAATCTGCTCCCTTCCAGTCTCCTAAATCTGGTTCCCTCCCTCCATCTCTGCAATCACTCACCATAGCCTTTTCATGGATCTTGTTGCCTCTAGTCAACTCCACACTATTTTCTTTTTTTTTTCCCTTTTTTTTTTTTCTTGGGATGGAGTCTTGCTCTGTCGCCCAGGCTGGAGTGCAGTGGCGCAATCTCGGCTCACTGCAAGCTCCACCTCCCGGGTTCACGCCATTCTCCTGCCTCAGCCTCCCGAGTAACTGGGACTACAGGCACCCACCACCATGTCTGGCTAATTTTTTGTATTTTTAGTAGAGATGGGGTTTTACCGTGTTAGCCAGGATGGTCTCGATCTCCTGACCTCAGGATCCTCCCACCTCAGCCTCCCAAAGTGCTGGGATTACAGGCATGAGCCACTGCGCCCAGCCTCTTTTTATTCGTTTTTTAGTTTTTTCAAGACAGTCTTGCTCTGTTGCCCAGGCTGGAGTGCAGTGGAGTGATCTCAGCTAACTGCAACCTCTGCCTCCCAGGTTCAAGCAATTCTCCTGCCTCAACCTCCCAAGTAGCTGGGATTACAGGTGTGTGCCACCATGCCCAGCTAATTGTTTTGTATTTTCAGTAGAGATGGGGTTTCACCATGTTGGCCAGGCTGGTCTCGAACTCCTGACCTCATGATCTACTTGCCTGGGCTTCCCAAAGGGCTGGGATTACAGGTGTGAGCCACCACGCTCATCCCACACTATTTCTTAATACAAATCTGATCATTTTGCTTTCCTGCTTTAAACCATTCAGGGATTCTCTATACACATCCAGTAAAGTGCAGAATCTTTAGCACAAAATACACGATCTTTCCAGTTCTTGTCCTGCTTACCAATCCAGTTCCAGCCATACTGAATTCCTTACAGTTCTTCCGAAATGTCCCAGGAGCTCTTGTACTTCTGTTTTCTTGCACAGGCAATGAATGAGAGATGATGGTTGGGAAGCACTGAGCATATTGCCTGGCACTCTGTAAGTGCTCAGTAGATACAATGATCACTATTGTTATTACACATGTTGCTCCCTCCACCTGAACAACAGACCAATGCCATCTTTGCTGGCTCACTCTATCCTAGCATCGTCTCCTCTGGAAAGGCATCCCTGGACCCTCCTAGTGGATCAGGGTGCCCCTCTGCTCCCACAGCAACCTCTCACAGCACTTACCATATTGTATCAGAACCACCTCTTTACCTGTCAGTCTCCTCTCTTGGACTATGGAGTCCCTGAGGGAAAAGACAATGTCTTATTCATCTTTTTATTCCCAGTATGCAGAACCGTTTCTGGCACATGATAGATGCTCAAAAATGTGCCTGGAGGGAATGAGTAAACTTTAAAAGTTGTCACTACCAAATTCTACAGCCTATCTTCAGTACATTTCTTGAAATTGTATTTTTTAAAAGTTACCTGTCCTGGGAGCAGTGGTAGGAGATATGGGTAGCTCAGATGGGGTGGACCCAGAGGGGGCTGTGCTAGTGGGAGGTGTTGGGATGCCGTGCTCTGTACTCCCCAGGGTGACTGTGAGCACTGGGCTTTTCTCCACGGTGGCTGAGCTGAGCTCCAGGCTTGCTGGAGGAAGACTATGGGAAGGCATTAGAACCTATGGGATCAATTACAAGGATAAATTGTTATTTAAAAAAAAAAAAAAAAAACAGTTCAACTCTTCAAGCAACTCAGTGTTACCAACCTTTTTCATAAATTAGCTTCAGTAATGTTTGAAAAACCATGAATAATATTGTAAAACTCTGGAACTCTACACCATCTCTCTCAAGCACTCTCTTTGCTGTCTATTAGAAATATAAGGCAACTGTGGGCTGGACAATTAGTATAGGTGAACATACACAAACACTCAAAGAATGAGAAAGTAATTATAGTAGCCCCTAAACTGATGAGTTCAATGGACTGAATGTTTCTGCCCCACACCTCCTTCCACCACCCAAAATTCATTTGTTGAAATCCTAACCCTCAATGTGATAGTATTTGGAGGTAGGGCCTTTGGGAAGTAATTAGATTATGAGGGTAAAGCCTTCATAAATAGGAATGGTGCCCTTACACGTAGAGGAGAGAGAGCTAGCTAGTTCTCTTTCCTCCTTTTAAGGACACAGCAAAAAGATGACTACCTATAAATCACGAAACCCTCACCAAGAACCCAACCCTGCTGGCATCCTGATCTCAGACCTCCAAACTGTAGTACTGTGAGATATAAATGTCTGTTGTTTAAGCCACCCAGTTCATGGTTGGTATGGCTAGGCTTTGTGCCCCCACCCAAATCTCATCTTGAATAATAATCCCCACGTATCAAGGGAGAGACCAGATGGAGGTAACTGGATCATGGGAACGGTTTCCTCCATGCTGTTCTTGTGATAGTGAGTTCTCACGAGATCTGGTGGTTTTATAAGCATCTGGCATTTCCCCTGCTTGCTCTCTTACCTGCTGCCATGACTGTAAGTTCCCTGGGGCCTCCCCAGCCATGCGGAACTGTGAGTTAATTAAACCTCTTTCCTTTATTAATTAACCAGTCTTGGATATGTCTTTACAGCAGTGTAAGAATGGACTACTACAATGGTATTTTGTCACAGCAGCACAAGCTAAGACAACCATTAAAGCAACAATTGAAGACAATCAAATAATTCAATAGTAAACGGGCTTCTAGAGTAAGTCATCTTTATTCATTTTATTCATTGTGTATAACCGATAACTTAAAGTTACAGAATTAGCCAAGTTAAAGTTTTTGAACTAAACAGTTTGTGCCGAAGTCTCATATCATGATAATAAAATATCTTCTGAGACTTTTAGTCAGTAACTGTGTGGGGCCAGGAAAGTAAAACTCTTAGACTAAGAATATAGAAGACCCACAGGGGCCATGCACAGTGAGAAACCCACAGAAAGAAAAGCTATAATTCAAATGTAAATCAGAGAGGGGGCCATTGGTGCTAACTGAAAAAACAACTACTCTTTTCTACAGTTGAGAAAAGTCAGTAAGGATATGGCATACATTTTGTGCTTGGAAGTGTGATCATTTATATCACTACTAATAGTAACTGAGCCCCCACTGGGTTCCAGATATTTGCTAGGCAACTGGTGAAACCTTCTGCAACTAAATTTCCAGAACCAGGGCAAAAAAAAAAAAAGACGAAATGATGAAATTAAGCTGTATTGATCAAACTAAGGGAAACCAATTGACCAACATTTTAAAAATCAGGTAGTGGGTCTACTATATGATTTAAAGATGTTTAATTGAATTGAATTTTCAGGTATCCGGATTTGTGAAGTGAGTGCTACGGATTAAGCTGTTCATTGAATCTGTGCTCTCTAAGAATAGCATGAAATTCAGAATTACTGCAAACCAGGGCTGCAGTAATGTTATGTGTCCATAACATTTTATACTGGGGTCTTTGCAAATCCCATAGGATGAATTGAATTGAATTTTTTTTTTTTTTTTAGTTTTATCAAGTCCTGAAAAATTATTGCCAAGTTGAAATAAAGAATGAAGGTAGACAGTGGTCAAAGAAATTAAGGCACTTTGGGCCAAGGTCACTAAGCCAGAAATGGCTGAAGGGGAAGAAAACCCTCATCCTGCTCTTCTCTAAAACATTCACTTTTCCACCATGCTGCCTCTCCAGGCTGGAATCACATGCCGATTCTTCCCTTTACTATTCAGAAATCCACCCCCAACCTCCAGCACAGAACTCCTCACTAAGTCATCAGGACACAAGGTCCTCCCTGACAAACCCCTCCAAAGAAAAATGAATCCTCTATGGGAAGCCATGAGCACGGCATCACCCATTTCAGCCTTCAAGTTAACCTGGGCCTCATCAGTAAAAGTTTCAAATGGCTCTTGTTTCTATGTTCTCTACTCATTTATTTTAAAACGACTTGTTTTAGGTGATTTCTCTAGTCTTGTCCACTGGAAAACACAGTTGCAAAAAAATGTCCTTTATCCTCTACAAATCTGATCTTGATTTATTTTTCCTAGATGTCCTATTCGACAGCACTATTTTATGCATAGTACTGTTATAAATATTCATGTACAAGTTTCTATATGGACATGTTTTCTTTCTCTTGTGTAAATACCCAAAAGTGGAATTCCTGGGTCATATGGTAACTCTGCATTTAACATTTTGAGGAAATGCAAGACTGTCTTCCAAAACAGCTACACTGGGGCCAGCCATAATTGTTCACACCTATAATCCCAGCATTTTAGGAGGCCAAAGCAGGAGGATTCTTTAAGCCCAGGAGTTTGAGACCAGGCTGGGCAACAGGGTGAGACTCTATCTCTACAAAAATAAAAATAAAAAAATTAGCTGGGCATTGTGGTCCCAGCTACTCCGGAGGCTGAGGTGACAGAATCACTGGAGCCCAGGAGTTTAAGTCTGCAGTAAGCCATGCTGCACCGCGGCATTTTGACCTGGGTGCGGAACAAGACCCTGTCTCTCAAAAAACAAAAAACAAAAACAAACCAAAGTGGCTGCAACATCTCACATTCCCACCAGCAGTGTATGAGAGTTCCAATTTCTCTGCATCCTTACTAACACTTATTATCTGTTTTAAGTTTTTATTCTAGCCATCTAGGAGATGTGAAGTGGTATCTCATTGTGGTTTTGACTTGCATTTCCCTAAAGATTAATGGTGCTGAGCATCTTTTCATGTGCTTCTTGGCCATTCTTCTACGATCTTTGGAGAAATTCTATTCAGATCCTTTGCCCATGTTTGAGTTGGGTTGTCTTTTTATTAGTAAGTCGTAAGAGTTATTTATATATTCAGTATACAATATTTATGGTATATTTATCCCAGTTTATAGTATATTTATTTATTCCCTCAAGAAAGCTTTACTTTTTTGATGTCGTCATCTGAAATACAAAAGTTTCTACTTTTGATTAATTCAAATTTACCATTTTTCTATTTTATTGCTATGCTTTTGATGTACTAAGAAATACTTGCCTAGCCTAAGTTTACAAAGATTTATGCGGAGTTTTCTTCCATGTCTTTTATAGTTTTAACTCATATATTGAGATCGTTGGTCCATTTTGAGTTAATTTTTTAAAAATAAGGTATGAGATAGGGGTCTAAATTCGTTCTTTTGCATGTAAATATCCAGTTGTCCTAACACCATTTGTTGAAAATACTATTCTTTCCCCACTGAATTTTCTAGATACCTTTACCTAATTGAACTATTTTACATATTTTTTTGGTGAGAGTAGAGATCTTAGTTTCTGTCATCAATTCCAAACTTTGCACTGCATCAGAATGAAATAATGTTTCTTTTCTTTTTGTTTTAAGAGATGGGTTCTCACTGTGTTGCCCAGGCTGGTCTCTAACTTGTAGGTTCAAGCAATTCTCCTACCTCCACCTCCCAAGTAATTGGGATAACAGTTGTGCGCAGTGTATTGGGCTTGAGTAAATGATTTCTTATTATGCTATGCATCTAATTTTTATGAACAGTTACTCAGAGATTGTCTACAAATCTAATGTACTTTAGAGGAAACTTGGTATTTCAGTGGAAAGCAGCATGTTATCGGTGGGGCAAGGTGGCTCACATATGTAATCCTAGCATTTTGGGAGGCCAAGGCAGGTAGATCGCTTGAGCTCAGGAGTTTGAGACCAGCCTGGGCAACATGGCAAAATCCCATCTCTACCAAAAATATAAAAATCAGCTGGGTATGGCGGCACGTGCCTGTAGTCCCAGCTACCTTGTGGGGCTGAGTTGGGAGGACTGCTTGAGCCCAGGAGGTCGAGGCTGCAGTGAGCTGAGATGATGCCGCTCCACTCCAGCCTGGGTGACAAAGTAAGACCCTGTCTCAAAAAATTAAAAGAAGATAAAAATAAATAAAAAACATTATCTACTGGATACCCCTCCAGGTTATCTGACGCTAGTCGTTCTTGTATTTGAGCTATTTTTACAACTCTATAAGTTATAGGTTATAAAAATGATAAAAATGTAAAATAATTATTGTCTATAGACATGTAAATTCTCCTGTCTGCTAGAGTTTCAACTGAACTCCCTCCTTTCCTCACTGGAAACCCAGTTTTGCCTCTATTTGCACACTCATTTCAATATATTTTTTAACCTATGAATGTGCCTTTTCTTCAGGTTTTCTTGTAGGATAATTATAATCTAGTTCCTTCAGTGATTAATGAGTAGAATAAAATCTCTAACACATGTTCATTTTATATCTAAACAATTCACAATTTCACCTATTTGAATAGTTATCTTTTAACAAAACCAACCTCAAAGAACTAATGAGCCAAAAGATTTTTAATAGAGCTTAATTTCAGAGAGTTCCATCTGTATAAACCAGGAAGTAAATGACTTGGCAATATAAAAGAGGGTATTATATTAACATTTACTGATATGAATAAAGAACATGGTTAATCTCTAATACTTTCAGATTACTTTTAATTATTTTAATTAAAATTGAAATTGAAAGTGTTTTCAGGACAGGCATAGTGGCTCACACCTGTAATCCCAGCACTTTGGGAGGCAGAGGCAGGTGGATCATGAGGTCAGGAATTCAAAACCAGCCTGACCAATATGGTGAAAGCCCATCTCTACTAAAAATACAAAAATTAGCCAGGCGTAGTGGCAGGTGCCTGTAATCTCAGCTACTCAGGAAGCTGAGGCAGGAGAATCACTTGAACCTGGGCAGCAGAGGTTGCAGAGACCAGCCACTGCACTCCAGCCTGGGTGACAGAGTGAGACTCTATCTCAAAAAAAAAAAAAAGGAAGTTTTTCATTTTAATCCAATTATAAGTACAGAAAAATATAGACACTTCAAAATTCAGAAAAATATAAGCAGAAAAAAACCTTCTGATTAAATCTTGGCTGGGCACGGTGGCTCATGCCTGTAATCCCAACACTTTAGGAGGCCAAGGCGGGTGTATCATTTGAGGTCAGGAGTTCGAGGCCATCTTGGCCAACATAGTGAAAATCCATCTCTACTAAAAAATACAAAAATTAGCCAGGCATGGTGTTGCACACCTGTAGTCCCAGCTACCTGGAAGGCTGAGGCAGAAGAATCGCTTGAACCTGGGAGGCAGAGGTTGCAGTGAGCCGAGATCGTGCCACTGCACTCCAGCCTGGGTGACAGAGCAAGATTCTGTCTCAAAAAAAAAAAAAAAAAAAAAAAAAAAAAAAAAAAAACCACTTAAAAATGACTTCTAGACCTTTTTAAACATTTTTCATGGTTGAGATTATAATGTATAGTCAATTCAATCCAGCATTCCTAACTTATTCTAACATAAGCACTGGAATTTAAAAAAGGAAACCTCCTTTAAAAAATTCTTAAAGTACTCCCAGCTTTTTTTTTTTTTTTTTTTTACTTTATTTGACCTATACTCAGCTTCCTCTGATCAACATGCTCATCACATTCTCAAGTCCTGACCAGTTTCCAAACAAGCAGCCTCCGAGCTCTCCAACTACCCTCTCCTCACCACACAGTTCTCATTGTCTGTCTCCCAGACCTCCTGCCATTAACACTCAGCTTTCCACCTGCTTTTGAAATCGCTCCACTGCAGTGACCCTCATTCTTTTTTCACCTGAGCTTTTTCATGGAACATTTTATGATGCTTAAGTTCTCTCCTTCATATCTCTCTCATCCTATCCAACTGTTCATGATGCCACGTGGAGTTTCTAGCAGCCAAAGCACCTGTTCAGTCTTGAAGAAACCTACTAGGGTGGATTTTCAAAGCCCCTGGGTATATGCGCTGGCTCCAGGGACTTCTATACCATCTCCCTTTGCTTTAAATATTGCTAGAGTCTCCGGGCGCGGTATCTCACACCTGTAATCCCAGCACTTTGGGAGGCCAAGGCGGGTGGATCATGAGGTCAGGAGATCTAGACCATCCTGGCTAACATGGTGAAACCCCATCTCTACTAAAAATACAAAACTATTAGCTGGGCGTGGTGGCAGGCACCTGTAGTCCCAGCTACTCGGGAAGCTGAGGCAGAAGAATGATGTGAACCCGGAAGGTGGAGCTTGCAGTGAGCTGAGATCACACCACTGCACTCCAGCCTGGGCTACAGAGTGAGACTCTGTCTCAAAAAAAAAAAAAAAAAAAAAAAAAATTGCTAGAGGCATTTCTAGGGAGAAGGGCTTAAGTCTTCATGAGCTGGCTGACTCGTGAAGGCAGAACTATTTGTTCTTTTTAACAGCCTGGCCATGGGGGCATAGCAAAGGAATGAGATGTTCTGCTTCCTAGAAATCTCTGAGAGACAGTCATCTTTCCCGCCACCACCTGAGATAGGTGCCCTTAGGAGGAACCTCCTTAAGCTCACACAGCCTGAATGAGTGCCTGGCTCCTGAAATTCAGCCCCTCCTGCGCTCTGCCCCACTCAGCCCATCCCACCCCCAAGCACATCCTGAACACACCCACCTCTTTTCCAGAGCTGTTGCTGGATTGTTCCTGGAGCTGAGAAGCCTTTTCTTTCTCCAACAGTTCTCCTGAAGATGGGGTAGTCAGCAAGGGAAGCAACACACTTCTCTCAGGGAGTTTTGGGGCAGGGGTTGAAGCTGACTCATTCAGGTAATGGAGCTCAGGGTCCTGCTGTGTCTCCGCTGGCACCTCAGGGCTGTCTCCAACAGAGGAGTTGAAGCCCCCCTCGCTGCCTGGCAGTAGGCCCCAGTCCATGTACTCGGCACTCCCTCTGGGCTCCTGCTTGCCATTGGGTTGCAAGAGGTCCTTCTCCAGCTCCCGGTAGTCATCTGAGTACTCAGACATCTCCCCTAGTCCCCAATCTTTGCCTAGAAAGGGTAAGTCCTTTCTGATATCCTCAGGTGAGTCCCCCCAGATCCCCGAGGGGGAGCCCCTGTTCAGCATCATGTCCCCATAGTCCAGCAGCTGTGCAGGCCTCTGAACAGGCCTGAGCACAAAAGTGAGATAAGACCTGATGGGGCCCATCTTCTTGGGCTCACAGTTCTCTTTGTGGGGGCAGCTCACCAGGTAGCAGTGGCCCTCGAACCACCAGGCCAGGTCACAGCTGGACAGGTCACAGCAAGCGGCTGTGCAGTCTACGACAGGGAAGGTGTGAGACACCCGCATGATTCTGGTGGTTTCCAAGTTAGGTGAAATGACTGCATTGGAATACGTCCTCCCCTCGCTGCACTGCTTACAGGCACAACCTGTAAACAAAGTAGTTTCTAATGAAGGAGAAAGGCATATACAGGGAAGCACCTCCAGCTTAAGAAACCAGGAAAAGGGAGTCTTCTCAATCCCTGGCCAGTCTGGCAAGCAAATAAACAATCGGCATTTTCCACAGAAAGATCACAGCAATCCATCAAACCATCCATCCATACATTCATTCTCCTACCTTCCCACCCACTCATTCATCTTCCATCCACTCATCCTTCCATTCATCCACCCATCCATCTTTCCTCCTATCTTTCCGCCTTTCTACCCATCTGTCTATCCATCCTTTCACCCACATATCCATCCATCTACCCTTCTACTTTTCCATCCATCTATCCATGCATCCATCCTCCCATCCATCCATCCATCTTTCCATTCTTCTACCTTTCCACTCACCCATCCATCACTCCATCCCTCCACCCATCCACCCACTCATCCATCCAGATTCTTACACCTATCCATGCACCCTTCCATCCATTTGTTCTTTTTTCATATAGTTTCACTCCACTTACTTAACAGAAATAGTCTTCTACATTATATTTATATTATTTATAATATTTTGCTCCTGATATAAAATTCAGTTATACATGTTTACTTTACAAAATAGCATCATGTCTTTGTTTTATTGTTAATTGATTTTAAGTCTCGCAGGCTATCTTGATGCTGGATAAATGGACAGGGAAGCAAACTGTCACAAGGAGGCAAGGAGACCTTTGTAAGGCAGGAGCCTTCAACTCAAAGCTTAGGGCAGCTTTCAGTGTGGCTGGAGGTGGTGGATTCCTTGGCACACCTCTGGGGTGCGCCGTTCCTTTGTTCTGCAAAAGATCACCTGAATGGGGGCTGTTTCGATATACATACGTTAAAAGCAAAGATCTTAATGCCAAATAAAGTTTGAGAAGGCAAGGCTCCCAACAACTAAATCATTCTTCATTTGGTCCAAGTTGCCAGAATTACTTCAGAATTTATTAGACACACTCTAGAAAGCTCTTCAAGAACGATCAGACTGGAGACCAGGGAACCTGTCGCCCATGTTTGTGTGCTCTATAAATCCTAGCCCAATCTGTGGGTATACTAGTTACTTGATGATTGTTAACAAATTAATAAAATCACTGTTGAGCCTTTACAAAGGTAAAAAAGATAGAGAAGGCTGAGTGTGAAGGCTGAGTGTGATGGTTCACACCTGTAATCCCAGCACTTTGTGAGGCCAATGTGGGAGGATTGCTTAAGCCCAGGAGGTTGAGGTTGTAGTGAGCCATGATGGCACCACTGCACTCCAGCCCGGGTGACAGAGCAAGACCCTATCTCAAAAAAAAAGCACATAGAAGCATGTGCACCTTCTTGAATCTCCACCTGGTTCATTCCTCTTGCCTCCACCATGTCCATCAAGGTGGCCCATAAGTCCTACAAGGTGTCTACTTCTGGCCCCTGGGCCTTCAGCAGCCACTCCTACACAAGCTGGTCTGGTGCCAGCATCAGCTCCTTCAGCTTCTCTTGAGTAGGCAGCAGCAGCAGCTTCCAAGGTGGCTTGGGCACCAGTATGGGTCCGGGTGGAGGCTATGATGGGGCGAATGGTATGGAGGGCATCACAGCCGTCACAGTCAACTAGAGCCTGCTGAGCCCCCTTAAGCTGGAGGTGGACGCCAACATCCAGGCCATGTGCACCCAGGAGAAGGAGCAGATCAAGACCATCAACAAGTTTGCCTCCTTTACAACAAGGTATGGTTCCTGGAGCAATAGAACAAGGTGCTGGAGACCAACTGGAGCCTCCTGTAGCAGCAGAAGACAGTTCGGATGAATGTGGACCACATGTTTGACTGCTACATCAACCTTCAGCAGCAGCTGGACATGCTGGGCCAGGAAAAGCTGAAGCTGGAGGCCGAGTTTGGCAACACCCCAGGGCTAGTGGGGGATTTCAAGAACACGTACAAGGACAAGATCAATAATTTTACAGAAGGCTGGGCACAGTGGCTCACATCTGTAATCCGAACAATTTGGGAGGCTGAGGTGGGTGGATCACCTGAGGACAGGAGTTTGAGACCAGCCTGACCAACATGGTGAAACCCTGTCTCTACTAAAGATACAAAAATTAGCTGGGCATAGTGGCAGATGCCTGTAATTCCAGCTACTCGGGAAGCTGAGGCAGGAGAATTGCTTGAACCCAGGAGGCAGAGGTTGCAGTGAGATCTTGCCATAGCACTCCAGCCTGGGTGAGAGTGAGACTCCATCTCAAAAAAAAAAAAATAAATCAACAAATAAATTTTAGCAACAGAGAATGAATTTGTCCTCATCAAGAAGCATGTGGATAAAGCTTACATGAACAAGGTAGAGCTGGAGGAGTCTCGCCTGGAAGGGCAGAACAACGAGATCAACCTCCTCAGGCAGCTGTATGAAGAAGAGATCCGGGAGCTGCAGTCCCAGATCTCAGACACATCTGTGGTGCTGTCCATGGACAACAGCTGCTCTCTGGACATGGACAGCATTACTGCTGAGGTCAAGGCCCAGTATAAGGAGATCACCAACCGCAGCCAGGCCGGGGCTGAGAGCCTGCACCAGGTCAAGTATGAGGAGCTGCAGGCTCTGGCTGGGAAGCACAGGGATGACCTGCATCATACAAAGACGGAGATCTCTGAGATGAATCAGAATATCGGCTGGCTCCAGACTGAGACTGAGGGCCTCAAAGGCCAGAGGGTTTCTCTAGAGGCCACCATTGTGGATGCCGAGCAGCATGGGGAGCTGGCCATTAAGGATGCCAATGCCAAGCTGTCCGAGTTGGAGGCCACCCTGCAGTGGGCCATGCAGGACATGGCGCAGCAGCTGCATGAATACGAGGAGCTGATGATCATCAAGCCAGCCCTGGACATCAAGATTGTCACCTACAGGAAGGTGCTGGAGGGCGAGGAGAGCCGGCTGGAGTCTGGGATGCAGAATGTGAGTATCCATATGAAGACCACCAGTGGCTACTCAGGTGAGCTGAGCTCGGCCTATGGGGGCCTCACAAACCCTGGTCTCAGCTACAGCCTGGGCTCCAGCTTTGGCTCTGGTGGGTGCTCCAGCTCCTTCAGTGGCACTAACTCCTTCGGGGCCATGGTTGTGAAGAAGATCGAGATTCATGATAGGAAGCTGGTGTCTGAATCCTCTGATGTTCTGTCCAAGTGAATGGCCACAGCAGCCCCTCCCAGCCTACCCCTTCCTGTGACTGCCCCAGAACTTGTCAGGGAGGCCGCTGTGCAGGGGAGCATAGGGAACAGGAGACCCACCTGAGGCTCAGCCCTCACCCTCAGCCCACCCGCAGGGGAGTTCACTGCCTGAGGTATCCCCTATCCCCCTTGCCCATGCCTCCAGCTACAAAACAATTCAATGGTTTTTTTCCAAAATAAACCCTCAGCTAGTTCTGCCAACTGCCAAAAAAAAAAAAAAAAAAGGAAGATGAGGAAATTGCAAATAACATTTATTGGGATGCAATAACTCAGGAATTCATATTTTGAATTAGGGGAGAACGCCTCATAAGAAAAGGGCAAAAAGGAATGAAAAAGTAGAGATTTGCAAGGAAAAAAATATGGGTCTCTAAACATTAATGACATCATCTAAAACATTAATGAAGATATTTTCTAGAATATATTAAAGATGAAATAAGGGGACATTTTGTCTCATACACTCAGCAGCAATGAGTTTGGTAAGATGGGTGGATGGAGGGGAGTAAGTGATCTACAAGTCATGACAGGGCTTTTCCAATGGCCATCCTTTCTGGAGTGGCCCTCACATCATATCAAATGGTGCTGCCCAAAATTTGGGTGCTTCTGAATCATCTCCAGGTGCTGCTGAAAACCCAGATCCCAGAGCCACACCCCTAGGAGTTCTGATTCAGTAGGCCTGGAGAGTGGCATGAGAAATTGCATTTTAACAAGGGTCTTGCCAAGGTTATCTTCATTATGGCTTTGTTACATTTTGATAAACTGTACAAAACACTTTTTCTAGCCATATCACCACCCTCAATCCTTGGTATACTCAAATGGGCTTAGCCAGCCCAGCCTAGTCATGGGTCTTCTTAAATGATGCTCACCAACGATTTTTTGCCATGGGTGTATCCACCAAAAGCAAACTGAGTATAATGAAAATAAAGATTTCTGATCAAAGAAAGTCTGGCCTTTCCAGCCAGATCTAGTATGCAATTCTTTTCAGTATACAAACATAAAGTTTTCCTAGTATATGTGAAATGTGATTTTATTTTCCCATGGAATAGTCATGATAATAATAAACTTAAATTCCTGTTTACAGAAAACCATTCATGCATGAGGTCTGCCTTTCATGCTTTTACCTGTAAAATAATTCTATTGAAAAGCAAACCAACAGCACCTTCACCTCAGGTTGATCTGAGTTGCTTACACTAGACAAGAAACTCAAGCCCAACACGGGTATCTCCAAGGTAGTAGTTCCCTACCTGCAACTGTCACCAGCAGCAGCAATGAAGAGAGCACACCTGTGGGGGGCGCCATTCTGCACCACACTGGGTGATGGCAGGCTTCTGAGGCGGCCCTGCAGAGCGTTTGGTGCAAGCTTCCTTTGATGTTTTTTAGGAGCCAGATTTGGCCTCAAGAACTTCAAAGGAAAAACATAAAAGAGGAAGGAAGAAAAGAATAGGTAAATGTAGAAACATCCCAAATTATTTCCATCATTTATTCATGTCAGTGGGAAGCCTGTCCTGGTCACATCACAGAGCCACATCCCAGGCAAACATCCACCTAAAGCATTTGTTCAAATAGCCAGTATAGTTCCTGAGAAGAGCCAAAGAATTTCAGGCTTACTCTCCTTACAAGCTGTGGAAATAAACGAGGACCAACAAAATGAGAAAAGCAAAGGCTATTTATTCAGAGCTTGCTATAGAAAGGCAGTCAGCCACCATCACTTGTCTTTGGCAGAGACTCAGAGACAGGCAGAGGAGTGGGAAAACTTTATAGTGGAAAAAGGGAAAGTCTCAGGTGTGCTCTAATTGAAGGCTGTTGGAAGGGGACGCTGCAGGCGGCTCACTAGAAGTGGGGCATCCTATGTGATTGGTTAGGAGGCATGTTTGGCGTTCTCTGACTGGTCCAAAGTTGGAAGAAGGGATAAAAATTAAGGAAGCCATTAGTTATTATCAAGTCCTGGTCATTCGGGGCTGACTGTTACAGAAGTTGCTGTTTAGCTTTCAGGATTGTTTTTAGAGACAGCAACCTGGCTTCCTACAAGTCTGACTTATAGCAGGCTGGCTTCCTAGGCTGCTTATTGTAGATAAGGGACTGGTTTCCCAGGCTGTGGATTGTCGGTCAAAGTTCTATTTTATATTTGTTCTGGCCATTGTCTGCTTTTATATGCAGGCTCTCAAAGCTAAAACTATGAAATAATGATGGAATAAATCATACTACTGTATTTCATATATATATGTGTGTGTATATATATATTTGAGATGGGGTCTTGCACTGTCATCCAGGCTAGAGTGCAGTGGCATAATCTTAGCTCACTGCAATCTCTGCCTCCTGGGTTCAAGTGATTCTTGTGCCTCAGCCTCCAAGTAGGTGGGACTACAGGCACAAACTACCACACCTGGCTAATTTTTGTATTTTTAGTAGAGATGGGGTTTTGCCATGTTGGCCAGGCTGGTCTCGAACTCCTGGCCTCAAGTGATCTGCCCATCTCAGCCTCTCAACGATTACAGGCGTGAGCCATTGTGCCCAGCCTATATTTCATAAATTCTAACACATAAATATTTTCACATTTTACCATTTCTGATATCAGGATGTCCTACAATTGCAGATGGCCACATGCCAGGCAGGAAGTGGATGGTATTGTTTATGCATGCACATCAGCTGTGCAGAACTGGAGTCAGAGGCTTGGAAGAACATCCCAAAGACAACATGAGGCACTCTCTTAAGAAATGCTGCATCCCAGCCGGGCGCGGTGGCTCACACCTGTAATCCCAGCACTTTGGGAGGCCGAGGCAGGTGGGTCACGAGGTCAGGAGATCAAGACCATCCTGGCTAACACGGTGAAACCCTGTCTCTACTAAAAATACAAAAAATTAGCCAAGCATGGTGGCAGGCGCCTGTAGTCCCAGCTACTCTGGAGGCGGAGGCAGGAGAATGGCGTGAACCCAGGAGGCGGAGCTTGCAGTGAGCCAAGATTGTACCACTGCACTCCAGCCTGGGCGACAGAGTGAGACACTGTCTCAAAAAAAAAAAAAAAAAAAAGAAATGCTGCATCCCCCAAAGCTGCATTCCCCAAAGCTCATGATGGCGCACAGGCAATATGTGGAAAAGCCACAGGTATCAATAACTGCACTGACAAGTTATTGGGCAGGAAGAAAATTTAAGAATACCTTAATGTGTCAGTTATATGTTCCTTTTAACATATGCACAAGAATGATTTATGATAAAAATCTGCCTAAATAAGCACCCCCCTCCATTTCTTTCAATTTGTTTAAACATTCTAAGTGAGAAGAAAGTGATAAATCTTGGCTTAATTGACAGCATTCTTTTCCTTAGTGGTATTTAAAATAATCATGCATCTTATTAAATACAATCATTAGCATCTTACATTTAATTGAATTTGGTTAATATAAGCACTTCATTTTTGCCTGGTACTTTCTCAGTGTGATCTTCACAACAACCCAGACATATTGTTATCTCTGCATTAGATGATACAATTGAGGTTCAAAAAAGTGAACTGGTTTGCCCAAGGTAGAAGAACCAGTACAAGGCAGTCTGGACTTGGAGCTGCACTCCAAGTGCTTATTATTTCAAATACATAACACAGACTCCCAGGAGGAAACACACAAGCTAATGTTCAAAAAATCTACATAAGGTTTCCTAATGTGGTGTCAGAATCCTGCTGTGAGTTGCAAGATGGTATGCTGTGATAAACTAGATTTTAGTTCCAATTCACACCAGTCTTCCCACCCACCCCTTCATTCCTCCTCCCTCCACGCAGAGGATGTGTGGATAAAAACTTATAGAAGGATAAGACTCTTCCTCACCCATTTCCAGAAGCACTGCAGTACTTTTAGAAATTTATAAGTGTCATAGGGATAAAAAAGAGAGGGAAACACCCCTACAGATGTCTCCAGTCAAGTTATTTAAGAACTCTGTGGCAGCCTAGTGGGGGCAGGAAATAACCGGAAACGACAAGGAGCCTGCAAACAAAATCAAACACATAACATTCTCTTAAGATGGTGTCTGGAAGTTCTAGGCCTTGTTTTTGAGTTTAACCGAGGAACAATTCAAATCACAAGAGTGCCGCCCGTTGAACTGCACATAGGGGCCTGCCATCGACCACACAGAGCACAGGTGCTGCCTAGCCTAACACCATCACTGGCCATGCCCTGGGTAGGTGAAAAGGGCCTTTAAGGTCCAGAGTTGGGCTGAGTTAGACCAAGCGACACGAAGGAACCAGAGCAAAGGTGAGCTAAGGTAAGGTCAGGAGGTGGGTGTAACACCTCTGTGTCAGTACAATGGACCCGAGGCCATCAGAACACCTGCTTTGATAAGGTAAAATGGAGAAAGAAAACAGTAAGCATTTCATAACATTCATGCCTAAAACCCTAGAGGAAGAATACCTGGTTCTGCAAAGTTTGCCACCAATAACTCCCTTTGCTTCCAGTGAGGAAAGTATGTTAGAGATGGGAGGTGGAAGGGAAGACTGGCCATCTTCCATCTGCAGCCATCGACTACTCCCTAACCAAAGGGCAAGAGAAGAGCAACTGGCCTCCCAGAAATGACATTTATTCAGCTGCCCAAGGTGCTGGGGCCCAGAATAGCAACACCGCTATCAGCCAGAGATCATTAGTCAAGAATCCCATGGATAAAGATTGGGCCTCCACCGTACCATATGGTTGCTTCAGGCAAATTAAGAAAAGGTAGCTCTAAGAGAAGATACTGCTCTGAAGGAACACAGTTTGGCAAATGGACTGTAAACCAAATTCCCAATCCCATGCCCCTTTGATGAATGCCTTTGGTTGTGCAAGGTACAACTTTCACAACCATATCGTACCTGGAAAGCAATTCATTGTCATTATCTCAGTGCAAACTTTACAGGTGCTCAGCATAAAAAGCGTTTCCCCTTCTCAATACCATATTTAAGGTTCTTTTTGGGGGGTACATTAATGTAAGAAGACAATGCGTCTCCATTTCCTCAACATTAAAAGACATATGGACTAGGTGTTATCAAAATTCCTTCAGTTCTAATAGCTTATAAGTGTTGCTTTTTTGTTTTTGTTTTTGTTTGTTATTTTGGGACAGAGTTTTGCTCTTGTCACCCAGGTTGGAGTGCAATGGTATGATCTTGGCTCACAGCAACCTCTTCCTCCCGGGATCTTGGCTCACAGCAACCTCTTCCTCCTGGGTTCAAGTGATTCTCCTGCTTCAGTCTCCTGAGTAGCTAGGATTACAGATGCCAACCACCATGGCCAGCTAATTTTTGTATTTTTAGTAGAGAAGGGGTTTCACCACGTTGGCCAGGCTGGTGTCAAACTCCTGACCTCAGGTGATTCACCCACCTTGGCCTCCCAAAGTGCTGGGATTACAGGCATGAGCCACTGCACCTGGCCAAGTGTTGCTTTTTAAATACATAGTTAGTTAGTACTTTATGGGTTAAATAATGCTTCACATATATTATCTTATCTGATCTACTTGTAGGAACTGTTAGGAGTTAGGAGCTCTCATTCCCATTTTACAGGAAGGACGCTGAGTTTCAGAGTCAGTCTTTAGACTCAAGACCTCAAGCTTTCACTGTGGCACCCCCACCCTCTTTGATGGTTCTGTGAAGTTCGTCCATTCCACTCTGGATTACTTAAGACTTTCCTTACTTATTATTCAGTCTCCGAATGACCCAGTTCTCTTGACGGACTCATGCTCTCTCCTGCTGCTTGCCTTCTGCCCACCTCACTGTAGTTTTCTGTCTTCATTAAAAGGGAAGAAAACATTTAAAGAATTTACATAGAAAGCCTGTCAAGCTCTTTAACAATTTTGATCAAAGGTAAAGTTGAGTCGAGTGACAAAATAGAACTTTTAAAATAAGGCTTCACAAGTTCAAAATGTTATAAATAGTACAAGCCCATATATCCTTCCATAAACTCTGCATGGGTCAATTGTATACATGTAAAGATCTGAAAGGAAACATCCTCCCATGGTGAAAACCGGTGACAATAATAAATGCTTTTTTCCTTTTCCTTTTTTGCTTCTTTTCTGATCCGTATTTTCTATTTTTTCTAAACTGAACACATCTTACCTTTGTATTAATAAAATACACTTGTAGTTTTCATTTTTATAGAAGACAGATATTTTAATATGGTCATTCTGACACAGGTTTTTAAACAAAATTACCGAGAGATGTTGGAATGGATGTTTCTTTTTTTTTATTTTTTTTATTTTTTTTTATTTTTTGAGACAGAGTCTCACTCTGTTGCCTAGGCTGGAGTGCAGTGGTGCAATCTCAGCTCACGCAACATCCACCTCCCAGGTTCAAACGATTCTCCTACCTCAGCCTCCCAAGTAGCTGGGACTGCAGGTGCGTACCACCATACCCGGCTCATTTTTGTATTTTTAGTAGAGACGGGGTTTCGCCATGTTGGCCAGGCTGGCCTCGAACTCTTGACCTCAAGTGATCTGCCCACCTCGGTCTCCCAAAGTGTTGGGATTATAGGTGTGAGCCACTGCACCTGGCCGGAATGGATATTTCTGACTCCTGATATTTCTGGCCATATCCTGTTCCTCAATCTCATTCCTTCTCTAGGCTTCCGGTCACGCATGACCCCTAGGCCATCTGAGAAGCCTCACCCCAGCTGAATTCTTTCCCTTCTTTGGGTGATAGTGATGACATCACTGATTCAGAGATGGGGTAAGGCTCAGGACTTGTGTCAGAGAATGAATGAGATGTGGGAATGGGGTGAGCCCAGAGATGGGGCCAGAAATGAGCAAAGTACAGAAAGGTATTCAACAAGTACTGATGGAGCACTTTCTGTGCCAGGACACGGACAATGGAGGGATGAAGGTCAAAGATGCAAAGAATGAGGCTCAAGGATAAGATGAAGGTGACTGTGGCAAAGACTGCCTGTTCAGTGAACATTCTCCATTTATTCCTTAGTAATAAAACACATAATTATCTGGGGCCCCAGAATACCCAACTAACAGACCCCTCACCTTTTGCAGCTTAGTGTGGTCATGTGATTATACACTGGTCAAAGAGACAGAAAAGGAACTATTGAATAAAACTTCTGAGGAAAGCTCTTTTTGTCCTCCTCATCTTTTCTTCTTCCTGCTGCCTAGAACAGAATACAAGGTCTGCTGCCACAGCAGCCATCTAGGACTACACGGAGGCCTTGAGAAAGCAAGCCAGCGCTGGGAAGATGGAAGGAGCTGGGTCCTTGAAGACGCGGGACTGCCTACCAGCCCTGGACAGCCAACCTTTGATTTCTTGAGGAAAAAATAAACTTTTCTCTCATTTAAACCACTGCTTATCTTGAACATCTGTTTCTAAGAAGCCAGGCTGGGTGCAGTGGCTCATGCCTGTAATCCCAACACTTTGGGAGGCTGAGGCGGGTGGATCACCTGAGGTCAGGAGTTCGAGACCAGCCTGACCAACATGGTGAAACCCCGTCTCTACTAAAAATACAAAAATTAGCCAGGCGTGGAGGCACACACCTGTAATCCCAGCTACTTGAGAGGCTGAGGGTGGGAGAATCACTTGAACCCAGGAGGTGGAGGCTGCAGTGAGCCGAGATTGTGCCATTGCACTCCAGCCTGGGCAACAAAAGCTAGACTCCATCTCAAAAAAAGAAAAGAAAGAAAGCCAGACCTAATTTTATCTGGTAAGTGACAGTACTTGACCTTTTTTTTTTTTTT
This sequence comes from Macaca mulatta, assembly GCF_049350105.2. Lineage (NCBI taxonomy): Eukaryota > Metazoa > Chordata > Mammalia > Primates > Cercopithecidae > Macaca > Macaca mulatta. The sequence continues at coordinate 158,501,987 of NC_133409.1, read as the reverse complement.
TTTTTTTTTCCTGTTTATGGGTTATAAAATACTTCGGTTCAGGTAAGATCAAAGCAGACACCTACAGTGAGTAATGGCTGCTTTATGGAGAACACAAATACTATAATGCCAAATGACAATCTAATAATTTTTAAAGTGGCAGATATACCCCTGTATTCTGAAATCACTTATATGGTAGCTAACATTTGTTTCCTTACAGAAGCAATTAATTTTTTAGGTGTATGTATATTTTCTCTTCAACTAAATTGTAAACTTCCTGAGGAAAGGGACGAATTTAAAACATAAGCTGACACATTTATAACTCTAGGTTTTACTTATTTCTCATCTACTAATATTAACAATTTTAGTTAAAAAAAGAATGCTTAAGTATGCATTTTAAATACAAATATGTTCCTTTTGTTAAAAACATTTTTTAAAATGACATGATTTCAAAATTGCTGCTCTCCAGGCCAAATAACTTTGCATTCCCCAACTGTGAATGAAGTAATTGGCAGCATAGTAGAAAGAAGATGCTTAAATTTTTAATTCTCAAGGAGAAAACAATTTAAAAAATAAACAGAAGATTAAATTATATCCATATCTCTTCAAATTCTAACAATTAACAACAACTAGGTAGAAGATGTAACAGAAAACTATAGCAATAAAAATTACAGAAACCATAATAGAGGACTACAGCAGCAGCAACAGACAAAAAATAGAAGACCTAAGGCTGACTTTAACAAGGTATTTGCATATCTATTTTAAGACAACCTTAAAATGCTACTCAGGAAAAAATAAATAAATAAAATGCTACTGAGGAACACAAAAAAACCTTAAATAGATGGAGAAAAACCTTAAATAAATGGGGAAAAACATGAATAAATATTCTTGGACAAATAGACTCAGTATCATAAATATATCAGTGTTTCCTAAATTAACCCATAAAGTTCTTCATGTCCAATAAAATGATGCTGGCAGAATTTTTATTTGGGTGAATGAAAAACTAGAAAAAATGAATTTTAAAGTGCACATGGGAAAATTAACAAGAAAAAAGGCCAAAATTTTTTGAAAAGGAAGATAATTGAGGGAAGACTGGTCTTACCATATAATGAAATATATTATTTTAAAAATCATTAAAAGAGGATGGTACAGGTGCAAAAATGGATCACTGAATGGTACAGATATTCAACAAATGGATCCAAATACTTCCAAGACCAAAGGACATGATTAAAAATGGCATGTCAAATCAGTGGAGAAGGCCAAGTACAGTGGCTCAGGCCTGTGAGTCAACTGCTTACACTTTGGGAGGCTGAGGCGGGTGGACTGCTTGAGCTCAGGAGTTAGAAACCAACTTGGGCAATATGATGAAACCTCGTCTCTACTAAAACGACAAAAAATTAGCTGGGTTTGGTGACAGCCACCAGTAATCCCAGCTACTTAGGAGGCTGAGGCATGAGAATCGCTTAAACTTGGGAGGTAGAGGGTGCAGTGAGCTGAGATTATGCCACTGCACTCCAGCCTGGGTGACAGAGCCAGGCCCTGTCTCAAAAAAAAAAAAAAAAAAGGCCGGGCACAGTGGCTCACACTTGTAATCCCAGCACTTTGGGAGCCCGAGGCGGGCAGATCATGAGGTCAGGAGATCGAGACCATCCTGACCAACATGATGAAACCCCATCTGTACTAAAAATACAAAAATTAGCCAGGCATGGTGGCACACGCTTGTAATACCAGCTACTCGGGAGGCTGAGGCAGAAGAATTGCTTGAACCCGGGAGGCAGAGGTTGCAGTGAGCCAAGATCGTGCCACTGCACTCCAGCCTGGGCAACAAGATCGAGATTCTGTCTCCAAAAAAAAAAAAAAAAATCAGTGGAGAAAAGGTAGGTCGTTAAATAAATTGTATTAGAGAAACAGGTAGCAACTGAAAAAAAATGCTAAGCTGTATCCCTGCACCAAGATAAATTTCTTTTTCTTTCTTTTAGTTTTTACTTTTACAGGTGTTGAAATAAATTTCTAATGAAAAGCACAAGCCCATAAAAGCACTACAAGAAACTATGAGACTGACTTTTGACAAGGGCTCCAGGACAATTCAATGGGGAAAGAATAGTCTTTTCAACAAATGATGCCGCAACAAACAGATATCAACATGCAAAAGAATGAAATTCGACCCCTACCACACACCATATACAAAAATCGACTCAAAATGGATCAAAGACTCAAATATCAGAACTAAAACTACAAAACTATTAGAAGAAAACATGGGTGTCAATCTTCATGAACTTTGAATACGCAATGGTTTCTTAAATATGACACCAAAAGGACAAACAATAAAAGAAAAAATAGATAAAATAGACATCACCAAAATGAAAAACTTTTGTGCTTCTAAGGATACCATCAAGCAAGTGAAAAGACAGCCCACGGAATGGGATGAAACTTTTGCAAATCAAAAATCTAATAAGAGACTTGTATCTAAAGTATACAAATAAGCATTATAAGTCAATAATAAAAAGACAAATCATTTTAAATATGAACAAGAACCTGAATAGACAGTTCTCCAAAAAAGATACATAAATGGCTAATAAGCTCATGAAAATATGCTCAATATCATTAGCAATCAGGGAAATGCAAGTCAGAGAGACAATGAGATACCACCTCATACCCACTAGCATGGCTATAATAAAAAAGATAATTAAAAACATTGTCAAGCATGTGAGAAATTGGACTCCTCATACACTGTTGATGAGAATGTAAAATAGTGCATGCAGCCACTTAGAAAATAATTTGGTAGCTCTTCAAACAGTTAAACAGAGTTACTATATAACCCAGCAATTCTACTCCTATGTATATACCCAAGAAAAATGAAAACATATAGCCACAAAACAATGTGTACATGATACAGGAGTTAGGCCTGGCAGGGTGGCTCGCTCCTGTAATCCCAGCACTTTGGGTGGCTGAGTGGGGAGGATCGCTTGAGCCCAGGAGTTTGTGATGAGCCTGGGCAACATAGGCTGAGTCTATGGTTTTTTCGAGCCAACTCTGTCTCAAAAAAAAAAAAAAAAAAAATTGTATGTGAATGTTGATAATAGCCAAAAAGTAGAAACAACCCAAACATTCATCAACTGAAAAATGGATAAAAATAATGTGGTATATCCATGTAAAGGCATAATAGGCAATATAAAGGAATGAAGTACGAATACATGCTAGAGCATGATAAACCTTGAAAATATGCTTTAAAAAAAAAAAAAAAAACCAAAAACATTATGCTAAGTGAAAAGAAGCCAGTCAGGAAGAACCACATATTATATGATTCAATTTATATGAAATATGCAGGATGGTCAACTCCACATAGACAAAAAGTAGATTAGTAGTTGTTCAAAGTTGGCAGATTGGAAGAAAATGGGGAGTAAACTATAAGATGTAGAGAATTTTTGCTTTTTGTTTGTTTGTTTGTTTTAAAGTAATGAAAACATTCTAGGCCAGGGGCAGTGGCTCATGCTTGTAATCCCAGCACTTTAGGAGGCTGAGGCGGGCAGATCACCTGAGGTCAGGAGTTAGAGACCAGCCTGGCCAACATGCTAAAATACAAAAATTAGCCAGGTATGGTGGCGGGTGCCTGTAGTCCCAGCTACTCAGGAGGCTGAGGCATGAGAATCGCCTGAATCTGGGAGGTGGAGGTTGCGGTAAGCTGAGATCATGCCACTGCACTCTAGCCCGGGTGACAAAGAAAGACTGTCACAAAGAAAAAAAAAGAAAAGAAAAATATGGATAAATTTTATCCACTAATAAAATATATGGATTTTTTAAATGTTCATGGAAAATCACCATAAGTGCAGTAAAAGTGTCAACAACAAACTGGGAAAATATTTGCAACTCATATTGCAGACAAAAGATAATTTCCCTAACACATAAGAGCACTTTCAAATTAATAAAAATTCAACAGAAAAAGTCTATCAACAGAGAGAACATAGAAAAGAAAATGTAAGCACATTTGAAATACATTAAAAGATGTTCAGGCCCGGGGGCGCAGTTGCTCACCCCTGTAATCCCAGCACTTTGGGAGGCTGAGGCAGGTGGATCACTTGAGCCTAGGAGTTCAAGACCAGCCTGGACAACACAGGGAGACCCTATCCCTTAAAAAAATATAATTAGTGTGGCATAGTGATATGCACCTATAGTCCCAGCTACTCAGAAGGCTGAGGCAAGAGGATCACTTGAGCCCAGGAAGCAGAGGTTGCAGAAAGCTGAGATCACATTATACTCCAGCCTGGGTGATAGAGTGAGACTCTGTCTTAAAGAAAAAAAAAATAAAGAAAAAAGAAAAAGAAAAAAAGGATGCTCAAATTTACTCGTAAAAAGAAAAATGCAAATTAAAACAATGAGATGCCATTTTTTACCTAAGAGATTGTCATATATGGAAAAAGTCTGGGCCAGGCATGGTGGCTCACACCTGTCATCACAATACTTTCGGAGGCCCAGGCGAGAGGATCACTTGAGTCCAGGAGTTCGAGGCAGGCCTAGTCAACACAGCGAGACCTCATCTCCACAAAACAAAAGAATTAGCCAAGCATAGTGGCACCACCTGTAATTCCAGCTACTCGGGAGGCTGAGGTAAGAGAATTACTTGAACCTGGGAGGTCAAGGCTGCAGTGTGTCCAGATTGTGCCACTGCACTCCAGCCTGGGTGACAGAGTGAGACCCTGTCTACAAAATAAAGAAAAAGAAAAGATGGAAAAAAGAAAGAAAAACTGGAAACAAACCAATGTTCGTCAGCAGAAAACCAATTAAATAAACTACGGTCTGGTCATAAAATGAAATACCTTGCATTAGTAAAGAAGCTCTTCATGTACTGTTATATACTAAGACCTTTTGTTAAGTGAAAAAAGAAAGTGTAGAATAGTATATACAGTACTCACCTCTTGTGGGAAAGGGAATGGGGTGGGAGAAATATAAACATAAATTTGCTTGAAAATGTATAAAATATCTCTGGAAGAATACACAAAAAATTGTTAAGATCTGTGCTGATGAGGGGAAGAGGGCTCAGGGAGAATTTTTTTTAAAACAAATAGCCTTTTGTACTTTGTGAATTATGTGAATGTCTTTAATATTTTAAAAACAAATAAATTTAATATTCCTGCCTTTACTTTTGGTCGCTGAGAGCTTACATCTCCTTACTCGGCATTAAGAGCTTCGAGTGAGTAACACCAGAGAGCAGTAAGAAAAGACCTGGGTTAAATGCAGGAAGGGAATCTGCGCCTAACACAGAGAGGGGTGGTGGATGAGCAGGGTGGGCAGACTTAGCAAATGAAAATACAGTGCTAGGATTCCCAGGTAAATGTGAATTTCAGGTGAATAATATTTTTTTAATTCTGCAGTATTTGGGACATTATTACAGTGTTTTGTCTGACTCTAACTATGAGAAAATGCCCATGTGCCCTAGGCAGCCCATTTAGAACTACAGCTCATGTATTTCTCTCCCCAGAAGATCTACAAACACAACACTATGAAGAGAAAGAGCTGACATTTACACTTCACTCCTAGAAGCAACAGCTCAACCCAGATTTTCAGTCCATATCCTCAATCCCTACTGATTTCTAAAATCACTTAACGTAAGCACAAACAACTGGTTAACAAGAGAAAGAACACGAGGAGGAACAGAGAGATCATTTGAGGGAAAGAAAGAAACAAAATGAGGGAAAGACCTAGAAAACAAACCACTGAACAAAAGGAATGGATTTTCATTTTAATTTTCAATTTTTTTTGCATTGAGTAACCTTTATTTCAAAGAGATGGAATTACCATGCTGCTCTGAGACAAATTATTTTTCAGAGCTGGCTAACAGCTTTCATCTCAGCTGGGGCTGAGTGTATGAAAAAAAAATCCTGTATATGACAGCCAGGATTCAACATAGCCAGAATCTGATATTTACTTCTTAACTGCCTTGGTTTTTGGTAAGGCTTGCCCAGAACTATCCTGTGGATAATAGGAGGAAATATATTATTCATAGATTTCTCTTTCCATTTCACTGCAGTTGAGTTTGCTTTTGATTTTAGAAAAGTAGCTGCGACCAATACACACAGGTCAACTAAGAACAACCCCAAGACACATCATGGCAGGTTTCCTAAGACTGTGATGAATTGCGAGCATGTTTCACAGATTGATTAAAATGTTGGAAGGAGCCAGCCTTAGCAATTCCTGACATATGCCAGGACAGATGCCTTGGGAGAGGAAGCAAATGCTCCCAACTGTGTCTCCATGCCCTTCTCTTCTCCTCCTGGTCTTCTTTCTATCACCTCCCAATCGCCCAGTGCTCTCTCCCATAGCCTGGAAATATCCAGCTCAGAAGCCTGTTATCTATGCAGCCTTCCTCAGCTTCCCAAACACAGCCTCCAAGCTGAGGTCACTGCATCCTCCTCTAGACAAGTCCCAAGGCTAGATTATCACCACAAGTGCAACTATGTATAAAAATTGTAATTCACATTTGTAAAAACTACCATTCATTCCATAATGTTCCTGGCATTTTACATCCATTAGTTTTAATCCTCTGGGGAACAAAACAAAACAAAACAATTACATATTATTGTCCCCATTTTATAGATGATGAAACCGAAGCTCAGAAAGGCTAAGGTATCCAAGAATTAGACCCAATCTGGGTGTGTGTGACACCATAGAATATGTTCTTTCTCTATGCTGTGCTGCATATGTGTCTCTCTCCTTCACTTAAAAAAAAAAAAAATCAATTGGGTTTTCTTCTAATTTATAAAAGCAATAAATATTTATTATAGAGAATCCAAGCAATCAGGTGTAGCACAGTGAATGACATTGTTTTACCAGCCAGTCCCTCGCTGTCATTCTCCTCTCTGCCAAGTGACCTCACTATGTCATCATCACTCAGCACCTCGTCGCCTGGTTCCCATACATCCCACTGTAAGCCACAGGGCAGGGGCTCTGTCTGATTGCAACTATATTCCCAGGTACTATAGGAGGGGTTGGTACAAAGTAAGAGCTCAAATTTCTTCAATAAATGTATGAATGAATAAATGAATGATAAATCTCCTGAATAATTAAAAGTGAACTGTAATATATAGTATTTAGAGTTAATTGTAATGAATTTGTAAACAATTCCATTAATTTACATTATACAGCTTTTTTACTTTGGTCTTATTTTTATTGGCATCCATGTGAAATGACAAATGTACATTATACCATTATGAATAATAATAAAAGATTGGAAGCAACCTAAATGTCAATTGACAGGAGACTGGTTTAACAAATTATGATATAGCCAGGTAATGAAATTCTATGCAGCTCTATATACACATTGGTATTATTGAAATCTCTAGATATTAAGTAAAAAACGCAAGCAAAGTCAGTGATTATAGTAAGCTACCTTTATGAAGAAGAAAGGAGGATATTTATTTCTATATATCCTATTTGCTTGTATTTGCAAAAAAATGCAGAAGAATATAAAACAAACTAAGAGAAGTGATTATGTGTGGAGGGAAAGAAAAGGGAAATTAGGTGAGACACAAGGGTGGGAAAGAGACCTCCCACAGAGTAAGTTTTTATATGTTTTTACTCTAGATAATGTGATATAGCCTATAAATACTTTAATCACTTTTTTTTTTTTTTTTTTTTTTTTTTTTGAGACGGAGTCTCACTCTGTCACCCAGGCTGGAGGGCAGTGGCACGATCTCGGCTCACTGCAAGCTCCGCCTCCCGGGTTCACGCCATTCTCCTGCCTCAGCCTCCCAACTAGCGGGGACTACAGGCGCCCGCCACCACGCCCGGCTAATTTTTTGCATTTTTAGTAGAAACGGGGTTTCACTGTGTTAGCCAGGACGGTCTCGATCTCCTGACCTCGTGATCCGCCCGCCTCAACCTCCCAAAGTGCTGGGATTACAGGCGTGAGCCACCGCGCCCGGCAAGTTAATCACTTTTAAAGACAAAAAGTGTTACAAAACAGCAGTTCCATGCCTATTCTCCCCAGTCCCGAGACCTACTCTGAAGATATAACCACCTTCAACACTTTCAGTTCTTCTTTCTGTTACTTTGCCTCCATCTTTTAAAAGATAATGTATATCACTATTTCTTGAGCTTTCCATTTCAAACATTCTCTTTTGCATCTTACTATGAAAGATGAAGACTTAGTCACCTCCTACCATGCTGCACACAGACACATACACACATCATCCCTTCTCTACTTCTCTCTCGTGGTTCTGTTATCGTTTAATTCCATCTATAGTCAGTATATCAAAGAGGGAGTCCCTCTTAAGAAAAAATATTATCAGAAATATGAGTTTCTCTGGTAAGTAAGAGGAACATCCATCTTTTAAGCAAGGCAGTGCTTTCTAGAACTGAAAAACCAAGAAGACAATTGTCAAAGTGAATTTTTCCAGACTCTTCTACAGAAGACATTATTTGTGGGTATTAAAGACTCTCTGTTGTATGTTGCTTTAATACTCCTTGGAAATATTGCTTAAATACAAGGCTTTACAAAAATTACTGGTGTGAAAATTGAGGATATTTTTAAAACCCAATTAATAATGTAAAACATCCGGTATGATCCTCTTGAGGTATCCTTAAAAATTCATATATTCATATACCATTCAAGTCTAGTTTAACTTGATGTTCTTAAGATGAGTAATTAAGTTTCTTACTGCAGTATGATTTTTAATAAGGTTATTATATATTTTATTGAGATGAAGTCTCGCTCTGTCACCAGGTTGGAGTGCAGTGGCAGCAATCTCGGCTCACTGAAACCTCCGCCTCCCGGGTTCAAGCGATTCTCCTGCCTCAGCCTCCCAAGTAGCTGGGACTATGCACGCCACCATGCCCAGCTAATTTTTGTATTTTTAGTAGTGACGGGATTTCACCATGTTGGCCAGGATGGTCTCCATCTCTTGACCTCGTGATCTGCCCGCTTTGGCCTCCCAAAATGCTGGGGTTACAGGCGTGGGCCACCGTGCTCGGCCTGGTAAACCCATACGAATGCAGTATAGACTTTAAAAAATAACTTTTATTTTCTATAGGGTTTACGTTATTATAACTATGTGAATATTCTCACTAATGAACCACATATATATCTTTCTCTTAAAAACTTTCGTTGGCTGGGCGCTGTGGCTCACGCCTGTAATCCCAACACTTTGGGAGGCTGAGGCCAGCGTATCACGAGATCAGGAGATCCAGACCATCCTGGCTAACACAGTGAAACCCCGTCTCTACTAAAGAGACAAAAAATTAGCCGGGTGAGGTGGCGGGCACCTGTAGTCCCAGCTACTCGGGAGGTTGAGGCAAGAGAATGGAGTGAACACAGGAGGCGGAGCTTGCAGTGAGCCGAGATCGCGCCACTGCACTCCAGTCTGGGCTACCTCGGGAGTTACTAAATTTCTCATTTGGTTGCTTTCTCAGTTTTCTATATATCTATCACTATTCTTTTCCAAATATAACAATAAAAGTATAAAATGTTTTTCAGTAAGTCAAACTCATCACTCATATAAAGAAATAATGATGTTTAATTAAGTTAATAATAAAATGCTGAATTCAAAGAGGACTTTAAAAATTGGGGGATGTTAAAGGGATGTCAAGTAAAGATATTTAAGCAAATTTAAAAACTTTATTATCAATATTTCATTTAAAAGTTGATATTTAATATCATAAAAGTAGGAAGGATATAATCTCATAATAAGGAACAACCATTTACATTTAATAAATGTAGTCGTGATAACTAAAAAAAGTCCCAGTAATAATACAATGGAACCTCAAATGTGAAATATTAGGATATGATTAAATATTATTGAATATCCCTACAATGAATTACAATGAAGGCATTTAAATAATCTAGTAGCAGAGCACTTAATGGTATGATACAATGTCTATGATACAGTATTATATGAAAAATAGAGCTTATAAACAGAAAACACAGTATTATCCAGGAATGGAAAAAGTCTGGATTTCTATATCTAGTAAAACAGCAATGTGGCAAAATCTTGATATTGCTGGGGAAAATATAATAAATATGCTTTTAAATACCTAGCTGTACTCACAAGAGAATGAAGGATATCCCTAAAGGCCCAAAACAAAGAGGGAGCTAGAAAACAGAGTGGAAAGCTTATGGCGAAGCTGCAGCTGCCAGACACAGTGCTGATTTGTACAACAGAGAGATGTGAGTTTCATGGATGCACAGAGGACAGAAGTCAGAGCCTTGGGCTCACTCAAGGTGGGGAGTAGGAGCAAAAGTGCCTCATAAAGCCAGGAACCCTAAAGAAGTAGAACCTTGGTGGGGCGTGGTGGCTCATGCCTTTAATCCCAGCACTTTGGGAGGCTGAGGCATGTGGATCACCTGAGGTCAGGAGTTCAAGACCACCCTGGCCAACATGCTGAAACCTCGTCTCTACTAAAAATACAAAAATTAGCCAGATGTTGTGGCGCATGCCTATAATCCCGGCTACTTGGGTGGCTGAGGCAGGAGAATCACATGAACCCGGGAGGCGGAGGTTGCAGTGAGCCAAGATCGCACCATTGCACTCCAGCCTTGGTGACAGAGTAAGACTCTGTCTCAAAGGAAAATAAAAATAAAAATAATACAAATAAATAAAAGAAGTAGAACCTCGTTCATGAAGGGTAGACGAGAAAAAAAAAATTGGGTCACTGGGCTCCGTATGAAGATAAACTTCTCCTTCAAGAATTGGCAACTATAGGTTTGCTTCACGTAAATTTGGGCTTGGCTTTTCATTACTAGTTTGGTTTAATAAACCCCAGGGGAAGAAATTAACTTAAAGTTGTCCTGAGTTGTCAGTGCAACAGGTACTTAGCAGAGACAATTATAAATTCCTTCTGGAAGAACTTTTCTCAACCCGAGAGAACCTAGACAAACCAGAACTTACAATTCAAAATTACAGGCCAAGTGGAACGGCTCATAGATATAATCCCCACACTTTGGGAGGCCAAGGGAAGAGAACTGCTTGAGCCCAGGAGTTCAAGGCCAGCCTAGGCAACATAGTGAGATGTCATCTCTACTAAAACTTAAAAAAAAAAAAAAAAAAAAATTAGCCAGGCATCGTGGTGTGCACCTATAGTCCCTGCTACTCAGGAGGCTGAGGTGGGAGAGTTGCCTGAGTTGAGGCTGCAGTGAGCCATGATTACACCACTGCACTCCAGCCTGGGCAACAGAGCAAGACGCTGTCTCGAAAGAACAAAACACCCCCAAACAACAACAACAACAAAAACACACAGAAAGTATAAAACACAGAGAAGAAAGGCAAGAGCATTAGGTCCCAAAGATTTCAGATAATGGAATTCTGGCATATAAATATAAAACAAGATGTTTAAAATGTTTTTAAAAAAAGAAAAAGAAGTAGCAGCAAGGTATAAGACTTAAAAAGAAAAAAGAAAAAAAAAAAAACCTGGCAGATTTTGAAAAATAACCAAGCACAACTTCTAAAAACAAAAAGATTTTTGCTATTAAAAGCTCAATGGATGGGCTAAATAGCAGATTAGAGACTGCTGAAGAGAGAATTTGTGAACTTAGAAGGTCACATTTGAGCAAAGACTTAGAAGAGATGAGGGAGTGAATCATATGGACAGCTGAGAGGAAAGAGTTCCCAGGCAGGGGGAAAAAGAAACGCAAAGGCTTGAGGGGGGGAGTGTGCCCGTGTACTGCAGGAACAGCAAGAAGGTCAGCAACGCTAGAAAAGGGAAAGTACTAGAAGGTCAGCGAGGGGGACAGTGGAAGGCCGTATTATAGGTTAGTATGAAGGATCTTTGGCTTTCACCATGAGACTGGTAATGTTTCAGGATTAGCTCCCTCGAGCTTCTGCGTTGAAAAGAGAGTGTAGCAGTCAAAGGCTGAAATGGAGAGACAACTTAGCAGCTTCTGCAATAATCCAGGTGAGAGGACAGTGTCTTGCACCAAGATGGTAGCACTGAAGTCCCTGAGGAGTCAGAGCCTTGATTTATTTTAAGGTAGAACATATAGGATTTGCTGATGGATAAGATGTAAGGTGTGACACAAAAACAAGAGTCCTAGATGACTCCTAGCAACTGGAAGAATGGGGTTGCCATTCTCCAAGTGCAAGAGACATCTAAATGGAGCTACTGAATAGGCCACACGATAAACAGGTCCAGGGTTCATGGGAGAGAGGGCTGGAGACATAAACTGGGAGGCATCACTGTGTAGCTGGTATTCAAAGCCACAAGACTGGTTAACACCACCAAGAGAGGGAGTGACAATGGAAAAAGAATGTTCATACTTGAAGGACGAACTTGAGTAGAAAGAGTGAAAATGCACGAGGGGGGAAATGGCCTATTTTCAAAATATTCCATGAATATGTCTCACCTAGTCACATGCATCTGCAGAGAGGCCTTAATGTGCAAGGAGGAGAAACTTAAAATAAAATAGTGCCTTCTGATCTTGAGAGTGCCATATTTTGCTGCAGCAGGGGTGCAAATCACACTATAGCAATTCCCTGGCTGCTTCAGCCAGAGCAAACCAAATATAGCTCCAGCCTGACTAAAAAGTGCGGACCATCTGAAATGACAATCACATGGATCCCATTCGCTGTTCATTCTAACACTGCTGGATTAATTGGCCTAAAATCCTGTTTTGTGTTTCCTTGGTCATAATATACCACTGAAAATAAGTTAGCAATTTATTTTCAATATATTTTGCAAATATTGGTCGAGAGTAGTGCAGTCAAGCTTCCTGAACTTGATATTCAGACATGAAAAAAGTATGCAAAACTGCTTCACAAATAAAAAAAAAAAAAGAAAATCATTTTTGTCACCTGGACTCTAGCACTCCAGAACTTGGTTTTACTTTTTTTATTTTTTTTTATTTTTTTTATTTTTATTTTTATTTTATTTATTTATTTATTTTTTTTTTTTTTTTTGAGACGGAGTCTCGCTCCGTCGCCCAGGCTGGAGTGCAGTGGCCGGATCTCAGCTCACTGCAAGCTCCGCCTCCCGGGTTTACGCCATTCTCCTGCCTCAGCCTCCCGAGTAGCTGGGACTACAGGCGCCCACCACCTCGCCCGGCTAGTTTTTTGTATTTTTTTAGTAGAGACGGGGTTTCACCGTGTTAGCCTGGATGGTCTCCATCTCCTGACCTCGTGATCCGCCCGTCTCAGCCTCCCAAAGTGCTGGGATTACAGGCTTGAGCCACCGCGCCCGGCTATTTTATTTTTTATTTTATTTTTTTTTTTTTTGAGACGGAGTCTCGCTCTGTCACCCAGGCTGTAGTGCAGTGGCGCGATCTCGGCTCATTGCAAGCTCCACCTCCCGGATTCACGCCATTCTCCTGCCTCAGCCTCCCGAGCAGCTGGGACTACAGGCGTCCGCCACCAAGCCCGGCTAATTTTTTGTATTTTTAGTAGAGATGGGGTTTCCCCATGTTGGCCAGGATGGTCTCGATCTCCTGACCTCGTGATCCGCCCGCCTTGCCTCTCAAAGTGCTGAGATTACTGGCGTGAGCCACCGCGCCCGGCCCAGAACTTGGTTTTAATCTTAGCTAAGAAGATCCCAAACATGAGGCCCCTTCAATTTTTATTTAACAAAAAAAAAAAGGAAAAGCTAAAAATTCATAGTTGTGTTTTTGTTTTTTGAGACAGAGTCTCACTCTGTCACCCAGGCTGAAGTGCAGTGGTGCGATCTCAGCTCACTGCAACCTCCACCTCCCGGATTCATGCGATTCTCCTGCCTCAGTCAACCAAGTAGCTGGGATTACAGGCATACACCACCATGCCTGGCTAATTTTTGTATTTTTAGTAGAGACAGGGTTTTACCATGTTGGCCAGGCTGGTCTCGAACTCCTGACCTCAGGTGATTTGCCTGCCTCGGCCTCCCAAAATGCTGGGATGACAGGCATGAGCCACTGCTCCTGGCCTCATACTTGTGTTTTTGCTTTTTTTCTATCTTCAATCTTTCCCTAAAGACAACTGTATTTGTCTGCTCAAGCTTCTATAAAAAAAAAAAAAAAAAAGTACTATAGAATGGGTGGCTTAATAACCGAATTTATTTCCTCAAAGCTCTGGAGGCTGGAAGTCCCAGATCAAGGTCTGACAAGGTCAGTTTCTGGTGAGGGGAGCCACAGAGGGGGAGACTCTGGCATTTCTTCTAAGAAGTACGCTAATTCTATTGGATCAAGGGCCCACCCTTATGACCTCATTTAAATTTAATTAGCTCCAATAAAGGCTTTACCTCCAAATATAGTCACAGGGGTTAGAGCTTCAACATATGAATTTTGGGGGACACAAACATTCATTCTATAATAGCACCTATCCATATGCCTAGGAATGCAGTTGACTTCCTACTGCCAATTCAAAATGAGAAACAGAAACTATGTGGTATCAGCCAGGGTGGGCACAGAAGAAAACTGAGAAGCATACAGTTCTCCCTTCCATTATGTTTCCACAAACCCAAGCTTCCAAATGAAGGTGTTGGCTGATATTACTTATTTAAGCCTTAAGGTCTTATTATTTCTTAGGACATTAGCATTTTCATATGGAGATTCCTGAAGGCAAAAAGTTATTTCAGGTACCTTTGACAGATGATGGTATGTGAGATATTTGGGAGATGAGTGACTATCTTATGGTTCTCTACTCATAGTTCCTTAACACACTCACTTTATTATTGAAGCTTGAGAGAAGCGGGGTGTTGTAGCAACAGACCAAGACCCCAAGTGTTCATTAAAGAGAGAATTGAGCTCTCTAAAGAGGCAGATCATGGAGACAAGAATCACCATTATTCCAGGGTACTACCATTATTCCAGAGACACACCCCACACAAAAAATATATTCGTATATCTGGGAGGAAACTGGCATCATTAAGAACATCTTGGAAAGCTCAGAATAAAAAAGAAAATCTTCTAGTTCAATATGGCAGACAGATGTACATCCCGCTCTCCTCTTTCCTGTGTATGGTCTCACTGGGGGATAAAATGGTGAAGGGAGGCAAACAGGACATAAGATGACAAAAGAAAATAAACCATAACAACACTAGCAAATAAGAATGGACATCGTTAATAGACCAATCACTTCAAAGAATTCCTGGAAGACAGAAAGCAGATGGCATGGCACTGACTGGAAAGGAAGAGAGGAAACTCATTTCCTAGAAAAAGGAAGAACGACACTTTTGGTGACAGCACTGGAGAAACTCCAAGCCCTGAGCCAATGGATGCAAAGAAACAGAACCGGCCAAGGCACAATCATTGGGGTGATCACTAAACGAAAAACAGATCTGAAGCTAAAGCCAGAGAACTGCTCTCTCAAGAGACAGAGATCTACCTCCATGGGGCCCTGGTGGCAGCACTGGGCCTCAGAGGAAAGGAGACTCAAGAGTCTGCAGACGCACAGCTCTGCCCTGGAATGAAATCTACTTTATTCTGAGAGTCAACAGAGTCTGCGAATGCACAACTCTGCCCTGGAATGAAATCTACTTTATTCCAAAGCACCACACCTCTAGGGCAAAGCTCTCCTTCCAGTGGCTGCCTGGGGAGTGCTCACCCATACACACCAGAGGGAAACCTGACCAGACACCACCCACCCATGCACTCAGATGCCACAGCAAGCCTCACATGAATCAATGAGTAGACAGCCACGTGAGAAAGCAGCCAAGTTTCCTCATCAGTACAGCCCCTCACAGATCAAAAGGAAAAGGCAACCAAGGACTGCCAGACATTTGAGAAATTAAAAATAAAAACAAACAAACAGAACATGAAAGAGAAAAGCTATGATAATCAAATAGAAGATTAAAGGAACAAAGAAAAACTTTAAACCACAATTAATATCAATAATTAAAATAGTAATTAATATCTTTGGAAAAATTTGAAAGGATATTGCCTCCATAAAACAAAAATAGGCTGCTACAAAAGAGGGGAAAAAATCAGAGAATAAGAAAAAGTATTGGAAATTCAAAATAGGATTGTTAAAATTAAAACCTCAATGAACAAGTGGAATAACTGTTGATAATGCTAGCAGCTAATATATATTAAGTACCTCCTACATGTTAGGCCCAGGCTCTGTTCTTCACATTTTAAACATACTAACATACCTAATCATCAAACTAACCCAGTGAGGCAGATACTATTATTCTCCCCATCTCACAGGTGAGGAAACAGTTACAGAGATTAATGGCTGGGCGTGGTGGTTCACGCCTGTAATTTTAGCACTTTGGGAGGCCGAGGTGAGAGGATCACTTGAGGTCAGGAGTTCGAGACCAGCTTGGCCAACGAAACCCTGTCTCTACTAAAAATACAAAAATAAGCAGGCATGGTGGCAGGTGCCTGTAATCCCAGCTACTTGGGAGGCTGAGGCAGAAATATTGCTTGAACCCAGGAGGTGGAGGTTGCAGTGAACCAAGATTGTGCCACTGCACTCTAGCCTGGGCAACAGAGTAAGGATCTGTCTCAAAAAAAAAGAAAAAGAAAAAATGAGAGATTAAGTCACTTGCTCAGACAGCTAAAAATTAGCTGAGTCAGAATTCAAAGTCAAGCTATCTGGCTCCAGAACACCTGTTCCACGTGGCTGAAGGCAAGTTACAGATCTGAAAGGCAGAGGTGGGGACATTCCCTAGTGTGCACATGAACACAAACACACACATACACGCACACACACAAAGACAAAGGAAAAGAAAATAATGGGGCAATGTTGCAAGGCATAGGGGAGAGTCCAGAATTTTCACCATCTAGCTAAGAGGCATTCTAGGAAGAAAAAACAGAGACAATAGAGGGGAAGAAGTGAAGAAATAAAAGAACAAAATTTCCTTGAAATGAAAAAACCAGTCTTCAAATTAAAAGGGCCTACATAGTACAAGCAGGATATATGGCCTAGACATCTTGATAAAAGTTAAGAACTCCAAAAGTTCTTAAGGACACACCCTAAAATCTTCCAAAGAGAAAAAAAGAAAAAATAGGTTACCTTCAAAAGAACCAGAACCACAAAGCAATATCATATTTCTCATAGGCAATAGTGGAACCATGAGGGCAATGGAAATTCTAAGGGGGATGAAGAGGGTTGGTGAATGGGTACAAAATACAGTTAGAAGGGATAAGTTCCAGTGTTTGATAACAAAATAGGGTGACTATAGTTAACAATAATTTATTGTGTATTTCAAAATAGCTAAAAGATCTGGAATGTTCCCAACATAAATAAATATTTGAGGTGATGGATATTCCAGTTATCCAAACTGATGATTACACATTGTATGCTTATATGAAAACATCACATGTACCCCATAAATATGTACAATGATTATGTATCCACGAAATATCCATAAACATTAAAAATTAAAAACTTTAATATATAAAATATAATACATCTTTAAATTCTTTTTTTTTTTTTTTTTTTTTTGAGGCGGAGTCTCGCTCTGTCGCCCAGGCTGGAGTGCAGTGGCGCGATCTCGGCTCACTGCAAGCTCTGCCTCCCGGGTTCCCGCCATTCTCCTGCCTCAGCCTCCCGAGTAGCTGGGACTACAGGCGCCGCCACCACGCCCGGCTAATTTTTTTGTATTTTTAGTGGAGACGGGGTTTCATTGTGTTAGCCAGGATGGTCTCGATCTCCTGACCTCGTGATCCGCCCGTCTCGGCCTCCCAAAGTGCTGGGATTACAGGCTTGAGCCACCGCGCCCGGCCAATACATCTTTAAATTCTAAAGAAAAATAATTTTTATTTATTTTTTTCTTTTTTTTTTAAACAAGGTCCACCTCAGCCTCCTGAGTAACAGGGACAACAGGTGTATGCCATCACACCTAGCTAATTTTTGTGGTTTTTTTTGTAGAGACAGGGTTTCATCATGTTGCCCAGGCTGGTCTAGAACTTCTGGACCCAAATGACCTTCTACCTCGGCCTCCCAAAGTGTGGGATTACAGTTGTGAGCCGCCATGCCAGGCCTTGAATTTCTTTATAGCACAAACTATCTATCAAACATGAAAACAAAATCAACATATTTTTGAACATTTAAAACTCAGAATATTCTTACCTGCATAGAAATAAAAAAATGTTTGGAGGAGGTATTCCAGCAAAATGAAAAGTGAATCCAAGAAAGAAATATAAAATACATGATATATAAGAAACAATAGCAGCTAAGTGTAATGCAGAAGAAGGAAAACATTGAGGAAAACATAGAAAATTATCTATTAGAAGATAATTGAAAGAACCTTGTGCTAGGACCTTGACACTCAAAATTCATCTGCACAACTTCATATAGCCCCTACCCTCATCCCCTCTAGGGCAGGGGATGGAAAGGTGAAAATTACATTTCTCAATGTCCCTGTAACTAAGGATCTAAATGTTATTTAGGCTCTGCCAATGAAATGCATTCAAGTGAGATCTGGAAGTTGGACATGAAGCCCTGACTTCCATATTTCCTTCTACATGCAATGTAAAGTGGGCTGAACAATGGAACCTGGAGCAGGGTGCCACATGATCCTGTCCTATTCAAAATTTCTGCCCAGCCTTAAGAGTTGCACTATGTGGTTAGGCTCTTCAGCCTGTAATCCCACCTACTCAGGAGGCTGAGGAAGGAGGACTGCTTGAGTCCAGGAGTTCAAGGCTGCAGTGAGCTTTAATTGCACTACTGCATGCCAGCCTGGGCAACAGAATGAGTTCCCCTCTCTAAAAAACATAAATAAATAAAAGAATTGTACAATACAGTATCCCATAATAACTTGTTTTATTTTTCATTTCTATAAAATTGTCTACCAAATAGAATAAGCATAAAAATGGTGTTAGGAAAATTGCTTTTCAGATAAATGACAAAATTAGAATCCCAACTTCATACCATATACAGTATAAATTTACATGAATTAAAGGCCTAAATGTGAAATGCAAAGCTTTAAAACTATTAAAAGTAAATGCAGTAGAAATATCTTTCTAACCACTGATTAGGGATAGATTTATTAACAACACCCAAGAAGCAAACATTATAAAGAATATATTTAAATGTATATATATATATGTATTCATTCTCAAGTATTTATTAATACAACTATGATAAACAGGGTCTATGGAAATCCATAGCTAACATCATATATAATGGTGAAAGCCTGAAAGCTTTGCCCCTAAGATCAGGAAGAAGACAAGGATTTTGCTCTCACCACTTCTACCCAACATTGTACTGGAGGTTCTAGCCAGGACAATTAGGAGAGAAAGCAAATAAAAGCATCCAGATTGGAAAGGAATGTGTAAAACTATGTCTATTCACAGAAAACATGATCTTGTATATAGAAAAACCTGAGGAGTCCACAAAAATATGACTAGAGTTCAGCAAAGATAATATAAAAACAACATACTGAAGTCAATTGTATTTCTACATACTAGGAATGAATGAGCCGAAAATAAAATTAAGAATTCTGTATACTAACATACTAACAGCATCACAAAGAATAAATACTTAGGAATAAATTTAACAAAAGAGGTATAAGTCTTGTACAGTGGAGACTGTAAAACATTATTGAAAGAAGGAAAGACAATCTAAATTAATGGAAATAACCCAAATGTCCATCAGCTTAAAATGGATAAATATAACATCGTATTATGTATCTATCTGGTGGAATATTATTTGGCAATAAAAAAGGAATGGTATATCTACTACATCATGGATAAACCTTGACACCATTATGCTAAGTGAAAGAAACCAGAAACAAGGACCACATTTTGTGCCATTCCATTTACATGAAATGTCCAGAATACACAAATCCATAGAGACAGAATGTAAATCAGTGGCTGCCAGTGGTGGGCAGGAATGGCATGTGACAGACTGTGTCTGAGGATTTTTTAGAAGTAGTGAAAATGGGGCCGGGCTTGGTGGCTCATGCCTGTCATCCCAGCACTTTGGGAGGCCGAGATGACAGAATCACTTGAGGGTAGGAGTTCAAGACCAGCCTGGTCAACACAGCAAAACCCTGTCTCTACTAAAAATACAAAAATCAGCTGAGTGTGGTGGCACACACCTGTAATCCCAGCTACTCAGGAGGCTGAGGCACGAGAATCACTTGAACCTGGGAGGTGGAGGTTGCAGTGAGCAGAGATCGTGCTACTGCACTCTGGCCTGGGCAACAGACCAAGACTCACTCTCAAAAAAAAGTCCGGGCACGGTGGCTCACGCCTGTAATCCCAGCACTTTGGGAGGCCGAGGCGGGCAGATCATGAGGTCAGGAGATCGAGACCATTGTGGCTAACATGGTGAAACCCTGTTTCTACTAAAAATACAAAAAATTAGCTGGGCATGGTGGCGGGCGCCTGTAGTCATAGCTACTCAGGAGGCTAAGGCAGGAGAATGGCGTGAACCCGGCAGGCGGAGCTTGCACTGAGCTGAGATCGTACCACTGCACTCCAGCCTGGGCGACAGAGTGAGACTCCGTCTCAAAAAAAAAAAAGTGGTGAAACTGTTTTGAAATTGATGGTTGGATTACTGTGAATATACTAAAAGCTACTGAATTTTATAGTTTAAATGGGTAAATTTTCTGATATGGGAAATATATCTCAACGAAGCTAATATTTTAAAAAAGAAATGTATTGAACACCTACATTTGCAGGGCACTATTCTAGTTTCCAAGGATAAGCAGTGAATAAAGAGGCTCCCTATGAGAGTTTCCATTACAGTGGAAGATCCACATAAATTGTCCCAAGATACCCAAGGAATTTTGAGGTTTTACTGTGCAATTAGTTTTGGTAAACTGTGCAGAATAATGATGGAAAAGAGAATTTCCAGAAGCTAGGAGGCTTCTGGAACAAAAGTTCTAATTTGCAGAAAGGTAACAAGGCTATTTATGGAAATGGCAAATTGAGACCTAGGTGCCAAACTCCAGGAACATTCTGGAGTGAGTTCTTGAACAGATAATTCATGAGCACTTCACAAAGGCAGCAGCGACCAATTCATAAGTGTGGTCTTACAAAAAGCAGGGCAGACCAGCAGAACTCAGGTGTTTTTCTTTCCACTTTTCTATATTTTCCAAATTTTCCATAATGATAACATGTAATATATCTTAGTAACAAAAGAGGACTTCACATACTTTTTAGATGGCTATTGTTCCCATGTTGTTAGATCAACAGAATGCTGTAAGAATGACAGAATGGCAGGCTCTCCCAAGACATCCTTACGTGTACAGTGCAGAAATGTGCTGGGGATGTTACAATTAGAGATCACTGTCGACAGGTGGTAATGTGCTACCTGGTGACCTCCTGGTCAAAATTTCTGCTGAGGACTTAGTGCTCAGTCGTAGCCATGGAAAGAATGAATTGGGAGGGAAGGTGGTTAGGTCTTAGTGAGCGTTTTCCCTCCCTTCCTTCTTTCCATCTTTTTTTCCTCCCTTGCTCCCTCCTTTCCCCCTTCCCTCTCTCCCTTCCTTCCTTCTTTTCTTCTGAAAGACATGATCATGGTCTGATAAACAGAGGTCAGAATTAGGGAACAAATGATACAGTGAGGAATTCACAGCAAGGGCCTACCTAGGTCATGAGCTGTGAACCTAGCAGAATGAAGAAATGAACAGGATGTGTAGCCTGAAAACTGGAATTTACCTCAAGCACCAAAGTAACCTTCCCTATTCCATCAATGGTAAAGGCCAGGACTTCCAGCAATCTACCTGCTGGTTTCAGTTCAGGGACTAACATTGTGGTCTTAAAAGTACAGATAATTATCGAATGAACTGTTAATACACAGAAGACAATCTAGAAGAGGAATATTTGTATGCATCATTTATATTCACTATTCAAAAATTATTAAATTACACAAATAACAGCATATATGTTCACCAGTAGAATACGGAAAATATGTCCTGAATGCAGGAGCCTCCTTCCAAATACTGTTTATTCTAGAGCAAAATGAACTGAGTAATTGTGCTAATGAAAAGTTAGACATTATTCATCATTGCTTCCAGGTTTTATATTATTTCAAGCACATGTAGTGCAGGAAAGCATGTCCTAATGATTAGAGAACATAGGCAATAAAAACATCCTATAATGGCATTTAGCTTCCTAAATCACCATATTTTAAAAATTTGACACTTCCTAAATAAGTAACTTTGTGGACTGTTGCTTTTATAGACCTTGTTTTAGAATAAGTACTGGTTAGAAATGTCAGGTATTATAATTTTCTCACCTTTTAAAAAATTTTTTTGCTTTCAGTTCAATAATTTTTCTAAGTAACCTTATGTTTTCCTCTTTTCTAGCCCATAAGTTCTCTTTAAAGTGTTTTTATTTTAATATGTCACATTTGATTCTATAAGAATTCATGAGACACACTTGTAAGTTTTAAAGTGCAACTGCCCTGTGGGTTCTTAAAAGATCTAACCAGGTCTAGAACACCTGTCCATTTCCATTCCCCCATCAGGTTCTCACTGCGTGCTTTTTTTTTTCTTTTCTTTTCTTTTTTTTATACAACCCTTGCATTTACCACCTGAACTAGTTTCCTAGGGCTACTGTAACAAAGTACAACAAACTAAGCACCCAAAAACAACAGAAATGTATCGTAGTCTCCCACAGTTCTGGAAGCTAGAAGTTGATCAACACATCAGCTGAGCCATGTCCCTCTGAGAGTCTGGTCGGAATCCTTCTTTGTCCCTTCCTAGCTTCTGATGGTGGCTGTCAATCCTCAGCGTTCCTTTGCTTGCAGCTGCATCACTCCAATTTGTCCCTCTGTTGTCACATGGAGCTCACACATCACTCCAATTTGTCCCTCTGTTGTCACATGGAGCTCTCCTTGTGTGCCTCTGGGTCAAAATTTTCCTCTTATAAGGGCACCAGTCACAGTGGATAAAGGGCCCTCTCATAACCTCTTCTTGATACCATCTGCAAAAACCTTATTTTTACGTAAGGTCACATTCACAGGTATCGGGTTAGGACGGAACGCATCTTTTTGGGGGACACCACGCAACCCATAACACCATTGTTTGTACTTTTCAAAAGAAAAGCTTCCTGAAATTTGTCTGTCCTGTCTCATTAGTGACTGCATGAAGTACCTAGAGCAGAGAGCATTTTCTAAGTTTAAGGTGAAAAACACCATCTACCTTATAGTGAGACAAAATAACAACTCAAGCCTTTAGACATTGGGGGTTTTCTTTCATCTCTGCCCAAAGGAAGTCAGCCAATGATGGAATCAATGACAGTCAGGTGCGGTGGCTCACGCCTGTAATCCCAACACTTTGGGAGGCCGAGGCGGGTGAATCACAAGGTCAGGAGATCGAGATCGTCCTGGCTAACACGGTGAAACCCCATCTCTACTAAAAATACAAAAAATTGGTTGGGCGTGGTGGCGAGCGCCTGTAGTCCCAGCTACTCGGGAGGCTGAGGCAGGAGAATGGCGTGAACCGGGGAGGCGGAGCTTGCAGTGAGCGGAGATCGCGCCACTGCACTCCAGCCTGGGCAACAGAGTGAGACTCCATCTCAAAAAAAAAAAAGAAAAGAAAAAAGAAAACTCAGAATACATGAAACACCCATCCCAGCATAAGGTACTGTGCAGCCAAAAGTGATGGGTGTGGAATGGCGAAGCTTTCTCATGGCTGCTAACTTTTTTTTAAATAAAAAGACAAAATGAGCTATGAAACAAACCTTGTGACTGAAACGTTGCTGTCCCCATGGTGGCTGCTTAATATCTGATATAAAATTTTTAATCAAGGAGATTAGTGTGATTTTCAAAATTATATGTTACAGAACCTTGGAGAGGTACACTCCAGGGGAAATGTTCTTTTATTGGCTGTGTCTGCCTGCCTGGGCTCTAGCACACTCCCTGAATGGAGGCTGAGTGAATGAAATAAATCCTTCTTTAAATAGCATGACAAGGCTGGGCGCGGTGGCTCACACCTATAATCCCAGTACTTTAGGAGGCTGAGGCGGGAGAATCAACTGAAGTCAAGACCAGCCTGGCCAACATGCCGAAACCCCATCTCTACTAAAAATACAAAAGTTAGCTGGGCGTGGTGGCACATGCCTGTGATCCCAGCTACTTACGAGGCTGAGGCAGGAGAATTACTTGAACCTGGGAGGTGGAGGTTGCCGTGAGAAGAGATTGCACCACTGCACTCTACCCTGGGTGACAGAGTGAGACTCTGTCTAAAAAAATAAAAATAAAAATAAAAATAGCATGACAAAAACTTACATTAAAAAAAATTGCTGGGGGCGGTAGCTCACACCTGTAATCCCAACACTTTGGGAGGCTGAGGCGGGCAGATCACTTAAGGTCAGCAAGAGTTTGAGGCCAGTCTGGCCAATGTGGTGAAACTCTTTCTCTATTAAAAATACAAAAATTAGCCGGGCATGGTGGCATGCGCCTGTAATCCCAGCTACTTGGGAGGCTGAGGCAGGAGAATTGCTTGAACCCGGGAGGTGGAGGTTGCAGTGAGCTGAGATCACGCCACTGCATTCCAGCCTAGGTGACAGAGCAAGACTCTGTCTCAAAAAAAAAAAAAAAGAAAGAAAGAAAGAAAGGAAAAAGAAAAAAAATTACTTTAAAAAATTAGTCATTATACATTGTACATTCCTAGAAAAAAATTATAAACAAATCATTCCAACAAATGGCTGCTTTTCTTCTTTTAGGTTCTCATTCCATTTATTCAATTGTGTGTGTGTGTGTGTGTATATATACTTTAGCACAGCTATCATCTTAGAGTTGTATAATTCTTACTTTCATTCAATATTTTATCACAGAAAGTATCCTTCATTGTTATATTTTTAATAATTTATTTGCAACATTCCATTCAGTTGATTATTACAATTTACTTCATCATTTGTTTCCAACTTGGGATGTTTATAAATAATGCTGGATTGAAATGCTTCTGCAGGCTCAGAAAAGGGCAAGCTGCAGCTTTGGTATCTGAAGGGAATGGAAACAGCTCAAAGAGGGCCTCTTTCAGAGCTCCAAACAGATTGTCTGCATAGCATTGTCCTACAGGCTGTTAAGAACGAGCTGTATTCATAGGTTGTCCCATTTGTGGTTTACTGAGTGAGGAAACTAAGTTGGCAAAGCCCTGCTTTTTAGAGCCAGTGAACTCACAGAAGACACAGCTCTAATATATTCCTAGGTCAATTTAGCCGGTGGGGCAGCTAGGGAAGTTCTCTTCTTTTATGATTCCTCTTTCCTTGTCATATCAGCCACTACTTTGACAAAACCTGTCTTTGCTAAGGCCGCCTTCAGCTTCAGCGGTGAATGCAGGCCATGGGTCTACCTCCTGAGTACCTCTCCAAGAGTCACAGAAACAGCGCTGGAAAGGAACGAGGGGATTTCTCACTCAATGGGAGGGTCGACTTAATAAAACAGATAAGAGAACAATTCAAAGGACCAATAGATGGCATGTAGTGAAGGAGTATACGTTGAGAGAAAGAAATGGTAAGAAACAAATATGCACCAATTGCTATGGTAAATTTTACCATCTTTTGCACAGTCTTAGATTAATGCACTGTCTTATAGCCCTTGTATTATAACATAACACCACAGTTTTCTACTCCTGGAAACACCGTCACTACATTAGGAGAAACAATTTTAGGAGGTGAAACCTTGAGTGTACACCATGGGGCTTTAAATAGTCCCCCTAATTATGGAAACAACTTAGCTTTTAAATGGGCCAGCACTTTTTTTCCTCCCTAAATTCAATTCTTATCTAATGGGGTCAGCACTGCTATCTAAGTAGGTGCTTTGCCTTGTGCTATAGTAAGTAAATTATCACCTTTAGAAAACATGCCCCAAGGAAAGCTAGAGAAAGTGCAGACACCCCTGCTAACGACTGTGCAGCCCGCCCAGCCAGTGCCCTCTCCATGCCCAGAGGCTGGATGCTTTGTGTGTCAGTGAAGGTAAATCTGCTTTGTGCCAAATTCTGAAAACAGCTGGTGATTACTAACCTTTAGTATGAGGCAACTGTTCATAAACCTGAGACTGTCCAATCTTTCAATTCGTATCAGCAGACCTATGATCAGCTAGTAAAAAAGTTTTCCTTTAGAATTTAACTTTCAGGCATTAAGTAAATAATTGTTTGCTTTTTCCCGATGAAGGAAGAGGAGCAAAATGGAAAGAAGGTAGAATATTGTCAATTAACAATCTATCCTATTAATAACCAGGAAATAAGTGGTTTGTAATATTTATCATCACCATTATCAAAATAATAGTCATTTATAATAGTTCTTTGTATCACAAGGCAATTTTACACATATCATATTAGTTGAACATCCCAATACCACCCGAGGTAAGACAAATATGGTTATCGCCAACAGGTATATAGAATATTCTGGTTGAATCGGTTGAAGCTCTGTGGCTCACCATTCAGAAATTAAGTTTCCAGTTTCTCCAAAACAATCTTCTAAGTATCAATGAGTAACAAATATAAAAGATGAAAATGAGTCTGGTCTTTCTTAATTTCAGCACTTTCTCTCACCAAAGCAGTTGATAAATCATTCTCTCGCCAAAGCAGTTGATCAGTTATTCACTTCTCCACTCCTTACTGCCTGGGCCTGGGAAGTGGTACAGAAAATAAAGCAGTTCTAAAAGTAACCTGCAGAGGTGACTTGCCTTGCTGCTCCTGCACCTACAAAGCGCTCTCAAGCTGCAAAATCCTCATCAATAAAAGGAGGAGGTACAGTGAAGGAAATAAGACAGCAAATGCAGCTAGATGCCAAGTCAACAAAGTAAAACTCTGGCACTTTTTCAGTACTATTAGTCTATGCTCTGACTTTCTCCACTGAAAGTGGAGAAACCTGTGCCAGTCAACACAGAGGATTACTGATAAATTTACTGGCAACAGAGATAATGCTTTACAACTGCAGGATAAAATGACTCCCTATTAGGAGATCAAGTAGAATTAAGGGAAACATAATCTAGCATTGGTTTTTAGACACAGGAAGGGCATTCTTGAGGAATGGGGAGGAAGCAGATTCTGTGGGGCTCTAAAGGGAGGGCCAGGGACCAGCTGGGAGAACATATAGGCAAGGAAGATATTCCAAACCCTCCTTTTTCAACTTCCTAGGAATCAGATTCTTAGGGAGCTGCTGGAAAGACAATACAAGATTTTTTTCATGCTCAAACCCATCAAACTAATAAAAAAATATCAGCATTGCAGTAACACTGTGAGGCTGGTGAAGGGTTAGCAAAGTTCTCAGAAGCAACAGCATCTCTGTATATGCAGACAAATACACAGGTAGAAGGTGCACTAATCAGGGAGATTCCACTTCCAGGCAGGCCCAAAAGCATTCCCAATATGCAGGAGGACTTATGGCATGACAGAGAAGCTCTTTTTAAACATAATCATAAAACTGTACTGGGAAAGATAATTAAAGATATGAATAAAGGGAACATGAAACCTCATTCCACTTGGGAAGACAATACATATTAAAGATAACAATATGTTAGGTTAACAGAGAAACAAAGAATGAATTAAGGGCCAGGCTCAGTGGCTCATGCCTGTAATCCCAGCACTTTGAGAGGCTAACGCAGGAGGATCACTTGAGGCCAGGAGTTTGGGACCAGCCTGGCCAACATAGTGAGATCCTACCTCTATATTTAAAAAAAAAAAACAAATTAGAAGAATGAATTAAAACTTAACAGAA
This sequence comes from Macaca mulatta, assembly GCF_049350105.2. Lineage (NCBI taxonomy): Eukaryota > Metazoa > Chordata > Mammalia > Primates > Cercopithecidae > Macaca > Macaca mulatta. The sequence goes on along the minus strand of NC_133409.1, from coordinate 158,474,494 downwards.
TGGTTTAAAATACTTAATGAAATTTATCTGAAAACATAAGCAGGCAAAAATATGAAAGGATATTTGGGAAATGAGAAGAAAAGGTAATGATAGATTTAATACTTATTAGAACAAAAAATTATTAGATCAAAAAAATCTAAAATGTAAAACCCCAAATGCATTTTTATTAGGACTTATTCTACAACAAACTAGGAATAATAAAACTACGGGATGAGAATTACTGTCATGACAACTGTATACTACCACTAGAAAGAAAATTTACTTGTTCAAAAGACAAACAAAATAATGTGAATAGTAAAGAAAAAAGAGGGAGAAGAAGGGAAATACAATATTAGTTTCAAACACAGGAACAAAATTATTTTGGATCAATTAAGGAATTAGATATTATCAAAGGCAAGATAAACACACAAAAAATAGTCAAGTTCCACAGAGTAAAAAGTAGCATTCTCCAAAAAGTATTTATTTAACACCCATCATGAAGGAATTAAAGCGCTAAATGTTAGGAATACAGAGATGAATAAAGCAGGTTTGACAGAACTTCTACCAGCCTGGCAGACTAACACATGGAGCCTCCTTTCAACAAACACATGGCCAGGCAGAATAAAATACAAGCACACCTTGAAACACATACTACCATGATTCAAGTGAGTTCTACAACATGTTTTATTTAATTCACTGTAGTCTCTTTTTCTATCATGTATTCTATGTACTAGACAAAAGTTTGACCTATAACAGGTGACAAAAGATGTACAAGTATCATAATATTTCCAGACCTATCAAAACCAGAGAAAGAGCATCACAATGATATCAAAATGTAAGTATTAATGTGGCTCAAAGTGCGTATTTTCATGGGAAATAGTCAAAAAGCAAACAGTAAATATCAGCTGACGTAATAGGCAGAATTCCAAAATGGCCCCACGATGCCGACACCATATTAGTTCCATTACATTATAGTAGACAGCAAAAGTGATTTTGCAGATATAATTAAGGTTGGCTTAAAGATAGGGAGACTGTCCAAATAGTTCTAACCAGTCATATGAGCTGTAAACCAAAAAGTATCTAATACAGGTCTCAATCAATTTGAAAGTTTCTTTTGCCAAGGTTAAGGACATGCCTGGAAGAAAAAAACACGAAATCATAGAAATAGTCTGTGGTCTGTGCCTTTCTCCGAAGACGATTTTGAGAGCTTCAATATTTAAAGGTGAAAAGCTGGCTAGTGGAGAAAGAGGGAGGATATGGTAATCCACATGTTCCAGGCGAAAAGAAACACGTAGGGGAACAGTCAATTATGTATTTCTCTCAAGCTCCGCAAATCAGCACTTTACATAAGATAAGGTGAGCTTAACGCAGCTACCTGTGGAGATAAATTTAACTTTTTATCTGTAGCTATCTGCTTAGGAACAAAAGGAAAGGCAGTTTCTTTTCTTTCTTTCTTTCTTTTTTTTTTTCTTTGATATGGAGTTTTGCTATTGTTGCCCAGGCTAGAGTGCAATGGTGTGATCTCGGCTCATTGCAACCTCCACCTCCTGGGTTCAAGCAATTCTCCAGCCTCAGCGTCCTGAGTAGCTGGCATTACAGGTGTGGGCCACCATACCCGACTAATTTTTATATTTTTAGTAGAGATGGGATTTCACCCATCTCTACTAAATGTTGGCAAGGCTGGTCTCCAGCTCCTGACCTCAGGTGATCCGCCCGCCTTGGCCTCCCAAAGTGCTGGGATTACAGACATGAGCCACCACGCCCGGCCAGGAAAGGCAGTTTCTTGCAGGACTCAGCTTTTGGCTTAACTCTTTTTTCTTTCAGCATAGTGAATTTCTGTCCTGAGTTTTTGTTTTTCTTTCACAGAACACTTTAAAAGCACAGTGTTTTCTTCATCTGGTAACAGAAGGAGAAGTCAAAGAGAAAATATCCAATATGAGAGAAATCTTCCATTCCTGGCTTTGAAGATGGAGGGGGCCATGTGGAAAGAACCCAAAAGCAGCTTACAGGAGCTGACAGTAACCCCCAGCAGATATTCAGTAAGAAATGGGGACATCAGTCCTACAACCCCAAATAACTGGATTCTGCCAACAACCAAAATGAGTTTGGACACAGATTCCTCCCCAGAGCCTCCAGAGGAGACTGCATTCAACTGACAACTTGACTTGACTCTAGTGAGACCCAAATAAATGCTAATAAATGGGTTTTTTAAGCGACTAAGTTTATGGAAAGTTGTTCCACAGCAATAGCAAACTAATGCAATAGGCAAGTGGTAGGCATCTTCTGACATTATGAAATATTATGAAAGACTCACAAACACCACTGCAGCCTAGAACGACTAATGAATCATGTAAATAGGGGCTAAAAGAAACCAGAGGCAGGCCAACATCCTCCTGATGCCAAAGCCTGGCAGAGACACAACAAAAAAAGAGAATTTTAGACCAATATCCCTGATGAACATCGATGCAAAAATCCTCAATAAAATACTGGCAAACCGAATCCAGCAGCACATCAAAAAGCTTATCCACCATGATCAAGTGGGCTTCATCCCTGGGATGCAAGGCTGGTTCAACATACGCAAATCAATAAACGTAATCCAGTACCTAAACAGAACCAAAGACAAAAATCACATGATTATCTCAATAGATGCAAAAAAGGCCTTTGACAAAATTCAACAGCCCTTCATGCTAAAAACTCAATAAATTCGGTATTGATGGAACGTATCTCAAAATAATAAGAGCTATTTATGACAAACCCACAGCCAATATCATACTGAATGGGCAAAAACTGGAAGCATTCCCTTTGAAAACTGGCACAAGACAGGGATGCCCTCTCTCACCATTCCTATTCAACATAGTGTTAGAAGTTCTGGCTAGGGCAATCAGGCAAGAGAAAGAAATCAAGGGTATTCAGTTAGGAAAAGAAGAAGTCAAATTGTCCCTGTTTGCAGATGACATGATTGTATATTTAGAAAACCCCATCATCTCAGCCCAAAATCTTCTTAAGCTGATAAGCAACTTCAGCAAAGTCTCAGGATACAAAATTAATGTGCAAAAATCACAAGCATTCTTATACACCAGTAACAGACAGAGAGCCAAATCATGAATGAACTTCCATTCACAATTGCTTCAAAGAGAATAAAATACCTAGGAATCCAACTTACAAGGGATGTAAAGGACCTCTTCAAGGAGAACTACAAACCACTGCTCAGTGAAATAAAAGAGGACAAAAAACAAATGGAAGAACATGCCATGCTCATGGATAGGAAGAATCAATATCGTGAAAATGGCCATACTGCCCAAGGTAATTTATAGATTCAACACCATCCCCATCAAGCTACCATTGACTTTCTTCACAGAATCGGAAAAAACTGCTTTAAAGTTCATATGGAACCAAAAATGAGCCCGCATTGCCAAGACAATCCTAAGCCAAAAGAACAAAGCTGGAGGCATCATGCTACCTGACTTCAAACTATACTACAAGGCTACAGTAACCAAAACAGCATGGTACTGGTACCAAAACAGAGATATAGACCAATGGAACAGAACAGAGTCCTCAGAAATAATACCACACATCTACAGCCATCTGATCTTTGACAAACCTGACAAAAACAAGAAATGGGGAAAGGATTCCCTATTTAATAAATGGTGCTGGGAAAATTGGCTAGCCATAAGTAGAAAGCTGAAACTGGATCCTTTCCTTACTCCTTACACGAAAATTAATTCAAGATGGATTAGAGACTTAAATGTTAGACCTAATACCATAAAAACCCTAGAAGAAAACCTAGGTAATACCATTCAGGACATAGGCATGGGCAAGAACTTCATGTCTAAAACACCAAAAGCAATGGCAACAAAAGCCAAAATTGACCAATGGGATCTCATTAAACTAAAGAGTTTCTGCACAGCAAAAGAAACTACCATCAGAGCGAACAGGCAACCTACAGAATGGGAGAAAATTTTTGCAATCTACTCATCTGACAAAGGGCTAATATCCAGAACCTACAAAGAACTCAAACAAATTTACAAGAAAAAAACAACCCCATCAAAAAGTGGGCAAAGGATATGAACAGACACTTCTCAAAAGAAGACATGCATACAGCCAACAGGCACATGAAAAAATGCTCATCATCACTGGCCATCAGAGAAATGCAAATCAAAACCACAATGAGATACCATCTCACACCAGTTAGAATGGCGATCATTAAAAAGTCAGGAAACAACAGGTTCTGGAGAGGATGTGGAGAAATAGGAACACTTTTACACTGTTGGTGGGACTGTAAACTAGTTCAACCATTATGGAAAACAGTATGGCGATTCCTCAAGGATCTAGAACTAGAAGTACCATATGACCCAGCCATCCCATTACTAGGTATATACCCAAAGGATTATAAATCATGCTGCTATAAAGACACATGCACATGTATGTTCATTGCGGCACTATTCACAATAGCAAAGACTTGGAATCAACCCAAATGTCCATCAGTGACAGACTGGATTAAGAAAATGTGGCACATATACACCATGGAATACTATGCAGCCATAAAAAAGGATGAGTTCATGTCCTTTGTAGGGACGTGGATGCAGCTGGAAACCATCATTCTCAGCAAACTATTGCAAGAACAGAAAACCAAACACCGCATGTTCTCACTCACAGGTGGGAACAGAACAATGAGATCACCTGGACTCGGGAAGGGGATCATCACACACCGGGGCCTATTATGGGGAGGGGGGAGGGGGGAGGGATTGCACTGGGAGTTATACCTGATGTAAATGACGAGTTGATGGGTGCTGACGAGTTGATGGGTGCAGCACACCAACATGGCACAAGTATACATATGTAACAAACCTGCACGTTATGCACATGTACCCTAGAACTTAAAGTATAATAATAAAAAAAAAAAAAAGAAACCAGAGGCATGTTAATGAGAGACTGAAAACAAACGGAAGAAAGATTGCCAAGCTATGCCTCTTTATGGGGACTTTGCTTTAACAACCTGTAGAGTATTAATTTACAGCTTCCATTTCCAGGATAAATGGAACATATATACCTGCAACCACAAAACATTTTGAATACATACCAAAGCCCCAAAGAAAGGGAATCTCTAGGTGTCAGAGATCCAAGAAAAGCCAAAACAGATATCAAAAGATGACATTGTGGGTTTCCTACAGGATTTTACGATCTGAACATAGGCCCTAGCAGCAAGCACTGGGCTTTCAATGGCCATTTTGGAACAGGATATACAAGGGGTCTTCAAAAAGTTCATGGAAAATGCAAATTATGAAAACACTATGAACAGATTTCAACTTTTTTGCACCAAAATAAACTTGTACTAGCTTGTTATAACTTGTCTGAACAGGATCTAGTTTGAGGCACTAAGAAGAATAAGGCATCAGTTTTAAAACAGCCCCTATTAGAGCAACATGAATTCTGTGAAAATTGAAGAAAGAACAAACATCAAATTTATGATGAAGCTTGAGTAGAAGAATAGTAAAATCACTGATACTTTACAAAAAACTTTATGAGGACAATGACCCAAAGAAATCAGCAGTTTACAAATGAATAAGTCGTTTTAAAAATGGATGAGATGATATTGAAGAAGCAGCCCACAGCAACAGATCATCCACATCAATCTGCAAGGGAAAAGTTCATCTTGTTTATGCTCCTATTTATTGTCCTTTTTAAAAAATTTTTTTCCTTTTTTTTTCCTCAGAGATTATCGTTCTGATCATGCCTTAGTTGAAGAGAACAGATAATAAACAGCAGAAACAATAGCTGACACCATAGACATTTCGACTGGTTCTAACGGAGGAGACCACCCTTCATACCATCTTATGCCCAATTTCTGCCTCCAAAGAAAGAAGTAAAAACTAAAAGGCAGAAATGAAATCCACAGGCAGACAGCCCAGCACCGCACCCTGGGCCTGGCAGTTAAAGATCGACCCCTGACCTAATTGGTTCTGTTATCTATAGATTACAGACATTGTATAGAAATGCACTGTGAAAATCCCTATCTTGTTTTGTTCCGATCTAATTACCCGTGCATGCAGCCCCCAGTCACGTACCCTCTGCTTGCTCAATCAATCATGACCCTCTCACATGCACCCCCTTAGAGTTGTGAGCCCTTAAAAGGGACAGGAATTGCCCACTCAGGGAGCTCAGCTCTTGAGACAGAAGTCTTGCCAATGCCCCCGGACGAATAAACCCTTTCCTTCTTTAACTCGGTGTCTGAGGAGTTTTGTCTGAGGCTTGTCCTGCTACAGTTCAGCTTACACAATTCTGACAGAAAAATTAAAGTTGAGCAAACTATCTACTTCATGAGTACCAAAACCAGGGTGTCCAGATAAGCTGCCCACATAAGGTCAGGGGATCAAGACCATCCCGGCTAACATGTTCAAAACCCATCTCTACCAAAAATACAAAAAATTAGCTGGGCGTGGTGGCGCACGCCTATAGTCCCAGCTACTCAGGAGGCTGAGGCAGGAGAATGGCATGAACCCAGGAGGTGGAGCTTGCAGTGAGCCAAGATCGTGCCACTGCACTCCAGCTTGGGTGACAGAGCGAGACTCCGTCTCAAAAAAAAAACCCAAAGAATTAGAAAGAGGCAAGACGTGAAGGGATCGGTTGTAAGATGAATACATACCAGGGATCTAACGTACAGCATGGTAATTATAGTTAACAATCCTGTATTGTATACCCGAAATTTGTTAAGAGAGTAGATCTTAAATATTCTTATCAAACACAAACAAAGAAACAGACAATAAATAAAAAATAAATAAGTGAGGTGATGGATAGGTTCATTACCTGGCTTGTGGTAGTCATTTCACAATGTACACAAATATCAAAACATCACATTCTTCCTGGTAAATACAGTCAATTTTTATTTATCAATTATACCTCCATAAAGCTAGAGGGAAAAAAAGATGTAAAGAGATAATAGCAAACAATTTTCTAGAATTGATGAAAGAAAAAAAAAATCCTTATATCCAGAGAGTACAAGAAGTTCTGAGTCAGATTATATTCACTGGAATCAAACTGTAGAACACCAAAGACAAAGAGTAGATCCTATAAGGAGCCAGAGACAAAAGACAGATGATCTTAAAAGGAACAATAATCAGACTGACAGCAATATTTTCATTGGTAGGAATAGATGCTCAGAAATAATGGAAACAAAATCTAGAAAGTATAGAGGAACAAAAACTGCCAACCTAGAACTTTACACTCACTGTTAACACTCAAAAGTAATAATAAAATAAAGGCTCTTTTAAGATAAAGACTGAGTCTACTATCCACATATTCTCACTAAAAGGGTTACTATATGACATTTGGGGCTGGATGAAACTTTTTAAAAAAGAGTTATTATAAGAAAAGCTGACTGGACATGGTGGCTCATGCCTGTAATCCTAACACTTTGGAGGCCAAGCCAGGCAGATCATGAAGTCAGGAGCTTGAAACCAGCCTGGCCAACATAGTGAAACCCCGTTTCTACTAAAAATACAAAAATTAGCCAGGTGTAGTGGCACGTGCCTGTAGTCCCAGCTACTCGGGAGGCTGAAACAGGAGAATCGCTTGAACACAGGAGGTGGAGTTGCAGTGAGCCGAGACCACGCCATTGCACTCCAGACTGGGTGACAGAGTGAGACTCTATCTTAAAAAAAAAAAAAGGAAAAAAAAAAAGCTGAACATCGAGCGTGAAAGAAGCATTGGTAAACAAGAAACTGGCTAGCATGTTGGTAAATAATAATAAAATATTATTCAAACTAAAATGTCAAATAATAATAAAGGGATAGATGACACAGAGAGAAACTGAAGTTAAAGTATAGTAAGGTCTTATATACTTTTAGAGAACAGAAACATTTATTAACTTTAGATTTTGGTGGGGAGAAAGACTGCAATTTTTTTATTGATATATAATAGTTGTATATATTTTGAGGATATTTTGGTGTATGCAAACAATGTGTAATATTACTAACTTTCGATTTTTAAAAGTAAACGTGTATGTTACAAATAAAACATAGTCCCTTCTCTATAGAAGCTTCTACTATCCAGGAACAGGATAAGTGATGTTATAAGGCATGCCCAGTGAGCAAGAATGCCATCAGGGAAAGAGGGATGAGATGAGGGCATTAGGGAAGCCTTCAAAAACATGATGTTTAAGTTCTATCCTGAGAAATCAGCCGTTCGTTGAAAAAAGAATGCAGTCTAGTCTGTGGGGACTGACTGCACATAAAACACATGGACTCTTGGAAGAGTTGGCATATTTTGAGTGGTTCCATATGGATGTAAGGTAGAATAGGTTTGGGTTATGATAAGAAGATGAAAAGGCAGACCAAGAAGAAATGTTAAAGAACTATATAGGTGACATTAAGAGATCTGCACATTATTTAGTAGATGGTGGGGGCATATTGAAGATATATTTTTTAAATTTTTTCATTGTGGTAAAATACATATTACACAAAATTTACCATTTTAACCATTTTTTTTTTTTCTTTTTTGAAATAGGGTCTTGTTCTGTTGCCCAGGCTGGCATGCAGTGGCGCAATCATGGTTCACTGCAGCCTCAACCTCCTGGGCTCAAATGATCCTCCCACCTCAGCCTCCCGAATAGCTGGGATGACAGGCATATACCACCAAGCCCAGCTAATTTTTGTATTTTTTGTAGAGATGAGGTTTCACCATGTTGCCCAGGCTGGTCTCAACCTCCTGGGCTCAAGTCATCTGCCCGCCTCAGCCTCCCAAACTGCTGGAATTACAGGCATGAGCCACTGCGCCCGGCCCATTTTAACCATTTTTAAATATACAATTCAGCAGCAACCATCATCAATATCTATCTCCACAACTTTTTCATCATCTCAAACTGAAACTCTGTATCCATTAAACAATAACATCCCATTCCCACCTACTTCTAGTTCCTGGTAACCCCTATTCTCCTTCTTGTTTCTACGAATTTGACTATACTAAATATTTCATGTAAGTAGGATCGCACAATGTTGTTTGTGTCCAGCTCATTTCACTTAGCATAATGCCTTCAAGGTTCATCCATGTTGCAGCATGTATCAAAATTTCCTTCCTTTTGAAGGCTGAGTGACATTCTATTGTGTGTATTTAACATATTTTGTTTATTCACATATCCATCAATGGATATAACAATTAAAATTTATAACCAGGGGAGTAATGTGCTCATGTAACTGCTTTAGAAAGGTAACCCTAGAAGGAGATTAAAGGATACCACTTGCGAACCAAAAGATGAACCTGTTTCCAGAAAGTGAAAATGGTCAGACAGGTGGAAGAAGTCTAGTAAAATGAAGTCAGAAATGTCTCTAGGTTTGGGAAAAGCAGTTGTAGTATAGCAGGGGATAGGAAACATTGAAGACTAGTTAACCTAGTTGGCATGCTCAGAAACACGTACCTGCATGGGAAGACCTTTCCCATACTACAATAAATTTTGAACATTTGGCACCTATGTTTAAGACAAAGAGGTTGAAGACACCAAATTAACAAAATATTTTAGCCTCTTAAGAAATACAAATACACGGCCAGGCGCGGTGGCTCAAGCCTGTAATCCCAGCACTTTGGGAGGCCGAGATGGGCGGATCACGAGGTCAGGAGATCGAGACCATCCTGGTTAACACGGTGAAACCCCGTCTCTACTAAAAAATACAAAAAATTAGCCGGGCGCGGTGGCGGGCGCCTGTAGTCCCAGCTACTCGGGAGGCTGAGGCCGGAGAATGGCGTGAACCCGGGAGGCGGAGCTTGCAGTGAGCTGAGATCCGGCCACTGCACTCCAGCCCGGGCGACAGAGCGAGACTCTGTCTCAAAAAAAAAAAAAAACAAAAACAAAAGAAATACAAATACACTGAGAGAGATGGTAAAAACAGTTTTCTTGAAAATGAGACATCTTAGGATTTGTATGGTGGCTCATGACTGTAATCCCAGCACTTTGGGAGGTGGAGGTGAGCAGATCACTTGTGCCCAGGAGTTCAAAACCAGTCGGGGCAACATGACAAGATCTTGTCTCTACAAAAAATATAAAAATTAGTTGGGCTTGGTGGTATGTGCCTGTAGTCTCAGTTACTCAGGAGGCTGAGGTGGGAGTAAGCAGAGGCTGCAGTGAGCTAAGATCGTGGCACCGTACTTCAGCCTGGGCAACGGAGCAAGACTGTGTGAGAAAGAGAAGGGAAGGGGAGCAGAGGAAAGTGGAGGGAAGGGCAGGGGAGGGGAGGGGAGGCAACGGAAGGGGAGGGGAGGGGAGGAAGGAGAAAGAGGCAGAAAGAGAGAGAGAGAAAGAGAAAGAAAGAAAGAAAGAAAGAAAGAAAGAAAGAAAGAAAGAAAGAAAGAAAGAAAGAAAGAAAGAAAGAGAAAGAAAGAAAGAGAAGAAAAGAAAAAGAAAGGAAGGAAAAGGAAAGGAAAAAAGACAAAGGGAAGAAGAAAGGAGAGAGAGAGAGAGAAAAGAAAAGAAAAAGACATTTTAAAGGGTTATTTTGAAAAAATTTTGGCCGGGCGCGGTGGCTCAAGCCTGTAATCCCAGCACTTCGGGAGGCCGAGATGGGCGGATCACGAGGTCAGGCGATCGAGACCATCCTGGCTAACACGGTGAAACCCCGTCTCTACTAAAAAAATACAAAAAACTAGGTGGGCGTCTGTAGTCTCAGCTACTCGGGAGGCTGAGGCAGCGTAAACCCGGGAGGCGGAGCTTGCAGTGAGCTAAGATCCGACCACTGCACTCCAGCCCAGGCCACAGAGCGAGTCTCCGTCTCAAAAAAAAAAAAAAAAAAAAAAAAAAGAAAAAATTTTGACGGTAACTCTGTTACATTGATTACCAGACAGTGCAGCTACACATCATGTACTTCACTTTAATGATGAAAACAAAAGATGGTAAGGTATGCTGATATAATCACAACCCTAGAATAACAAGACTGTGATCCTGGGAAGGGACAGCCCATACTTCCCCACCATCATATGAATAAACATCCTATCAACTGTAAAGCTTAAATGTATGGGTGTTATGGGTGGCAACGCTGGAGTTAATTTACCCTCCATGCTTATATTCTGATGCTTAATAGCATGGAATGACTTCAACTTTGAAAATTCATTTTTAGGCCTGAATTATCCTCTTATTCAAGCTACATTGCTTAAAATAAAAAGATGTTACTATAATCCTTTGCTTTTTTTTTTTTTTTTTTTTTGAAACAGAGTCTGCTCTGTGGCCCAGGCTGGAGTGCAGTGGGGCAATCTGGGCTCACTACAACCTCCGTCTCCCGGAGTTCAAGCAATTCTCCTGCCTCAGCTGGGATTACAGGCACCCGCCACCATGCCTGGCTAATTTTTGTATTTTTAGTAGAGATGGGGTTTCACCATGTTGGCCAGGCTGGTCTCGAACTCCTGACCTCAGGTGATCCACCCATCTCGGCCTCCCAGAGTGTTGGGATTATAGGCGTGAGTCACCGTGCGCCCATCTTCCTTCGCTTTTTTGAACTTAAGGAAAAGAATGACCAGCAAGTTGACAGGCAGTGTAATTCTACACTATTATTTAGAAGGAAAAATAACTAAAACTTGAATACCATTGTCTTTACCTACCTGTGTCATTTAAGAAGCTCTACTTTAAAACTTAAACACCTACTGTTAAAAGACTCTGCAAAATGATGATGCCAGATGTTATTCTGGCTCAATCATTTTTACTGGTTAATACAAACAAATGAGAAAATATTTTCTCATTATTGAAATTCACATGAATAGTGTCTAAAGGTACAGATTTTTAAAGACAAATAGAAAAATAACCTATACTATTCGGGTAATGGTAACTAAAAGCCCAGCCTTTGACATTACACAATATATCCACATAACAAAACTGCACTTGTACCCTCTAAATATATAAACAATTTAAAAAACAATAGAAAAATAACCTACCAATTATTCTAGGCCTACTAAAGCAAAGAGCCTTCCTTGTGGGTATTAAATTACCAGAATATTAAATTGACATGATTTTATGATTGTCATTAAATATGTATTATTGTTGCTGTTATAAAGGTGCTGCAAGGAAAAATTTATGCATTTTATAATGATTTGATATCATCAATCAGAACAAGCTTTGGACATGTTAAAATAAATCTATTTTTAGTACCAAATTATTCTGAAGGTATGAAAAATATTTCCTGAAAAAGAACACATCGCAAAAATAACAACTTTTATTGAAGCGTTACTATTAAAACATGCCAGGCAATGAGCAAAGATCTCTCAAATATATTATTGTATTTAATTCTTACAGGAATTTCATTAAATAGGTCCCATTATTATCTCTGTTTTACAGGTGAGGAAACTGAGGTTTAGAGGGTTTAGAGAATTTGCCAAATGTGACACAGACACTAAGTGGCAGAGCCACACCCAAACCCACACTCTCTGACCTGGCAATCTGCAGCACTCTGCTCCAGAAACAGGCATACCTGCCTCTACACATAGCAGTGCCTCAATAACATAGTTTCATTCAACGTTGGTGACAAAAAAAATTCCTGGCCAGGGCCACTGTCTATGTGGAGTCTGCTCATTCTCCCCACGTCTGTGTGGGTTTTCTCTGGGCTTCACTTTCCTCCACATCCCAAAGCTGTGCACATGTCTACAGGGTCCCCGTCTGACTGAGTGGGTGTGTCTGTGAAAGTGCACCCTGTGGTGGGATAGCTTCCTGGACAGGGGAGGGGGGTTCCCACTCTCAACTGCCCAGAGAGACTCCAGCTACCTGTGACCTTGAACTGTAATAATTGGGTAAATAATTATCTTGTTTTTACTAACCCTTCTTAACTGTATGTATAGCTTCCGTTAATTTCTATGTTTAATATTAGAAGTGCTGTGGTCCTTATTTAGAAGTTTGGTGATTTTTTTATGACCAGAAATATGCTGTAGGAACTTAACTCTTGTTTGTATCAATTAGCCCATGGTAAAACTGGTTTCCTTACACCTCTTTGTGTTTAAAGGTTCAGTTTCCAAGAACTTATCAAGAATGTTAAGTGAGGACTTACTGTATTTATTTAAAGAGAATGCTCCCTATCTGTTGGCTAGGGGGGAAAAAAAGTCAAGAAAATTTAACAGCAAATCTATTCTTTTATATTAATACATTACCAAAGCTCTCTTTTGGCTATTTTTAATTCATAAAGATTTTGGCTGAATTATTTTCATTATTTTGAAACTAAGTTCTTGCCTCGGCATTTTGTATTACAGATGCAAATGCAAATGCATTACAAATGGTTAATACAAATAAATGAGAGTCCTTAGGTAATATGTTTTCATTTCCCTTTTTCAAATTACAGAGGAATTCACCTTTCTCTGTGACTCCTACGTCTATATCTGAACTGATATCTCCAGTTTTCCTCATCTGAATTAAAAATAATACTAAAAAAAAAAGCACAAAATAAAAGTTTACATTTGGCATAACTTTAGTAGTCTCCACGATTATAATAAACAAATTGAATAATAAACAAATTGAATAACATAAACAAATTGAAGCATATGGAAAGTGAGCATGTATTTCAGGAATAAAGAAATAAATACCAACATTTACTTCCAAAATTACTGTGTGTGTGGGGGGGGGGGGACATTATCTACAATTTATTTTTTCTGTTACTATCAAAAACATCATTCAACTTTTCAATTCAAGCACTGGAAAAAATACTAACATTTAACCGACAAACAAAAATGTTCTGATGAACAAACCAGCCATAAAAGTGTACATGAGTATGTATATCATATTTTTCCTCCTTGTATTTAATTAACAAATGACCTTAAGATGATAACTCTCAAAATTTCAGGTTTATCCTCCTCATTAATTTGTGACATTCCTTGGAGGAAAATCAAAGGGAAGAAGAGAAAGGTTTTAAGCTTCAGGTTATGGTTAGGAACAGAGACGAAATGCATTTAGTAAATAATAGGAAAGATCACATAAATAGTTCTGAACAAAGTTTAAAGAAAACGATTCCTTACTTCTAAAAAAATGCAATTCCTGAGGTTGGGAAAAGACGCTCAAATTTCCCCGACTCCACCCTACTAGTAAACAATCAGCGCAGCAATCAAAAAATGCTCTTTCCTGAATGCCCAGAAGAATCTTAAGAAACTCACCTTCTGAACTCAGGGCGTCTCGATTCTACTTTTATTGGGTATTGGCCTGCCTACTGGCTGCCCTCTTTCCTATTTCCCGGCCAGGCGGGCTGGGAAGTAGATACTGTACCTGGGGTCACTGCTGGCGACACTGAGGCTCGCCCCATTCGGTGCTGCTGGCCCTGAGCATCACTCGCCGTCCCACTTGTTCCTCCTCGTCGTCATCACAGGTCGTACACACACACCCACACGTTCACACCCTCGCGCGCGCATCTGCTGTTAGAGGTACAGCCCCACCCCAGCAAAATCCTCGCTTCCTCTTTCCCGGGACGTAGCCCCAGAGGAGTGAATCTGGACCAAGCCCAAGACAGGCTGAAGCTACTGCTGCGCTCTCACCTCCGGCAGTGACAGCGATCCGGGCCGCGGCTCTGCGCGAGGCCAGTCAGGCCTGCCGAGGGCGGCACAGGTGGAGCAAGGTTGCACCCCCGGGGGATCCCCGCCCACCGCCCGCGGCAGCTTCTGCAGGCTCGGAGAAAGCTCGCGCCAGTGATTCAGCGCCTTTCCGCCGCCGCGGTTACCACGGCGACGCGCGCGCACGCGCACACACGCCCTCAGGGATGTGGGGCGCGGCAGCCGCCCCTGCCCAGCTCCCCGGTTGCGCTCTGAGGACCAGCACCGGGGCGAGACACTCCCACGCAGGGACCAAGCAAAAGGCTTTCGGGAACCTGAGCGGCCTTCATACCCTACCTCCTTTCCGTCACCAAGCCCTTCCCTATCACTGTGGCCCTAAACAGTCTGGGGGATGAACACTACTTCCAAATAAACACCCGGGCCAGGGTGGCTCAAGGGAACCGTGGGCGCACTGCCTGCGTCAAAGACCCTTCGCGAATGTGTCCCCCAGCTTGTCCCCAGCTTGTGTCACCCCAGCTACACAAGGTCGACTCTTCCAGTGGGAGTCTCTTTGGCCCCTACTCTGTAATTATCTTTCTATTTTGAGCAGGTGCTTTCTGATTGAGACTGGAAACCTGTGCTGGGAGGGGCTGACATCACCTCCAGGCCTTGCAGGTTAACTGGGTGCCCAGTATAGTTTGACATTTACATATTGAGGAACGTGATAATCTAAACCACAGAAAACTTGTGTGGAAGATTCTTGCATTTTTACTGTTCTAATAAAGATGCAAAAGCATCTAGGGATAATGACAGGAGCAGAAAAGGCAGGGCATTCCTTGCACATCTCATTACTAGGAAGTATAGTGCAGTGCTTAGAGCTGAGTCACACACACTTGATGAATAAGCTTCTTGGTTACTCGGTATTTACCGAAGAGCCTTAAGTTACATAATCTTGATAAACCTGTTTCCTCAATTATAAAATGAAGATAATAGCATTCATATAGGATGATTCTGGGAATCAAATAAGATAATGCACATTTAAAGAGTAAAAACCAGCTGGGTGCGGTGGCTCACGCCTGTAATCCTAGCACTTTGGCAGGCCAAGGCAGGCAGATCACGAGGTCAGGAGATGGAGACCATCCTGGCTAACACGGTGAAACCCCGTCTCTACTAAAAATACAAAAAATTAGCGGGGTGTGGTGACCCGCGCCTGTAGTTCCAGCTACTTGGGAGGCTGAGCAGGAGAATCGCTTCAACCCAGGAGGCGGGGGTTGCAGTGAGTCGAGATCGTGCCACTGCGCTCCAGCCTGGGTGACAGAGCAAGACTCCGTCTCTAAATAAATAAATAAAAACTAAGGAGTAAAAACCTGTCCAGGACTCAAAGAGTGAAAATCAGCTTGGATTTGGAAAAGTTAGTACTGTCAATGATCCATGATCAGGCTGAGAGGACAAAGTCAGAAGCAAAATTAACAGGCAATATTGTTTCTTCTGGTCACACAGCAGCTACAAAACAACACAACTCCCTATATGAATGACTACTGCTTTCTGTCTTTGCTTTACTATTCCCATCCATAACTGGGGATACCCAATTGCTAAACTCCCTTCACCTCCTCAGTACCCAATCCCTCATTAATCCCCCTTTCTCTCAATCTGCCTGGGAAACAGCAACCAACTGGATCCCAGCCCTGATTCCAAGACTCTCCCTGGAATCCTTTAATAGGAATCCAAACCTTTAAAAAGACACTTACTCCTTTCTCTGCTCACATGGCATTCCACAGGTACTCTTTCAGTGCATCAAGTCAATGAATTTGATTTTGTTCCCAATGATCCTTGGCTGATTAGCCTTTAAAGAAACATTTTTAGCACATACACACACACACAGGCTTAGCCCAGAATGGTTAACTATACCATCTTTTAAACTCAGAGACACTATAATGAATATCTCTTTCCATTTTTAATGAATATATCTATTTTGCTATTGTATGAAAGTGTTAGTCTCCTTCTCTAGGACACAGATGTGAGGTCACCACCTTTCACTTCTTTTCAGCATTCAATGGACATTCACTGAGCTCCTACTATAGCCAGACACTGCAATAGGTAGTTAAGGGTAAAATGATGTATCCTTAGTATAATTTACTTTGTCTGCTCTTGCTTATGCTTTTGGTTGGGACATTTGTACAAGATAAGAAACTTATTTTGAGGGTGGGAAAAACTGAGGTTTAGGAAGGTTAAAGTACATTCCACATTAGTGGTAAAAATGGTGCTTAGCGTAATGACAGTGTTGCCTCATTGAAATACAAGATTTTAGGCCAGGTACAGTGGCTCATGCCTATAATCCCAGCACTTTGTGGGCCAAGACAGGAGGATTGTGTGAGCCCAGGAGTTCAAGGCCAGCCTGGGCAACATAGCAAGATCCTCTCTGTACAAAAAACAAAAATAAATAAAAAGTAGCTGGGTGTGGGTGCACACCTGTAATCCCAGCTACCCAAGAGTCTGAAGCAAGAGCATCACTTGTGCCCAGGAGGTTGAGACTGAAAAACAAAAAAACCACCACCACCCGGAAGATTCTACGTTGGAATTTCACTAAGCAGGAAGGTAAGGTAAGCAAAGCTACTACACTGGAAAAACTATGAAAACTATTGCTCATGAAAGCAGACTAAAAGTGGTTTTTGTTTTTTTTTTTTTGAGACAGAGTCTTGCTCTGTTGCCCAGGCTGGAGTGCAGTGGCATGATCTCGGCTCACTGCAACCTCTGCCTCCCGGGGTCAAGCAATTCTCCTGCCTCAGCCTCGTGAGTAGCTTGTATTACAGGCGCGTGCCACCACGCCCGGCTAATTTTTTTGTATTTTTAGTAGAGACAGGGTTTCACCATGTTGGTCAGGCTGGTCTCGAACTCCTGACCTCGTGATCTGCCTGCCTCAGCCTCCCAAAGTGCTGGGATTACAGGCATGAGCCACCACGCCGGGCCTAAAAGTGGTTTGTTTCTATACACTTCATTTATAATTTTTTAGATTTTGTCATAAGCAGTACACAAGAAGGTATTTCATGTAGATGCTGTGAGTTATATAAAGGAAATGATACGTCCATGGTTTTAAAACAATTTGACAATTATTTATTTATTTATTTTTGAGACAGAGTTTCACTCTTCTCGCCCAAGCTGGAGTGTAATAGCACAATCACGGCTCACTGCAATATCTGCCTCCCAGGTTCAAGCGATTCTCCTGCTTCAGCCTCCTGAGTAGCTGGGATTATAGGCGCCTGCCACCACGCCAGGCTAATTTTTGTATTTTTAGTAGAGACGTAGTTTCACCATGTTGGTTAGACTAGTCTTGAACTCCTGACCTCAGGTGATCCACCTGCCTCAGCCTCCCAAAGTGCTGGGATTCCAGGCATGAGCCACCGCACCCAGACGATAATCCTTTATTTAATCTAATATATTACACTATCTGTTTTAAGAATGTAGACTTTCACCCATCTATGTTTTGCAACATGATCTGAAGTTCTAACTTAGCTCTTCTAAATAAAAGCAATTTATGCCAGAATAACCCTTTTCCCACAGAAATGTACTATTGTCTTACTTCTATGATGTATGCTACTCAACTATTAACATCTATTCTCTTTTTTTTTTTTTTTTTTTGAGACGGACTCTCGCTGTGTCTCCCAGGCTGGAGTGCAGTGGCGTGATCTCGGCTCACTGCAAGCTCCGCCTCCCGGGTTCACGCCATTCTCCCGCCTCAGCCTCCCAAGTAGCTGGAACTACAGGCGCCTGCCACCACGCCCGGCTAGTTTTTTGTATTTTTAGTAGAGACGGGGTTTCACCATGTTAGCCAGGATAGTCTCGATCTCCTGACCTCGTGATCCACCCGCCTCAGCCTCCCAAAGTGCTGGGATTACAGGCTTGAGCCACCGCGCCCGGCCTCATTTTTTATTTTTAATGATTAAAATTATGATTAACATTTAAACTCTTTCATTGTCACTACAAAGGGAGTATTATATATAAATGTCTTTTTTTAGGTGTTTAAGTTTTGGCACTCCTGATATAAATAAGGTTCTGTTACTTCTAATCATTCTCATTGGCTTTCTTTTTTCACACAAAGGAAGCAGATATATTCTTGGTAATTCTTGGTGGAGTGAGAAGCAAATGGAAATCTGTTTTCTTCTACACAAAGAGGAAGAAGCAGCAGTAGAGCCAGAAGCAGGAAGCAGATAAAAAATTTAATCTCATCATGGACACAAAAGCATACTAAAACAAACTATAAACAAATAAAATCCTTTATTTAAATTTCTCTTGTGGGGAAAATATTTTTCTTTAAAGCACACTTACAAGTAATTTGCATTTACTTCCTGTAAAACATTTCCATTTTACAATTAGCAAAACTAAAAGGCTATGTCTCTTTATGCATTTATTTTTGTTAGAAAAACATCCCATGGTGCTATCAAACTGATTTTAACCATCATCAAGCCTAACTTTGCCTCTGTTGACAACATGACTACAAACATGAATCAAAACGGAGTTAAGGAATTTTAAGCCATAAGGTTTCAATTATAGCTTACCAATTATGTAGTTAGCTGACAAAAATCAAGTCTGATGTAGAATAGCTGTCATCTATTTAACTGCAGATAATCATGGCATTTTCATTTAAGATGATCTGAACTCATGAAATAAAGGATCCAGTCCCAATAACTCAATAATCTCTTATGTTTTCTTTTGAAGACTTATTTTAAATGTTAACTATTTCGGTGCCTGAATGGAAAAACATAAACATTAGCTCAGAGACAATGTGATTCCTGTTTGGAATCCAGCTGGCAGCTATAAGCACCGTTAAAAACTCTAACAGGCTTTGTGCCCTTATTATTAAACGGCCTCACATCCTGAACACAGGAATGTGTTCATTTAAATAAACATTAATCTTTAATGTTGAATTCTGAAAACACAACCACAAATCATAGTTGGTTTTTCTGTGACAATGATCTAGTACATTATTTTCTCCACATCAAACCTACCTTTCCAGAAGGTGGAAACTGTATTTGCAAAAATCAGGACAAAACTCACATTTGAAAAGCATTTTACAATATTACATCTAAATTGCACAGAAGACCCCAGTGATCACTAGGAAATCTACCACAGTCGAGTTTTTCCAATCCAAGAAGGTCCAAACTTCGGGGAATAATGTGTCCCTCTTCTGCTGCTGCTCTGAAAAATATTCGATCAAAACGAAGCTTACAAGCAGCAGTTATTCCAAGATTAGAGTTCATTTGTGTATCCCATGTATACTGGCAATGTTTAGGTTTGCCCAAAAACTCCCAGACATCCACAATGTTGTTGGGTAAACCACCACATTTGGTAACCTGAAAAGAAAAAGAATACTCTCTAAGATACACATAGCCTTTTCCCAACTAGAAAAAAAAAAAAAAAGGCGTTTTTGCTATTACCATGCAAGAAATTATTAATGCACAAATGCAAAATATCGAGATACATTATAAAAAGTATTATGCTGCATAGTAGTATGTAATATAAAAATATCAAGACAGCCAGAGGGGTTGGAATTTGCCCCTTCTCTTCTGCCATAAATAGGTTAACTTTGGGTTTCAGATAAAATTTAGAAGGCTGAACATACATGGCCTGTTACTGCTGTTATCTGTTTCTAAAAACTGAACTCAAGTGAAAAGAAGGCAGAACTGCCACTCTACTTCAGTCTACAACTTTAGAAGTATAGCATTTATATGATCCAAACATTTCAACTGCCTTCAGTTTTATTTGAAGTTTATTAATAATATTAATTGTTTGCTCATTCACGCTCCGGGATTAAAAAAAAATTGTTTGTGGTAAAATATACACAATATAAGATTTATCATTTTAACAAATTTTTTTTTTTTTTTTTTTTTTTTTTTTTTGAGATGGAGTCTCACTCTGTCACCCAGGAAGGAGTGCAGTGGTGCAATCTCGGTTCACTGCAACTTCCACCTCCCAGGTTCAAGCAATTCTAGTGCCTCAGCCTCCTGCACAGCTGGGATCACAGGCATGTGCCACAATGCCCGGCTAATTTCTGTATTTTTAGTAGAGATGGGGTTTCACCGTGTTGGTCAGGAGGGTCTCGAACTCCTGGCCTCAAGTATCAGCCCACCTCGGCCTCCCAAAGTGCTGGGATTACAGGCGTGAGCCACTGTGCCCAGCCATTTTAACAATTTTTAAGTGTACAGTGATGTAGCATTAAGTACATTCACATAGTTGTGCAAACCATGACCATCAACCATCTCCAGAACCTTTTAATCTTCCCCAACTGAAACTCTGTACCCATTAAACACCAATTCACCATTCCCTAATACCCCCGGTCCCTGGCAAACACCATTCTACTTTCGATCTCTATGAATTTGACCAGTTTAGGAAATTCATAAGAGGAATCATATAGTATCTTTTCCTTTTTGGACTGGCTTCATTCACTCAGCATAATGTCTTTAAGATTCGCCCATATTGTAGCATGTGTCAAAGTTTCTTCATCTTAAGGGTAATAATATTCCACTGTATGCATACAGTACATTTTGTTTATTCATCTGTCAGTGATACTTGGGCTGCTTCTACCTTTTAGCTACTGTGAATAACACGGCTGTGAACACCCATGGGTAGACAAAACATATTCAAATCCCTGCTTTCACTTCTTTTGGGTATTTATACCTAGAAGTGTAATTGATGCATCACATAGTAATTCTATGTTTAAATTTTTAAGGTCCTGAAAAATCCCACTGTGTCTCAGCTAAGCTATAGGCAAGAAGAAACAGACTTTGTTTCAGACCTGGAGATCTGGGCATGGTGGTAGCAGGAAAAGTGGGTAAAAAAGGCTAATAAAAGACAAAAAAGAAAAAAGAAAAGGAAACCTAGGAAAAAAGAGAGTTAGGAACAATTATCATGGTCAAATCTTTCCATTGTTCTCGTATTGCAACTAGGAATACTGCAAAGAAACAACCTTTTCTAAACTCTTCTAAAATCATTTTCTCTACCTTTCTTTCTAATCCCATATATATAGTTTAGTGTTGTCTATTTCTCATGCACATTTTTATTTCCTCTAAAAGAAGCCCCTTCTTCTCCTAGGCATACAGCATAGGCTAAACAAATACTTGCTGAATTGCAAGGTCACTTAAGACATTTTGAGTGACTACAGGTCCTAGTTTTAACAGCTTTGGTCAAAGGAACCTAAATTAGTCTCCATAGCAATAATCTGTCCTCAAACATCACACTGACTTTGTCACTCACCTCTTGATCCCTTAGATTTGTATCTCCTGCAAATATAACTGTAGCTGACTCTGGAGCCTCTTGCATTTTCTTTAAAACCATTTTTAACTGATTCATTCGTTCCGCAGCATGCCCTCTGGTGCTCTCCAAATGGGATGTCATAAGGCAAAGCTCATTTCCTGACACATTCACCTGCAACAGGACAAAAAGTCATTAAAATTGTCCACTGACTATTAATACTGAACTTTAATAACAAAATCAGCAGATTGTTCTGTCAAATGGTATATATCTACTAAACTGAAACTGTATAATCAGCACTGCGTCTATCCCTCCAGATCAAAAGAAGTATTAAAGCACTAACCCTGTCCCCAAAGAAGACTGTTTAGCAAGCACGACCTACCCCCAGATGTCACCTCCACTGTGAACCTTTCCCCAGTGTCCCCAGGCCATCAGTGGCTCCCTCCTCAATACACCTAAAGTATGCTGAACAGACTGTTTTAAAGCCCCCTAGGCTAAATTAAAAGGACAATTATTTCCCTCTTACAAAGCCATAAGTCATTTGCAAAGCACAGATGATTCTTATTTATTGCTGTATTTTTAAGGGCCTGGCATACAGGTATTCCAAAAAAGTTAACTGAATGAATGAGAATCATTTACCATTTGCAATTAAGACACCAGCAATGTACAATCTATCATTATATGAAGTGCTTGCAGAATCAAGTCTAATTCTTTCATATTGGTCATTCATGCTCTTCTATAATCAGGAGCCTACATACTTCTCAACCTGTCACATTTCCCTCTCCATGGCCCCTACAATCAACTGAATAGAATGCTCATTCATACTCACACATGTACACCTCTTGCAACTTGAAAAGTTTGCTCATGGTGGTTTCTCTACTTGGACTCTTTTTAATGTCTACGTCTTACATATTTTTCCGGGTTCATTTCAAATACCATCTCCTCTATAAAACTCTCACTAGGCCGGGCGCGGTGGCTCAAGCCTGTAATCCCAGCACTTTGGGAGGCCAAGACGGGCGGATCACGAGGTCAGGAGATCGAGACCATCCTGGCTAACACGGTGAAACCCCGTCTCTACTAAAAAATACAAAAAACTAGCCGGGCGAGGTGGCGGGCGCCTGTAGTCCCAGTTACTCGGGAGGCTGAGGCAGGAGAATGGTCTAAACCTGGGAGGCGGAGCTTGCAGTGAGCTGAGATCCGGCCACTGCACCCCAGCCTGGGCGACAGAGCAAGACTTTGTCTCAAAAAAAAAAAAAAAAAAAAAAAAACCTCTCACTAAACAATCTGGTTAAAAATCATCTCCTTTCTCTAAACTTCCACACATTTACACCTCTCCTGTGGCACTTATGCCTTTCTTATGTTTTAGTTACTATATATATACACTCTCCCTTACTAATCTATATACTGTATCAGATCAAGATCTATTCTTCATTTTTGTAAGTCTCATAGAGTACAATATAGTAGCATGTATAGAGTAAAAACATTACTTTAGGAAGCAAATGTGGAATGTTAGCAAACTCTCAAATATTTTTAAGAAAACAATAGACTGAGAATTCTATCTGCATTTAAAATTTATGTAAAAACTTAATTTTAGAAAGTGTTAAAGACTATCTAAAAGAATCTACATGTGTGAAGCAAATTTTTCTCAAAAGGCAATGGTATTAAAAAGAATAACAACAAAACTATGAAAAAAATGTATTCTTTTTTTATAAGACACTCAATTTTAAAAAATTACTCACATGCACACATAAAAGGTTTCTCATCATTTTGGTACTTGGAAAAGGAATAATCTCTTGGCTTTTTAATTTCACTCTTGATTTCTTCAACATTATAGCTGTGAAATATCCTTCTTCATGACCTACAAATATTTGTGGAAAAGAATTTAGGCTGAGGAGGTCAAAGTTATTTTCAGTTTACCACAAGTTTGCCTATTGAAGAATTTTATAGCAAACAGGTAACAGATACTTACATGGATCTAAATCTTTTTTTTTTTTTTTTTTTTTGAGACGGAGTCTCGCTCTGTAGCCCAGGCTGGAGTGCAGTGGCCGGATCTCAGCTCACTGCAAGCTCCGCCTCCCGGGTTCACGCCATTCTCCGGCCTCAGCCTCCCGAGTAGCTGGGACTACAGGCGCTGCCACCTCGCCCGGCTATTTTTTGTATTTCTTAGTAGAGACGGGGTTTCACCGTGTTAGCCAGGATGGTCTCGATCTCCTGACCTCGTGATCCGCCCATCTCGGCCTCCCAAAGTGCTGGGATTACAGGCTTGAGCCACCGCGCCCGGCCGGATCTAAATCTTTAAACTAAACTATTATTTCAAAGTAGTTCATCATGGCCAAACAAGTCTACCTCCCTCCCTCCCAAATTTTAACTAGAAGCTTAGAAGAAATTAAATAAATAAATAAAAAAAGACCAGGCACAGTGGCTCATGTCTGTAATCCCAGCACTTTAGGAGGCCGAGGTGGGTGGATCACCTGAGGTCAGGAGTTCGAGACCAGCCTGATCAACATGGAGAAATCCCATCTCTACTAAAAATACAAAATTAACTGGGTGTGGTGGCATATGCCTGTAATCCTAGCTACTCAGGAGGCTGAGGCAGGAGAATCACTTGAACCCGGGAGGTGGAGGTTGCGGTGAGCTGAGATCGTGCCATTGCACTCCAGCCTAGGCAACAAGAGTGAAATTCCGTCTCAAAATAAATAAATAAATAAATAAAAATGAAAAAAAAAAAAAGTAAACAAGTGCCAAAATATAATGCCGCCAATATCAGATGAGAAAATTTGAGAAATTTCTGAAAGACACAGAGTAGATAAGATGAACTGTGGCCAACTGATATCCATTTACTACCTCTCATGCTAGAAGTTCCAGAAAAATTATAGTAAATGAATAAAAATCTAGAAAGATATAAACCTGCAAGAACAGAAAATAGGAGTAGAGGCCATGAATGAAAGCTTCCAGTAGTTTTTCAGAAAACAGATGGAGAAGTGGGAACCGGTTTATCAAAACAGAAGGAAACCACTTGAGTGACTGTAGCAGAGAACCATAGACAGGAAGCAAGCAGATTTGTTCCACCAAAATCTGGAAACACTTAGTGCTTGAACATAAAGGTACCACAAAAGGTAAGGTGCTGAGGTAAGAAGAGGGGGGCCAGTTCAAGGTCTGGATATGGGGTTAAACAACTCCCAGGTTTCCTCAACTCCTTAGAGATAAGTGACTGTCCCTCTATTAACAGGAGACTAGGGTTTTACAGAGAACTAAATTTTAGAGGCTCCAGAGTCACCAACCACAGGGAGGGGCATGCGTGTTAGCCCAGGGCTGATAGAGGAATGGGTTGAACACTGATTAAGTGTGCCGACTCAGCTCCCTTCCCCGACCTGCTTCCAGAAGTTAGGCAAAACAAGCACACCACCCCAGCCCCAACACCCAGAAGGCAGAAAGCTAAATCACTCTTTTTGGAGAAACAAAATGGCCTCAGATTAAAGGCCTGTATATACCAACACACTGACAATTGTGGGTCTCCCTCAAATGAATAAGTAGTTTGCTCCACAATCAATCCCTCACCCCTCTCCAGTGAGGTAAACTACTTAGCCTTGTAATCAACATTTTAGTGTTTGGTGTTTAAATGTGAACCGAAAGCCAAGGATCCCTACATATTTAAGGAAGAAGTCTGACATGACATGATGGATACTGACATGACATAACATAATCGAAACAAACAAAAAGAAGGAAATAAAAACAATGCATGGAAAGAGATTAAAACCTAAAACAAACAAAAAACTAACAAAAAAGATACTGTATCCATAAACCAAGAAAAGTATGCCATAAAAAAGATATTCAGTGAATAGGAGGCCTAGGAAATTAAAATAATGCTATCTAAAAGTCAAGATAGTTGCCAAGAAAGTAGAACAGTCAATAGAGATAGGAGAATAAGAGAGTTAAGAAAATTTAAGGATCAACCCAGGAGGTCCACCGTTTAACAGAGGGAGTTCAGAAAAAGGGGAGGAGTAAAAAAACTATAAGGGAGGAAAGAAGAGACAAGGAGAAAAGGAAAGAGAAATAATGAAAAGAATGAAAGGAGAGGCAAGGGGAATGGTGGGAGGGAGGGAGAAAAGGATTTTCAACAATTAAGGTTTTCCACATATTAAAATTCCACAGATTAAAAGTTCCCACCAAGCATTCAGTACAATAAATGTTAAAAAAAAAAAAAAACCCAAAGAACATGAGGGTTAAAAGAAGACCCTCAAAGCTTCCAGAGAGTAGGGAAAAAGAAAAGAATAAGAATTAGAATGACATCAGCCTTATTACCCATTATCAATAATGGAAATTAGAAGACATTGAAGAATGCCTTCAGAATTCTGAAGGAAAACATCTGTTTACCCAGATACCTATCTTCAGCCAAACTATCAAGAACCACAAAGCTACAACACAGACATTTTCAAATACGCTGGGATTCAAAAACTTCACTGTTCATGCACTGTTCCTTAGAAATTAGAGAGGGTGCGCCAATAAAATGAGGAAGTAAACTAAGAAGGAAGCATGGGAATCAAAAATCCTAAAAGAATCCCCAAGAGAATACAAAAAAGTTCCATTGAGAGACACACACAGACTGAGAACCCTCTCCTTAGAAATTCTCGCTTAAGGAGTCAACTGAAATTAAAAATCACATACTATATAAAAATGAAAGTCAAAGAAAACACTATACAGTTGACACTTGAACAACACAGGTTTGAACTTCAAGGGTCGACTTATACAGGTATTTTTTCAATAAATATGGTTGGTCCTCTGTATCTGTGGGTTCTGCATCCACAACCAAATGTGGGTTGAAAACACAGTCTTCTCAGAACGTGAAACCCGCAGATATGGAGCGCTCACATATAGATGGGTTCTGCAGAGCAGACTGAGGAACCTGAGTATGTGTGAATTTTGGTATCCACCAAGGAACCCTAGAACCAATCCCCTGAGAATACCAAGGAAAGACTGTATATGAAAATCATGAGATGTGGCCAAAGCAGTATTTTAAATATATTTAGCAAAAACAAAATAGATGGAAAATTTAAAACCTAAATTACTCAGGGCAAAAAAAGTATAAAAAGAACAACAAAATAAATAAGGAATTTTAAAATAAAGACTTTTTGAAAAAGCATAACCACAATGTGATTATTTCACTTAAAACTTTTAACAACTAAATTTCAACAAAAAGGTACTCAGTTTCTCAAATTTTAGCAATTTATATTTTCCTGAAAAATCATCCATTTCCTTTTCACTTATTAACCTTTTCACACTTATTAAGTTGTATAAAATATTCTCCTATAATTCTTGTAGTATCCTGGGTCTTGCTTATTTTTCTCAAACTTATTTATTTGTGCTTTTTCTTCTCCATGTCCCAATAGACTAACTTTGATTTATCCCTCTCACTGACCTGTTTGTCAAAGAAAAGACAAGTTGAATAACAAAAATTGTTACCTGTAATAATCTCATAATCACTTGCTCTCTTCTTTAGGTAGCTATAATATGGGGGAATAACTTCCTGTAGAAATATCACATCTGGGCTGTACCTAACGAAAAACATCAGTTTATGACAAATACCAAGTATACCATTTCATTTTCAGCTACCTAAATGAAGGAAATTCCACAACATACCAAAGCAAAAAACCCTCTTGTGCACCTAATATTGAGTGTTTATGCTGATCTTTGATAACTATAAAATGAGAAAGATGTGTGCTATTTTAGTACTATAACAAACATATCAAAAAGAACTAGAAAAACTGACAATAGAAACCACCATACTGAGAGACTTCAATGGTCCTACACACTAAGAGATGCTTTCAACGTTTCTTTCAATCCTCTTGAAGCAGTTATTATCCACAATGAAGAAAACTGACCTCCAGAGAACTTAAGTGATTTGCCCAAGGTCACAGAGCCAGTATGGCGCACAAATAGATCTTTTTGGCAGTTTTAATTTCACGTAGTTATTATAAACAAAGTTTAAGAAGAAAACAGTACTAAAAGGCTTCTAACAAAAATTAGTGTTCCCACTTTGCTGCAGCCTGCAATCCTGCTCTCAGAGGCAATCATCTCAATTCTTTCAGATATTTCTTCTCAGAGCTGGACATTGAACTTAGGTTTAATTCGAAAGCCCACAACCTTGAACTGTTCCTTTGAATATACATAAGACACATTACTATTAAACAGAAGTGATAATACTTACAACGCTAAGTAGGAACACACCCCTCGAGCCCTCTCTGACAGATTGTTTAGATCTAATCCATCAATATTCCAGGTAATGAAACAGAACATGCTGTCATTTTCTTGCTGAGTATCTTCAGATGGGCTGATTTTAGAAGTGGTGGAATCAGTTGTTTCTTCATTGGTTAGGTCAACACTGGCAAGATCAGAATAAAACACAGCTTTGCAAATAATCTATACACTGA
Organism: Macaca mulatta; assembly: GCF_049350105.2. Taxonomy (NCBI): domain Eukaryota; kingdom Metazoa; phylum Chordata; class Mammalia; order Primates; family Cercopithecidae; genus Macaca; species Macaca mulatta. Next base: position 158,446,370 of record NC_133409.1, on the reverse strand, counting down.
TTAAGAATTCTTTTGTATTTGTAGCCCTCATTTTACAGACAAATTTTAAAAGAGCACTAAAAGTTTGACACTGTCCTTACAGGGTTAACAAAAATTGTATGCCAGGTTCTAGACAGAAATATAATTAAGCATTAATCACGCTGCACTTTGGCCCACTTCTTTGTAACAGAAAGTCATCCCATAGCCCTATATACTGGCCACTTGCATCCCCATTGCTCCTGTGGGTGGGATCTCTGACATCAGAATCAGAAGGCTTTTGTTTAAGAATTGCTTAAGAAGTTTTTCAGACGCGGATTTCCAGCAGAAAGCTGACACTAACCAGTTTGAAGACACCCTCAAGGAACTGAATCTGCATGAGAATGCAGTTTCTTCATCTCCAGATCCCATGACTTCATCATTGTACTCTGACCAATCAACAATCCTCACACCTTGGTCCACTCAACACCCTTTCAAGTCTCAAGCTCCAGACTTCTCAAGGAGAATCTGAAGTTTCCTCCAGTCTCCTGGTTTGGCGGCCTTACAATTAATTTTTTTTTTCTGCTGCAACCCTTGGTGCCTCAGGGTATTGACTTGCAAGCTGTACCCCAACTACCTAGGGCACATGTCCACAAGGTTGTCAGGACCTCTTGAGGGTGTGTCACTGGCACGTCCTTAACCTTGGCAAAATAAACCTTCTAAATTGATTTAGACCGGTCTCAGATACTTTTGCGTTCATAGATAGATTCTTATTGCACCGTCCAAATGTTTGCTCATTTGGGCAGTTACAGACAACTTAATATCCTTCAATGACATGTGTCACTAAAATAATTGTATAAACTATGATCCCAAATTAGACTCAGAAATGTAGGATTTTTAAATCTTTTTGGAATCTTTTTAAATCATATATTAAATAAGATCTCATTGTGGCAGATAAATAGGAACTGCAAATTCTTTGCTACTCCCCTCTTTGAGTAATGAAGCCTAATGCCCCTCCCCTTTGAATCCAGACCTTAGTGGTTTGCTTACTACAGGGAAAGAGTATTCTGGGACTTTTGAGGTTTGGCCTTAAGATAATCTGCCACTTCCATTCAAGGCTTTTGGAATACTTCCTCCAGGAACCCTGGAACTGCCATGTAAAAAGTTCAACCACCCTGAGACTGCCATGCTGGAAAGGACATATTTATGTGCTCCAGTCCATAGTCCTGACTCCACCATCTGCTCCCCTAACCAATGCCCCAGACATATGAGTGGAGGGACGAACATTATTAAAAGGTGACTCCTAAGCATGTATAAACTATTCATGAATTTTAAAAATAGGTGTTTGAATTTATAATTTTAATGCCAACATTTTAACTTTTCTCCTATACACGATTCACCCAGATTCCTCAAATGTTACATTATTAAAAGGTGACTTCTAAGCATGTATAAACTATTCATGAATTTTAAAAATAGGTGTTTGAATTTGTAATTTTAATGCCAACATTTTAACTTTTCTCCTATACACGATTCACCCAGATTCCTCAAATGTTAACATTTTACTCACTTAACATTTACTTGGTTTGTTCTTTTTACTCTGAACCATTTGTTTAAATATTTTTGTATTATTTCCTAAACACAAAGACATGCTTATATATACAGTTATGCATCACATTTGGAGAAGTGTGTCATTAGGTGATTTCACCATGATGCAAACATCATAGAGAGAATTTACACAAACCTAGATGGTACAGCCTCCTACACACCTGGGCTATATGGTCTAGCCTATTGCTCCTAGCCTACAAACCTGCACAGCATGCTACTATACTGGATACTGTAGGCAACTGTAACACAATGGCAAAGGTATAGCAAAAATACAGTCATATAATTTTATGGGATCATCTTCATTTATGCAGTTTGTTGTCAACTGAGATGTGGTTATGTGGTGCATAATGGTATACTCTAGTATGATCATCAAGTCAGAAGATTATCATTGATACAAATTTTTCTTTTTCTTATTGCCTCCTGTGGCTAGATTTAATATTATCTAAAGACCTAGTTCGATCTTGCCAATTGTGCTACTAGTGTCCTAATCCAGGATCACATGTTACATTTAGATGGCATGTCTCTTTTAATTTTCTTTAATCCAGAACAGTTTTTCAGTCTTTGTCTCTCATGACTGACATTTTTGAAAAGCACAGGCCATTTATCTTACAGAATGTCCTTCAGTTTAGGTTTATGTTTTCCTATTATTTGGTTCAGATTATGCATTTTTTAGCAGGAATGTCACAGAAGTGATAGTATGTCTTCCTCAATGCATCATATCAAGTATCTGATATGGAGCTGTCCCATTCCTGGTGATGTTGGCTTTGATCACTTGGTTAAAGTGTTGTTAACCAGATTTCTCTGCTACAAAGTTATGATTTTCCCCATCATAGTGTTTTGTGGGAAAGTACTTTGTGATTATGTAAATATGCTGTTGTTCACTGAACTTTCCTACTAGTTTTAGTATCTGTTGATGATACCTGCCTGAAATAATTATCAATATGGCAGTTTCCAAATGAAGATTTTTTTTCTAATTCCTCATGCCTTCTATATTTAATAGTTAGAGTTCTACTGTAAGGAAAAATGTTCCCTTCTCTCTTGGGCAACTGTATTTATATCAGTATGGGTTCTTTTTGTATGGATTGTAATCTATTCCTACCAAGCATCCTGTTGCTTGGATTACATCAGATTTGATGGGGAATGAGGGTAGGGAGCTTTTAAGCTAGGTCTTGTGCCCTTCTGGCACATCCCCAACATTTTCTGGGCACCTCCTACTTTCTAACACCACAGATATCATAGGCTCATCTTGTACTTTTTTTGCCCCTGCTCAGTCATTTCTTTTTAACTTCTTTTTTTATTTTCACATTAAGCCTCTTCCATTCTATGAAATCAGTCATTTCTAAAAAGCCCTTGTTCCTTTCAGTGAAGAATGGTATTTAGAGGCCATGATCTGGGTGCTAGATGAACTTAATGCCAATTTTGAAGCATAAAATATTTTGAATTGTCTTCCTTTTACATAAAAACAACCTTCAAGAGCATAAAAAAAAAAAAAAACAAGTGCAAAACTTTCTTTTGTGAATTTCAACCCACCCAAAATTCTCTTATTCAACAATAAGCTAATATTAGACCTTTTTTCAACGTCTTACTGTGGGGAAAAGAGAGATCAGACTGTTACTGTGTCTATGTAGAAAGAGGAAGACATAAGAAACTCCATTTTGATCTGTACTAAGAGAAATTCTTCTGCCTTGAGATGCTGTTAATCTGTAACCCTAGCCCTAACTCTGTGCTCGCAGAAACATGTGCTACGTTGACTCAAGGTTTAATGGATTTAGGGCTGTGCAGGATGTGCTTTGTTAAAATTGTGTTTGCAGGCAGTATGCTTGGTAAAAGTCATCACCATTCTCCAGACTTGAGTATCCAGGGACACAATGTGCTACAGAAGGCCACAGGGACCTCTGCCCAAGAAAGCCTGGGTATTGTCCAAGGTTTCTCCCCACTGAGACAGCCTGAGTTATGGCCTTATGGGAAGGGAAAGACCTGACAGTCTCCCAGCCCGACACCCGTAAAGGGTCTGTGCTGAGGAGGATTAGTGAAAGAAGGCGGCCTCTCTGCAGTTGAGATAAGAGGAAGGCATCTGTCTCCTGCTCGTCCCTGGGAATGGAATGTCTCGGTGTAAAACCCGGTCATATATTCTATTTACTTGGATAGGAGAAAACCGCCTTATGGCTGGAGGTGAGACATGCTGGCAGCAATACTGCTATTTATTGCACTGAGATGTTTGTGTAAAGTCAAACATAAATCTGGCCTACGTGCACATCCAGGCACAGCACCTTTCCTTAAACTTATTTTATGACACAGAGTCCTTTGCTCACGTTTTCCTGCTGACCCTCTCCCTACCATTACCCTATGGTCCTGCCACATCCCCCTCACCGAGGTGGTAGAGATAGTGATCAATAAATACTAAGGGAACTCAGAGACCAGTGCCAGTGCGGGTCCTCCATATGCTGACCGCCTGTCCCCTAGGCCCACTTTTCTTCCTCTATACTTTGTCTCTGTGTCTTACTTCTTTTCTCAGTCTCTCGTCCCACCTGATGAGAAATACCCACAAGTGTGGAGGGGCAGGCCCCCTTCATCTTACCACCATAGAGAAAAAGCCAAGTGATTCCATGCCTGATCAAAGATGTTGTTTCCTTTTTATGGAAAGCATTAAAACCAGAAAGGAAAAATTATTAGCTCTTTATTTCTGTCAAATCTTCTGTTTCATAATTGGATTTAAAAATACATATACTGTCAAAGACAAAGGTGTTGGTTAATCACATTAGGCCCCCTACCTATCTGGCACACACACCTTTTTTTCCAAGTTTAAAGATGTCCAACTATAACTCAATCTACTTCATAAAACTGTAAACACAACCCCTACTTTCCTCAATGGGTGGACTGTCATGGGTGATGTATGGGGAGAGCATGATGGTGTCATTAACCATAGTTTATACTTATTGAGTTCTATATGCCAGGCACAATTCCAAGTGTTTTACACCTATCAGCTCACTTAATCCTTACCACAACCCCATGAGGAAGAGGTCGCACAGATAAAGAAACTGAGGCAGAGAGAGGTTACACAGTTACTAAACAGCACAGGTAGACTTAGAACCTTATTACTATCCCCACTACACAAAGAAATTGAGGCAGAGAGAGGTTAGACAGTTACTAAACAGCACAGGTGGACTTAGAACCTTTGCATTTTGGCTCCAGAGTCCATGCTCTTATTCACTATGCCATCCTTTCCTCCTCCAGTTTCATTGCAATCCAATTCCATATTGACATAATTTGGATGTTTGTCCCCTCCAAATCTCATATTGAGATATAATCCATAATGTTGGAAGTGGGGTCCAGTGGGAGGTGTTTGGGTCATGGGGGCAGATCCCTCATAAATGTCTTGGTGCTATCCTCACGTTAGCGAGTTCTTGCAAGATCTGGTTGTTTAAAAGTATGTGGCACCACCCCACCCCTTGCTCCTGTGCTCACCGTGTGATACCTGGGCTCCCCCTTCCCTTCTGCCATGATTGAAATCTTCCTGAGGCCCAGCAAAGGCTGGGGCCTTGCTTCCAGTAGAGCCTGCAGAACTGTTAGCCAATTAAATCTCTTTTCTTTATAAATTACCCAGTCTCAGGTATTTCTTTATAGCAATGCAAGAACCTAACACAAATATCTCTGCAATTTATGCAACACCCACAATATTTAATATTTAATGCAGCAAGAAAAACCAGGCAACTGTATTTAAAATTTCCATTTGGGAAAATGAAAAGGGAAATAAACTCTAAAACGTTGCTGTACAGAAATACTAAGGGAACAGAGAGGGACTGGTGAATGTTAAGGGCATGATTTTTTGACTTCATTCCTAAGCAGATGAGGAAGCACTTTTGTCAGTATATCTGGTGTCTCAGGTTTTATGTGTTAGGCCAGTGCTCTTCAACTTTAAATCACCAGGAGATCTTGTCAAAATACAAATTCTGACTCAGTAGGTCTGGGTGAGACCTAAGATTCTGCATGTCTAACAAACTCGCAAGTAGTAGTAGCATGCTGCTGGTCCAGAGTCCACACTCTGAGTAACAAGGCTCTGGGACATGGGCTGTCAATGCTGGCTCTGCATTAGAATTACCTGCACAGCTTAAAAAAAAAAAAAAAAAAATACAATGAGGAATACACAGGCCCTACTCAAGACTAATTAGAATCTGTTGTTGTTGTTTTTTTTATTTCCCCAGATAATTCCAATATGCAGCTAAGATTCAGCATAGCTGTTTTAAGAGGATTCCCCTGGTATCTCATCAGAGACACTAAAGATAGATTCTAATGTAGGGGGCTAAATCACTTTAGTGTTCAATTTCAATTTTTGTTGATATCCCAGGAATTCACTCCAGAACTGAGATTCCTGCCCCAATTATTTAAGACAGCCAATGCCCTTGCTCAGCAGGGTTGAGTTTCTCTGGTCATAAAATCTTCCAATCAATTTTTTTTCTTTTCCTTTCATTTTTGCTAAAGCCAATATCAAAAATCTAATCACCGCACGCTCTGTGAATGCACAGGCCTTAGAAACACCCTGAAGTTTGCCCCTTCCCCATTTTTCTCTCTTCAGCAAACTAAACTTTAAAACCTCACTCTCATTCATACTTGACCTGAGTTCTGAGAGACAAGAGACCACAACCTAATCAACACCTTTGCTTGTTTTTGCCAATTTACCATTCCGGGGTAAGAGAATCCTAATAGCCATGACACCATTGCTCAGCTTGATCCGCATCTTTTCTGAGGGCCTATTCCAGGAAATCCACTTATTTTGTTACTATTTATTGGTTACGATACAGTCTATTGCAACCAACAGACATTAACTCAGGTTGGTTTGACCAAAACAGGTGAATTTATAAGGAAACAACATGTCACAGAGCCTGGTACAGAAATACAGCCATGTTTAAGGAAGGGCAGTTAAGGGCTTTCTCTCAATCCTACACTTCAACTTCCCTCTGCTTCATTCTCTCGCTGCAGACCTCTGTTCTCAGCTTCTCTGTACCCAAAAAAAGATACGTATGAATCCTCACAGGTGCTAAGTTAACACGTTACAGTTCCAGCTCCATAGGAAGACTCAGACTTGACTCTCTTGGTCCTAATTCTGAAACCAAGGAGAGGATCTGACTGGCCAGTCTGAGCTAGGTGAACACCTCCTAGACCAACTTGCTCTGGTTAGTAAAACGGAAGCCAGAGACAAATCACTGTGTGAGAGCAGACAATTCCCCAACAAGAGGCAAGACAGAGAAAGGAACCTAATGAAAATATCTTATCACATCTGTAAGACAATGCAGCTGAAAAGACCAAAGGGAAAATACAGTCTCCACTATGAACAGTCAATTTTACAAGTTGTACATATAACTGGGAGAATTTTATACATTCAGTAAATATTTATTGGGAGCTTATGATGTGTCAGATGTTGTCAGACTTTGGGAAATTAACAATGTATAAAAACAGATACTCCTTACTAGATGTGCAGTCCAGTAAGAGACATAAAACAATGAACAGCACTTACAATATGGACTAAGTTATTATAACAGGGGTCACGCAGGATGATATAAGAGTACCTAAAAGGGGAACCTTACCTAGACTTAGGACATCAGGAAAAGTTTCCTGGAGATAAATCGTGTCTCAGCTTGGGCCTTTAAGATACATACTAGCAAGGAAGGAAAAAGAAAAAAAATCCAAGTAGAGGTAATAAAGATCTTTACGAAGGTTCAAAGACAGGAGAAAATGACCCATTGGAAAAAAGTAAAAGTTTGATATGCCTGGAACCTGGAAAGACAGGTTCCAAGTTATGGAGCCAAATAGTAGAGGGCCTTGTAAGGCATCTACACTTTTCAAGAGCAGTAGTGCAGGAACTGGAGAGGGGCACTGAAATAACAGGAGTAGGTGTGCATTAAAAAAAATAACAACAACAAAAAACCTATTATTCTGGCTGGCCAGCCTAAGGCCTAGAATAAATAAACAATTCAGGAAGCAAGGAGACTTCCAAGCTGCCATTCTTCGACGGAAGATTTTTGCCTTCATTCGTTTCCAACCTCTCGCTTACTTACTTCCTATCATTTGAGTCAAACATTACGTTTCCATTTCCCTGGACTCCAAATCACGTTCGAAGGGACAGTATGGGGGAGTGTTAGATCCGCTGCTGGGGCGCATCTCCGCGCAGCAGCAGCAACGCAAGCCCTGCTCCTCTGGCTGCGCAGCTTGGAGATCTGCCTCAGCATCCTCTGCCCAACTACACGGCAGGTCCCAGGACGCGCAGCGCAACCTGGTATCAAACTGCCTCCGTCCGGACTGGCTCCCAGCTCCCCTCATCACTTACTAGGTCTTGGGCTCAGAGATGGTTTCAGGGCGGCGTTCCAAGGCGCTCTCCTCCACCGGAGGCTCGAAGTAGGAGTTCAGAGCCCTCTGAAAAACAAAGGCACCAGGGATGAGGTTTGTGCGCTCCACCGACCTAGCTAACGGAGCGGGACGCGAAGACAGCAAAAGCGTACTTCCATCTCCCAGTCGTTCTCGGCCAGGAAGCACTGAGCCACAGCGGAATCGCAGCTCGCGACCGAGGCAAACTCCACACACAGAAGTCGCCGCTTCTTCACCTCTGGCTCGCCCTCTTCCTCCGCCGCCCCCAGGCAACTCCCCAGCTCCATCTTCTTGCCGCTTCCGCACCGCCCCTTTAAGCGGAACAGGAGGCCAACGGTCGGCTCTGCGCAGGCGCCTGCGCCACGGCGCTCCCGCATCAACCGCCCGGCAGGGAAACTCGCCCCGCTCTCGGAGAATAATCGGTGCCGCTGCGCCGCAGGCGAGCCGCCGAGGTGGTGGGGGCGAAGCGCGCGTGCGCGCGTGGTCACAAGCGTGCGGGAAACGTCAGTGAGCAAATCGCAGACCACCGTGGCCTCCAGCTGGCGTGACGTCCGGCCTCTTGCACTCCTAGGGGCGGAGAAGGGTGCAGGCTCTTCGCCCTCTGTGTCCTTCTTTCACGAACTTCTGGATTTTCCACCTCTTCCAAAGTTCGTTCTTGCGCAGAGCCCAAAGGCCGGAAAACCGTCCACGATGAACAGCGTGACTCTGAATCTGCGGGAGGTGATAAAGGCCATGACAAAGAGTCGCGGTTTTGACAGAATTTTGGGAAAGGTATGGGAGGCGAAGCCTTGGCTTCTAATGAAGGGAAAGAGAGCACCGTGCTTGGTGCCGTTGTGAGCTTTGAATAATTATCTCTTGTTAGGTTCTGTTCTAGTACGCCTGTAAATTTACCTTAGTGGTAATGATTACTACTTTAATGGAGCTCCTAAATATGCTGGATCGAACCCGTAAGTTCTCTATCTAAACATAGATAGGTATGGTTATGAGTCGTGGAGACAGAATTCCTCAGTTGTAAGGCTGGGAGGGACTTTGGAGTTTGATCCTTCAACCAACAAGTGTCTGCGTGGACCCAGAGAAGAATAAGAGAAACGTCTGCATTTAAGGCACATTACAGTCTAATTCTCTAGACTCTGGAGGATTAGAAGATAAATAATTGCAATGAGGTACGAAAGCCAAGTGCTTGGTAGAGTGGTGGACGAAGGGAGAAGTTGTTCCTCTGTAGTGGTTTGGGAAATTTCTCAAAGGCATGCAACTCCTGAAGAAATAAGTTAGCCCTTGGAGTAAAACGGAGTGCTTTTCGGAGACCAGCACTCACAAAGCCCGAAGGTGTTTGTTTTCATTTTTGTTTTTTTAAGAAGAGGTTTCGCTCTTGTTGCCTAGGCTGGAGTGCAGTGGCGCGATCTCGGCTCACTGCAACCTCCAACTCCCCGGTTCAAGCGATTTTGCTGCCTCACTCAGCCTCTTGAGTGGCTGGGATTACAGGCATGTGCCACCATGCCCAGCTAATACTGTATTTTTAGTAGAGACAGGGTTTCTCCATGTTGATCTGGCTGGTCTCGAACTCCTGAGCTCAGGTTATCCACCTGCCTCTGCCTCCCAACGTGCTGGGATTACTGGTGTGAGCCACCACACCTGGCCTTGAAGGTGTTTGTTTGTTGTTGTTGTTGTTGTTGTTGTTTTGAGACAGAGTCTTGCTCTGTCGCCCAGGCGGGAGTGCAGTGGCACGATCTCTGCTCGCTGCAACCTCCACCTCCCAGATTCAAGTGATTCTCATGCCTCAGCCTCCCAAGTAACTGGGATTACAGACATGCGCCACCACGCCTGGCTAATTCTGTATTTTTATTAGAGACAGGGTTTCATCATGTTGGTCAGGCTGGTCTCAAACTGCTGACCTCAGGTGATCCACCTGCCTTGGCCTCCCAGAGTGCTGCTGGGATTACAGGCGTGAGCCACCATGCCCCACCAAAAGCAGGGATTTATTGAAAATGAAAGGACACGCCTGTGTTTAGGGTGTGGAGCACCAGCTCAAGGGCCCTGATACCCCATGGAAGTCTCCTGTTAGCCACTTGGTACTCATCTCATGTAAATGAAGTGGTGTCCCACAATTGGCTGTGAAAAGCAACCAATCAGAGGCTAAAGTGAAGTTACAAAGTTCCACTTAATATGCAAACAAAGACTTGCTATGCTATCAGAAGCTAAAGTGAAGTTACATAGTTACACTCCTATGGGAAGATCTGATTGGTTGCAGAAAGCATAATTTTTTTTTTTATAAGGGCTAACTTCTTAGCATAATTTTGCTTTTTGCAACCAATCAAGGTACTTTCAGTTTCCCATCTGCCACACAGAAAAGGTGGAGGTTTGGAAAGGGAGAAGCCGCTGGTTCTTTTGTTACTTGGTGTGGAAAGTAACAAAAAAAAGTCTGAGATTCCTTCTGTGGAACAAAGTTCCTTCAAAGCCAATTTTAAAAAGCCTATGTAAAAAATAATTATTCTTGCTACACTTAATACAAATAATCTGGTCAAGTATAATAAAGCAAATCAGTCCTACCATGATTTGTCTTTAGTAAAAATGGAAAACTGGAGAGAGAGAAAAACTTCTCCTTTCAAAGGGTTTTCCTTTCAATTTACTTATAGGAAGTCGGCTTGAAACAGCCCTAGGTTGCCTGCCTCCAGATGCTATTCTCCTGCCTCACTTATAAGAAAATGATGTTCCATAAGAAGCATTTATAACTAAACCTTGTGAACCCCAAAAATTTGAGACAGGTCTCAGTTAATTTAGGAAGTTTATTTTGCCAAGGTTGAGGATGCACACGCGGTGACACAGCCTCCGGAGGTCCTGACAACATGTACCCAAGGTAGTCAGAGCACAGCTTGATTTTATACATTTTATGGAGATATGAGACATCAACAAATATATGTAAAAAGAACACTGGTTCGGTCCGGAAAGGCAGGACAACTTGAAGCGGGAAGGGGGCTTCCAAGTCACAGGTAGGTGGGAGACAAACGGTTGCATTCTTTTGAGTTTCTTTCCAAAGGAGGCAGTCAGATACACATTTATCTTAGTGAGCAGAGGGATGACTTTGAATAGAATGGGAGGCAGGTTCGCTCTAAGCAATTCTCAGCTTGAATTCTCCTTTTAACTTAGTGATTTGGGGGCCCAAGATATTTTCCTTTACATTTGCCCTCTTTTCTTTTTTAAAAAAAAAATCTTTTGGAGAAAGCATTTTAGAAGCAAAATGAGTCTTTGGTCCCAGATTTCATCTGATCTCTCATGCTAGGATGGTTTATTCCTAGACAGGTAGGTCCCAAGTTATTAGGAAAGCTAATTTTTAGAAGGTTGTGCAGTCTCATGTCCTGTGAAGAGAAAATAGGGGGAGGAAGGGAAAAAAACAACAAACAAAAGAACAATTCTGGAAAATATACATGGGCTACATTGTTCTGAAGTCCATATATCAGTAGGTAGGTATGAAAGTGGCTTATGAATGTAAATAGGTTACTGTTATTTTCTTCTGAAGTTTAAGTTGTCTAGCTTCGGTTTGCAGGGCTTTACAAAAGCACAGTTTAGTTTTCAGTGTCTCCAAATTAGGAAAAAAAGGAAAAGAAAGAAGAAAAAAATTAAAAATATTATTTTGGAGACTTGTAGCCAGAAAAAAGTAGAATTCAGCCTAAACTGTAGAAAATAATAAAAATTGATAAAAATTAGTCAAGACTAGTGCCTAACAACAAGTTAGTGGACTATAGTCCACTAACAACAAGTGGACTATAGATTTTGAAACATAATTTTTCTCTCTCCAGTTTTCCATTTTTACTAAAGACAAATCATGGTAGGACTGATTCGCTTTATTATACTTGACCAGATTATTTGTATAAAGTGTAGCAAGAATAATTATTTTTCACATAGGCTTTTCAAAATTGGCTTTGAAGGAACTTTGTTCCATAGAAGGAATCTCAGACTTTTTAAAATCCAAGCTCAGCCATGGATTTGTATCATCAAATACCTATGAGTTGGGTGAATTTCCTTTCTTTTTGATGTTCCGTAATAAACCAGGGGCTCCTGGACCTATCAGAAAATGACACTCTTTACTTAGCACAGGTCAGAAACTCTGTACAGGGACTGTGTAAAGTATGAGGCCAGTTTTCCCAAGGGCTTTTATTGTCTCCATAATTCAGATTTGATTTCTTAAAGGAAAGTATACCATTCCACTCAAAGCCTTCCTAAAATAATCAGTTTCTCCAATTGTGTCTTGTTACAAATGAAAACAGATTCTTATTGCACTTATGCAAATAACTGTATTGGCACAAGTTAAGAATACTCACAAATAGTTTCCAAATTCTGGAGAAATCAGGTAGAGAGAAACAAATATGCTCCAAATTTTGTTCATAGGAGTATACTAAATTGTTAAAAGCTGTCAATAGCTCAAAAGTTTCAAGACTCTGAAAAACAAAGCAAAAGATCAGCAATGTTTTAAGAAAAAAGTCAAAAAGATTAGTTCAGTCCCCGTAGTTAATTCCTATTCTGCTTAATATTCATGAGGATTTTAGCTCTCCATGAGTTCTGAAAGTTTTTCCCCTATTCTCATAACAATCTCCAAAGTTATTGGAGACCTGCATTCAAGAGGAAACAACAGGTGCAGGAGAGGATGTGGAGGAATAGGAATGTTTTTACACTGTTGTTGGGAGTGTAAACTAGTTCAGCCTTTGTGGAAGACAGTGTGGCAATTCCTCAAGGATCTAGAACTAGAAATACCATTTGACCCAGTGATCACATTACTAGGTATATACCCAAAGGATTATAAATCATGCTACAGTAAAGACACATGCACGTGTATGTTTATTGCAGCACTATTCACAATAGCAAAGACTTGGAACCAACCAACCAAATGTCCAACAATGATAGACTGGATTAAGAAAATGTGGCATATATACACCATGGAATACTATGCAGCCATAAAAAACGATGAGTTCATGTCCTTTGTAGTGACATGGATGAAGCTGGAAACCATCATTCTGAGCAAACTATCGCAAGGACAGAAAACGACACACCACATGTTCTCACTCATAGGTGGGAATTGAACATTGAGAACACCTGGACACAGGACGGGGACCATCACACACCAGGGCCTGTCGTGGGGTGGAGGAATGGGGAAAGGATAGCATTAGGAGGAATATCTAATGTAAATGACGAATTAATGGGTGCAGCAAACCCACATGGCACATGTATACATATGTAACAAACCTGCACATTGTACACGTGTACCCTAGAACTTAAAGATTAATTAAAAAGAACAAATTTAACAAAGAAAACATTATCAAGAATAAAACACTTAGTGAATCTTAAAAAACCACAACAACAACAACAACAACAAAACACTTTATAAAGAGGACCAAAACAACACAACAATTATCCATGGATGACTAAAAGTTTTAGGGCAGCCATAGTCAAACACACAATTGACAAGGAAATTTGTTACCTCTCCTCTGTAGCACACAATAATGTTAACGTAACAATTATGATTATTACTGATAATGTACACTAGGTCATATCACAATTACAGGAATTTCCCATAATTTTGGAACACACACCAATAACATATTTATACATATACATCTCAGAGAAAGCCAAACACTGTCTCTTATTTGACAATGCTTCCTGTGTAATTTTTGTACCAAATAAGCCAAATTATGCCATGTTTGGGCTTTAGGGAACCTAATATCTTAAAGGAGTAACTGGGTCAGAAAAAGACAATTTATAATTTGATTTTGGAAGTTTGTCAAATATCAAATGTTTAAAACACCGGATATCACAAAAATAGGATCACAGGTCATTATAAAATAAATCATTGATTTAACCAAAGTGATAACTCAAGGATTTCGTAAAAAGGTGAAAACCTTCTTTCTTTGAGAGAGGAGACTTAACTTTCCAAACAATAAGCCCTAATAAAAACAGCATGAAGCTAATTAAATTTGTTTTTCAAAATTTTATAAACAATCTATAAAATTTTAAACTTGACTATAAGATACAATTTCCAACTGGGTGTGGTGGCTCACACCTGTAATCCCAGGACTTTGGGAGGCCAAGGTGGGTGGATCAGGTGATCAGGAGATGAAGACCATCCTGGCCAACATGGTTAAACCCCATCTCTACTGAAAATACAAAAATGAGCTGGGGGTGGTGGTGTGCACCTGTAATCCCAGCTACTCGGGAGGCTGAGGCAGGAGAATCGCTTAAACCCAGGAGGCGGAGGTTGCAGTGAGCCAAGATTGAGCCACTGCAGTTCCAGCCTGGGTGACAGAGTGAGACTCCGTCTCAAAAAAAAAGAAAAAGATATAACTTCCATAAGCCTTTATAACCTTTATAACCTTTATTAAGGAGTCAGTTATTGCATGAAGAAAACCTTGTTAATCTGATACAGGGGCCCATATGCTGATCTTGCATCATTGTGCGTTTGACATTAATGATTAATTTATAGAGAAACTGACCTTATTTTATCTTTCAAATTTGGACCTTACAGTCTCACGTGCCCACCTCTTCTTCGATAGTCCCTGGGCCTTGAGGAGTTAAATGCCTTTAATTTCTGGCCCTGTATCTCAGGAATGAAGTTTCTTTTGATTGGCATCTTCTACGGGGCCTGAAGATGAGGCTTCAATTGCTGTCAGTGTTTAAGATTTAGCAGGACTTGGAGTCCTTTTTAGACCCAGGAGTCAAAGCCCTGTAACTCAATATCACAAGGACTTTAGTCTGATGTGCTTCCCTTTGTGGGTAACCCGACCTTTCTCTCTGACTGCCCTTAACATTTTTCCCGTCATTTCAACGTTGGTAAATCTGACAATTATGTGTCTTGGAGTTGCTCTTCTCAAGGAGTATCTTTGTGGCGTTCTCTGTATTTCCTGAATTTGAATGTTGGCCTGCCTTGCTAGGTTGGGGAAGTTCTGGATAATATCCTAAAGAGTGTTTTCCAGCTTGGTTCCATTCTCCCTGTCACTTTCAGGTTCACCAGTCAGATGTAGATTTGGTCTCTTCACATACATAGTTCCATATTTCTTGGAGGCTTTGTTCATTTCTTTTTACTCTTTTTTCTCTAAACTTCTTGCTTCATTTCATTCATTTGATCTTCAATCACTGATACCCTTTCTTCCATTTGATCAAATCTGCTACTGAAACTTGTACATGTGTCACGTAGTTCTCGTGCCATGGTTTTCAACTCCATCAGGTCATCTCTACACTGTTTATTCTAGTTAGCCATTTGTCTACTCTTTTTTCTTTTTCTTTTTCTTTTTTTTTTTTTTTTTTTGAGATGGAGTCTCGCTCTGTCGCCCAGGCTGGAGTGCAGTGGCCGGATCTCAGCTCACTGCAAGCTCCGCCTCCCGGGTTTACACCCTTCTCCTGCCTCAGCCTCCCAAGTAGCTGGGACTACAGGCGCCTGGCACCTCGCCCGGCTAGTTTTTTGTATTTTTTAGTAGAGACGGGGTTTCACCATGTTAGCCAGGATGGTCTCGATCTCCTGACCTTGTGATCTGCCCATCTCGGCCTCCCAAAGTGCTGGGATTACAGGCTTGAGCCACCGCGCCTGGCCTCGTCTACTTTTTTCAAGGTTTTTAGCTTCTTTGCAATGGGTTTGAACATCCTCCTTTAGCTCGGAGAAGTTTGTTATTACTGATCGTCTGAAGCCTTCTTCTCTCGACTTGTCAAAGTCATTCTCTGTCCAGCTTTGTTCCATTGCTAGTGAGGAGCTGCATTCCTTTGGAGGAGAAGAGGCGCTCTGATTTTTAGAATTCTCAGCTTTTCTGCTCTGGTTTCTCCCCATCTTTGTGGTTTTACCTACTTTTGGTCTTTGGTGATGGTGATGTACAGATGGGGTTTTGGTGTGGATGTCCTTTCTGTTTGTTAGTTTTCCTTCTAACAGTCAGGACCCTCAGCTACAGGTCTGTTGGAGTTTGCTGGAGGTCTACTCCAGACTCTGTTTGCCTGGGTATCACCAGCGGAGGCTGCGGAACAGCAAATGTTGCTGCCTAATCCTTCCTTTGGACTCTTCATCTCACAGGGGCACCCGGCCTTATGAGGTGTCAGCCCCTACTGGGGCATGCCTCCCAATTAGGCTACTCGGGGGTCAGGGACCCACTTGAGGAGGCAGTCTATCTGTTCTCAGATCTCACACTCTGTGCTGCGAGAACCACTACTCTCTTCAAAGCTGTCAGACAGGGACCTTTAAGTCTGCGGAAGTTTCTGCTGCCTTTTGTTGAGCTATGCCCTGCCCCTAGAGTTGGAGTCTACAGAGGCAGGCAGGCCTCCCTGAGCTGTGGTGGGCTCCACCCAGTTCGAGCTTTGTTTACCTACTCAAGCCTCAGCAATGGCGGATGCCCCTCCCTCAGCCTTGCTGCTGCCTTGCAGTTCCATCTCAGACTGCTGTGCTAGCAGTGAGTGAGGCTCCGTGGACGTGGGACCCTCCCAGCCAGGTGCAGGATATAATCTCCTGGTGTGCCATTTGCTAAGGCTCTTGAAGAAGCACAGTATTAGGCTGGGAGTGTCCTGATTTTCCAGGTACTGTCTGTCATGGCTTCCCTTGGCTAAGAAAGGGAATTCCCCGACCCCTTGTGCTTCCAGGATGAGGCGATGCCCCACCCTGCTCCGTGGGCTGCACCCACTGTCCGAGAAGTCCCAGTGAGATGAACCCAGTACTTCAGTTGGAAATGCAGAAATCACCGGTCTTCTGTGTCACTCATGCTGGGAACTGTAGACTGGAGCTGTTCCTATTCAGCCACCTTGGAACCTCCCCATGTTCAACTTTTTTTAAAAGGACACACTTTTTTTTTAAGCAAGAATGTTTTCCTACTATGTATATTTATTGGAAAATACCCAAATAATGAAATATCTAGTATTTAATATAACTTTATAATCTAAATTATGACATGTTTGTCTATGAATATTTATCCCATTATATTTACCTAATTATTTTAATTGTTTACCTAGATTATGAAAACTGTGATAGTCATCATTTAAAGTTATGGAATTACCATTGCAAAATTATAACTGAGACAGTGAAAGAGATTTCACCTAACTGACTCAATCTTGCTTTTAGCTTCCAAGCTGTCCTTGTTCATTTCTCGGCATAGGCTGAACTAACCTTGGCAGAAACTTAGAGTTTAACTTTGAAACAAAGATAGTAACAGTCTTTTCCCAAAACAAGCCTCCTTACTGCCTATGGACTAGACTGCCTAAAGCCACAGGATTAGAAGTTATAGTAATCTTACTAAATTCAAGATGCAGCTATTTTCATTAAACCAATATCAATGTCTTATCTATTAAAAATTACAGAAGCAGGCCAGGCACTGTGGATCATGCCTGTAATCCTAGTACTTTGGGAGGCCAAATCCTAGCACTTTGGGAGGCGGGTGGATCACTTGAGGTTGGAAGTTCTGGCAAGTGGAAGTGCATACAACCTACAGAGTGCTCAAAAGTGAGTCATTCTCCTTGCTTTCTCCTCATTCTTAGATTAGTTGTTTCCTGCTTCTTTTTTTTTTTTTTTTTTTTTGAGACAGAGTCTCTCTCTGTTGCCCAGACTGGAATGCAGGTGGTGTGATCTCGGCTCACTGCAGCTCCGCCTCCTCGGTTCACACCATTCTCCTGCCTCGGCCTCCCGAGTAGCTGGGACTACAGGCGCCCACCACCATACCCGGCCAATTTTTTTTTTTTTTTTTTTGTATTTTTAGTAGAGATGGAGTTTCACTGTGTGAAACTGTGTTAACCAGGATGGTCTCGATCTCCTGACCTCATGATCCACCCGCCTTGGCCTCCCAAAGTGCTGGGATTACAGGCGTGAGCCACCTCGCCCAGCCTTTTTTTTTTTTTTTTTTTTTTTTTAAAGGAGGAACTGAGCTGTGGCCTAGGATTTTTGTGTGGTGGATCAATATGTACTGCTAGTGGGCAGGACTCCATAGTATGTCACCACTATGTCATTTCCACCCTCTTTTGTGTCTCTTTCGCTCTCTGGAGGCCTGTGACCTCTGAGAGGACTCTAAACGCCAGGTGACTGCCCTTATATGTGTTTCCTGGATGAGACTTTTTTTTTTTTTTTTTGAGACAGAGTCTCCCTCTGTCGCCCAGGCTGGAATGCAGTGGTGTGATCTCGGCTCACTGTACCCTTCGCCTCCCAGGTTCAAGCGATTCTCCTGTTTCAGCCTCCCGAGTAGCTGGATTACAGGTGCCCACCACCACACCCGGCTAATTTTAGTATTTGTAGTAGAGATCGGGTTTCACCATGTTGGTCAGACTAGTCTCAAACTCCTGACTTCAAGTGATCCTCCCGTCTCGCCTCCCAAAGTGCCGAGATTACAGGCATGAGCCACTGCGCCTGGCCACCATTTTTAGTGTATGTGCTACCAAAGCGAGTACCTAGCCACTATTTTTTAAATGAATTTTTGTTGGGGATTTCTCTGCAAGGCCACTGCATATCATGGGGGCTCAACCCCTAGACACTCCCACGAGGGCCCCAGTCACCCACGGGCACCTTTTGGCTGGGAGGAGCAAATGCCTTTTCCTCTTCGAGCTAAAAAAACTCAGTCTCTCATTAACCTATGAAAACAACAGTTCAGCTCCTCACACAAATGTGCGCAGACAAACCAAATTAAGATTAATTTTGGGAGAAAAAGCACTAGAGAAGACCCTTTAGAATGCATCTTTGAACTAGAATTAGGATCCTTAAACAACAGCTTCCTAGGAGAGAAAAGAAAAAAAAAAAGTCAAGACCACTTCCTGTAAACTGCTCAGCCACCCCTAACTTTGTAGCTCTCGTCCACTATTATACAGGCCAAGGTCAAATCCTCTCATGGTGCAAAGTCATTTCAGGTACCTCAAAGCCAAAAAGATTTGGTCATGCAATACAGAAAAACAGAGCCTAAGACATAAAAAGAATCTGCCCATGACTCTTGAAACTCCACAAAGAAAACAGAACACCCCAAAAGGGGGTGAGTGGCACCTTTCTTCTGAATTCTTTAAAGGGGTTCAAGTAATTAGAAGCCTTCTCTAGATTTTTTTGTTGGTACTGCAGATGGCAAAGTGGGAAGGAGGTATAGGGTGGACGAAAAGAAAATGAAAGAACAGTTTTTTTTAAGGCAGGAAGCAAACACATAAACCAAACGTGTTTTTTTTGTTCTCTCCTTTTTCTTTTGCAGCTGTGAGGTATTTTAGCCAAAATAGTGTTTGAAATGCTTGTTCCCCAGTACCATAAAGAAATAGCACTTGAATATTAATTTATTTAGTAAGGCCATTTTTACTTCCTGCAGAAAGGGTACACTCACCAGCAGTTTTGCCACAAGAGTACACAGAACAAAGGAGACAGGGTCATTTATAACCTGACGCGTCCACCCTACTGCCGTGTCCGGTTTCCCTTGGACCTCACATTCTGTATTTGTCCCAATTGGCTAGCAACTTAGAACTTTTTAAAAGGCAAAGGTAGAGCAGAACAAAGGAAGGAGGAAGTAACTTGTGGAATGCTGAGAAAGGTAAAAACACTTTTAAATAAGGAAGAGGAACAGGCTATGACCTAATGCTCGCTTGGACCAGTATAAGCATGCCAAGGCACATATTTAGAAACACAGGTCTTTGAATAAATTTTTCTTCTAAGAGAAGTTACTATTTATTCCTAATTGGATGGGGAGGAAAGTCTTTGAAGAGGAACCTCTACTTTACTTTTTACAATATTGCCCTTCTTTTTTATTTCATAATTCCTCTTCAAACTTGTTTAATATGTTTTGACTTAATTGCTTTGTTTGTCCTTCTACAAGAGGTAACTTTTTTTAATATGGTGGAGGAGAGTTAGCAGTTTACTCTGTAAGAGTGACAGAGACAAGTTTTTGTATAAAACTTTGAAGGCAGGGAATAATATAACAGTCTACAGCAATAATAAGAGTGAATGAGGTGAGAATTGAAGTTAATTTTTTTTTTTAATTTATAGTTACCTACCAGAACAATGTGCATTTAAATTTTGCAGCTATTTGATTTTGTGCTTTAAACTTACTTGGCACTTCTCATAGGACCTTAATAACATTTGTGTAAACCTGAGGATTAAAGGACTCAAGGAGTTTCCTTTGGCCTGCAGTGTTTTGTTTTTACCTTTTTAGGTTGATGAAATGCCAGTGTTAAGGGGATAGCCAACTGGTTTAGAGCACAAGTACTGCTCCAATTTTTTGGCAGTGTCCAGTAAAGGTCCTCCACAGTACCACTATATATTTGCTTGGGGATGGCTAGGCATGGACTGATGGACGAGCTCTTGGAAAGGCTTGAGCTTCTTGTATCCTTTTATGTTTTCAAGGAGCACCAAATTTTCCTCCTGCCATGAGAGGCACAAAGTAAACTTGGCATTTAGAAATGGAAGCGGTATTGCCCTCAGGGGCCGACCCACAGGGTGTTGCATTTTAGGAAATAGCAGAGAGAGCTTAGTATGATGAATTATCCCAAGCAGTGTGATTTTGAAAAAGAGCCACCTTACAGTCCTGCAGGGGGCCTGCCCCTCCACACCTGTGGGTATTTCTCGCAAGGTGGAGACAAGAGACTGAGAAAAGAATTAAGACACAGAGACAAAGTATAGAGGAAGGAAAGTGGGCCCAGGGGACTGGCGCTCAGCATACGGAGGACCTGCACCGGCACTGATCTCTGAGTTCCCTGAGTATTTATTGATCACTATCGTTATCACTATCGTTACGTGAGGGGGATGTGGCAGGACCATAGGGTAATGGTGGGAGAGGGTCAGCAGGAAAACGTGAGCAAAGGACTCTGTGTCATAAGTAAGTTTAAGGAAAGGTGCTGTGCCTGGATGTGCACGTAGGCCAGATTTATGTTTGACTTTATATAAGCATCTCAGTGCAATAAAGAGCAGTATTGCCGCCAGCATGTCTCACCTCCAGCCATAAGGCGGTTTTCTTCTATCTCAGTAAACAGAATGTACGATCAGGTTTTACGCCAAGACATTCCATTCCCAGGGACAAGCAGGAGACAGATGCCTTCCTCTTATCTCAACTGTAGAGAGGCCGCCTTCTTTCACTAATCCTCCTCAGCACAGACCCTTTAAGGGTGTCGGGCTAGGGGACTGTCAGGTCTTTCCCTTCCCACGAGGCCATATCTCAGGCTGTCTCAGTGGGGAGAAACCTTGGACAATACCCAGGCTTTCTTGGGCAGAGGTCCCTGTGGCCTTCCGCAGTGCATTGTGTCCCTGGGTACTCGAGACTGGAGAATGGTGATGACTTTTACCAAGCATACTGCCTGCAAACACAATTTTAACAAAGCACATCCTACACAACCCTAAATCCATTAAACCTTGAGTCAACACAGCACATGTTTCTGTGAGCACAGAGTTGGGGCTAGGGTTACAGATTAACAGCATCTCAAGGCAGAAGAATTTTTGTTAGTACAGATCCAAATGGAGTTTCTTATGTCTTCCTTTTTCTACATAGACACAGTAACAGTCTGATCTCTTTTTCTTTCCTCTACACAGTCCATATCTGGTCAACGAGGAGACCATCTGAGTGGAAAGGAAATAATCTGGGCCTCTGGCATACCTTGCGTAAAAGCATAATAATCGCTTTTATTTAAAGTGCAAACGGATTATTTAATCCATTTCAGCCAGGCATTTGCATCTTGATATTTTGTCTTGATGGCTAAGGTCTGTCTTAGATCTCTTATTTTTGAAATAGACAACCTACTTTTATTAGATGTAGGAGCAACTGGTGTGGGATCCAGAACTGAGGCTACTGAAGAAGGGGGAGATGGGGAAAAATGCGTCTTTTAAAAATACCTAGGGGGTCTTTTCCATTTATGTCAATCCCCATACCATAGAAGCGACTAAGGGCAGGTCTAGAGTGAGTTAGGGTGGACGTGGTGATGAAGAGAAGGACAGGGTTATAGTGATAATGCTGACAGTTAGAAGGGGTAGTCCTTTTAGTGAAATAGATGAGGGGTTTTAGATCTGCACAAACCTTTTTCATGAAAGTCAACTTTGCTCCTGAGTAGTTTAAGGGACGTAGTCCCATTTACTACAAGGTTGCCAGGGCTGTAGGAGCAGAAAATTGATGTCTTTTCTGCAGGTCATTACAACAATGAGTGCTAGGGGTAACTGTGTCAATTAGAGCGCTGGGACATAAATGTTTGTGTGAAAAGGCTAGCTGTTGCTGATCTTTCACATTTCCACAAGGTATGACAGAGCAAGCATTAAAGGCAATGGTCTGAGGTGAGTCAGACTTAGTTACAAAGGAGCTAGTAACAGAACAAGGAAAGGAAAGGAAGCAATATAGAAGGTATATGAAAATTAAGCTTTCTTTAACTTAGTAGGATTTGATTCTAGTATGATTCTGAGAGGAAGATGTTTTCTTGACTCGAGTATGATGGTCCATTTTTTTCTCGGCTATGCAGATGGCGGTCTCAGTGGTTAATAGCATAAAATAGGGTTCTTCCTAGGCTGGCTTGAGTTTCTTTTTCTTTCTGTCTTTTGATTAGGGTGTGGTTTTCAGGCTGGTGCTGGTGTACTGGAAATTCTAAAAGACTTTTAGTTCCAAGGGAAGAGAAAGTAGAAAATACATTAAGTATATAATTTCCGCTGCATATCCTGGGGCTTGGGCTTGAGGCCTCATGGTGGTGCCCCTTGCTCTATTCCCACTCAGCGCCGCCTAGGGGGCGCTGCAGCCCTGCCCCCTTTTAATGTTTGGCCTTCTTGTGGCCTTCATCGCCCCTGTGCGCCGTGGCCTTGGGGATAAGGAGCCTTGTGACTTACCTGGCTGCCTTTAGGCCTTAAGAAAGCCAAACACCATTTGATATTTGACAATGTTTTTGTATGAGTTTATGCTAGATAAGTTAAAATTTACCTTTATATTAATGTGCTATTAATGTTAAATGTAATTTTAATAAAATCTTGTAGACATTATTTACCGAATTTTAATGTCTGACTATAAGGTAAGACTTTTATAGACTCTTTTTAACTTTTTATAATTTTTGTTGAAGAGCAGGTTAGTGCTTTAAGAAAAATCTATTGTGCTTTGATTTTAATGTCCAGTTCACAGAAAAACTGGATGACACCCCTTTAACTTTAGCCGATATGTTTATACACAGAATTTTCTTTATAATTAACATTTTAAAACTTGCTTAAACCTTTAAAACAAAAAAAAAATTTTTTTCGCCTTTAACATAGGTAAAAATCCATATTATGCCTCCTTATAATCCTGTTATTAAAAGTATATATATTTTTTACATATCTTGTACATGAACTGTTTTTTAAAATAATTTTACATTCAGGAGGCCTACTTTTAAATTATACAATATTTCTTGCATAAATTCCCTTTTATAGCTTTTCTTACGATTTTCACAGACAATCTTCAACATGTCTTAACTTTCTGCCTTCCTTTTACACTATTTCTTTTTCTAGTTTCACCCTCTGTGTCTTACTTTGATTTCTGTCTCTTCCAGTTTCTCTCTTACTTACTCTTTCCCTCTATTTCTCTGTCTCTCTCTCTCTCATTTGCACTCTATTTTCCTCTCTGTCTGTCATCGTGTTTCCCTTTCTTTTCCCAAGTTCTCCCACTCCTGCTGCCAGGAAGAGGGCCATCAGAGGTACTGTTTACAAAAAGAGTTTCATGAATAAGTAAGTTCAGTAAACACTGATGTATCCTTTTTTAAAAAATTTGGTAAAATACACATAACATAAAATGTAATACCTGTGTTAGTGCATTTGCGTTGCTATAAAGGAATACCTGAGACTGGGTAATTTATAAAGAAAAGAGTCTTATTTTGACTGACAATTCTGCAGGCTGTACAAGAAGTGGGGTGCTTGCTTCTGGATGAGGGCCTTGGGAAGCTTACAATCATGCCTGAAAGCAAAGCGGAGCAGGTGCATCAGATGGCAAGAGAGAGGGAGTGCCACACTCTTTTTTTTTTTCTTTTCTATTTTATTCTATTCTTTTTCTTTTCTTTCTTTTTTTCTTTCTTTCTCTCTCTCCTTTCTTTCTCTTACTCTTTCTGTCTTTTCTTCTCTCTCTTTTCTCTCTTCTCTTCTTTTCTTTTTTCTTACAGGATCTCACCCTGTCACCCAGGCTAGAGTACAGTGGCACATTCACAGCTCACTGCAGCCTCAGCCTCCTGGGCTCAAGCAATCCTCCTTGCCTCAGCCTCCCACGTAGCTGGGACCACAGGAGCATGCCACCACATCCAGCTATTTTTAAAAATTTTTTGTAAAAACAGGCCTCACTTTGTTGCTTAGGCTGCTACACTCTTTTAAACAATCAGATCTTGCATGAGCAAGAAGGGCACCAAGCCATTTGTGAGAGATCTATTCCCATTACCCAAACACCTCTCACTAGGCCCTACCTCAGCATTAGGGATCACATTTCAACATGAGATTTGGAGGAAACACACACCATCTTAACCATTTCTAAGTGTACAGTTTTCTAATATTAATTACATCCTCATTGTTTTGCACCACTATCCATCTCCAGAAACTCTTTCCATCTTGCAAAACTGGAACTATGACCTATTAAAAAATAACTCTCCATTTCTCCTTGCCCCCAGCTCTGGCTACCACCATTCTACTTTCTGTCTCTATGAACTGACTACTGTAGGTACTTCATGTAGGTGGAGATATTGTATCCCTTTTACATATTAAAACTTTTGAGTTGTTCTGCAGTAAATAAATATGCTTAACATTATCGTGTTTAAGTTATTCGCCATTGAAACTTTCCTCCCACAGTAACACATGTGGAGGAACATACATTGGGAATATCAACTGATAGGCACTGTGCTAGGGTCCAGAAATACCATGTGGAGTCCAACACACGTAGAAATAAGGAGTGGAATTCCAAAGGAAGGCAAAGTGTAAAGTCATCTTTATGGAAATGAGTGATGAAGGTGAATACCTGAATGAGATGTCAAGAGGAGGAACACACTGGAGAGAAGCAGTGAAGATTTAGGACTGAACCTTAAAGACATACAGGCTTGAGAGAAAGAAAGCATGTAAAGAAGACAGAAATGGTTAGAAAGGTAAGAATAGATCTTTTTTTCTTTTTTTTTTTTTTGAGACAGAGTCTTACTTTGTTGCCTAGGCTGGAGTGCAATGGCACAATCTCGGCTCACTGCAACCTGTGCCTCCCAGGTTCAAGCATTTCTCCTGCTTCAGCCTCCATAGCAGCTGGGATTACAGGCATGTACTACCATGCCTGGCTAATTTTTGTATTTTAGTAGAGATGGGGTTTCACCATGTTGGCCAGGCTGGTCTCAAACTCCTGACCTCAAGTGATCCTCCTGCCTCAGCCTCCCAAAGTGCTAGGATTATAGGCGTGAGCCACCACGCCCAGCCAGAAGAATAGATCTTATACTTACTATTAATAGAAGAACTTACAGATTTTGGACTGACTACAAAAGGGCAGTGATATTCAAAATTTATCAACATGATATGCCAATAGATATTTTCAAGTTCATTGGTCATTAAAACTGTCTTATGTATAAGCAGTACCTAAGACAAAATAAGGCATTTTTTTTCCCAAAGATCTATGTACAAAAAAATTTGTTGCAGCATTATTTGTGATATCAAAAGTGGGAAATAGCTGGGCATGGTGGCCCACACCTGTAATTCCAACACTTTGGGAGGCGAACGCAGTAGGATAGCTTGAGCCCAGAAGGTTGAGACCAGCCTAGGCAACAAAATGAGACCTCGACTCTACAAAAAATTTTAAAAATTAACCAGGTGTGGTGGTGTGTGCCTGTGGCCCCAGCTGCACAGGAGGCTAAGGTGAGAGGAACCCTTGAACCCAGCAGGTCGAGGCTGCATTGAGCTATGATCATGCCACTGCACTCCAGCCTGGGCAACAAAGTGAGACCCTGTCTCAAAAAAAAAAAAAAAAAATTGTCTGAAGGGAAATAACCTAAATGTCCAACCCTGGGAGAATTAGTAAAAGAAATCACAGTAACTGCATGTGACTGAGTCCTGTGTTACTATAAGTCACATCTTAACAGTGATTTTCTAACAGGAGCATGTCATTAAATGTTGTGCACAACCTTAAAAAGAACTTTCAATCGTTTATTTTTAAAAACATCTACATAGCACTATGTGTCAAGCAGTATGCACTTTGTTCATCTGAACTCATCTTTTTATGGCAAGAGATACAATAAAAGTCAAAATACAACAGTCTGGAATTTCACCATATGAATTGGTGTTAAAATTTGATAGGTAAAAAGAACTGTAGAGACAGACTGTAATAGGTAAGTAGGCACAAAAGACATAAAGAGGCTATTCACAGAAAAAAGGCAATAAACATTAAAGGATGCTTAAAAGCACTGTGAGTCTGGCTAATGCTAATTAAAACCATGAGATACTATGTTTTGCTTGTCAGAGTGTAAAAATTAAGGTAATATGCATTATTGTTAACCAATGAGGAAACAACATATTCATTACTGTTGGAAAATCTGGCAGATCTGTTAAATTTAAAATATGGCTGGACGCGGTGGTTCACACCTGTAATCCCTTTGGATTTTGGGATTTAGGAGGCCGAGGAGGGCGGATCACTAGAAGTCAGGAGTTCGAGACCAGCCCGGCCAACATGGTGAAACCTCGTCTCTACTAAAAATGCAAAAATTAGCCGGGCATGATGGTGGTGCCTGTAGTCCCAACTACTCAGGAGACTGAGGCAGAAGAATTGTTTGAACCCGGGAGGTGGAGGCTATAATGAGCTGAGATCGCACCACTGCACTCCAGCCTGGGCACCAAGAAAGAGACTGTCTCAAAAAAACAAAACATAAAAAAAAAAACAAAAACTTTAAAATATATACTCTTATACCCAGCTATCTAATTTTGTCAATCTATCCTATACAAATAAAGCATCTTTGTGATGGTAAAAAAATATAGAAATAACACATATTTTAAGAAATAGCTTGACAAATTCTAGTATATTCATAGTAGGGAATCCCACACAGCTATTGAAAGAGATCTCTATACATTGGGCTGGAGGCTGCGCATGGTGTCGTGCCTTCTCTTTTTGGGTTACTTAAGCCCAGGAGTTTGAGTCCAGCCTGGGCAAAATAGAGAGACCCCATCTCTAAAAAAAATTAAAAACAAATAAATTGAGCTAGAGAAATGACTGTGATACATTGGGAAGAGAAAATGAAAGCTGCCAAGTAATGTACGTAATATCCCATTTTTGTAATCGAATAAAAGGTAAGAAAAATACCCTTTAAAAAATTGTGTATATATGAGTAAGCCTAGGGAATGGTATAGAATGATATTCAGCACTGAAAGGGTAGTAGGTAGGAAATTGTACTTCTATACTGCTTTATATATGTAAAATGAATGTTTTTATTTTTATAATTAAAAATTTAATAAAAACAGTAAGTTAGATGACTCAGAGATAGGATTTAAGGAATCAACATACAATTTGTGAAATAATGAACTCAAGAGTTATTCATATTGTAGGGGAAAGGAACGTGGCATAAACTCACAGCAAATATAACTATTTTGTAAAATTATAATTTTAGCAGTAGTGAATGAATGACCAATTTCAAGAGAAATGATGAATATATTTTCTCTGCCATGGAAGATAGTCAAGATTTAATTCTTTCTTTGTAGATCCTCTGAGCTACTGCTGAATTAAAAACAGAACACTGAAGAAAAACTGCAGTTATTACTTGACCATCCTAGGAGTTCCAGGACTTTGTAGCATACAAAGGGAACAGGGATGATTTAAACTTCTTTGTGCCTGTTTTGCTTTGTATGACAAATGGGCTGCTCCCCTGGCCTTGGTCTGCCATATTTGCATTCAGAGCATCATCCCCTCCTGGGAACTACCGTACTAGATTCCAAACTGAAGCTCAGCTGCAAAAATTCCACACAGTTTGTGCTTTCCCTCTTTAAAGGAGAACTGGAAGTGTGAACAAACATTTCCCAAATCCTCAATCTGTGGAAGACAGGATAAGAAAGGCTCCTTCCCTATCAGCCCACTTTTTCCAGGTTCAAGGCAGTAGAGAACCTGTGTATGAGAGAAGTCTTGCCAATGAGATCCATGTGATGCAGGCCTTCAGAGCACCCACCTTTATAGGCATTCCAGAATGATTCAATAAAATCTGCCACTTATCAGCCTTTGGGGAAGAAAAATATAGTGATTTTTTTAATCATTAAAATTTGTTTTAGTGGGATAGTAATTGTTTTTATTCTTTGGTAGCATATCTGTCACCACCACCACTATTTCAATGAACAAAAGCAGGGTTACTTAAGCTTAGCTAACTAACCTGCAGGGAATGTTTAATTTAATTCCTGTTTGCTCTTCCCTAGGGCTTTGTGTTGCTTTCCATGGGATTAGTTTAGCAACTCTTGTTATTTTTGGCGTTCTCTTATAACCCTTGCTGTTTTGTACACTCCCTGAGGACTAAGGCTCACCTTTGGATCCTCTACCCTTGCCCCATTTGCCTGCCATTTTCACTCATCCTTCAAGTCCTTTGCAGGTGACACCTGCTACCTCTGAGAAGCCCTCCCTCGCAGCCCGAATGTCTTCCTCTGATCTACTTCTACACCTTGACTAACTTTTGTTATAGAACTTTCTGTATATTATTGAAAATATCTGCTGATTTGTTTGTCTTCCCTCTGTACTTTTTCCTTGGGAACAAGTCCATATGCTTAATAACCATTTGTCAAAGGGAACTTTAGTGCCTAGTGGAAGGTGCCCAGTCGAATGCCTTTTACATAGAATATTCTCCCTATAGTTTGTTCAGTTAGTTGCTGAAGTCACTAAATATTGGGCATATTGTTATAGAATGCTCCTCGTTGACCTTCAAGTTTCAGTGTATTCATTCACTCAACAAATATTTGGGTGCCTACTGTGTGCCTACACCCTTACTGAGCCAGAGACATACATTCCTTCAGGAAAGAATGTATGTTAGCTACTAAAACATTGCTCTTCTGGGTACTGGAGATACATCAGTGAACACAACTGACAAAAACCCCTGCACGCAGTGGAAGGTCTATTTTAGTGGAGCAAATCAAACACTAAACAAAATAGGTAAAGGAAATACATAGTATGTTAGATGGTGATAATTGCTATAAAGGAAAATAAAGGTGGAAGATAGAGTATTGGTGCAGGAGAACTTAAATCCACCCCCCACCCTGCCCCAAGATGTATATTCCTGTAAGTTCTTTTTTTTAAGAAGTTCAATTTTAAATCTTAACTGGAAAGATATCACTGAAACAGTGACATTTCAATAAAGACCTGAGAAAGTCATGAATATTGAAGGAGAAGAGTGTTCCAGGAAGGGCAATAGAAAGTGTTAAGGCCCTCAGACTTTCCATTGCTGTGCTTTTCATTGTTTGAGGGCTCCATTAGAGAGGGTTTCAAGCAGACAAGTAACATAATTTGACTTCTACAGCTGCTCTTTGACTTACGATGGGGTCGCATTGGGATAAGCCCATCATAGATTGAGATACTTTCAACTTAACAATAGTTTTATCTGAACATAAAGTCAAGGATCATGCTGAATGCTTTTGCACTGTTGTTTTCTGTCAAGCACTGTTTATATTTTCAAAGGAGCACTCTTGTTGCTAATATTGAGACCAAACATGGGGGTGGTGGCAAGGGCAGAAATAGGGAGATAAATTGGAAGTTAACTGCAACAACTCAGGAGAGAAATATATCCTATATCCTTCTGAGTAAATCCAATATCAAGTCTGGTCTTTGAATGACTAGTTAAATCTAAGACTTAAGAGCCAGCAAAGGAGACTGGGGAGTGGCTGGTAGAGTAGGAGGAAAGCCAGGAGGAGGTGGTGTCATGAGAGTTAAGGGAAGCCCAGGAAAAGTTCAT
Source organism: Macaca mulatta (assembly GCF_049350105.2). Lineage (NCBI taxonomy): Eukaryota > Metazoa > Chordata > Mammalia > Primates > Cercopithecidae > Macaca > Macaca mulatta. The sequence continues at coordinate 158,416,637 of NC_133409.1, read as the reverse complement.
GATGTCACCTCATGCTGAGAGGTCACTGAAGTAAGAGAGAGGCTGCCAAGGGTCCTTTGAGTTTTGTAGTTCGGTCATAGCTGACCTCAGCAATAGAAATAATTTTAAGAAAACACATGCCAAATTATATAAACGAAAATTTCTGTTTAATAATAGTTTTTATAATAAGGATGCAAATTAAAGTGTTGTTATTTTGGGGACAGGGTCTCACCCAAGCTGTAGTGCAGTGGCACGATCCCAGCTTACTATAACCTTGACCTCTCGGGCTCAAGCGATGCTCCCCACCCCAGATTCCCTGGGAGCTGGGACTACAGGCACATGCCACCATGCCTGGCTCATTGTTTAAAATTTTTATAGAGTTGGGTTCTTGCTCTGTTGCCCAGGCTGGTCTCAAACTCCTGGACTCAAGCAATCCTCCTGCCTCAGTCTCCCAAAATTAAAGTGTTTTGATCACCTGTGATGTACCAGGCCTTGTCCTAATTTGAATTTTAATCTTAATTTTTACAAAACTCTATTAAGGGCAGTACAGTACGTTATCGCTATAGATGGAGAATCCTCAGTTCAGGGTCTCGCCTAAGTCTGCTTCCAGAACCACTACTCTTAACCATTAAGCGGAAATCACCTGTGTAATGAAGCTACTAGAACATACATTATAAAGCAGAAATGCTGGACTGATAACAGCAATATGGTTGAACCATGGTACTTTTATAGCATATACCTTTTTAGGGCCCCTTGAACATAAATGTCATCTGTGTTTGTTGCTGTTGCTACCCCTTCACACTGCCACATCCTGTCTTTTTACCTCCTTTTCTGCATTCATACACTGTCCTTAGAACTCCTGTCATCTGCAGTGTCACACAGAAAGTTAGCAACGTCCATCATCAGGGAAAATTGCTTGAAAACAGCCTTATTCACAAATATACACATAGAAAATTCTCATCCATTAAGACTGACTGTTTTTCTCTATGCTTCTGTATACAGTCTTCTTTTTGGGGTGGCTCACATGTTTATGTACACAGATTTTCTCATACCATATGTCACACTCCTGTGCTTTAGGCCCATTACAGACACCCTTACTGAGCCAGAGACATACATTCCTGTATCTGTTTAGCAGAGGCAGAGGTGGTGAGTTGCACAGCAGCCAGCAGCACTTACAGTGATGGCAGTGGCTTCTTTATTTATCCCACTGCTCAGCAGAATGCAACTCTTTTAAAGACCAGAATGATCTGAAATGCCAAGGCTTCAAGAAAATTCTTGGTACTCAGCTTCATAAAGGACCATCTCAGTGATGAATAACAGCCTCTTCACTGCTGTTATTAGGCAGCCTTCTCCCTATCTTTACTGAAAAAGCGAGGACAGACTCTGTGTCACGTGGAGTGTCTCTTTGTGGTGAATTGTAGCTCAGATGGGAGAGGGTGAGGGGCTATGGCAACCTGAGTCTTTTTTGAGACGGAGTCTCACTCTGTCACCTAGGCTGGAGCGTAGTGGTGTGAACTCAGCTAACCACAACATCCGCCTCCCAGGCTCGAGGGATTCTCCTGCCTCAGCCTCCCAAGTAGTTGGGATTACAGGCGTGCCCTACCATGCTTGGCTGATTTTGTATTTTTAGTAGAGAGAGTTTCACCATGTGGGCCAGGCTGGTCTTGAACTATTGACCTCAAGTGATCTGCCTGCCTCGGCCTCCCAAAGTGCTGGGATGACACAGACGAAGTCATATAAACTCATATGAATGCATGAAGTACAAGAAAGAGACAGCATGATACAAGGCCATATATGAAAGGGACAGATTACTGTATATGCATGTGTACATGGAAGCATTTTTATGATATACTGAGGAGCCCATTGTGGCAAATAGTGCTGATCCATAAAAGTTCTTTTTTTTTTTTTTTTTGAGACGGAGTCTCGCTCTGTCGCCCAGGCTGGAGTGCAGTGGCGCGATCTCGGCTCACTGCAAGCTCCGCCTCCCGGGTTCACGCCATTCTCCTGCCTCAGCCTCCCGAGTAGCTGGGACTACAGGCGCCCACAACCGCGCCCGGCTAATTTTTTGTATTTTCAGTAGAGACGGGGTTTCACCGTGGTCTCGATCTCCTGACCTTGTGATCCGCCCGCCTCGGCCTCCCAAAGTGCTGGGATTACAGGCGAGAGCCACCGCGCCCGGCCCATAAAAGTTCTTGCCAACCTATTGCAATTGTCCAACCTGCAGGATCCTGGGACTGAACATATCTGGGCAGTTCTCTGTATGGTTAGGCCATGGCAGGTAAATTTTTGACCCCTTGACATCATAAAAGCCTCCATACCATCTTTACCAAGACACCTAAGGAATCCGGACCCAGTTGTCTGTAGCAGTCCAGGTGATATGTGAGGGCAGGCTGTTTTGCATAATGGTTAAACCTGAGACATCCTAGTTAAACTTAGACTAGCGGTTTCTCATCTGTCAAATGAAGACAATAGTATTCACTTCAGACATTGGCAGCACTGAGACAGCACATGGCAAATTGCTCAGCATGGTCTCTAACATGGAGTTAGCTATGTTGATAGAACTGAATAAACAAGTGTGTGCCCTACAGCCCATCTTAACAAGGCTGACATGTTTTTTTCACAAGGTTCTCTCCCTGTTCCCCTTCTTCATCAGAAAGAAGTTAGCTTTGCATTGGCCTCTTCCCCAACAAGACTACTTATTAGCTCTGGGAGGTTGGGCAGGACATTCCTTCATCATCTTCCGTCGGTTTAATTCTCTTATTTGACTTGAGGAGACAAGAATTGAATATATAAAGGCATTTATATTGCCATATCAGGCTTCCCAGTACAAAATTTTCTCTATTCCAATGTAAATTTTAAAACAATTTTATTAGTATGTCCTTTGACCTTTCAAGTTGGGGGGAAAAAATCAAAACCAGTATTCTGTACTAGAAAAATCTGATATTTGTCTTACATTTTGCCATCCCAGCCAAAGTTAGGTAATCAAATGGAACTTTAAGAACTAAGCTTTACTGAACAAACTGTGCCTTAAAATACATTAAAACTGAGGTGCAGTGGCTCATGCCTGTCATCCCAGCATTTTGGAAGGCCGAGGCGGGTGGATCACCTGAGGTCAAGAGTTCAAGACCAGCCTGGCTAACGTGGCAAAACCCCATCTCTACTAAAAATACAAAAATTAGCCAGGTGTGGTGGCACGCACCTGTAGTCCAGCTATTCTGGAGGCTGAGGCAGGAGAATCACTTGAACCTGGGAGGCAAAGGTTATAGTGAGCCAAGATTACGCCAGTGCATTCCAGCCTGGGTGACAGAGCAAGACTCTATCTCAAAAAACAAAAACAAAAACAACACATTAAAACTACCTTTGCTGTCTACAAGCCGCTCATATTTAGTTCTATCTTTCTTTTTTTTTTTTTTTTTTTTGAGTAGCTGGGACTACAGGCGCCCGCCACCTCGCCCGGCTAGTTTTTTGTATTTTTAGTAGAGACGGGGTTTCACCGTGTTAGCCAGGATGGTCTCGATCTCCTGACCTCGTGATCCGCCCGTCTCGGCCTCCCAAAGTGCTGGGATTACAGGCTTGAGCCACCGCGCCTGGCCTTAGTTCTATTTCTTAAACTGCCTGGATTTTCCCCTTATCTTCACCTGGCTAACTCCTGCCTGTTGTTCAAGACTCAGCTGTCATTCTCCAGGAAGCCTTTCCTAATGTCTTTTCCTTGGAAATACACACTTTCAAAAGTTGGATATCTTTACTCCAAGAAACCTGTATTTATTCTGTCTACAACAGTTTCTTCCACTGCAGTTTATGTGCTTATCTCTTTCTTTAGACACTGAACCCGCTAAGAGCAGGGATTAAACTTCATTCGTTTTTTACATTGCCAATGCCTCCTATAAAGAATCACATAAATGTGTGAATGAAGTGAGTTTACACCTTATTCTTGCTCGGTTGTGTATTATTAGTTTATGAGGACATCTTGTGGCTAGATCATTTATTGCTATAAACAGATGATCATAGGCCAGGTGCGGTGGCTCATGCCTCTAATCCCAGCATTTTGGGACCTAGGCCGGTGGATCACCTGAGGTCAGGAGTTCGAGACCAGCCTGGCCAACATGGTGAAAGCTCATCTCTCGTAAAAATACAAAAATTAGCTAAGTGTGGTGGCATGTGCCTATAATCCCAGCTACTTGGGAGGCTGAAGCAGGAGGATCACTTGAACCTGGAGGGCAGAGGTTGCAGTGAGCCGAGATCAAGCCACTGCACTCCAGCCTCAGCAACAGAAAAGGACTTCGTCTCAAAACAAAAAACAAAACAAAAAAACCAACAACAAAAAAGATCCTGTTCTAAAATTTATTTTTGACATTGATTTACCTGTTGTGCAAAACATGACATAATATTGTTTAGGATGTTTTATATCGCATGGCTCTGTTTTCCTTCAGAGCCTTCAACAATAAAACCACTAAATAGGTGGTTTGTGAAACTCTCAAATGTCTTCCTGGTGGGAGTCATAAAGGCCACTATATACCTAGAGATGTTACTTATATATAGTTAGTGATTAGGGAGATAAGAAGGTAGAAAGACTTACATCTAAATCTCAGTTTTTATCACATCTTGGGTGACCTTGAAAATAAATCACTCTGAATTTAAGTTCTCTGCAAATGGATGTTGTCTCTTCCTTACTATATATAGTACATGTAAGTGGTTGGCGCAGTGCCTAGTATATCACAGTGCCTAATAAATGGTACTTATCTAGAATATAACCAACCATTTAATACTTGAGACATCCCCCTACTCCCAAATACAACAGACACACCAAATATTCATCCATATTCTTCCTGAACACCTCTAGTGAGAGCGAAAATTAATGTTGCTGGATGCGGCACATTCCATTCACGGCTCAGCTCTAAGTTCTAAATATTATACCATGGTGGTTTTTCCTAGTAATTTAAACATAAATACATAAGAAAACTTACCTTTCTATAAGTTGTCTTTTTAAAGATGTTTGATATAAAAATCATAATTTTTTTTTTTGAGACAGTCTCCCTCTGTCATCCAGGCTGGAGTGCAATGGCACGATCTCGGCTCACTGCAATCTCCACCTCCCAGGTTCAAGCGATTCTCCTGCCTCAGCCTCCCGAGTAGCTGAGATTACAGGGGCGCGCCACCACACCCGGCTAATTTTTGTATTTTTAGTAGAGACAGGGTTTCACCATGTTGGTAAGGCTGGTCTCAAACTCTGACCTCGTGATCCACCCGCCTGAGCCTCCCAAAGTGCTGGGATTATAGACGTGAGCCACCATGCCCAGCCAAAAATCATAAAATTTTAAATACATTGTTGTATATGTTTATCTTTCATGTAATACTTTTTCCTTATACTTACTGTAAATAGGGCTACACCTTAAAAGCAGTAACTTACTTTGCTGGATTTGTTACACTTATACTTTATACTAACATGGGTTTATAGTATAAAAGTTTTTCTTAAATGCTAGTAACTCAGTGACTGAATTTGTCTTTTAAGTTGAACTGTTCATTAAGTGACTTAAAATGTTAATATCATTCTGCTTGTACAAAACTAGGAAACAACAAATTGAAACTATTATGAGTTAACAGATCTCAGCTGGGTGTCTTTGTTGGCGTCAAAGGTCCAATGAGACATTAAAAAATGCCAGGCGTCATACATATGACTGAAAAGCTCAGACTGAATGTTTGATTTCTGCAGAAGAGTGGAGATTAGCCAAAACTACTATTTTTTCACTAAACACTCCTTTTTCTTTAAAAATAACTTGCATGAGGGTCAGTTTCTATCAGAGAGATTGGTGATTTACTTGAATTCCTGAGTCAACTTTTTTCAGAAGATTCAGTTCAATCCATTGTTCTTCATGGGCTGTTTGGGCTTTTCTAATTCTACAGAATGAATGTTCAGGATTCTTTTTTTTTATACTTAGGTTACTCTTGTCTCTGCTGCTCCTGGGAAAGTGATTTGTGAAATGAAAGTAGAAGAAGAGCATACCAATACACTAGGCACTCTCCATGGTGGTTTGACAGCCACATTAGTAGATAACATATCAACAATGGCTCTGCTATGCACGGAAAGGGGAGCACCCGGAGTCAGTGTCGATATGAACATAACGTATGTATCCAAACTGTATTCCAAATACCTTCTGTGTGATACCTGTCTAAACAACTGAGACTAAACACATTTATATTATTAGTAACGCATGAGATTCAATTAGCCGCTTATCTCCTTAACTGCAGCTATAGATTTTGTCCTGAAATATTCCACAGCCTAGGCCGGGCGCGGTGGCTCAAGCCTGTAATCCCAGCACTTTGGGAGGCCGAGACGGGCGGATCACGAGGTCAGGAGATCGAGACCATCCTGGCTGACACGGTGAAACCCCGTCTCTACTAAAAAATACAAAAAACTAGCCGGGCGAGGTGGCGGGCGCCTGTAGTCCCAGCTACTTGGGAGGCTGAGGCAGGAGAATGGCGTGAACCCGGGAGGCGGAGCTTGCAGTGAGCTGAGATCCGGCCACTGCACTCCAGCCTGGGTGGCAGAGCGAGACTCCGTCTCAAAAAAAAAAAAAAAAAAAAAAAAAAGAAATATTCCACAGCCTTAAAATCTAGAACTAGAGCAGTTAATTTTCAAGTGTATCAATAGTAAAAGAGGAATGATCCCAAACATTCAAAAAAGCAACATGCAGCTTTTAATGTGTATACTGATATAGGGGGGAAAAAATCACAGACTGATGGCTCATACTGTTTCATACAGTCCTTAAAAGTGCCATTCAGGGCCAGACGCAGCGGCTCGTGCCTATAATCCCAGCGCTTTGGGAGGCCAAGGCAAGAGGATTGCTTGAAGCCAGGAGTTCGAGACCCCCATCTCTACAAAAAATTACATTTCATTTAATTTTTAAAATACCACTTGTAACAATACGAGGATTATATTGAGTACACACAATTCAAAATAGAGTTCATATACACATTGTAATCTTACTCTAACAAACTGAACACTAGTGTTGGGTTTTTTGGACATGGAGTCTCCCTCTGTCACCCAGGCTGGAGTGCAGTGGCGCAATCTGGCTCACTTCAACCTCCGCCTCTGGGGGTCAAGTAATACTCCTGCCTCAGCCTCCTTAGTAGCTGGGATTACAGGTGTGCACCACCATGCCGGGCTAATTTTTGCATTTTTAGTAGAGACAGGGTTTCACCATGTTGGCCAGAGTGGTCTTGAACTCCTGACCTCAAGTGTCCACCCACCTCAGCCTCCCAAAGTGTTAAGAATGGGCAGCAATCCTGGATCTCTCCCTGTGACTACACAGACATGTTCTGAGTTAAACTACATGATCAGGGAGCAATGCCCCTCAGGGCCGAACTTCCAAAATGTAAAAAACTCAATTCCAACATAAACTGGTACTACTGCAGCCCCATTCATTAAAGAGCTGGGCGCAGGGATTTAGTTTCAAGACAACTGCTTTTTCCACCTAAGCAACAGAAAAATCTAACTGAGAGGTTAGGTTGAGAGAGTCATTGTGATAAGGTATGAGGGTAATGGAAATAATGTAGGCTTTTTTTTGTTTGTTTGTTTGTTTTTTGAGACGGAGTCTCGCTCTGTCGCCCAGGCTGGAGTGCAGTGGCGTAATCTCGGCTCACAGCAAGCTCCGCCTCCCGGGTTCACACCATTCTCCTGCCTCAGCCTCCTAAGTAGCTGGGACTACAGGTGCCCACCACCACGCCCTGCTAATTTTTTTGTATTTTTAGTAAAGATGGGACTTCACCATGTTAGCCATGCTGGTCTCCATCTCCTGACCTTGTGATCTGCCCGCCTTGGCCTCCCAAAGGGCTGGGATTACAGGCGTGAGCCACCTTGCCCAGCCAATGTAGGCTTTTAAGGAATCTAAATCTTTTATCAAGTTTACTTAAGAAACATTTAGTCCTTCTTTATGGAAATAAATTGAGGGTACAATAAGCAAATCACAAGATGCAGCCAAATGCTTTTTGAAATTAAGATGTACAGAAAAGAAAGGCTCTGCTTATGTTACTGGTGTGCATATTCAGCAGTCCTTATTTCATGTGATAAGAGGTAGGACTAGTTGATGACTTGATTTTCCCTAAAAGTCTCTATTAAGAGCAGAGAGATCTTCAAACCTAGCACTGCATTTCATGATCTACTAAGGTAATTTTGCCTTTACAACCCTAAGGAATTTTCGGTAAGTCAAACATAGTCTTGGCCTTTCAAATATGTGTTGCCAAAAACATTGGCCACCAAGAGCTGCCTAAGCTTCAAAAACTGATTCCCTTGAACAAAAACTAGCACATGGTCTTTCAAAAGTTAGAGCTATTTCAAAAGTAAATGAATAATGTTTCAGTCAATTAACACTTGATTCACTCTTTGATTTACTTGACATGGTACCAAATTTACTCCACCCCTGCACATCAAGTTCTATATTATACAGACTGAGGATGCCTGTTAGACTGTGACTTAGGTTAAAAACAAGCGAGGTTCCAAAATAACAAAAGGGGAAATTTTAGAATATTACTAACAAAATGCCAACTTCCAAATTCCCCGGACTTAATGTTTACTCATCTGTAGCACAAAAGGTTCCTTATCTTCCATGAGTTTAATGTCTGTTAGCCAAATTTCTTGACTTCTAAAACAAAACTTAGGGAAATAAACTGGGCATGCTACTACTAAACATGCCATTTTTCATTTCTTTACATTAAGGTATGTGAATTCAAGAAAAGCCTGTTCTTTCCAGCAAGAAGATCCACCTTTCTTTTTTTTTTTTTTTTTGAGATGGAATCTTGCTCTGTTGCCCAGGCTGGAGTCCAGTGGCATGATCTCGGCTCACTGCAACCTCTGCCTCCTGGGTTCCTGCAATTCTCCTGCCTCAGCCTCAAAAGTAGCTGAGATTACAGGTGCCCACCACCATGCCCGGCTAACTTTTGTATTTTGTAACTTTTGCATTTTAGTTGTATCTCAACTAAAAATGGGGTTTCCCCATGTTGGCCAGGCTGGTCTCGAACTCCTGACCTCAGGTGATCCGCCCGCCTCGGCCTCCCAAAGTGCTGGGATTACAGTCATGAGCCATCGTGCCTGGCCAGATCCACCTTTCTTATACCTCCCAGCCATAAATACTGAAGCCTTATTTTGAATATGGCAAAAACACATACCCTTTTTAAAGGCTTCTTTCTAAAAAGCAGAAACATAAACTGTAAGGAAATGTTTCCCTTTAAAACATTAACATTTGTTTTAAACAATCCTCATCTCCCCAATTTTTTTTTTAAATTAGCTGGAGCCAGCTGAGTTAAAGATAACTTAACGATTACAAGTGAGTAGGATGTACATCTCTTAAAAATATAGACAATCCATCACCAAGATTGTAAGGACATCGTATCAATTCCTTATAGTTGTTATATTGTCATTTTAGAGTCAAATAAATTGTAAATATGGCTAGGACAATGTATAGACACCAAGTGATATTTCACCTAAGAAGTTAAGGAGAGTTAAATGAAAGCTGGAGATCTTTCACCAGCCCCAAATAAATATGAAGTGGGAAACGTAAAGGGAAAAAAGGGGAGGCAAGAAAACCTCTTATATATTTGGGAAAAGAAACTTGTGTGGGTAAGGAATGGGTAAGATAGAACCTGCTTAGGACCAGCCATTCACATTTGATAGTACAAAAAGCTTACCAATACTACTGTTAAACTATTTTTATGAGTAAAATAAGTTACATAGGAACACTGTTGTGAGATGCACACAACCTTCCCTTTGAAAAATTATTTGCTGGCCGGGCGCGGTGGCTCAAGCCTGTAATCCCAGCACTTTGGGAGGCCGAGACGGGCGGATCACAAGGTCAGCAGATCGAGACCATCCTGGCTAACATGGTGAAACCCCGTCTCTACTAAAAATATAAAAAAAACTAGCCGGGCGAGGTGGCGGGCGCCTGTAGTCCCAGCTACTCAGGAGGCTGAGGCAGGAGAATGGCGCAAACCCGGGAGGCGGAGCTTGCAGTGAGCTGAGATCCGGCCACTGCACTCCAGCCTGGGCGACACAGCGAGACTCCGTCTCAAAAAAAAAAAAAAAAAAAAAAAGAAAAATTATTTGCTGTTAACTGTATTCATTTTCTTTCAAGGTACATGTCACCTGCAAAATTAGGAGAAGATATTGTGATTACAGCACATGTTCTGAAGCAAGGAAAAACACTTGCATTTGCCTCTGTGGATCTGACCAACAAGGTCACAGGAAAATTAATAGCACAAGGAAGACACACAAAACACCTGGGAAACTGAGAGAACAGCAGAATGACCTAAAGAAACCCAACAATGGGTATCAAGTATAGATTTGGCTCAAACAGTTGTCATTTTTTAAATAAACTAGCAAAACCAGAAGCAGTTAGAAATATTTTTTGAGGAAAAGGACCTGGAAACCAAGTAGGGTAAAGGTAGGGGTGTCTGTTTTTTTTTTTTTTTTTTTTTTTTTTTTTTTTTCATTTTAAGCATCTTGTTTTTTAATCATGTGTGATAATTGGGTGAAAAATTCTTAGCTCAAAGTGTTTTGAAAACAGGTAAAGCAAATCAATTAGCAGGGCCACCCATTCTCAGTTAAGATTAAAACTAAAGTCCCGTGTTAAGCTAAAGGAGAAATAGAAATTATTCTAATTCTGTTGGGGCTGCTATAGCAAAAGTATCACAGACTGGGCAGCTTATAGGAACAACAGAAATTTTTCATGGTTCTAGAGGTTGGAAAGTCCTGGGTCAAGGCCCCAGCAGATCCTGTTAGGTGAGGGCCTGCTTCCTGGCTCATAGATGGTGCCTTCTCACTGTGTGGTGGAAGGGGCAAGTGAGCCCTCTGGGTTCTTTTTTTTTTTTTTTTGAAACAAAGTCTCGCTTTGTTGCCCAGGCTGGAGTACAGCAGCACGATCTCGGCTCACTGCAACCTCTGCCCTCTGGGTTCAAGTGATTCTCCTGCCTCAGCCTCCCAAGTAGCTGGGACTATAGGCGTGTGCTATCACACTGTTTAATTTTTGTAGAAATGGGGTTCGCCATGTTGGCCAGGCTGGTCTCGAACTCGCGACCTCAGGTGATCCGCCCGCCCTTGCCCCCGCCAAGTGCTGGGATTAGAGGTGTGAGCCAGTGTGCCCAGCCTGGGTTCTCTTTCTTAAGGGCACTTATTCCAATCTTGACGGTTCTGCCCTCATGATCTAATAACTTCCCAAAGACGCCCACCTGCTAATATCACCACCTTGGGGATTGGGATTTTAACATACAAATTTAGGGGAAACACATTCAGACCATAGCAATGGCCAATCCTTAGTCAATCTTAGGTTCTTCCCAGATCTAAAATGCCAAACCACACTTGCATTTCCTTTTCCTAAGATTATGAAACTTCAAAATATATGAACTACAGCCCATATTGAAAAATAAAATAGATTGAGCCATATGCCTAAAAAAGACCTCAAGAAAGTTTGAGGCGGCCGGGCGCGGTGGCTCAAGCCTGTAATCCCAGCACTTTGGGAGGCCGAGACGGGCGGATCACGAGGTCAGGAGATCGAGACCATCCTGGCTAACACCGTGAAACCCCGTCTCTACTAAAAATACAAAAAACTAGCCGGGCGAGGTGGCGGGCGCCTGTAGTCCCAGCTACTCCGGAGGCTGAGGCAGGAGAATGGCGTAAACCCGGGAGGCGGAGCTTGCAGTGAGCTGAGATCCGGCCACTGCACTCCAGCCCGGGCTACAGAGCAAGACTCCGTCTCAAAAAAAAAAAAAAAAAAAAAAAAAAGTTTGAGGCAAAGCACATTAGTGATACAGGAAATGGTCCAATAGAGGGAGAAGAAAAAAAAACATGCTACTAGCTCCTTTTCTTGTACTTAGAATAAAACCATGCAGATCTCAAACCTCCAAGTTTACGGTATTGAAAAGACCAAGTTCATTTCTCAGAAGTCTCCAAGAAGTCTCTCAAGACTGTGGCACTCTTGAGACAGAGTCTCACTGTCTCTCAAGCTGGAGTACAGTGATACGCTCCCAGCTTACTGTAGCCTCAAACTCCCAGGGTCAAGGCATTCTTCCACCTGTCTCCTGAGTAGCTGGAACTACAGGTGTGTGCCACCACGCCTAATTTTATTTTTGTAGAGACAAGGTCTCATGTTGCCCAGCCTGGTCTCAAACTTGTAGGCTCAAGCAATCCTCCTGCCTTGGCGCCCCCCCCCCCCCGCCCCCCACCGCAAAGTACTGAACTTACAGGTGTGAACCACTGCACCCAGCTGACTCTTCCTTGATTTCTGTGTCAGGGAGTCTTAATGAACATTTCATGATTAAAGACTAAAAAGGATGCAGCTTTAAGTAAATTTAAGTCAAGTTAACAGTTAAAGGCACATCCTTTCCCTACATCATAGGCTGATTTGTCCACCGAAAGGGCAGAAGACTCCACAGTAGCAACAGTAGCAGTGAGCATACAGGGGTCCCAAATGTTTACTTCCAGTATTTCCCACTAAAAGGAACCTGGGCTCCTTGGAGAAACAGCTGATTCCAGGGCTTAAGGCTGGGACAGAAAAGTTACAGTATCTTCTGCATAAAAGCACATGCTCAAAATAATAAAGGCATGCAAATTATGATTTGGAGGGAAAAAATATGAGGCCATAGTGTTTAGGTAGATAATAAATGGCAGAAATAGAACACTTTCTTACAACAAATGCTGTAAATGGACAGAGGGGTAGATTTGGAAAATCACTATTTTGTAAGCATCATAAAGACTGGTTTTAGTCTGGAAAGAATCACCAAGGGAGCTCCTGATAACGAGCAGGATATTTGCACGTTGTTTCCCAGAGATTGCTAGTAGTAAGTACCATATATAGGGCAAAACCAGGATACCTTGACCAGGTGCTCAAAAGTAACATCAATGAAGAGCAGATGGAGAGTATGCTTGGGAAGGGTGTAAGCATGAATAAACAATTCAAATGCAAAATGAGTTAACAATTTACAAGAAAAATTGCCCTGTACTCCAAAAAACATACAGGTCATGAAACACATAAAGGCTAAGGAACTGTTCCACATTAAAGACAACTGAGAACAACTAAATTCAATGATCCTGTATTCTAGGGGGATCTAAGAAAAGCTACCAAGGATACTGGGACAACAAAACAAATATGGATGATAAAGAGTATCACATTCCCTGAGTTTGGTAATTTTACTCTAGTTATATGAAATATTCTTATACTTGGAACATACGCCAAAGTACTAAGGAAGGGGTAAGGAAGCACAAGGTGTGCAACAAACTCTCAAATAGCTCAGAAAGTATGTATAAATGCATGTACAGAGAAAATGAAAAAAACGTGGCAAAATAATAAAAATGAGGGTAAAGATCACACAAGAACTTTCATATTACTCTGGCAACTTTTCTAAATTATTCCAAAATAAAAACGTAAACAATGGCTGCCAAAATGCCTAACTTGGTGAACATAAGTATAATTCAATATGGTAAATTAATACAATATGGCAAATTAAGAGATAGACCCTAGAGCCAGCCAGCCTGGTTTTAAATCCTCCACTACTTATGATCTGAGCTTGAGCAAGTTACTTAACCTCTGCATCTATTTCCAGCCAAGGTTGAGAGGTTAAGACAAGAGCTTAGAAGAGTACCTGGCTGTAATAAACATTCAAAATGTTATTTCAAATAGATTCTGATTTTTAAGTCAGAGGACACATGAAAGCATTTTGAAATTTAAGAATGGCACTTTCCCATTAAGCAAGGCATAAGGCCAGGTTGCTAACTTTTGAAAGCTGACAGTATGTTCTTGATTCCTATTCTTGAAGTTACACACTCAATTGCCAGGTATTTTTCTTCTGAATTTGCTGTTTAGCCACAGACTGTGAAATGAAGTAATTCCCTAAGGTGACCAGTAGCATCAGTGAAATGGAAAAAAAAAGTTAACACTTCAAACTTTCTGTATTCACCTGAATAGTCAGGGAACTTTCACCTATTTTATTTAGGTTTTCTTTTTTTGTTTTTTTGTTTTTCCAAATTCCAACCAGAAGCTAAATACAATTGGAAACTGGTAAGCACTAGTTTTACTCCAAAGGAGTAGGATCATTCAGATTTACTCCAATAAAAGTATGCAACCCTTAAGCAAAGCTCTTCTTCATTTAAAGGAAAAAAAAAAAAAAACACCTATACAGTAGTCTTTCCTTATGTTCATTGCACAAAATGAGTTCTGCTTTTAGAACTTTGATACTCAATGGTTAATTTTACAATTTAAGATTCCAACTTTATAACCTTTTTCTACTCCAAAACACCCTTTAGTTTTTCTTTAGGATGGTGTAGAAACCAGCATTTCTGCAACAATTCACTGGAATTTTTTTCTTTGTAATAAAAATCTCTTCTCTGTAAAACCAAAAAACAAAACAAAGTCCTCTACCTATCATAGTTTCTGCAGCTATGAATGTATTTCTCAGTTTTATAGCTGCTTTATAGCTACTTCAGACTCCAGATCTGCTTTAATGAGTATAACTGCATCCACACGCAGCAGAATACTCCTACAATAGCAACTTGGGGAAAGAGATCTGGAAAAAAAAAATACATGAGTACCAGGAAACAAACATGGCCCAGTAAAATATGAGGCAAGAATGCCTACAATGAGATGCGTTTTTCATTTAAGATTTCTTTCCCATGGTTGTATTTTCTTTTTTAAACAACCAGTTCTGGTCATTAGAATGAATCTGACAGTGCTCTGGAACGACTGTGATTATAGCAAAGCTATTGTTTTTAAAAATGTTATTTATACCTGTTACATTCACTTCTCACCCTCTAAATACTGATGACAGATGTAAAAGAGGCAAATACCAGCACAAATGGGAAGACCATAAAAATGAGTATCACCTTGTGCTTTCAGATACATTTAAGCATTTCAGTGTACAATAGTCCTTTCATTTCACATTTTTAGTAAGATACTGATGCAGTGCAGCAAATATGCAAAGCATCTTCTTTCACACAGTCTGTGCACGACATCTAATTTTTAAGTTCTGAGATAAAAATGATTTAAAAAAATCCAGGATGAACGAGTTTCAAAATGCATAGTGTTCTGTGCATGAGTCCATTTTCTTTAAACTCTGAAAGAATAAAGTGGTAAGAAAACAAGAAAAAAAATTGCTGCTGCATTCTCTGATCTTCTCCATTTTGCTGGTCAGTACTCTACTCTGGCATATAAGGACGGAGGTGATCCTCTATGGTGCCAACTGCCCAGTGGGTGAGCTGTTCCTGTGGCAGGTAGAGGCAGATGCTGCATAACTTGAAGATTGTAGCTTTGTTTTTTGGAGTCTGGAAGGGGAAACATTTTAATACTTTTTAAAAATAAAACTTTAGCATAACTGTCACATGAAGTCAACTTCCCACAATTAAGCGTCTTAACATACAGAGTAAGGGACAAATTACAGTCCCTATCCATATTCTAGACAGACAAAATCTTGCCATATAAGATGCAAAAAAAATTTATGCAGAATTAAAAGATAAAAAGTTGGGGAAGTAAACCAGAGACTACTTGCTAGAAGAAATTAAAGCTAAAAGCATTTCATGAGTTTGAAGTCATTTTTACATAGAGGAAGACAAAGCAGATGTGGTAAGAATAGAAGCTCGTGAGAGGATGAAGGAATAGGTAAAAATTTAAGGCTGGGTGTGGTGGTGGTACTCTCAGCACTTTGGGAGGCTGAGTCAGGAGGATTGCTTGAGCCCAGGAGTTCAAGACCATTCTGGGCACCATGAGGAAAACCCACCTCTACAAAAAATACAAAAATTAGCTGGATGTGGTGGCACATGCCTGTAGTCCAGCCACTCGGGAAGCTGAGGTGGATCACCTGTACCCAGGAGGTCAAGGGTATGGTGAGCCATGATCATGCCAGTGTACTCCAGCCTGGTGACAAGAGTGAGACCCTGTCTCAAAAAATAAAAGAAAGATTTAAGCATATCCTGGGGTAAGGGACTAGAAGAAAGCCAAACTATTACCAGTTAAATCAAAAACCCTTATTTTTAAGAAGTAGTTACCATTTGAACATCCAACTTAACTACAAAGTTCATCTTTTGTTCACTATCTAGCACCTCTAAAAGGCAAAATAAAGACTGACTTTGAAGATGTCTAAAGTAGTCTACAAATGTAAATGAACCTATACATATGTACATATACTTTACTTGTATTAATTTTAAATGTAACAACCTTAGGTTAAATTTAACAACCTTAGGATTATCATTTGTTCAATTTCACAGAAGCAAAATGCTCACTCACAACAGTTACCTGTCCAAGATCACACAGCCAGCAAGTGGATGCATCTAAAAACTAAACTGCAATACTTGGATTGCTGCTTAAAAGGGAAGTGGTTATTTGTTGTTGGCAGTGGTGTTTTTTTTTTTTTTTTTGAGATGGGGTCTCACTGTGTTACTCAGGCAGGAGTGTGTTGGTGCCATCATGGCTCGCTGCAACTCTTAAAATCCTGTGCTCAAGCGATTCTCCCCACCTCAGCCTCCAGAGTAACTAGGACCACAGAGGCATGCCACAATGTCTGGCTAATTTCTTTGATTTTTTGTAGAGATGAGGTCTCACTCTGTTGCCCAGGCTGGTCTTGAACTCTTGGACTCAAGCAATCCTCCCCCATCAGCCTCCCAAAATGCTAGGATTACAAGAGACACTGTACCCAAATGGAAGTGCTTATTTGAAATAAATGTGGATCTTTTAAATAAATGTCACTCATCCTTTTAGATTTAAAAAGTCGGCTGGGCACAGTGGCTCAAGCCTGTAATCCCAGCACTTTGGGAGGCCAAGGCAGGCAGATCACAAGTTCAGGAGAACGAGACCATCCTGGCTAACACGGTAAAACCCCGTCTCTACTAAAAATACAAAAAAATAAAATAAAAATTAGCCAGGCGTGGTGGCATGCGCCCGTAGTCCCAGTTACTCGGGAGGCTGAGGCAGGAGAATGGTGTGAACCCGGGAGGTGGAGCTTGCAGTGAACTGAGATCCCACCAATGCACTCCAGCCTGGGCGACAGACTCCCTCTCAAAATAAACAAACAAAAAAGAGGGCCAGGTCAGTGCTTCTGGAAACACAATGTGTTTCAAATCACCTGAGGGTTCTGTTTAAAGTGCGGATTCTGATTCGTAGAGTCTGAGAGTCTATATTTTTAACAAGTTCTCAAGTGATGTTTATCCGTTGCCCACACATCTGGTAGAAATGCTTTAGGGCAACAGTTCCCACTACTGTTCACTAGAATCGTGACTTTTAAAAGCTTCGGAGGAGGTGGGTTTTTTCCCTTTTGTTTAAAAACAAAAAAAAAAAAAAAAAAGCTTGCCAGGTTGCTGTAAAGTGCAGCAAAATTTGGGAACCATTATTCTACGGTGAGGTCTAGGAAATACTGTTTTAAAAATTCATTTTTTTTGAGACAGGATCTCGTTCTGTCACTCAAGCTGGAGTGTAGTGGCAAGATCTCACTGTAGCCTCCTAAGCTCAAGCAGTCCTCCCCCTTCAGCCTCCCCAGCAGCTGGGACTACAGGCACATGCCACCATGCCTGGCTAGTTTTTATATTTTCTGTAGAGATGAAGTTTCGTCATGTTGCCCAGGCTGGTCTGGAATTCCTGAGCTCAAGCAATATACCCGCCTCGGCTTTCCAAAGTGCTGGGATTACAGGCGTGAGCCACCATGCCCAGCCTATTTTTTTTTTTTTTTTTTTCAAGTAACTTCAAAAATAATGCAGTGTTTGGGGGACAAAACAAGTAACTTGTATAAAAAACATTTACTAACCAATAAGCTTTTTGAATGAGCCTGTAAGTGGTTTTCAAAAAACCTGCTTACCTGCAAGTGCTGTCTGTCAATGAAGAGAAACACTGACTGGTTAGGATTGTTGACAACGATTCCAGTCTTGTCCTTGCGGCTCAGTACATGCAGAAACTGTTTTTCATAGTCACCGTGATGAAACTCAAATTTGGCCTAAATACAAAATACAACATTTGTATTTAACTTCAAACAAGTTATACTACCTGAAACATCTGCATCTATATGCATATAGCTGTGTTGTCCAATAAAACAGCCAACAGTCAAACGTTATTTCTTCCTCTTTAAAAAACAAATTATGGCAAACCCACAGCTAGTATCACAGGCAAAAATTTAGATTAAAAGGTATTTACAATTCCATTCTTCAGTAACACCAGCCACATTTCAAATGCTCAATGGTCACATGACTACTGGCCACCATTAAGAACAATCTCTTGAGATACAGAACATTTCCTTAATTGTAGAGAATTCCATTGGACAGTACACTCCACGGCGACAGCTGATCGGGAAATTCTCTGAATCAAAATGACTAAATCCTAGTACTCCATGATCATAAAATTGTATTTTCAAACCTACTCAGTCCAAGACTCCCACCATAGTACTTTAAGCCTCAAGGACATCTCTTTTGATTAGGAGGCACATTGTTAATTGCTGTTTCTAAGAAAAAAATAAATAAATGTTTATTCTAACCCTAGCTGCACAACTCACTAGTTACGTGACCTTACGCAGATCCCTTAACTTACCTAAACTTCAGCTTCCTCATCTATAAAATAAAGCCGTAACCCATTTCACAGGACAGTTAAGAGGATTAAATGAAATGTAAAGCCCACAACTGAAATATAGTTCTGCTCCTCACAGATAGGCTATGTTTTTATGTGATTTTTCCCCACAGCTAGCCTTGGGTTGTTTTCAAAAATTTTTGAAGTTATGAAAGACTGTTATCAATTAAGTCAGAACACGCCCTTCAATCTTTTAACATGAGGAAGATCAACTCCATCCTCCCACAAAATATCTGTTGGGCATGGGGAGACACCAAATGCTAGGACATGACCAGGCTTGATGAAGAATTCAAGAAACCTAGACTTAACAATATGATATTTAGGCCGGGCGCGGTGGCTCAAGCCTGTAATCCCAGCACTTTGGGAGGCCGAGACGGGTGGATCACAAGGTCAGGAGATCGAGACCATCCTGGCTAACACGGTGAAACCCCGTCTCTACTAAAAAATACAAAAATCTAGCCGGGCGAGGTGGCGGGCGCCTATAGTCCCAGCTACTCGGGAGGCTGAGGCAGGAGAATGGCGTAAACCTGGGAGGCGGAGCTTGCAGTGAGCTGAGATCCGGCCACTGCACTCCGGCCTGGGCGACAGAGCGAGACTCCGCCTCAAAAAAAAAAAAAAAAAAAAAAAAACAATATGATATTTAGATAATACTGAGTTGTACAAATAATCGTTAGTCCATTTGGTTCAAACAAATTTTACTGCCCTGTTACGTCTAAAACAGTAGGAAATAAGACCATTGAAAAACCAAGTTCCTGCTATGCAGGATTTTATACCTAGGAGCTTTTCTTATAAACCATAACATAAACTATGATATAGCATCACAATACACTACATGTAACATGACACCGAACTGTACTTCCATACAATTCAAATACTAAATTATTCGTATGATCATAACCATATCAAAAGCATGCTATTAGCTACTAAAAAATAGGAATAAGGTTACTTCAGCCTTAACAGGCTTATTACACTGCTGAAGAGGACAAGTACATCCAAATATAAAATCCAACTTGCTTCAATTGCTTTCCCAGAATAAGATGTGATTATTTGTAAAACTCCAATTTTTCCCCCCCTTTTTTTTTTGAGACGGAGTTTCGCTCTTGTTGCCCAGGCTGGAGTGCAATGGCGCAACCTTGGCTCACTGCAACCTCCGCCTCCTGGGTTCAAGCGATTCTCCTGCCTCAGCCTCCCGAGTAGCTGGGATACAGGCATGCACCACCACGCCCAACTAATTTTGTATTCTTAGTAGAGACAGGACTTCTTCATGTTGGTCAGGATGGTCTAAAACTCCTGACCTCAGGTGATCCGCCCTACTCAGCCTCCCAAAGTGTTGGGATTACAGGAGTGAGCCACCGCGCCTGGCCCAAATTCGGTTCTTATCATCAAACTGCTATAGGAGAAAAAAATAAATAACAGTAAGTAACACAGGAACATTATGATTTTGGATTGCACCTTTAAAGATTAAGAGAATTTCCCCAGGACAAGCAGCAATGGTAAGTAATCTGATAAATGCTGACTGGGCATGGTGGCCCAAACCTATAATCCCAGCACTTTGGGAGGCCAAAACAGGAGGATCACTAGAGGCCAGGAGTTTGAGACCAGTCTGGGCAACACAGTGAGATCCTATCTCTACAAAAATAATTAGCTGGGCATGGTGGTGCACACCTGTGGTCCCAGCTACTCATGAGGTTGAGGTGGAAGGATCACTTGGGCCTAGGAGGTCAAGGCTGCAGTGAGCCATGACTGTGCCACTGCACTCCAGCCTGGATGACAGAGTGAGACCCCATTCTCACCATCTAAAATCAAAACAAAACAAAAAAGCCATGCCAGGAAACAGAACCAACACAAAAACAAATGTGTTAAAAACTGATATACTATTCAAGTAACAAAGCTGCAATATGGGAAGTAACCAAGGTGGGTGCAAGAACAGTAATCACACTGAAAGGAGGTTTGAGTGAGACTGAAAAAGGCCTTCCTTATGATTCTATAGCATTTCAATTCTATCATATTGAATATCCACTTATGTGAAAAGAAATGGTGTACACACACAAACACATACACAACTTCTCATAAGCAGCATGAAAGAAGTAATTCCCACAGAAGTAACGAAATATTCTAACAGTCAGGGGAGGAGCTAACCTCGGTAGTAGCATTAATAATGAAAAGAAGAGATATATTTCAGTAGTACCTCCTGGCACTTCATAGTACACTGAAGAACTCACTATTTAAAAACAATCCTTATTCTGGTTCCGATTATATCCTCACTGCCCAAATTTTCAGATTTTAAAGTGCTTCAAAAGGCCAGGCACCGTGACTCATATCTGTAATCTCAGCACTTTGGGAGGCTGAGGCAAGAGGATCACTTGAACCCAGGAGTTCAAGACCAGTCTGGGCAACAAAGCGACACCCCATCTCTGCAAAAAATTAATTAAATTTTAAAAAATAAGTAAAGTGCTTTAAGAGTCAAAAAAAAAAAAAAGAGGCCTGTGAGTTAAAATTTACTATTCCTTTTCTCATTTTCTTTGAGAAAGAACTAAGTGAGTTGTATTTAAGGCCCCTCATACAGGATATTCATACATTTCAAATTACTTCAGAAAAGCAAATTAGTTCTTACAATATTAACCTACTTACTGCAGTTGAATTCTAAAGTTATTACCTACATCATACTGCTTACATTCAGTCCAGAATTTTAAGATTCTATAATTAACAGAGGTAACTTTTCACAGTACAGGGTGGTGAGTTAAAAGCATAGTCAGTCCAGGCTTTTATCCTATTTAACTGCCTTGGGCCTTATTTACCTAATTTCTGTCTCAGTTTCCTCCTATCTACCACCCAGTTATTTTAAGGACTGAGATTAAATATATATAAAGTAAGAGAAAGTCTAAGGCCGGGTGTGGTGGCTCATGCCTGTACTCCTACCACTTTGGGAGGCCAAGCCAGGCAGATCACTTGAGGTCAAGAGTACAAGACCAGCCTGGCCAACGTGGCAAAACCCTGTCTCAAAAAAAAAAAAAAAAAAAAAGTACAAATATTAGCTGCGCGCCTGTAATCCCAGCTACTCAGGAGGCTGAGGCACAAGAATGGCTCAAACCTGCAAGGCAGAAGTTGCAGTGAGCCAAGATCACGCCACCACACTCCAGCTTGGGCAACAGAGCAAAACCCTGTCTCAAAAAAAGGACAGGCAAAAAGGAAAAAGCTGGCTCACACCTGTAATCCCAGCATTTTGGGAGGCCGAGGCGGGCGAATCACGAGGTCAAGAGATCCAAACCATCCTGGCCAACATGGTGAACACCCGTCTCTACTAAATGTACAAAAATTAGCTGGGTGTGGTGGCATGTCCCTGTAGACCCAGGGAGGTTGAGGCAGAAGAAATCACTTGAACCCAGGAGGCAGAGGTTGAAAGGAGGCGGAGGTTGCAGTGAGCCAAGATCACGCTACTGCACTCCAATCTGGCAACAGAGTGGGACTCCATCTCAAGAGAAAAAGAAAAAAAAAAAAAAAGCAGAAGCCTAGTACAGTCAACTCTCAATAAACATCAGCCATGACTTCAAAGAGTACTTGACACAAGACTAAAGTTAACTATTTCGAATAAGGTCCCAGTGGGAAAGGCGGGGTATCAGAAATTTGAAAACATACTGTAATACGCAGACCTACATTTTTCCAATGGAAAATCCTTAACTAAAAAACCGAATCTTAACACCACCTCCAGAAAGTAGATAGAGTTATCAGCCCTGTTCTGAGAACTTTAAATATGCCTTTTCTATTCCTGTTTTCATGCCTTTTATATTCATTTTCTCCAGTATTCTTGTCAGATATCATCCATTAAATGACAGAAATACAGATGCTCCACAACTTGTGATGTTACATCCTGATAAACCCAGTGTAAGTTACACGTATTTTAAATCAAAAAGTGACTTTTTAACTTAAAACAATTCCAATTTACAATGAGTTTACCTGGATGTAGTCCCACCATAAATCAAGGAGCACAATGAATTGATATGGCTTTCACATCATGGTAAAGTTGAAAAATCTTAAGTTGAACCATTGGAAGTCAGGGGAATCTGTATACAGTACTTTCACATGTATAACCAAAGGATTATCTTTAGAACTCAGCTGAATTAATTTTAACACATTAAAAATGATTATTATTAGAGCTTATGTGTAGCAACATTACCATGGGGGCGGGAGAGTATATCAACTTATACAGTCTGTGAAAAATATAAGCACCACAAAGATACTTCAGGGTAATAAACAGAAGCAAAAGTTTTAAATTACAAATAATCCTCACAATTAGCTTAAAATAAAGCCTTCTAATATTTGATTTAGTATACTTAAAATGAGTCCTTAATGTCATCATTTTTCTGCTTATAAAAGTATACTTAAGAAAATTGTGGCAATATATGCCATAAATTATAAAGGAAACATATATGTAAACACATATAATAAAAAAGGAAAGTTAGCTACACCTGACCTACAACCAAGCACAACTAACACTTTGGTGGACCTCCATCTTCTATGCATGCAAATATACTATAAATAAAACTAGGTTCAATATGAGTAAATGCCCTTAACACTAGAGGGGGGTTTCACTTGAGGAATGGCCGGTATACCATGACAAACAGTCAAAAGTCAGCAAGATTTTAAGGTTAAGAATGACTACTAAATTTACTTCTTTCCTCTATAATTTTATATACAAATCAACTTCTAGAAAATGATTTCTTCACACATTTCAGATCACACTCCTTTGGGAAGCAGCAGAGTTAAATATACTGTTTTAGAAGGATGTGTGGTGAAGGCTACAAGAGTTACAGATCTCAGAAGCTCATGTGTCGGCCCCTCTATAAGTCAATAAATGTCCACTTCAAAAGATTTTCTCTAGCCATAACTTCAAAGCCACACTGGGCAGGTGGGACCACCACAATGTCAAGAGATTCTATAATCCAAGTGCTTTCTTCTCTTGCATCACAATACTCTAAATAGGGGGGACTCGTGAAATAAAACTATCAGAAACCATATTCCCAAAGAATTTATCAAGTTAGACCCTATTATATTCTAGTAGTTTTCACATACTGAAATACTCATCACACTTATTTTAGACCAAAATACCTGAACAGGCCTAAAAGGCTCATCAGATTCCTTCCACCTAGAAAACAGGAGACAGACAATTTTTTCAATATCATTCCGAGGCCAAAGAATGAAATCCATCTCCTGAGTACAGCCAATTACATCCTATAAAATGAGGAGGAAAAAAAAGAGTTTACTTTTAAAGAAACAGCTACATCAAGCAATGTCACAAATTATAGGGTTTCCCTACAAAAACATTTTGTAAGTACAAAAGACCTACCATATATCATTTTATATCTTAGGAAGTAAACATAATAGTTTATAATCTGAATAGCTCATGATGTAATTTTTTATTTTTGGAGAGGGTCCCTCTCTGTGGCCCAGGCTGGAGTGCAATGGCGCAATCTCTGCTTACTGCAACTTCCGCCTACCAGGTTCAACTGATTCTCGTGACTTAGCATCCCAAATGGCCGGGATTACAAGTGTGTGCCACCATGCCCAGCTAATATTTTTTGTATTTTTAACACAGACGGGGTTTCACCACATCGGCCAGGCTGGTCTCGAACTCCTGACCTCAGGTGATCCACCCACTTCAGCCTCCCAAAGTGTTGGGATTACAGGCGTTAAGTCACTGTGCCTGGCCCTAATTTTTTTATCTTGC
This sequence comes from Macaca mulatta, assembly GCF_049350105.2. NCBI lineage: Eukaryota > Metazoa > Chordata > Mammalia > Primates > Cercopithecidae > Macaca > Macaca mulatta. The sequence goes on along the minus strand of NC_133409.1, from coordinate 158,392,355 downwards.
AGAGAGTCACATACACTCAGTCCAATGCTCCTAACACCAAGACCCAGACTAATCAGTGCATAGAGAAAACTCCAACAAAATCTCTGATATCTGTTGTGTTGTCAGACCCTGAAACTTTATTTCCACCTTTAAAAATCAGAATCTATTTAACAAAGATGTCTTAGAACTCCTAATATGAATCACTATCCTATTATAGTTGAAATACTATTTTTATGTTGATAGGAAACTACTTTTCTCCATTCCTGACTTCTGCTTCATTACTATAGCCAGCGTATTAATTTTTGAAGGTCCACAAATCTCTTCCAGACCAGTACGTGGTTATCACCAGCATTCTCCCCAAGTAACTGTGGGGATATCTTGGTTCAGGTATGCCCAGATTAACTTTTAATATGTTGCAGAAGTTTACAAAGCTGGAAACACCTCCTTATATTCATATTCCCCCCAAAAAAGGAAATACAATAAACGGAGATATAAGACATGTATCCACAATAGTAATACACACGATTATGAGCCTAATACAACAAAGTTTCCCATGTTTTACTCAAGGTCAAATTCTAAAAAACAAACCTACTTTAAAAATTTTTAAACTTTATGTATAACACTTAAATCATTAAAAATAGTTGGCTACTGGCTGGGTGCAGTGGCTCACACCTGTAATCTCAGCACTTTGGGAGGTCAAGGCAGGAGGATGACTTGAGGTCAGGAGTTCCAGACCAGCCTAGCCAACACGGCAAAACCCCGTCTCTACTAAAAATACAAAAAATTAGCCAAGCATGGTGGCACACAACTGTAGTCCCTACTCCCAGCCACTCAGGAGGCTAAGGCAGAGGCATCATTTGAATACGCGGGGGCAGAGGCTGCCGTGAGCCAAGATCACGCCACTGCACTCCAGCCTCAGCAAAAGAGCAAAACTTTGTCTCAAAAAAAAAAAAAAAAAGTCCGTGATCATCAACACCTAACACGGATTAAAGAAATTCCTTTCTATACTTTATCCACATAAGAATGGTCTGGGGTAAAAAAAATGTCTTTTTCTAATCCTATAAACATAGTGCTTTAAAGTCACGATCCCAGTTATCAACATGGCACAAAGACAAATTTACCCTTAGAGACTGGTCACTATCATAACTACCCACTTTAAGGGGGGATTGGGGAGGTGGGAAACGCAAGGTTAATCCACAGAAACTTTATCAAGTCAAGACTTAAGGCAGAACTTACCCTTCTCATAGACTGATATCGAGGAGCATGGAGCTGTACCACATCCTTCTGTAAAAGCTCTAGGGAACTTTCCAAGGAATAGCTGGAATCTCGCACACCTTTCAGGATATTTTCTTCGTAATTATTTGTCATGACTGGTATAACCTCAGACACTTCAAAAAGTGCTGACTTTTTCTTCTAAAAGAAAAGAAAATGGTGTATTAACCCACAGGGAGCACAGCCTTTTAACACTCTTCATATTACAATGTCATGTAACATTAACTCCACAAAATTCTTAACTGTCTGAAATAACTTATATACTGAAAACACATGTTCAGATAGGTAATTTGTTCTGTTCCTCTCCTACCCTCCCCCTCCAACCATACATGTACAAGCTATCATTTGAATGTTTAATGCTTGAGTTTTATAGCATAATGGTATCCATAGCATTATTCTGGACACTATTTCTTAAAATTAAAAATCTCACCAGTTTTAAAACAACGCTATTCAGACAAATGAATTGCTTCATTCCTATGGGTGGGTTTTTTTTTTTTTTTTTTTTTTTGAGATGGAGTCTCGCTGTGTTGCCCAGGCTAGAGTGCAGTGGCACGATCTTGGCTCACTGCAACCTCTGCCTCCTGGGTTCGAGGGACTCTCCTGCCTCAGCCTCCCGAGTAGCTGGGATTACAGGCCTGCGGCACCACATCTGGCAAATTTTTGTATTTTCAGTAGAGACGGGGTTTCACCATGTTGGTCAAACTGGCCTTGGACTCCTGACCTCAAGTGATCCGCCTGCCTCAGCCTCCCAAAGTGCTGGGATTACAGGCGTGAGCCACCGCACCCAGCCAAAACCATCAATATTTGAAAGACTAAAAAAAAGCACACCAAGTTATCTTTTAACACTAGTCGAGACTAAGTTCGCATCACAAAACTACTTTTTGAAATTCTATACTATTAAGTATATATCATGCATTATTCAGGGCAACTGCATGGACACTGTCCATTCACAGAATAAAACCAGATTATCATTGGTGTTAAAGAATTAGATGGTGCAATCTGGGGCAATGTATAGATTAAATACAAAGATCTGGTCTCATCACTTATTATCTTGGATTAATGAAGATCCAAGATATGCTCCAATCATTCCAAGATATGCTCTTGGAAGAGCATACATTATATCATCTTCAACTAAAATCCAATCTCATCAATTCTGAGTCAGCTTGTCAACAAAACAAAAGTGGAGATATAAGTCCTTGATACCACCCAATCTTGGGACAGTCACTTCAAAAATTACTTTAAAATCACTTCACAACACTATATTTCAGCAGCTAAGATTGTTCTTAAATACAAATAACCTTTTAGGAGTTAAGAGTTGGGGCTATGCATGGCAGCTCCTGCCTGTAATCCCAGCACTTTAGAACACCACAACAGGAGGATCACTTTAGCCCAGGAGTTCAAGACTAGCCTGGGCAACACAGTGAGGCCTGTCTCAGCAACAAAAATAAGTAAATAAAAGAGTTAAACAGTAGGGGAAAACCTGGGAAACTTCCAGATACTAAATAGATACCACACTAAGACTGTATTTCTGATATGAAATTAGCTAACAATTTAAGCACCAAAATTCAAGCAGCACTTCCTTATATTCATAACCTCATCTCCGGTGAAATAAGCCTTGTTGATAATTTAAGAAAACGTTCACTTTAAGTTGCAAAAATTACTGCTTTTATCATCCCATCCTTGACTACTCACAACTCACTGTTTGCTATTTAACTGTGGAACTAATTCGGATTAAGACCTCTACCGCCCCTAAAAATGAAACTTCTTCTAGGTCATTTTGAATTTTTAAAAACTGTACTTCTATACGAGGCAAAATGAACTCTAAGTAAAAAAGAAAATCACACTTCTAAACACAAATTAACCATTTCAGTATTTAATTGCTCCTAAAAGTTAAGGTGCACTCTACTTCATTAAATGTATGAGAAAAAGTTACCTACATTACGGAGTTTAAGAAACAGACTAACTTTAGCATATAAACAGTCTAATTACGATTTAACATTTCAAGCATCTTATTTATACTCTACATTAGATAATCTTTAAATTCCGTCCTAAGGTTTCCTATGTTAACTCCACATAAAATTTTATAATGTTGCCCACCCCATGTCAACTCAGTGTATACTACTATTAAGCTTCACACTCAAATTTACTTCCAAACCAAGAAACGCTCAAGGATCTTTTCGTATGCTGCAACTGCTCAATTCACAGAATCACCCCTAAGGGTGAAAAACAGAGCATACAAAGCAGACTTTTTTCAACCACTCTTTAACCTAATATTCATAATAATTTAAGAGTAACAAATAATACACACTTACAAAAATCACTTGTGCTAATTCACCATTAAGAACTTTAAATTACCTTCTCCTTGAATACAAACGCAATATACATCTTGAAGTCAAACTGGTCAGCTAGAGATTCTTTTTTCTTTCTAAGCTGAGCACGTAGTCTGTTCAGAGCTTGTTTCTTCCGGGAGTTTGGGTCCCCCATTTTGAAATACAGGTGGTACTAAAGCCTTTGGAAATTGTCACTAAACTATGGGCACTTTTTCTTAAGACTCAAGTACAACAGAAACAAGTCATTTTTTTTCCTGCTAATATGATTGAATAGCGAAAATCACGACTGTAACCCAAAAACTGCACCTTCTGGCAATATTAGCAGACTGTCATATTACAGGGTCAAGAAACAAAAGCTGCTGTCCAGTCATGTTTGGACAATAACGTTTGGGGTCAGACGGGAAAAAGGGAGGGAAGAAAGGAAAGAAAGAGGAGAAAATACTTCAACTAACTTTCTGGAAAACACATTTGGCTTAACTGCCAAAATAAAGGCTTTGCGGAGAAATGAAAAGCCTATAATCAGGATTTAGGTGTGCAATAAAACACAGCTGACACCAGACCAATCCCTAAAATCCATCCGGATTTTCCCCTCTTTTTAGAAAAGGGATTAAGAAAAGGAACAGGGAGGGGGGCAAGTGTGATCCTTGCTTTCCAAAAAAAACAAAAAACAAAAAGAAAACTCACCAAAACCAAAACAAAAACCAAAACAAAACACCAAAAACAGGGTAGGTGAATGAAACTGAAATATCCAATTAGATTTTACCCAGCCAGCTCCATGGCTGTAGTACCTAATTCTTAGTTATTTCAGATTTCACTATTGCTATGTATTGTCAGTGCTTGTTATTGATTACACTTGGTGGTGAGCGTAGAGAAAAGTGCAAAATCAGTAGAGAAGGAAAGGGAGAGGTACAGGGTTTCCCTGCAATCAACTACAGTGTATACCGGGGGCGGGCAGCTGTTGCCCAAAGGAGCCATGAGAAAAAACAGCGGAGTCATTACCAACTTCCCCATCACCCACATTTTCACCCTCTGGCGGCTGCTAACGCTGCTGCCAAGGAGAATCATGATGGCAAAAGGAAAAGGGGTATATAATACGGTATTAATTACTCCGGCTCTGTGGTTAGACCTGATTAATGCCCGGGTTCCCAACACCCCCAGCCTGCAACTAGTCCTACATTCCCCAAGGGAGACTTCCCTGTGGATTTGCCCCCGTTCAAGATGATGGGGAGTGCGATTTATCTTCTTGTGAGCATTGCCGAGGCAAAGGTGGCGGGTTCTTCTCCCAAATCCCAGGCGGTGCCCGGAGACCACCTGCCTTCCACCCCTCCAGGTCCCACCCCCACCCCTTGCCTTCAGCGGCAGCGACTCACTCGCACCACGGGAGACACAGGATCACTCAGGTTTTCACTCATTTCATCGTGGAAACAATTCCCGCCCGGGTGGAGTAGGCGGGAGAGGGTAAATGGGAAGGTTCAGTGGGGAAAAAAAGAAAATAATTGTGTTAATATTACTTCTAAAGTAAGCCCACCCACCCTCCCCCCCAAAAATTAAGTTCCCGGATTAGCTCTCTCTCGTTGAACAGACCATGTTTCCAGAGTTTGGATTGTTTAGGGTGGGGTCGTTAGTTTGTTTCCCGAGGGGCAGGGGGTGGAACTGAGGCAGTTAGGGCAGGGTGGGTGACAGGGAAATCCCCTCCCTGTCCCCGCGAAGCCCGGGACTCACGGACCGACTCTCGGGCGGGGTTTGGGCCCTCTAGCCGCAGCCTGCGGGCGGAGCGGTGGCGGCGGCGGAAGAGGCGGCGGCGGCGGCGGGGGCGCTGCTCGTAGCACGGGCAGGAGCCATGTCAAGAGAAAACCACCAGCCAACTGAGCCCCTCCATCCCCGCTGCAGTGCGCACTGTGACTGGACCGCCCGCGCTGCTGCCGCCGCTCAGCCCCCACCTGGGACCCATAGTCTGGCTCGGCGCCCTGGGCGGCGACGGAGGGGAAGGACGCGGAGACAGCGGCAACAGGGAGAGAAAAAGAAAAAGAGGAAAAACGAGAAGAAAGATGGGGAGTTGGATCGGTACTGGCGGAGGAGGGGGAAGGGAAAGGAAGCCCTGCGCTAAGGGTCAGCGAAGTAACCCCCCAAAATAAAGTTATTTCAGTTCAAGCATCTGCTCTTGAGTCTTTCTTCCCCCTACAGTCGGATTCCGGCTCTCAGAAAAAGTCGAGGAGACCCGGAGGGGGGAAAAGCCGAAGCTGTTGGTGAGCCTCCGCGGCGGTATTGCCTCGTTCCCCCCCCCACCGGTGGCTGCAGAAGCGGCGACGGCCTCGGGCGCCTCCCGGGTCCGGGGCAGAGTCGCGTTTGAGAAAGAACCGAGAACAAACAACTTAAAATGGCAGCGAGGCCGCTGCGTCACCCGCCTCTCACCGGCACCGCCCCGGTGTGACTGCGACTGCGCGTCCTCTGGGACCCCACCATTTGCACAGAATCAAAGGGGGAGAAAGGATTGGAGGTGGGAAACTTTGCAAGGTTATCGAAAAACAGGAAAACAGATCAAGAGGACAGAATAGCAGTAGGTCTTTTAAAAGTTGAGTCTTTGAATTTAACCTTTCCATTTCAGTAATCTCGCCTCAAAAGGGAGTTTGAGTGTTGAGACGCCTCTCTCCTCCAGTATGGAGTGTCCAAGGGGCGTGGAAAGGGTCTCCCCGCCACTCCTCCGCCCCCCTTCTTCAGGAAGTCCCGGTCTCCTGAGTTGGCTCTTCGCCCCGCCCCGATGACATCATAAAAGCACGCCCTCTACCAGCCTCAACAAAACACCCGGATGGAGTCGCACTTCCCGAGTCTCGTCAGCCTCTCAGAGTCAGGCTGGGCGCGGGACAGAGCCGAACCAGCGACCTGGGCGGGCCAAAACTGGGGAAGTGGGCGGAGAGTGGGCGAGCGTAGGGGCGGAGCAAAGAAGGAAAAGGAGAGTGTGTGTTGGAAGATTGGAAGATTCTTATTTCGATTCTTATAATTGTTAGTTCTTCTTGGGGTCGCTCCCGCGGTATCCTGCGGCAGCAAACCCAGAACTCATTTCGACACCTGTAATTTAAACGGCGTGCTGGAGCAGATGTCTCATATTAGTGCCACTTGCCTCTGTCCCCACCCCGCCACGTGCGCAGGCAGGGAGGGCGGTCCTCAAGCTTCGAACAAGGTCAAAGACCTTGTACAGACGTTGCTGCTGTGGCTTAGGAGAGGAGCAGTCCAGTCCGACTCGTGGATTTTTACCCACTGCTGTCAGAACACACTTTCTGTTAGGATCCCCCAGGACCTCAGACTTACAGCCTGCCCCTTAGGTGGTTCACTGTCTTCAACGAAACGTTTGCTGCCGAATCGCACGTCCTTGGCCCAAAGAGTCCATTTTTCAAAGCTCCAATGTGCTCATTAAAACACAGTTATGTAAGTACTTAGCAAAGGTCAATACTCCACATAAGCAATGCTTATGTGCTCATTGGCTACTCTGCTGAGATTTTAGAAGTCAATTGGGACCCCAATTACTACTTTTCACTTCGTGAAGTCAAAATAGATCAGCTGTAATAACATTATTTCAGCCATGAGCCAAAAGAATAACTGGTACTCACCCTTTAATATAAATTGTCCAGAACCAAAGGATGAGAGTCCTGAGGTTTCCAAATAACTTCTAATCTCGGGAAGATAAAGCTTGCATTTTGCTAGTGCTTTGCTGATTTGTTTTCAAAATCATGTAACTATGGAAAGCTCACAGGGATAAAACTGAAAATGTCACGTAGTTTAGGGCATTGGTTTATAAAAGAAAGATTTTTAAAAGTAAGCCGAGCACGGTGGCTCACGCCTGTAATCCCAACACTTTGGGAGACCGAGGCAGGCGGATCACCTAAGGTCAGGAGTTCGAGACCAGCCTGGCCAACATGGTGAAACCTCGTCTCTACAAAAAATACTAAAATCAGCCGGGCGTGGTGGCAGGCGTCTGCAGCCCCAGCTACTCGGGAGGCTGAGGCAGGAGAATCGCTTGAACCCGGGAGGCGGAGGTTGCAGTGAGCCGAGATCGCACCATTGCACTGCAGCCTGGGCAACAGAACGAGACTCCGTTGGAAAAAAAAAAAAAAAACACAGATATGAGACACACGAGCCAGTATGATCTTCAGGTGATCTGCCTGCCTCAGCCTCCCAAAATGTTGGGATTACAGGCATGAGCCACCGTTCCCAGCTGGCTTATATGTTCTTGACCTGGCCCTGGCTTGTATGCATGATCAACTTCATGGAAGAATTTTTAAAATAACAGCTTTATTAAAATATAATTCACATACCATATTTACCTACTTGAAATGTACAATCCAATGGTTTTTAATATATTCAGTGTTGTGCAGCCATCACATTACCCCAAAAAGAAACTCTGTACCCATTAGCAGTCACTTCTCTTCTAATTTATGTTCTGTCTATATATTTGCCTTTTCTGAAATTTCATATAAATGAAATCATTTAATATGTGTGTGGTCTTTTGTGACTGACTTCTTCACTTAGCATAATGTTTTCAAGGTTCATCCATGTTGTAGCATGTATCAGTACTTAATTCCTTTTTATTGTGGAATAATATTGCATTGTATGAATATTCTATATTTATTCATTCATCAGTTGATGGACATTTGAGTTGTTTCTTCCTTTTGGCTGTTATAAATAATGCTGCTATGAACATTTACTTAAAAGCTTTTGTGTAGACATATGTTTTGAATTCTCTTGGGCATATACATAGGAGTAGAATTACTGGGATATATGTTAACTCTGTCTTTAACCATGTGAGAAACTGCCAGATGTCTTCCAAGTTCGTTGCATCATTTTACATTTCCAGCAGCAGTGTATTCCAATTTCTCCACATTCTTGTTATTATGTCTTTTTTAGTATAACCATCCTAGTGGGTATGAAGTATGTCATGGTGGTTTTGATTTTCCTTTCCCCAACTATTAATGATGTTGAGCATCTTTTCATGTGCTTATTGGCCATTCTAATATCTTCTTTGGAGAAATGTCTATTCAGAACTTTTGCCCATTTTTATTTATTTATTTATTTATTTATTGAGACAGAGTCTCGCTCTGTTGCCCAGGCTGAAGTGCAGTGGCATGATCTCAGCTCACTGTAACCTCCGCCTCCTGGGTTCAAGTAATTCTTCTGCCTCAGCCCCCTGAGTAGCTGGGACCACAGACCCCTTCCACCATGCTGGCTGATTTTTGTATTTTTAGTAGAGACGGGGTTTCACCATGTTGGCCAGGCTCGTCTCAAACTCCTGACCTCAAGTGATCCACTCACCTCGGCCTCCCAAAGTGTTGGGATTACAGGCGTGAGCCACCAAGCTCAGCCTTTGCCCATTTTTAGTTTAAAAAATCGTTTTTTAAATTATTGAGGTGTAGAAGTTTTTTATTCTAGATACAAGTTCCCTGTCAGATATATACTTTACAAATATGCTCCCCTATTCTGTGAGCTGTCCTTTCACTTTCTTGGTGATATCCTTTGCAGCACAGAAGTTTTTAATTTTAATAAAGTCCAACTTATCTATGTTTTTCATTTGTCCCTTGTGCTTTTGTTGTTTTATCTAATATACCATTGAAGACTTTTTCACTACTATAATGATCATAAAAAAACAGTACGGAGCAGATGTTGAGGAAAAAAATGAAGTTTTTAGTTTCAGCTATTATGAAACAGAACTGGAAACACCTGGTCACAGCTGAGCAAATCCTATGACACTGTGTGTTATGGGACTGTGCTAGGTCTTAATGAGATGAGCCAAGAAATAGCATCAATGTCCCCTGGAGGAAGAAAACACTGCTAACTCAATTTTCTCTGTAACTTGAAAGGGCTATAAAATAAGAAGGTAATCAAAGGAACTAAAATTTTGAAAAGCCATGACCAAACATTTCTCAAGGAAATTCAGATAAAAGTCAGAGAGCACTCACTTAAGGTTTATCTTCTATAACTGTGGAAAAATGCATTTCATTATGTTAGAAATGACTTACTTAGGATTAGGCTGCTTCAAACACAATAGGATTTGTGGAGTGATGATGGTGGCACCTTGGCTAAAAATATCTGCTTAATTTCCCTTTTGGAGTTTTACATTATACCATTGGATACATTGAAATTTCCCTGGTTGAAATGCAGATACCACTGCGAAGGTTACATTTTAATGAAATAACACTTTATAAAGATTTTGTGCCAGCCTCCTTTCTGAAGAAAAATCCAGACCAGCTTGGGAGGGCTCCTGTGTTAACTTCCAATCTTAAAGGACAACCTCGGATAATCCCAGTCTCTGACATTTATAGCAAGTTAGGAAATGATTTCTCAAACCTGTGCTTACATAGCCTAAATAAATGACAATAAGATAGACAATAAAGTATTTAACAATTGGTCTTCAATTTTCTAAAAAGAACCAGCCTTTTCTTTTACCTTTAAAACATTCATTGTCTGTACACACATGCTCTTCTTTTACAGAAATCTAGTTTTCTCAACATGGCTCAAGCATATTAGACTTCTCAGGGGTTCTCAAATATTTTGTCCCTTCATTAGTGCTATGAAATTTGTCAGACATAAATTTTGGCCATATTTATGATTAACAGTTCAATAAGCATGATAAACATCTACAACAGAACAAGTTTATGGTTATACTCTACAGGCCTTGAGAACAAATTCTATTGCTCTACAGTTTGATCCTGAAAGCAGTCACACCAAGGATCTTGTCTCCAGATTTCAACCCTACAGATTTACCATCTAAGATAATTATGATATTGTGTGTTAATAAAATTTCACAGTCCAATGGGGATTTTCACAGCACATACTCCAGCACATACAGACCTCCCATCCACAGCAGAGCCGCATGGTTATGAAACAAAAAGGGTATTAAAAGGAGAAACTATGTTTGTTTTGAGAGCTTTTCTCACCCTTTTTAGGGGCATCAGGGGATAGCTTGGTAGTTTCTTCTTTAGTCTCACCCTTATTTCATGTTAGCCCAAACTATAGAGGTCCGTGCTTATTTGCAGGTTGATAGTTGAATATTTACTGAAGGCCTAAAACAAATTGTAGGCTTGAAAAGTGAGATTTGAGCCAGGTGCAGTGGCTCTAGCCTGTAATCCCAGCACTTTGGGAGACCGAGGCGGGTGGATCAGCTGAGGTCAGGTGTTCAAAACCAGCCTGGACAACATGGTGAAACCTCCTCTCTATTAAAAATACAAAATTAGCCAGGAGTGGTGGTGGACGCCTGTAATCCCAGCTACTTGGGGGCCTGAGGCAGGAGAATCGCTTGAACCCTGGAAGCGGAGGTTGCAGTGAGCCGAGATCGTACCATTGCTCCAGCCTGGGCAACAAGAGCAAAACTCCATCTCAAAATAAAGAAGGAAGGGAGGGAGGGAAGGAGGAAAAGAAAGAGAAAAAAGAAAAATGGGATTTGGCCACGTAGCAGCCATTGTCCTGGAGCTTGGGACAGAATTAAGAACCAAAGGCACGGCTGGGCGCGGTAGCTCATGCCTGTAATCCCAGCACTTTGGGAGGCCCAGGCGGGCGGATCACGAGGTCAGGAGATGGAGATCATCCTGGCTAACACGATGAAACCCCGTCTCTACTAAAAGAACAACAACAAAAAAATTATCCTGGCGTGGTGGTGGGCGCCTAGTAGTCCCAGCTACTTAGGAGACTGAGGCAGGAGAACGGTGTGAACCTGGGAGGCAGAGCTTGCAGTGAGCTGAGATCGTGCCACTGCACTCCAGCCTGGGTGACAGAGCAAGACTCTGTCTCAAAAAAAAAAAAAAAAAAAAAAGAACCAGAGGCATTTACTTCTATCCCACCATGTATTTTCTTTATTTTTTAACTTCTTCTTTCCCCTGTTCCTTTTTTTCTCCCGCCTGCCTTTCTTTTTTCCTTTTCCAATTACTCATGCTTTATGCCCACCAGCGTTATCGGAAAATATTAATTAGACACCATTTGTTTACACTTGGGGTTAAAGCTATACAGATTGCTGTCCAAACAAATCTGCTGGTACCATTTAATAAGGATTTTTTTTACCCATTATCTTTGCCTGTTAGTCTCAATTTCTTATCAAACACACTTTTATTTTAGTTTTCCTTGACCCTGGGCTCTCACTGACTTTTGCTCCTTGACTACTTCCTAATTTCATTTCAAATATTTTTCTAGATTCCAGATGTCACTTCCACAATTCAAAATGCTCTTACTATTCCATTTAACGTATCTAAGAAGGTTATAGTGATAAATTGAAAAAGTGACCTGCTGACACTTTTGTTAGAAATCCATCATCATCCTTAGAAAGAAAATGTCAAAATATTACAGAGCTCGTGCCACTCTTCTTACCCTATTCCCACATACAAAGAATTTAAGGCAAATTTGAGCACTTAATATATCAAGGAAAATTTAAATGTTTTCTAAATTTTTTCCTCCCTTCCCAGAATACATTCCATTCTCTATTCCACGAAGATTTGGTGTTGAAAAAGAATGGGAAAGATACATACATGTATAGTAATTCCTTCCACAGGTAAGGTAATTCCACTTATCTAAAATCATTTAAGTATACTGTAATTATGGACGTCCATTAATTCTTTGTCCAGTAATAATACATGTGTATATATATGGAGGCCTATGTGCAAATATATACATATGTAAGCATACACAGTACCAGTAGACTTTTTCATTTGAACACTGCATGTTATCTATTCATAACAAATTGCCCTAATTTTGCAGCTTAAAATAACAAACATTTATTATCTCATATTAATTGTGGATCAGGAATTTGGGAGCAGCTTTACCAGGCAATTTGTCCTCAGAGTTTTTCATGAGGTTGCAGTCAGGATTTTGGCCAAGGCACCAGTCATCTGAAGGCTTGACTCATAAGACTTTTGGCAGAAGTCCTCAGTTTCTCACCATTTGGGCTTCACAACATGATAGCTGGCTTCCCTCAAAGTAAATGATCTTGGAGAGAGGGAGATAGAAGCCATAATGTCTTTGATGACCTGGGCAAAGAAGCAATACTCCATCGTTTCCATATTGGTTATACAAGTCACCCTACTCAGTGTAGGAAGAGACTGCACTAGAGTGTGAATATCGAGAGACAGGGATCACTAGAGGGATCTTAGACACTGGCTACTATAAACATCTTTTATGTTGTGTACAAAATAGAAAGTAGCCATCTAAAGGCATTTACCAGAGTCCTCTAGGTCTGTCATAGTCAGCATAGACCAGGTTAGAGGTCAGCAAACTTTCTTAAATGGTAGAAGTAAATATTTTAGGCTTGCAGCCCATACAATCTCTGTTTCAACTACTCAACTCGTTTGTAGCATGGAAGTAGCCATGGATAATACATAAAAAAATACATATGCCTGTGTTCCAACAAAACTGTACAAAAACAGGCAGCTTGCCTACAGGTTGCAGGTTGCCCTGCACTAGATTATACTGAAATAAAACTCCCAAAATCTCAGTGGCTTAAACAACAAAGCTTTGTTATTCACTCACGATGAGTGAGTTACAGGCTTTCAGGAATTCAGAATCATGGAGAATCACATGTTTCCACGATCCCTGAGGCGGAAAACAGAGGCATGACAAATCCCACACTGGCTTTTAAAGCTTCCACCTGGAAGTGATAACAATCTCACTCTAATTTCTTTGGCCAAAGCAAGTCACATGACTACCCCTAACTTAATGAGATCAAGGAAATACAAATACAAACCTACCAAGTGCCCAAAGAGGTGGTGAAGCAGATATATTTGGTGATATGAATACTAGAAGCATACTATTTACAAATCTTTTGCTCTTGTTTTACCTCCAAACCTTTAGTTGAAGCTGACACTGTTAGCAATGTTAGGAGAACTCACTGTGGAAACACTAGACTATAAAGTCTATTTCTAGTCACATTTTGCTTTTGCTTTTCCCCAAACCACTCTTGTCCTACTTGCTTCAACTCTTGTGAATCTATCTATTGTCATTGCTTTCAGCAGACAATATTTATGCTATAAAATTTAAGTTTATTCTTAATGTAGAATACATAGCAATTTTTTTTTTCTGGCTGAAATGGAGCTTCACTATTCAACTTCCAATTCAAATACAGGCTTCCTAATGTTTCCAGAAAAAAGAAATATAGGCAGTTAGTTATCTACCTCCTCTTATACAACAATAGAGAAGTTAATCAATTACAAATATTTGTTGAACATCTACTATATAATCACACTGTGCTGTGTATTTTGAAGGCTACAGAAAAATAAACACTTATTCCCAAAGAGTTTTAAGTAGTTACCAAAATAATAATAAATATCTAAAAAGAGTGAGTAATACTAGACTGTATAATTAAGAACTGAACTGTGAATGTCAGGCATTGAGCAGGATAACAGTAAGATAAGTAGGAGGTCAGTGAAAGCTGAGTTAAATGAGATTCACAAAGGAAGTGTGCCCAAGTTTTGAAAGTTGGTAAGAATTTTCCTAGATTTAAGTGGAAGAAGAGAGGGAAGAGAAGAATGAAATTTCTGAAAAGGAAACATAATAACTGAGGGCACGAAGGTGGATATTAGCCTGGTATATCCATGATAAAGTAAAGATATCAATCTAAATACAACAAAAGATGCACATTTAGAAAGAGGAGAAAATGCTTGAGAAAAGATAGAATGAAGCTCTGGTTCAAGATGGCAGGCTGAACACACTCTTTGGTCTCTCTCTCTCTCACAATACACAATTAAGAAGAGTAATAAATAATTTTCAAATGAACAAAGCCAGAACACCTAAAAGAATGGAAGGAGGACAATTAGCAGACAATAGTTTTTAACTAAGTGCTCATAAACTGATGCTGGTGTTGACACCCCAGTTAAAGTCCTCTTTCTTGGCTCCCTGCCACTTTTCCCTAAAGGGAAGCCTTTCTGTTTAGCACTCTCTACTTGGCTGATTAGAACTTCCTGTCATACTGGGCTTGGTGGCTCATGCCTGCAATCTCAGCACTTTGGGAGGCCAAGGCAGGTGGACCACCTGAGGTCAGGAGTTCAACACCAGCCTGGCCAAAATAGCAAAACCGCATCTCAACTAAAAATACAAAAATTAGCCGGGCGTGGTGGTGGGCACCTGTAATCCCAGCTACTCAGGAGACTGAGGTAGAAGAATCACTTGAACCCGGCAGATGGAGGTTGCAGTGAGCTGAGATTGCACCACTGCATTCCAGCCTGGGCGACAGAGCGAGACTCTATCTCAAAAACAAAACAAAACAAAACAAAAACAAAAAACCTGAACTTCCTGTCAGCCTCTTCTGTTTTCTGGACAATTAACTAGCAGGAAAACAGCTCTGTATAAAATAATAGAGGAAACACACAGGAAAATCACCTAATTTCCGTTTTTTCTTTTTAACATAAAAAAGTATCCCCAAATCACTGGACACATGAAGAAAATCAGCTACATGCAATTTTGAAAACTGGAAGAAGCAAAAATAAAGACTGACTATACCAAAAACAATTTGGGAACAGAAAAAGAACTTTTAAAGCCTCTAGTTAATATTCCCAGAGGTAGTTTAGAACACAATTAATACATGAAATCACAATGAGATGCTACAAATAAAGCACAATTAGAGAACATGAAAGAGCACTTGGAAATTAATAATAAGCTTGTCACACTTCAAAATTGGTCAAAATATGACATTAGAAAAAAGGAGAAAGAAAAAAACTAGAAAATATGAAACTCCTAGAGGTCTAATCCCAGTTCAAGCTCTAACCAATAGGAATTCCAGAAAGAAAACCTAGAGAAAATGCAAGAATAGAAGTTACTGCAGAAAATATGCCAAAGTTGAGATACCCATGAATCTTCAGATTGAAAGGGCATACTGAAAGACAAACAAGATAATGGTAGATGAAATAAGGAAAAAGATAAGTTTCAGAAGGCACCCAGAACAGAGACAAATAGGTCACCCACAAGGGAATGAAAATCAGACTGACAACAGGCTAAATATCTAGAATTATCAGATATCAGAAAACAATAGTATCTTTTCAACAAATAGTGCTAGAACAACTGGGTATACATATTGGGTGGGGTGTGGGGGATCTTAACCACTACATCAAACCATGCACAAAAACTGTGATGACTCTTGGACCTAAATGTAGTAGCTAAAGCAAAAATATATAAAACACGGGAAAATATTTTCATGACTTGAGGGTAGGCAAAGTTTTTTAGATAAGACACTAAAAGCAAAACCTTGGTAGAAAGAATTGACAAATCAAAATCACCAACTTTTAAAACATTTGTTTATCAAAAACATTGCAAGAAAATAAATAGGCAAGTCACAACTTGGGAAAGAAATTCTGCAAAACATGTATTTGACAAAGGATTGGAATTCAGAATGTATAAAGAATCCCTAAAACGTATTAATAAAAAAAAATCAATTTTTAAATGTGAGTTAAAGATTTAATCAGACACCCCCTGATATGGTTTACCTGTGTCCCCACCCAAATCTCATTTTGAATTGTACTCCCACAATTCCCAAGTGTTGTGGAAGGGACCCAGTCAGAGGTAATTGAATCATGGGGTCAGGTCTTTCCCATGCTCTTCTCGTGATAGTGAACAAGTCTCAAGAGATCTGATGGTTTTATAAAGAGGAGTTCCCCTGCACAATTTCTCTGTCTTTGCCTGCTGCCATCCATATAAGACGTGACTTGCTTCTCCTTGCCTTTGCCATGATTCTGAAGCCTCCCCAGCCACATGGAACCGTGGGTCCATTAAACGTCTTTTCTTTATAAATTAACTAGTCTCAGTTATGTCTTTATTAGCAGCATGAAAATGGACTATTACAGTAAATTGGTACTGGTAGAGTGGGGTGCTGCTGTAAAGATACCTGAAAATATGGAAGTGACTTTGGAAATGGGTAACAGGAAAAGGTTGGAACAGTTTGGAGGGCTCAGAAGAAGACAGGAAAACGTGGAAAAGTTTGGAACTTCCTAGAGATTTGTTGAATGGCTTTGACCAAAATGCTGATAATGACATGGACAATGAAATCCAGGCCAAGGTGGTCTCAGATGGAGCTGAGGAACTTGTTGGGAACTGAAGTAAAAGTGACTCTTGCTAAGTATTAGCAAAAAGACTTGTGACATTTTGCCCCTGCCCTAGAGATTTGTAGAACTTTTAACTTAAGGGAGATGATTTAGGGTATCTGGTAGAAGAAATTTCTAAGCAGCAAAGCATTCAAGAGGTAACTTGGGTGCTGTTAAAAGCATTCAGTTTTAAAAGAGAAACAGAGTTAAAAGTTCAGAAAAATGGCAGCTGGAGGATGCATTAGAAAAGAAAATCCCATTTTCTGAGGAGAAATTCAAGCCAGCTGCTTGAATTTGCATAAGTAACGAGGAGCCAAATGTTAATTGCCAAGACAATAAGGAGTATGTCTCCAGGGCATGTCAGAGATCTTCATGGCAGCCCCATCCATCACAGGCCTGTAGGCCTAGGAGGGAAAAATGGTTTTGTGGGCTGGGCCCAAGACCCCCCCTGCTCTGTGCAGCCTAGCAACTTGGTGCCCTGCATCCCATGGTTAAAAGGGACCAACATATAGCTCAGGCTGTTGCTTCAGAGGTTGCAAGCCCCAAGCCTTGGCAGCTTCCACAGGGTGTTGAACCTGCAGATGCATGGAAGTCAAGAATTGAGGTTTGGGAACCTCTGCTTAGATTTCAGAGGATGTATGAAAACATGTAGATGTCCAGGCAGAAGTTTGCTGCAGGTGCGGGGCCCTCATAAAGAACCTCTGCTAGGGCAGTGTGGAAGAGAAATGTGGGGTCAGAGCCCCCACACAGAGTCCCTAATGGGGCACTGCCTAGTGGAGCTGTGAGAAGACGGGTACTATCCTCCAGACCCCAGAATGATATTCACTTATAGTTTGTACTGTGCACCTGGAAAAACCACAGAAACTCATTGCCAGCCTGTGAAAGCAGCTGGGTGGGGAGCTATACCCTGTAAAGCCACAGGGGCAGAGCTGCCCAAGGCCTTGGGAGCCTACCTCTTGCATCAGCGTGACCCGATGTGATATGAGACATAGAGTCAAAAGAGATCATTTTGTAGGTTTAAGATTTGACTGCCCTGCTGAATTTCAGACTTGCATGGGTCCTTTAGCCCCTTCATTTTGACCAATTTCTCCCATTTGAAATGGATATATTTACCTGATGCCTGTTCCCCATTGTATCTAGGAAGTAACTAACTTGCTTTTGATTTTACCAGCTCATAGGCAGAAGGGACTTGCCTTGTCTCAGATGGGACTTTGGGCTGTGGACTTTTGAGTTAATGCTGAAATGAGTTAAGACTTTGGGGGACTATTGGAAAGGCATGATTGTTTTTGAAATGTGAGGACATGAGATTTGGGAGTGGCCAGGGCAGAATGATATGGTTTGGCTGGGTCCTCACCCAAATCCCTTCTTGAATTGTAGCTCCAACAATTCCCATGCGTTGTGGGAGGGAACTAGTCAGAGGTACTTGAATTATAGGGGTGGGCCTTTCCCATGCTGTTCTTGTTGTAGGGAATAAGTCTCAAGAGATCTGATGGTTTTATAAAGAAGAGTTTCCCTGCACAAATTCTCTCTCTTTGCCTGCCACCATCCATGTAAGACATGACTTGCTCCTCTTTGCTTTCCACCATGATTGTGAGGCCTCCCCAGCCATGAGGAACCATTAAATCTCTTTCCTTTATAAATTACCCAGTTTTTGGTATGTCTTTATTAGCAATGTGAAAACAGACTAATACACCCCCAAAAAGATACACAAATGGCACAAAAACTGCTCAAAATTATTGAACATCAGGGAAATGAAAACAGAAATGAAATTGAAATGCCACTGTATACTCAACAATATGGATAAAACTAAAAAGACTGACAACATCAAATATTAGCAAGCATGTGGAGCAACCAGAACTCTCATATGTTATGGATGGACTATCAAATGGTACAAACTCAAGCTAGCAATATTGCAAGACTTCATCTCTACAGAAAAATTAAAAATTAACCCAGCATAGTGTTGCATGCCTGTAGTCTTAGCAACTGAGGAGGCTGAGGTGAGAAGATCGCTTGAGCCTGGGAGGTTGAGGTTGCAGTGAGCTATGATCACACCACTGCACTCCAGCCTTGGTGATGAAGCAAGATCCTTTCTCAAAAAAATAAATAAAATGGTACAGCCACATGGAAAAATATCTGGAAGTTCCTTATGAAATGAAATCTACCCCTACCCTGTAGACTCAGCAACTTCATGCCTAGGTATTTATTCAAGAGAAATGAAAACTCTGTCTACAAAAATATGTGTACAAGAATGTTTATAGCAGCTTTACTCATAATAGCTGAAAACTGGAAACAGCCCATGGGTCCGTCAGTGGGAGAATGGATAAATAACCTGTGGTATAGTCATACAGTGAAATAAATGCAGACTACAATATGGATGAATCTTGAAAGCATGCTGAATAAAAGAATGATACAGAATAGATTGAATGCTTGGGAGGCCAAGGCAGCAGATCACTTGAGGTCAGGAGTTTGAGACCAGCTGGGCCAACATGGTGAAACCCCATCTCTACCAAAACTACAAAAATTAGCTGAGTGTGGTGGCAGGTGCCTGTAATCCCAGCTACTCAGGAGGCTGAGGCACAAGAATCACTTGAACCCAGGAGGTGGAGGTTGCAGTGAGCCAAGATCTTGCCACTGAACTCTAGCCTGGGTGACAGAGCAAGACTCTGTCTCAGAAAGAGACAAAGAGAGAAAGAGAGAGAGAAGGAGGAAGGAAGGAAGGAAGGAAGGAAGGAAGGAAGGAAGGAAGGAAGGAAGGAAGGAAGGAAGGAAGGAAAGAAAGGAAGAAAGGAAGAAAGAAGGAAAGAAGGAAAAGAAAAGAAAAGGAAAGGAAAGAAAAGAAAAGAAAAGAAAGAAAATGCTATATGAATTCATCCTCATGAAGTCACACATCCTCATGAAGTCACACCGTGCAGGGATTCACTGGAAAGAAACAGAAGGGAATATCTAATGTTCTGTATGTTGATACGAATTTGGGTTGCAGTGTCAGAACTCATTGAATGGTACACTTAATATTTGTGTATTTTGTGTACAGATTTTAGCTCAAATGAAAACAATTATAAACAAATATTGAAGTCTAAGTAATGATATGCATGCTGAAGTGTTTGAGAGTAAAGTATAGCGATGACTGCAATTTATTTTGAAATGCACAAAAAAGATGGGTCAACAGATGAATAGAGAGATAGATAGATGGATGGATGTTTGGTTAAACAAACATATTATAATGTTATTTGTAAACCTAAGTTGTATGTATATAAGTGTTCACTATAAATTCTTTAAACTTTTACGTTGAAACTTTTCATGATAAAATTTTAAGAAGAAATGAAACAATGAAATATTGCTTTCAACATTTTAAAAGAGAATTATCATAAACCTAGACTTTCACATTCAGCTAAACTATCAAACAAGTGTTAGAGCAACATAACACTATTTTTTAGTTTTTCAAGGAATAATGAACATGTGTTTTTTGCCTCCCAAGAATCTCTTAGGGCCCCATCCCTACCCCACGCTTAGTTCCTGTACTTCAGGTGGGATATTCCCATCTCTCAACATTATGGGTGGGCTTATGGCTCAGGTTTGGCCAAGTAAGTTATTTCATGGCCCTGGCCACAGTGGTTGGTTCAGAAATGCATCAAGCAAGTTCTATCAGGCAGTCCACAGGTATTTTGCTGGAACTATCAGGAGAGTTGTTTTTATTTTTGCTAGGATCACAATTTGTGAAGAGGAGATGAGCCTAGAAGGATGCTGATACCTCTATTGGCCAGTACATGAAGTGACCTTGCTTGAGAATAAAGTCAGTACAAAGGAAAACAAAACCAGAATATGGAGAGAAAGAAACATTGCAGTGATTACATTGTTGGAGCTCCTGGATTAATCTTTGGACTTTTTAGTTATCTGCCCTGTAAATTCCCTTTTTCTTTGCATTACTTAGAGTAAGGAAGATATTAATCACATAGTGAACAAATCATATTTTTCTTCTTGTAGTGGGATGAATAGTATATACCCAAAACTCATGTCTACCTGAAACCTCAGAATGTGATATTATTTGGAGACAGGGTCTTTGCAGATGTAATTAATTAAGGATCTCAAGATGTAATCATCCTGGATTTAGGGTGGTCGCTAAATCCAATGACTGGGTTACTTATAAGAAGAGGAAAAGACACAGAGATACATAGAGAAGAAGGTCATGTGAAGACGGAGGTAGAGATTGGAGTGCTGAAGCTACAAGCCAAAAAAATGCCAAAGACTGCTGGGAGTCACCAGAAGCTAGGAAGAGCCTTCTTCCCTTCATTCCTGAAAAGGGAAATAAAAGAAAAAAGAAAGAGAGAAAGAAGAAAGAGAGAAAGAAAAGAAAAAGAAAGAAAGAGAGAGAGAAAGAAAGAAAAGAAAAGAAAAGAAAAGAAGGATTCCTCCTTAGAACTCAGAGAGAGCATGGCTCTGCTGACTTCCAGCTTCCAGGACTATGAGAGAATAAATTTCTATTTTTTAAGCCACCTACTTTCCAGTAATTTGTTATGGCAGCTCTGAGAAACTAATATAACTCTAAATAAAGAAAGATAGCAATTAGAAACACAGGCTGCCTATAAGCCCAGCATTTTGTGAGGCCCAGGTGGGTAGGTCTCTTGAGCCCAGGAGTTTGAGACCAGCCTGGGCAACATGGTGAGACCTTGTGTTTACAAACATTACAAAAGTTAGCCAGGCATGGTGGCACATGCCTGTAGTCCCAGGTACTCTGGAGGCTGAGGTGGGAGAATTGCTTGAGCCCAGAAGGTCCAGGCTGCAAAGAGCCATGATCACGCCACTGCACTCCAGTCTGGGTGACAGAGTGACACCCTGTCTCAAAAAAAAGAAAAAAAAAGAAAAATGCTGAGAAAAAATATCCAAATACGAAGCAAGCTAAAACTGTGGCATGATTTTTGAGCAACTGAATGAAAAGGGGGTCTATTTGGATGGATGTTAAGAACACTTTATTGTGGTCAGGGCACAGTGGCTCATGCCTGTAATCCCAGCAATTTGGGTGGCTGAGGCGAGTGGATCACTTGAGGTCAGGAGTTTGAGATCAACCCGGCTAACATGGTAAAATCCTGTTTCTACCAAAAAATACAAAAATTAGTTGGGCATCTTGGCGTGTGCTTGCAGTCTCAGCCACTTGGGAGGCTGAGGTGGGAGGATTCCATGAACCCAGGAGGCAGAGGTTGCAGTGAGCTGAGATCATGCCACTGCCCTCCAGTCTGGGCAACAGAGTGAGACCCTATCTCAAAAACAAAACAAACAAGCAAACAAAAAAAAAAAACACTTTCTTGTGAATGGCCCAGGCATTGTGATAATGGAACTTGCGGGGAGGGCATTATTCCCGGCACAATATTTTGCTCTACAGTGAACAGTATTTACATAGTCATAATAATGCAACCCTATATATTGGCATTACACTCTTAAAACAAATCTGTAAAAATAACATACAATCCTTAAATATCGTCATGCACAGAATATAAATGCTATCCCTCTTGACAATGTGAAACTAAAGACATAGCTGACAGAAGTTGGAATGTGGAAGGGGAAAGATACATGAAAGGGAGAGTAAGGAGACAAATGATTTCATTTTAGTTTGTAAGGAATTAAGAATATTCATGGCAGCACAATTATCATGTGTATATATAAATTAAAAATTAACAAATTAAAAGAAAAAGAAATCAGTGCCACCAGGGAATAGAAAAATGTTTGAATAAAAAAGGCAATGAATGCCAAAGTGTGTATGTCTGCAAAGTACTAAGGTTAACAAATGTCAAGCACAATTCTATAACTGGCTAAACTTTTATTCAGGATAGAAAGAGTAAAATAAAGCATTTTTATATATTAAAAAAAAAAAAAAAAAAAGACCGGGCACGGTGGCTTACGCCTGTCCTGGAAGCACTTTGGGAGGCCGAAGCGGGTGAATCACCTGAGGTCAGGAGTTCGAGACCAGCCTGACCAACATGGAGAAACCCTACCTCTACTAAAAATACAAAATTAGCCGAGTGTGGTGGCCTATGCCTGTAATCCCGGATACTCGGAAGGCTGAGGCAGGAGAATTGCTTGAACCTGCGAGGTGGAGGTTGCGGTGAGCCGAGATTGCACCATTGTACTCTAGCCTGGGCAACAAGAGCGAAACTCCATCTCAAAAAAAAAAAAAGAATATTTAAGGCATCATTATTCATAGTAGCTCCAAATAAAACACAACCTAAATGTCCATCAACAGTGGAATGGATAAATAAATTGTGATATAATATAGGCATACAAAGAAATGTTTTACAATAATAAATGATAGCTACATGCAACAACATGGATGAAGCCCATAAACATTATATTGAGCGAAAGTAGCCAGACACAAAATAATGCTAACTATATAAGTTTGTATAATACAAACTATATAACCATATAAGACTATATTCATATAGATTGAAGAATAAACAAAACTAATCTACAGTACCAGAAGTCAAGATAGTGATTACCCTTGGGAGGAAAAAAGAAAATAGTGCCCTAGTTTTCTACTGGTACGTAAAAAACCACTCCGAACTTAGCAACTTAAAACAACGACCACAATGTGCTTTGCCAACAAGTCTGCAATTTGGGCAGGGCTTGGAGGGGACAGCTCATCTCTGCCTCAACAGCATAAGCTTGGACAGCTCAAAGGCTGGGAGCAGTGAGGGTGGGTGTTATTGGGGACTTGAGAGTTGGAGGTGAAATCATCTGGAGTCTTGCCCACTTACATGTCTGACAGTTAATGCTGACTATTTGCTGGGACCTCTGGGACTGTTGGCCAGAATACCTACATGTGTCCTCTCATGTAGCTGCATGGTTTTTCTTGATCATGGTGGCTGGATTCCAAGAGCAAACATCCCAAGAAAGAGGAGAGAAAGCTGCCAGTTTCTTAAGGCCCGGTCTGAAAACTGGCACAGTATCACTTCCTCAGTACTCTATGGGTTAAGCTGTCAATTGAGTCAAGATTCAAGGGCAGGAGATAGAGACGCTATTTCTTGATGTGAGGAATGGTGTCAAAGTATTTGGGGACTATATTTTAAAATCGCTGTAAGCTTTAATTAGGAGCACGTGAGAGGAGAGGGTGCTTCTGGGGTTCTGGTTTCTTGAGCTAGGTGGTGATTGTACAGGTATCTTCACTTTCTAATGATTCCTTCATCATACACATGGTTTGTGCACCTTCCTGAGCATATGTTTCACTCCAGTAAAAGAAAAGTTTAAAAAGGATGCAAAAGCTCTTTATGTCCAGATATAGAACAATCCCTAAGACATAGTAACATGCTATCATGGTTAAGTACTGAGCTCTAGGGGCTGGCCTGATGGGTTCAAGTCTAGTTCTGCCAATCCTAGGCTTTGTGTCTCAATTTTCTCATTTGTAAAATGGGGATTATAATAGCTGTTACCCCAGGAGGTTATCTCAAGGATAAAATGAGTTAAAACATGCAAAGCATTCAGAATAGTAATAGTAAAATAGAAAGTGCTCAAGAACTGCTTGCTATTTTTGTTATATTAAACGAAAATTGCAATTTGTATAGGTAAAACAGTGTCTACAGTATGTTGCCTTATAGGGTTTGGCTGTGTCCCCACCCAAATCTCATCTTGAATTGTAGCTCCTATAATCCCCATGTGTCGTGGGAGGGACCTGGTGGGCAGTAATTGAATCATGGGGGTGGGTTTTTCCCATATTGTTCTCGTGATAGCGAATAAATCTCAAAAGATCTGATGGTTTTATAAAGGGCAGTTCCCCTGCATTTGTGCCCTCACCTGCCACCATTTAAGATGTGCCCTTTGCTCCTCCTTCACCTTCTGTCATGATTGTGAGGCCTCCCTAGCCATATGGAACTGTGAGTCCATTAAACTTCTTTTTCTGTATAAATTACCCAATTGTGAGTATTTCATCGTAACAGCATGAGAACAGGCTAATACACTGCCATTTGTGGGAAAATGAGTAGACATACCCATGGGTACAAACTATCTATAGATCAGAATATACAATAAACTAATAACATTGGTTGCCTATGGGAGGGAGATTTTTCACAGTGTAGACTTTGGTACCTTTTGAATTTTCAACTGTTTGAAGGCTGCATCTGGGAAATGGGTCTGGGGTAGGGAAGAGGACTGTTGCTTTTTTTTTTTTTTTAGTGAAAGTAGCCAGACACAAAAATTTAGTGTTGTATTTTCTACAATGTACATGATAAAAGCACTAAAAGAAAAGACAAGATGGGTCAGATTATAGAGGGCCTTATAAAAGACCAGGCAGGGAAATTTAGAGTTGATTAAGGCCTGAAAATGGCACTGGCAATGGTTATAAAAGGATGAATTTAAACACTTAACAGAAAAAAATCTAGAAAGTAAAATATCTGGATAGAAAATGATAGAGGTAAGTGAAGAGGACACCCAAGTTTTGGTGTGAGTAACTGTTATGGATTGAATTGTGCCTCCCCAAAACTCATATATTGAAATCCTAATCCCTAGTATGCTTCAGAATGTGCCTGTATTTAGAGATAAGACCTTGAAGAGATGATGAAGGTTAAAAAATTATTAGAGTGGTGAAAAGTTATCAGAGTGGTCTCTAATCCAATATGATTAATGTCCTTATAAGAAAAGGGAGAGAAACCAGAAATACATGCGCAAAAGAAAGGCCATTGCTGGGTACAGTGGTGCACGCTTGTAATCCCAGTAACTTGAGAAGCTAAAGTAGGAGCATTTCTTGAGCTCGGGAGTCCGAGGCAACAGAATGAGACCCTGCCTCTGGTGCAAAAACAACAAAAAAAAGCCATGTGAGGACCCACCAAGAAGATGGCCATCTGCAAGCCAAGGAGAGAGAGAGTTCAGGAGACACTAAACCTGCCAAAACCTTGATCTTGAACTTCTGACCCAGAGAACTGTGAGAAAATAAATTTCTTTTATTGTAGCTATCCAGTCTGTGGTGTTTTGTTATGGCAGCCTGAGCAGACTAAGACAGTGACTAAGAAAGTGACCATGCCATGACCACAGGCAGGAAAGCGGGAAGGGGAGCTAGTTGGAGAAGGGAGGAGAAGGGAGGTGTTTTTGAATTGCCGCACCAGCCAGGCACAGTGGCTCATGTCTATAACCCCAGCACTTTGGAAAGCCAAGCCTTGAGCCCAGCCATGGGAGGTTTGCTTGAGCCCAGGAGTTTGAGACCAGCCTGGGCAATATAGTGAGATGCCATCTCTACAAAAAAGCTTCTCAATTATCTGGGCATGGTGGCTTGTGTCTGTAGTCCCAGCTACTTGGGAGGCTGAGGCAGGAGGATTGCTTGAGCCCAGGAGCTTGAGGCTACAGTTAGCTATCATAGCACCACTGCACTTGAGTCTGGGTGACAGAGTGAGACCTCATCTCAAAAATAAACATGTAAATAAGGCCAGGTATGGTGGCTCAAGCCTATAATCCCAGCACTTTGGCAGGCCAAGGCAGGCAGATCACTTTAGGTCAGGAGTTCAAGACTAGCTTGGCCAACATAGCAAAACCCCATCTCTACTAAAAATTCAAAAAAATTAGCTTGGTGTGGTGGTCCATGCCTGTAATCCCAGCTACTTGGGAGGCTGAGGTGGGAGGATCAGTTGAGCCTGGGAGGCAGAGGTTGCAGTGAGCCGAGATCTGACAACTGCCCTCCAGCCTGGTCCACAGCAAGAGACTCTGTCTCAAAAAATAAAAAATTAAAATAAATAGATACATACATACATAAAATAAAATTTAAAATTGCAGCACCAGTGAAATATGGTGTCTCATGGCTGTAATCCCAGCACTTTGGAAGTCCCAGGAGGGCAGATCACCTGCAGCCAGGAGTTCAAAACCACCTGGCCACCATGGTGAAACCCCATCTCTACTAAAAATACAAAAATTAGCCAGCTGTGGTGGTGCATGCCTGTAATCCCAGCTACTCAGGAGGCTGAGGCAGGAGAATTGCTTGAACCTGGGAGGCGGAGGTTGCAGTGAGCTGAGACAGAGCCACTGCACTCCAGCCTGGGCGACACAGCAAGACTCCATCTCAAAAAAAGAAAAAAAAATAGAAAACAGAACAGGCCTTTTTAACCACAGAGGTAATGGCTACAGGGAAGATAATGTGACTCTGGAGTGAAAGGATAGAGAGAATAGGGAGCAAGGGAATATGTAGCAAAGGAATGGCAAGAGAAATAAAAGGCAATAAAAAGGGAAGGAACTGCTAACAAATAGGACGGAAGCCAAGGAAACTAAGCATTTGAGGTAGGAGAAATCTTTTTCTTTTTTTTCTTTTTAATGCTGTAGAGAGGTACAGAGAAAGAAAAACCAGAAATGAATAATGGATTTAACTAAAAAGAGGTCTTTGTTGACCTTTTAGAAAACAGTTTCAGTGTTGCTGGGAGGATGGAAACCCCGTTGCCAAGTATGCGGTAGATGACAGTATGGATAGAGAACAAATGCAACCCCAAGGCATTTACCATCCATTTAAGAGCTTAGGTAGCCCACAGAAACAGTGTGCTGGGGGCTGGGCATGACTATCCACAGAGACCTGTTGTAGCACTGAAGGTAAATGGGGAAGGAACCAACGAAGTGGGAGAATGAAGGAAGACCAAGTATAAGTGAAGTCCTCTAAAGGTTTGCCTAGGATGGTTGGGAACACCGTAGATGAATTTATTTTAGAAAGGAGGGGGATAAGACTCCCAAAGAGGTAGGAGGCAAGGTGGAGAGATGGCGTAGCAATATACAGAAGTAGAAATTAGAATGATTGTAGGAGCTCGAGACTTGGTAGTGGCATACACGAGAAATTCATTGAATGTGAGGTAAGGGAATGGAAGGAAAGCTTGAGGAGAGAAAGAAAACCCATTGGTAAGATTACGAATTTCATACGAGTAAAAATTCATAAGAATTTCATAAGAATTCAGTAAAAGATACCAAGCAATGGTAATACCTAATCACTGATAAAAGCTCAAGCATCTGTAAAACAGAAGAAATAACAAAGAACTAAAGACAATCTGGGCCGTTTACGAAATCCACATATGTGACCTTAAAGAAGCTCTTTCCCGAATCATTTTCTGTTATTGCTTTGCTGTTTCCAGAGTTCTGGAATTCTATACCACAAGCTGAAAATAAAGGTCATTGATATCATCTGAAGCCAGGAAGAGTCTCTGCTAGGAAGACTTTTAGCACAAAATCAACTATTCCCTGCTCCAAGTGAAATATCTAAACTGTCTGCAAAGGCAAATGGCTAAAAGCTTTGACAGGAATACTTTGTTAAGTGAGATTAGTCATGACTTCTTTGTAATATAAGCCTGAAGAAAGAAATGAAAGTGGGAAGTAAAGATATGAGTCATGCTGCAACTTGGTAGCTGGCATTCATTCAGGAGCTCAACAATGTCAGCAGATCTCAGGCTCCTTCCTTCTGCCCTGCCAGTCCTTATTCTTGTTAATTCGTAAATTCAAAATGGCTGCCACAGCTCCCAACATCACAGTTCAAAGGCAGAAAACAGGGTAGTCAGGGTAAAAGTCTTTATCCTCCTGGGGCTACTCTTATCAGGGGAAAGATTACCTTTCCCAGTAGCCCTGTAGTAGACTTCCCCTCAAATCTCTTTGCCATGTAACTGGCTACTCTTAGATGTAAGGAAGGCTGACAAAGGGACACAGAATGGCTATGACTGGCTTAGCCAATAATGACTCATCTGCCAGGGCTGGGTACATTCCCCAGACAAAATAAGGCAGTGGGGAAGGAGCAGGGAAATGGCTATTGAGTAAGCAACAGTATCTGTCACAGTTGAATTTAGATACAGAATTCATAAAGTTTAGATAAAATTTGATACAGAATTAAGACCAAACTTATATGTATATGGGCTATTCACAGTGAATTCAGCCCTTATACATATAAGTTTGGTCTTAATTCTGTATCAAATTTTGTATGATGTTTTCTGGGTTTTTGTTGTTATTTTTTGAACATTTCTCTACTGGACTGTATTTTCTTTGTGTTTGTGTGTGTGTTTCCTAATAGTCTATAGGGAAATAAATTTTTGTTTAGTGGTTACCTTATAACTACAAGTTTATATAATACACCTAATCCTCTTTCTTCAAACAGAACCAGTTGACTCCGTACTGTGAACACTGATGAAATTAGCACACTACCACTTCCCTTTTTCTGCTCTTCTTAGTATTTATCTTTGCATTTTTTTTCTTTTTCTTTTTTTTTTTTTCAGTAGAGACACGGTTTCACCATGTTGGCCAGGCTGGTCTTGAACTCCTGGCCTCAAGTGATCCACCCACTTAGGCCTCCCAAAGTGCTGGGATTATAGGCATGAACCACCATGCCTGACCTTTATCTTTGCATTTTTAAATATACTTATTCTATTAGGTTGGTGCAAAAGTAATTGTGGTTTTTGCCAAGTACTTGATTTATCATCTTTAGATGATCTATTTTCACCCTTGGCTATTAAAATGATTTAATCAGCACAGCTTAAACTACCTCCCTCTCTTCGTCACCTTTTCTCTCCCCACTATTGTTTGTTTTACACTTTCTTTATGATAGGTGAGAATTAGAAAGAATGTAGGTGCTTGGTACTTTTACTGACATATAAGGGAGATTTTCTTTCTTAGGAGGTTGGAAAGGAGATGGCTTTCACTTTGATAATGGAACCAAACATATGGCCTGGTCATGAAGGAAGGACAAGCTTCTAACCCAAGGTTATTTTGATGAGATATAAAAGTAAAAATATCAGCTCCAGGTGTGCTGGCACAGAGTCCCAGCTACTCAGAAGGCTGAGGCAAGAGGATCATTTGAGCCCAGGAGTTTGAGTCCAGCTTGGGCAACATAACAAGATCTATCTCTAAATAAATCAATAAATAAAGTAATCCGTACTATGTGGAACTGAATTTTGAGGAAAATCTAGTAGGGGAGAGATACGTAGCTTTTCTTCAGCATTCATCACAGGAGTTAAATCTGTGGAGAAGGTGGGTTTACCTCAGGTTTTTTATTTCCTTCTGAATGTCATAAGTAGATTTGGACCTAACGCTGTCCAATTCCAGAGGGCAGTATAAAATGGGGAAATCACTTTTGTCCTAAGATTAGACTGCAGCTTTGGTTTCACCCTGCTTGTTCATGCAGTTCCCGCAAACGCTGACCTTCTAGACTGTCTGCCTAGACCACACAGGCCTCATGTCTCCTATTCCTCAGCTCACTTCTTAAAATGGAACTTCCCTTCTCCCATGTCTTATAGGACCTGCCTTACCTCTTTAATTGCATATTAATTAGCTCTTCTGGTACTCTTATCTTTCTATAGTGTTCACCAGCCTCCTGATTAGCCACGCTCCTAGTCTAGTCCTCACCACACAACCCCTATCATATCACTGCTTAAATCCCAGAGTGACAGTTGAGAAAGTAGAATGCCAGATGAAAATGTTGCTCTGAAAACCAAGAGGGAGATCTGTGTGTGTGTAGGAAGTTGTCTGTTACAGAATTGGCCAACTTTTTCGGTAAAGGGTCAGATAATAATTACATTAGACATTGCAGGCCCTGTAGTCTCTGTCACTACTACTCAGTTCTGCCATTTTGTCAGGAAAGCAGTCATAGACAACGCGTGAACAAGTCAGCTTGGTTGTGTCTTGCTCTGTCGCCCAGGCTGGAGTTCATTGGCTCCATCTCGGCTCACTGCAACCTCCGCCTCCCAGGTTCAAGCAATTCTCCTGCCTCAGCCTCCAAAGTAGCTGGGACTATAGGCACTCACAACCACATCCAGCTAATTTTTGTATTTTTAGTAGTAGAGATGGAGTTTCACCATGTTGGCCAGGCTGCTTGAACTCCTGACCTCAAGTGATTCACCTGCCTCGGCCTCCCAAAGTGCTGGGACTACAGGCATGAGCCACTGCGCCCGGCCCAAAAAACATTAACTCCCAGGCTGTAATGAAAAAGAAGATGAGGCAGATTTGGACTGTGGGTCATTGTTTGCCAATGACTGGTCTATAAAACTAAATGTTAAAAGTTGAGATAAGATCAATGAGAATCATAATGGACAGAGATTCTTTAGTTTGTTTGTTTGTTTACAGAGAAGATATAAGATCCTTAATGAGCTCTACAAAAATATTTGGGTGTTTTTTGTTTGTTTGTTTTTTGAGACAGGGCTGGTTCTGTTGCGCAGGCTGAAGCATAGTAGTATGATCCAAGCTCACTGCAGCCTTGATCTCCTGGGCTCAGGCAATCCTCTTGCAAGTCCTAGGTATGTGGGTATTGCTCAAATCCCAAGTAGCTAGGACTATAAGCTTGGCATGCACCACTATGCCTGGCTAATTTTTTTCTTTTGTAGAGATGGGGTTCTCGCTATATTGACCAGACTGGTTTCAAACTCATTCCTGGCCTCAGGTGATCCACCTGCCTCAGCCTCCCAAAGTGTTGGGATTATAGGCATGAACCACCAAGCCTGACTCCAAATTATTTGTTAAACAAGCCCTGACTCATGGATTTGGGGATCTTACCATTTACCCCAACTCAGGCATATCCAGGTACTAGAATGAAAAAAGAAGGAGCACATGAGAATCTGATCCACTCAGCTTCTTTGTCTTTCTTTCCAAATAAGCCAGAAATGCAAAAGAAACTGGCAGAAGATTGTTTTCTCTTAGTCAACTGGTCTCGTCCAATTTATTGTAGCCTCAAGAAAGACAGGACTTCCATATATTCTACAAAATATTAGAGAACTGTTCTTGGTCTGATTGTGCTTTATCAGTTGTTTGTTAATTTAAATGGATAACCTGAGCTGATTTTTAAAACACCGATTTTACTTGGAATGTGCCAAAATTGGCATTATGCTTTTTATTATGTATAACTTTAATGACTATAGTAACCCTCTGGAGAACACTGAGCAGGTCACTATCCAGACATCCATTGTTATAATCATTGCCACATGCTAGGCTTGTTTTCTTAAACTTTTTATTTTACAACAATTTTACATTTACAGAAAACTTGCAAAAATATAGAGTTTCCATATAACCCTCGCTCAGTTTCCCCCAATGTTAACATTTTTACATTCCTATGGTACAGCTACCAAAATAGGAAACCTAACATTGACATGATACTATTAACTAAACTCTAGATTTCATTTATATTTCATCTGTACTAGACTTCTGATAATAAAATCAGCGTAAGTTGTTACAACTGAGCTGTCATTTTATGATAAAGCAGGCATAAAGGATCAGTAATTAGTTTAGTATCTAAACTAAATTAGATTAAGAGTAGGTTATATGACCTGGCTCAGTGGCTCACATCTGTAATATCAGCACTTTGGGAGGCTGAGGCGTGAGGATTACTTGAGGCCAGAAGTTCAAAAGCAGCCTGGACAACATAGCAAGACCCCCATCTCTACAATAAGTGTTTTTTTTAAATTAGCCATGTATGGAAGCACACATCTGTAGTCCCAGCTACTCCAGACGCTGAGGTGGGAGGATTGCTTGAGCCTGGAAGTTCAAGGCTGCAGTTAAAGGCTGGGAGTTCAAGACTCCATGATTGTGTCACTACAACACTCCAGCCTGGGTGACAGAGTGAGATCCTGTCTCAAAAAAAGAAAGAAAGAAAAGAAAAGACAAAGAAAGAAGGGAGGCAGGCAGGAAGGAAGGAAGGAAAGAAAGAAAGAAAAAGCTTATGAATGTTCATCTGACAAGCTAATTAATTTTCTGCATTTTATTGATTTAAGTATCCAATTTTCTTACTCCATTTAGAGACAACAATAGGACAGGTGCAGTGGGTCACACCTGTGATCCCAGCTCTCTGGGAGGCCAAGGCAGGTGGATCACTTGAGGTCAGGAGTTCGAGACCAGCCTGACCAACATGGAGAAACCCCGTCTCTACTAAAAATACAAAATTAGCTGAGCATGGTGGTGTGGTGTGTGCCTGTAATCCCAGTTACTCAGGAGGCTGAGGTAGGAGAATCACTTGAACCATGAAGGCAGAGATTGCAGTGAGCTGAGATCATACCACTGCACTCCAGCCTAGGCAACAGAGCAAGACTCTGTCTAAAAAAAACAAAAGAAGCAACAACAAAAGCCATTGCCTACTGATTCTTCTTCTCTCTTAGTCTCAAAGTCCACAGATGCTCATCCCAGGCTTAATTCTTAATACAGATGTTGTTTTCTCAATAGCAACATGTTCCCTGAAAGGAACATTCACCTGCCATTTGGGTATTACAAGGAGTTGAATATGCTTCTCTCTTTTGATGCTTAAAAAATTAGATACAGATCTTTCAAGCAAGCAAAACAGACTAATTAGCTCTGTGAAGCATTTTGGCTAGAAATCAATGTGTGTTGTCTGTATTTGACCTGTGAATAGGGTTTCTAATAGTCAACTTTAAATCAGCTGTAGAAATGGGGGAGATAGGACTTTATCTCGGATAAATAACATCCTACAACTTCATAATAAAGAAAGACAACAGGCTGGGCGTAGTGGCTCATGCCTGTAATCCCAGCACTTTGGAAGGCTGATGTGGGCGAATCACGAGGTGAAGAGATTGAGACCACCCTGGCCAACATGGTGAAACCTCGTCTCTACTAAAAATACAAAAATTAGCTGCGCATGGTGGCACATGCCTGTAATCCCAGCTACTTGGGAGGCTGAGGCAGGAGAATCGCTTGAACCTGGGAGGTGGAGGTTGCTGTGAGTCAAGATTGCACCTCTGCACTCCAGCCTGGCGACAGAGAGAGACTCCGTCTCAAAAAAAAAAAAAAAAAAAGACAACATTCTGCTTCTTTCTCCATCAAATATTTTCTCTAGGTCACTAACAAGCAAGATCATTTTTGCCTTTTACCTACATTGCTTCCTCTGAATAGCCTCTGGGTATGATTTTATTAAAACTGCAAAAGCCGGAAGACCCATAACTGGAGGATCAAAAGGAAGCAGTTCATGAAGCAGACATCCTCATGGGTTCTCTCACATAAAGAGTTTCTCTCCATCTTCTTACAGATGCATGAAATTCCGGTAATAAGGGACAAAATGGTTTAGCTCTTGATTTGAGACTAAGGATGGAGATGGGGCCATTTAGAACGCTCAGATTCAAGAGGCAAACAGAAAGGAGAGTTGCCGAAGGGTCCTGAGCAGGGACAGCTAGAAAAGCAGGTGAGTCAGAAGTGAACGATGCCCTGGCAGGAGGAACGGATTTCAAGATGGAGCTCAACAGTATGAAATATGCCAAAAAGAGGAGCCTGGCCTCTGTTGAGTTTCCCAGTTGTGAGGCCCCAGATGGTGCCGAAGTGAAGTGTGGAGGGCACAGCACAGTCCAGCGAGACCCACTGAGAGGGCGGAAGTGGAAACAGCAGTGTGGACTCTCCTTTGAGAAAGTGGGCTGTAAGAAAGAAAGAGACAGATGGTGGTAGCTGGTGATGAACATAAAATTAGGAGAACTTTCCTCCTTTTTTAAGAAGGCTATGTAAGGTTGATGGAAAAAAAGAACCCACGAATAGGATGTCGGAAAACAAAACTGAAAACTCAGGAGGAGGGAGAGGAACTAGAAGAAGCAAAAGCGTCATAATGACTTTCAAACGGTTTAGTTTTTAAAAAATGATATACAGAGTGTTGAACAAATGTGTCAAGATGATGACAGTTGTTGAATCTAGGCAGAGAGTATACAGGCTTTCATAATAATATTCTTTCCATTTTCATATATATTTGAAAACTTTCAAAACAAAGGGGATGTGACAAATCTGTGGACCTGCCATATATAGTTGAAAATTTTCTTTTAAAAATATTGAGAGATATCCAAATACAATGTGAACACAAAATTGCAACTGAAAAGTTATGATTAAATATTCACAGCCATACCTAACCTAATGGACTGCAGATAATATTGTATTAGACCTATAAAAACTGTTTAACTTGAATTTTTTTATTGGAGTTTATTTAAACTAAGAAAAAAGGTCATGGCTAGGTGTGGTGGCTCATGCCTGTAATCCTTGCAATTTAGGAGGTCCAGGTAGGTGGATCACTTGAGGTCAGGAGTTCGAGACCAGCCTGGCTAACCTGATGAAACCGTGTCTCTACAAAAATACAAAAATTAGCTGGACGTGTTGGTGCATGCCTGTAATTCTGGTTATAAAACCATCAGATCTCATGAGAACTCACTCACTATCATGAGAACAGCATGAGGGAACCTCCCCCATGATCTAATCACCTCCTTCCCTTAACATGGGGGGATTACAGGTTCCTCTATCTGGGAGGCTGAGGCATGAGAATCTCTTGAACTCAGGAGGTAGTGGTTGCCTTGAGCTGAGATCGCATCATGACACTCCAGCCTGAGTGACAGAGTGAGACTCTGTCTCAAAAAAAAAAAAAAAAAAAAAAAAAAGAACAAAGTCATAGTATTTTCACACAATATACACTCGGTTCTTTAAGTGACAATTGTGACAAATAGCAGAAAGAATTAAGGAATGCTACACTTGTAATCAATACAAAATACCAATGTTTTGGGTGATACATAAAGAAAGATCACAAACACTTTTCAAAATATCATAGTAGCCAATATATAGGGAATGCCTTTGGTGGGCATAGAAACAAAGTTTAGAAAAGAAAACAAATCACACTGGAACTATTTGATTTCTTTAAAAATCACTGAACAAGAAAAGGTACATTGAACTTCACATATTGATTTTATACAACTTCTGTACAGTACCTTGACTTAAATCCAAGGGCAAAAGTTAAGACTCTCCTTTATTTTTGGTGAACAACTACAAGGTAAACTTGGATGACCTTTTCCCCTGGATTTTACTGAAAATAGTCTTTTAAATTTTTTGTCTAAAAGAGGGCAGGTTTGGCACTTTTATACTGATGTCACCAGTGTTAACGTTTCTTGGAATCTTGGGAAGATTTATATTCTACACAGCTGATACAGCATGGGCTGTTAGGTTCCTGCAAAGCCAACCTCTGTTTTTTTCAACTTATTTTGCACATTGATTTGTGTAACAATCTCATTCTTGTTGGTCTCTGATCTGGTTTGACTCTGTGTTCCCACCCAAATTTCATCTCAAATTATAATCCCCACAGGTCGAGGGAGGGACCTGTAATCCCCACATGTCAAGGGAAGGAGGTGATTGGATCATGGGAGAAGTTCCCCCATGCTGTTCTCATGATAGTGAGTGAGTTCTCATGAGGTCTAGTGGTTTTATAAGGATCTCTTCCCCCTTTGCTCTTGGCTCTCTCCTGCCACCATGTAAGACGTCCTGCTTCCCCTTCCATCATGATTGTAAGTTTCCCAAGGCCTCCTCAGCCATATGAAACTGTGAGTCAATTCAATGTCTTTTCTTTATAAATTACCCAGTCTCAGGTATGTCTTTATAGCAGTGTGAAAACAGACTAATGCAGTCTCTAGTACCATTCTCCCAATATCATTTGTACAAGAATAATGTGAGCCACATGGAAAATGAAATCCAGTTCACATTTTCAAAAACACTTGCCTGATGTTTCCATAAGTACTCAAATTAGATCTAAAATACCAAATCCATTTTCTGAAGAACCCACACAGAAGACAAAATATGATATTACGTGAGGTCTAGAAATCAGTTTGTTGTCATATCCTCCAATTAATAATCCTCCTTCTAGAAATTTACAAACATTTTCATCTCTCTTAGATACCAAGTGGAAAGTCTCCCTGATGATTTGCTGTTGTCTGTTTTCACTGTAGAGCTGGTGGAACTTGGAGAGCTGTGGCTTCCTGTGGTTGTTGAAGGTGACGGTCACCTTGATCCTGGCTGGGCAGTGCTGGAGCAACTGCCTCGCCTGGGGATCTCACTGGCTATCCTTCTCCTCAACTTGGATTTTTAGTTGTCTTTTTATTTCTTTGTT
This sequence comes from Macaca mulatta, assembly GCF_049350105.2. Classification (NCBI taxonomy): domain Eukaryota; kingdom Metazoa; phylum Chordata; class Mammalia; order Primates; family Cercopithecidae; genus Macaca; species Macaca mulatta. The sequence continues at coordinate 158,355,924 of NC_133409.1, read as the reverse complement.
TATTGTTGCTATTGGTTTTGTTTGTTGGTTTATTTCTTATTTTGGGACTTTTAGCATAAAAGGATGGAGATAATGAATGGGTACAGAATGGGAAAGAGTGGATATAATGAGACACCCATATCCATCACCTACTTTCAACAATTACCTACACTTTCCCAGTCTTCTTCCATGTATTCTCCACACTCTATTGTCTATTTTTCTGGAGAATTATGAAGTAAATCTAATATATCATACCATTTTACTTGTAATGATTTTACAGGATAAAAACACTGCCACAAGTCATCATCATACCTAAAAAATTTTATTGGGGTAAAGTTTTTTTTTAAATTTTTTTTTGAGACAGAGTCTGGCTGTATTGCCCAGGCTGGCGTACAGGGCTGCAATCTCGGCTCACTGCAAACTCCGCCTCTCGGGTTCACACCATTCTCCTGCCTCAGCCTCCCAAGTAGCTGGGATTACAGGCACCCGCCACTGTGCCCTGCTAATTTTTTGTATTTTTAGTAGAGATGGGGTTTCACTGTGTTAGCCAGGATGGTCTCATTCTCCTGACCTCATGATCTGCCCACCTCAGCCTCCCAAAGTGCTGGGATTACAGGCGTGAGCCACCGAGCCCAGCCTGGGGTAAAGTTTTTAATGTCTGCAATAGTTCTTCATATTATTTTGGTTGAATTTTCTGATATTTTTAATTGAACTAATACAATATTGAGGAAATAATAAGTATCTATACTTATGCAAAGGCCTTGAAGAAACTGAAGTTTAAAATGAAACACTACCAGTGATAAAAGATAAATAATGGCACTGGTGCCCAGAAAAAAAATTAAAGGAGTCTTTTGTATAAAATCTTTTATATAAAATCTAAATACCAAAAAAAATTTGACATGCTGATATCAGCAAGAGTGTGGGAAAACAAATATTCTCATAGTGAATCGGTGAGAGTGTGAATTGGATAGTGTGCCAGTGAGATGGCACGTTGAAAGGGTAGCTGAAGGAAGTTTAGCAAAAGACTTATTTATAGAGATGTGCTCAGGGTTAGGGGAACTTGCAAGGGCTGGTGAAAGATCCAGGGACAAGCAACTGCAGGAAATAGCTTCTACCCGATCTGACTGACAGGGCAAAGGGAAAGAGCTTTTCTTGAAACATGGTGGGGACTAGGTTCGGTGGCTCATGCCTGTAATCCCAACACTTCAGCAGGCCAAAGAAGAGGATTACTTGAGTCCAGGAGTTTGAGACCAGCCTGGGAAACAGGGAGACTCTGTCTCCACAAATAATATTTTAAAAATTTAGCTGGATGTAGTGGCAGACGCCTGTGGTCCCAAATACCAGGAGGCTGAGGCAGGAGGATCACTTGAGCCCAGGAGGTCAAGGCTACAGTGAGCTGTGATTGCACCACTGCACTCCAGCCTGGACAACTGAGAGAGACCCTGTCTTATTAAAGATAAATATTTTTTTTGAAAAGGAACATTGTGGACTTAGTAGCCACTGGGGAGGAGCTGCTTAATGGAAGCTGGCTTCTGGTAAGGGAATATAGCCAGTGCCAAACAAAGGCTTGGGGCTCCTTCCTTCTGCCCTCCCATCTCTCACAGAAGTCCTGAACGGACACTGGCTGCTAGAGGTTTATAGCCTCCTGGAATACAGAGTAGGATCAGGACAGATAGAGTGTGTATCTAGAGAGGAAAACATGATCCAACACAAAGGACAATTTAATATTATCTGCCAGTTTTAAACGAACACCCTTGAATCTGCAATTCTAAGAATTCAACCTACAAACTCAAATGTATGTAAAGTTGGAAAGTTAAAAATGGAAGTATTTTATATTCATTGAGAGTTTACTATGTAGGAGCATCAAGCAAGGTACTCTCCATTTGATCCTTACAAGAACCCTATGAGTTTGGCACTATTATTATCCCTATGTCACACTTTAGGAAGTCAAGGTTGGTAAAGCTCAGACATTTACTCATGCTCACGTTAATAAGTGACAGCACAGGTATTTTAACCCAGACAATCTGACTCCAGTATCTGAGCTACAAGGAAGTTCGTAGCAGCATTGTTTGTGGGAAAAAAAGACTGAATACGAACTTAAACAACTGTGGTTTGGGGATCTGGTAAATAAATTGTGGCACATCTACACAGTGGAATACCATGCAACTTAAAAAAAAAAGGGTAGGGGGAGGGGGGAGGGATAGCATTAGGAGATACACCTAATGTAAACGACAAGTTAATGGGTGCAGCACACTATACATATGTAACAAACCTGCACATTGTGCACATGTACCTTAGAACTCAAAGTATAAAAAAAAAAGAAAAAAATGGAACCAGGTGTGGTGGCTCACGCCTGTAATCCCAGCACTTTGGAAGGCCAAGGCAGGCGGATCATGAGGTCAGGAGATCAAGACCATCCTGGCTAACACAGTGAAACTCCGTCTCTATTAAAAAATACAAAAAAAAAAAAAAAAATTAGCCGGGCATGGTGGTGGGTGCCTGTAGTCACAGCTACTCGGGAGGCTGAGGCAGGAGAATGGTGTGAACCCGGGAGGCAGAGCTTGCAGTGAGCTGAGATCGTGCCACTGCACTCCAGCCTGGGTGACAGAGCAAGACTCTGTCTCAAAAAACAACAACAAAAAAAATGGAATAGGCTAGGTGTGGTGGTATACACCTGTAGTGCCAGCTACTTGGAAGGTTGAGGCAGGAGGATCACCTGTGCCCAGGAATTGGAGACCAGCCTGGACAACATAGTGAAACCCCATGTCTTCAGAGGGAAACAAAACAAAACCAAAGAATGGAATAGATCTACATATACTGATAGGGAAGTATCTCCAAGATACACAACATGTGGAGAGGAAATGTGCAGAGTGTTGTGCAGTCTGTGTACCCATTTGTATATAAAAATGAAAGGTGCATTTTAATTTAATCTCTCAGTAGAAGGACTGATAATTAAGGGATAATTTTTCAGTGTATATCTTTTAGTATTGTTTTAATATGTGTATTACTTTGCAATGAATACCTGTAATTAAATAAAAAGCCACATACATACACATGCAAATGTGTGTGAAGTGTCTGGAACAGAACAGTAATAGCTAACATTTATTGAGCACTGTTCTAAATTTTTATATGTATTATCTCATTGAGTTATTCAAAAGAACCCTATTAAGTAGGTATTATTCTTACCACCCTGTATTGGTCTGTTTTCATGCTGCTGATAAAGACATACCCGAGGATGGGCAGTTTACAAAAGAAAGAGGTTTGTCGGACTTACAGTTCTACATGGCTGGGGAGGCCTCATAATCATGGTGGAAGGTGAAAGGCATGTCTCACATGGTGGCAGACAAGAAAAGAGAGCTCGCGCAGGGAAACACCCCCTTATAATACCGTCAGATCTCGTGAGACCCATTCACTATCATGAGAAGAGCACAGGAAAGACCTGCCCCCATGATTCAATCACCTCCCACTGGGTCCCTCCCATGAGACATGGGAATTCAAGATGAGATTTGGGTGGGGACACAGCCAAACCATATCACCCTGATTTTAAAAATGGAGGAATGTGGTCACAAAGAGATGAAAGAATTTGTCCAGTGTCACCCAGCCAGTCTAGCTCCAGAGCCAGTGCTCACAATTCCCTCTCAATAAATGACTACTATTGTTTTTAATGATTTGTCCAAAGCAGTATTAACATTTTCAACAGCTGCATTGTAGAGCTGGTTCGTTTTAATGCATAATCAATCAAAACCATAATTTTTTCCATCCTATACTTCATCTTCGTTTCAAAAAGAAACTTTACTTTTTTTGTTTGTTTTATCAGTTGCAACCAAGCCTGGTCACTAAAAAACAAAAAACAAAAAAAAAAAAACAAAAAACAAAAAAACTTGTTTTAATCTAAAAATATCCTTTACGTTTATTCTAGTCAAAATGTCAACCTGTTGACATTTGAGACTGAGATTCCAGCCTGTGGAGGTAATTGTGACTCTTTAGTGAAGCCATTATGTTAACTATCCCTCCTAGCTTTGGGTAATCTTTAAACCTGATAAGCATGCCTCTGTGCCAGCATATAAATTACTGATAATGTTGCCAAACAGGACAGTGATGAGGCAGAGCTTTGTGAGATGTCACAGTGACTCTTGGTCAAGTTGTCCCTGATGTATTAATTCATTCACCCTGCTTGGATTGTTCAAACTGCTGAGTCACCTATCACGTTTCTTCATCCTGTCTCCAAGGACAATATGATAAGTTTTGCTCATCATTTTGCTGGAATTATTTCTGTTACTCATTGATTTACCACCATAACTGTGCCTCCCCACCACCCCAACTTTTTTTTTTTTTTAAAAAGAGTCTCAATTGAAAGGGTTTGCTCACAGAACACATAGGGTGGCTTCTATTATCATCTCATCTTACATAAGTCCTTGCAAAGTGCTTGTACAGTGGTGTTTGTTCACAATTTACCAGCAGCAATTCCAAGTTTACTAATTCCAATTTTGATTATGCTTTTTCCTCTTTTTAAAACTTTTTGAGGGCTGGGAGCAGTGGCTCACGTCCATAATCCCAGTACTTTGGGAGGCCAAGGTGGGCAGATCACGAGGTCAAGAGATCGAGACCATCCTGGCCAACATAGTGAAAACCTATCTGTATTAAAAATACAAAAATTAACTGGGTGTGGTGGTGCATGCCTGTAGTCCCAGCTACTTGGGAGGCTGAGGCAGGAGAATCATTTGAACCCGGGAGGTGGAGGTTGTAGTAAGCTGAGATCGTGCCACTGCACTCCATCATGGGCCACACAGTGAAACTCCATCTCAAAAAAAATTTTTTTGAGTTTCTCCCCCTCAGTCTTTTGGTTTCTCTTTATGTGTCCTATAACTTCTCAGAATAATTATGGCAACCCAGAGCACATATACCTATCTCTTTAGTATTCTAGGTGTTACCAGAAAGGGGTCCCTGATCCAGACCCCAAGAGAGGGTTCTTAGACCTCATGTGAGAAAGAATTTGGGGCGAGTCAACACAGTACAGTGAAAGCAAGTTTGTTAAGTAAAGGAATAAAAGAATGGCTACTCCATAGACAGAGCAACAGTGTAGGCTGCTTGACTAATTATACTTTTAGTATTTCTTGATTATATGCTAAACAAGGGGTGAGTTTTCCAGGAAAGGGGTGGGCAATTCCCAGAGCTGAGGGCTCCTCCCTTTTTTAGACCATATAGAGTAACTTCTTCACTTTGCCATGGCATTTGTGAACTGTTATGGCGCTGGTGGGTGTGTCTTTTAGCATGCTAATGCATTATAATTAGCTTATAATGAGTCATGAGGACCACCAGAGGTCATTCTCATCTCCATCTTGGTTTTGGTGAGTTTTAGCCTGCTCCTTTATCACATGTTGTTTTATCAGCAAGGTCTTTGTGACCTATATCTTGTGCTGGCCTCCTATCTCATCCTGTGACTTAGAGTGCCTAACCTGGAATGAAGTCCAGTAGGTCTCAGCCTTATTTTACCCAGCCCTATTCAAGATGGAGTTGCTTTGGTTCAGACGCCTCTGGTGTAGGGCTGTGTTTTGTCTAGTTCTAGACACTTAAATTCATTTTTCAAACATCTGCATTGTTATTTGATAATCTTATATACTCTTTTTTTTTTTTTTGAGACGATGGGCATCTTGTTCTGTCACCCAGGCTGGAGTACAGCGGCTCCATCTCGGCTCACTACAACTTCCACCTCCTGGGTTTAAGCGATTCTCCTGCCTCAGCCTCCTGAGTAGCTTGGATTACAAGCACCCGCCACCATGCCCAGCTAATTTTTGTATTTTTAGTAGAGACCGAGTTTCACCATGTTGGCCAGGCTGGTCTTGAACTCCCTACCTCAAGTGACCCGCCTGCCTTGGCCTCCCAAAGTGCTGGGATTACAGGTGTGAGCCACCACATCTGGCCTATTTTTTTGTTTGTTTTTTTTGGAGACGGAGTCTCGCTCTGTTGCCCAGGCTGGAGTGCAGTGGCCAGATCTCAGCTCACTGCAAGCTCCGCCTCCCGGGTCTACGCCATTCTCCTGCCTCAGCCTCCCGAGTAGCTGGGACTACAGGCGCCCGCCACCTCGCCCGGCTAGTTTTTTGTATTTTTTAGTAGAGACGGGGTTTCACTGTGTTAGCCAGGATGGTCTCGATCTCCTGACCTCGTGATCCGCCCGTCTCGGCCTCCCAAAGTGCTGGGATTACAGGCTTGAGCCACTGCGCCCGGCCTGGCCTATTCTTATATACTCATTTATTGAGTTTCTTTTTTTTCTTTGATAAAACTGCAGATTACTAACTATTGCTTTACAAAAAAGATGAAAGAAAATAAATGGTGATTTTCCTTGCTCATTGTTATCTCTTAGCATTTATGCTAACTGCCTCAAAACAGCAGAGAATACTGCTCATCCTGTTTATTTTTTTTAAATTCAAATGTAATTCAAATGTAGTTTTAAAAGCCCTTCCCTCACAATAGGGTGAAGAAGGAACAGGAGAAAGTCTTTCTTTTCCAATCTCCATCTTTGCCCCTGTCCTAGAATAGGCGCTGCTAATCTGATGAGATTCTAAAATAGTGAATGGCACACTTCTGCTATGGGGAGAGGTCACTAAAGTACACTTGTCCTTTTTACTTCTCCTGGGACAGCAGGTGCCTTCTAGGCAGAGACATTTGCTCTTTTTTCTCTCCTCTATTTCTCTAAACCTTCAGGAATCCTCAATTCTGCGTGGCAGAAAGACTCTACTTACGTCCTGAGCCAAAATTTTGTGCTGCAGCATAGCTTATCCAGGATCCCTAAAGAGGCAGTTACAGGAACCCACTTGAAAGTAAAGGGGTACTTGCTAGGGTATCTTACATGCTGTTGTATCTTTCAAACCTCCTTCTAGAACCTCAAAGGAAGTGGAGATGGCTGGGTTGAGGCAGGATTTGGGTATTCTTGAGTCCCCAGCCGAGGGCCTCTGTCGACAAAAAGAGTCAAACTCTGTAAAATATTTGAAGAGATTTGTCCTGAGCCAAATATGAGTGACCATGTCCTGTGACACAGTCCTTCCTCAGGAGGTCCTAAGAACATGTGCCCAAGGTGGTCAGGGCACAGCTTGGTTTTATACATTTCAGGGAGGCATGAGACATCAGTCAAATACATTTGAGCTGTACATTGGTTCTGTCCAGGAAGACGGTACATCTCGGAGGCAGTGGTGGAAACCAAAAGTTTTATCAGGCAGATGAAGCCTCCAGGTAGCAGGCTTCAGAGAGAATAGATTCTAATTGTTTCTTATCAGACTTAAGATCTGTGTTGATATTAATGACAGAGAGGTATAATGAGGCATGTCTAACCCTCACTCCGTGTGATGGCCTGAACCAGTCTTTCAGGTTGAATTTTAGAGTGCCCTGGCTTAGGAGGAAGTGCATTCAGATGGTTGGGGGGCCTTGGAATTTATTTTTGGTTTCCAGCTTCTTCATGAGCATGTAAACTGAGCTCTTGCTCAGAAGGCTCCATACAATGTTCTGCCGTCGCCATCTTGATTATCAATACTTTTTGTTTAACAAGGGGACTCAAATGTTTGTTTTGCACTGGATTCCAAAAATTATGCAGCCAGTCCTAACCCAATCCTGATAATTAACTGCACTCCATCCCACCATTACTTCTAAAAACACACTTCCTTTTAAGGAGGAGGATTTAAGTTTCAGTTTGTTCTTGGTTTTAGCTTTTCAAACACTGTTCACGTAGGTTTTGGGAAAGATACTCTTTCTTTCATCTTTTGTATAAACCTTTTACATTTCTGAACTCCTAAGAAAACTTTATACTCACATTGGGATTTTTCGAAATTTAAACTAGAGCTTGTTTTCTAATTTTCTTAAACACTTTTGGAGTCTTAAATCATGGGATAGATTTTGCTTCTTTTCATTGAATTTTTAAAATCTGTTTGCCAAAGGTATACTTCATATCTAACTCATAAATTCCCAAAAGAAAAATGCATTAAGCAAATGTATAACACAAATAAGAAATCATGTGACTTCCCCTAATTCTCCCTTCTTCTGAAAGTATGTTAATTATTTTCATAAGTCTACGTAGCTACACCTAGCTTGCCACTAGCACTCCCTCTTCATTCAGGTAGGAGAAAAATGATTCACAAACCAATTTCTAAATTATTTATCCAGTCTTTCTCAAGAAAATAGCCTTTCTTGGAATGGTAGAAAGTAACTTTACTCGGCCAGATGCGGTGGCTCACACTTAAAGCCCAGTACCTTGGGAGGCTGAGGTGGCAGATCACTTGAGGTCACGAGTCTGAGACTCCATGTCTGAGGCCAACATGGCAAAACCCTGTCTCTACTAAAAATACAAAAATTAGCCCAGTGTCATGGCACGTGCCTATAATCCCAGCTGCTCAGGAGGCTGAGGTAGGAGAATCGCTTGAACCCTGGAGGTAGAGGTTGCAGTGAGCCGAGATCCAGCCACAGCACTCCAGCCTGGGCTGGAGTGAGTGAGACTCCATCTCAACAAAAAAAAAAAAAAAAAAAAAAAAAAAAAAAAAAAGAAAAGAAACTTTACTATCTCCAATGGATGTATTATCTAGAGTAAAGTTTAGCAAAATACCGTCTTCAAGCCAAAAACAGGCCTGCCTGGGAGCTAGGAATGCTTTTTATGTATTTTTAAGGCTTGTAACAAATGAATGAACAAAGAGTATGCGATTCAGAAAGTCTAAAATGTTTACAATCTGAATTTCTACAAAAAGAAGTTTGCCACCTCCTGATGTAGAGAGCAGTAACAATTTGCCTTCCCTCCCCACGGAAGTCAAAGTAGAAAAAAATTACTCTAAGCTATAAAGAAACTTGCGGTTGTTAAATTAAATTTATAGGAGCCCATCGATTTAGACTGAGCTCCTTCACTAGGCCTCAGCAGATCAAACCAAAATGGAGTCACTTATGCTAAAATTCCAGGTCACCTTGGCCGGGCACTGTAGCTCAGGCCTGTAATTCCAGCACTTTGGGAGGCAAAGGTGGGAGGGTCGCTTGAGCCCAGGAGTTTGAGACCAGCAGGGGCTACATAGGGAGACTCCAACTCTACAAAAAATAAAAAAATTACCCAGCCATGATGGTGCACACCTGGTGTCCCAGCTACTTGGGGGGCTGAGATGGGAGGATCCCTTGAGTTCTGGAAGCCGAGGCTGCAGTGAGTGGAGATCGCACCACTGCCCTCTAGCCTGAGCGACAGAGCGAGACTGTCTCAAAAATAAAAAATAAAAATAATTCCATGCCACCAAGACAAAATCAAGTTGTTTGCTTGACCTTCCAAGAAATCAGGAAGTCCAAATCCCCAAATAGGCCAGTTTTAGCCAGCATGACAAGGTTGTCCCCTCTGCTTTGACCTTTATAAGGAAAGTAACTGTGAAACAACCAGTCTCTGTTCTTTGTTTCTGCTATCTTTGGCTATTTATTTATTTATTTATTTGACAGTCTCCATCTGTTGCCCAGGCTGGAGTGCAGTGGCACAATCTCGGTTCATTGCAACCTCTGCTTCCCAGGTTCAAGGATTCTCCTGCCTCAGCCTCCCGAGTAGTAGCGAGGATTACAGGTGTGCACCACCACGTCTGGCTAATTTTTGTGTTTTTAGTAGAGATGGGGTGTCACATGTTGGCCAGGCTGGTCTCCATCTCCTGGCCTGAAGTGATCTGCCCACCTCAGCCTCCCAGACTGCTGGGATTACAGGCGTGAACCACTGCTCCCTGCCTCTTCAGCCTTTTTCTATAAATACTACCCAGTTTGCAGAACTGAATTATATGAACTTCTGGTTCTAAGAGTTGCCCAGTGTGCAGATTGTTCTTTGCTCAAGTAAACTGTTATATTTGTTTTGTCTAAAGTTTTTCTTTAGTTGTGGTCTTCAACACTCGCTGGTCCCTTAATCCCATAGTTCCTGGTTCTTTCTCTCTCTCTTCACAGCAGCCATTTCTACCAAGTTTAGGAGCACTCCATTGCACTCTCCGTTCTTGGCAAGGCTATAGTCCTAACCACTGACCTTTCTAGGTGAAACGCTTGTGGTTTGCGCCGCTTGCTATAAGCCAACCTGGCTGCCCCAGTCAGGAGTCAAGGCAGCCCAGCTCAAATTGAGTTCCTTCCACTCAGAGAGGTCCACGGGGAACTGGACGCAATAGGGATGCTTGTTGCAGTGAATATTGGCTGACCCCTCCCGTCAGACTCTGTTTTAGTGAGTAAAAATGCTCATGGGGGCCGGGCGTGGTGGCTCATGCCTGTAATCCCTGCACTTTGGGAGGCTGAGGTGGGCGGATCACGAGGTCAGGAGATCGATACCATCCTGGCTAACACGTGAATTCAAAAAAAAAAAAAAAAAAATTAGCCGGGTGTGGTGATGGGCGCCTGTAGTCCCAGCTACTCGGGAAGCTGAGGCAGGAGAATGGCATTAACCCCGAGGCGGAGCTTGCAGTGAGCGGAGATCGTGCCACTGCACTCCAGCCTGGGCAACAGAGCGAGACTCCATCACAAAAAAATAAATAAATAAAGCTCATGGGATCTCCTAAGGGGAGCTCTTCAAAACTAGGGTTATTCAATTTTCTGAGGTCTCTCGTTAACCTCAAGTTTAGAAGTACAAGGGCACAGAGTGACTGGTCATCTGCTGAGGGGGTCTATCCCATTTTTGGGCCTTGTGCATCCTTGCAATATAACCCCACATGCATCTTTCTTGCAGTCTGTGAGGGCCCTAAAAAAATGCATGCTCAGTTGCAGTCCTGACCTAGTACCAGTTTCCCCTCATTCCTGATGGTTGACCTTGCTCCTACCACCAGGCCAAGTTTGCCCCTGCTACCTTCCTTTAGGCTTTTTCCTTCTGCCACAACTGAAGCTCAAGTGGCCTACTGTGGGGAAGAGGGGTTGGCGCAGTCTGCTGCAGGTGCAGGCAATTAGATATGTGATGTCCGTTGAGATTTTAAAACAAAACTGGTTTATCTGCTCTTAAGTATCACCATAATAAAACCATCATAAAAAGCATTGGTTGCCGTACTAAAGCATGGCAGATAAGATACTGTTACAGGATCTCTGGGAAGTTGATTTTTCTGGCCAGAAACATCTGTGGCCGTGGTACGCAGACAAAACACTTTTCGTTTAGTGTTAGAACGGCTGAGAGGAGCGGGAGTGGGTAGCTCTTCTCTGTAGGCAGGTCATCCCGTGTAGTGTTCAGCTGTCTGCAGGGAGGAGGCCCTGGAGAGCAGAGCTCCATTTCTGCAGTTCACCTAAGCTCGCAGCAGGGAGAGTACTCCTCTCTGCCGGCAGTTTCTGCAGCTCTCAGAAAAGTGAGTTATCCTCTCTGGAGCTGGTCGTCCCGTCGTCGTCGTCTCCAGCTACCAGCAGAGAGAATACTTATCTGCACAGCGCGTTGTCCCGTCTTCTGTCTGTCCTCTTTGTTCTCTGGTCGTCCTCTGCTTTGCTCCGGCTAAGCCCAGGGCTTTACGGACCTCAGAGGGGAGGAAGTGCATGCCTATTGGCCCATGGGCTGCCATGGGCAGCCCCGAAAAAGGCACCACGAGTCCCCATTCTGGTCCGCAGGACTGGCAACCTGGCTCCCAGCCTTCAGGCCTTCCCTGGCCTGAAGGTGAGGCCTTACTGGGGACCTGCCCCCTTTTGTCCAGGAATTAATCTGGCTGCTGCTGCTATTCACCGCCCTGGGGCTGGGCCCCAACCCTGCTAGGAGATCAGAGCTGGCACCAGGAGCAGAGAGGCCAGGTAGCGAGAGTAGACACCCCCGAGCCTGCAGGGATGGGGCAGGGCCAAGGTGGGTATCCCATGCCCTCAAAGGGAGCGGGGTTCAGGGGAGGGAACATCCCAGGCTCCTGAGGGTGCAAGCTGCACAGATGCCCAGGTCCTGAGCCTGGGAGGGCAGCCACAGCTGCACCGGCAAAGCTCCTGCCCCACCAATTAGGAAGGGTCGGAGTTTCTGCTTTTCCCCGACTCCTGCTGGCTCTGTGAAGTGGGAGGCCCAGGTCTGCAGCTACAGGTTGGGCGGCTGCAGTTGCACCCAAGAGGGCAGATCCTGCCTGCTCCTGGCCCCCTCCCAGAGCGCAGGGAGGATTCCATCCACAGCCACAGTTGGGCAGCTGTAGCCCCGCCCAGGAGGGTGTGGCTCCCACCAGTTGTATGGAGGCTGCAGCCCCCCCCCCACCCCGTGCCTCCCTGCTGCAGCTGACGTGATAACAGCAGCCACTGCCATCACTATTGCCTGAAAATAGTCTTTTGCTAGTCAATTCTGCACAATTGCGGCAGTTACTATCTTCACGTATGTGTGCTATGGTTTGGATGTTTGACCCCTTCAAATCTCATGTTGAAATTTGGTCCCCAGTGTTGGAAGTGGGGCCTACTGGGAGATGCTTGGATCATTAGAACCAATGATCATTAGAACATTAGATCTCTCATGAGTAGATTAATTGGGTGGGGTGGAGGGTGAGTTCTTATTCTATAGTTCCATTAAGAGCTGGCTGTGAAAAAGAGCCCAGCACCTTCTCCTCTCCCCTACCCTTCTCTTTCTCACTTCCTCTCTCACCGTGTGATCTCTACACAGCAGATCTCAGCTTCACCTCCACCTTCCCCATGAATGGAAGCAGCCTGAGGCCCTCACCAGAAGCGGATGCTGGCACCATGCTTCCTGTGCAGCCTGCAGAACTGTTAGCCAAATAAACCTCTCTTCTTTGTAAATTACCCAGCCTCAGGTGTTCTTTTGTACCTACATAAATGGATTAAATCAATGTGTTAGCTTGAAATTGGCACATTTTTATTATTCCACCTTTAATAAACATTGCATTCTACATGGAAGGTAATTCAGAGAACTCTGTTATATAGTTGGCTCCAATAAACCCAGCCTCAGCCTCACAATTAGTTTGGAGAGTAAGTTTCTAATGGAATCATTTTAATTCACACTGGATGAAGTTTCTGTATCTGCTCCCTGAGGTACTATATATATATATATATATATATAATTTTTTATTTTTTATTTATTTTTTATTTATTTTTTTTGAGATAGAGTCTCATTCTGTCACCCAGGCTGGAGTGCAGTAGTGTGATCCCAGCTCACTGCAACCTCCTCCACCTCCTAGGTTCAAGTGATTCTCCTGCCTCAGCCTCCTGAGTAGCTGGGATTACAGGTGCCTGCCAACACACCCGGCTAAGTTTTGTGTTTTTAGTAGAGACAGGGTTTCACCATGTTGCCCAGGCCGTTGTCAAACTCCTGACATCAGGTGATCCACCCGCCCTGGCCTCCCAAAGTTCTGGGATTACAGTCATGAGCCACCTTGCCTGGCCTATTTCTGCTTTTATGCACTAGATTCAAAATAATGAAAGCACAGAGACTGTAAAAGTAGAGAAAGAGAACTTGAGTTATTTCAATTCTGTCATTTTGTATGTGACCACTTGGGATATATATCATGCTTAAAATTTAAAACAAAGAGTGTGGACTGAGAGTTGTGATATTTTGTTTGGAAAGTAAAAATTTTAGTTCATACTTGAAATATTTTACTGAGTTTGTTAATAGTAACATTTGTTATTGTTTAAAACTAATGATTCAGGCCAGGATTGGTGGCTCATGCCTGTAATCCCAGCACTTTGGGAGGCCGAAGCAGGTGGATCACCTGAGGTCTGGGGTTCGAGACCAGCCTGACCAACATGGAGAAATCCCATCTCTACTAAAAATACAAAATTAGCCGGGCGTGGTGGTACATGCCTGTAATCCCAGCTGCTTGGGAGGCTGAGGCAGGAGAATCACTTGAACCCGGGAGGCGGAGGTTGCGGTGAGCCGAGATCACACCGTTGGCAACAAGAGCAAAACTCCATCTCAAAAACAAAACAAACAAACAAAACAAACAAACAAAAAAACACTAGTGACTCATGAACATGTCCATGTCAGTAGTATGATTTAGTATTATTCCCTAAATTTTATCTTTTTCCTGTAACACAAAAGTATTAATGCATTGTTGTTTTCTTTTTTATTGCAATTTTGTTTTTTTTTTAAATAGGGTCTTCCTCTGTCACACTGGAGTGTAGTGGCATGATCATAGTTCACTACAGCCTCAAACTCCTGGGCTCAAGGCATCCTTCTGCCTCAGACTCCTGAGTAGCTGGGACGACAGGCACACACCACCGTGCCCAGCTTGTGGTTTTCTATTAAACAATTTTTTTACTCACATAATTATATGTATAGAGTTCAAAAACAGAAAAATGTCACTTTCTGCATTTACTTTCTGGAATTTTATTATTTTCTTCATGATTATTTCTGAAGATAATTTTGTCATAGAGTAGGGGTCTCTGTGTTAAAAATTATCCCCTGGGTGGATGTCTAATAAGCTCAGCACACCTCTGGGTATCCTTCCTCCAGCCCACCTGGTTTTACTCCCGTGCTCTCCTGCCTTTTCAAATGCCACACTTGTTCCACAGCCTTATCTGCCTCTCCCTCACCACCTTCAACCTTTCCCTATCTCGTGGCTCCTTTCCAGCAACAATTAAACATGCTCAAGCATGTTTAAACGTTTTCCTCTCTTGACTTTTGCTTCACTGCCAGATTTCTTTAAAGGGGTTTCTGTATTTGCTGACTCCATAGGTTCACTTGCTACTGTATCTGCAATCCACTGCAATGTGATCCTTGAACCTATATCACTGACTTTCTCTTACAAAGTCCAACAGCAACTTCTTATTAATAAAGTAATTGACTTTTTTCCATATTTACTGTTGCTTCTAACAGTTGATCTTTTTTTTTTTTTTTTTTTTTTTTTTTTTTTTGAGACAGAGTCTTGCTCTGTTGCCCAAGTGGAGTGCAGTGGTATGACCTTGGCTCACTGCAACCTTCGCCTCCCTGGTTCAAGTGATTCTTGTGCCTCAGCTCCCTGAATAGCTGGGACTACAGGTGCGTGTCACCACGCCTGGCTAATTTTTGTATTTTTAGTAGAGACAGGGTTTCGCCATATTGGCCAGGCTGGTCTCGACCTCCTGGCCTCAAGTTATCTGCCTGCTGTGACCTCCCAAAGTGCTGGGATTACAGGCCTTAGCCACTCTGCCTGGCCTGCTTATTTCTTAAAATCCTCACATGCAAGATGCCACACTCTACTGGTTTCTATTGCCTCTCGGGATCCTGCTTTGCAGTCTCCCTTGCTACCTCTTTTTTTCTCTGCCTGTCTTTTAAGTATCAGTGGTCCTCAGGATGGTCCTGAGCCCTCTTACCTCCTTCTCCACAGTCTCCCTGAGTGATCTCCTTCACCTTCAGAGTGAGGACAGCAAGGATCCAAGAAGTGGGGTGATCTTTCCAGGGTCACACTGAGATAGCAGCAGAGTAAGGGTCAGAATTAGTTCATTCTGTTTAACGTAAGTCTGTTGTGTGCCAGATGTGGTGCTGAGCATTGGGGATAGAGAGGCAAATAGGATGCTATCCTTCTCCCTCCAACTTTTGCAACCTGCATAGCCCTCCCTCTCTCCTCCCATTTCATCTGGCCCCTGCCTGTCTAGCACCTACTTATCCTTCACGTGTCAGTTTAGATGTTACTTTGTCTGGGAAACTTTCCTACCTACTCCTAAGACTTCCTTCTCCCGGGTCCTTCATACCTTTTACCTACTCTCTTGCATTTCTCACATTGTCTTCTAATAACAATTAAACATACTTTTCTGTTCTTCCCCACTGGGCCTCCCTTTCTTAAAGGATTTCTCCTCTGGTTGAGCTGAGAATAGTAGAACAAACCATGCCACTAGGACCCACACCAATGTTTCCATTTTCCCAAGAGGGCCAATGGCCAGGGCAATTGATAATAAGCTTTTTGAGGGCAGCAGGACTGTGTCTGTGGCACCAGCATACCCCCAATACCCAGTTCCCTACCTGGCAAATGGTAATTGCTCAGAAATTGCTTGCTTTATGAAGAATGATTGAATGAACCACATGACTTTATGCTAAATGTTGGAATAGAACTTTGAGAAATGTCAACTTTCCCAGGCAAATAAAAAATTATAGAATAGGAGGGTTATTCTGTTTGGAGGTGGACAAAAGGACTGGCTGATTTCTGGAGGTCCCTACCAATCCAATGATTCTGAGTTTGATTTAATATATTCCTGTGTGGGGAAATGGTATCATTTTTTTCTTTTTTATTAAAATTCCGAAGAACATTACGTAGACATTAATGAAAGTCTAGTTGGCTCAGTAGGTGAGAAAGATCAATACAGGTTGTTAGATGAATGAGTCTTTCAAATTAAAGATCTGCTTTAATTACATTAGATAGCATTGCCACCTAGTGGGTAGTACAAAATTCTTCACAGAACTACATGCCATGAATATTTTTTGGTAAATTATTGTGAATAAGGTTATTAACATTCTGAAACTGAATCTAAACAGACTAGTTCAGGAAGAATTCTGTTGGCCTGGTATTCACTGTACGCAGGAGTTCCAGCTAACTTCTTATCATGAAGTCAGCAGAGATTTCTGATAAGAAAAGTTCAAAATTTCTCTGAATTTTTTTGTCCTTATAATATATCCCACTAAGGGGGTTATAGAATTATGTGTTCAAAATATACTTGAATAAATTCTTTTTTTTTTTTTCTTTTTTGAGACAGATTTTTGCTCTTGTTGCCCAGGCTGGAGTGCAATGGTGCGATCTCGGCTCACTGCAACCTCCGCCCTCCAGGGTTCAAGAGATTCTTCTGCCTCAGCCTCCCAAGTAGCTGGTATTACAGGCACCCGCCACCACACCCAGCTAATTTTTTGTATTTTTAGTAGAGATGGGGTTTCACCATGTTGGCCAGGCTGCTCTCGAACTCCAGACCTCAGGAGATCTGCCCACTTTGGCCTCCCAAAGTGCCGGGATTACAGGTGTGAACCACTGCGCCTGGCCTTTATTATTATTATTTTTAAATAAGCAAATACATACACATATTCTTCTTTGTTTCTGTCCTTCATTTAAAAACTTTTTTTAGAGGTGCATTGGCCCAATCATAGCTTACCGTAACCTCAGACTTTTGGGCTCAAGTGATCCTCCTGCCTCAGCCTCCTGAGTAGCTGGGACTACAGGCACATGTCACTGTGCTTGGCTAATTTTATTTACTTATTTACTTTGTTATTATTATTTTGCAGAGACAGGGTCTTCCTGTGTTGCCCATACTGGTCTCAAACTCCTGGTCTCAAGTGATATTTCTGCCTTGGCCTCCCAAATTGTTGAGATTACAGATGTGAGCCACTGTGCCTGGTGTCTTTATTTCTTTCTTATATAAGAAGGAGAGGTCGGGTGCAGTGGCTCACGCCTGTAATCCCAGCACTTTGGGAGGCTGAGGCAGGCGGATCATGAGGTCAGGAGATCAAGACCATCCTGGCTAACACGGTGAAACCCCGTCTCTACTAAAAATACAAAAAATGAGCCAGGATTGGTGGCGGGCACCTGTAGTCCCAGCTACTTGGGAGGCTGAGGCAGGAGAATGGCATGAACTCAGGAGGCGGAGCTTGCAGTGAGCCAAGATTGTGCCACTGCGCTCCAGCCTGGATGACAGAGCAAGACTCCATTTCAAAAGAAAGGAAAAAAGAAAAAAAATAAGTAGAATAGTATGTATGCTCTTCCACTCTGCTTTTTTTTTTTTTTTTTTGTGAGACAGAGTCTCACTCTGTCACCCAAGCTGGAGTGCAGTGGTAGATGGGACTACAGGTGTCCGCCACCATGCCTGGCAAATTTTGTTTTTTGTATTTTTAGTACAGACTGAGTTTCATCATGTTAGCCAGGATGGTCTTGATCTCCTGACCTCGTGATCCGCTGGCCTTGGCCTCCCAAAGTGCTGGGCACTCTGCTTTTTTCATTTAAGGATGTATCCCATAAATCTGTTCATGTCAGAGATCTTAAATTTTTTTCATGGTTCTATAATACTACCTTGTGCAGATATACCATAATTTATTCAACTCATTGCCTATAGATGTGCAATTAGGTTATTTCCAATATTTAGGTATTATAAATAATGCTACAGTGAGAAAGTCCAGAGTAAATTCCTAGAAGTGGATTTGCTACATCCAAAGTCAATGTGCATATAATTGTAGAAATGCCTTGTCAGGGCCAGGCATGGTGGTTCATGCCTGTAATCCCAGCACTTTGGGAGACCAAGGCAGGCAAATCACTTGAGGTCAGGAGTTCGAGACCAGACTGGCCAACATGGTGAAAACCTGTCTCTACTAAAAATACAAAAATTTAACTGGGTGTGGTGGCAGGCACCTGTAATTCCAGCTACTCGGGAGGCCGAGGCAGGAGAATCTCTTGAACCCGGGAGGCAGAGGTTGTAGTGAGCTGAGATCATGCCGTTGCACTCCAGCCTGGGCAGCAAGAGCGAAACTCTGTCTCAAAAGAAAGAAAGAAAGAAAGAAAGAAAGAAAGAAAGAAAGAAAGAAAGAAAGAAAGAAAGAAAGAAAGAAAGAAAGAAAGAAAGAAAGAAAGAAAGAAAGAAAGAAAGAGAAAGAAAGAGAAAGAAAGAGAAAGAAAGAGAAAGAAAGAGAAAGAAAGAGAAAGAAAGAAAAAGAAAGCAAGAAAGCAAGAAAGAAAGAGAAAGAAAGAAAAAGAAAGCAAGAAAGCAAGCAAGCAAGCAAGCAAGCAAGCAAGCCTTGTCAGATACAGACAAATTCCCTTCCATAGGGCTTTTAACATTTGACACTCCCATTAGCCATGTGTATGAGTCCTTGTTTTCTTCCAGCCTCATCAGTAGAGTATTTTATTAGTTTTCTGTTGCTCTGTAGAAATTTCCACAATCTTAGTGGCTTAAGACAAAACATGTATTATCTCATACTTTCTGCACCACAGGAATCTAAACAAAGTTCAGTTGGGCCCTAAGCTCAGGGTCTTACAGGGCTGTAAACAAATTGCTGGCCAGTGCATTGTTATCTAGAGGCTTCACTGGAGAAGGATTTGCTTCTAAACTCATTCCAATTATTGGGAGAATTCATTTCTTTGGAGACGTAACACTCATGGCCACTTGCTTCTTCAAGGCCAGTAAGAGATACGTCAAAAAAAGTCTAAGCCCTCTGTTGAAGGACATCCTAATGATTAAATCAAGGTCAACAGGATAATCTCCCTTTCGATAATTTAAAGTATACTGATTTGGGGCCTTAATTACAATTATAAAATCCCACCACCTTTGCCTTATTGAATAACCTAATCATAGGCATAATATCAGAGGTCAGAGATAATGGGTGGCATTTTAGGATTCTACCTACTGTAAGTATGTTGTCAAACTTTTCTGTAGCTGCTAGTCTGATAGTTGAAATAGTTTCTCGGAGTTTTCATTTGCATGTCTCTTATTCTCAGTAAAGTTGAGCATGGTTTTGTATACTTAAGGACCATTTCTCTATCATTTTCTGTGAACTGTCCATTCCTGTCTTTTGCCCGTTTATCTATTGGGCTGTTGGCTTCCCCCTCTCAATGCTTTATAGCTCTTTAAAAATTAGGGAATGTAGTCTTTTATTTGTGAAAGAAATTCCCTATATTTTCTCTTACTTTATCATTTGTCTTTGCTTATGGAAATCATCTGATTTTTAAAATACAGACAATTTCCATTTTAAGACAATGTGTAGACCACCATTGTGTATGTGAAACAAAATATATTTAATGCCCAGGGGCCACCTTCTAGACCATCTTCAATCCTTTAAATAATTCTGTACTAAAATAATCCCCTAAAGATCCTGAGTATATTATTATTAACATCATCTGAGCCGGGCGCGGTGGCTCAAGCCTGTAATCCCAGCACTTTGGGAGGCCGAGACGGGTGGATCACAACGTCAGGAGATCGAGACCATCCTGGCTAACACGGTGAAACCCCGTCTCTACTAAAAAATACAAAAAAAACTAGCCGGGCGAGGTGGCGGGCGCCTGTAGTCCCAGCTACTCGGGAAGCTGAGGCAGGAGAATGGCTTGAACCCAGGAGGCAGAGCTTGCAGTGAGCTGAGATCCGGCCACTGCACTCCAGCCTGGGCGACAGAGCAAGACTCCGTCTCAAAAAAAAAAAAAAAAAAAAAAAAAAATCATCTGAGTCTCAAGTCCCGAAACCTTCATTAGTAATGTGTTTCATCATTTCATTTTTCTTGGCTGTGCTTATACTCATCAAAGAAATGGTTTGTCAAAAAATAAGTTGGTGCAATGTAATTATTATTTATTAATCTGAAGTAAAACAAAAATGAAAAAAAATTGGTGCAAATATTTGTGGTTGCTAAAGTTTTGTTTTGTTTTTGAGATAGAGTCTCACTCGGTCACCCAGGCTAGAGTACAGTTGTGTGATCTTGGCTTACGGCAAACTCCACCACCTGGGTTCAAGCTATTCTCCTGCCTCTGCCTCCTGAGTAGCTGGGACTACAGACGCATGCCACCATGCCTGGATAATTTTTGTATTTTTAGTAGAGACAGGGTTTCACCATGTTGGCCATGTTGGTCTTGAACTCCTGACCCAAGGGTGATCTGCCTGCCTCGGCCTCTCTAAGTGCTGGGATTACAGGCATGAGCCATGGCACCCAGTGGTTGCTACCTCCCTATTCCATCATTTAATCCTTTTTAAATTAATATTTTAAAAATTTTATTATTGACCAGGTGCAGTGGCTCACGCGTGTAATCCCAGCACTTTGGGAGGCCAACGTGGGCGGATCATGAGATCAGGAGTTCGAGGCCAGCCTGGCCAACATAGTGAAACTCTGTCTCTACTAAAACTACAAAAAATTAGCTGGGTGTGGTGGCGGGCACCTATAATCCCAGCTACTTGGGAGGCTGAGGCAGGAGAATTGCTTGAACCTGAGGGGCAGAGGTTGCAGTGAGCCGAGATCACGCCAGTGCACTCCAGCCCGGGCAACAGTGCGAGACTCCATCTCAAAAAATAATAATAATAATAAAAATTATTATTGAAAGTTCCAAACATGTATAAAAGTAAAGAGAGTGAATAAAAAAATCTTCATGTTCTCATCCATACTGGCCTCAGCAGTTACCAACACAAGGCCAATACTGCTTTATTTATACCAATGGTTCTCAACTGGGGATGATTTTGCCCTGCAGAAGGTTATTTGACAATGTCTGCAGACAGTTTTGGTCTTCACAATTGGGATGTACTCCTGGTAGCTAGAGGGTAGAGGCCAGGGATGCTGTTAAACAGCATACAATGCCCAGGACGGCCCCCAGCAACGAACATTTTGTCCAGTCTAAAATGTCAATAGTGCCTATGCTGAGAAAGCTTGATTTATACCTTTTCCCTTGCTTCTCTCAATAATTATTCAAAGAAAATATATGGTACAAAATTTCATCTATAATTACCATTTATAGGTAGAAGCTATTACAATAAAACCCACAATATTGTCATTACAACTAATCTTTTTTTAACCCATTGCTAATTAGGTAACCTTAAACAACTCATATCTTACCATCCCAAAATATTCAGTCAGTGTTCAAATTTCCCTTGGGTATTTTTTAAAAATACAGTGTTTAGTTCAGACAAGATCGATACATTGCATTTGGTAATATGTCCCTTATTTGTACTTGATAACACCTTCCTTCTGCTTTTTATTTTAAAAATATTTTAAAATTAATTATTTTTTTGAGACAGGGTCTCCCTTTGTCACCTACGCTGAAATGCAGTGGTGTAATCAGTTCACTGCAGCCTCACACTTCTGGGCTCAAGCGATCCTCTTGCCTTAGCCTCCTGAGTAGCTGGGACTACAGGTGTGTGCCATCATGACTGGCTCCTTCTCTCCCTCCTACAACCTCCCATCTTGCTGTTTATTTGTTGAAGATCCAGGTTATTTGTCTTGTTGAATTGCCTACACTTTGGATTTTGCTGATGGCATCCCCATGGTATAGTTTAACATATTTCTCTGTTCCCCAATATTTCCTTAGACTAGCAGTAAATCTCCAATTCAGATTCGATTTTTGGTACAAGTGGTATACTTGTGTTTAAAGGGAGATTTCCAGGAAAAAAGTCAGTGAACCTTTGCTTTCTAAGTATAAGCTGGTGATCTGGGAAATAAATTCTGAACTCTGACAATCTCATATTAGAAGATTTAGGAGCGAAGAGCATCTTCAGATCTTATATTCTCAGTAGTTTTCTTAGATGGACGCTTCACTTGGGATGATGGCCCTTCTCGGCACTCACCTTAGCCTACAGAGTCCTTTGTAATTTCCTGACTTCTAGGCCAGTGCCTAAAGGAGACAATTGGAGACCAAGATGAATGGCTTCTGATTTCCTGACAGCCTCTCAACAATTTTGATCTAATTTCTTGGGTATAAGATAATAAACTCCACCTTAGGGACACTGAAAGGACAATATGATTTAAAACAAGGCATTCATGCTATCATTTAGAGGTAAGAACTTTGTAAGAACCAAGTTCTAAAGGAGTATAAGTGTCTTTCTGTGTGAGCACAGATGCATAGGGATCAACACATCAAAAGTCACTGGGGCTGGGTGTGGTGGCTCATGCCTGTAATTCCAGCACTTTGGGAGGCTGAGGCAGGCAGATCACCTGAAGTTAGGAGTTCAAGACCAGCCTGGCCAACATGGTGAAACCCCATCTCTACAAAAATACAAAAATTAGCCAGGCATGATGGCAGGTGCCTGTAATCCCAGCTACTCGGGAATCTGAGGCAGGAGAATCGCTTGAACCCGGGAGGCAGTGATTGCAGTGAGCCAAGATTGTGCCATTGCACTTTAGCCTGGGTGTCAGTACAAGACTCCATCTCAAAAAAAAAAAAAAAAAAATTTTGGAGCTGCAACCAGTTGGAACAACCACTGTCCGGCAGGTGAATATGTAGAAAAAAACTTTGCTGAGTAAGCTTTCTCCAAATTCTCCTGTTAATACTTAGTGCTTGTGAAGTAATTCTGCAGACAGAGGCCATTCTAGAAGCTTCAGGAAAGGGCAAAGCAGCCAGACTCCTAGTCAGGCTCAGCACCACATCATTAGGATGCAGACACCAGAGGCTTATGCTGTATTTGCTTCAGGAGTGTAAAGGCAGAGACGCTCAGGTCCATCTTTGGGAATGTAACTCTGAAGAACATTCACTGTGAGACAAGGGGGATGTTTGATGATTGTGATCTGCCTGAGCGATTGTGATCTGCCTGAGCGTAATACCTAACAGTTGGAATTCTCTAGATAAAGCTCCCTTCTAGCTAGTACTATGGCATCTGTGCTTAAAAGTGCTGAGATTCTTCCTCGTTTCTGTTGAGGGAATTTAACCAAAGGACGCTACATTTCTTCATGCCAAGATCTTTTCCTCACAGAGCTATTTAATAAAATCCATAATTTTACCAAAGATAGATTTGGGGGTCAGGGCACTTTTTGCTTTGGGCTTCTTTTTTGATAAGTTTCAAACCATGGATATATGCTTCAAAGCAGGCATTTGTGTCCAATGTAAAAGTGAGAAGATCTGAAATTTTAAAGTTCCAACTGCCTTAAACTAACAAGCAAATTAAAAAGAGAATTGGGCTGGGCATGATGGCTCATGCCTGTAATCCCAGCAGTTTGGGAGGCCAAGGCAGGTGGATCACTCGAGCTCAGGAGTTCAAGACCAGCTTGGGCAACATGATGAAACCCTATCTCAACTAAAAATACAAAAATCAGCCAGGTGTGGTGACACATATCTGTAATCCCAGCTACTCCGTTGGCTGAAATGGGAGGAGTGCTTGAGCTGAGAAGGTCGAGGCTGCAGTGAGCCGTGATTGCACCACTGCATTCTAGCCTGGGTGACAGAGTGACACCTTGTCTTAAAAAAAAGAAAGAAAGAAAACAAGAATATATTGAATCGATTAGCCTTATTCTATGAGATTCCTGGGTCAGAGACAAGGACTGTAATGCACACAGCAAAAGCAGTAGCCAGAGCTTCATGGTTGTGACAGTTCTTCATATCTTATTCTATAGGAATTACACAGCCCCAGCATTAAAACAAGTAAGTGAACAAAATGAACTAAAACTCTTGTCCATTTGCCTTCAGAATATAGATTAACTTAGTCATTATGACACTTCACAATGAAAAAATTAAGCCATATTTTGTCTTTGCTAATAATTGATCATTTTTCATAAATTTATATTTTGCTTAAATATTGAACTACCTCAGTATTTTTCTTTTTTCTTTTCTTTCTCCCTTTTTTTTTTTTTTTTTTTTTTTTGAGACGGAATCTTCCTCTGTCACCTAGGCTGGAGTACAGTGGTACAAGCTCATCTCACTGCAACCTCCACCTCCTGGGTTCAAGCGATTCTCCTGCCTCAGCCTCCCGAGTAGCTGGGATTACATGTGGGTGCTACCAAACCCAGCTAATTTTTGTATTTTTAGTAGAGATGGGGTTTCACCATGTTAGCTAGGCTGGTCTCAACCTCCTGACCTCAGCTGTTTTCTTTCTTAAGAAAGAATTCAGTGTGAGTCCATAAAGTTAAAAGCAAGTTTATTAAGAAAGTAAAGGAATTAAGAAACGGCTACTCCACAGACACAGTAGCCCTGAGGGCTAATGGTTGACCATTTTTATGGTTATTTCTTTATTATATGCTATACAAGGGGTGGATTATTCATGCCTCCCCTTTTTAGATCATATAGGGTAACTTCCTGTCGATGCCATGGCATTTGTAAACTGTCATGGTGCTGGTGGAAGTGTAGCAGTGAGGACAACCAGAGGTCACTCTCGTCACCATCTTGATTTTGGTGGCTTCTTTATTGCAACCTGTTTTATCATCACGGTCTTTATGACCTGTATTTTGTGTCAACCTTCTATCTCATCCTGTGACTTAGAATGCCTTAACTGTCTGAGGATTCAGCCCCATAGGTTTTAGCCTTATTTTACCCAGCTCCTAGTCAAGATAGAGTTGCTCCAGTTTACACGCCTCTGACAGTGGATTATGGGCGTAAGCCACTGCACCCAGCCTACCTCAAGATTTTTGTTGGTTTCTTACACATATGCTGTTACTTCCATTCATATTCCATGATCCTCCCCCCTTTTCCTAATGTCCATGAATAATAGCCTATGTCTCTTGTATTATTTTTACATTATTCAAAAAATTTTCTGACAAATTTGTTTTTGGAATACATCCTGTGTTTTCACAAGCATTACTACAGAGGACAGACCTTCCTGAGACTGGTGATGTATAATGTCAAAAGTTTAAAATCTGGATCTCACATATCAAAACTTTCTCAGAAGTTATTCTTATGTTTCATTATGAACATGATAAACAGACTTTCAAAGTGAGGGGGTTTTCACCTCTTGAAAGCTCTTTAACAAGTAGGATCTGCTCAGCATGCTACACAGACAGTAAAGTTGCAGTGACCATAAAAAAGGAAGAGGTCCACACAACTGGGAAGAACTGCACAGGTAGTTTCTTTGTACAGTCTATACTGTTTCCTCCCACTCTGAAGTGAGGAACAAGCAATTGAGAAGTGTAGAATGCAAAAACTGAAAAGCTTTCTGTTACAGGTTGAATTGTGTTCCCAAATTCACCTGTTGATGTCTTAACACCCCAGAGGTAATCAAATTGAAATGAAGTTAATTAGGATGAGCCCTAATGCAATCTGACTGTTGTCCTTATAAAAAGGGGAAATTCGGACATAGAGACGTGCATAGAAGGAAGATGTGCAGAGACATAGGGAGATTAGCCTAATCAAAAAGTGCAAATTGAAGAAATGGAAAACTAGCTCTCATGATCAAGTAAATTTAGCATAAAAGTATAATTGATAGTGAAGGTATAAAGTGTAAAACCATCATTTAAACCTTTCCTCTGTGATTCATAGCTTTCTTGTTTCAGAATTGCAATGGAAGAAGATTTCCCTATTGTGTGGAATTTCATTGAGATGGTATAGAATTTGGGTCTGGGGAAATGTTTGTGTGGCCTCCTTAAACCAGTTGTTGTGATTTTATTGTTAGTGAGTTAATTAGAACAAAGAGATTTTCTTCGAAAACAAAAATATAACAACTAGCAGACCAAAATGTCTTTTGCAATAATAAACTTCTCAGCATCAATACTCACTGCTTTGAAACCCAAAATGAAAATACTCCTTTATAGCAAGAAGAGGAACTATAAGCTTTATGTTTATCATGAATGAATGAACAAACTGTGGAAGTTAGATTTACTATTTTGACTAGTTGGTGTTTCAAAGTCAAACGACATTGCTTTTGCTTACCACTGCTAACCAGAATTCCTTTTTAAAATTTTTTTTTGAGACGAATTCTCGCTCTGTCGCCCAGGCTGGAATGCAGTGGCAAGATTTTGGCTCACTGCAAGCTCTACCTCCCGGATTCGCGCCATTCTCCTGCCTCAGCCTACCGAGTAGCTGGGACTACAGGCGCCCGCCACCACGCCCGGCTAATTTTTTCTATTTTTTAGTAGAGACAGGGTTTCACCGTGTTAGCCAGGATGGTCTCCATCTCCTGACCTCGTGATCCGCCTGCCTCAGCCTCCCAAAGTGCTAGGATTACAGGCGTGAGCCACCGCGACCGGCCTGCTAACCAGAATTCTTATTCTGGAAACCCAGTCATTTGATAGTTTTCCAGTCAATGGATTGTCTGCTTTAAGAATATGATTTTCTTCTTCTTCTCCTTCTCTTTCTTCTTCTTCTTCTTCTCTTCTTCCTCTTCCTCTTCTTCTTTTTTTCAGAGACAGAGGCTTGCTCTGTCACCCAGGCTGGAGTGCAGTGGCGCGATCTCGGCTCACTGCAACCTCCACCTCCCGGGTTCAAGAGATTCTGGCCGGGCGCGGTGGCTCAAGCCTGTAATCCCAGCACTTTGGGAGGCCGAGGCGGGCGGATCACGAGGTCAGGAGATCGAGACCACAGTGAAACCCCGTCTCTACTAAAAATACAAAAAATTAGCCGGGCGCGGTGGCGGGCGCCTGTAGTCCCAGCTACTCAGGAGGCTGAGGCAGGAGAATGGCGGGAACCCGGGAGGCGGAGCTTGCAGTGAGCCGAGATCGCGCCACTGCACTCCAGCCTGGGCAACAGCGTGAGACTCCGTCTCAAAAAAAAAAAAAAAAAAAAAAAAAAAAAAAAAGAGAGATTCTCCTGCCTCGGCCTCTTCAGTAGCTGAGATTACAGGTATCTGCCACCATGCCCAGCTAATTTTTGTATTTTTAGTAGAGGCGGGGTTTCTCCATGTTGGCCAGACTGGTCTCCAACTCCTGACCTCAGGTGCTGCACCCGCCTCAGTCTCCCAAAGTGCTGGGATTACAGGCGTGAGCCACCAAGCCTGGTTGATAATTTTATAAAATAAAAAAAAGCAGGCGGGGCGCAGTGGTGGTGGGCGCCTGTAATCCCAGCTACTCGGGAGGCTGAGGCAGAGAATCGCTTGAACCGAGGAGGCGGAGGTCGCAGTAAGCCGAGATTGCGCCACTGCGCTCCACTCTGGGCAACAGAGTGAGATTCCGTCTCCAAAAAAAAAAAAAAAAAAGTAAAAGAAAAGAAAAGGCAGGCTGGGCGCGGTGGGAGGCCGTAATCCCAGCACTTTGGGAGGCCGAGGCGGGTGGATCACCCGAGGTCAGGAGTTCGAGACCAGCCTGACCAACGTGGTGAAACCCTGTCTCTACTAAAAAATACAAAAATTAGCCGGGCGTGGTGGGAGGCACCTCTAATCCCAGCTACTCGAGAGGCTGAGGCAGGAGAGTCGCTTGAACCCAGGGGGCAGAAATTGCAGTGAGCCGAGATCGTGCCACTGCACTCCAGCCTGGGTGACAGAGCGAGACTCCGTTTCAATTAAAAATAATAATAAAAAAAAAAAATAAAGAAAAGGCTAGACGTAATTATTACCAAGATGTTTCTGCTCCTTCAAACTGCAACAGCAGTTGTAATTTCAGTGCCTAGAACAGTAGTAATTGGCACGTATAAGGCGCTCAATGAATAGCTGCAGGATTAACTGATCATTGTCTCCCTGAACAATTCCTCCTGCACCATACCATAGTCAAAACACAAAAAGCCAAAATATAAAAGCCCCTAATACAACTACGAGTCCGTGGAGCCAGGGCTTTACACAAATGTATGTCGTGTACTACATATTAATACATATGCACATACAATATTTTGTTCTTCCGGTGTTAACGACTAATGGAGGCAAATCTTTCTCCCTTTCGTAAAGGGCTAAAACTTTGCATTTTAAGGAAGTTCCGAGAGCTGGGTCAGAGGGGAGGGTCAAAGGGCACAGACTTCCCAGGTAGCAGAAAATCCCCACGGTCTTAGTACTCGCTACTGTCGACCGCGCAGGCGCAGGAAGGGGCGGGACCGAGGGGAGAGGCGATTCGCGGGATTCCAGAGGCCCCGCCTCTCGTGCGTCAGTTGGTCACGTGGTTGTTCGGCGCTGGCAAGCGGAGTTGGTAGGGCTTTGCTGCAGAGCGCGCGGGACACTCCAGCGACAGTGGGGATCAGCGTAGGTGAGCTGTGGTCTTTTTCAAGGTGCTGCAGCCACAGCGTTCGCTACGAGGATTGAGCGTCTCCACCTAGTAAGTGTGCAAGAGGCGGCAGGAAGTGGGTACGCAGGGGCGCAAGGTGCACAGCCCCTAGACGACTCGGTTTCGTTCCGGCCACCCTCTGAAGCCGCGTCCTACTTTGACAGCTGCGGGGCCGCGGCCGGGGTAAGGGCGAAGGGGTTGTTGAAAGGTCGCTGGTGGCGCGGCAGGGTAAGGAGGTGAGTCAAGGGACTGCCCCATTGGCTGGGTCGGGTTTGGCGCGCTCTCACTTCCACGCTCCCTATTGGCTGGCTGGCGCAGTTCCTGGGTCGCGCGCCGCGGTTGGTAGGTCGGGCGCGCGGGGCCACACTGCCCGCCCCCTAGCCTGGCGCTGGGCCTCCGGGACCAGCTGGCTGGGTCCGGGCTTGGGGAGTGCAACGCTGGTGAGGGACTCAGCCTGGGCGTGCCTAGCTGTGGGGATGAGGCTAGGCATCCATCCTCTTGGCAGTTAAGTGGCTGGTCCTGATCTGAGGGATCTGCAAATTTGGCTCGTGGGAAGAGGTCGCTGAATTCTGCGTCTCCCATTAAACGGATACTGGCGTTGCTGATACGAGGTTCGCATGGATCCCTGTCCTATGCCGGGGTTTTTAATCTAGCTATTAAAGAAACTAGAGAATAACAAGCAAGTAAGGGTGCAAGGTCGCTGATAGGCGTGGGAAACTTGTGAAGGATTAGACTGCTAAGTGGTTTTCAGCTTTTTTCATACTAAAGTACATTTTACATCGCAACCTAGGACACAGCCATCTAACCAACTGAGACGTTGATGGAAGCACTATTTCTCATCTTTTCAATTCCATTCTGTTCAGTTGCATTTTTCTAAGCAGTGTTGCTCATGATTAACTAAATGATTTTGAGATCACGACTCACGACCCACGACCCACAGTTTGAAGAACATTGCCTGGGGTCTGTTTACGGGGGCCCAAACCGCATTTTCTTAACATTAAATGCAGTAGAAAATAGCAGGGTGCCCGCACAAATTAGATTGTTTTGTTTTCTAAGCTTTTTTTTTTTTTTTTTTTGTGAGACGGAGTCTCACTCTGTTGCCCAGGCTGGAGTGCAGAATCTCGGCTCACTGCAGCCTCCACCTGTCGGCTTCAAGCGATACTTCTGCCTCAGCCTCCCGAGTAACTGGGACTACAGGCGAGCACCACCGTGTCCGGTTGATTTTTGTATTTTTGGTAGAGACGGAGTTTCACCACGTTGGCCAGGCTGGTTTCCAACTCCTGACCTCAGGTGATCCGTCTGCCTCGACCTCCCAGCACTTTGGTGATCACTCAGGCGATCCGCCTGCCTCGACCTCCCAAAGTGCTGGGATTACAGATGTAAGCCACCGCGCCCGGCCTGTCCTCAGCTTTTTTGTTTGCACATGTGTGTGCGCGCGCGCCAGGACACAAGGTAAAATGTATTAATGTTAGAAAAGCCACTGCACTGAGTAAAGGCATGGCCACAAAAATTAGGGACATCTATCGAGTAGGCACAGGCGCAGACACGGTGGGGGGTAGTGGGCAGTGGAGGAGCAGTTCAGATGCTGAGTTTGTTGTGAGTTTGGCCAGTGGTCTAGTTAATCACATTACGTATATCCCTTTCTACCTTTTCCCTCTTTCTTGCTTGTTAGTACTTCAGTTCATGTTACTGGTTAAACATTTCCTACAGATGTAAATGCATGATCTCATTTGACCTGATATTAAGTCAGTATTAAGTTATTGTCAGAGCCGAGTTTATTATACCTTAAATCTGTCTTTGAAGCAGGAAAGTTAAGATGTTGCTCTTTAGGATGGACCTGGGCATACCCTAGTGTCTGTATATTTTGCTATTTCTGGTGACTGTTTCTCAGATCTTTGAGAGCCCTGTATTTAATCCAGGACAATACGTTTAGAAATTTTAAACCAGTTTTAAAAATTGGTTTAAAATACATTAATTTCATTTTTTCAGACATAATTATTATGTGTGTATATATGTAAAATATAGGTATCAAGAGTCATTAACTTTAGTCACCTTAGTCATTGACAGGGCTGAGTTTGGATTAAGAGAGAAAAAATAATAGTTCTACTGTACAATAGTATAATTTTTATGATTGTAAGTATTTTAAACCTAGACTCCACCTTCAGGGGTGCAAACCATATTGTTTTTTAATTACTAGTCTTCTGTGCTGCACCATCTACATAATGAATCCCAGTATGAAGCAGAAACAAGAAGAAATCAAAGAGAATGTAAAGGTATGTGATTGAATAACTTTAATTTCTTTTGTAGAAGGCATGGGGTTAAAATAAAAGTATTTTGACATGATTTAGCCAAATTTAGCCTGGCTGTAAGCCTTGAGTTAGTCAGAGGATGAGTAACAATAGAGAACGTTTTAAAAAAACTAATTACGGTAGAATATTAAGTGTGACCCAAGAATGTGGGTTGTCTCTTATTTTGGTCTTTCAACAGTAGTCTGTAGTTTTCAGAGCATGAATTTTACACAATTTGTGTTAAATTTTTTCCTAAGTATTCGTTTTGAGGTTATTGTGAATGGAACTGTTTCCTTAATTTCATTCTCATTTGGTCATTGCTACTGCATAGGAAAAGAGTTGACTTTTGTATCTTGATTTTGTGTCCTGAAACCTTACTGAACTTGTTTATTAGTTCTAATTGTTTTTTAGTAGATTCTTCAGGATTTTCTTTTCTTTTTGTATTTTCTCTGTGAAGATTCCAGAAGTATCTTTAGGATTTTCTATGTATAAGATTTACTCCTTTGTTTCTACTCTTATATTTCATGAAATGATGTTATTAAAATCCCTTGTGTATATCTTCAGAATTAAGGGTCTTTGACCACAGACATGTTTTGCATTATATTACACATTTTTCTAGAGTATACCGTATTCATTACCATCTAACCTATTTGATTTGCAATACTTTTTGAATCCCTATATGATAGTTTCACTGGAAATCTTATTCCAAGTATTTATTGTTACGACAACAGGACAGAGTTTGTTTAGTTTTGGGTTTATAATTTTGACTAGATTCATATTTATGGTTCTAAGTGAATTTACAATTTAGCTAGGTCCTTCCATACAAATTAGTATGAATACCTTGGGAATTGGACCACATCTTCAGGAAAATTATCAATTTATGGGTTTAAATTAAATAAAGAGCCAGGTGCCCATGGTGGCTCATGCCTGTGATCCCAGCTGCTTGGGAGGCTGAAGTAGGAGGATTGATTGAGCTCAAGAGTTTGAGAACAGCTTGGGCAACAAAGGGAGACCTTGTTTCTAAAAAACCATAATTTTTACCAGTGGTGGCACCCACTGGTAATCCCAGCTACTGGGAGGCCGAGGTGTGGGAGGAATTGCTTGAGCCTAGGAGTTTGGGCTTCGGTGAGTTGTGATTGCTTCACTGCACTCCAGCCTGGGTGACAGAGTAAGACCCTGTACCTAAAAAAAAAGTTTTAATATTAAGTAAGCTAAATCGAGTACTTAAAAGCCATTGATAAGTATAAGCAAGTACCTTTTGAAGGGTTTTTTGTTTGCCTTGCTTTTCTTAGGATTCTTACATTATTTTTCTTGAATAATAGTTCGCATTGACAATTTGTGAATTTGATTCCATTAGCTTCCATTTAGGATGATGGCATCTTCCCACAGTGCTTTGTGTGTGATTATTTAAAATTTTTGTTATGAAATTTTTGAAATATTTAAAAGTAGAGTCAGTATTTTAATTTACTTCCTCAACTTCAGCAATTACCACTATATGGCCAATTTGGTTTCATCTGTGTCCTTATTTACTCCACTTTTTCTTCAGTGGATTAGTTTGAAGCAAATCACAGCCAAATAATTTATATATTTCCAGCAGATTACATTTTTTAAAAAGTCTTGTGTTTACTAGCTACAGTAAAACTATCTTGAATATAAAGGTTACTGGGTTCTGTTTGGTTTTGGTTCTACCTCCAAAACTGAGACCTTGGGTGGGTTAGCATTTCAGCCTCAGTTTACTCATCTGTAAATTGAGGGAACTGGACTAGAACTAGATCATTGTGAGTTGTATGCAAAATTCTGTGTGAATGTGCTTTTATGTGAATTTTTTGCGGGAGAGGATTCACATAAATAGTTTTCCAAAAAGGTTAAGACCCATTAATATACAAGAAACTTTCTGGCTTTAAGAGTCTGTTATTCCAATGCATACTCTATATACAGAAAATAATAATAATAATATTACATTGTTTTGGGCCTATACAGCTTATGTAAATAAAAGTTAAATCTTGGAAATGGTCTTTTTTTTTTTTTGGTGACAGTAATTTAGCTTGCTTCTTTGACCATTATTAACAGCAAGCATTTAAATAAATTAACACCTCTTACTAGTAAGGTTCCAACGTTACATTTTCTTTTTATTTGTCTGCAGACTGTTGACTAATCTATAATCTAAATTATATCTGAAATGTTGGTATAATATTTGTTCTCACAGTAGCTGGCGTTTGTCCTTCAGTTAAATGGTGAGATAATAATCAGCAGTAGCAACTTGACCGTGGGAAAGGTGAACTCTTGTCATGTGAGGTACAGTGTGGAATCAGTAACTTTCTCACGCTGGTGTGGTATCATGTTCTTGCTAACCTTGTTTGAGTATTCACCATTGTTTGCTATCCCATGGTGGCAGTATAACTAATGATATTTTGCAAAAATAAGAGAGAACTTTCAGGTCATGAAATATACAGGAAGTTATTTACATATTACAAGGAAGGCAATATTTTTACCAAAACAATAGCTTGGGCATTTTAGAGTAGTTTAGTATGCCTCAGGCACTGACATATTAGCCGCCTTCTAATGAATGGGCTTGAAGCAGAACTGCTTCTACTATCAGGTAATGGTTGAGGGGGGATGTCTATTACACATGTACTTTGTTTTGTGTAAAGTATGTTCTGGAAAATTACATTATTTCGGTGAGTACATATAAGTATTTGGGGGATATTCATGATTTAAGGAGGCCTGAGGTGAATCTTTTTGATTAGGGAAAGAAATATTTTACAGTGTAAATGATTAACCTTTTCTCCCAGTTGACCTGTTTGGTGAGTTCATACCATAAATGTTACGATGTTTGGTTTTATGAAAGAGTACCTGTAAGATTTTAGTTTTTGTGTGGAAGATTTTTCAGAGACAATACAGATATCCTTCTTGTATTAGAATTTTGTCATACATGGTTTGAACTGTTCATTGGAGCTGAGGAATTTTGTTATGTTTGTTTTAACTAGATATGATTAACAAAATGACCATAGCAAGAGCATACATTGAAATGAGAGAAGTTACGTGTGTTTGTGTCTAGTTTGGGTAATATGATTCATTCTTAAGAATTCTTCAAACTTTATTGTAATTTTTGGAAATAAGTTTGTCAGTTGATTAAACCAGTGTCTTGTTCATAGGTAACCTTATAAAATTATATAGCTGACCAAATGTTTGTATTCTTAGTGTTTCTTTCCCCCCCCTAAATTATAGAAGGACTAAGAGTAACACTCCATACAGAAACTCAGTAACTAAATAACCATATTGCAACTCAGTAACAAGATAATGAATTATCTTGACTTTTTAGAATAGTTCTATCCAAAGAAGAACTCTGAAGATGATTCAGCCTTCTGCATCTGGATCTCTTGTTGGAAGAGAAAATGAGGTATGCACTATATGGCTAAAATGGGGTACTGGTGATACAATGTCTACATTAAAAACATTTCTACTATTCTCTTGGTCAGAAACACATAAATTGTTGAAATTTGAAAATAATTTGGGAATAACAATTATATATTTCCCAAAGAAGTGATTCTGGTTTTAATTGTTCAATTTAAGAAGTTCGCCCGGTATGGTGGTTCACGCCTGTAATCCCAGCACTTTGGGAGGCCGAGGTGGGTGGGTTGCCTGAGGTCAGGAGCTTGAGACAAGCCTGGCCAACAGGATGAAACCCCATCTCTACTAAAAGTACAAAAACATTAGCCGGGTGTGGTGGCACACACCTGTAATCTCGGCTGCTCGGAAGGCTTGAGGCAGGAGAATCACTTGAACCCGGGAGGTGGAGGTTGCAGTGAGCCGAGATCACACCACTGCACTCCAGCTTGGGTGACAGGGTGAGACTCCATCTAAAAAAAAAAATTAAAATTAAAATTAAAAAAAATAAATAATTTCAGCTAAGCTCTAGACCCCAGTCTAATCCAAAATAATTGTTGCAAATAAAATTCCTAAAATGTTACTATACATTTTGGTAGAATTTTTAATTGTATAACTTTTTTAAAGATCCAGAGATGTAAAAAAGATACGCGTTCTCTTTTTTTAATACATAAATGAAAAACCACCTAATTTCTTGTTAATTAAATCAAAGTAAATACCGTTGATAAGTGTTTTCATTATAGCTGTCCACAGGCTTATCCAAAAGGAAACATCGGAATGACCAGTTAACATCTACAACTTCCAGCCCTGGGGTTATTGTTCCAGAATCTAGTGAAAATAAAAATCTTGGAGGAGTCACCCAGGAGTCATTTGATCTTATGATTAAAGGTACGAAAAAATAGATAACTTTTGTCTTAAAATTTTAAATTATAAGGAAGAATTTGTTAATACTATTATGAATTCTGCCAATTACCGTAATCTGGGGTTAGTATAACAGCACTATAAAGGTTTTTGTGTGACCATTTGTTTGACAAGATCCATGTGTGGATGAAATGTTAGGAAAAGGAGGCCCAGTGCAGTGGCTCACGCCTGTAATCCCAGCAATTTAGGAGGCTGAGGCAGGAGGATGGCTTGAGTCTAGAAGTTTGAGACTAGCCTGGACAATACAGTGAGGCTCTATCTGTATGAAAAAATTAGCGGAGCATGGTGGCTTGTGCCTGTATTCCCAGCTACTCAGAAGGCTCAGTCAGGAGGATCACTTGAGCCTAAGAGTTTGTGGCCTCAATGAGCTATGATAGCACCACTGCACTCCAGCCTGGGAGACAGGGCAAGACCCAGTCTCTGAAGGAAAAGAAAAGGGTGGGGGGAAAGGATAGTTATTAATATGACAGCTCTGATATTGGATTGCCTTGTAAGAGTTTACAAGACTTGGAAATAGGTTTTTTAGAAGAAAAATGTTTAGATAATAAGTTGAAGTATGAAAGGAATTTGAATATTCCAGGAGAGTATGGCGTAAGGAAGCCAATAAAAATATGGATGAAGAGAGTGAAGATGAATGAGAAGAATTATGCCTGTAATAAATACTAGTTTTTAATGGAATGGCAGTATACATCAGAAGAAGCAACTGATGTTTTACAAACATTATGGAAGATTATTATTTCTGTGTGAATTATAGGTCATTGGATGTTAATTACTAATAAAATTGAGGCCTAGAGAAGTTAATTGACTTGCTCAAGGTCACAGTAACATTTGGGCTCATTTTGAATTGCCTTGAAGACAGGAAGAAGAGAAGTAGACAGTACGATTTTTATTAGGAAAAATTAGGAAAGGTTGACTGGATAGAAATAAAGAAGCTCTTTAAAAATATTGTAGATTAAAGAGCAGGATTTGTGACACTCATATCTGATTAAGTTAAAAATTACATCAAGGATTAGTTAAAATAAACTAAAGTTAAATATCAAGACAAATAACTATATATCATACTGCTAATATAACCACAGGTGGAAAACATTATCCATGTAACCCTTTGGCATATATGGTAAAAATTAAAATAATTGCAGAGAAATCTCAAACTTTATTACATTTGTTGTTTGAACTTTGTTATATTCGTTGGCAGTGGTATTATTGTAATTTTGAGGAAAAAAAAATTGTGTATATTTTAGGATTGAGCAAATGAGTAACATGTTGAAGTATTACATTTCCTAGCACTGCCCCTAAATAGGTAGAAACACACTACACCTCTGTAGCAAGGAGCACACCCTGCATCCAGTTCTTGGTTTGTAAACACTATTCTTCACTAGAGTTCCTTGGAGAAATTGCTGATTCCAGGTCAGGGGCAGGGAAACTTTAGGTGATCATGGATTATCTTGTGACAGAAAATAAGGAAGTACTCAAAAACGGGTGGACATGTTGAAAGAACACACGTAATCTTGGAAGGATTCTCACAGACTAAAGTTGGGAAAATTTGAGCATCAAAATGAATAACGACAAGAATGGATTATAATGCATTGAATACAAAAGGATGTATGAGTCCATACTGATAAATTTTCTTTTAAATTGGGGTAGGAAAAGTTTTTA
Organism: Macaca mulatta; assembly: GCF_049350105.2. Taxonomy (NCBI): domain Eukaryota; kingdom Metazoa; phylum Chordata; class Mammalia; order Primates; family Cercopithecidae; genus Macaca; species Macaca mulatta. Next base: position 158,319,327 of record NC_133409.1, on the reverse strand, counting down.
TTTACAGAATAATGCTAACTACTACATGTAGAAGGAATTACATAAGTGAAAAAAATCGATTTTCCATCCGCTGTATAAGTAATAGATAAAAGCCGGAAACATCAATCATCAATGGAATTAAACTTAGGTAAAAAGTTGTTGGAGAACAGGGTATTGACAGTCTCAAATATTTTACTCTACAGATCATTAGTTAATTACTAAGGGAAAAAGTTATCCTTACAAGGCAGAAATCTGATAGATAGCATCTTAATCAAATGATCAAATTTAACATCTTCAATATCATGACAAATTGGCATGTGCTTCTTGATGATACACTGAGGATACATACTTACATAGTATTCTTATACTATACTTATATAGTATTCCTGCCAAAAATGTTTAGTTTGAATCTAATCATGGAGATAGAAATAAAAAATTCAGGACAGTGTACAAAATAACTGATTGGACTTTGTAAAAATGTCATTGTTACATAAAAATACATGACCTCACAAAACAAATGTGTTGTAAAAATCTTTAATAATCTAGGTGGAAGAGATATACCTATTGTACTTTAGTTGTAATTCTTCTGAAGGATTGAAATCTTTGAAATGTTGGGGAAAATAGAAGAATACTGATTTTATTTTCTAACTTTAATCTTTTAAAAATGAGTATTACTAAACAATATGGGAGGGTACTAAGATTGGAAATTTTTTTGAAACAAATTACTGGGTTTTGACAGTAATGATTTTTAAAGTTATATGTAAAATATTATTTTAGAAAATCCATCCTCTCAATATTGGAAAGAAGTGGCAGAAAAACGGAGGAAGGCGCTGTATGAAGCACTTAAGGAAAATGAGAAAGTATGTAGAGTATCATTTGTACCATTTTTAAAAATTCCAGGATTGTTTTACTCTTGCTGCTTAGCATATTTTGTTAGAGCAATATGAGCTGGCTTTAATATTGGCTTAAGAAAAGTTTAAGTAAAAAGGCAGCTCTTGACAGAATTACACAAAATGAATCCTGTTGTATTGAGAGTTAATTCTATGCTGCATGTCTTCCATGTTATATACTTGGAGGCATGTAATTTGATTTATAGCACAGCAAATCTATAGAATACTGAACTTTATTTATGTAATATAGCTTCATAAAGAAATCGAACAAAAGGACAACGAAATTGCCCGCCTGAAAAAGGAGAACAAAGAATTGGCAGAAGTAGCAGAACATGTACAGTATATGGCAGAGCTAATAGAGGTAGGTAATTTAATAGTTACCTGGTTCAAATTTATGTATTTGTCTATAAAGTTCAGGTAGTATATAGTGTGATCCCTTTGAAGTGTGTGAGCTCTGGAATCAGATTTCCTGGATTTGAGACTTAACTTCCTTCCTAACACCATTAAGTTTGCTGGGTAGAGTGGGTTTATCCGGTCAGGGCTTCATCTTCCTCATCCATAAAATGAGAGTAATGATGATGCCTACCTTATAGACTTGTTATGAGAATTAAATGAGTTATAATAGATGGACAGTTGCAAGGAGTATTTGCAGAGAGTAAAAGTTCAGTAACTTAATTATTATTACGAAGCAAAAGACCATCTTTTTTTGGAAGAGTTATTAAAAGGAATTATCCCTGGAAAATAGGTATAGAAAATTCATAGTTGACACATTTTTAGATAGTTTTAATTTTAATACCAGCTTGACATTACTGTCATTTATAAAATTGCTAATTTGTACACTAAATAAGTTTTGTGGTTTTATCTGACTTTAAAACATTTTGTAAGTAGCTAATGTGTTTGTTAAGAATTAGCCTGTTAAGTGTTGCTTTATCAGACTTGACCTTAAAAAGGTTTTAAGATTTATTTATTCATGTTTGCAAAAAGTTTGTCTTGCTGATAGGAAGAAAGTTTTTCAAATCAAAACTTTTCATGTAACTGAATTGTGACCTTACATTTGAGACCCATGATAGAATTAATGTTTGGAGTTTTCATTTGGAAATACTATGGTAACTCTCTTAACTGCCTTAAAAGTATTAATCCACAGCTGATTGGAAATGTAGAACACCTAGTTGTCCCTGCAGCTGATTGGGAAAGTACCTGTTTATAGTCTGCAATCATTTCAGTGCTTTTTTAAAAAAAGGCAAATTATTAAACACTTTGCTGACTATAATCTAGTGTGGTAGAGACTTTGATATCACACTGTTTATAAATGAATTTATTGAGGGGCAAGATGAAAAAAATCTCATAGCTATATTGGTATGCTATACGGGTCAGCTATATCAATATGCTGATCAACTTAGGTTTTAACATTTTTACAATAAATTATTGGTTTATTCTTTAAGAGACTGAATGGTGAACCTCTGGATAAATTTGAATCACTGGATAATCAGGAATTTGATTCTGAAGAAGATACTGTTGAGGATTCTGTAGGGGAAGACTCAGAAATTGGCACATGTGCTGAAGGAATTGTATCTTCCTCTACGGATGCAGAGCCATGTCTATGAAATGCATTAATATTTGACTGTTGAGAATTTTACTGCCGAAGTTTACCTCCACTAGTTCTTTGTAGCAGAGTACGTAACTACATAATGCCAATTCTGGAATCAAGCTTCCTTGTTTGAATCCTGGGACCCTATTGTATTAAAGTACAAATACTATGTATTTTTAAACTATGATGGTTTATGTAAATAGGATTTTCTCAGTTGTCAGCCATGACTTATGTATATTACTAAATAAACTTCAAACTCCTGTTGAACATTGTGTATAACTTAGAATAATGAAGTATAAGGAGTATGTGTAGAAAATTTGTCTGTTTCTATGCTTTTATGTTGTTCTCTTTCCATTCTTTTGCTAACTACCTTGGAGAAAACAAGGAAAAAACGAACTTAAAGTATTTAGACTGAGATAGCTGAGGTTTTAACTCCCAAACTTTGTTGTACCTCAAGCTCACTGTAGACACTATTGATATTAACAGGTAGTTTTATGGAATGGAGCATGAGAATCTTTTTTCCAAAAGCTTTTCAAGTGAATGTGATTAGCCAGTGAGAGGCTCAACTGGCTAGCAGGATCAGACTATTCTTGGAAGCTTAAAATGATGGATGATGATAATAATCCTAGAGAAACAAAGTGAGGAGTGGGTGAAAGTTCGACAGAAAAAAACAGGAATAGCTGAAAATTATGGAGCTTTTCTATTTCACATATTGGTGTAGTGCAAAGTATGTAAATATTGAATAAGAGTAGGGTCAGATTCATCAGGGATTTCCCATATATACTAAGTTTTAAAGGAGGAAAAGTACAAACTAGGGGTATGCAGCACTGGAATTAAAGTTCTGTGAGAGGCATACAAGTAGTTTTGTATAAATTGGCAATAAAGAGCAATGTCATGCTTTATGCATTTTTAACCCCCTTTGAGACGGAGTCTTGCTCTTGTTGCCCAGGCTGGAGTGCAATGGCACCATCTCGGCTCACTGCAACCTCTGCCTCCCTGGTTCAGGTGATTCTGCCTCAGCCTCCGGAATAGCTGTGATTACAGGTGCCTGCCACCACACCTGGCTAATTTTTGTATTTTTAGTAGAGACGAGGTTTCACCATGTTGGCCAGGCTGGTCTCGAACTCCTGACCTCAAGTGATCCGCCCACTTTGGCCACCCAAAGTGTTGGGATGACAAGTGTGAGGCACCACGCCTGGCCTCAAGCTTTTGAAAGGATTGTTTGAGGTAAGTATCCTTACAGAACCTTAATTTTCTCTCTTTTTTTTTTTTTTTTTTTTGAGACAGGGTCTCACTCTGTCACCCAGGCGGGAGTACAGGGGTGCAATCTCAGCTCACTTCAGCCTCCACCTGCTGGGCGCAAGTGATCTTCCTACTTTAGCCTCCCAAGTAGCTGAGACTACAGGTGCGTGCCACCACACCCGGCTAATTTTCTGTATAGACGGGGTTTCGCCACGTTGCCCAGGCTAGTCTTGAATTCCTGGCATCAAGCGATCCGCCTGCTTCATCCTTCAAAGTGTTGGGATTATAGGCGTGAGCCACTGCACCTGGCCTTAATTTTCTTTAATACTGAGATAAAGCCTGCCTCACAGTGTTATCATGAAGATTAAAACCTTTAGTGTCTGGACTAAGTGCCTTAAAAATGGAAGCTATTATTAATCTATAACAACATTGTCCAGTAGAACTTATTGGGATGATGAGAATATCTGCTGTACAGTATGGTAGCCATTCCTGTGTGGCTGTTTAGCACTTGAAGTGTGGCTAGTGTGAATGAGGTATGGACATTTTGATTTAAGTCACTACAAGAAGCTAGTGGCAGTTATGTTATTGTGGCTCTGTATGTTTCAGGTTTGGATCACTAGCCTAAAGATAGAATTAAAGAATAGGTGAATTAATTTTAAAAAAGGAATTGAAGAATATTCTGGATTAGAGCACGAGGAGAATCAGCTGAGAGGCCTTTAGCATGCTTAAGAAAGAAAATAGGTAAGTAGAATAGGGACTCGGCAAATAGAAAGTATTTTTGTAAAATGCCAGGATTTGATGGTGTGGAGCAAAAGGAGAGGGAATTGAAGGGGATTAAAAAACTAAGGTAGTAGCTAAAACCATAAAACTTCTAGAAGATTATATAGAAAATTCTTAGTGACTTTGGGTTTGGCAGAGAGTTCTCAAAATAGGAAACAAAAAAGCATAAACTTTAAATTTAACTTTGTAAATTTTAAAAACTTTCTGAAAGACAAGCAAATGAAAAGGCAAGAGCAGACTGGGGGAACATATTTGTAGAACATAGCCAACAAAGTATTTGTATCTGTAAAGAACTGGGATATATATGAGATGGAAAATAAGTGCATGAAAAGATGCTTAATGTAATGCTCAACATTAGTCATCAAGGAAGTGCAAATTAAATGACAACCAGGTAACTGCTACATACCTTTCAGAATTGTTTTAAGTTTGAAAAATAAAAACTATATCAAGTGTTAAGGATGTGAAGCATCTGAAACCCTCCTGCAGTGGTGGTGGCAATGTTAAATGCTACAACTGCTGTAGAAAAGCTGAACAATTCCTTGAAAGTTATACATACACATTTTATATGACTCAGCCATTCCACCCCTGGTTATTTACCCAAGAGAAACGAAAGCATATGTCCACATGAGGAGTAGCTCGCACATTTTCATAACTTTATTTGTAATAGCCAAAATATCCATTGGTAACTGAGTGGATAAATTATGGTATAACCATACAGTGGAATACTATTTAGCGATAAAAAGGGGACAAAAGGCTGGGTGTGGTGGCTCACACCTGTAATCCCAGCACCTTGGGAGGCCGAGGCGGGCGGATCATGAGGTCAGGAGATTGAGACCATCCTGGCTAACGCAGTGAAACCCTGTCTCTAATAATACTAAGAAATACAAAAAATTAGCCAGGCCTGGTGGCAGGCACCTGTAGTCCCAGCTACTCAGCAGGCTGAGGCAGGAGAATGGCGTGAACCTGGGAGGCAGAGCTCGCAGTGAGCCGAGATTGCGCCACTGCACTCCAGCCTGGGGGACAAAGCGAGACTCTGTCTCAAAAAAAAAGGGGATTAAAAATTGGTACACACCACATGGATGAATCTCAATGTTGTGTGACAGAAGCCAGGTAAATACATACTGTATGCTTCCATTTATTTAAAATCACAAAACTACAAAGTATAATGAGAAAGCAGATTAGTAGTTGCCTAGGGGTCATATAGGGGCTCATTTTAGGGACATATTTTAAGCTTCTCGTCCCTGGGAACTGACCCTAGTGATGGAGAATTTGTAGGAATTTCCTGTGGAAGGTGAGTCTGATTTTTAATTAGGTATCAAATGTTAGTATAACATGTCAGCCAGGTGTGATGGCTTACGCCTGTAATCCCTACACTTTGGGAGGCTGAGGCAGGCAGATCACTTGAGGCCAGGAGTTTGAGACCAGCCTGGCTAACATGGCAAAATGCTGTGTCTACTAAAAATACAAAAGATTAGTTGGGCATGGTGGCGCACACTTGTAGTCACAGCTTTTCGGGAGGCTGAGGCACAAGAATTGCTTGAACGTGGGAGGCAGAGGTTTTAGTGAGCCTAGATTGCGCCATTGCATTCCAGCCTTGGTGACAGGGTGAGGGTCTGTCTCAAAAAATAAAGCAAAGAAAACCATGTCAATGAAAATACCTTGGAGAAGGGGTCAGGGAGCCTGGCCAGTTAGAACAAGTTCTTTGAAGTTGGTTTAATAACATGCAATCGAGCTTCCTTAAGGAAATGGCAAATGGATAAGAATCCATTGGAAAAACAGTATGCATGAAGTCTGGATTAGACTGAACTAATTCGCCAATATGTTTTACAAGGCTAGCATAACTGATAGCAATATTTGAGGACGGACCAGCTGGGTGCGGTGGCTCATGCCTGTAATCCCAGCACTTTGGGAGGCCCAGGTGGGTGGATCACTTGAGGTCAGGAATTCGAGACCAGCCTGACAAACATGGTGAAAACCTGTCTCTACTAAAAATACAAAATTAGCCAGGCGTGGTGGTGCACACCTGTAGTCCCAGCTATTTGGGAGGACGAGGCAGGAGAATCACTTGAACCCAGGAGGCAGAGGATGCAGTGAGCTGAGGTTGCGTCTTTGCACTCCAGCCTGGGCAACAAGAGCAAAACCTCATCTCAAAAAAAAAAAAAAAAGATTATGAGGATGGACCATAAGGTTGGAGTGGGGGAGTCTAGAGCCCTATTAATACAGATTGAAAAATCATACATAAAATGGGAAGTCTAATCTACTAAAAGATAAAATGATGACCAAGTTAGGGTTTATCTCAGGAATGCAAGACTGCTACAATATTAGTAAACATGAAGTTCTTTATATTAAAGGAGAAAAAGCATATCCTCTTCATAGATGGTAAAATAGCATTGAAAAAATCCAACACCCTTTCTCGTAAAAACTCTTGGTAAGCTAGGAAAATAAAATTTTAACCTGAAAGAAACTACGCTACCCATGGTTAACATAATGCTTAATGGTGAAGCTTTGGATTTAGTTTCAAGGTCAAGAGTAGAAAAGGATGGACCACAATGATTTCCAATTCTTTTGGAGGTTGATGCAATAAGACCAAATGAAGGATAATTGTAGGAAGGCAAGAGAAAAGCTAATCCAAGAGCAGCTAGAAATGAATTTTAAGACTACACCATAGGTAACATATCTCCCCCAAATAAACAGAAGTGGTATTAGAAGAAAGAATAAATTCTAGTGAGCCAAAAAGCAACAAACGTCCACCACACTGCCTTAGGGCCCTTGTACTTTTGGTTTGTTTAGAAAATTTCTTTGTCTGACCCACACTCTTCAAGATATTTCAGTTGACTTTTAGGTTGTGACTAACTAGGTTGTTAGGTCAACCAAGAAGGATAAGAATTAGTGTATACATATCTGAGCTCCTTGGGACCTCTGGATGAAATAACTCTTACGGTGTATGTGTTGTGTGTTTACCAGATGGTTTCCCAGCAGGATTAAGCTTCCGTTTACCTACAGCGGCAGCTTTCTTCATACTACATCTTTTGTTGGCTTTCTTCCCTTCCCTATTGCTAGTTCCTGAGATCACCTCCCAAATAATATCTCAAATTCTTAAATAAATCCTCTGATTTGCTTCTAGGAAAACTCAAATGTTGGGAGAGATGAACTTAGAAGGGACAGCAAAGGAAAACAAAATCACTGTTGTTAAAGCTTTGGTAAGCCAGTTTAAAATTCAAAGTTTAGAGTAAAAATGCCTCAGCTCAAATCTGAATCTTGTATCTTACTTCCTTCAACTTAAAGGGGTTCCAGATACCAAAAAGGAATTTGAGTAGAACATATTATTAGATTACCTTATAAGCTAATCTTCTGTAGATAAAATGTTAACCAAAATTTCTCTAAACATTGTCACAGAGAGGCCTTCAGCAATTTCTGGTTAAACATGTCAATTGAACAGAGCCATTTAATTTCGGTCTTTCCGAAACCTTATTAAAATGACAGTAAGCTGTAAAAAACATAATCCTGTGCTGACAAAGCAGAGTCAACAGAAAGTGAGGCAAAAGTCACAATGCAGGGAACAGAATAAAACAAAAGCAAATGATGTAAGTATGGCTGAGCAATCCCATTTCTAGAAACTTATTCAACAGATATACTCACACATGTGAAATCACACATATTTAAGGTTATTCGTTACAACTTTGAACTATCAAAATATTGGAAATAACCTAAATGTTCATCAGTATAGGACTGGTTATATAAATTACAGTTCACCCTTGAACAAGGCAGCCATTAGGGAAGCCAACATCTGTACAGTTGAAAATCTGCATATAAATTTTTCTTTTTTTCTTTTTCTTTTTTTCTTTTTTTTTTTTTTTTGAGACAGGGTCTCACTCTGTTGCCCAGGCTGGAGTGCAGTGGCGCAATCTCAGCTCACTGCAAGCTCCGCCTCCCGGGTTCACGCCATTCGCCTGCCTCAGCCTCCCGCGTAGCTGGGACTACAGGCACCTGCCACCACGCCCGGCTCATTTTTTGTATTTTTGTAGTAGAGACAGGGTTTCACCGTGTTAGCCAGGATGGTCTCGGTCTCCTGACCTCGTGATCCACCCGCCTCCGCCTCCCAAAGTGCTGGGATTACAGGCTTGAGCCACTGCGCCCCACTTTTTTTTTTTTTTGAGATGGAGTCTGGCGCTGTCACCCAGGCTGGAGTGCAGTGGCGCCATCTCTACTCACTGAAACCTCCGCCTCCTGGGTTCAAGAGATTCTCCTGCCTCAGCCTCCAGAGTACCTGTGACTACAAGCGTGTGCCACCATGCCTGGTTAATCAAAATTTTCTTTGGCAATCTTCTGCTTTTAAGATTTAGATAAATTTTCTTTTTTCTTTTTTTGAGATGGAGTCTGGCTCTATCACCCAGGTTTGAATGCAGTGGCGTGATCTTGGCTCACTGCAACCTCCGCCTCTGGGTTCAAGTGATTCTCCTGTCTCAGCCTCCCGAGTAGCTGGGATTACAGGCACACACCACCATGCCTGGCTAATGTTTGTATTTTTAGGAGAGACGTCAGTTTCACCATGTTGGCCAGGCTGGTGTTGAACTCCTGGACTCAGGTGATCTGCCCACCTAAGCCTCCCAAAGTGCCGGGATTACAGGTGTGAGCCACCACAACCGACCTAGATAAATTTTCTGCTTTGAAATTATTATTGTTATTTGAGACAGGGTGTCACTCTGTCACCTGGAGTGCAGTGGCACAATTTTGGCTCACTACAACCTCTGCCTCCTGGGTTCAGCCAGCCTGCCTCAGCCTCCCAAGTAGCTGGGACTATAGGCACACACCATCACACCTGGCTGATTTTATTTTTTGTAGAGGTGTCTCACTATGTTGCCCAGACTGGTCTCGAACTCCTAGATTCTTTTTTTTTTTTTTTTTTTTTTTTTTGAGACGGAGTCTCGCTCTGTCGCCCAGGCTGGAGTGCAGTGGCGCGATCTCGGCTCACTGCAAGCTCCGCCTCCCGGGTTCACGCCATTCTCCTGCCTCAGCCTCCCGAGTAGCTGGGACTACAGGCACCCACAACCGCGCCCGGCTAATTTTTTTGTATTTTTAGTAGAGACGGGGTTTCACCGTGGTCTCGATCTCCTGACCTTGTGATCCGCCCGCCTCGGCCTCCCAAAGTGCTGGGATTACAGGCGTGAGCCACCGCGCCTGGCCTCGAACTCCTAGATTCAAGCAATCCTCCCATCTAGGCCTCCCAAAGTGTTAGGATTACAGGCATGAGCCCCACCCCACCCCGTTGAAATTAGTTTTTATTTGAGGCAAGGTCTTATGTTTTTTAGGCTGGGTTCAAGTGATCCACCTGCTTCAGTCTTACAGGTAGCTGGGATTACAGGCATGCCACTATGCTCAGCCTTGCATATAATTTTTTGCTCTCTCAAAACTTAATTATCAGCCTAATGTTGACTGGAAGCCTTGCTGATAATATAAACAGTTGATTAACACATATTTTGTATGTTATAGGTATTATATCCTTTGTCCTTTTTTTTTTTGAGACGGAGTCTTGCTCTGTTTCCCAGGCTGGAGCACAGTGGCGCGATCCGCAACCTCCGCCTCCCGGGTTCAAGCGATTCTCCTGCCTCAGCCTCCTGAGTAGCTGGGACTACAGGCACATGCCACCATGCCTGGCTAATTTTTTGTATTTTCAGTAGAGATGGGGTTTCGCTATGTTGGCCAGGATGGTCTCAAACTCCTGACCTCATGATCCAACCTCCTCAGCCTCCAAAAGTGCTGGAATTACAGGTGTGAGCCACCGCACCTGGCCTATATCCTGTGTTCTTATAAAGTAAAGTAGAGAAAAGAATTAAGCAGATCATAAAGAAGAGAAAATATTTTTTACTATTCATTAAGCAGAAGTGGTTCATCATAAGAGTCTTCATCCTCATCATCTTCACATTGAGTAGGCTGAAGAGGAGTCTCGGTGGCAGACTTGCTGTCTCGGGTGGCCGAGGCAGAAGAAAATCTTCATATAAGTGGACCTGAGCAGTTCAAACCCATATTGTTCAAGGTCAACTGTATAGTACAGTCATACAATGAAATACTCTGAAGCAGTAGAAAAGAATCAAACTCTTTTAAGATGTAGAACCAAGTGAGAAATAAATTATGTATGTATAGAATGCTAGTATATGTTAAAACAAAGACGAAGAAAGGGATAAATGTATATTTTCTCGTATATAGACAGAATACTTCTGGAAAGATACAGAAGAAGCTACTTCTTCTTTTCTTTTTATCCTTACATGAGTTTATACGTTTTCATTGGTTGCATGTATGCTTCTTTTCCATATCTAATATTTCTCCAGCTCCAATAGCTGCAACACTCCTGGTTTTAGTGGAGATGAGGGACTTACCTGATTAGTGACTTTGGGAAGAACAAACCTTATGTGCTTGCCTCAGCTCTTCCCTTCTTCGTCTGGGGAGTGAGGGCTTGCACAGAGCACTGATGATGTTCTCAGCTGCTTCTCTTGGTTCAGGGACAGGCTGAACTTAAATTATTAATCAAGTGAAGAATAAAGACATCATTGGACATGCAAATGCTCAAAACATTTACCTCCCCTTCATTCTTTCTCAGGAAACTACTGAAAAATTTTCAAATTAAAATGTTGGAATGAACCAGAAAAAGGGAAGAGATAGTATATAGGAAACAGGCTTCAAGATGAGAGGGGTAATGGGGGGTCCTGGATGTTGAAGGGAACCCCTAAAATACTGTATTTGTTAGCTATAGGGCAGGCCCAGATTGGAGCAAGAAGATGGTGGAGCTGGAGCTGACAGTTACTCAATGCATGATTGTATTAAGAGATGTTAGACATATAGAGGAAAGTATGGGAATAAAGTAGTGATAGGTATTCAGAAAACTAAGTTAAAAATAAACTCCACCTGGGCGCGGTGGCTCATGCCTGTAATCCCAGCACTTTGGGAGGTGGAGGCGGGTGGATCGCGAGGTCAGGAGTTTGAGATCAGCCTGGCCAATATGATGAAACCCCGTCTCTATTAAAAATACGAAAAAATTAGCCAGGCGTGGTGGCGCATGCCTGTAGTCCCAGCTGCTTGGGAGGCTGAGATAGGAGAATCATTTGAACCTGGGAGGCGGAGGTTGCAGTGAGCCGAAATCATGTCACTGCTCTCCAGGCTGGGTGACAGTGCGAGACTCCATCTCAAAAACAAAACAAAACAAAAGAACTCCAAAGAAAACAGTTGTGGAAAGAAGGAAGTGTAATCATAGTATCCTGTATGACTTAGCCTTGAAAAATACGGAATTAATCATATTGCGTTTTAATTAATTAATTAATTTATAACAGAGCTGGGTCTTGCTATGTTACCCAAGCTAGCCTCAAGCAGTCTTCCCACCTCAGCTTCCCAAAGTGCTGGGATTACAGGTGTGAGCCACTGTGCCCAGCTCTCATATTTTTTAAATCAACAATTGTGACATAATTACATCGAGAGGAAGAGGAAGGCAGGTGGAGGTAGGCAAGATGAGTGTTAGAGTGCCAAATTCCATCTGTCCTATTCAGAAGGAAGAACAAAAATCTCCAAAATTGAAAAAAAAAGAAAAGACAAGAATTAACAATGTATATAAATTATTTAGAAATATGGAGGTAAACAAATACCAGAAGAAACAACTGAAAGAATTCAGATGGTTCCCTCTGGGAGTGTAAATGAGGAGGGGACTCAGGGGCTGCTGTTTCTCACTAGAGGCCTCGCATTAATTTGACTTTTTAAACTGTGTACGTGCATTTCTTTGAAATAAAAACTTAATTTTAAAAGCATTAAAAGGCTGAATGTGGTGGCTGACGCCTGTAATCCCAAAACTATGGGAGGCCAAGGCAGGAGGGAATGCTTCAGCCTGGGAGTTCGAGATCAGCCTGGGCAAAATAGCAAGACTCCATCTCTCTTTTAAAAACGTGTGTGTAAACTTTTCACATATCTATATACACACACACATATATACACATATATGAAAAAGAAATTGGCAGGGCATAGTGGCTTGCACCTGTAATTCTAGCTCCATGAGAGGCTGAGGCAGGAGGATTGTTTGAGCCCAGGAGTTCAAGGTTATGTATGATTTATGCCTCCAAATTTTCAGAGGCTGATAACAAAACTCTGGTCTCCTATTTAGCCAGCTCTACGTGTATTAAACTCTTTCTCTATTGTCTTTCTCTATTGCAATTCCCCTGTCTTGATAAGGTTCATAGCTCAGTGGCATGAGCTATGATTGCACCACTGCACTCCAGCCCGGATGAAAGAGTAAGAGGCTATCTCAAAATAAATAAATAAATAAATAAAATTAATGAAAAAAAAAAAAGTAATTCCTGACAGTAATTCAGTATCTAAATGGAACTTCCAGTTTCCAACCCTTAATCTATTCCTATCAACTAGATCTAGTTGAGAAACTCTACATTCCACACTTCACAAAACCACAAAGAATGGAAATGCTCAGCAGAACATAGCTTTTTCTGGTCTAAGATCTGAGAAAATTCCCCTCCAGATCCTTCTTAAGGAAACCCCATCTGATGATGTGATTAGCATCCTCCACAACATTGCTGTCCCAAATACAAGTGAGGATCACGAATCTATGTTACTTTTTTTTTTTTTAATAGCCCCCTCTGTGTCTAACACTATAGCACAGCTCAGTCAAAGCAAGTCTGTGAAAGATAAAAGTACATAATTCAATGTTATGGTTGCAACTGAAGCTAGAGAGGCTAGATTCTCTAACTGTAGTTAGAGAATCAGGTACATATCCCTTAGGCACTTTTCTGCCAATATTATTTTTTCGAATAAAATTTTTGATGAGGTTGGTTAACACTCATAGAGTGCAGGTATTCTGTTGCAGATTAGTAGACAAAACAGAGAGAATAACATCTTTTTATGAAAATCTACGAGCCTACCTAACTTTAGTCATTGGAACACATGTGCTCCATCTCCATCCAGACGTTCGTGCCAGTGGAGTTGCGGGGCTGCTGCAGGTGGAGGTAGGCAAGAAGAGTGCCAATTCCAGTGCTAACTCAGTCAGCCCTATGTGCAACCACATCATGCTCTGATAGCTCGAGAACCACCTCAAAAGCACCGCCACTGGAGGTTCTGTACTGAAATAGGGCTGAAAGGATTCAGGTGGGTCAATAGTGCCTGCTGAAGGAGTTGGCTGTGGGTGGGGCTAGGATTTGGCTTTTCTGGGTGCCTTGGTTTAATGTCATCTAATAACTCCCAAAGTGCACCATTGCTCCTAACAGTTATATACATGATGCATCTTCTGATGAATTTCAATTTTATGAAATTAATTTTTATGAGGTCTTTTTTAACTTTTAATATTTTTTTTTTTTTTTTTACCACACAGAAGCATATGGTTAAAATAAAATACCAGCATATATTTTTTTCCAATGGGAAATCAATTATAAAATACATATTTTTAATCAACTTCAAAAAAGATATATTAGAAAATAAGAGTTTCATGATTTAATGGTAGACATTGAGGATATACATTCTCTCTCCTTTGTATAATAGGTGGCAAAAAATAATATTCCAGTTCTGTAATTTTACAAGCGTTCATGTAACTGCCCTATGAGTTCTTCTTGCTCTTTGCCCAGACAGAGCAGATTTATCAAGACAGGGGAACTGCAATAGAGAAAGATTTCAATACACATAGAGCTGGCTAAATGGGAGACCGGAGTTTTAATATTACTCAAATCAGCCTCTCTGAAAATTTGGAGGCTGGGGTTTTTTAAGGATAGCTTTGTGGGCAGGGGGCTAGGGAATGGGGAATGCCGATTGGTTCTGTTGGGGATGAAATCATAGGAGGCTGGAACTTGTCCTCTTGTGCTGAGTCAGTTGCTGGTTGGTGACCATAAGATCAAAAGAACCAGCTTGGCAGTCTGGGTGGTGCCAGCTGATCCATCAGAATGCAGGATCTGAAAAATACCTCAAATACTAACCTTAGGTTTTTCAATACTAATCTGTAGTTGCAACTGGGGAGGTTGGAATCTGGTGGCCTCTGGCTGCATGACTCCTGAGCCATAATTTCCAATCTGTGGCTAATGTGTTAGTTTTATAGAAGCAGTCTGGTCCCCAAGCAAGGAGGGAGTTTGTTTCAGGGAAGAGTCTAGGTAATCATCTTTGTTTCATAAACTATGAACTAAATTCTTCCCAAAGTTAGTTTGGCCTATGCCCAGGAATGAACAAGGGCAGCTTAGAGGTTAGAAGCAAGGTGGTGTCAGGTCAGCTTTCTTTTGCTGTTAGATTTTTCTCATTTGTGCAAAGGTGGTTTCATTCATATTCCCCATTGTATCTAACTGCGTGCTTTAACATCTTTATTTCCCAATGGGAAAGAATACACTCATGAACAAGCTCAATGGGCTCTCTCTACGAGGTATTTTAAACAGCATTGTTTTTCTGAAGTTGAATTATTGCCGTTAACTGTATGAAAATCTATACAGAACTCTTCAACTACAAAGGAAAACATCGACTTTTATTGTTTATTTCAGTTGTCCAGGGTAATACAATGGCACAGAGAGCTGCAACATGTAACTGGACTTAGAGAAACTAACTCCTGTGAAAACCAATTAGGAAATACAGCACTTCTGCAAAATTCTCTGTCCATCCAGACCAATTCTCAGCAGCCAACATTTGCAAATAGTATTTTAGAGCACTGTGCTCTTTAAGCTCCTTGACGTAAGACAAGTTATTGCATGTCATGACAGAGAGAACGTAACAGGTCCAAAATTTAAGGAGGAGGTAGCTGTTTATTTCACTTTTGATAGTAGACTCGAATCTGCCTTCAAAGAAACTAACGAGAATAGGAATAAATTGCAGACTTTGGGCTCTTTTCTGGCTGACAGGGTTTAAGTAACACCAACATGCCACACTCTGGAGCAGCAGGATCTTTATTTTTGGTGCCACCTCCTCATCTTGCAACAAGTGAGCCACTTCTTTCATGTACTCAGCTGCAAATTTCCCAGCAGGTGGTCCTCCTGTAAAACAAACATTTGCATTTCCAGAAGTGTTTGGTGTATCTAGTAGCTAATAACACTTTGAATGCTCCTATATGTTCATATTCTTGTTGCCCTATAGAGGATACTTTGGATACTTTGAATTTTCCTGTCTTTTTCCGTCACCTCCCATGCTGCTGCCATGAAGACAAGAAAGTGTGTGTTGATAAGCAAGCAGTGATATGAAAAGCCTGGGAAGGTCTCTGCTTGCTGGTCTCCTCCCTGGTGCCTTTAAGCAAGCACCCAGGAGTGAGTATTGAGTGAATATTTCTTTCTTTCCTTTTTTTTTTTTTTTTTGAGACAGAGTTTTGTTCTTTTTGCCCAGGCTGGAGTGTAATGGCACGATCTCAGCTCACTGCAACCTCCACTTCCCACTTCCCAGGTTCAAGCGATTCTCCTACATCAGCCTCTCAAGTAGCTCGTATTATAGGCATGCACTACCACGCCCAGCTAATTTTTTGTATTTTTAGTAGAGACAGGGTTTCACCATGTTGATCAGCTGGTCTCGAACTCCCGACCTCAGGTGATCCGCCTGCCTTGACTTCCCAAAGTGCTGGGATTACAGGCGTGAGCCACTGTGCCCGGCCAAGAGTGAGTATTTCAAGGTAAATAAAACCTGGCTGTGTTCGCTTAGCAAATATCCCTCGTGGTCTCATTCTGGATTATCTGCCTTTAGTACTGGTGGGGAAAAAAAAGAAGGATCCCAGAGCATTAGTGCCAAGAGCAAATTGAAAGATTGAGCAGCACTTTCAGGGACTGACTGGCAGGAGGGAGGTTTTCCTGAGTTTTTGTTCGTTGCTGTCCTGTTCCCCTTACACATTTCTTGCCTCAACTCTTTTGCAGCTATGGGACTAACACGACCTTACAAGATTTTTCTTGTTTAGCCACTGACCCAGCCTGGCCCTAGACTCTACTTTCACCATATACCTGAGCCCCAGTACAAATCTCAAACTCCAACAAGGTACTAGCCAAGACGACACAGAATGAAGACTTTTTAGGTGGTGAGGAGTAGCTGACAAAGCTGCTCGGATTCTTGCCACTGGAGGTTTTTTTTTTTTTTTTTTTTTTTTTTCTGAGACAGGGTCTCACTCTATTGTACAGGCTAGAGTGCAGTGACGTGATCTCAGCTCACTGCAACCTCCATCTCCTGCGTTCAAGAGATTCTACTGCCTCAGCCTCTCGAGTAGCTGGAATTACAGGAACGTGCTACCACACCCGGCTAATTTTTGTAGTTTTAGTACAGATGAGGTTTCATCATGTCGGCCAGGCTTGTTTTGAACTCCTGACCTCAGGTGATCCACCCATCTCCGCCTCCCAAAGTGCTGGGATTGCAGGTATAGCCACCACGCTCGGTGCCACTGGAGTTTTGATCCCACTTGGATTTCTCTTACTTGTTCTCCACAGTTCCATGGTCCTAGGAATATTCTATTCAACATTAAAGCTTTACCTGAAGCCTAGGCAGAGGCCTTTTCTCTAGCTTCCTACCAGAACAGCTAAGGCTAAATACCATCAAATTAAGGAATTCTGATCCTTTTATAATTAGCTAGATCTTCCCACAAATGGTGAAGATAGCTACACAGGAAACTCACCCCACGCCATGTTGGGGGAGCCCTTGGCCCCCACTCAGATGGGTGCATCTCCTATGTTTCCTGTCTCCTTTCTAACTCTGTGCCAGTGGTTCCCAGCCATTCTGGCAACAAGGACTCCTTTCACTGTTTTCTTTCGTGAACTCCATTCTTTGAAAGATTTAGTCTATCAAACTACATCTAAGTAATTCATCTTCCCACTTAAAACTCAGTCTAAGGGCTGGGCGTGGTGGCTCATGCCTGTAATCCCAGCACTTTGGGAGGCCGAAGTGGGCGGACCATCTGAGATCAGGAGTTTGAGACCAGCCTGGCCAACATG
This sequence comes from Macaca mulatta, assembly GCF_049350105.2. Lineage (NCBI taxonomy): Eukaryota > Metazoa > Chordata > Mammalia > Primates > Cercopithecidae > Macaca > Macaca mulatta. The sequence continues at coordinate 158,301,940 of NC_133409.1, read as the reverse complement.
CTGAAACCCCGTCTCTACTAAAAATACAAAAAATTAGCTGGGCGTGGTGGCGGGCACCTGTAATCCCAGCTACTAGGGAGGCTGAGGCAGGAGAATGGAGTGAACCCTGGAGGAGTAGGTTGTTGCGATGAGCCGAGGGCACGCCACTGCATTCAAGCCTGGACAACAAGATTCAAACTCCATCTCAAAATAATAATAATAATAATAATAATAATAATAATAATAGGCCGGGCGCGGTGGCTCATGCCTGTAATCCCAGCACTTTGGGAGGCCGAGGTGGGCGGATCACGAGGTCAAGAGATCAAGACCATCCTGGCCTACACTGCGAAACCCCGTCTCTACTAAAAATACAAAAAAAAAAAAAAACCCAAAAAAAAAACAAATTAGCCAGGCATGGTGGCAGCTGCCTGTAATCCCAGCTACTTGGGAGACTGAGGCAGGAGAATCACTTGAACCCAGGAGGCGGAGGTTGCAGTGAGTCGAGCGCCATTGCACTCCAGCCTGGGCAAAAAGAGCAAAACTCTGTCTAAAAAAAAAAAAAGACAAAAAATGAAACAAAACAAAACAAAACTAATAATAATAAACATAATCAAAGACTCTTATAGCCACCAGCCAGAGCTTCTTGTTAGGAAATGTGTTATTGAGGACAATCTATAAAATCTCATTACACATCCTAAAATTTATCAATTAGAAAAAAATGGAGTGAGTTTGGACTTGATGATTATTAGAGCAATGTGTGTTCAAACAGTTACCACTTTATTTTCCACTTTGCTTTCTAGCCAAGTATACATTAATTGTTGTCTGTCACTAATGCCCCTATTGGCTTACCTAGTAAGTATCTTAAGAGTATTAAGTTTTTATTGATTTTTCTAAGACATTTACTGTACAATGCATAAAATAAAAAGTAAAATATCAGGTAGTTTTACTCTGCATTGGAATCATATCACTAGGTTGAAATTATATCAAATCATTGTAGTCTTTGATTTTTTAAAATGTTAATGAGAAGTTTGATAGGCAGTTTAGTACATATATATTTTAATTAATAAAAATGGGAGACATTTAATTAGTAGTTTATTTGATGGGCACATTCTTTTAAAACATGAGATCCTTGAGGATAAAATAATTAGTAATATTTTTGGCACAAGGACAAAAAAATTTCATCCAATGAAATGTTATCAGAATTTTAAGATTACAGCTAAGAAAAATTACTAAACTACAGCGTTATAAAATGAGTGTCATGAAACACTCATTTTAGTACAGCCAGTTAGATCAGTACCTGTGAAGGCCAGCAGTCCAATTTTCTGGGCAGCTTGAGCTCTCCTCTCAATGGGTAGGGATTCATTCATCAACACTTGACCAAGTACAACAATTTTTTCCTTATGAAAATAAGTCTCAGTTGAAGGGATTTTTTTTTCCTTCTTCTTAACAAAAAAGCCCTTAACAGTGGCACAGCAGTATTTCTGGAAATGCCGACACAGCCCCGCAAAATACCCATACATCTTAACCCAAATTTGCCTACAAGAAAATCGGCTGTTAGCCATTGTGGAAAAAGGCCAATGGTCCTTCAGGTGCATCACTGGCAGTCACAGGAGTTCACAATCAAGAACTCTGGAATACATCACTTAGCAACACTGTGGAATGGAATATACAAATCAGGGAAAGTAATAGATGCCTAAATTCTTCAGCTTGTCATTGAAGGCCTTCTACTATTTGGACTAAACCAATTTTACTTTCATTTCTCTGGTGTACAAAACCTCAACTTAAACTTGTTTCCCCTAATGCACATGAATCTCACTATTGTCTTTGAACCTTTGCTCAGGCAGGGTATATTTGGAACTTGCCCATTCTAGTCTGATTATTCCAACATGTATTTTGCTTCTTTCCATCAATCTTTCATAGTATTGTTACCTCTTTTGCTTGTTTGCTACCCCAAGAGAGTTCTCTACATCATAGATTTATCTTATTTTGCTGAGAAAATAGAGCAATGAAAAGACACCTTGCGTAACTCTTACCAGTGCATTCACCCACCTATCTGCATCTACGGTCCCCATAGACTCTGACTTTCCTCCTGTTACTATGGATATTCTCTCTGTTTGTGCAGTAGATGTCAATCAGTTCCTCTCACCTCAAGAATGTTGCTCTACAATTCTCTTATCTTGGTAATTTTTCCATCTCAACTGGACCCTTTGCATTATCAACAAACACGCTATACTTTTTTTCTCATTACAGAAAGAAAACTCTCTTGACTTCATTTACTTTCTCCCTGCAGCGACTGCACATTCACTTCCCCGCTCCCCTTTACAGTACAGCTCTTTAAAGAGCTGCTATACTCCCCATCTCCAGTCTTTCTCATTCTTTCTTACATGAATTCCAAATAAGATTTCAACCCCATGACTCCACTGACATTGCCTGTTAGGGTCATTGAATTGTCAGTCTTTGACATTTGACACTCCTTTCTCTCTGAAACACATTTCATCCAGCTTCTAAGATATCACACTCCTAATTTTTCTCCTCCTGGCCACTCATCATTTTCCTTTACTGGTTCCTCTTCTTCTTTATGACCTCTAAATATTAGAGGCCCCAAGGTTCATCAGTCTTTGTATGTGTTCTTTTTTTTTCTTTTTCTTTTTTTTTTTCTTTTGAGACTAGGTCTCTCTGTCCCCCAGGCTGGAGTGCAGTGGCATGATCTTGGCTCACTGTAGCCTCGACCTCCTGGGCTCAGGTGATCCCCCTACCTCAGCCTTATGAGTATCTGGGAACCACAGGTGCACACCACCATGACCAGCTAATTTTTCTGTAGAGATGAGGTTTTGCCATGTTGCCCAGGCTGGTCTTGAACTCCTGGGCTCAAACAATCCGCCCACCTAGGCTTCCTAAATGCTGGGATTACAGGCGTGCCACCATGCCTGGCCCTTTTTCTTTATCTATACTTTCAAGATAAACCAGTTTATGGCTTTTACTATTACCCATATGCTGAAGACTCCCAATTATATATATTATGTATATAGTATATTAATTATATGTATATATAATTTTTTTTTGAGACATGTTGCCCTGTTTCCCAGGCTGGAGTGCAGTGGCCCAATCATAGCTCATTGCGGCCTTGATCTCCTGGGCTCAAGTGATCCTCCTGCCTCAACTTCCTGAGTAGCAGGGACAATAGGCCACCACATCTAGCAAGTTTTAAATTTTTTTTTTTTAAGAAATGGGGGTCTCACTATGTTGTCCAGTCTGTTTTGAACTCCTAGCTTCAAGCAATCCTCCCACCTTGGCCTCCCAAAGTGCTGTGATTACAGGCATGAGCCACTACGCCTGCTCCACTTTTATATCTTTAACTGGATTTCTCACCTGAACTCCAGACTCATATTCAGTCATAAGCTTGATATCCCCATTTGAATGTCCAAGACGCTTTTCAGTTTTAACATGTCCAAAACTGAGTTCCAGGTCTTCCTCCCTAGACCTGCTGCTTCTCAGTTTCTGTATCTTGGAAGATGGTATTACCTCCTCCTAGTTGTTCAGGTAAAAAATTCTAGATTCATCCTTGGCTTCTATCTATCTAACATCTTGTTTTCAACTTATCAACGAATGTATTGGCTCTACTTTAAAACATATCCCAAATTTGAGACAGTCTACATAATATACCTGCATATGCTCTTCAAATATATTAATGTGTGAAAGCTTAAAAAAATTGGGGTTACTCTGCTACATTAAAAGAGCCTGAGAGACATGACAACTAAAATAAAAATGTAGGCCAGGTGCAGTGGCTCTCACCTATAATCCCAGCACTTTGGGAGGCCAAGGCAGGAGGACCATCTGAGGTCAGGAGTTCGAGACCAGCCTGGTCAATATAGTGAAACCCCTTTTCTACTAAAAATACAAAAAGTAGCCAGGCGTGGTGGTGCATGCCTGTAATCCCAGCTACTCAGGAGGCTAAGACAGGAGAATCACTTGAACCTGGGAGGCAGATGTTGCAGTGAGCTGAGATCTGGCCTTTGCACTCCAACCTGGGTGACAAGAGTGAAGCTCCATCCTCAAAAAATAAAAAATAAAAAATAAATAATAAATGGCCGGGTGCGGTGGCTCATGGCTGTAATCCCAGCACTTTGGAAGGCCGAGGTGGGCGGATCATCTGGTCAGGAGTTCAAGACCAGCCTGACCAACATGGCGAAACTCCATCTCCACTAAAAATACACAATTAGCTGGGCGTGGTGGCGCATGCCTGTAATCCCAGCTACTCAGCCGGCTGAGGCAGGAGAATCGCTTGAACCCAGGAGGCGGAGGTTGCGGTGAGCCGGGATTGTGCCATTGCACTCCAGCCTGGGCAACAAGAGTGAAACTCCGTCTTGAAAAATAAGTAAATAAATAAAAATAAAAATGTAATCCCTGCTTGGATTCTGTACATAAATACGTGTGTATGTGTCTCTGTGTGTGTATGTTTGTGTGTGTGTGTATGCTGTAAAGGGTATTACTGGGACAATTCGGAAAAACAGACCTTCCTTGTCCAATAAGGTAGCCACACATGGCTGAGTATTTGAAATGTGACTAGTCTCAATTGAGATGTGTTGTAAGTGCAACACGCACCCTGGACTTTGAAGACTTTGTAGGAAAAAATGTAAAATATTTCAATAATTTTTATATTGATCATATTTTGAAATATTTTATATTAGGTTAAATAAAATATATTATTACAGTTAATATCCTCTGTTCTTTTTTCTTTGTCTTAAGTGTGGGTACTAGAAAATCCAAAACACCAAGCGTGGCCTCTTTTCAAGGCTTTTGTACTTATTGTTGTGCAGGGGAGAAAACAATTTCTTTTTTTCCCCTTTTTAGGTTTTCAGTTGAGACACTGTCCTGAAAATAAAAGTCAGATTAACAAAAGAAAAATAAACGGAAGTTATTAATGTGTGTCGTACCCAACGCACAGGAGAGCCTTCAGTTCAAAAGTATTTCTCTCTCTAAGCAGTGGCTTAAGGGCTTTGCTTAAATAGTATTTTAACAAAGAGCCACGAATCCTATCTAGTGACAAGACAAAGAAAAGACCATCTTCAGGCTCCCAAAAGGTGAGAAAATGCGGGAAGGTAAATTGATGGGAAGAGTGAAGTCTGTTTCTGGGTCCTCTAGCAGTGCTATCTCTGAGCTTTGGTTACGAGCTGACCAAGGCAGAAAGGAGACTGTTTTAACCTTTTCACTATAATTGCCAGCATTTTAGGGAGGAATATTTTAGTTGCCTCCAGTTGCCTCTGCTTGGAATGTTCTTCCCAGAGATAATCCACGTGACTCATCCCAATAGCTCCTCGGATCATTCCTCAAATGTAATTTTCTGTGAGGCCTTTGCACTCTTTGCACTCCTTTTTTTTTTTTTTTTTTGAGATGGGGTCTTGCTGTGTCACCCAGGCTAGGCTGCAGTGGCACGATCATAGCTCACTGTAGCCTCAAACTCCTGGGCTCAAGCAGTCCTCCCGCTCCAGCCTCCCAAGTAGTTGGGACCACTGGTGCACACCATCACGTCCGGCTAGTTTTTAAAATTTTTGTAGAGATGGGAGTTTCAGTATGCCGTGCAGGCTGGTCTTGATTTACTGGCTTCAAGGGATCCTCAGCCTTGGCCTCCCAAAGTGCTGGAATTACAGGTGTGAGCCACTGTGCTCAGCCCCTGACCACTCTCTTTAAACCTGTGATCTTTGCTTTCTCCCTGTGTCTCTCTTCACCTTACCTTGTGCAATCATTTTTCCCCTTCTCTGCTTTGCTCTCTTCTCTCGCCAGGATATAAGGCCTGGGAGTGCAGGGATTGTTATTTCTTTTGTTTTTCTCCATTACTCTATCTCCAGTGCCAAGAACAGTCCTTGGCATACACCTTGTTCAGAGTAAGTAAGCAACAAATACTTGTTGAATGTATGAGAAGTTAGAGATCTAATTTTTAGCAAACAATTATTATTCCTTGAACAAGGTGTACTTAGGACTGCCTCAAAATCAAAAGATAACATTTGTTTACTAAGAGGTACTGTCTCCAGGAAAGGTCAGGGATAAAAATATTTTATTTGAGTTTTTCTGATACAGCAAGAAGTACTGGCATTTTTCAGTGAACTAAGGTTTATAATTTTACTTTATAATTTTGTAAAGTAACTAAGGCAATTTAGTTAAACAGTGTAGTAGCAAACCTTATAGAGGAAAATGTTTTTACCACTGACTCAGTAAAAGCAATCACTGGTATTTAATGAGTCACGTGGTAAATACTGTGAGAGTTGAAAGTCAGGGGCTCCTTTGTGATGATGCTGGTGGGGTCTGAGTGGGAACAGAACATACACAAATCAGTGAAGGAACTTTTTTTTTTTTTTTTTTTTCCCGAGACAGAATCTCACTCTGTTGCCCAGGCTGGAGTGCAGTGGCACGATCTTGGCGTGAGCCGCCGTGCCTATTTGCCCTCAAGGAGCTTATAGTCTCTGCTCATAGATACCACAACAGTGAAACTTAGCTGTCCAATTAGCTTTACAACAAATCTGAGATTTATTATCTCTATTTAGAGATAAAGGAATTTCAAATTAAAAATAAAATCACCAGCTGTGGTGGCTCATGCCTGTAATCCCAGCACTTTGGGAGGTCGAGGCAGGCAGATCACCTGAGGTTGGGAGTTCGAGACCAGCTGATCAACATGGAGAAACCCCATCTCTACTAAAAATACAAAATTAGCTGGGCGTGGGGGCGCATACCTGCAATTCCAGCTACTCAGGAGGCTGAGGCAGGAGAATTGCTTGAACTCAGGAGGTGGAGGCTGCAGTGAGCCGAGGTCGCACCATTGCACTCCAGCCTGGGCAACAAGAGCAAAACTCTGTCTCAAAATAGATAAATAAAATCAAGGTGAAAATGAGGTGCAGTGTGTTCCATAAATACCAACTCAGAAAGGGCATGTGAAAAAAAAAATCAGACTCTGCACATGATGCTAGTAATTCAAAAATAATTTTTATTTTAACTTACATGACTGAAAGATCAATGAATACAAATGCCACAGAACTGAAAGCACCCCCTCAACCAAACATAAAATACAGAAGTGAATACAAAAGATCTGAAATTAATTACTCATGCAATAGTCAAAAAAATAAAAAAAAATGACAAACCAAACACAAAATCCTGTAACATCTGTGTTTGATTTTCTATAAAAAGAAGCATTTCAACCATTTAACATAAACTATAGACTATACATACTAACTACAGCCTGTACAATGTACCTTTAAAGTGAAGGATATATGACTATATATAATATTTATAAATATACAGATATATACATTATAACTTCACAGTTGAAAGAACTATTTGCCAGAAGCCTGGCAAACAATTTGCACTTTGAAATGAAATGAGTCCTTTTTAAAAGTCTTGCTAAAATGTAAATATTTAAAATGACATCTAAATGATACAAACACATCCATAGTATAGTTGATATCCCACAGTTTAAATTACACTCACATATAATGTTTTGATACCTTGGCATACCCCACCTTGTATACTCTTTAGAGGAAGAAAAGATATTTTAATAAGAGCTACTGAATGGTCTTGTACTTTGCTTAATTAACTTGCATCTCTGATACTGAAGCAATAATGGGACCTGATGTTTGAACTATTTGGCCAGGGAATCCTACCAGTGAGTGATTTCCCAGGGGGCTGTAACCACCCCTCAGGATGTCCTTCTTCTTTCTAATCCCATGGTCATTTTTACAGAAGGAGGGACCACTTTAAATGTCCCTCCACTCCTACTCCATTAGGATTTCTCCGATTTCTAGGTTCCTCCACCTCAAAGAGCATCACAGGTTTGTGAATCTACAGCTTTTGGTTTTGATTTGTCTTAGCAGCAAAATACCCCTACGGTAAGAATATCATAAAAAATGGCTCTCATTAATTTAAAAAAAAGCGTTAAGTTTTGAGTTTTTTGTTTGTTTTTAAGTGTATAGGTATAAACTTAAGGTAGTTCTTAGTCATGTACTTATCTTTTTTCCATAATGGAAACATGATTTTAGAATTTTCAGGATGGGGAAAAGAAGCAAAATAAATTGTGGGAGTTTTTTCTTTCTTTCTTTTTTCTTTTTGAGACTGGCTCTCATTCCTCTGTCACATGGGCTGGAGTGCAATGGTGCAATCTCAGCTTACTGCAACCTCTGCCTCAAGCGATCCTCCCACCTCAGACTCCAGAATAGCTGGGAGCACATAAAATTAAAACATCTAAACTCTCACAATGGGTCATTTTGCCAGGTTCTGCAGGCAGACTTCTATTTGAAGAGATTCTTTTTTGTGCTTTGTATTGAAAGTAAAGTTAGGTAGCTAAGGGGACCACTCAACCCTGAGAACACGACAGAGAAAAACTGCAAGGCATATGATGTTTATCGAAGTATCACAGGACTATTTCAAGCTTATAGAGAAACTTGCAAAAAAGTACAAAGATGGCTATTTTTAAATTTCATACATATTAAGATAAGATGGACTCTTTCACTGAGTATTATCAGACACAATCGACGATGTAATCTATTGAATTATACCATAGCCCTATCCTATGTTGGCCAAAGGAAAAGTAGATAGGTACTGTGAAATAAGACTCTGAATTCTTTCTAAAACATGTTTTTGTTGTTGTTTTGTTTTTTGAGACAGGGTTTTGCTCTGTCACCCAGTCTGGAGTACAGTGGTACAATTATGGCTCACTGCAGCCTCAATCTTCTGGGCTCAAGCAATCCTCCCACCTTAGCCTCCCAAGTAGCTAGGACTACAGGTGCACACCACCACGCCCAACTAATCAATTTTTTTTTTGTAGAGACAGGGCCTTGCTATGTTGCCCAGGTTGGTCTTGAACGTACTGGGCTTAAGCAATTCTCCTGCCTTGAGCTCCCAAAGTGCTGGGATTACAGGCATGAGCCATTGCACCCAGCCTACATTTTTATTTTAGTTTTCATGTCTCTCAGGCTCTAAACAATTTCCAGCCAAAACCACAGCACCATCTTGATGAAAAGGGTCAGATATTAAGACAGCTGTTAGGCAGTTAACCTGTAATTAAAAGGCTGTGGCAACTTCAGTTCCATGACGACCTCCGACTTTGACACAGTCTCGAGGAAATTTATCCAATTGTTCATATGCCAGCCGCCCATCTTCTCCTAAATATAGAACATTAAACATGAATACCAATTCAAACTTAACGTTTTTATTCATTACTCAAAGTAACATAGTGCCAATTGTTTAGGTATGGACTGCTATAATATGCTATGTTAACTTTTGGTAAGGAAAAGTTATCTTTTGTTATTCCTAATTATGTCATTGTTTTCCAGGTAACGCTTAGAACAACCAAGAACTTTTGAGCTAATTAATGCCAGAGACCAAAAGAATGCCAGGGTATGAAACAGAGTAGAAGTCTCATGGCCATTTCATATTGATGATTTCACATAATAGATTTATTTCAGAGCAATTGTATGGATTATATTTTAAGTACATTAGGGATTTCAATATGGCTGATCCTTTAATGCATTGAACTTTTACATAACTTTTACTTGTATACATTATATATTGATACATCTAAATGATCATTGGTAAAATCAATCTTAGGCTTTCAAACTTCAGCTAAAAATTACTCTTTACTATGTAAACATACAGAGATGCCGTCTACCAGCTACCAGCTAGTTCATTTTGCCTGTAGCACCACCTTGTACAGCTAAGATGCATTTGTAAATAATTTTAATGTTTTGTTTTATTTTTCTACTTTAAAAAATGATTAGAAAATGAGAAAATAAAATACAAAGACAAGTGATAAGAAACAGGCTTTCATAAATGTAACACAAGTGAGACAAAGATGAAAATAGTTGTGCTTAATCAGAAGTTCATCTGGGCGTGGTGGCTCACACCTGTAATCCCAGAACTTTGGGAAGCCAAGGTGAGTGGATCACTTGAGGTCACGAGTTTGAGACCAGCCTGATCAACACAGTGAAACCCCATCTCTACCAAAAAATGCAAAAAAAAAAAAAGTTAGCTGGATGTGGTGGAGTCCGCCTGTAGTCCCAGCTACTTGGGAGGCTGAGGCAGGAGAATCGCTTGAACTCGGGGGCAGAAGTTGCAATGAGACGAGATTGCATCATTGTACTCCAGCCTGGGTGATAGAGCGAGACTCCATCTCAAAAAAAGAAAAAAAGAAGTTCACTGTGAAGGAAAACAAAAGTAAAAAAAGATTCAGAAAATGTTGGAATTATATTGACATGAGGGGATTTTAGAAAAGGAGTGTAATTATTATAATTATGAATTTTATAATACATTAGAGTCTCTCGAAACAGAAACGTTTCAGTAAAGCGAAAGTTTGGTTAGGGTTTTTTCCCCCCATACATTTAACTTTTTCAGGAACACCTTAAATACAAAAACAGATACCTGCCTATATTTAAAAGAACCTTGCAGAGTGAGCTTTTCTATAGGCAAAAGCCTGCCTTTTTTTTTTTTTTGAGATGGAGTCTCACTTTGTTGCCCAGGCTGGAGTGCAATGGCGCTATCTTGGTTCACTGCAACCTCCACCTTCAGGTTCAAGCGATTCTCCTGCCTCAGCTTCCCGAATAACTGGGATTACAGGCGCCCACCACCTGGCTAATTTTTGTATTTTTAGTAGAGACGGGGTTTCACCATGTTGGCCAGGCTGGTCTCAAACTCCTGACCTCAGATGATCTGCCCTCCTTGGCCTCCCAGAGTGGTGGGATTACAGGCGTGAGCTACTGTACCTGGCCATCTCTTATTAACTTTAAGAGTTTTTTTTAACAGTCTTTGCATGCCTTGACTTTTCAGAGGCAATGCTCCATTTTTTCTAGTTTGGTAGTTTTCAAATTTTTATTACTTTGGAGTAGAACCCTTTACTCGAAACAAAATGTTGATATGCAAAACCCTGATATATTAAATAGATTAAACACAGGACCTTTCCAGTTGATGGCAGAATAAGATAGAGCAACAGAGGGCCTGAGTTAGGGTCGTTCACGTGCTCCCTCCTTGCCCACTCACGCACACCCCACTATGGATGCCTCAAGCTAACAAATGCGACTTTAAGAACCACATCTACTAGGCTAGTTTCTAATTTGCTCATGAAGAGATTTTAGTTTAGAGGTGTTATGTTCTACTCCCAGAGTCCCACAGGGTACAGTGGCCTAGAGTGGCAAGATTCCATCTTGGTGCCTGAGTAGGTCTGGGTGCCGATAGGCAAGTTACACAACCTCAGCCTGCTTTCTGTAAAATGGAACTAATTGCACTTCTGCCTTTATGGACTAGTTTTGAGTACTAAATGAGTTAACCCATGCAAGTCCCTCAAAACAGTGCCTGGCCTGGAGCAAGTCCTCTACGGGTGTTACCCAGTATTACTACAGTGACATGAGTAGGTTGGGTATCTGACTCTTATTCAGTTTTCAGTGTCTTGATCTGCTCTGCTGCTAGTCATTTTTTTTTTTTTTTTTTTTAGCTAGAGCTAGAGGTAGAGTGTGGTGACACAATCACAGCTCACTGTAGCTTCGACCTCCTAGGCTCAAGTGATCCTCCCCCCACCTAACTTCCTGAGTAGCTGGGACTACAGGCTCATGCCACCATGCCTGGCTACTTGAAAAAATTGAGTTTTTTTTTTTTTTTTGTAGACCTAGTCTTGCTACGTTGCCCAGGCTGGTCTCAAACTCCTGGCCTAGCCAGTGCAGTGGCTCATGTCTTTAATCCTAGCACTTTGGAAGGCGGAGGTGGGAGTATCTCTTGAGGCCAGAAGTTTGAGACCAGCCTGGGCAACATGGCAAAACCCCATCTCTATCAAATTTAAAAATATATATTTTTTAAAAAGAGTAAAATTGTTTAAAAACAAAACAAAACAACCCAGAAAACAATAACTCATGGCCTCAAGAAATCCTTCTACTTTGGCCTCCCAAATTGCTGGGATTACAGGGTTGAGCTACCACGCCCAGCTCTGGCTAATTGTATTTCTTTTTATTTTGTAGAGATGGGGTTTTGTTATGTTGATCAGGCTGGTCTTGAACTCCTGTACTCTCACACTCAAGCAATCCTCCTGTGTTGGCCTTCCAAAGTGCTGGGATTACAGGTATCAGCCACTGCAGCCGGCCTTCTGCCAATCCTTTAACTGCCTTGTGAAGTAGGCAGAGTGTTGGAGGGGAGAGAGCTCCAGCTTTGGGGAGTAGGGAGTATGGTTCCAAGCAGCTCTGAGGTCCAGCTGGGACACAATGAAATGGCCATAGTCATGGTGAAAACTGTTCTCTCCAACATTGTGGCCACCAACCACATATGGCCACCAACCACATTTAAATCTAAATGGTAATTACAGATGGTCCCTGACTGACAATGGCTTAGACTTATGATTCTTCGACTACAATGGTGCAAAAGCCGCATGCATTCAGTAGAAACCATACTTTTTTAGCATGGTATTCAATACAATCTATGAGATATTCAACACTGTATTATAAAATATGCTTTGTGTTAGATGATTTTGCCCAACTGTAGGCTAATGTAAGTGTTCTGAGCATGTTTAAGGTAGGCTAGGCTAGGCTATGATGTTCTGTAGGTAAGATGTATTAAGTGCATTTTTGACTTAACAGTATTTTCAACTTACAATGGGTTTAAAATGGGGTAAACTTAAAACTTCAGTTCCTCAATCATGGTAGTGAAGGTGAACAGCTCAACAGCCATTTAGGATGACTCCTGTCATACCAGACAGTGCGCATGTCGAACAATCCCATCACCATGGAGGGATCTACCGGACAGCTCTAGGTTAAAATATCGAAATCATTCCATACTGGTTGGTAAATAGTTGCAGCCCTGAGTCCTTTAAGTGCCCGCAATGACCTTCTGCCCTTTGTCATAGGGCATTTTATGAATTCCTATTGAAAATACTATTTTCACTATACTAATTCAGTCATTTGTGTGAGAGAAAAATGTGCCAGTATTTGTACATTAGGGTCAAAGAAGATTCATAATATTGAGTTCAGGGGGTTCTCAAACTTTGTATTAGAATCACCCGGGAGGCTTTAAAAACTCCTGATGCCAAGGAACACTTAGACCAATGAAAGCAGAATCTTTGGGAGTAGATTGTTTAAGCTTCCCTCGTGAATGAGCAGCCAGTGTTGAGCACTGCACACTGGTGGTGTGAGAGGGCCCAGATGCGAGCAGTGTGCATGAAGAGCTAAGGTGAAGCAGGTATGGTGATGGCTTCTGGAGATACTGCTGTTCGCACAGCTCCAGTGGGTCCCAGGGCACATTCTTTTGGGATCAACTTCCTTAGATTACACTGGAAATAGAAGCTTCGTTGGCTATGCTTTATAAGCGCCTGGCTTAACTTCATGGTTATTTTAGAATACGAAGGGATAAAGGAGTTTAAACTAATAATACCTGGGTACATTTTTAGAGAATTAAACAATTTCTATGCCTAATACAGCCATAAGGAATAACTTTTATCCTTTAAACAAATATATACTGGCTAAGATTTCTGTGGAAGAAATAATATATTCAATAGCAGAATGATGCCTTGTTAAACCCATAATTGTAAGAAAGAGGGCCTAACAATGAATGGGATTTTCACAGTGATTATAAATGCCATGAGATTCTTCTTCATGTTGTTTAGTTACTATCACTAAACAAGGGTGGCTTTTTTCTAAGCTGCATTATTGATTGGATTATGTCTGAGGATTTCTAGGAGCATAGTTCTTTGTTTTTTTTTTGAGACAGAGTTTTGCTCTTGTTGCCCAGGCTGGAGTGCAATGGCGTGATCTCGGTTCACCGCAACCTCCGCCTCCCAGATTCAAGCGATTCTCCTGCCTCAGCTTCCCTAGTAGCTGGGATTACAGGCATGTGCCACCACACTCGGCTAATTTTGTGTTTTTAGTAGGACGGGGTTTCTCCATGTTGGTCAGGCTGGTCTCGAACTCCCAACCTCAGGTGATCTGCCCACCTCGGCCTCCCAAAGTGCTGGGATTACAGGCATGAGCCACCGCAGCCAGCTCTAGGAGCATAGTTTTTACACTTTTAAGAGTGTATTGTTGAAGTAAAATTATTTATAATGATTATTTATACTTTTTTTTTTTGAGAGGGAGTCTTGCTGTGTCACCCAGGCTGGAGTACAGTGGCATGATCTCAGCTCATTGCAACCTCTGTCTCCTGGGTTCAAGTGATTCTCCTACCTCAGCCTCCCAAGTAGCTGAGACTACAGGTGCACCCCACCATGCCTGGCTAATTTTTGCATTTTTAGTAGAGACACGGTTTCACCATGTTGGCCAGGCTGGTCTCGAACTCTTGACCTCAAGTGATCCACTCACCTTGGCCTCTCAAAGTGCTGGGATTACCGGGGTGAGCTACCAAGCCCAGCTATTTATACTTTTAAATTCAGAATTAAGAAAGGCTTTCCCTATCCTCCCAAGTCCCCAAAAAAGAATAAATGTATAATGCCTGCTAGGCATGAACCTTCATAAAATAAAGTGAAGAGGAAGGGTTCTCTGGATATTTCAGAATAAAATAAGTACTCCAATTATTTTCTTAGGTATCAGGGCTCAGATGGGCAGAGGCTACAGGGCAGTCAGAGGTTAACCTGGGAGTCAGGGTGAGGCTGAGATACCTGGGGCTTTACAGCATTCCCTGGGATGCATCTCTGGTACCTCACCCAATTTCTGTCCTCCAGGGAGTGTCAACCCCACCCTGGCAACCCAGCCTGGATTCCTATTGCCTCTGCTTTATGGTTTGACTTCTGTGTTCTTGATTCCAAATAGTATACAGACTGATCAGTCCATATAGAAAGGCTCCAGAGAATATACTTCACTCTCAGCATCCAGACAGAACGAGGAGCTGGGGTGAGATGGACACTGATCAGTTCTTCGTACTCTGTGTGAGAAGACAGCCTACAGTGGGGAAACTGCTAATAAGACAGGGTACACGAAACTTCTCCTTACTGGAGAAGGGAACATCTCAAAGGGAACATCCCTCTGAGAGTGCCAGAAGCACACAATCATGTAAACAACAACGACAACAACAATAAAACTCACCCAGAGACAAGAGGGTTTCGGAGGCTACATTTCTGATTTCTTCAGTATCAGACTGACACAATGTCACCAGCATTTTAATGCTTTCAGTAGCCTATGGGGGAAAAATAGGTTACATCGTGTTTTGATATTTAGGTCTAGAGTTCCATGAGAATTGGCATTTAACAACTGGTGGGAACTTTAGCCTCACTTTGTTGCCCAGGCTGGAGTGCAATGGAGCGATCATAGCTCACCGCAGCCTTGACCTCCTGGGCTCAAGCAATTCTCCTGCCTCAGCCTCCTGAGTAGCCAAGACTGATTTTTAATTTTTAATCTTTGGTAGAGATGAGATCTCACTATGTTGCCCAGGCTAGTCTCAAACTCCTGGGCTCAAGCAATTCTTCTGCCTTGGCCTCCTAAAGTGGTGGAATTACAGGTGTGTGCCACCATGCCTGGCTGATTTTTGTATTTTTAGTAAGGATGAGGTTTCACCATGTTGTCCAGGCTGGTCTCAAACTCCTGACCTCAGGTGATCTACCGGCCTCAGCCTCCCAAAGTGCTGGGATTACAGATGTGAGCCACCATGCCTGGCCCTAGAGCTGGTTTTAATCACAGGCCGTTAACTTTTTCTTTTGAGGTATTAATCCCTTTCTTTATCAGGCCTGCAGGTCCCTGCCTCTTTTCCAAGATTTTGGCAAGTTCTAAGGTGTGGCTTTCTCTCATTCTTTTCTCAAGACTGGTTTGTCTTATTTTTTTGTGATGAAGGTAGGTCAAACATTACATCTTGCCTATTGAAAGGGAAACTTCCATGTCAGGAGTTCTCAGTCTTTTCGTACTTGTTTACATTCTAGCTCTCTCCCTGCTCACAACACCTTATGACAATCAAAACTGGTTCTCTGCTTAATAAAGAGAGCTTGTGGGGAAGGATCTGGGAATTCAGTGGCATACTGAATTTTAGTACTTCTTTTCAAATCTTATTTGTCCCTGCTTTTTGTTGTTCACAATAAAAGTGAGTGAAATCACCATACATCTCATCTCCCTTTTAAGATATACTTTCCTTTTTTCTCTTTTTTTTTTTTGAGACAGAGTCTGGCTCTGCCACCCAGGCTGGAGTGCAATGGCACAATCTTGGCTCACTGCAACCTCTGCCTCCTGGGTTCAAGCAATTCTCCCACCTCAGCCTCCTGAGTAGCTGGGATTACAGGCACCTGCCACCATGCCTGGCTAATTTTTGTAGAGACGGGATTTCACCATGTTGGCCAGGTTGGTCTCAAACTCCTGACCTCAGGTGATCCACTGGCCTTGGCCTCCCAAAATGCTGGGATTACAGGCGTGAGTCACCGTGCCAGCCAATATGACATACTTTTCTAATACTGACCTAAAGGCAAACCGGTTCCCTTGGGCTAGTGCAAAACATGATTGCTTTCTGCCACTTATTGACTAACAAAACAAAGTCACATGTAATTACTGTTTAAGGGAGAAAAATACTAAAACTAACACACAGTGCAAAGGAGACAAGAAACACTGCTAAAAAAGTACTTTCAAACATGAAAGAAAAGCTGTTATATATACTCGGCTTAGCCTGGCTCCAAGCTGAGCTGCCAGGGGAGTTCCAAGGCTGGGCTTTACCTCAAGGATTTTCAGGGCCAGGCAAGCTGCTTTCTGGAGCTGGAGGTTTGTCTTTGTTAGTGCTTCACAGTAATAGAGCAAGGCCTGAAAGAGAAGGAGGGGAGCTTGTGAAGGCATTTTGGTTTGTTTGTAGTTTAAGAGGTATACCTCGTTCTCACTCTCTGAGATAAACTACAGCATATAACCTACACAATTTGCACTACCTTCAGAGCAAGAAAAAAAAAAGTCATTGAGATTCATGTTAATTAAAAGAGTCATTTATTCAATAAATTGATCCTTTATGTTCTCCTAGATCTCCTATGACTCTAGGAGAACATAAGGGATCAATTTATTGAGTAACATAATCATGGTGGGCTTTTATTGGCCACCTAAAGGTAATTTTTTTAACCAAGTAATGAAGAAGGCAAAATTTCTCAGAGCTGTTTTTGATCCCAGATCATTAACTTTTTCTTTTAAGGTGTTAATCCCTTTGTATATGTCCCATCATAAAGGCCTGCAAGCTCCTGCCCCTTGTCCCATGTGTCATTCCAAGATTTGAAACATTCTCCTAGAGTCCATGACTCTAGGAGAATATACGGGATCAATTTATTAAATAAAATTGGGAGATAGAGAGTTATGGTTCTGGCTTTTAAGGAGCCTGTAGATGTAGTAGAAATGCTAAGACTGTTAGAAGGAACTGAAGAGAAGAAATGTATTAGGTGCCATAAGAAATCCACAAGGTAAGTCAGTCACTTGAAGAAGAGACATTTTATGGAGGGCCAGGGTAAGTTTCACAAAAATGTTTGAACTGGAATGGAAATGATGGGTTAGATTCCAGCGGGGAAGTTGATTGAAAAAAAGGTATTCAGGCAGAAATAAGGAAGACAGGAGGAGGCAGTACGTTCCAGTGAGGAGGGTGGTAATGTCAGTTTGAGATTTGCTGAGTTTGATACATGGCAAATTAATGCTCTGTATAAAAAAACTCTGCATAAAAGTACATTGTCTTTTTTTTTTTTTTTTGAGACAGTCTCGCTCTGTGGCCCACGTTGGAGTGCAGTGGCATGATCTTGGCTCACTGCAACCTCCGTCTCCCGGGTTCAAGTGATTCGCCTACCTCAGCCTCCTAAGTAGCTGGGATTACAGGTGCCCACCCCCACACCCAGCTATTTTTTTTTTTTTTTTTTTTTTAGTAGAGATAGGATTTTGCCATATTGGCCAGGCTGGTCTTGAATTCCTGACCTTGTGATCCGCCCGCCTTGCCCTCCCAAAGTGTTGGGATTACAGGCGTAAGCCACTGCACCCAGCCAATTGTCTTATTTTTACCAAGCTAATTTTTTCCTAAATGGTTGATAAAATGTGTAGTACTTAACATTAATTCAAATGAATAAGAATCACTATATGTCATATTGGTTCACAGGAAACTTAATTACTCTTGAAGAGAATTGAGGGTGGAAAGAGAGGACTAACTTTTGATTTTGTTGGGCTATATTGTGCATTTCTTGCTATTTGTCTGAATTACTTTTATTTTTTATTTTTATTTATTTATTTATGTTTTGAGATGGAGTTTTACTCTTGTTGCCCAGGCTGGAGTGCAATGGCGCAATCTTGGCTCACTGCAACCTCCGCCTCCTGGGTTCAAGCGATTCTCCTGCCTCAGCCTCCCTAGTAGCTGGGATTACAGGCGGATGCCACGATGCCCAGCTAATTTTTGTATTTTTAGTAAAGACAGGGTTTCACCATGTTGGTCAAGTTGGTTGTAAACTCCTGACCTCAGGTGATCCACCCACCTGGGCCTCCCAAAGTGCTGGGATTACAGACGTGAGCCACCGCGCCCGGTTTACTTTTATTTTTAAAAGCGTAACTCAAGTCAGATCACCATACTAAAGGGTATCTGTTGAATCAACAAGTGGTATTGCTCTGCCATTTGTTTTATTTTTTTGAGACAGGGTTCTTGCTCTGTCACCCAGGCTGGAGTACAGTGGTGTGATCACAGCTCACTATAGCCTCAACCTCCTGGGCTCAGGTGATCCTCCCACCTCAGCCTCCCAAGTAGCTGGTACTACAGATATGTGCCACCATGCCCGGCTTAATTGTTTTTTAATGTTTTTTTTTTTTGTAGAAACGGGGTTTCGCCATGTTGCCTAGACTGGTCTCGAACTCCTGGGACCAATCCATCCTCCTGCCTCAGCCTCCCAAAGTGCTGGGATTACAGGCATGAGCCACCGTGCCTGGGCTATATGATGATATTTCTTAGATTTATCCCTTTTCCATGGTCTCAGGTCTTGTTGGAGGTCTCAGTTTCCTACTGGGCCATCACCACAGCATTCTGCTCCCCGTGCCTAACAATGAGGGACCCCCTTCCTCCAGCATGCATTACATCAGCATAGGCAGCCTCCCTCCCCTCCCTTTTCTTTGCCTAGCATCCAAAAGGGAGGAAATAACCCTCAATCCACAGCTGGGCAGCTACACAGGGACTAGCCTCCCATACAAAAGGAACAAGGTCCCTGAAGTGCCACTTGCCATCAACCCCCTCCAAAGCTCCCATTTCCAGAGGTGGATATACACCAAGGTCATCTTTAGCATTTCATCCCTATTGAAGCATTGTTATAAGGCAAACATGCCCGAGAGGAAGGACAATTGAAGTTATCATCACCCATTTAAGTCTTGGAATATATGGTTTTGGTAAGGGGTAAACCTGGGTTTGATAGTGAACCTTGAAGGCCCTTGAAATGAGTAAAAGAGGGAAATGGCAGGAGTTCAAGGCTGTATCGAGCTATGATTGCATTACCTGGGTGGTGCATGTCCAGCCTGGGTAGCAAAGTAGGACCCCATCATTTCTTTAGTTTTGATTGGTTTATGGAGCACATATTATCAATAAGCAGAAAAAATTATTTTTGTAAAAGAATAAATGCTAAAATATTAGTAGTAAATGATAGAAAATTAAACCAGCTTCTGGCTCAATGGCCATGGTTTAGTGTCTTACCTTTTCCCTGAAATGCTGATTTTTGGAGGCTGCTGCCAAGTAAAGCGTCACAGCCTCGCTAACTTCATTGTCCTCTCTGGTTAATAGGAGAGCCAGAGTCCTGAGGACTTCCTGCTGGGCCGGGAGGTTGCTGGGAGCAAGGTCACTCATGGTCTGTAGCAGTTTTTCATCTCTCAGTGATTGCAGAGTCTGAACCATGGAAACTAGAGGGTAAGAAGGAAGGAGATTTCATGTTCTGACATGCTAAAGTAACGAGCTCATTACAAATATAAATAGAACTCAAGTACATGAGAAAGTATAGTATAGTAACTCAAATACATATGAAAAATTAGCGTCAGATAAAGGTGGTATTTCAGATTGGTGAGAAAAGGACAGACTATTCAAATAACTACATTACAGTGATGGGCAAAGCACATGGGAAAAAGTGAAGGTGGGTTTCTATCTCATAATGGCTACAAAAATAACTTATAGATGAATTAGCCCAATGTAAAAATATACAGAAGAAAATACAGGTAGACGGTTTTTACTATCTTCCTAATATATGTATGGCAGACTCAATTGCTCCTCTTTTAGTCAAACCTGTTTGGCAAAACCCCAATCCTGGGTGAACCCAGTACAGAAACCAAGTCTTCACTGAGGCAACTGGGCCCTGATGGAGCAACCCGTTTATTTATTTATTTATTTAATTTTTTTCTTTTCTTTTCTTTCTTTCTTTTATTTTTGAGACAGAGTCTTGCTCTTGTTGCCCAGGCTGGAGTGCAAATAGTGTGATCTCAGTTCACTGCAACCTCCGCTTCCTGGGTTCAAGTGATTCTCTTGCCTCAGCCTCCCAAGTAGCTGGGATTACAGGTGCATGCCACCATGCCCAGCTAATTGTTGTATTTTTCGTAGAGACGGGTTTCACCACGTTGGCCAGGCTGGTCTCGAACTCCTGACCTCAAATGATCCACCCGCCTTGGTCTCCCAAAGTGCTGGGATTACAGGTGTGAACCACCGTGCCTGGCCAGAGCAACCTGTTTTGTTGGTTGGAATATGAAGACAATACAGTAAAAAATAAGGTTTTGAGTCCCATTTGGACAAATTAACCATGTTCCTTGAATAAAGAGTATACTATACTCCCTAACCAGAAATCCAGCATGACCGACCGTTAGTCACAAAAACCCTGGGATGAGGATGTGTCTGGTCAGTACAGATGGAAACATAAAAGCCAAAATTCATGCTCCATGAATAAAGCAATATTCTCTACACAGTAGACAAATGTGTGACTTATTTAGATTTTTTTTTTTTTGCTTTAATTTCCTATTTTCCTTGCTGTGGATGCTCTATCAATTTCACTGCTTTGTAAATAAACACCCTAGTAAAAAGCCTCAAGGCAGCATTGTGGATTATAACATCTAAATTAACAAATAGAAAATAGCCTAAATGTTCAACAATATAATCAAATACATTAGTATACATTCAAATGCAGAACTATTAATCTAATAACTAACATAATCTAATACAAATGCTTTCAAAGAATACTTAATAACACAGAACATAATATCAAATAAAAAACAGGAGCAATACTCTGTAAGGCATAATTACAATTTTGAATCTAAAACCCACATACATTCAACTGAAAAATACATTCAATTTAAAAAGTAGGGGAAGGAGAGATTGGAATTTCTTTCTTTATACTTCTCTGTTTTTTATATATATATTTTAAATAATGAAGACTTTCCCTTTTATAGTGAAAGAAAAGAGACACTTAAAAGGTTAAGGGTTTTTTTTTTTCATTGTCATTTCCCATTTCTGTTAGTAAATGAATAGGCTTTCTTGGGGACCATGTAATAAGAGGCTGGAGATGTAAACTGCCACTGATATAATCTGAGTAATAGAAACATTTTCTCAGGATATTGATTTAGTTGGGACAAATTTGGTATCAAGAAATAAATATTATAATATTATAAAATAAGACTTTGTGGTCCTAAAACAAGGTCTTTCTGCCCATGCTTTGTCTTCCTGGTCCTCTGTGCTGGCGTCTGCCTCGTAACGGGTTATGCTCAGACTCTCTCCCATGCTCCGTGCTGGTACAGTGCTGGGTGAAGGAAGATTTTGCTTCCTTCACTATGATGCCACCCAATGTGCTGACTGTGTTGTTGCAGGATATGATGTTCTGGAGAGAGAAGGGGTAAGCCTGGGCTTGTGCCAGACAGGTTGCTGCTGCCTGGTGCCGTGCCAGACTCACCTAGCTCCAAAGAACACACCTCATTCCTCCCGTCCCTTTTAACCTGCATTGTCAAGTCTCCGTGGATTTATAGAGCATAAACCTGGGAACCAGAAACCAGCCCCTCACTACCTGGCTCCACTCCCAAAGTGGAGTTTTCACTTGATTCAGATTGTTATTTTTTTTCCAGTCTCTGAAGGGCCACGTGGAATGGCAAGAACCGGCTTCATTGGTGCACACCTGCACTGGCAGCTGTTCTCCTTGTTCCCTGGACATGGAGCCCTAGAGTTAGTTTTCCACCATTTCCTCCTTTCCCTTCCCACCATGTTACCTACCTGCCTTCTTTGAAACCCCATTTCTTCCTATTATTACTGAAAGTCTCACCAAAAAGGGCAATATAAAATAGTATTGCCTGTAGGATTGATCCGACTAACGGCAAATACATTACTGAAGGAAATAAATTACAGTGAAAGCTTAAATCATTTACCAACATCCCGTAAATGGTACCTCTCTGCCAGATAATTGAGTTGCTTCTAGTGAATCCCTGGTTCATTAACAAGGGGCTCACTAATGTTAAAAGTCCAAAAGTCATTTAAAAGGCAAATTGCACCTCTACTGTGGACTTGAAAAATAAAAGGCCATCATTGCCAAAAGCCATGATTTAAAAGACCAGAGATATTGCCAAATTGAGCCACCACTACAATGTGACAAAAGAACATGTCCCACCTTGCCTTGCCAGCTGGCTCAGGTAACTCTCCAGGTCACTGACGCCGTGGCTGGTGAAGTAACTGTAATACTGGAAAACAGTGACGACTTCCGAGGACAGGCTGGAGGAAAGCAGAGGCTCAGCCTGGTCCAGAATTTGGGACACCAGGGTTCGAAACACTATTCGGAAGGGAAAGACACAAAGCAGCTTTAGATATATGACCATTCATTCATTCAATAACTTTTATTTTTATTTTTATTTGAGACACAGGGTCTCACTTTGTTGCCCAGGTTGGTCTCAAACTCCTGGGCTCAAGCAGTCCTCCTGCCTCAGCTTCCCAAGTAGATGGAATTGCAGGCATGAGCCATCACATCTGGCTCAATAAGTTGTTTATCTTTTATTGTGGTTGAAGATACAGTGAAGTAGGTAAAGTAAGCAGTTGGATGGTTTTTGCACATGTGCACACCTGTGTAACTGCTATTTAGATCAAGATATGGAAGACGGCCCGCATTCCATAAGGTTTCCTTGTGCCCCTTCCCAGTCCATAACCACCCTTCCCTTCCCTTATATATAACATACATAACGAATAAATATTATATATGTGTGTGTAGAAGAGAGATAAAAAG
This sequence comes from Macaca mulatta, assembly GCF_049350105.2. NCBI lineage: Eukaryota > Metazoa > Chordata > Mammalia > Primates > Cercopithecidae > Macaca > Macaca mulatta. The sequence goes on along the minus strand of NC_133409.1, from coordinate 158,278,827 downwards.
GAAAAGGAAGAGACAAGTGAGAGAGGAAAAGAGAAGGAAGGAAGGAAAAAAGGAAGGAAAAATGAAGGGAAGAGAAAGGAAGGGAAGGGCACAAATCGGCAACTAACAATCTGACATCTATCAACATAAATTAGTTTCACCTGTTCTTGAACTTCATGTAAATGTAATTATATGGTATGTACTTTTGGTGTCTTGTTCCTTTTACACAACAAAGTATCTGTGAGATTCATTCAAATTATTGATTATAGCAACAATGTGTTCTTTTTGAAAATTGCTAGCCCAGGGCTGGACACAGTGGCTCACTCCTGTAATCCCAGCACTTTGGGAGGCTGAGGCAAGTGGATCACCTGAGGTCAGGAGTTCAAGACCAGCCTGGCCGACATGGCGAAACGCTGTTTCTACTAAAAATATAAAAATTAGCCGGTCATGGTGGCATGTGCCTGCCATCACAGCTACTGGGGGTGCTGAGGCAGGAGAATCGCTTGAACCTGGGAGGTGAAGGTTGCAGTTAGCTGAGATCACACCATTGCACTCCAGCCTGGGCAATAGAACGAGACTCCATCTCAAAAAAAAAAAAAAAAAAAAAAGAAAGAAAAAAGAAAAAAATATATTGCTGGCCCAGAGTAGTGGCTCACAACTGTAATTCCAGCACTTTGGGAGGCCAAGGGAGGATTGCTTGAGCCCAGGAGTTCAAGACCAGCCTGAGCAAGAGGGTGAAACCCCGTCTCTACTAAAAGTACAAAAATTAGCCAGGTGTGTTGGCATCTACCTATAGTCCCAGTACAAAAGGGGAAGAGGCAGGAGAATCTCCTGAGCCCAGGAGGTGGAGGCTGCAGTGAGCTGTTATCACACCACTGCATTCCCCCTGGGTGACAGGGTGAGACCTTGTCTGTATTTTGTTTTTAAAAATTGCTGTGTAATACTCTGTGCTATGAGTATATTACAATTTATCCATTCTCTTGTGGGCATTTAGGTTGTTTCCAATTTTTTGCTCTTGTGAGTAAAGCTGGTAGGAACCTTCTAAATGTCCTTTCTTGTGAACATAGCACTTATTAGTCTTTACATATTTAGGAGTGAATGTGCTGGATCCAAGGGTAGGGGGTTTATTGAGCTTTAGTAGAAATTGCCAAAGAGTTTTTCCAAAGTGATCATACCATTTGACACTCTCAAACTGGTGAAACTGTAATGAAAGAAGTACACATATAGAAATAACAATACCTAAGAACGTAGTAGCTTTATTATTATTGAGATGGAGTCTCACTCTGTCACCTAGGCTGGAATGCAGTGGCGTGATTTCAGCTCACTGCAACCTCTGCCTCCTAGGTTCAAGCGATTCTCCTGTCTCAGTCTCCCAAGTAGCTGGAATTACAGGCGTGGGCCACTATGCCCGGCTAAGTTTTGTATTTTTAGTAGAGACGGAGTTTCGTCACGTTGGCCAGGCTGGTCTCGAACTCCTGACCTCACGTGATCCACCCGTCTCGGTCTCCCAAAGTGCTGGGATTACCGATGTGAGCCACTGTGCCTGGATAAAATGTAGTAGCTTTAAATGTCACTGCTGATATTCTGAATTAAAACAGTTCAACATCTTTCTTTTCTTAAATCTGAGTAGATGATGTTTTCCCTGGACAGTACACTTCTTTTTTCAGGGCTGGCCTTTTGTGTGCTTCCCATCCGCAGGCAAGTGGTAGCAGGAACCCCTCCCCCCGGATCCCGCCACAAAGCCCACTCTCACACCGAAGGACAGAAATTCTCTCTCTACCGCTGCCTCTACCTGGGTCTGCAAGTCCTGGATATTCTTTGTTGACGGTTCTGGCAAAGCTGGCCTCCAGTTGCTTAATCACTCTGTCCACTGGGCTGTGGTAGACACCAATAGGGCTGCAGCACTTGGTCCAGAATGACAGCAAAGACAGCTTTTTGTGAAATTCTGGTATGGCTGGAAAAGAAGAGCAACCCCCCATCTCATAACACATTTTATTTTATTTTATCTTTTTGAGACAGAGTCTTGCTCTGTTACCCAGGCTGGAGTGCAATGGCATGATTTCGGCTCACTGCAACTTCCGCCTCCTGGGTTCAAGTGATTCTCTTGCTCAGCTTCCCAAGTACCTGGGATTACAGGCATGCACCACCACACCTGGCTAATTTTTGTATTTTTATTAGAGATGGGGTTTTACCATGTTGGTCAGGCTGGTCTCGAACTTCTGGCCTCAAGCAAACCACCCACCTCGGCCCCCCAAAGTGCTGGGATTATAGGCGTGAGCCACCGCGCCTGGCCATAACACATTTTAAATGAAGCAGATGAAGACGTGTTGAGGGAGGGGTGTGTGTGGGGGGAGGTCTTTAGGGACCTTTTTTCTCCCCATAAGACCGCGATTAGTTTTCAGATGGAACTAGCAGATTCCTCTGTGGTTGGCAGACGGCCCGAAGGGTAAAGAAGTTATGACAGGAACTCATCCTGCCTGGGCAGCAAAGAAAACAGAGCAAACACAAGGCTGCTTGCTGTGAGTGATAGGAAACACAGGAGCTCCACCCTTGGGAAACGTTCCAATCATGGGTTTTCCTGTAACTCCACAGCAGAAATCATACAGAATCGAGGACTCAAACTTGAGGAGCGTTTCCTGAAGGGGATGGGAGGTAGCGGTAGGTGGCTGGAGGAAACTTTTACCCTGCCCAGGTGGTTCCCTGACTGAAATGACTGAACAGCATGGTACCAGGTGGCATAGGAACAATGTTTCACTTGTATGTGTCATGATCATGAGGAGGGGGCTGGGAGAGGAGAGGACGCCAGTCACTCACAGCCTGAATGTCCTGCCCCTCTTCATGCCCCTCAGAGACCGGCCAAGGTCACCTACTTCTACTGGGAATGGATGTGGGAGGCAGAAATGTACAGGGAGAATAAGATAGAGGAAGTTTTAGGTTTAATCAGAGATTACCTGGAAGACCCTATTTCTGCTGAATATCTGATATGAAAAAAGATATAAATTCTGGTTTCTACAAAAGTGCCCCATAGCCAGATCACACAAATTCAAAGGCATCTTTCCCATGTCAAATTCTTCATCTAAAACTCTTAGAATCAGGAACTCTCCTGGAGGTGTTTGCATGCATGTATTTGTACCTTTCCCGAGCAGGGTCTGGCAGGATCTTCCATTTGACAGTCACTATAGGAGTTGTCTTAGCCACCTCCAGGGTGCAAGAACATCCTATAGTCATCTGTCCCTAAAGGGAACCACACCAGCAGAAAGTGTGTGAAACTCTGCCTGTGAAGTGGGTGCTGTTTCTGTTTCTGTGTCAACTTTCGGAGGTGGAGGCCCTCTGGAAAAAAACTGTGTGTCTGCTGCTTTGACTCAGAAAGCCGAAATGTGACATTAATGAGTCCAATTTGTTTGGAGACCTTTCTCAATCCTGTGACCTAAGAATGCTTTTCTGTTTTTCCAACAAAGCAATGAACATGCATAGGGAGTGGACTGGGCTAGTGGTGTCATTATTTACATGAATAGCGGTGTAATTGGCAGATACTTACCTTCCACAACAGAACTGATATTTCCTATGTTCTCATCACTGACAGCGGCGAGTTTCTCCATCACTTGGATCTGCCTAGAAAGCTTCTCTAAGAGACTTCTTGCCACAAATGGGATTTTGCTTGAGAAAACAATTTGCTGGTAAAACAAACAAAACCACTGTTTCAATTATGTTGTTTTCAGTAGAGCTTTCTCTACCCAGCTTCATCCTTCCTGAATGTGGTGATGATACTAAATAAACTCATGCAATGTTTTTCTTCCAGCTTGATAATGATCCTCATTCCATGCCAGTTACAACATCTGATGAAATCAGGCATGTTTTTGTTGCTTTGCATTTCTTCATGTGTGCATAAATTCTGGAACTTTCTCAGTAGTAGGTCTACAACGTTATTATAAAGCTGCCTTCCCTTTTATGTACTATGAATCTGATCTTCCCCTTTGAAACGTAAGTGGCAGTTTAGGCTGTGTCTTGGTGTGTAAGCAGAAATAGATTTGTCTTACAAATGCAGTAATTTTTCACAGCATGGTTTTATTTTTGTGTGTGTGTGTTCAAGTTGAAAGTTAAGGGCAGGTTAAATAATAATGATAATTACAATCAGAGCTGTCTCTTGATAACAAATGAGTGCTTACTATGTGCCAGCCACTGGTCTGAGTCCTGTATAAGTGTTAGCTTATGTTATTTCTCATAACAACCCAGTGAGGTGGGTCCTATTGAAATCCCCATTTTACTGATGAGAAAATTGAGGCACAGAGAGGTTAAGCAACCTGCCCAAGGTCACATAAGTTGTAAGTGGGTTCATTTGTGTGCAGTTCACAAGAATGAGAAGGCCTAAGAGAGGAAAGAATATAAGTCACTTGCTGCCCAATGGTTCTATCCCTTTCTGTGTCTCTCAGAGACCTGTCTTGATCACCTGGTAGGCATAGATGCAGAACACAGACCTGTACTACTATGTTGCATTGTTTAAAGTATTGAGACTCTAAAACAAAAAAGATTTTCAAACCCAGCACTTTGGGAGGCTGAGGCAGGCAGATCATGAGGCCAGGAGATTGAGACCATCCTGGCCAACATGGCAAAACCCTACCTCTACTAAATATACAAAAATTAGCCAGGCGTGGTGGTGCAGGCCTGTAGTCTAAGCTATTCAGGAGGCTGAGGCAGGAGAGTCGCTTGAAACCTGCAGTGAGTCAAGATTGTGGCACTGCACTCCAGCCTGGGTGACAGAGTAAGACTCTGTCAAAAAAAAAAAAAAAAGTCTAGTGCAGCAATTATGTACTAACACCTTTCTTGTGAGTAAATACAATAGCAATGAACTGCTTTATTTTGAAAATAATTGTAGTGATTATGATTCTTAGAAAATGCACATCTTTATCTCTCTGTGATTATATACCTAACAAATAAGTAAGCTCACACATGAATCAATGCAAGTGAGAAGTTTCTAATCCTCACTCCTTCAATCTACATCTTTATATCCACCTCTTCTGTTTTTGTACCATTGCTCATCCCCACAGAAAGGCTGAATTATTATAATCATGGCCTTATTACTGAGAGAAACACTTCATTGACTGCTTACACTAAAAACATGCCAATTAGTCTTTGCGAGAAAACAGTCACTCCTTCATAGACAAGAATTCTTTTATGTCTCACAAAACAGCTATTTTTCTCTAAAAGAGAAACAAGTAGTTTGCTTGGCGTAGTATCAAGGTCAGCAAGGACAAAGAGCTGTCTCGTTCAAATGGTTGGTGAGTAGAAAACAGTCATACATAAATAAAAATCCCTGTCTATTTTGATCAGAAAAAAAAATTGCACATTCTACCAGATTGGTTGTCAGTCTCATGGTTTGTGAGACCTTGGTGGTTTTTGACCTTGAAACTCAACAGAAGAGTTCAACTAAGTGTTGGCTAACCAAGTGGCAGGAGTTAGAATTGCCGACCAGTCTCCCACAGCACACGGTTGTCTGAGGCTTCTTTGATGCTCTTCATCTCCGGTGGAGAAGCATATTCTCCTTACATGTGTGTTACCAAGGAGGCAACCCTGCCCCTCTGCTGGGCTCCCAAGGGACCCCTGGCTCCTCACCCTGACTCTTGTCTTCCAACAGGCTCTGTGCTTTTGGGTTACAACAATTCCTCCTCTTTCTGCACCCTTCCTGCTTGGCTGATCCCCTTGACACTTTTTTCTTTTTTTTTTTTAAATGAGGCCTCAGCCTCCCAAAGTGCTGGGTTTGCAAATCCTATTTGTTTTAGAGTCCAAATACCTTAGACAATTCAGCATGGTAGTACAGGTCCATGTTCTGCATCTGTGCCTATCAGGTGATCGAGACAGGTCTCTGAGAGACACAGAAAGGAGTAGAACCATTGTTACCCAGGCTGGAGTGCAGTGGCGCCTTCACAGCTCACTGCAACCTCTGCCTCCCAGGCTCAAGCAACCCTCCCTCCTCAGCCTCCTGAGTAGCTGGGACCACAGGCGTGTGCCACCACGCCTGACTAATTTTTGTATCTTTTGTAGAGATGAGGTTTCACTCTGTTGACCAGGCTAGTCTCAAACTCCTGGGCTCATACAATCTTCCTGCTTTGGCCTCCCAAAGTGCTGGGACTATAGGCGTGAGCCACTGTGCCTGGTCTGGAACCATTATATTAGCTTTTGCATTCTCTTCCTGTTTCACATACATCCAAGCAAGCTGGGAGAAGAATGATATTAGGAGAAGAAAAGCAACCAGGCAAGGAGAAAGCTCTTAAGTAGATGCTTGAGGAAAAATGCTTTGTTCAAGACAGCTGAAACCCTTCCTGCAACAAAAGAATTTCAGAACATTTGCGCCACTGTTGAAAAACCTTAAGTGGTAAACAGCTTGGGATGAGAAGAAAAATCAGCTCTGTGGTGTCCCAGAATGAAAGCTAAATGGTGATGATGATGGCCTAGAGAAATATCTCTTAGCATTGCTAATAAGAAGTACTTATTCAAGATCCAGGAGACTGTGATTAGATTCTTTAACACTTTCTTTTAGCTCTCCAGGTGGTGAAAAAGTAATTCATTTGACATTCACATTAATATATATTCAGTACTACTGGCTTTCAAACTCCATTGCAGATGGTAGAATACAAATGCTTTCCCCCTCGCCACCCCCTTAATCACATTATTCTCATTTACTACCAAATGAGACAACAATGAGAGCTAACCATATTCCACCTACTACTGTTAAGGTCTGGAGAGTTAGGTTCGAAGATGAAAAACCCAAGGTTGTAGAGGGTTGGGCAGGCCCATCAGAGTTTTTGACTGGGCTCAAACCAGAGCAAGACTGTTCTCTTATTCCTGAATTCTCGTTCCCCTGGCAACACTAAAAAATGAAAGCACACTTCCTGGTATGTAAATCACCTGGTATCTCAAACACAAATTCATCGCTGATCCTACCTGCACGAGTTGGGTGCAGTACTGGAGGTGCCTGATGATGGTGATGTCCAGGCTCTCGTTGCCTGTGGTCAGTGGGAGAGGACTTCCTGCCACACTGGTCCCAACTCCTGTGTCTTCAGTGAGCGCTTCACTGAGATGGCCCCTGGCTTCTGGGTGAACTGACCTGTAACTATTGAAGGTGGGCAAAACATTAGCTATTCTTTTTCTGTGCACAAACCACAGGTCAAGTCAACATGGTTTGCATCAGGCCCCAGCAGCACCCCCTGAAAACAGTCTTTCACTTGCCTATCTTGAAAGATAGAGACACCTTTCAAAAATTACTTAATTCTGCCTGGTCACCAAATTGCCTAGAGTTAAAAGGAAATGCAAACAAATTGCTTTCAAAGTTCTTTCTCTGCTTCTTAAGCCTAATGAGCCACTTATGAAGTCGTTTCACCCAGAAGTCTTTGAAACACGCCCTCAGTTTGAATGTGTTGCACTCTCCTGCTCTGTTGACAGGGTGATCTGCCACATTTTCTGGGATTAAACTGTCCTCTATATTTGTGGTTTCCCAAAGGCAATACCATTAAGAAATAATCTGTCACGGCTTTTTCCTGGCCTCACATCAATTGCTACTTGAATAAAAGGAAAAAGGAAAGCAGCCAAGAAGAGAGACATGATGTTCTACTCTGGACAAAAGTTAAAAAGGGTGTTTGAATATTTAGAGGAATAGCTTAGTTCTGCTTCTCACGCTTTGTTTAAACCTCCTTGTTGAACTGTATGAAGTTATATCATGATAGGCACCTACATTTTAAAAAATCTCTTGCATTGATTATCTAATTTTATTCTTAAAATAAACCTGTGTACTGGGGAGGGTGGCAAGAGTGATCTTGTTTCCCATGATTAGCAGGGATGTTAAGAGTGTCCTGGTTCACCCAGCTAGACAGGACAGGGCAGATTTGGGCTTCTAGCCTCACACTCTCTGGTGTCCACAATTTAAAAAGATCAGCACCAGAGCTTAGAGGCTTTGAATGCTTTATTCTGATTCACATTTGCCTCCAAGGGGAAAACACTCAGTTTGTGTCCGGGCAGTCCACACATAGCAGCTGTTATATATTTAAAACACACACACACACACACACACACACACACACACACACACACACACACACACACTCTTCCCTAATACTTCTGATGACATACAATGAGATTGATCAAATTAGACATATTTAATATAGATTTTTAACATTTATAAAATCTGTGATATTTCTGTTGTTAAAATGTTTCTTATAGCAAGAAGAAAAAAAGTTTAGATTGATGCCTGACTTTGCTATATCCTGTAACAGCTTAAGGTAACAAGTATGCAGAAAAATTTTTGGATAAGAAGCGTTTCACACATTCTATCAAGCTGAAAAATATGAAGGCAGAACAATTTATTTTTATTTATTTATTTTTGAGACAGAGTCTCGCACTGCTACCCAGGCTGGAGCACAGTGGCTCGATCTCAGCTCACTGCAACCTCCACCTCCCAGGTTCAAGCCATTCTCCTGCCTCAGCCTCCTGAGTAGCTGGGACTACAGGCATACACCACAATGCCTGGTTAATTTTTGTATTTTTAGTAGAGACGGGGTTTCACCATGTTGATCAGGCTGGTCTCGAACTCCTGACCTCAAGTGATTCACCCTCTTCGGCTTCCCAAAATTCTGGGATTACAGGAGTGAACCACCAGGCCCTGCCTTATTTATTTATTTGAGAGAAGGTCTTGCTCTGTTGCCCAAGATGGAGTGCTGTGGTACAATCTCAGCTCACCTTGACCTCCTGGGTTCAAGCAATCCTCCCACCTCAGCCTCCCGCATAGCTGGGACAACAGGTGCATACCACCACACCCAACTAACTTTCGTATTTTTAGTAGAGATGGGATTTTGCCATGTTTCCCAGGCTGGTTTTGAACTACTGAGTTCAAGTAATCCTCTGGCCTTGGCTTCCCAAAGTGCTGGGATTATAGGCATGAGCCACCATGCCTGGCCAAATGTAGGATAATTTAAACATTACATTAATTTAATAAATTTTCTTTGCCATGTCCCCAGTTTGCTTAAGGGGTAAATTCAAGTTCTCATGGTTTTTTTCCTGGTTTTATTTTGAAAAAGGAAACCCTTCAGGGACAACAACAACAACAACAAAAACTAACATCTTTCAGAGAGATTTGTGAAGGTTGAAGTCATAGCTTGCTGTAACTTGAAACCTGTTTACGTCATATTGTGCCAAAGGTAAAGATGAGCAGGCAATCCACCCCCACTTTGGGAAAGTGTGTTTTCTTTCACAGCAATTGGTGGAGGTGGGTACGTTCCACTGTACTTATTTTGCTTTATCTGTAGTTATAAAATTGGACCCCAGGCTCTAGTTCTCAAAATGCGATTTGGCTGCACAAGGACACCTGATGGTGAAGGTGACAATGTTTCACCTTCATCCGCTGCTTCCAGAGAGGGTCACATTCTCCACCTAGATTGCTGCAGAACCAGTGGCAGTCATCGGTCATCCTCTCTTACATTCTAAGAGAAATATGCACCATGGGACTTAAACTTGGCTTTGATGCATGCCTTGATGAACTCAGTCTCATGCAAAGACTCACTGGGTTGAAGGAAGCATAAAGGGTTGGGAAAGGGAAGCTCAACAAAACAAAGGCAACGGAAGTAAAGTGCAAACCAGGGAGAACCAGGTCCAAATTTGTCATCCAGTAAGAGTTCTCCAGAAATGTGTATACCTAGTTAATTTGGAATTAATTGCATGGGGTCAAGTTGTAGACATTGAACCCTATAAGACACATGTGAGGGCTGGGTGTGGTGGCTCACACCTGTAATCCCAGCACTTTGGGAGGCTAAGGCGGGTGGATCACCTGAGGTCAGGAGTTCAAGACCAGCCTGGCCAACATGTGAAACCCCATCTCTACTAAAAAAATACAAAAATTAGCCGGGTGTGGTGGCAAGCGCCTGTAGTCACAGCTACTGGGGAAGCTGAGGCAGGAGAATTGCTTGAACCTGGGAGGTGAAGGTTGTGGTGAGCTGAGATTGCACCACTGCACTCCAGCCTGGGTGACAGAGCAAGACTCTGTCCTTAAAAAAAAAAAAAAATGTGTACACATGTATGTGTATATAAACACTCTCATACAAAATTTTCCTATTTATAAAGAGGAAATATAAAGATATTTATTTTCCCTTAAGCAACCCCAAAGAGATGAATAATATTGATGCTTTTATTGCACTTGACAATAAAAAGGAATTGTAAGCCAATTGGTCACTCATGTGGAGAGTTTTATCTTCCTGGAAATGTGTACCAGGTCCCCTCTGACAGTAACAAAGAACTACTGTATCAGCTGTGATAGGAGAAATATAAGGAGACACTAACTTCAGACTTACCTGTGTTTCTCAGTCTCAGTGTCTGAAAATACTGAGTCAGCACCTCCGCCAACATTACAAACCTCATCACCATCCTCCTCCTCATCAAAATCAGAGGTGTTCAGGAAATCAAAGCTTTCTAAAGCACTTTCAACTGTAAGACTTAAACTGGAAGACCTGCTGCGGCTTACTGCTGGCTTGCACTGTAAAGGCAGAAGGCACCAGGGAGAACATCAACACATTCAGAAAGAGAAACAGGACACACGATGCTCAATTGGAGATGCCACACTTTTTTTTTTGTTTCAAGTTTTTATTTTTTGCTAGCATTTAAAAATGCATTTAAAAATCTTAATATCCAAAAAAGAAGTACAACCATGGGTAAAATGGCACAATATCTGGGACTGGTTGCAGAAGAATCCGGAGGGAAGTAAGCAGGTTGAAGAATAGGAAACAAGATTGGCCATGAGTTGATCACTGGGGAGGTTGAGGGATGGGCACACTGGGATCCATTAGAGGATTTTCTCTACTTCTGTTTGAAATTTTTGTAACAAAAAGTTGAAAACAAAACAAAACAAAACAAAGTCAACCACAAAGCCTTGGGAAACAGAACTGCTATATTCCTCTGCCTAGTGCTCACCCCAAAATAAAATACAACAAGCAGACAAATTTTAAGTCGTGAGTCAATGCTGAATACTGACCAATCTCTAATTCCAAGTGGCAATGTCTTCAGTGTTCTACAAAAGGTGCTAGCTATCTAAGGCACCTGCTCTAAAGGACTAACAAAACAAATCCCAGAAACAGGAAGTGGCTCAAATTTACCTAGCCCATGTTCCCTAGGTAAGAAGCCCTGCATCTTTTTTTTTTTTTTTTTTTTTTGAGACAAGGTCTTGCTCTGTCACTCAGGTTGGAGTGCAATGGTGTGATCACAGTTCACTGCAGCCTCAACCTCCTGGGCTTTAGCAATCCTCTCAACTTAGCCTCCCAGGTAGCTGAGACCACAGGCATGTGTCACCACACCAGGCTAATTTTTTTCCTTTTTGTAAAGACAGGGTCTCCCTATATTGACCATACTTGTCTTGAACTCTTGGGTTCCAGCAATCCTTGGCCTCCCAAAGTGTTGGGATTACAGGCATGAGCCATCGCACCTACTCACAGCATATAATTTTTCCTCTGAGCTTTGAGGAAAGAATGAATGCCTTAAGCATGACAAGAAGCAGCCCTGCTTCCTCTGTAGCTCTGCCTCAAAGGGAACAAGTCCCATCACTTCCCTGACCAGGCCCTGGCATCATGGGAACAATCCCATTCTCTGGCCTGGAGCATTCTATAATGCTGGCCACATGCAGAAACATTACAAGCAAAACAATGCCAGTTGCTACAGGCACAGAGTTGGAGAGAAGTATTTCCAAATATTCAAGAAGATGCTGGGGTGGGTCGAATGGGACAAATTCTGCAAGTAAGAAGCACTAAATGTCCTCCATCCAGTTAGGTGACACTCCGTGCTGATTTCTTAGTGCAAGGTAGAAAGGGCCTTGCAGGGATCTGTCTCTGACACTCAAGATGGCACAAAAGCACATGGGAAAACGTCTTTCAGTCTTTTAAATCACAGTTGTCTCATTCACCCTCAGTGATCTCCGTCCAAGAGGCAGCACCATTTAGTTTCTGATGGTCAAGATGTTTAGCATCCTAGGAATGTGAAGGAGGGAGAAAAGAGAAAGCTTTGTCCAGCTGATGCTTTAATTCTGGCTGGATACAAAGCCATTTGCCCCAGACCTAAACACACTCACTAGTGACGTTTTCAGCAGTCTCAGGGGGAGAGAGGGAGTCGGTCTGGACTTCACCTGCTTCTAGGGTCTTTTTTCCTAAGCAAGGCGTCTGCACAATTTGATCTTGTACAGTATGGATGTGTTTAAATATTGGTCATGACAAAGAAAGGGGCAGTTGAGGATTTTAGTAGCAGGACAATTTTAGAACAAGAGCAGACTGAAATAATACTCTGGAAAGAAGTCTCTGGTCACCAGTTTTTCATAATGCTTAGTGTTTCCTGCGGATTGAGCTACTTAGCAGCACCCTAGATGCCTGGAATGGGAGCTGCTATCACTACTGGATTTCTCTAAGGAATTCACTTTAGATGGCATCAATTTGTGTCTTAGCTCTTTGAAATGAATATCTTTTGCCCACAAAGCAAAGCTGGTCAACTGTGCAGAAAAGATAGGTGCTTAGTGGAATACCAGACAAGCAGCCTGCATGTACAAACCCTGAGCTGATGGTTTTGAACTGATATTTTACAGAAAGTAGATTCAGAGTGCCCTTCTGTGTCTCGGAGGCTATGCCATCAACTGAACTGTCATGAGCATTTGAGGACCTGGAGAGTCAGAGCCTGAATTATCATCTGCCTTAGGCACAAATCTCCTCCAGAGTTAGGTCAGCAAGACTGAGGAGAGAAGGATAAGATGGTCAAAAAGCCTTGGAAATGCAGTTTCAGATGCCACTGGGCATGTATAAACAATCATCATACTCTTTTTTTCTTTCTTTTTTGAGACAGGATCTCACTTTTTCGCCCAGGCTGGAGTGCAGTGGCATGATCTCGGCTCACTACAACCTCTGCTTCCTTGGCTCAAGCGATTCTTCCACCTCAGCCTCCCGAGTAGCTGGGACTACAGGTGTGTGCCACCACGCCCAGCTAATTTTTGTATTTTTTGTAGAGATGGGATTTTGTCATGTTGCCCGGACTGGTCTCTAACTCCTGGGCTCAAGTCATCTACCTGCCTTGGCCTCCCAACATGCTGGGATTACAGGCGTGAGCCACCATGCTCAGCCAGGAAAACAGTCTTAGAAAGGGATGCAACAGCCTTTTGTGGGTTGGTTCTTGGCTTGCCCCTGCAACCTTACTTTCAAGCCTTTTTAGAGACCAGGTTCCCCAACGAACTGCTCTTTTAAGAAAAAGGATCCGAGTTCTCTTTTCTTTTATACAACAATATAAATCAGAGCAGCAAATAATACAAGAAGGGGCAGTGAGATTTGGGACAACAATTCAAATCTGTCTTCTTGTGCAGTGTTTTTAAAAAAATTAATCTGTATGCAGGTCGAGACAGATACATTCTGATGCAGCAATAATGATCTCATTATCAGGACCTCCCGCCTGTGAGGAAATCATCCTTCTCATCTTACCCTCTCACCTGCACCCTGGGCTGTCTGATCCCCATGGATTGAGGGTATCTCTGGAGAGTCTATGGATTCCCCGCTCTAGAGTAGAACGGATGATTATTTTGCTGATGATTAATCTGAGATTCTGACTTGGTTATTTGGATCAATTGTGAGAACAGGCAGTCTCCTCCAGTAGGCAGTGGCTCATGGCTCTCACAATGGAACTGGATTACTCTGACTCCAATCAGGGAAAGGGCTCCCTGCTTTCCCCACCCCCTGAGAGGGATCCTATCCAGTAACGCCTGTGAGACTGTAATCATCAAAGTGCCACTATTTCACATATGGGATTAGAATGATTCACTTGGGGACTGGGGGAATTTCAACATTCTCTAGAGCTCTTTGTTTAAATCCTAATCAATTTAGATAAGTTGATCTGTTGTCAGGAAAATAAAACTTAATATGTACTACTGGCATATTAGTGCCATTTAAAATGATGATGACCTATTAATCCTATGATTGGACAATAATTTTTTTTTTTTTTTTTTTTGACGGAGTCTTGCTCTGTCGCCCAGGCTGGAGTGCAGTGGCGCGATAACTGCTCACTGCAAGCTCCGCCTCCTGGGTTCATGCCATTCTCCTGCCTCAGCCTCCCAAGTAGCTGGGACTACAGGCACCCGCCACCACGCCCAGCTAATTTTTTTGTATTTTTAGTAGAGATGGGGTTTCACGGTGTTAGCCAGGATGTTCTCCATCTCCTGACCTCGTGATCTGCCCTCCTAGGCCTCCCAAAGTGCTGGGATTACAGGCGTGAGCCACCGCGCCCAGCCTGGACAGGACTTTTTTTTAAACGATACCTCATCTTAAACAGAATGTTGGCTTAGGACACTTCTCTCCAAACCTAATCCAATTTCTCTGAAAAGGTACTTACTTTTAGAATATCATCCAAATGCATGACTTCTTGGTTCAGATCCTGAAACTCTTTATACTGCTCTTTATGTGGTTCTAATGCAAGGAAAAGCCCATTAAAAGCATCCTCTAAGCTTCCATCTAGAAAGGATCTGCAGCCTTCGGATTCTCCCCCGACAGAGCCCTCTGAGAGCACCCTGTCTGTGGCCACTGGCACCTCTGCAGATGTGAGCCTCTTGACCAGCTGCTTCGTGATGTTTCCTTCCAAAGTGTCCAGTTCCACAGGCTTGAGCTCAGAGGCCTCCTCGGACTCTTGCAGAAGTGCCTCTGCAACATCATTCTCAAGGAACAGGTGCTCAGCCCCAGCACCTGAGGACTGTCGGCGGCAAGCCTCAGATGGGGCCGAGGCAGGTTTCCTGGGCTTCTCTGGGTCTTCCTCCTTCAGGTGTGATTTTGGCTCTTGGCCTTCTCCCAAGGAGTTCCTGGAAGATGCTGAGCTGGTGTCATCCAAACCCTCATTCTGGGAGGCCAGGCTGCTGTGGTGAAACTCTGCAGGGGTGATGGTAATTTCTGGATTTGTTGAGTTGGAAGGGGAGCCTGTTGAGTGGGAGGCGAGGGCGCAGTCCCCGTTGGGCAGGTCACTGAAGCTGAGCGACAGTGGCATTTTCTCCGCGGCAGCCTTTCCATTTTCAAAGATGTCATCAGGTAGATTCGACTGTAGATAAAAGATACCTCATTATTATTTTCAATACAAATGACGCATTTGGCTTGGCATGGTTTATTTCCAGACAGAGTGTAAGACAATTACAGTGAAAATACCCAGAGCTTTCAGAATATTAGCATTTTATTTGTTGATGCCTCTGTGTGTGTGTGTGTGTGTGTGTGTGTGTGTGTGTGTCTGTGTGGCTGGCAAAAGAAAAGAGACCATCAAGAACTGTTTCTCTTGTTGAATCTAGGTGAAAGTTCATGCCAATCGTCTCAAGGTTTGACATTTTTCAAAAGAAAAGGTTGCATGGGGGGGAGGGGGCTTGTTTTCTGAATTCCAAGAGCTCATAATATTTGGCAGCCATAGTTATGAATAACATTACCAATTCCTTTTTCTATTTAGGCAACTATCTTAAAAAACTTTCCAACGTCCATGCAATTTAGTTCCAAAGATGTGATGTTTTGTTCTGCTTCAATTCTCAAAAATTATTCCTTTGAAAATCTCTACCCACAAATCCCAAGCTCTGGAAAATGTTTTATTAATTTAGTAACCATGCCATAAATAATTCAAGGCCAGCCATACATTTGCATAACTTCTCTAGAAATAAGAGGAAAAGACCAATAAATGGAACATCAATCTTGCAGGAGGTACACCCCAGGGCTCTCAGGCTGCCTAGAAACACCGAGTCATCTGTCAAGCAGACCCGGGTGGTGTCACAGGTACGCCCTGTGCTTCATGAAGCAGAACTCTGAAGACAGAGGTCAGAAATATCCAGGTAACCAAGATCATTCATTTATTCAGGCATTTCCATTTCTAAGTCAGCTCTCCTTGTGCTGTGGTCTGTGTATAATGCCTAAATGCCAAATGCTGCTCTGTGGAAAGGGCTTTTTAGTTACTGAGATTAACCCCTTCAAAATGGTTAATTTTTCTTTCTTTTTTATTTTTTTGAGACAGAGTTTCACTCTTGTTGCCCAGGCTAGAGTGCAATGGTACGATCTCAACTCACTGCAACCTCTGCCTCCTGGGTTCAAGTGATTCTCCTGCCTCAGCCTCCCAAGTAGTTAGGACTACAGGCATGCGCCACCATGCCCAGCTAATTTTTGTATATATTTTTTTTTAGTAGAGACAGGGTTTCACCATGTTGGTCAGGGTGATCCCAAACTCCTGACCTCAGGTGATCCGCCTGCCTCAGTCTCCCAAAGTGCTGGGATTACAGGCGTGAGCCACCACACCCGGCCCAAAATGGTTAATTTTCTCAGATTCCAGATTCGGTTTTTAAAGTAAATAAATGGTAAGTATTATGCTAATAATTGTTTTAATTATATAGAAATTGACAAATTCTCAAAATTTGCTGGGAATAAGCCCAGCGAATAAAAATGTTACAGCAAATGCAGTGAGGAGCAGACGGGAAGATAAAGGCTCCCCGTCCTCCTCCAGCTGGCTCCCTGGTCCCATTCATTGCTGCTGCATCTGAGGCCATGAGATCCTGACACATGCAGTTCGTTCCACCCAAACTGTCCATTGTTGTAGCATGGTTGGAAGGCGATTTACTTTAACTGCAGGCGAGTAAAATGATGTGTCACTGGACACTTGAGTAACCTCTACAAGCTCAGTCTCTTTACCTCCAAAACTGAGGATGTTTTACTCTGTGAGTGATTACTGAGCTGTGGTCCACAATGTTGTTGGGGTGTTGGGCTCTGGTGCTCCTCTTCCTCCCCTCCCAGCTTGTGTATTTCAGTTTCTTCCCTCAAGTATTTGCACCCCCCACCTCATATACACCTTATGTCTCTAGGAAAGATAAAAGGAATCTTTTAGGGGAGGGATGAGGGATGCCTGGACCCTTCTCCTTAGACCTCATCCACGGGGGTCCCTTAGGCTTCTAGAACCTGTGGGTCCTCCACATGGTCCCACTGAGCCTCATCTGATCTGTGCACACATCTCATGGCAGCACCGAGGGAGGTGGGAGACACTGGGTATGGCGGAGAGATTGGGTTGTCAGGATTCTTATTCCAATTCCAAAGTCCTTCCCAGCCATTTCTCTTGAGACTCCAAGACTCAAGCCCAACTTCCACCTACTTAAGTGGCAAATATTTGGTGAGAATAAATCGAGATGCCCTGCCCAAGGGGACTTGCAGTCTACCAAGGGGACGAGCCTAACAATGAGCACGCAACAGTACAACGGTGTGCATGCTGTAACTGAGGGATGACATCATGAGGGAAGGGCCCCAATAAGGGGGTGGCTGCTGCCTGAGAAAGAGCCAGTCCTGGAGCTTAATGTGGAGGATGGTGAGGTAGGGGGCAGGCACCAGAGGAAGTGCATTCTAGAAGGAACAACATGCGAAGACATGAGCTCCTGAAAAGAGGTGGTGCATTTTGAGGACACTGAGAAGCTCCAAGGGGCCCCAGCAGAGGACAGAGAGTGGAAAAGTGAGATGGGCTTGTGGTGGGCTGTAGGGAGATGGGAACAGCCGCTCTGAGGACCTTTGCGTTTATCTAAAAGGCTTTATCAGGAAAATCATCCAGTTGTTTTCTAACATTGTTCTTATTTAAATTATGACATGAAACCTCTACCAACTCTCACCCACAACCCTCAACCTGTAGCACATGAGCATGAATATACATGTTAGGGTAATGGTTGCGTGTACAGCTGTGTTAGCTCTTTGTGTTTTGGTTCATGTTTTCGTGTATATTTCCCCCATATATTCTTCCCATTTTCCTTTAAAAGTCCACCAGAGGGCCGGGCGCGGTGGCTCAAGCCTGTAATCCCAGCACTTTGGGAGGCCGAGACGGGCGGATCACGAGGTCAGGAGATCGAGACCATCCTGGCTAACACGGTGAAACCCCGTCTCTACTAAAAAATACAGAAAACTAGCCGGACGAGGTGGCGGGTGTCTGTAGTCCCAGCTACTCGGGAGGCTGAGGCAGGAGAATGGTGTAAACCCGGGAGGCAGAGCTTGCAGCAAGCTGAGATCCGGCCACTGCACTCCAGCCTGGGCGACGGAGCGAGACTGTCTCAAAAAAAAAAAAAAAAGATAAAAAAATAAAAAAAATAAAAGTCCACCAGAGTTTAGCCTGGTCCTTTTCACCTGCCTTTTGAGACAAGGTCTTGCTCTGCTTTCCAGACTGGACTGCAGTCATGCAATAACTCACTGCAGCCTCAACCTCCTGGGCTTTAATGATCATCCTGCTTCAGTCTCCTGGGTAGCTGGGACCACAGGTGTGTACAACCACACCAGGGTAATTTTTAAATTTTTTGTAGAGACAGGGTCTCACTTTGTTGCCCAGGCTGGTCTTGAACTCCTGGGCTCAAGCAATCCACCTGCCTTGGCCTCACAAGGTGCTGGGATTATAGGTGTGAGCCACCATGTTCAGCCTTCACCTGCATTTTTTAATTCAATGAAAAAGATGCAACTATTATTATTATTAACTCGAAGACTTTTAATCCTTTCCTCTGCTGACACTCAAAGCTTCCTTTTATACGTCTGTGAAGAGCAGGATGTTCCATGCATGTGCGTGTGCATGCATGTGTGTAGTGTGTATCCTCTCATGACATAATGTATACTACATAATACTTATTGTATTCCTGACTGCGAATTAAGGATTGCTTTTTGTCAAAGTGTTATAAAATTAACAAACATTATAATAAACTAAGACGGAGAAGCTTTCAAATAGAAGTAGCTCTAGTAAAACTCATTGAAATCCTTCTGAGTTCCTTGAATGCCAATTTTTTTTGTTTTTGTTTTTGAGATGGAGTTTGCTGTTGCCCAGACTGGAGTGCAAGGGCACCATCTCGGCTCACTGCAACCTCTGCCTCCTGGGTTCAAGTGATCCTCTCACCTCAGCCTCCCAAGTAGCTGGGACTACAGGCACATGCCTCCACTCCCGGCTACTTTTTGTATTTTTAGCAGAGGCAGGGTTTGACTATGTTG
Source organism: Macaca mulatta (assembly GCF_049350105.2). NCBI lineage: Eukaryota > Metazoa > Chordata > Mammalia > Primates > Cercopithecidae > Macaca > Macaca mulatta. Next base: position 158,259,853 of record NC_133409.1, on the reverse strand, counting down.
GCCAGGCTGGTCTTGAACGCCTGAGCTCAAGTGATCCACCCACCTCAGCCTCTCAAAGTGCTGGGATTACAGGTGTGAGCCGCCATGCTGGGCCGAATGCCAGTTTTTGAAAGGCTTCAACTTGTTTAAAATCTTGTTACCATGGATATCTTTGCCACAATGGAGAAAAATCACAGCACAAAAACGGGATTATTAGAAGAGAAGGACAAACTGTGTCTCTATCAAAGTTACATGCACAACCAAGTTTCCCACCCCAAGGACAGTACAGCTGTAACTATTACCCAGTGAGCAAGACAGAGAAGATAAAACAAGAGACATGCTGAGTCACACATGCCACAAGCCCCCCCGAAGTCAAGCACTCCATACCCAGCAGGCCACACTCACATAGAGCTCTAGCACGGCCTTGGGACTCGGCCTGAGGGAGGGCAGGTCACTGAAGGAGCGGCTGCGGTGCAGCTTGGCAAAGAAAGTGTCTTGCAAGGCACTCAAGACAGACAGCCGCCTTGGCTTGTCTGGGGAAGGATGCAGCCACCTCTTCAGAAGTGAAAGCAAGATGGGGGAGTTAGTGGGAAGAATCAGGTTACTATGTTTTGTTAGCTTTTTAGCGAGCATTTTTTATTAAAACAAGCGGCTATTATTTATATCAACTTCTTTAAAAGGCTGATCTTAGAGAATGTTCAGAAAAATCTACATGTTAGCATCACAGCAATAGGTAAGGTGGGCAAGGAGAGAGGAAAAACAGGAGGCTTACCACCTCTGATAGAATTACTGAGAACTCCCAGCACTGTCTCTCAAGCATTTCAAATGCTGGGTGCAAGCACTGGCTCAGGTGCACTGATTCTACTCGGGAAATTACACTGAACTTACAAAGAAGGAGTGGTCTTTGAAGGTGGGCGTTTCCGGGGTACCCTGGCTGTACATGGACATTCTCCTCTGAAGGGCTGCCGCCTTGTTCCCAGCGCCTGAGGATGCGGTCATGTCCTCCACGTCAAATGGACTGCAAAACAACAGGATCCCATGTATGCACATTTGGTAAAATCACCTATCATCAACAGACCACAGGCTGAGAGAGTACCTCATTACATAAAAGTAAACTCAACCTGTGGGAACTGGGCTGGTTTTAGCTACATTGGTTTGCAGAAAATAAACCTGGATAAAAGAAAAGTGGAGCAGAAAACTGAGTCTAGACTCACCCAAGGGACCCCAGAATATTATCACAGCTCTAAGCACAATTTATCTATACACTTAGATACACCCGTTCCTCACCAACATTAGAAACACAAACTTATGAATGCTTTCTTCGACAAAACAAGATGTTGAAAAGTCTATAAAAATTATCTGAACTTTGTGGGGCTAGATACCTTAATGGTATAAGACATCGACAGACTATTGTTCTGTTCTAAAGAAAACACTCAAAAATAGAATCCCATTCATTTCAGTTGACACAGAGCCTCTTGTGTGGGAAGAGAATAACAGTCTGTTCACAATGATGCCACTTAATATCATGGCACCTGATTCATCCAGCAAGAAGAATGATCTTGCATGTGAGACGTCAATGACTGCAGATTGTGGGGAGGGAAGGGCTGGGTAACGTGTGCTGATGATGACGAGGCAAGAGTGTCTTTGCTGCTTCCACACCTGGCTTTCTATATTGTAAATGAGACCCTGAGCATGAATACTCAACACGTCAACTCAGCAATATACCAGGGGCATTACATTAAACATTGTGAACTACTAGTGGGGGTTTCTTTTTGTTTTTTTTTTTTTGTTTGTTTTTTTTTGAGATGGAGTTTCCCTCTTGTTGCCCAGGCTGGAGTGCAATGGCACGATCTCAGCTCACTGCAACCTCTGCCTCCCGGTTCAAGCGATTCTCTTGCCTCAGCCGCCCGAGTAGCTGGCATTACAGGTGCCTGCCACAATGCCCGGCTAATTTTTGTATTTTTAGTAGAGACGGGGTTTCACTATGTTGGCCGGGCTCGTCTCGAACTCCTGACCTCAGGCGATCCACCTTCCTTGGCCTCCCAAAGTGCTGGGATTACAGGTGTGAGCCATCGCGCCCGGCGCTACTGGTGTTAATAACTTATCATGACCTTTCTCACTGGGTGACTTTGGAAAACCATTTCTAAGTTCATTGTTTTGAAAAAAGATCTCTCTTGCCCTTTGGGGATGTTCTATTTCAGTAAATACAGTGCAGAGGAACTAAGGATGCTCATAATTTTCCAGAGCAGCATGAATTTATGCGATAAAGAGGAATAAGCATTTAAAGCATCATAGTGAGAATCAGGATTTTTCTGAGGTCAAAGTACCTCCTATTGGACAGATATTTTCTTTCAAATTAGTTTACTTGAGAGGACATATTCTCTTATATATTGAAAGGTAGAGAGGGAAGGAAGGTGACAGAAAAATATTTTAAAATAGAAAGTAGAAGAGGCGATTGGTGATATGATCCAGGCTTCTCCAACTTTAACACGCGTGCACCTCACCCGGGGAGTTTGTTAAACAGATTCTGGGGCCTGAGCAATTCTGCCACAGTAGTTCTGGGGTGGGGCCCAAGATTCTGCTTTTTTAACAAGCTCCCTGGTGATGCAGATGGTCCATGCACCAGCTTTGAATAGCACTAGCCCGTATCAGATATTCCTATATGAAGAGATAAAAGAGGAAGAGGCACTTACTACCAGGTGATTTCCAGGTTCAGTTTGATGGTGCCAAGGTCATTGATGTCGACAGCCACCACCTGAGGTCGGGCTGCAAACAGCTCTTTGGTCTCACAGGTCACACTACCTACCAGGATGTGAGTTGCCAGCCCTTTGAGCTCCGTGACCTAGCAGAGATAGTGGGAGGGGAAAGGCCTTACATCACAGCAGAGGAGAAAGGTAGGATAATGTGTCATTTTTTTTACTGAGCTAGGTTGGTCATTTCTTTCAGAATCATATCTGAAATTGGAAGTGGATTTTGTTTTTTCTTTCTGGAGACAGGGTCTCTCTCTGTCATCCAGGCTATAGTGCAGTAGTGTGATCATGGCTCACTGCAGCCTTGACCTCCTGGGCTCAGGTGATCTTCCCACCTCAGACTCCCAAGTAGCTGGGACTACAGGCACACGTACCACATCTGGCTAATTTTTGTACTTTTGTAGAGATGGGGTTTTGCCATGTTGGCCAGGCTGGTCTCCAACTCCTGGGCTCACGTGATCCACTCACCTCAGCTTCCCAAAGTGCTGGGATTACAGGTGTGAGCCACTACACTACGCCTGGCCAGAGATGGATATTTCAAAAGTGTATCTTAGATTGACTTTACCTATTCTGATGTGAGAGCAACAGTCTTTGTAATGGACTTGTAGTGCAGAGAACTCCGTGGGATGGAGGGGTGACAGGCAGGGGTCCCGGGTAAAGGCCCCACCAATAGATCATCCAGCTGTGGCACCATGAAAGACAACAGGCAATGACAATACTGTACCTTGATGGAGATGAACCCAACTATCAGGGGCAGAAAAACTGTTTCTTCTCCATCCCAGCTCTGCTTGCCATTTACTTCTATTTTGCCTTTTAGTTTCCACCGCTGCCGGCCATACTTCATGAAAATCTGGAGAGGAGACATCCAAGGGCCTTCATGTCTTGCCATGCCCCCTTCTCCACCAGAACACCAAGATCAAAAGGAGACAGAACTAACGCCACTGCCGCCCTCCCCTTCTCCCTCACTCTCCCTCCACCCCCTTACTCTTGGGTGTGGGTGGAGCTGGGGATGAGTGGGGAAGAGACTTTTTTTCTTTTCTTTTGAGATGGAGTCTCGCTCTGTTGCCCAGGCTGGAGTGCAATGACATGATCTTGGCTCACTGCAACCTCCGCCTCCAGGGTTCAAGCGATTCTCCTGCCTCAGCCTCCCAAGTAGCTGGGACTACAAGCATGTGCCACCATGCCCAGCTCATTTTTGTATTTTTAGTAGAGACGAGGTTTCACCATGTTGGCTAGGCTGGTATCTCGAACTCCTGACCTCAGGTGATCTACTTGCCTTGGCCTCCTAAAGTGCTAGGATTACAGGCAATAGCCACCATGCCTGGCCCAAGACTTTTAAAGCACAGTAAGTTCTGCCTGTCTGAGACACAGGGGGTACAGGTTTTCTGTAGTAAAAGGTCACTGCATGGTGCCCTTCTGCTCACTCATGCCAAGCAGTTCTCTCTCTTGTTAGTTCTGCTTCAATAGAGCAGCTACTGGGATTAATTCTTCACACAACCCAGCTCCTTTAGCGAGAGGAGTAAGTATCAGCTAAAACCCTCTTAAGCAAGAAATAAAGACATCCTTATTCTGGATAGGGAGATGGAGCTGGCAAGAACTTTGAAATCCAACGTACTCTTGGGGGAAGGTGTACAATATTTCCTTGGTCAGACTGCTTTAATGTTTAAGGGAAGATATACCCTCACCCCTGCTTTAAGAGGTATGAGTACAGAGGGTTTTGGAGGAGATGTCAGATGAAATGGTTATGTAAGTTTCCTTTTGAAGAGGGAAAGGAACAAAGCCTATTTTTACTTTTTGGAGCACATTTTTACAAAGAAAGATCTAGATGTTATTTTTCTTCAGTCATGGTACTTATGATCAGCCATGATCCTGGATTGGCTCTTGGATCAGGAAAAAAAACAACAAACCCTGCTTACCTAGTACAATATTGGAACATCTGGCAAAATATGAACATAGACTAATTCCAGGTGATGTTAGCTGAAGAGCCAATCTTAAACTCACTGGTGTTGAGGGCTTAGTAATGCCTATGTGAGAGAATGTCCTTCCATTCTTAGAAGAAGAATTTAGGGATAAAGAGTCCTGGCGTTTGCATCTTGCTCTAAAATGGTTCAGGGGCCAGGCGTGGTGGCTCACACCTGTAATCCCAGCTCTTTGGGAGGCCAAGGCGGGGGGATTGCTTGAGGTCAGGAGTTTGAGACCAGCCTGGCCAACATGGTAAAACCCCATCTCTACTAAAAACACACAAAAAATTAGCCAGGTGTGGTGGCGGGCGCCTGTAGTTCCAGCTACTCTGGAGGCTGAGGCAGGAGAATCGCTTGAACCCAGGAGGCAGAGGTTGCAGTGAGTTGAGATCATGCCACTGCACTCCAGCCTGGGCAACAGAGTGAGACTCCATCTCAAAAATAAATAAATAAAAATAAATAAAATGGTTCAGCAACATAATAGTAACAATGACAGCAATAATGATGATGACAGAGCAAATGTGGCATAATGTTACAAAGTGGTGAATCTAGATGAAGGGTTTATGGGAAGTCCTGTACCCGTTTCCAGACTTTCTCATTGGCTTAAAATGTTTTTCAAAATGAAAAATTAAAAAAAAAAAAGACAACTTGAGAAGCAAAATGACATGACAACTGGCCCCTACCCTTCAGGTCCGTAATTCCAGCACCCAGACCAAGACAATACTTACTTCATATTGATCTCCAGGACAGAGGCGCGCAAATCCAGCCAGACCTGGAACCAAGCAATTGGAAAGTGAGGTGTAGAACATTATTTCCCCTCTCTATAGACACATACTGGCATGTTGAAAAGAATTCAGGTGAAGTGTCAGAACTTTGTGCAAACTCACATAACACTTTTTGGGGCCATTCCTGGGGAACAACTGTTTTGGGGGAGTTCCTTCTATCACAGGTAAAGAAGACATTCCTGGATGAAGTGATGGAAGAGGTGGTTTCCAAGGTAGGGGAGGCTGGGCCAGAGGGGGAGCTAGAGCTCAGTACATCTTGGGCTGATTTAAGATCCAAGCAGATTCCAGGGTTAGGGTATTAGGGCCAGAAAGATTTATATATTTATCCAACATATTCCCATGAAGATAATCTGGTCTCCTATTTTCCCTTCTGTCCTAAAATGTGTAATTTTTAGGTGCCTCCCATTTGAGTTAAGATTCCATGCAGTTATTTCCCTTGCTGCCCTCCAATTTACTCATTCTGATGTTTTCTTTATCCTTTTTATCTGGTATAATGATACAAGTTGCTGTTATGAAATCCCTGAAAATGGATTATTACTTACACAAAGCTAGTGATTAAGAAAACAAAATCAATCCAACCAACCAAATGATACACCCCCAAAAGAAAGATGGGACTTCTACTGTGCCATCCAGCAAGCCACGGCTAACTGGATCTGCTCAGTTTGAGATCTCTCTCTGGTGCAGCAGCAAAAACAAATCTTATCGGACTAGATGGTCACCATCTGAGGCCATCTCAGGAATACTGGCTTTGTCCAGTCTTTTTCTTTCCTTTTGTAGATATTTACTGAGAGTCTGCTGTATGTAAGGGTCTATGCTAGGCATTGGGGTAATAATTTGGAAATTAAAGACTATATGGATCCCCATGATCTAGAACAAAATACGGTTAAAGCCCACAGAAATGAAACAGACAAAGACTTGCAGACAGTAAGATGGAGTTACACCTGAGGTTAATTTGTTTGTCTACTGGCTATCCTACTCTAGAAAATTTACTTAACCCAAGTTTCTTCATCTTTAACATAGGATAACAGTGTCCACTTCATAGAATTGTTTGTAACAACAACAGATGGCATCTTACACATAGTAGGTCCTTAATACGTGGTAATGATGATATATCCAAGAGTGGGATAATACTATTTATTGAGTACATGCCATCTACTATTTAATGAAAGATGTAATCTATATGAAAAGACACAAGGCTGGCATATTGGCTCCCTCCTATAATCCTAGCACTTTGGGAGGCCAAGGCAGGAGGATGACTTGAGCTCAGGAGTTCAAGACAAGCCTGGGCAACATAGTGAGACCTCATCTCTACTAAAAAGAAAAAAAAATTAGCCAGGTGTGGTGGTGCATGTCTGCAGTCCCAGCTGCTCGGAGGCTGAGGTGGGAGGATCGCTTGAGCCCAGGAGGTCTGGGCTATAGTGAGCCGTGATTACACTACCGCACTCCAGCCTCGGTAACAGAGTGAGACTCTGTCTCAAAAAGGAAAGAGAAGAGAAGAGAAGAGAAGAGAAAAAGAAAACACACAGTAAACTGATATGCATCAGGGAGGGAAACAGCAGTGGAGAGACAGAAGGAGATCTTTGCTTTTTTCTGTATTTTTATGAGAATGTATTACTATATAATTAAAATTAAAAAACAGAGACTATCTTATTTAATGTAGAATAGTTTTATAGAAGAAAGCAGCATTTGAATAACAAAGTTTCACCACAGTAAAATGAGGACATGGGTGTACAGACACTTCCAGGCTGAGTGAATGACATGTGTGTATTCAACAATGTTTCTTGAATGTCTACTGTGTCAAGCATGAATAAAGGTGTGAGGAGGAAGGTGTGCTAGTCACATGTGCATAGCAAATGAGGAAACTAATCTCATCAACAGAGGCTTGTCAGTGACCCAGCTTTACTTTAATCAGTTGTTTCTGGCTTTAGTCAGCTGTTAAGTTGTTTTCGTGCCAATCACAAAGCAAAGCCCTTTACGTTCGCTGGGGCCTAAAGACTAAAAGTTTTATTCAAGGAACCAAACAAATTTAATAAAAATGGGTAAAAATCTTTATCCTTTAAAAATTTTTTGAAGGAAAAAAATAAAGTCTTATAAGATTTCCAGTTAAGAATTCAGTACAGGCTGGATGTGGTAGCTCACGCCTGTAATCCCAGCACTTTAGGAGGCTGAGGTGGGCAGATCATCTGAGGTCAGGAGTTCCAGGTCAGCCTGGCCAACATGGAGAAACCCTGTCTCTACTAAAAATACAAAAACTAGCCTGGCGGGGTGGTGCTCGCCTGTAATCCTAGCTTTTCAGGGGCTGAGGCAGGAGAATCGCTTGAACCCTGGAGGCAGAGGTTGCAGTGAGCAGAGATCACGCCACTGCACTCAAGCCTACATGACAGAGCGAGACTTCATCTCAGAAAAAATCCAAAAACACAAGCAAAGAATTCAGTACAAATATTTGTAGTGAACTTTTAGTTAAAGGCAAGATTTATAATGTAATGTTAAGTATAAAAAGAAAAAAGGTAGCTGGGTGCGGTGGCTCACACCTGTAATCCCAGCACTTTGGGAGGCCGAGGCAGGTGGATCACGAGGTCAAGAGATTGAGACCATCCTGGCCAACATGGTGAAACCCCGTCTCTACTAAAAATACAAAAATTAGCTGGGTGTGGTGGTGGGTACCTGTAGTCCCAGCTACTTGGGAGGCTGAGGCAGGATAGTCACTTGAACTTGGGAGGCGGGGGTTGCAGTGAGCCGAGATCACACCACTGCACTACAGCCTGGCAACAGAGCGAGACTCCGTCTCAAAAAAAAAAAAAAAAAAAAAGGAAGGACACAAAGCCTTACATAGGGTATAACCTTGGCTATATATAAATGGATCCCTGGGGAAGAAAGTCTAGAAAACCATACCAAACTGTTAAAAAATAATGATCTCTGGTAGGGTAGAATTAAGGAGAAAGTTAAATTTTTGTCATTAAGTGATAATTTTTATTTGATTTTTTAAAAGATCATATATTTTGTAATACAGAAAAAAGATGTAAAAAAGATCACACACCTTGGCAGGCAGTGTGTACACACAGAAAAGTTGGTTGGATATTTTAATAATTTTAATAAAAGCTTAGCACTGGGTGCAATGATTATATATGATTTTAATTTTTTGGTTATATTTCTCAATGTTTTAAAAAAAACAAGAAGGTACTACTTTCTTTCTTTTTTTTTTTTTTTTTTTTTTTTTTGAGACGGAGTCATGCTCTGTCGCCCAGGCTGGAGTGCAGTAGCCGGATCTCAGCTCACTGCAAGCTCCGCCTCCCGGGTTCACGCCATTCTCCTGCCTCAGCCTCCCAAGTAGCTGGGACTACAGGCGCCCGCCACTTCGCCCGGCTAGTTTTTTGTATTTTTTAGTAGAGACGGGGTTTCACCGTGTTAGCCAGGATGGTCTGGATCTCCTGACCTCGTGATCCGCCCGTCTCGGCCTCCCAAAGTGCTGGGATTACAGGCTTGAGCCACCGCGCCCGGCCAGAAGGTACTACTTTCAAAGTGTTTACGTCAAGATTGAAGAAGACACGAACAGTTCCTCCCTGTTTACCCAGTGACTTTTTAGAGGCAGTCCGAGGAAATAATTTTGATGAGCTGGTCCAGAAACAGCTGTGAGTCCTAGACTGTTCCCACACAAAGATGTCCATATGACAAATGGGTCCCTTAGTACCTCAGCCTCCTTGAGTTGCTATTTATAACCTTTGCCATTTATAACACTATTTATAACACAAAGTTTGTTTATATATTTATTTAAACGTGATTTTACCCATATAAAGATGCTGTGGGTGGTATCACACAATGTGTTTTGCCTTCTATGAATAGCCCTGTTAGTACGCTGGAGATTCTTGGCCAGGCATGGTGGCTCACACCTGTGATCCCAGTGCTCTGGGACATCAAGGCAGTAGTATCACTTGAGCCCAGGAGTTTGAGACCAACCTGGGCAACATAGTGAGACCCTATCTCTACAAAAAATTTAAAAATTAGCCAGTCATGGTGGCGTGCGCCCATGGTCCCAGTTACTCAGGAGGTTGAGGCAGGAGGATTGCTTGAGGTTAGGAGTTTGAGGCAGCAGTGAGCCACTGAACTCCACCAGCCTGTGTGACAGAGCGAGACCCTCGACTCAAAAAACAAAACAAAGCAAAAAACCCAATTAAGTTGAGAGTCTTAAATGAATGCTTCTACTTTCACCTGACTGATGGACATTGCATGGGTAAGCTGACAGCAAAAAAGGTCCCCGGATGCTTAAAAAAAAAACACGTGCTGTTACCATTACTTGTCAGTAGGTGGCAGCAACTCACCAGCTCGTCCGTGCCTTCCTGCCCGTGGAGCCAGTACATTTAAGAACAGCTTTCACTAATAATTAGAACACAACAAGCCACTTAAAAAGACTTACTGAAATAAGAGCAGAATTGAAGAAGTTTATATTCCACTAATAATTTTCTGGAGCATTTAGTTAGTCTTTTAAAAAAATACTTCTGAAAGAAAGTACAATCGACTGGCTTTTGTAAATCCTAAACTGGACATGCTAATTCTAATACAATCCAAAGTACACTTTAAAAACCTCTGCAAATTGGCCAGGCGCGGTGGCTCACACCTGTAATCCCAGCACTTTGGGAGGCTGAGGTGGGCGGATCACCTGACGTCAGGAGTTCGTGACTAGCCTGGCCAACATGGAGAAACCCTGTCTCTACTAAAAATACAAAAATTAGCCAGGTGTGATGGTGGGCATCTGTAATCCCAGCTACTCTGGAGGCTGAGGCATGAGAATCGCTTGAACCCAGGAGGCAGAGGTTGCAGTGAACGAGATGGTGCCACTGCACTCCGGCCTGGGTGACATAGCAAGACTTTGTCTCAAAAACAAAACAAAACCTCTGCAAATTAGTTCAGGATTAATTTATTGTCTGTTTATTTATGTAATTACAATGGAAGACTGGTTGAAAAGAAACTGATCTGGCATTGTTACTAGATAAAGGTGGATAAAGGGGAAATCCTTTGAAGGTGTTTGTTTCCCCACCTTTAAAATTACCAGAAATTTTGTATCTGAAGAAAACTGAATATGAGAAAGGTACTTGGTAGTGATGTGTTTTTCACATCTCAGCCCACGTTACTAAGCAAAATTTCTTGGAACTGCTGTAGTGGCATCACTGATCCTCTGATTGTAGCAATAATGTAGCACAACGGCACTATCTAGGCACAAACAGCTTTTGTGCCGTGCTTCTTAAAGTTCTGTCTGCAGTGTAAGCCACTGGTGGTACTGGCCACGGAATTAGCACTAACAGTGGGGCAATGACAGTTACAGTCTGTCTTTGAGGCCTGGCCAGGTTTCTTTCAGGCTCTTGTCTGGGGGCCTGCTGGCATTTTCACGGTTAGAGAAAGCTGCAAGTTTTCTCAACAGTTTGTGATTACTAGTGCATGATCTAGAAAGCTTAATGAAAGCTTTCTAGCTTTCACTCAAAAAACCAGCATGGGGGTTACCTCTGAGGGTGGGCATGGGGGACTTGCAGGGGTCATACCTTTGGATGTTTCATGGTACTCACATATTACTGATCTAATACCTCTTCCACAGCCTCGTTTGGAGGGTGTTACAGCAGCTGCCTACTCTTGCCTGCCTTCCTTTGCTCAGACACCATTCTGCCAGAACACTCTCCATCATTTCTCCCTTCACACTTCCTACTTTAAGACAACCAACCAAGTAGCTATACAGTCAGGAGCTCCTATTACAGGCCTTACTGATTTATTGACTAGGCATAAATAATGCAAGTTTACTAGCTCAGTGGTGGTTCTTCCTTCTCAGGAATGTTGATCTGCCCTGGAAACTGTAAGGACCAGCAGAGACTGGATATATACACTGCCTGGAACTTCATTTGAACCAAGTAATAATTTGGAGAACTAGTTTGCTCTAAGGAACTACATCTCTTTACCTCCATCCTGTTTGATAGTTTGCAGATTAAGTGCTCTCCGTTCGGCCTGGCATTCATGGATTTTTATAATCAACACCCAACTAATTCTCCATAGCTCTTCTCCCGACAAGCACGTCAGCCACACCGGTCTACTTGTCACCTCTGAACAGGCTTTCCTCTGTTTGGTGAATGCTATTCTGGTGCTGTTCACCATATATTACACTGGGAAGCCTTCCTCTTTCCTGCTCCCCTCCCCACCTGGAGAGGTGAGTGGCAACCTTTTCCTCCTCTCCCCTCCTGCTTCTGTAGCAAACATGGTCACACAGGTGGTCATTCATTCCATTGGATGAGAATGCACAGCCTCATATGTCCCTTTTCTCTGGTAGACCATGTGGAACTCAAGGCCAGGGACCAGTCATCAGAATGCAGTTTAGTGCCTAGCCAATAGCAGGCACTTGGTAAGTACTTGCTCTATTCTCTTTAACATCACTACCCCAAAAAGTTGTTGTCTAGTGTTGAGGGTGGGGCAAAAGGGAAGTGAGGAAGGGTGTGGTGCAAGGAAGTTGGGGGTTGCTGGGTCTGAGAGTATTATGACATACTCTCAGTTTGTCAATATGTATGTTGGAAGTAGTTTTTACCAGAATGAATAACAGATGAGAAAGCAGCTGATTGCAAAGACAATAGGATTTCTTGGCAGCATGAGAAGGTTTCCCTTTCTCTTTATGGAGGAAGAGAAAGATTTCCATGGGGGCGTTTACCCTTGAAAGGCTTCACAGATGTAGTTTCTGAATTTGCATGTTAGATGAGGACAGTGGAGGAGACAGGAGTCTATCAATGAGGAAGGAGATTCCGTTTCAGGCCTGAAAAACCCCATGGAAGAAACCAAGTGTTCAGGTAGACTCTCAGGAAGATCAGGCAGGAGAGCAAGAACAACAGAGAGAGGGGGAGACGGAGGAGTGGGAGCCACAGCAAGTTCATCAGCCCATCAGGGCTGTGATGTAGCGGGGTGGCCAGTCCCCCAGTAGGTGGCAGGGACTCCAGCATCATCCCCTCACTGACCACCAAGCCTGAAGCTCCAGATCTGGTCCGAGGGTGGTCCCTTTCCTCCCATCTCACTCCCAGGGTGCGTGCCTCTGTGCTAGGTTGAAGAGGATCTGCCCATAAAGGAGACCATTCTTTGAGCAATGGTTTATGTTGTCTGCTCAGCTCTGAACTTCCCTCATAACATGGAGTTAGAGGTGGGAATGCATTAGGAACAAAGAACCCTGGAATTCAGTTTCTTGTCTGACTCCAATTTATGTGTGACTCCTGGGACAAGTCATTTAGCCTCTCTAGGCCCCTATTTCCTATATGTAAAATCAGGAAATTACCATCCCACAAAAATAGATGCATTTGTTAATACTGAATATCAGAAATAGGAGAAATACAGTACGTATTAATATTAGCAGCGATAGGCGATGTGCATGATTTGCATTACCGTTAGGCTGCGAGACTCTGCGACTGTGCTAGTCTGTGTGGGTGGCGTCTGAGTGTTGGGGGAAGTAGAGGGAAGGTTCTCTGCTAAACACTGATTCAGGGCAGTTGTTTTCCAGGATCGATCAGGCTGCTGATAGAATCATCCTCAAAGTTAAAATAAAAATTCCAGGGCCCAGTGTGGGACTATGGACCTGAGTGATTTTGGAACCACTGACTCAAGTGAGGACCCAAAAATGTAGAGAATGGACCTAAAAAATGGAAAAAAGCACAGATGCCAGACTCAGTAGCAAAGCAAGTGTTGAAATTTAACACTGAATATTAAACTGATTCCCTACCAGGTCTGCCGGAAGAGAAGCATGCAGCCATTTGGGAAGCTGAGGGTCAAGGTCATTTTTATTCCAGGTATTCTCAGACAGGCTCTCACATGTCAGTGCCTAGTGCTTGACAGAATAATTTCCCTCCTGAGTTAGATGATTCATTGGAAAATGAAGCCCTCCTGTCGAGCCCTTTCAAAAAAAGTCTCCTTTCTTTACTCCCTTAATTGCAGAAAGTAGAAAGAGGGTGATTAAATCCCCATTAGCAACCCAGGGATCAAGCTGCTAAGAAACCTCAGAATTGCATAAGCACCAGCCCTCTTCGCTGCAGTCAAATGGGCCAAAACTCGGAAGAGAAATTGACTTGCTGTGATGGCCGCTCATTTGACAGCCATGCTTGGCCACTGAGCCGTAAATCTGACAACACCTGAGCAATGCTCTGTTTTCTAAAATCAGACTTCGTTTTTGTTCTGAAGATGCTGTGGTATAACTCAATCATGTGTCTAGTTTGGACCTTTCTGGAATAAATACCAGAAAGGCACTGGGAGGGGAAAAATTCTCTGTGGGTTTAACACCAAAATTTATAAAATTTCATAGTTAGTTTGCTAGAAACATGGGGAGCTAAAGGAAGAATTTAAACATCACCACAAAGAAGCCAACAGACAAGCTAGAATGTGGGACATTCCGTACAATAGTTTCTACAGCAAGTCAAGGGTAGAAAAAAAAAGCGGGTGGAGGGGGGGAGAGGTTTGTTTTGGATTAAAGGAAGTCTAAAAGATATACCTAACAACCAATTGTAATGCATGGACCTTGTTTGGATCCTAATTTGAACTAATCAAATGTACAAGGCATTTTTGAGACAATGGGGGAAATTTGATAATGGAATGGGTTAATAACCAAGGCTTATTATTTTTGTTAGCTGTGAAAATGTGACAGTACTTGGCATCGCGGTTATGTAAGATGACAACCCCATGCTTTAAGAGATGCATACTGAAGTGTATAGCCGCAGACTGACATATCTGGGTTTTATTTCATCAAAGGACTTCTCTTTTATCAAAGGAAAAACAAAAGCAAAGAGATGGAGCAAACGTGGCAAAATCTTGCTAATTATTACATCTAGGTGATGGGTTTATGGGGGGTTCATTATAATGTTCTCTCCACTTCTGTGTATGTTTGAGATTCTGTCATAATATTTTTGTGTGTGTAGGTAAGCCTCAGCATGAGAAGCATCAGTAAACTATCAAAAGTGGGGAGGGTTGAGAGTGGGTGGCACTGCGTCTTTGCAAGGAAAATAAAAATAGCATGGGCTCTCAAACTTTAAGGAGCTCTGCGCTCTGCAGAGATGGCTCCTTATTCTCTCTAAACAGGGAAAAGAATACCTTTCATCTTGATGGAGAATTCTCCCAGCAGATTCTCTAGCTCCGCTTCAATGGTGCACATATTCTGCAAAGAGGACAGGAGATGAGCATGAGAACTGGCCTTTCACCCAACAGCTCAAAGCACACGACATTTTAACAGGAGCATGACTGCATGAACAACAAGAAGCATTTACCCTTTTGCCCAACACAGCACAGCCTATGAAACATTGTTGACGAAATGTTTGATCTGAGTCTAAGCCCACCTTGTAGTGTACAGGAAATTTAGGGCATAGAAGAGCAAGTCAGATTATATCAAAAATAGACAAATTCAGAATGTGGGGTAGACTATAGGAATTAGCATGCATTCTACAAAAAGGCAGTATCATAATTTCTAGATAAAGAGACTAGACAAACATAATCACCAAATGTAACATCTTAACCTTGATTACATTCTGATTTGAAAGTAAATCAATCAAAACAGTTATAAAAGACATTATTGATCCAAATAGGGAAAACTTGAAAATGGACAATATGTTATATAATTCTATAGGATGAAGGTCAATTTTCTTACTTGTGGTAGTGGTATGTGGTTATGTAGGAAATGTAGATAGGTTATTACAAGTAAGAGATCCCTGACTTGATTTAGCCATTGTATTACATATTTCAGTGTATACATACTTCAAAACATCATGTTGTACACCATAAATATGTAACAGGTTTTACTTGCGAATTACAAATAAATTTTAAAAAGAGATCCAGGTTAAAATATTTATGGGGTGAAATGTCATGATGTCTATCACTTACTGTCAAATGACTTGAGGGGGATGGAGGGGGGATTTGATCATATGAGACAGAGGGAAAGCAAATATGGCCAAGTATTACCGATTGGTAAATCTAGATAAAGGTGTATGGTGTTCAATGTACTAGTCTTTCCATTTTTCTATAGGTTTGAAATTTTTCTGAATAAAAATGTGGGACCAAAAGAGCACAAGAGTTGAATTCTGCTCGAATGAGTAAGGCAAACTTCCTGCTGCAATGCCACAGCACCCCAAAAATAATTTTTGGGTCTGACAGTGGTCCTCTCTTTGATGTTGAAGGAACAGGATAGAGAGAAGGAGTAACACCATCTGCACGTGTGGTTAGATACATAACTATCCTCACCCTACTTCCTCAATACCTGAGGACCTAAATAGAACAACTGCAGTTAGAAATGAAAAGGGAAAGTGCTGCGGCCACGGCAGTCCCAGGGAGGCCCTTCTGTTGCTTGACCTTCTGCCGCATGTAAGGCTTCCCAGTGTAAGCCTTACAATCTGGATGCTGCTGCTGCTATGCTAAGCAGCCGTCTCCATTGAAGCTTGATGCAGGGTGATGTCTGCAGGCTTCTTCCTCAGTTGCCAGCCTCCCACAAGGCTAGGGGTTCGAGGGTGACCTCACTGACAAAAGCATGGCCAGCTTGATTAGTGCAGGCTGATATTGCTTCCATTTGAATTCTGTATGCTGAGGAACTCAGCCTAGAGGCTCTGATTCTTCTATGTTTCTTTGTTCTGCTCCAAATGATCACTCTCATGGGATGCAAAGAGAATGGCTTTGCTTTTTCCCTTGTAAGCTCTCACTATGTGAACTAGCTAGCAAGGTTGGGGAAAACTTTCTGAAGTCTGAGCTCTGTGTAGCTTGAAAGCCTTGAAAACAAAGCCTCAGTATTATAAACCAATTTACTTCCTCAGAGTATTGGGCACCTCTGTGAAGAAACAGTTTCTGGAAATATCAACTACGCTATCACGCATGTCAGGATTGCTACCAGTATCTCTGAAAAACTTGAGAGCAGCTAGGTTAATACTTGAGGACAAGTCTTAATTCCGCCCCACCCCTACCCCCCGGCACCCCTCCACCCCCGCAACCACTGATGAACATTGCTGCACACGCAAATGCACCTGAGCCACCTTGACCGCGTTGTTAAATCCTCATTTTAAACCCTCATCATAACAAAATCCTGGCTTTTGTGGTTATGTGAGGATATACTTCTTTCTTGTCTTTTTGCTTTTTTGTTTTTTTAAGATAGAGTCTGGCTGTGTCACCCAGGCTGGAGTATACTGGCTCCATCTCAGCTCACTGCAACCTCCGCCTCCCAGGTTCAAGCGATCCTCTTGCCTCAGCCTCCTGAGTAACTGGGATTTCAGGGCACACCACCACACCTGGCTAATTTTTGTATTTTTAGTAGAGACGGGATTCTGCTATGTTGGCCAGGCTGGTCTTGAACTCCTGACCTCAAGTGATCCTCCCACCTTGGCCTCCCAAAGTGCTGGGATTATAGGTATAAGCCACTGCACCCGGCCGTGAGGATATAAAACCACCTGACACCAAATGTGGTATGAGGCTACAGAAGTCCTGGACTTCTTTCTTCTCTAAGGCAGTTTAAATTGCACTCTATGTCTTTGAATTTGTGAGCAAGGTCATGATGCCATGCCCTGACACTTCATCAAGGGTGGCTCTGTCTGAAATGACCTGCAAATATGCCAACACAGACAGTCCCTGCATGCTGCTGGTCAGTTATCAGCATTTGTCCTATAAACATCCTCTATAATCGGAAACGGTTCTCCTGATTTCAGAGATCTGCAGAAATGGGGTCTCATGAACTAAGATTGCTTCTAGGCCAGGAATTTTCAATCTGCAGGTCTATAAAGTAGGATAGGGGAGGGTAGGAAGAGTCAGATCTTCATTTTCACTAACATTTAACTGAAATTAAACATGTTTAGGGATGATGAAGGTAGAAAATGAGCCACAGCAGTATTAGCCATACCTGTGACTTTGACACTGATAGAAATCACATACATGTTCATGTCCCATCATTTATTGCAGATAACTTTTTAAAAAATCATTTATACTTTTCATTACTTTGACGTTTCAGTAGTTATTAGAGCCACTACTAGATCTTATAATTTGATGTATTAATAAAGCAGCAGCATAGAACTATGTCACACATTGGGCTTTTGAAATATTTTGAAAACTGTACTGATGATATTGAAATAACTATATTTCAATATATTTTCTTCTTTTCAATTCCTATGTATTTTATTTTATGCATTTAAAAAACATTATTCTAGGCCAGGCTCGGTGGCTCATGCCTATAATCCCAGCACTTTGGGAGGCTGAGGCGGGCGGACCACCTGAGGTCAGGAGTTCGAGACCAGCCTGGCCAACATATAGTAAAACCCCATCTCTACTAAAAATACAAAAATTAACCAGGTGTGATGGCACACGCCTGTAGTCCCAGCTACTTGGGAAGCTGAGGCAGGAGAGCTAGCTGGGAAGCTGAGGCAGGAGAATCACTTGAACCTGGGAGGCAGAGGTTGCAGTGAACCAAGATCGCACCATTGCACTCCAGCCTGTGCGACAGAGCAAGACTCCATCTCTCAAAAATAAATAAATGAATGAATAAATAAATAAATAAATAAATAATTCTAAAGGAGGAAGTTAGGTAAAGAAGCCCTGCTTTAAGTGAAATAAAGAGACAAACTTGGTTTAGACAAGAGGCAACGTGGGAGTGTACACACAAAGGGATCCTACTGACAGTCATCCAAGCTGTCCCTCTGATTCCAGGGCTGAGACAGATGCTCAGCTCTGGGAATTGTCCAACAGACCCTCTACAGGCTGATGACTTCATTCATGAAATCTGATCTCTGAACAAAGACTCATGGGATAGTGAGGAGTGCTGCTTTAATAATTTAGTCATTTCATCAAAGACATTGGTATTAGGTGATCCCAGGAGGAGTGAAGACCTCTCTACCTCTTCCAGAGAGCTGGAAACCAGGAAAGCACACTTGTGTTCACGGTTCTTAATCTTGGCTCCTTTATGATAAAAATTTCTCACAATAAAAAAAAAACATGGTAGGCAGAGTGTTACTGATATCCAACACTGACATCCAGTGTAGCTATCTGAACCATAGGGTCTGCTCCACTTCCAGGGATAAAACTCGGCTCGATTTACACTAGAATATTTAGAAGTGTGTTTCAAGGACACAAATCAGGGCAATGTGGCTTACACATTCATTTTATTTTACTTTAGAGATGCGGTCTCACTCTGTCACCCAGGCTGGAGTGCAGTGGTGCGATCGTAACTCACTGCAGCCTCGAACTCCTGGGGTCAAGCAATGCTCTTGCCTCAGCCTCTTGAGTAACTAGGACTATAGGCATGTGCCACCACTCCCAGCTTATTCATTCATTTCAAGCAATTCCACCGATTGCCTTTCTTGCATACTTTTGAGGCTAACAGTGGAACCTCTTTCTAGAGGGTGGAATGAGGTTGTGGGTTGCTGTTTGCCTTGTTCTTGGCAATTACCAACAAGCCAGATGGGATTCGGCAACTTAAGCAGGTTAGTGGGTTATACCTCTGTGTACTCCTTGTAGCTCCGATTGATCTCTGACAGACTCTCCCGGGCAGCTTTGCTGGCAGGGGATGTTGCAAAGGCTTGCTTCATTTTGCTGGCACCATCCTGGAGGCGTCGCTGGATACAATAAGCTTCATAGAGTTCATCTACCTGCCAGAATCAAAACAGGAAACAGAAATAAATGTCAGGCTTGAAAGAAAATACATAGATCATTGTTACATGATTAACGTACTTTATATTTCTGACCTCTACAAAGAGAATCCTGTAGAAGTATTATCCTTTTAGATAGGGACCGATCACTTTTATTTTAGCCACTGTGATACATTTTGTCTCAAAACAGATTTTGCTCTAATCCTGTTTTCAAATTATGCAAAAGGGAAACGCCTCTCTTGCATTGTTTGAGGCCATCATTGGAATTGTTTAAAATGACTCCTAGGTGACTTTGTGGGTCCATGGGTGGACTGTAAGTACTAAATAAGAAAGATGAGAGCCTTCTGTAAGTATTAAATTATTAAATAAGTATTAAATAATAAAAATAAGTAAGTATTAAATAAGACTGTAAGTATTAAATAAGGAAGATGAGAGCCTTCTGTTTATAGAACAAACACTGAAAGAGTTTATACAATTTCATACCAAGGTGAAAACTTTGTAGTATCCTAGGCTAATATCACTTTAAGAGGTAGTGTCACAATATTAGGATTTGTAATCCTGATAATTACATATCCGGATTTAGTATTTCATAAGGTAACTTGGGGATATATAGTGAAGATAATTTTTGTGAAGATAATTTTTGTAAAGTCTTGGCTCAACTGTAAACAGAAAAAGTTATTCTTAAAATTAGGGTAAAACACAATTGTCAAAATATATCAAACTGAACACTTAAGAACTGAACTCTTTTTCATGTAAATTACATGACAATTACAAAAAGAAATGGAAGCAATATAAATGAACTTTTCTTTTGCTACACATCTACACTTATGCTTCTAAATAATAATAATATACCCTTTTCAAATGACTATTGATTTTATACTCATATAAGCCTGATAATCAGCTAATTCTTCTAAGGAGGTGATTCTCAATCAACCCAAGGCAATTTTGACCCCCAGGGGTCTACTGGCATCTAGTGGGTAGAGGCCAGGCCTGCTGCTAAACATCCTATATGCAGAGGACAGCTCCTGCAGGACAGAATTATCTGCAAATGCCAGCAGTGCTAGGGTTGAAAAAAATGTTGTTTTTTTTTTTTAGATGAGGTCTTGCTATGTTGCTCAGGCTGGTTTCTAACTGCTGGGCTCAAGTGATCCTCTTGTCTCAACCTCTCAAGTAGCTGAGACTACAGGTGCACATCACTGTGCTTAGCTGGAAAAAAAAAAAAACAAAACCTGTTCTAAAGTTATTCCTAATGATATTTATCTCTACAAGTCTGGTACTATCTTTAATTGACTGCAGTTAACTACAATAATTTTCAGACGGATAACAAACAACAATACCATCAGGCATTGTCAAATGCAAATAAAACCTATTGCTTTGGGGAGGCATACTTACCTAGCACTGTTTGAATTTTCAGTTCAGTATGAACTTTGTTTCTTCAAAAAGGAAGCTTAACTATAGATCCAGAAGGTGGAGATGCATATACTAGATTTCAGAGTTTAAGAGTCCCCTTTTGTTCTGAAGGCAAACTTTTGGCTGCTTACTAAAAAGCATTACTATAACCTGTCTGAGGAGTACAATTTTCCATAATTGCTTTCTCTACACAGATATCAATGACACTTAGCTTAGAATGCAAACATTAAGAGACTAAAAATTATTCTCTTGATTAAAGGATTCTTTGTTGCTATTTACTTCAACAATGCACTCAACTCCACTGAGAAGAATGATGAAACTGAAAAGAATCATCTTTAATCTTCAGGGTCAATGGATTTATCTCTGATTAAGAGGGAGATATAAGACTCAAGGAGTGTCCTATCTGCTGATGACATCTTTTGTTTGATTGGCATAGAGTGTGGTTTCCATACTTTAAAGCTAAGCCTCATCTGGTGAGCTTGTTAAAATGCTGATGCCCAGGCCCCACTCTGAGGTGCTGATTCCGTAGGTTAGGGCTGGGCCAGGAATCTGAAATTTTAAGTAAACATTGCAAATTGTTCTGATGTGGGAGGTCCCCACAAAACTTTTAGAAACCCAAGTGCTAATATCTCTTCCAATGTAGGTCAGGCTATGTCACCCATGTGGTCTTTTGGGGGAACTGCCCCTGCAACCCTTTTCCCTACTAGTGGGTATGCCAAAGTTTCTGAGCTTGTTATCCTTTCAATAAGGAGACAGTGCTCACAGGACCATCGGCATAGCCATAATGACTTAATCTATTACTTTGTGTAGCGAGAAAGTTTATTCTTTGTTTTTGCTTAAATATCAACCTATCCTAGCCAAATAGAATTAAACTTTTGGATGAAGTATACCTATGTAGTCACCTTAGCAGAAAGCCATTTGTAGGCAAGCATTTATCTTACCTATGAGTCAGCAATGGCTCATTAAATAAACTGATTAATTGAATCATTCAATTACATATCATTTGTTAGGCATCTGGATATAAGATGTTGCAAACAGAAAGAGTACCATTGACCTTTGAAAACCATTAGGATTGTTCTATCTAACGAGCATGGATACAACATTGATAAATATACCCTTACTTCATACTGATAGTTTTCTTGCTGTTTTTTGAATTAAACAATAATAGGTCAAAGCTTGCCTGCCACATAAATACCTTCTGATGGATGTCATTGTTTTATTTATTGAGTTTAGCAGAAATAGGAGCAATTTCAGATTTGCCTAGGTAGTAAATATCTTTCAAAGCAAGAATGTACAAAGGTAGTAGCATATACATGTGTATTCACACATACAAATCGTCCTAGAATTTTAAATGGGAAAGGATTCTTAGGATCATGGAGATCAAATCTGTGCACCTCCCCAGCGCCACTTCACAGAGCGGAAAGCCAAGATTCACACAGATGACATAGCAAGTGAGTATGTGGCAGAGCTGGGACTAGAACCTAGGGCTTCTGACTCTTAGAGAGATCTGCTAAAATTCCCAGGCTTCCCACTTGGAAGAGAGGCTGATGGATATAGACAAACAGGAATTGGTAATTGTGTGATTTAGCTGCCTCTAAAGGTAGATGTTTTCTAGCTGGCACCAGTAACTCCTGACAGTGCCCAGAATAAGGGGGTGATAGCCTCATTGTACCACCAGTGAACTATAGGGTTCAGGGCTGAGTGTGTGGGACACTGGCAAGCTAGTGCACATCCAGGGCAGAGGGGATAACACGGCACCTGAAAACCATGCTATATGAGGGAGAGTGGAAAGAACCAAGGGCTTGAGAGAGATTGAGGGAGGCGCTGAGACAGCGATCTTTTGGTAGTTACAAGGCCTTCATGAAGAAGTTTATGGGGTACCAAGTGTTATGTGGAACCGGAGTGTAAAGTCAGGCAAACATGAAGTTTTTTGTAGGGCTAGTTTGATTGATAGTTTAAGCACACTACACTGAGGCTGGAAGTCCTCCACCGGGCACTGTGCCTGTTACTTAGCACTTAATAAATGTTTGTGGAACTGAGGTAGAGCCAAAACTGTGCCGGGTCATCAGGCCTTCCATTCTTATTGTTCCTCCATCTTTAGTGCCCATTTGAGGACTTAATTGCTAGTCAGCTTGAGAGTCAATTGGATAGGAAGTTCTCCATGCACTAGATACTACGATCAGACCAAAGGTGTACTTGATTAGCAATAGAACTGAAAAACAGGCAATGAGAACAGGAACTTCAATTACCTTACTAATGTGAAACTCCAGGCGTCTCATGTATCTTTCAATTGTTTTAATTTGCTGGAATTAAAAGAAGTTTGAAAAAGTACAGTCATTTATAGTTCATTTGACTCAGGCTTGTGAGAATATCTTTATTATATCATACTCAAAAGTACTAGAAAATCCAATATATTTCTCCTTTCCTTCCCCTTTCCTCCTATCTTTGATGCTATTTTAGAGATTCACTAATACCAATTTGGATTATTTTTTTTTGAGACAAAGTTTCATTCTTGTTGCCCAGGCTAGAGCATAATGGCGCGATCTCGGCTCACCGCAACCTCTGCCTCCTGGGTTCAAGCGATTCTCCTGCCTCAGCCTCTTGAGTAGCTGGCATTACAGGCACCCGCCACCACACCTGCCTAATTTTTGTATATTTAGTAGAGACGGGGTTTCTCCATGTTGACCAGGCAGGTCTTGAACTTCTGACCTCAGGTGATCCACCCACCTTAGCCTCCCAAAGTGCTGAGATTACAGACATGAGCCACTGTGCCTGGCCCTGGAAATTTATTTTTGTAATATTGAATAAATATTCTGAGATGTGAACTTGAATTAGTTATCGGAATCCTTGTGTTTAACAAGGAGAAAGGCCAATCCGATGGAAGTCATTAGGTTCTGACAGAATAGTATCATATGGGAGTATATTTAAATTTCTTCATAATAATATATTTTATCTTCTAAGATTGTTTTTTTTTTCCCATTCACATTTTAGTGTCTCTGAAATTGGGGTGCATTTTACAATTGCTACTGGCAGACGGCTGTCTGTACAAGCTCAAAGATAATCATAGTTGTTCATGTGTCATCTCTTTGAGTTGTAATTATTATATGCATTTAATTTAATCGCCTTTTAAAATGTCTTCAAAAAGAATACACTATGATTCAGCATTGAAATAAAATTATTGTGCACATAGGAAGGCATGGAGCAGCATCATATATAAATTTTTTAAAAAAGAAAGAAAAAAATCTGTGTCTAAATAGACCTAACAGTTTTCTTGATAACTATAAAATACAAATTTTAGGTGAAATGAAACAACTGTCAGATTTTAACTGGAATCCTTTTTTTCTCTTCATGGCACATGAAATAATGGTTCATTTTCTAATCAACGATGACTTAGATGTGAAGAAGTATAGTAATTTATATTCAGAGACAACACAGGTAAAGGCCTCCAAACGCTTGGGAAGTTCTTAAACTTATCAAAACACAAACTTATCAAAACACTACAACCCAGTGGCATTTTTATGGACGTGACCTTAAACACTTTATTTAATCTATAGATCACAGTACTTGTATTATCCTCATTAGACAAGAGTATGCATTTTTCCAGGATTCGAAAAACTATCAGTTCTCTAGGATTTTACTGTCCCTAACAAGGTCTGCCATTGACTTCTCAAGGATGCAGAGTTCTATTTTATATTTTGAGACAGGGTTTTGCTCTCTCACCCAGGCTCTTGGAGTGCAGTGGGTGCAATCATGGCTCACTGCAGCCTTGACCTCCTGGCTTCAGGTGATCCTCCCACCTCAGCCTCCTGGGTAGCTGGGACCACAGGCACACACCACCATGCCTGGATAATGTTTTATATTTCATTTTTTGGTAGAGATGGGATTTTGCCACATTGCCCAGGCAGGTCTCGAACTCCTAGGCTCAAGCAATCCACCCACCTCGGCCTCCCAAAGTGCTGGGATTACAGGTGTGAGCCACCGCGCCCAGCAAGGATGCAGAATTTTTTTCTTATTAGCACCCCAACACAGAATGGCAACTTACCTTGTCTAGTTCATACAGCACACCCTACAATAAAAAAAGGAATATCTGCATTTAAACATCATCCTCCAAAAGGTTACCCATCTTAACAGAATGATTTAGCACACATTTCCACATTATCTGTGGAAATAATAATCAGCTCTACAAAATTCGACTGGATATTTTACATTTGCTTTAAAAGAATAAAACCTTGGGTTATTTTAAATACCAGTAAGAGTACATTTAAGAGCTGACATTTATTTACACTCTGTTTCTAGCATTGCATGCAGTCCTCCCTGCCCCTTGCGATCTTTAAAGTTTTCACTTGCTTTGAGCTCTCCTATCCTACCTATTGAGGGGCATAGAAATTCACGGTCATTAAAAAAAATTTAAAATAAATGGTATGAATATAAAACATAGCAGTGGCGTATGTGTCAAAAAATACTTGCCTCGCTGTCTAAGCAAATAAAATTGATATTTAAGAAGAGTTCTCTTTTTTTTTTTTTGAGACAGAGTTTCGCTCTTGTTGCCCAGGCTGGAGTGCAGTGGCGTGATCTCGGCTCACCACAACCTCCGCCTCTCTGGTTCAAGTGATTCTCCCACCTCAGCCTCTCGAGTAGCTGGGATTACAGTGCCTGCCACCATGCCCAGCTAATTTTTGTATTTTTAGTAGAGACAGGGTCTCGCCATGTTGGCCAGGCTGGTCTTGAATTCCTGACCTCGGGTGATCCACCCGCCTCGGCCTCCCAAAGTGCTGGGGATTACAGGCGTGAGTCACCACGCCCGGCCTTAAGAAGAGTCCCTGAGGCTGTGATAAGCTTTTCTCAAATTGTTTTTAAAGCCAGCTCATTTCCTGTGTGCTCACAGTATCATAGTATAATCAGTGCACTATCCTTGTATCCTCCAATTGAAGGATTTTTAAGGAACAGGAGGTCTTGGCAGAAGCCCCTGCGTTTGTTCACCGTTGTTTTCCAGGAGGGACATTTGCAGCCACTGAGGATAGTCAAGGGCATTCACCAGCTCTGAAAGCCCTGACACAAGGGGTTCCACACAGATGCAGGCAATTTATATCCTAACATCAGTAGAACATAAAAATTGTTAACATTGATAAAGCCTTGAATCTCTAAGCCTTTGAAAAGGACAACAGTATACATTTGAGCACATTTCCTACAAAAGAAAAAGATAGCAGCTATGAGTGTCTAGTTGCACCCCCTAGGAATACGTTGAGTTTTCTTGGGCTGATTTCTTGAAACAGTAAGGTATAATATCTAGAGCTGAACAAAACCATTTAAAATAGTGTAGACATTAGAACCACCTCTTCAATCACACAAGTCCTCACAGATTCATTAGAATAGAAGAAATTTGCAACATAACATGTACTTAATCTGGTCTAAGAACTCTAACTTCTCATAGTGGTTACACCTTTCAGCCTCTTTTCCCTCCCTGATTTTACTGATTATATTTTAAAAAATTGGAGACAAAGTAAAAGTTCTAGATTCCAAATTCTTTATATTAATTTTTTATATTTTTTAAAAACAGAGACAGGGTCTCACTTTATTGCCCAGGCTGGGCTCGAACTCCTGGCCTCAAGCGTTCCTCCCACCTTGGCTTCCCAAAGTGTTGGGATAACAGGCATAAGCTACTGTGCCTGGACCCAAATTCTGTATGTACTAACAATATGCTAGGAAAACTTCAACTTCTCATTTTGTTATATTATTTGGGAGGGTGGTAGAGAACATTAAAATTTTTTTTCCTGATTATAAAGTTTCATGAAGATAGACATTTAAAAAATGATCTCATAAACATGCTTGGAAAATATTGAAAAGCATTAAGTAGAACACATTAAGAAGAAAACATACCCTTCTTTTTCCTTCTAAGACATACTAGGGGATGCAGATAGTACTCTGCCCCTTGGATCTCCTCTTCTTAAACATTCCTCCCCAGCCCCATCGAGTAAAATAAGGTATTTGGCTAAAAAGAACAGTGTTAACATCCTAATGACTGGATAGTACCTACCAGGCGAGAGTTTCTTTTCATATCTTTTAACTGAGCTGTCAACTTGTCCAGCTCCGTCTGGTGAACCTCCAGATATTCACTGCAAAGATAAGACAAGATGTAATCGTAATCTCTGCGCCTGTTAAGTGGAATCTGGTGCTGTTGCTGACTTTTCCTTCTCAAAGGGGATTAAGAATTGAACCTTGCTCTGTAGTTGGGGAGGAGGCTTTGTATTTTCCCAATCTTTCAACATTTGGAAAGCTCTAGCAGTGGCACTGGATACTATCCAGCTGGGAAAGTAGAAAAGGAGAAAAAGGCTGAAAGTCGAGAAAAGAAAAACCAATGTGGGAGGCAAGGGGCAAGATGTCTGCAGAGTCAGCCCTGGCTCTGGCCTCACAGAATTCTATCTAGTCAAATAGAACAAATAGTGAATGTCCCACTGCACAGTAGGGAAGTCTTATTCTGGGTTCACAATCCCTGTAAGATATCAGGGAGGTTTCAGAACCCTCCTTCAGCAATCTCTAGAATGGATATGTCTGTCCATCATTGTTTAAGTGAAACTCAATACTGCACAGGGTTCCAGGTCTCCATCAATGTTATGAATATGATGTGGAATACCAACATATTTCCCATCTTTGGGACTTACGTCAGGCTTCCCTAATTGTGGTGCAAGAATAAAATACGTCCTACCAAAATACACATCTAAAAAATGATCTCATAAGACCAGCTTTTCTCTGACCCCTTGGGTCTTTCCTTAAAGTACATTATCAGGTTCAAGTTCTTACTCAAGTCCATTTTTCAAGGCCCGGTAGACTTCTTCCACCCTTTTAGGCTGAGGCTCTTTGGGGGGATTGTTGTTTTTGTGGCCTAAATTGTGCATTTTCTTCAGTTTGGCCTGAGGCTTCTTGAGAGCGGAGGAATTTTCAATGAAGGAGTTACACCTATGGAAAGAAAAAAAGAACAGAAGAAATTGTGAGGATTGGGCTTCCAAAAGGATTTGACCAAAGAAAAATGTCTTCTATTATTTACTTATTTGTTTTAGAGACAGTCTTCCTCTGTCATCCAGGCTGGAGTGTGGTAGTGTGATCATAGCTCACTGCAGCCTTGAACTCCCGGGCTCATGAGCTCAAGCGATCCTCAGCCTCCCAAGTAGCATGTACCACCACACCCAGCTGAATAGTTTGTTGTTGTTTTTAAAGAGAGGGGGTCTCACTTTGGTGTCCAGGGTAAAGTGCAGTGGTGTGATCATAGCTCACTGCAGCCTTGAACTCCTGGGCTTGAGTGATCCTCCTGCCTCAGCCTCCCGAGGAACTGGGACCACAGGCATGCACCAGCATGCCTGGCTAATTATTATTATTATTATTTTTTTGTAGAGATAGAATCTGGCTTCAGGCAATCCTCCTGCTGTGGCCTCTGTTTTTAAAAACTTTTTTTTTTGTAGAGATGGGGTCTTGCTATGTTGCCCAGACTGGTCTTGATCTCTTGGCTTCCAGCAATCTCTAGCATTAGACTCTCAAAGTGCTGGGATTACAGGCATGAGCCACTGCGCCTGACCAATAAATGTCTTTGTAATCATCTTGTGTTCACATTAGTGTCCTTTGCAGAAGGTAATGTTCCCAGATCTGAGCCATCCTGCATTTAGTTTCTTAGTATTAGATTTGTTAACTGCTGAAACCAGAAAGCTTTGTTGGGCAGAGGCTACCTAGAGTCAAAGTCTGGCTTCAGGGAATGTGTATTCTGAGTGAAAATGTATTGCTTTTCTAAAACATCATAGGAAGTTAAGGGCAAAGAGCTCCAGGTGGACATAATGAACAGGCAGAAGGATATAATCTAACTAAAAAAATACATGTACTATGCAATTTTAGGTACAAGTGTCTATGAAATTCAACGAGGATGTGAATAAATCCTTTTCGATAAGGGACCATAAGCATGACAAATAGCTAATTCTATATGACATTAAAATACATGTAGCTTTTTTTTAAGCTTTATTTTTAGGAAGTAAATTACTGACTAGGTATAACTTATAAAATTTCAACATCTCTAGTAGTGTCAGGGATACAGCTTGCAGCGGTAAGATGGATATCTGATAACTTAAAACCAGAGTACCGATCTGATTAGGAGATGCAGAGGCTAGGCCACTCACTGACCCAGTTATCAGCAGGAAAGCTGAGATCTCCGAGGCCGGAAGCTGCCTACTGCACCCCTCCCAGGTTAGTTATTCGTTATAATCCCCGCCATCACCGTGTGCACAACTGGGACAATACAGGTCAAACAAAGCACATGGGGACCCTCAGAGGGCAAAGACTTTTATGACAACAGAAAAACTGAAGATAAACTTGATTACATGTTGCTTATTCACTATCTGTTCTTTCTTTCTTGAGTTCCCCTAAGTCCTGGTTCAGATGAGAGGAGATTCACAAAACTAGAAAGACTCACTTTGGCAACCCTGTCTGAATGACACCTGCTCCCCAGAGTCAATCTGCAGAGGCATAGTCATTATCCACTGCACGACTTCATAGCACACATAGTCTCCAAAGTCTGAGTGCAACGGAAAATGCGCTTCAAAAAGGGGTGGAAGTAGGGGTA
Source organism: Macaca mulatta (assembly GCF_049350105.2). NCBI lineage: Eukaryota > Metazoa > Chordata > Mammalia > Primates > Cercopithecidae > Macaca > Macaca mulatta. The sequence goes on along the minus strand of NC_133409.1, from coordinate 158,230,768 downwards.
GTGAGAGGTCTATGCATATATCACTGGTTTGTCCTAAATCCTTAGCCATCATCCTTGCAGGAGGAATTCTAAATGATAGAAAATAAACTATAGCACTTAATTTTTGGTACATCCTTTCCATAAAAAAGATTAAAATAGTGGGTGCGGGCGCAGGGGGAGGCTGATGAGGCCGAATGCACACAGACCCTCCTCACAACATCAAAGTTCACTTCCTTGGCAAGCTGCACCCCGGGAGAGAACCACACAGTACTTGCCTGGATCGCCTTTCCTGGAGGCCGCTGAAACCCGCAAAGGACTGGCTTCTAATGATCCCATTGGGCCCTCCAGGCGAAAAAGACTGGGATCCTACCAACATGATTTCCGGGAGTCTGGTCGGTAGTCCTAGAAGACAGTGGAAAGATCATGACAATTTACAGGCAGGTTCAGACAGAAGATGTACTAAGCTTGTCAATAATGATAAAGGCTGTAAAGTAAGCCATGAGACTGTTAAGTGCTTGTGAGGTTCTTTATTATGGAGTGTCCTGAAGACAAAGGGCTCAACTCTCAAAAGAATAAAAAAGATACCTATCTACCTAGATGAAAATAAATATAGCCGGGGCGCAGCAGCTCACGCCTGTAATCCCAGCACTTTGGGAGGCCGAGGCGGGTGGATCACCTGAGGTCAGGAGTTCAAGACCAGCCTGGCCAACCTGGTGAAACCCCGTCTCTACTAAAAATACAAAATTAGCCGGGCGTGGTGGCACATGCCTGTAATCCTAACTACTCGGGAGGCTGAGGCAGGAGAATGGCTTGAACCTGGAAGGCGAAGGTTGCGGTGAGCCGAGATCGCCCTACTACACTCCAGCCTGGGCAAAAAGAGCAAAACTCTGTCTAAAAAAAAAAAGTAAATATAAATTATACAAAACTACAAAACTGCCCATCACTCTAGGTTTCCTTCAAGATTTTTTTTTTAAACAAGGTTCAACCACAGTCCTCAAAAACATGAAAACTGTTGCAACATTAACCTCCATTCGACAATAAAAACACACAAATAGGCCAAGTCAAAGTTTCAGATAAATCATGCATCGAACTGAAAACACAGTCAAGTCTTAAGGCGGAATTCTACACCTAGGGGTCATAAGGCTAAAACACTAGGTTTCTTTAGTGATGAACTTACTAAACTAGCTCTCCCTTTCTATCTTTAAGAATATTCTGAAAGGTAAGATTGTGCCACTACTATGACAGTGCAAAGTAAGAAGGGTAAAGGGAGTGCTCACAAAAGAAGTGATAATCTAGGTTAGATAAGAACACAAGGGCCAGGGGAAGGTAAGAGGAAAATACAGCAGAAAGCGCACAACCTGTATTTCAGTCGTTTGCTTGGCTTTTGTGAGGACTTACCACAACAGACCAAGAAGCATTGTCAAAACACAACTTCAGCTGAACAGAAGCCCGGGGCTAGTTCCCCCAAAGGATGCCCCTGGAACTGTTAGGTAATTCTATTCCTTTTAGATCAGGAGTCAAAGCACATACCATTGTCTTAGCAGGTGACTTCAATCCAGAGAGGGGGACAGGCCAGCAGGAAAAAGGGGAAATAGTTACGGCCCAGATTGAAGACTCCAAAGTGGGCAGACACCAAATCGGTAGGTTTGCAGAGTGTCGACAACTGCCCTTTAAAGACTCAATGAAAAAGAAAGAAAAGCTAAAAAACAACAGCGGCAGAACTCTCTGGTAGTACATCCAGATGTAATGGAAAGACCAATTTCACCAGACCTTCCTCAAAGCTGAGCGAAGCAGCTCAGGAAGGAAGGCAGTTTGAGCGAGTTACTTCCCCAGAGACAGAAGGACAAACAGACCCCTCCCCCATGCTACTGCAGGTTTTTAAATCCCCTCCCTCCCTCTCCAGGAGAGAGCAGCCCTGGAATTTGTATGCATTCTTGCGAGGTACAGGTGCTGACTCACTTGGCTACAGGTCTGGCAATTGGTTGCTCTTTCATCCGGGTGAGATGCAAATCCCACACTAGCTGGGGAGGAGCAGCTTACATTTTAGGGCATTCTCCAGAATTTTAGAAATAATGAAGAAGTATGAGCAGTAAAAGTAATAAGTAGGGCACAAATGGTTAGACAAAATGCAGGTGCAGATAAGGTTCTCTCTGGTTACTTCTCCCCAGCCTCAAGGCTCAAAAAACTCCTAATTCTGTTATAAATAATTTTTTGATACCACAAGGAAATAGCATTTGAACATGAATTTAATTTTCTCAGCAAGGCAATTTTTACTTCTATAGAAGGGTGCAACTTGCGAATGGAGTAATGGTGAGAGCACACCTGGACAGGGGAGGGGCAGGAGTTCTTATTCCTGATGCAGGGCCCTACTGCTGTGTCATTCCCCTATTGGCTAGGGTTGGACTGCACAGTCTAAGCCACTTCTGATTGACTGTTTTAAAGAGAGTAAGGGTATGAGCCAGAGTGGTGGGGTGGGTAGTTTGGCAGGAGGGATGGTTAGAAACAGGTAACTAAAGGTGACTTAGGTCACAGCAGGTGACCAGGTGTGACTCAAGTCAAACAGGTGACCAGGATGAGTCAGGACGGAGCAGGTGACCAGGGGAACAAATGTGAACTACTGATTAGGACTGGTGGTAAAGCTATTTACTGAAACTAGGAGCAAGGAGAGAAAGAAAACCAGAAGGTTAAACTTTAAAATGGAGAATCAAAGAATAAGAGAGCTGAACACACTGACATACTGATTCTTCAAAGAGAAACTTGGGGTTCACTATATTTAACAATTCCTTTAAATCCTTAATGAGGTTCTCCTCCGTGCTCTCTGCTGGTTACTAAGAAATCTGTCTACATTTCTTTGAGGGGACCTTTCTTAGGTTCATAAAGCATGCCTGTGGTATCACTGTATACCATGCAAACTTCTAATAAACTATAGTGCTTTCTTGATATTTCTGTTCTTTCTGTACTCAATTTGACAACCAAGCACCCACCTTAATGTCTCAATTTGGCAAATTTTAGTATTCTATCTTATTTTGTAAATTATTGTTCAATATATCTATTGTATCACAGACACTCTTTGATCAAAGGAAAAAACTTAGAGTATTTGAAATATTTAACTGTATAGTTATCTCATACCTCCTAGAAATTATATTTTTCAAGCCAATTTCCCCCCCCTTATCCATTGGATCACTGTAGTTTAAATTACTGATGGCTGGCTCCTATCCCCAGGCACTGTTTAATTAATATGGGGTATCACCTGGGTATGGGGAGGTGTGTAAAGTCCCCAGGTGATTCTGATGTTCATCAGTGTTTGGGAGCCACTGACTTCAGAGTTTTGATTGAACAATCAGTTGCACTAGTGATAGGCAGAAAAAAGAGGAAAGAAAAGAAAAATACCAAGTTCATTGCAAATTTAAGACTTCTGTTAAAATAATCTGCTACAATTAATCAATTCCAACTCTTTCACTAAATGAATTAAACACTGGAGAGTAAAACATATGTACCAGATTGTAAAATAATTTTCCTTCTTCCTCATTTTTTGTAACAGGTGAACAAGGTTCTCAAAATCAGAACAAATGTCTGTCCAGGATCCTAAGATTGTCAAATGCTTTGGGAGGGGGAATAATGCTCAGAAACTTTTCATTAAATTTATGGTTGGGCACAGTGGCTCATGCTTGTAATCCCAGCACTTTGGGAGGCCGAGGTGGGTGGATCATCTGAGGTCAGGAGTTCGAGACCAGCCTGACCAACATGGTGGAACCACCCCCCCCCCCCCCCCACCCCGTCTCTACTGAAAATACAAAAATTAGCCGGGGGGCGTGGTGACTGGTTGCCTGTAATCCCAGCTATTGAGATTACAGAGGCTGAGGCAGCAGAATCGCTTGAACCTGGGAGGTGGCGGCTGCCGTGAGACAAGACCACGCCACTGCACTTCAGCCTGGTGACAGTGTGAGACTCTATCTCAAAATAAATAAATAAATAATCAAGAAATTTTCACTAAATTTACATTTGGAACTGCGGCCACTAGGAATGTGACTGGGGTGAGCAGTTTTGTTTTGTTTTGCCTTTGTTGTCTTAGAAATGATCATTATCTATCAGGAAAGAATTTGGCCCAGAGCTGGTTTAGGCTGAGATCTCTCTGTCTTGACATCAGTTCCCCTAAAAGGTGACACATGGCCTAAGGAGAGTCATAAAACAAGCATGCACACACACAAAGTCTGGCTCTGGACGAAATAAAAGGAGGAGGTTGGGGTAGGGTAGTGTAGAAGGTATTAGGGACAAAAGTATACAAAACACTCCCTTCCCCAGACCTCCCAAGTCTGATGGAAGGGTGGTAGTTCTTTGCTACTATTCTTCCAGCTTCCCCAGCTCTTCTCCAGTTGCAACTGATCTTGCACCTCTTCGTTATCAACTGTCATTCTATTGACCAGTCCACTCCTACCTCTTAGCGCCTTATATCTTTAGGTTGTTCCCTGGCTTCCTAGAAGTCCCAAAGACCTGGTCTGTCCCCAGCTTTCAGCAAAACTGCCTCTAAAATTTTCAGGTTTGAAGGATTTCATTGCCCCTGCCAGAGTAATCTGCATTTTAATAGCCGGTGCTCCACTGAACCAAAAGCCTTAACCTAAAGAAAGGACTACAGTAGAATTGCAGTATTACTGCTGGTAGGGATGTAAAGTGGAATTAAATTTTTGAAGAACAATTTGGCAGTATCTGTTTAAGCTGCAAAACATACTAATCCTTTAACGGGACACTTCTTTGATAGCTCTTCCAGGGAAATACCCAAATGCATGAAGAGGCATATACAGGGATATTCATCACAGGCAATGTTAATAGTAATGGAAAAATAGGAAATGATATAAATGTTAGTCATTACAGGAATGGTTGACACTCAAAATTATGGGAGAGAACATTATGTAGCAGTTAAAAACAACATGGCCACATAGAAAGATCCTCAGGATAAATTGCAGAATGAAACAGAGTGTGATAGCAGGAATGCTAAAAACAAAACTATATAAAACTACGAACACAAATAGAAAAGTTCTGAAAGTATACAGAGTCTATGGAGAGGTGGGATTGAGTGGTAGTCAGAAACATTTTAATTTTTTCTGTATTGTATTTTTATACAGAAAATGTATTTGTGTATTATTCGTATAATGTAAAATTCTGTTTTGAAATTGCAGACATTTGGAGTTGCCTAGAAATGGAAGTGAAGGGGAGACAGAGCTCATAAACAAGATCATATAACTGTTGAGTAATAACTGTATTTATGTAATTGTTTATATTTATCAGCCTTGCAGAGGAGATATACAATTGCCAAGAAATATTGTATAGGCTTTATAAATTCTGATTACATCAGAACTATTTAGATTTCCTGATGAAGTCCTTATTATGAGTTCTGAGCTATGTAACAAGTTCGATATTTTTGTCTGCAAAACATTTAGAGCTGGGCTTGTACTCCTGGTAACATGCACTATACCTGATATATACCCGATATATACTCTGTGTTCACCAGTTCACCAGATGCCATATCTATTAAGCAAGAAATCCCACATAAAACACAACTCAGGCCAGGTGCGGTGGCTCACGCCTGTGATCCCAGCACTTTGGGAGGCCGAGGCAGGTGGATCATGAGATCAGGAGTTTGAGACCAGATTGGCCAACATAGTGAAACCCTGTCTCCACTAAAAGTACAAAAAAATTAGCTGGGCGTGGTGGTGGGTGCCTGTAATCCCAGCTGCTCAGGAGGCTGAGGCAGGAGAATTGCTTGAACCTGGGAGGCAGAGGTTGCAGTGAGCCGAGATCACACCATTGCACTCCAGCCTGGGCGGCTGGGGCTTTGAAAAATGTTTCCAGTCTCTAAGTTATTGACGTCTCACCTGTTCTTTTAGAAAATTCCAGCATAACTAACATTCATTTTTGTGCATTAAATCCCAGAAAGGACTCAAATCCTAGGCAAACGGTGAGGCTGCTATGGTTTGCTCTTCACTTGGCTTTGTTGCAGGAGGCCCTGGCTGTCATACTAGGTTGCCACCCGTGCCCTGCCATTTCTATAACCAATGAGAACAACACAACAGGGTCTTTCTGGAAGGAATCCCAAGCACCTTTACTAAGGGTTGAACAAATCCTACCATTCCCAGCTGAGCCTCTAGGCGCAGAACCCTGAAAGCCACAGCTGTTTCTCTTCCCGATTTCTTCATACAATGAAAACCACTGCCTTCTCTCTTGACTATGCAGTGTTAAGTTCCAATTAAACACATATCAGGGTCTTTTGAAATTATAGTAAGTATAAGATTTTATATGTTCTTACATGAATGCTGTGATACAGGTACACTGGGCTTTGGTGGATGCTATGAGCAACCGCCTGACCCAAACATCTTGTGTCTATTTAAATTAGAAGGTAGCTCATCAAATCAGCAGGCGGTTTTTGGACAAGAACACTGAATCTGAAGATAGAAGGGGGCTGAAGCAGATAAAAAGAGAACAAGGGATTTCCCCTCACCCATCAGGTCTCGGGCTCTGATTGGACCAGAAATAAAGGGTGGAATATGATTGCAGTTCAGGGGAAGAATTTGCAGCTCCTTGGAGAGCTTGGAGATAACCTGTCTACTAAGAATAAAGGACAGGAATCAATCTTGGAGGGCTGCTTGGAGGATGGGTGATGAAGGACATCCGTCATGTAGCAGGCCTGTGCAGTAGGCCCTCAAGTGCAGCTCATGGTAGTACCCCCAGTAGAAGTATAAAAGTGATGGGAAAATGTTTGGAACGTCTGGTCTAGGTGATGGTTCTACTTCTCCCTATATTTTTATGAACTGGCATTCTGGCTTATGTTTTCATGTGTGTTTGATTAGCTTGAGTTAGCAAGCCTCTCTCTTCAGATTTCAACAATTTCACCAGGAGACGGGTAAGGCTAGGTATGCTAAAGTAAGAATCCTGATTGCCAGGCCAATGGCTGACCTCCTTTCAACATCTGCCAGGTGTGAATCTTCAAACTCACTTGTTCAGAGTAGAAGTGCTGGAGGCATTGATTAACCTGTAAGGCAACTGGGCAAAGTCAGCTAGAAGGAATGCTAGTTAATTGTTAGAGTTAAGAATACTGAGACTCATTAAAGAAAATACGATTCAGTAGGTTATTTTTAGTTTTTACAAGCACAAAAGCACTCTCTCATATTAGGAAAACACAGAAAAGTAGAAAGAAGGCAGTGTAGGGAGCAGAGAAGAACCATACTGTTTGTACCATACAAAAACAACCACCGGGGGAATTTTGTTCTGTTAAATTTTCTCCAGCTCTTCCCTTCTCATATAAAGCATAATAATTTGAGCATATTGCATGCAAAATTTTGTATCCTGCTTTTTCTATCGGATTCTTTTTTTAGAGCTATGCCGAGGGGGCTATAAATTAGCTTTTTAACAAAGCTATCTTTAAAAGGATACTCAAGTCTACCCCATATTCCATGTGCTCCTTTGAATAATAAGAGGAAAACCAACCAGTCCACATTAAATGTGCCTTTTATTTCTGATTTTTCAGATATGGCAGTTTGGCCAGAAGCAAAAGAAAACTCCTGCAAGGATGAGACCAGGGCTTTTCTATGAGAAGCAAGAGACCACGTGATCATCTGTTCCTGCTTGAGTTGCAGGACATCAAACATCATGAAATTAAAACAACAAAAATACAATAGCTAGATGCTACTGTCTTAACCCTTATGGTGTTTTCCTTTTTAAAAAATTTAACCAAATCTTCTATCGAATTAAGAATACAAACAGGCAATTCTGAGAGAGCCTTACTGATAGAAAATATGAGAGACATCTGTGATTTCTGAATGACATGAGTAAGGATATCTCAATTCTCACCAAGGCATTTCTCATGGGGGCCAAACGTCAACTTCGAAACCCATAGTTGTCACAGTTACAAAGCTATGCCATCTCCATAAGCTAGACTGAGACCAACCCCTCTGAGACAAGACAATTGACCCATAGATCAGTTGGCTGTAGCTGGGGTGACATGCTGGCAAAAGTAAAAAATTCCACAATCAATTTAAGTGTTTGCCTAAGGCCAGGGACAGGAGCAGGCAAGGAAGCAGGGAAAACTTTTGGGGGTGGTGGAAGTGTTCTAAAACCAAATCATGGTGATGGTAGCACAAATGTATAAATTTACTAAAACTCAAACTGTCCACTTAAGATGAGTAAATTTTATGGTATGTGAATTGTACATCAATAAAGCTGTTTAAAAAAAATCACTACCAATTTCTAGAAAAAGTCATCATTCCTTCTGCAAGAGGAAGTGCCAAGAAATCAGGACTTGGAAAAGCTGAATCAGTAAGCAACCAGCTGAGAGTTGCTTTCGTGATTTGATCCTGTCTCCCAGTGAGGCTTCATAAGATGTAACACCTGCCCTCATTGCACTTTCTGAGTCATTTCTTCATGCCAGATTTAGGTTCTTCCTTTCTTTTTCCCCTAACAATGCCATCCTGTTTATGCTCCCCCACATCTTGGTCAAGAGCAGATGTATAATTGAGTTGTCTGAAAGAGGCATGTGGGCCAGATGTAAATAGCCTGCTATGCAAAATGATTATTTAAGATGAATACTAAAAATAGGTGTCTGCTTATTATATGGTTACAAGGTACCTATTACAGAGCAGTTGACTAATCTTTTTTAAAAAGTAAATATATTTATGTCATTGGCCTTGAAAAAATATGGCTGCTTTAAAATAAAGCAACGCTAATATTTGCTTCTCGGTTGTCAACACTGTTTGTCAGCCCAGTGATGAATGCATGCGTGATACACTGCTTGACTAAGACAACTGATGTGAATGCATGAAAAAAAAGTGTAGACCAACTCAACAGAGCCTCACTCCTCAGCAAGGCGATGGAAGAACCAAGACCAGGTGTTCTAACTGGCCTCTTGGGCAAGTCCTAAACTCAGCCTCAGACTGTATCTGTAAAAGAAGTAATTCCTCCCCATTTTAACAGGCAAGCATTGTAAGGTTCAATTGAGATCAAAGTTTCATCCAATCTAACAATCACAAGACTACTTGGTCATGTGGACTGACTTTCCACCGTCTCTGTAGATGGCTGGATTTCTGCTTTAAAACACAGAGAAAACGACGAAGTGCTTTACAAAAGGCAAAGTGCTTGAGAAACCACAGATTACTATAATGAATACTTAGTTTTAACTCACTTGAAAAAAAGAGACTTAATTTTCAGAATCTCTGGAAAGTGATATGATAATTTTCTTTCCATGTTTTCTAAGACTCCATCAATCAACATAATTTTTAAGTATATATTATACGCTCAGCACTGGCAGGATACTACGTGTTGTCCAATATCCAAAGACAACCTAAGACTGAGCTCTGCTTTTAAAATTTTTAACAATTGAAGATAACGTGACTATACATAAAGCAGATTGGAGACAATTTTTGATGTAAGAAATAACAGTGTAAAATTTTAAGTGGTACCTATTTCTGTTTTTGTTTTGTTTTTTTGAGACAGAGTCTTGCTCTGTTGCCTAGGCTGGAGGACTGGAGTGCAATGACTCAATCACAGCTCACTGCAGCCTCAATCTCCTGGGCTCAAGCAATCCTCCTGCCTCAGCCTCCCGAGTAGCTGGGACTACTGGCATGTGCCTCCACACCCAGCTAATCTTTTTGATTTTTAGTAAAGACGAGGCGTTGCTATGCTGGTCAGGCTGGTCTTAAACTCCTGGGCTCAAGCGATCCTCCTGCCTCGGCCTCCCAAAGTGTGAGAACTTCAGGTGTGAGCCACTGTGTCCGGTCAAAGTGGTACCTTTCTTAATCTTCCAAGGAAAGCAACACAGCAGAGACAATAAGAATGTGGAATCCAGAGTCAGACACATCTGCATTCAGTTTGGGTTCTACAGCTACAGCTGTTTGAAATTCTGCACATTATTTAACTTCTCTGAATCCCAGTTTTCTCATTTATATAAAAGGATTAACATTTCAGAGGATTTTCGTGAGGTGCAAATGAGATAATACACACAAGACCTGGTATGTAGTAGGTGTTTAATAAGCCTAGCTGTTAATAATAATTTAAATAATAAGGAGTTTTATCAAAAAAGAGGGAGATACATAAGACAGGAATAGCCAGGCAAGTTTAGGTAATGCTAAGGAAGCTAGAAACTAGCATCTTTTCGAAGACAGAAATTTTTAGGTAATTAAAAAGCATAGATTGATAAGGACTATAAATATGGGTACCTGGGATGTGCAGTTCGAAAGTCAATTTTACAAAAAAGATTTTGATTTTGAAATAATTTGAAGCTTACAGAAAAGTTGCAGGAAAAGTACAGAAAGTTCTCATCTACCCTTCACCCAGATTCATTCATCGACATCTGCCACATTTTACTTTGTCATTCCTCCTCCAAATACACACACACGCACATTATTTTTTCCCAAATCCTATGAGAGTAATTTGCACATATGTATTTATATACATTTCCTCCCCCACACTGAGTAATTTGCAGATGTGATGCAAATTTACTCTTAAATACTTCAATGTGTATTTCCTAAAATCACAGACATTTGCTGACATTTCATTGACTATCATAGTCTAATTATCAATATCAGGAAATGTAACATCAATACAATACTATTATCTCATGTACAGACCTTACTCCAATTTCATCAATTGTCCCGATAACGTTCCATGTACTGTCCCTCCTCCCCGCATTCCAGGAGCCAAACCAGGATCAGATGCTCCCTGTTTTGTCATGAGTCTGTCCTTTAATCTGGGACAGTTTCTTGGTGATTCTTTGTCTTTGACATTGACATTTTAATGGAATTCAGGCCAGTTGTTTTGTACACTGGCCCTTAATTTGGGTTTGTTTGCTGTTTTCTTGTGAGAAAGAGTCAGACTATGCATTTTTAGCAGTGATACCACATAAGTGATACTGTCCTTCTCAAGGCATTGCATCAGAGGCTCAAGGAGTTGCTTGGTGCCATTACTGGTGATGTTAACTTTGATCAGTTGGTTAAAGTGTTGTTGGCCAGTTTCTCCTATGGAAAGTTACTATCTTTGCCTTTGTAATTGATGTGTAGTTGATAAGGAGGTACCTTGAGGCTGTACAAATATCTTGCTTCTTTAACCCAGGAGTTTTAGCATCCATTGATGACTCCTGCCCAAATCAATTATTCTTATAATAATGGCAAAATGGTACTCTTTAAACTCGATCATTTCTTCTACTGTAAAGACAGAGCTTTTTCTAATCCTTTTATTCATTCATTTATTTCTTTATTGTCATTGTATGGACTCACGGATTCTTATTTTACTCAATGGATTACAATCCATTACTATCATTTGATGCAAAAGCCAACTGTTTTCTAGAAGCATTTTCTGAGCACCACGGCCAGAGGGATCTCACATCGTGAACCTCAAAACTTTGAATTACTGATGGGGGAATTAACATATTCAGGGCCTTGCTTGTATTTTAGTTATTTTCCCGAATGTCTTCTCTCTTTAACCAAGCTACACCCATCTTGAGAGGGGGTACCAGCTGTCTTTTGAAACTTCTCTGATGCTTGGTACGGGGAAAGATACCAAAAGCATTGGCTCTGCAGCCAGGGTGATCCAGGCTTCACCCAAGTCACCTGCTCTCTCTAAGCCCTACTTTTTCTTATGAATAAATTGATGATCATACCTAAGTCACCAAGGGTGTTTTGAAGAGAAAATGAGATAACATATGTAAAAGACTTCATGTGGAATAATGGTCTTTTCTACTAACTAGGACTTGCAATTTGAGAGAGATGTGACTTTTATCAAATGGAATGTGCTAATAATAAACCCATGCACATTTCACAGGTGAAGAAATACATAGAGATGAAGTAATTTGACATTACTGCTCTCCCTTTCCTCTCTTTTATTCCTCTTCAAAGCAATGATAGCAAAGTACGTTGAAGCTTTTTTAAGGGTCTGGCTGAGTCATTTGAAGAGTAAAGAAGAAATGTTAATAGCATTTCTATTCACTGGGACAGTCAATTGTAGGAACTTCTGGATAATTGACACCATTTTAGCCCTGGGGAAAAATGACAACTATTTCTTCTCCTTTTCTGGTGGATTACATAAATGCAGGGAGTAGCAGCTGGCCTCACGATAATTAGAAGAGAAATGATTCAGGGCATAAAACTTGCTTAAGTCTAATGAGGGGTTGGGTTGATTTTGACTAATGTTGTCATAACTCATTTTAAAATGCAAAGTCTAGAACACTTGTAGACCTTCATTTGGTGCACACTACATGTCAAACCAGGACCAACTGTTTCCTTATTAGACAGAAAAAGCATTTTACACTTAAATGAAGGCTGATGCTATTTGTAATAATAAGTACATTTAGCTATTAAAAAAAACCCAGCAAAACCCATGTATATCAAAAAAGGAACATCTCTTGGGACCATGATCTTCAGAGACAGCTTGGCTGATCCTGCTGAGAGAAAAACACACCCAGCAAGGATCCTCATTTTTTGATCACCAGGTTAAAAAAAACACTGCCATATAGAAGAAAATGGCCCCATTCCTGGTATTATCAGCTCCTTCAGGCATATTTGCATGCAGCCTGTTTTCCCTAGAGCTTGGCAACTCATTTCTAGCTAATAGCGATTACTGCTTCTTTCCTTCAGAACAGCATCAAAATGATACTGACATCCTCGCTTCTCTTGGTATTTGACTTTACTGAAATTACCATTTTTATAAGCTAATATTTTTTATTGTTCTCATTACAACCAAGCTACATCTTTGGGAATCCTAAAAAGAAAAAGCCACTAGGTTTCAGGAGAATGTACCCAACAGTGTGCTGGAAGTATAATTACACACCATGTGCTTGTTTCCTTTGCCCAACATGTGCAATTAATGCTGGTGTTTATTAATGGGCATGAGGGTCCAGGAGGAAATTGAACTGAGCCTTATAAATAAAGCTACACGCTGTATTTCATCTCAGAGAAAAGATAAGAAATTATCTTAAATGAAAGCATTTCAGATGTGGCTTACATAATCACACTAATAGATTTTTCATATGGCCAATTAATTTCTTTCTGTCCATCCTAACAAGTAAATTGAATTGATGGAGAATTGACTGGCAATTATGTGATGGTAAAAATAGCTGAAAACATTACTCAAATATGGTAATATTCTATGATCACGGCCTTTGTTTGAGCTAGGTTAGAGTTAAACCCTTGCAACATGAAGGTAAAGCAATGGACTTAAAACTAAGTCAGCCCTTTCAAACTCCAGTTACATTCGTCATTTTATTCCTGTTGTTATGACAACACTTTAAAAAGCAGCACTTTAAATGCTTAACATTTAGGCATCTTATTATAGACTGGAAAATAATACATGAGGGTATAAAGTGCTCTTCCTAGGAGCTTAAAAGGGGGCCTGGTGATCATCAAGAGATGCAGCTGGAACACCTGGACTCCTTTCTCTGCTGTGTCCTCTAGGGCTCACTAACTTTGCTTTTTTCTACCCTCAGGGGAGTGAGAGCTCATCCAAGGGAGGGAAGCTTAAAGAATTTATGTGGGAAGATACAAATTATTATTCACAGCCTCTATTCTGTGGTTTCATTTGTGAATAAGAAATTCACCCATGACCTTAAGTATTTTATTTTCTTGATTATAGCCTGTGTCATGCAGTTTTTAAAAGGCTGTATGTGATGATGTGTTCCAATTGATTTTAGTTGCTTATTGTTAGCTACTGGAATGACCTGTTTATGTGAATATAACTTTATAGAAGGAAATTCATAACACATAATTATTATGAAAATTAATTATTGATAAAGAGATAATGTGTTGGAGTGAACCTCTTACATGGATCAGTGACCTATTGTGTTTGTACTGTTCTCTGATAAAAACATATAAATGCTTGTTAAATTTAAAATATTATTTTTTAAAAGCAGCTAGTTGCTTTAAAACAATGTATGTCCCTATACGTAGATGTTTTTATTAAGGAAACAAGCTAGTTGAATGTTGGCACTTTCCAGTTATTATGTATTAGTAGGTTGAAAATTATCTGTCATGTTTAATTCTCTCTGCCTTGAAATAAATTTCCCTGATAATTTTACCTTGGTAGAAAAGAAGTAATTGCATCAAAAAGATACCTGCACCTGTATGGGTTTTTAAAAAATTTATTTTATTTTATTTATTTATTCTTGAGACAGAGTTTCACTCCTGTTGCCTAAGCTGGAGAGCAATGGTGTGGTCTCGGCTCACTGCAACCTCCGCCTCCTGGGTTGAAGCGATTCTCCTGACTCAACCTCCTGAGTAGCTGGGGGATTACAGGTGTGCGCCACCACGCCTGGCTAATTTTTTGTATTTTTAGTAGAAATGGGGTTTCACCATGTTAGACAGGCTGGTCCTGAACTGCTGACCTCAGGTGGTCCGCCCGCCTCAGCCTCCCAAAGTGCCAGGATTATAGGCGTGAGCCACTGTGCCCGGCCTGCACCTGCATGTTTAATGTAGCACTATTCACAATAGAACAAAACTATGGGATCAACCTAAGTTTCCATTGGGAGTTGATTTGATAAAGAAAATATGGTATATATACACAATACAATACTATTCAACCATAAAAAATAAAATGTCTTTTTTTTTGTTTGTTTTTGAGACGGAGTCTCACTCTGTCGCCCAGGCTGAAGTGCAGTGGCTCGATCTCGGCGCACTGCAAGCTCTGCCTCCCCAGTTCATGCCATTCTCCTGCCTCAGCCTCCCGAGTAGCTGGGACTACAGGCGCCCACCACCACGCCCAGCTGATTTTTTGTATTTTCCGTAGAGACGGGGTTTCACCGTGTTAGCCAGGATGGTCTCCATCTCCTGACCTCGTGATCTGCCCGCCTCAGCCTCCCAAAGTGCTGGGATTACAGGCATGAGCCACTGCGCCTGGCCAATAAAATGTCTTTTGCAGTAACATGGGTGGAACTGGAGGCCATTATCTTAAGTGAAACAACTCAGACACAGAAAGACAAATACGGCATGTTCTCACTCAGAAGTGGAAACTCAATAATGTGTACAAATGGACATAGGGTGTGGAATGATAGACCATGGAGACTTGGGACAGTGGGGAGAGGGGAGGGGAGTGATTAAGAAATTACTTCATGGACACCATGTATGTTATTTGGGTGATGTATACACTAAAAGTCAGACTTCACCACTGTGCAATCTATGCATGTAACAAAATTACACTTGGACCTTGGTACCCAATAGATTTTTTCTTTTTTTTTTTTTTAAGAGGCAAGGTCTTACTGTGTTGCCCAGGCTGGAGTATACTGGTGCAATCATAGCTCACTAAAGCCTGGAACTCCTGGGCTCAAGTGATTCTCTCCCCTTAGCCTCCTGAGTAGCTAGGACTACAGGCACATGCCACCGCTCCCAGCTAAGTTTTAAAATTGTTTGTAGAAATAGGGTCTTGCTATTTTGCCCAGGCTGGTCTCAAACTCCTGGGCTCAAAAGACCCTACTGCCTCAGCCTAGGAATACAGGGGTGGGTCACTGCACCTGGTTCCCATAAATTTATACAAAAAAAGAAAAAAAAATTATCTTGGTCTTTCTAAATGTGTGCTGTTTTGTATAAAGTCACGTGAATTATTACTGAACAAAGTATAGCTGACCAAAAAAAGTAGAGGAAGAAAACTATAACAAACTGACTCACTGCAGAACAACCCAGTGTCAAAGAGTTATTCCAGGATCTTAACAAAGTAAGGCAATGCTATGTACGTGCGTACCGTCATATGCCAGCAGTTGCAAACTTGAGTGGCTTCCCAGAGGCCTCTACACATGTCCTCTGCATGGTAATTTTAGTAAATTAAACTGCCATAAAAGGAATAGTGGTTTCATTGCTGGTCCTAGCTGCTGCATACCAAAAGGTAGCCACATGTATAACATCTGCTGAGTTATTTTTGGTTGCCAAAGACAAATAATTTGTCATTAGAATGCAAAGCAGTTAGATATAGCTACGTGCAAATATCTAGATTGTTAACAAAACAGAATTATGTTCCTTTTTATTGTATATCAAGGGTGTTTAATAATTTCTTACTATTCTTTGTTTAAAGGATTTGAAGCTGTAATGACAGTAACGAGATAAAAAAAAAGGCCATCTAATTCTTATCTTTAAGTACGATATAGCATAAAGAAAGAACAAATGCTTATGCATCTGAGACTGGATCCATCAACATACAGCAAATTCCCAACGCCAAAGACAAAAGAATATATTAGAGGCATATTTGTACATGTGTGAAATGCCGTATTACTTGTATTCTGAGCCCAAAAGGCACTATCCCATTGTTTCCCCTCTCAGAGGCCCACGTAACTCCTATAATCACACCAAGCTCTCACTTAGGTTAGTGAGTTAGCTTTCACAATCCTCTTGCCTATTTATGGTCCTTAGCCAATTTACCTAGAGTGGAGTTACATCCATTCTTATTTATTTTATTTTTTTGAGACAGGGTCTTGCTCTGTTGTCCAGGCTGAAGTGCAGTGGTGTGATCTCGGCTCACTGCAAACTCCACCTCCCAGGTTCAAGTGATTCTCGTGCCTCAGCCTCCCAAATAGCTGGGACTATAGGTGCGTGCCACTAACCCCGGGTAATTTTTGTATTTTTAGTAGAGACGGGGTTTCACTATGTTGGCCAGGCTGTTCTCGAACTCCTGACCTCAAGTGATCCACCTGCCTCAGCCTCACAAAGTGCTGGGATTACAGGTGTGAGCCACATCCATTCTTACAGAGCAAGAAAATGAGGGTTGGAGACTTTTCCCAAGACTCCCATCTCCCCTAATGTACCCTCCATCACCTCACACTCACCAGTTTTAAATCCTGTTTCTCCTACATCATTCCCTATGCTTATTCCCAGGACGTACTCTATCCTCTGGGTCACACAAGAATTGTTTGAAGGCCACTTTTTAGTTTTTGGGACTCAAATCTCACTCTATTGTCTGGTCTTCTTCTGGCCCTTGTCTTTTCCATTTTTTTCTAGTTCACTGGGGAGAAAGTAGTTTTCATTCATTTTCTTGTGTCCTCATCTCATCAACCTGGGTGAAGTTATAAATAGTGGAGTAAGAGGTGCTGATTCTTTGGACAGCCTAGGAGAAATAAAGCAGG
The DNA here is from genome assembly GCF_049350105.2 of Macaca mulatta. Lineage (NCBI taxonomy): Eukaryota > Metazoa > Chordata > Mammalia > Primates > Cercopithecidae > Macaca > Macaca mulatta. The sequence continues at coordinate 158,213,712 of NC_133409.1, read as the reverse complement.
GAACAGATCTTGTCTGGAAAGATTTTCACAGGGCCTCAGAATTCTTACTAATCAAAGAATTTATTCGCGGGGAAAAAGGGTGGGAGAAGAACAAGAAGAGACGCAGGAGACAAAGCAACAGAGGCAATGTGTAGATTCTGTTTGGATTATGATGACAAACCAACTGAAAAGTCATTTTTGAGATACTTGGGATGTTTTAATATGTACTAGATATTAGATGATATTAAGGAGTTATTTACTAATTTTGTCAGGTGTAAAACGGCCCTAGGGTTATGCAAGAAAATGTACATACTTAGTTTGAGGCTACAGTGAGTTATGATCTTGCCACTGACTCCAGCATGGGCAACAGAGTGAGACCCTGTCTCTAAAAAACCAAACCAAAACAAAAGTGTGCATACTCTTGAGATACAGTGGAAGTAGGTAGAAGTGAAATCCAGAGGTCTGAATTTGCTTTAAGATACTTCAACAGCAACAATCACCAAAGGGATCGATCGAGCATGGAAAAATCTTCCCGATTTTTGTAACTGGGTGATGGATATTCAGGAATTTGTTACCTCATTTACGCTATTCCTGTGTATGTTTTAAAAGTTTATTTATTGGGTGTCTACCAGCCCACTGCTGATACGAAAAGACAATCCCAAATAGCTTAAGAGTATCAGGGCACTCATCGAGCAGAAAGTAGGTGAGGGTAGTCTCAGAGACAGTAATTCTTAACCTTTACCCCCTTTATGGAGTGCTTTAGGACACAGTGAACGTAAGAATGGGGGACATAGACTGTAGGCAACATGTGAAAACCCTTATCCTCCTCAGGTCTCTGTGCAGATAAAGATGAGGCCATGGAGAAGGGGAATGTGTCTATTTTCTCTAGAAGATTATTTGGTTTGGCCTTTTAGCCTGGTGCGTTTACTCTATCCCACTTCAAAGCAAACAAGAAGCCTATAATCTGACCACACTGGTGCTCAAATTAACTGGTTTCAATAAATTCCAGATCTAGCTAATTTTCCACTCCACTCAGGCCAACATCTGTGTAAATACAGAAGCCCCAACCAAACCGGGGAGCATCCTTCTTGGATGTGACCCAGATCAACAGGGGAAGAGAATCGTGTTGTCAGGGAACCTTAGATTTTGCCTGTATCATCTGGTTTACAGGCAGAAGCGTGTGGGGATATTCTGGGACTTTCACCATAAACAAGAGAACAGAGAGGTCCTAGGCTGTCAGGATCCAAAGAAACAAATGCACAATTTGAGCCAACTGGAAGCACTGAACTGGGTCACGGCAGCCATGCAAAAATGAAAAGATGAAATAATCTCCATGTAGGGAAGTTCGGTGTTCAAACCAACTGCCAGAGGCCTTCTCCACCATAGCGAGCTACCAAAGAATTTAGTAGCACCAGGCGCTAGGAGGAGCAGGCGACCCATTAGAGATCAAAATCAACAGAAAGAAACGTTCATCTTCTGGTGGCTGCACAGCTGTTTGTATCTCAAATATTACTTGGAACTTCAAAGAAACCCCTTGATTGACGAGGGGCCTTCAGGACAATATTTCATGTTTGCAGATTGCACTTTTCCAAATGCTTTGGCACCTACTCTATATGCTAACAGCAACCCGTGAGTTAGGTAGGACAGTGATTATTATTCCTGTTTTACAGGAAGAAGAGGTTGCATAGAAGGGAAACTCATCTGTATTCTGAAACTGACCTGTAGGCAACTGTTCCAACAAGATTGTTAGCAGAACTGAAACTGGAATGAGGGTTTCTATCGTCCATATGGGGTCTTGTTACTACTTATCTCCGTTCTCCTTTAGCTAAGAATGCAGAATTCCCTTACTAATAACAATTTCCTTTTCCCGTTTCTTAATTTTCTGTCAACTGGGAGGGGAGGATCATCAGTTCTCAGAATGCCCTGTGGCCCCACAAACATCATCAATCAGTACAAATCCAATTCAGTGCTCACATGGGTTAAGAACAGTGACTGGGGTCTCACTATGACCTCCTGTTCCCTGTCCCCAGGCGTTTTACTTTCATATCCCATACCATTCCCCACCACTAGGTGCTCACTGAGGGTCAACAACACAGTATAACAATAATAACAGCATTTCAGTTTCAACAAAAATAAATGGATAAATGGGTCATCTTTGCTATTCAGAGAGTAACATCCTGCACTTATACTCTTAGGGTTAAATCCACAGTCATGTTGACTGCTAGAAATGGATTTAATGGGTTTATTTGAAGACATCTGCTACATTAAAATATTTATCCTTGTCCCAATCTCTGCATCCTCCTATTGATATAACTGTCAATAACCTCTAGAAAGAGCCTAATATAATGGACTAATTTAGAGGTTCTCAAACCAGGCCACATCTTAGAATTGCCTGGGGAGTTTTTGTTTGTTTGTTTGTTTGTTTTTGAGATAGAGTCTCGCTCTGTCGCCTAGGCTGGTGTGCAGTGGCACCATCTTGGCTCACTGCAACCTCCGCCTTCCAGGTTCAAGCTATTCTGTCTCAGCCTCCCAAGTAGCTGGGATTACAGGCGCACGCCACCACGCCTGGCTAATTTTTGTGTTTTTAGCAGAGACGGGGTTTCACTATGTTGGTCAGGCTGGTCTCAAACTCCTGACCTCATTATCCGTGTGCCTCAGCCTCCCAAAGTGCTGGGATTACAGGCGTGAGCCACCACGCCTGGCACCTGGGGAGCTTTTTAAAAATGTCATTGCCCAAGCCTCATTCCCAGAGATTCTGACTTAGTCTGGGGTGGCGCCTGGGTATAAGTACTTAAAAAAAAAAAAAAAATTTCCTAGGGTTTAATTTTTCTCCATACACACAGCATGCAGTGATCATGTCACATTTGCCTCCCATTCTTTTAACAGGTAAAGAAAAAAAAAAGAGTCATTCATGTTCTTTAGTCACTTGGCTTGAACTTCACTACAAAAAATATTTGAAAAAGGCATTACAAATATTTACGAGAAAAACAGGATAAAATTGTATCACTCATTCAGTCCCATACAAGGAATGGTTCTGGGAATCTTAGGATTTAAAAGAACTTCTTCATTGCATTGTTGTGAAGACTTAAAAGGAGCCCCATGTCAGGATTGGAATTTGTTGTCATCTGTTCCTGTGTTTTCCAGTGTTTCACTAACAAAACAAAAGCCTTCTACTTCAGCAGTGCTGAGACCAAAGAATCCAGCCTCCCTGGGTTTGCGGCATGGCAGCACCACTTTATACTGTGTGGCTTTCACAGGTTGCTTAAGCTTCCCAGACATATCTGTATAATAGGGATAATAAAAGAACCAAATTCGTAGGTCGCTATGAAAATTATATAGGTCAATTACTAGAAAGTGCTTAAACAGTGAAAGGGTTCATTGCTGTTCTTGTCACAGTGATGAGGATATATTATCAAGTCAATTCCAGTTTACTAAAGTCTAGGTTGAGACTTCCTGCGCATCTCCTAGAGGAAAAAAAGCTTCAAAGGAGGTTGATTTCATGAATTTTATCATGTACCTGGGCTGTCATTTTTAACTACTGTGCATTCTCAACTCCCTTGAACGTTGAATTAATAAGGTGAGATTCAATTATAGAGACTACATAATATCAGGAGATCAAAAATCATCAGCTCTTCCTATTAAAAAATAGGCTGGGCACGGTGGCTCACGCCTGTAATCCCAGCACTTTGGGAGGCCAAGGTGGGCAAATCACGAGGTCAGGAGATCGAGACCATCCTGGTAAACATGGTGAAACCCCATCTCCACTAAAAACACAAAAATTAGCTGGGTGTGGTGGCACGTGCCTGTAATCCCAGCTACTCGGGAGGCTGAGGCACAAGAATCGCTTGAACCCAGGAGGTGGAGGTTGCAGTGAGCTGCAATTACACCACTGCACTCTAGCCTGGTGGCAGCGCAAGACTCCATCTCAAAATAAATAAATAAATAAATAAATAAATAAATAAATAAATAAAGTAAGTTGGTATGAAATGTGGCACAGGATCCCAGGGTATTTTACCACCAGAAGGAGGGATTTTGAAGAGTCAATTTTCTCTGATATGATTGTGAGCTTTTCAGCGAAACCCTTCAGATAATCAGCTGCTCTGAACATTCTCTTTTTGAAGAACGCCATTCACACTGTGTATTTCTCAACCCTCATCCCAAGACATTGGAAGTGAAAATACAGGGAGCCATGAATGTGGGTGTTGAGTCTAATCAAATGGGATGAGCAGAGTTCAGAATGTGAACTAGGCAATGTCTTTCACAAATGACATGCATTCACTTAAGAATGCATTTCGATTCCTAGGAGGGCCAGAAATTTTTTCTGTACCAAAAATACATCATTTGGCAGGTTGAGTCTATTGTTTGAGTCAGCAGTGCGGGTGTTCCAGCCCCAGGAGCAGATGCCCTCCAACTGTTCAGACTGGGGTATTCAGGGTGAAGAGAGAAGGGGCCACAGCATGGACAGGTGGCTGCACACAGCCAGTCATAGCACCCTTCCCCCTCTGCCATCCTCCACATTTGGATTCCGGATTACACTGTGTGCCACAATTAATATTCGCAGCAGGAAATGGCAAGTATCAAATTTACCAGTTAGGTTTCTGTTAGCACTTCCAGAGTCAAGGAAAATTGTTTAATAAGGGCATTTGTCTTAGTAAATGAAAGTTCGCCTAAACTTTACATGTGTATATATGACATATTTCCTGAGAGTTGACTCTGAGGCAATTTCATGCCATCATACCGCTCATTAACAGAGGGCCTTAAGTTACAGAGAATCTTAAAGATGGTCACAGTTAGTGTTTTTATTTTTATTTACTTGTTTACTTATTTTTTGAGACGATATCTGGCTCTGTTGCCCAGGCTAGAGTGCAGCGGCGGGATCTGGGCTCATTGCAGTCTCCACCTCCAAGGCTCAAGGGATTCACAGCCTCCCAAGTAGCTGGGACTACAGGCACGCACCACCATGTCTGGCTGAGGCAGGAGAATTGCTTGAACACGGGAGGCGGAGGTTGCAGTGAGCAGAGATCGCGCCATTGCACTCCAGCCTGGGTGACAGAGGGAGACCCAGAAGAAAGAGAGAGAGAGAGCGGAAAGAAGGAATGAAGGAAGAAAAGAAGGAGGGAGGGAGGAAGGAAGGGAAGGAAGGGAGGGAGGGAGGGAGGGAGGGAGGAAGGAAGGAAGGAAGGAAGGAAGGAAGGAAGGAAGGAAGGAAGGAAGGAAGGAAGGAAAGAAAATCAAGCCAAAGTGTAGTGCTAGGCACAAAGTATGCACTCAGTTAAATGACACCTCTTATCCTATTATCATCATCATCATCACTAAGGTCAAGGGTAAAAAGACAAATGGCCTTATCTAAACAAAGCTTTGTGTTTTTATGCTTTGCTATGTTTTCCTAATTAAGTTGGTCTTACTAGAATCTATAACCTGAAGCGATAAGTTCTGACACAGTAATAAGATTATTATGAAGTTGTAACTCCATTGTCTAAGCTGAGCTCCTCTGTGAGGGGGTGTGGGGCAAGGGGTAAGTCATCTTCAACTCACCCTGCTAATATTTTCTGCAGATAAAATCTGATTATGGCAAGTAAAGTTGCCTTAGATAAGTTGTATCACTTTTTCTCAAAAAAGGGCTATTGAGGGCCAAATAGAGATCTTCCTTTTTCTCTTCGTGAAATTGCCTTTGGTTGGTCTTTTTTGGATCTTTAGAGAGGTTGATAGAGGGATAAGAAAATAAGAATGAGGCCAGGCGCGGTGGCTCACGCCTGTAATCGCAGCACTTTGGGAGGCCAAGGCGGGCGGATCACAAGGTCAGGAGATTGAGACCACGGTGAAACCCCGTCTCTACTAAAAATACAAAAAATTAGCCGGGCGCGGTTGCGGGCGCCTGTAGTCCCAGCTACTCGGGAGGCTGAGGCAGGAGAATGGCGTGAACCTGGGAGGAGGAGCTTGCAGTGAGCCAAGATCGCGCCACTGCACTCCAGCCTGGGCGACAGAGCATGACTCCGTCTCAAAAAAAAAAAAAAAAAGAAAAATAAGAATGAAGATCAACGTGCAAGGTGTTGCCTCTTGAACTTCACTGCAATGAACTAGCTCAATTTAACCTCCCGTGTATACGTTCCCATATAAGATATTACTTTTACAGTTCATCACTAAGGGAATGTGTCCTTTAAGGAACTGCTGTGTTTTGTATGCCCATCTTTCTGCTAGCAGTAACTTAGGTGATAACTTCCTATGTTCCCCTTTCTGCCTGGTTACAAGGAAGCTCAGAGTAAAATTTACTGCTCTGTCATAACAAGAACATACTTACTTTCTCTGGCTCCTCCTTTTGATACTGGTATTCTCCTTTCAAAATTGTTCATTATTGTAACCTGTCTCAACTCAGCATCAGGGAGTAGTTTTTTTTGTTTTTTGTTTTTTCAGTAAACTTGAACCACCTCTTCTTAGTCTTCTCTCAATTACTAGGTGTGAGTTCAAAGAGGCCTTAGCAGCTATCTATTGCTTGACAAAAGTCACAGGGAAATTTCCACTGATGTCCATTCATTGCCCCATAATTTGTTCCAGCTGTTTGTTTCAGATTTTGGAAGCCACTGGATCATGGAGGTTCAGGGACAATGTGGGAACAAGTAATGTGATCATTACTGTAAGTCTCCCATAAATCTTGATAAAGGAAATACTCATCATTCCCATTGAATTATCCCCATAAAGGAAGTTGTACTCAGGCTAACATGGGGCCCATGAAGATAACTTCTCCTGCACTGATTTGAAAAATGGGCACTTCTGGAAGAGATAAAATATGAGTTAAGTCAGTGAATCACAGCTATTGTTCTGGAAATTATATTCAAATCTAGTCAGTCCAAATCCGAGAACTCTATTTGTGATGCAAATCAAAGAAAGAAAAATACTTCTACTTAGCAAACCAATGCAATTTTGCATATCATTCAGATTGGTTACCACTTTAAATCTTTTCTGATAGAGAGATAGAAGGGTAAACCATGCGTGAATTAACCACATCTGACGCTATTCATTTTCCTTCAACTGCAGGTAATTATCCTGCATAATTCTCCTATGCATAAATTAAAACTGCATGAATTAACAATGAGCTTGTTTTCCTACATTCAGTAATTAAGACAAAATTGATCAAGGGATACTTTACATGTGGGCACGGATCAGACAAAAGTCCTCACAAAAGACAAGGAATGATTCCTTTATTCTCTCAGGTTTGTTTTTTCTCCATTTCCCTCCCCTTTTGTGGGGTTGATCAGATCTCTGAGGCGTCAATCGTTTGCAAGAGGAAGGAGAAGGCACGCCACTGACATGGCGTTATTTATCAGGATGCATTGCTTACTTGGAGAAAAAGTGCCCATGTCGTTTCCCGATGATAGGGCATCTTTGCAGACACACTGCTTACCCAGCTGGAATAATGAACCTCGCAGATAGAGGATGTGAAAAATCTTCTTCTTGATTATAATAGAAGCCTAAAGAGTCTCATTAACACCTTGATAGCAACTGAGAACCTCAGCCTGCGTGGACAGTCTCTGTTTCAAGTTGCTAAGCCAAAAGATCTGGCAGCCACAACTCAGCTAAGTTATGTGGGAGAACTCGGGCTTTTTGAACATGCTACAAACTGGCAGTTGCTGTGGGAACTGTGGCTCTGAATTTGGAGTCTGTGTATTTACATCCACAGTCGCAGCACAGCCCAGACTCTGATGCCAGACGGCCTAGGTTTAGAACCAAGCTCTGCCTCTTAGTAATTTTTCAGAACCTCCATTCTCTCATCTATAAAATGGAGTAATTACCTCAGGGTGTTATGAGCACCCAATGAATTAGTACATGTACCTGGCACATTAGCAATGCTGTTTAGTGATATTTAGTGATAACTATTACTTTTATAATAATATAAAACATGTTTATATAGATTGGGTGTTTCATTGTATGAGAAGCTTGGCTAGGCGTGGTGGCTCCCATCTGTAATCCCAGCACTTAGGGAGGCTGACGCAGGGGAGATGCTTGAGCCCAGGAGTTCGAGACCAGCCTGGCCAACGTGGTGAAACCCCATCTCTACAAAATATACAAAAATTAGTTGGGTGTGGTGGCATTAGCCTGTGGTCCCAGCTACTCAGGAGGCTGAAGGGGGAGGATTGCTTGAGCCCAGGAGATTGAGGCTGCATTGAGCTGTGATCTGGCCACTGCGCTCCAGTCTGGGTGACAGAGTGAGACTCTGTAGCTTTCTGTCAATATGCAATATGAGATATGTGTACACATATCTGTAATTCAGAATTTGCATTTATTTGTTGGGTTTTTTTGTCTTGCTTTTTGTCGTCATTGTTGTTTTAAGAGAAGGGCTTGTCAGAGCTGGACTTGAACTCCTGGGCTCAAATGATCTTCCCACCTCAGCCTCTGGAGTAGCTGGGACTACAGGCACAGACCACCACACCTGCCTTAGACTTCGTATTGTTTTTGAAAATTTCAATGGCTTCAAACTCCTCTTGTGTCCAGGAAGGCCTTGCCTCTGTACCTATACTCAGGATCCTATGATTGACCTAAAGGGAGATGATAGAGGGAAGGTCATTTTTACCATATGTAGAATCTTATGTGCCAGGCTTGGTCAGGCTTATACTCCCCCAGCTGGATTATAAAGGAGTGAAACGAGTCCCCGACACGAAAAACTATGCATCCTTTCAATAGGGCCTTTTTCAGTACCTTTAGCCTGATTATTGTATATTCACATTTATGAAAACATCTTGAGTTAATGCGGCCCCTTAGTCCCTTCCTGCTTTGGCTATTTTCTTCCATCAGTGAAGGAAAGAGCCATTTTGTGACAACCAAAGAACAAAACCAAAACAAAACAAAAATTACATCTGGAAAACATCCTAATGTGAAGAAATACACATTGAGGATCTGGAAAAAAAAAATGACCCTTAAAAAAGAAACACCACGTGCCATTTCTATCCTATTTTAGGCCAAAGACCATTATGACAAAATTCAAAGGGCAAACTTTTTTTGGAATGTCATGGGAGCCTGAAAAGGGAGCCAATTCCTGACCTTTATGTCATTACAGGGGCAGGTTTCCATTTGCAAAACCAAGTGTCCAACTGAGGACATGAGTCATGTTGTAAGAGAAAATGATCATACTTTGAATAGGCCACAGTTTGGTGACTGAAGAGGGACGGCAGGCAGAACAAATCACCTCTCCTCCCTTCAGAGAAACACTGTTTTTTGCTGCCTCCAGGCTGGCCAAGTGGACCTCCCGGGGTGGGAGCCCCCAGTGAGGAGTCAGAACATCTCAGCGCTAACCAGCTAATCCATTCGTTTGGTTTCCTAATTTGTGAAATTAGAGACATTGATGTTACATCACAGGGTTGTTCTGTGGTTTAAATGAGACCATGGTTGTAAAAGTTGTTGAAAACTGCAAAAATCCACAGAGATATAAGGCACTATCACTTGGACTAAAGTATCGTGATGACTATCCTCAACTGGACCTGGAACTTCAACTTGAGGAACAGCAGACTTTAGGTATCAAAGAAAAAGGGTTGTGCAGAAGAGAAGTGGTAGAAAAGGGCCGGGCGCGGTGGCTCATGCCTGTAATCCCAGCACTTTGGGAGGCCAAGGCGGGCGGATCACGAGGTCAGGATATCCAGACCACGGTGAAACCCCGTCTCTATTAAAAATACAAAAAATTAGCCGGGCGCGGTGACGGGCACCTGTAGTCCCAGCTACTCGGGAGGCTGAGGCAGGAGAATGGCGTGAACCTGGGAGGCGGAGCTTGCAGTGAGCCAAGATCGCGCCACTGCACTCCAGCCTGGGCGACGCAGCAAGACTCCGTCTCAAAAAAAAAAAAAAAAAAAAAAAAGAAAAAAGAAAAAAAGAAAAAAAAAGAAGTGGTAGAAAAGGAAACAGCAGCAGTCAGCTGGCTGGAGGAAGCAAGGGATCGCCAGCTGTGGCAGAATGTACTGCAGGTGTCAGAGCATAGTCAATAATCCAATTACTTCTTCTTTTTCTTTTCTTTTTTCGCTTTTTTTTTTTTTTTTTTTTTGAGATAGAATTTCACTCTTCTTGCCCAGGCTATAGTACAGTAGCATGATCTTGGCTCACTGCAACCTCTGTCTCCTGGGTTCAAGTGATTCTCCTGTCTCAGCCTTCTGAGTAGCTGGAATTACAGGCACCCGCCACCACGCCCGGTTAATTTGTTTGTATTTTTAGTAGAGCCGGAGTTTTACCATGTTGGTCAGGCTGGTCTCGAACTCCTGACCTCAGGCAATCCACTCACCTCAGCATATCAAAGTGCAGGGATTACAGGAGCAAGTCACCGTGACTGGCACTTTTTCTTACTGGCATTCTTTTCTTCTCTTTTTCTGCATCTCCTAAGTGGGCCCCCAATTTGAGGACACTACCTGAAGTATGGTTTGTACTACCTATACTTGCTACATTGAGAAAGATCTGCTTTGAAAAGAAGTTATTTGGATTCCTGTTTGTTCACATGCTAGATTAGCCAGTTTGAAACAACTCCTTCTCCATGGTACCAACTCCACTTTCCCAAATCCTCCCCCGACAAACAAACCAAAATGTGCAACAGTTTGCTTCTAATATACAATTTAAGAATGGATTTCTTAGACCAATATTCTGCAGGCGGAGAAGGTGAGCTTTAGATTTGGCTGTTCTGTGACTGCTACTATCATGTTATTTACCTCACAGGGAAGAAATTTGATAGGAATAACACAAGACTGTGGTCATATTTGACCTTTTTCTGTGTCTGGCCGTATAAACCGATCTAGTTATTTATTGCTGTGTGACAAATCATTCCAAAATATAGTGGCCTGAAACAACAGCAGTGAGTCAGGAATTGGGAAGGCCTCTGCTAGACAGTTCTGGCTCACGGTCTCTCCTCAGTCAGATGGTGGCTGGACATGGAACAGCAGGGTTTGGAGGAGCTGGGGGCTGGCCAGGCATCTTCCTCTTTCTCATCTTCTCAGTTCTCTCTATGTGATCATAGAGAGGTAGCTTGGGCTTCCTCCTAGCATGGTAGTCTCAGGATAGTCAGACTGCTTGCATGGCAGCTGCTAGCTTCAAGAGTTAGTATTCCAGCCAGTAAGGTAGAAGCTGAATGTTCTTTTATGATCTAGCCTTAGAAATCACATTCTCTATTGATTGAGAAAGCCACAGTTTTGAGGGGAGAGAAAATAAACCCCCATCTCTCAATGTATCAGAGTCACTTTATTGAAAGATCATGTGGGGTGGGAGTTATTACTGAGGGCATCTTTGGGAAAATATAATCTGCCAATCTGCCATATGGACGGGCTGTAAGTAGTTAAAGGTTAAATTGCAGAAAGTTAGTATTTATCCCTGATATGGATACTTACATAAAATCTCTCCTTAATCTCCAGATAGCAACTTTTTTGTTTTTTTTTAACTTATTTGTTTATTTTTAAATTTTTATGGGTACACAGTAGGTGTGTATATTTAGGGGATACATGAGATATTTTGATAGAGGCACATAATAAATAATAATTACATCAAGGTTAATTGGGGTATCCTCCAGAGAGTAACTTCTAATGTGGTAAAACAGGCAACTATTCTGATGCCTCTCCCCTACCTCCCCTTTGTATCTTAATGACTTAACACCTGTTAAACTTCCTAAAAATCTCAGGCATCCACTTGTGTTCTGCCACATGCTACTGTCCCTCAGAGAAGGATCGTGCCATGGACATACACCTGCAGCTCCCCGAGTTCCTCATGACTTTCACTGGCAGCTGCACCGGATACAGTGATCGGCACTCAGCATCGTCTCAACCCCTTTTTGCTGCCTTCCTTACTGGAGCTGGGAAGCTGAAAACTGCACTGCCCAGAATCCCCTGCAACTAGGATTCCATGTGTGAGTTGGGGTCTCTGTCAAATGCACTTGCACAAGATTGAAGGTAGAAGCGAGGGCAAGGCTTGTGTGTATGAGTTTCAGATGGCTGCTGTAACAAATTGCCACAATTTTACTGGCTTAAAGTGAAAATGACACATATTTACAGTTCTGGAGGACAGAAGTCTAAAATGGGTCTCACTGGACTAAAATCAAAGTGTTGGCAGGTATGGAGGTTCGAGGAGAAAATCTATTTCCCTGCCCTTTCTAGCTTCTAGAGGTCACCTGCATTCCTTCCCTTGTGGCTCCTTCCTCTATCTTCAAAGTTAGCAATGTTCCATCTCCCTGATCTTCTTCCATAGTCTCATTCCCTCTGACACAGCAGGAGAAGGTTCTCTGTTTTTAAGGACAAATAGAATTAGGTTGGGCCCAACTGGGTAATCCGGGATACTGTCAAGTCCTTGACTTAATCACATCTACGAAGTCCCTTTTGCTATGTAGGGTGACATAGTCACAGGTTCCAGGCATTAGGACATGGACATCTTTGGGGGTTGGATGCGCATTATTTTGCTTACCATAGCAGACTTCTGCTTCTTCTATTGTCACTGCTGGCAGCCACCTTCATGGAGTATCTGCTTTTTCTGTAGTGGCTTCCTGGCTGGCTTTTTCCTGACCATGCTAGTGGTAGTCTCATTCTGGAGCCAGTAGCTTCTCAAATCAGTGCATAGCTTCTTTTGTTTTTGGAGATGGAGTCTCAATTTGTTGCCCAGGCTGGAGTGCAGTGGTATGATCTCTGCTCACTGCAACCTCTGCCTCCCAGGTTCAAATGATTCTCCTACTTCAGCCTCCCTAGTAGCTGGGATTACAGGCGTATACCACCGTGCCCAGTTAATTTTTGTATTTTTAGTAGAGATGAGGCTTCACCATGTTGGCCAGACTGGTCTCAAACCCCTGACCTCCAATGATCCACCTGCCTCGTCCTCCCCAAGTGCTGGGATTACAGGTGTAAGCCACCGTGCCCAGCCAGTGCACAGCTTCTTGAGTATAGGTTACACAGTGGCTCCAGTAGCCCTGTTTTACAATGTACTTTTCTTAGGTGTTCCAATAAGCTCTACCTAGAGTGTGTTTCCTTATCCTTCAACTTAGAGAGTGTTTAGTTGGCCTTCCTGGCCCAACCATCCTGTAACCCATTTTATTTTAGATCCTTTCTGCTGAGTAGACTCTAATCTCTGCAACTGAGCCCTGATGAATGTTGGATCACCTGTGGGTGTCCATCACCTCAGCTTCATCTCTCTTTTTTTATAAGCTCCACTTATTTCTCAGGATGAAGCATCACTGAGAAAACTCTAGGTTAGATGAGAACTTGGGAGGATACAGATCAAAATGGCTAAAATGGTGCCAATAACCTTATAAACTAAAAGTATGGCACTGCAATTCAAGGGTTACAGCTGGTAGTTATCTTGGAATCTTCACATAGGATAGGTTAACCTTGAACCTCTGCATATCAGCAGGGCACCTTGTGTGAGTATACATTAATTGGAAGGTAGACTGTCACAGCTAAGGCCAAGGCCAAGTCATTCCAGGACTTCATATGTAGCAAAAAGTAGAGAAATCAAATGTCATACTGGGATTGACCTCTTGGGAGTTGCACTAGCTCCAGGGGCTCCAGGAAACTGTCACTTTGAATTTATTTCTCCTAGTAGGAGGAGGAAAATCACGGGTGCTTTTAGTGTTTCTCTGCCTTGCTTTTGTATTTCTCAGGTACTCTCCCCACTTTTCTGCCCTTGCCTTCCTTCCAAGAGCTCACCTGGAAGCCAAGGTCAGAAGGAGACAAGCTTGAAGAGAATGGAGTCATTGTTTCTTCATTTCATATCCAAAACAATTTGTTTGAGAAGGAAGAGATCACTTCCAGGGGTAGAGGTAAAGGCCAATAACATTAAACCCAAAAGTTAAGAGGCAAATACAAGAAAGAATTAAAAGACACTGTTGTTTTTCTGTACATAAAGTTGGTTTTCGGTATGGTCGTTGGCCAACCTTGTTCTAGTATCATCATCATTAATAGTAGCCTTGTTTCACAATTGTTCTTATCTGACCTTCCTTGCAAGACATGCCTTTTGACTGTCCCTAACTTTCCTACCTTCAGTCTTGATCTTAAATCTAGGTTCACAGGCAGTTAGTTAATAGTTGATACCTATCATCAGGTAGGCAGCATGCAAGTCCCAAGGATATAGGAACAAACAAAACAGATCCTCTGTGCCTTCAGGGAGCTCACAGTCTTCCCAGTCTTTTTGTCTGGTAACTATTCCCTTTTCCTTTCAGTTTACCTGTAATCTTAGAATAGGCACATGAATGAAATCTTCATTGACTACTCCAACCACAGCCTTCTTCCTCTGACCTCTCATAGTCCTTTTCTCTAGGGTGACTATGTGATTGCAACACTTCTGAGTGAAAGGTGGTGCTATTAATAATTATGCTGCAACAACAGGTGTCTATGGGGCAAACCAGGACATCCAGTCACCCACAGCACACTATCCAACTCAACTGTGCTCCTCCTACTTCTCCACCAGACTGTGCTCCCTAGAAGGTATAATTAATATCTTACACTTTTTCTTGAGGGCTTCACTCTGTCACCTAGGCTGCAGTACAGTGGCATTATCTCTGCTCACTGCAGCCTCGACCTTCCAGGCTCAAGTGATCCTCCCACCTCAGCTTCCAGAGTAGCTGAGACTACAAGCATGCGCCACCAAGTCTGGCTAATTTTCCCTTCCCTCCCCTCCCCTCCTCTTCTCTCCCCTCCCCTCCTCTTCTCTCCCCTCCCCTTCCCTTCCCTTCCCTTTCTGAGATGGGGTTTCACCATGTTACTCAGGCTGGTCTCAAACTCCTGGATTCAAGTGATCTTCCCACCTTAGCCTCCTAAAATGCTAGGATTACAAGTGTGCGCCACCGCACCCGGCCAATATATTATACTTTTATGTTGAATGAGATGTCTAACTTTGTCCAGACCTTAGAATAATAATTGCCCAGTAAGCACATGCTTAAATTGAAACAAAAGTGGGATTCTCCTAAATTATGTAACACTACAGACTTGAACTTAAAATCCACCTCAGAATTAAAAATGATTGCAAATCAGTTTTAGAATGCTAAACGATGTAAAAAATACTTCCTTTGAGACTCCTCTCTCCTTGGTCTGGTAGAGAACTCATTTTGATCTAATGGAACACAACATAGAAATATTGCACCTCATTTGCTTTCACTGTTGAAAAAAAATCTAATTTCCCTTTTAATTAATGTAATGAACTTGTGAAAACATTCATCCCCTCCACACAGCACTCATCAGTTCATGTAAACAGTGCACAATAAAATAAATTGGAGCAGCTTCTTTTCTTCATAGTGTTCCGGGTTTCCTTTGAGGGAATTAAATCCAGCACAGGGCCATGTGTAAATGATCTTTTTTCTAGATAGCCTGCTGCACTCAGGAAAACATTGATTATTTTTAGGGAATGTTTCCAACCTAAGTGAGATGAGTTTACTGTGACCAAAAAGCAAAACAAAACAAGACAAAAACCTGGACCGTGAACCTACAGAAGAAGTTGGTGGCTGCAGAAAGGAGACACAGAAGAGGGAAGAGGACATGTGAGGGTTTCATGCTTAATTCTCTGGAGATACATGATGCATTGAGTGATTTTGTTCAATTGAATCAACTTGAAGGCTTCCATATGCATAACAGTGAGATTCTCGTTTTCAGGGGAAAAATGTCGTTTCAAGAAACTGCCTATAAGTAAATGAAATGAAGAAACAAAGCTAAAAGAAGGGCTCCTTCCAGATGAAAAGGCATATACTCATGATCATTCTCCTTTTCTGAACAGATCTTTCTAATAATCACATTGCAGGGTGTTTACATGACAACTGCTTTATGACACCATTCTACACCTAGGTTTGCCTTTGGGGAGCCAATTATGAGCGACTGGGCTATCTGTACCTCCTCTCCCCACCCCCACCCCAATTCCCTTGCTCCATTGTCTGTTTTCAGCTGGTATTCTTTTCTGGTTGAATGGCCACAAACACAAGCTGTCTATCTCTCCCAGCTCATGGAGCTCAGCTTGGCAGATGAAAATAACCCTGTTTAAGGAGCTGTTCACAAGCACGAGGCCCTGCTCACAGGACCACCAGTGCAGGAAGCCCACGTAGAAAGTCAAATCTGCCATTGCCCTGAGGAGCACCCATTGTGTAAATAAAATGGACTTTCACTTCTATCACCACTTCCTCCCAAGAAAAGCAAGGAACTGTTTTTAGACTTCTGACTTCTTTTCAGAATGAAAACAGATAATCTATTGAATGCAATAAATGATTAAATAAAACTCTGGTTTGCAAACCCTTCAACCCAAGGGACTGTTGTATGTACAATTCAGCTATTTAATATAAAATCTGAAATCTGTGCTATTCACCCTGCACAGTTGCCTTTGTCTATATTTTAGTCTCTTGACAGAGGGGTGAACCAATAATCTGTGAATTAACACAAAATGTAACAGAGAAGTGTCTTGGTAATACTTACAAGTGGGCATGTGGTTGATATAACAGTTGGGCTGTGGGGTTTTATCATAATAGGGGTGTTTCCACTTTAGTGACCTCATATTTAGAGAAGGACACTTGGCAGTCATTAGCAGGGCCCCAGGTCAATGGGTATCAATACGAAAGAGCAGAATTTTTATGCGCGTTTAGCTAACAAGACCCACAGATATAAATACCTCCCTCCACCCACCCCCAGCCTCCTTGGCTTCTCCAGGTCAACCTTGGGTGGGTCCCTTGTCTGCTGGAAATAACTTCACTTTGCAGTTAACAAAAGGAAGGAGAGCCATTTCTGGAATTGTGTTTGGGTAATCAGAATTCTATGCAAGTCCCTAGTGCATGCTTTTGGTTTTCCTTCTCTCTAGCTTGGTATTTCTTTATATTTATACTAAGGATAAAATATTCAAAGAGAAATCTCACATTAGAGTGTCAGAGGAAGAGGGAAGCAACAGCAACTGGGGGGTCCTTTGGAAAAGCAACATGTGCAGTATGTTTTTACTAAACAGATTCTCCAATGTTCAAGTTTTCAAATGTTTGGATGCAGTAAATTTTTGGACAGGCAGATGCATTACCTTCCTGGGGAAAAGACACAATTTGACACTATTGTAACTGAAGGGGAAGCTGAGCACAGAAAGCTAATCCTGAGTGCTGGGAGATGGAGGCTTCAGATAGGGGACTTCCTCAAGCCGCTGTTTCCCTAAGTTGGCACATCCCTGCAGTTTGTTCCTACAGAAGGATAACTACTGATGCTTCCTAATTAACCACTGGAGAATAGCCTTGATGGTGCTGGTTCTCGGAGAGTTCATGGCTGACATCCCCTGCTGTGACAGCAGCTAAAATACAATTTGATGAAGGTAGATGGTGTGAGTGGGCAAGCTCAGAGGCTGGTCCAAAATGGCTGGAGGAGCAAGGGGAAGAGGGGAATTGAATGAGTGGGAATACCCGGGCAGGGGAGGGAAGGAGGTGGGTACACTCTTAGAGCAAGATAGACCCGATAGAAAACAAAAGGGAAGAAATGATTGTGTGTCAGGTAACAATCGGGCAGACGCTCACACAGGATGCCCCCAGTCCCGTAGAGATGGCCAAGTACAATTTCTTCAGAATGGGGGCAGTGATTAGTCACAATCCTAGATCTTCTACCAAGTGTGTGGACATAAGAGGGTAAGAAGTGGGGAGCAGGGAGGAAACAGCTCCAACATTTATTTTAAGACAGTCACAACTGTTTTCCCAGATCAAAAGCTTGAACATTTTTCCTCAGTCACTCAAGCAACATGTAGGTATCTCCAAGACAAGGACCTGGGAGCCTACCAATCTCACTCTGTGCCACCCCCATCCCAGCAGAATTAGCCCGATTCTCCTGCTTTTCCACTTGCTCTCCAGGGAGCTGTCACTTCTCACAGCACCTCTGCCACCTTAACACCTGATGACTTCTGCTTACCTAATTTCAAAATGCACCTACTCCCTTCGAACGTGAGGGGTCTCTATCTGCTGCCCACTGCCCTGTGAGAGGGAGCTAGAAGGTCATCGTCTCCGGCAAGAGAGCTGCACATGCTCCCCTTGGCCAGCCCCCTCCCACGCCACGGATACCTGCTAGGGTGCTCCTGTCCTCAGGTGCATCCCCTCCCCCCATCTTTCCAGACACAGGTCGGCATCGAAGCAACACATTTTTTCCTTTCTTGCCCCTCTTCCCAATTCTCATCCTCCCATTCCACCTGGCCAATTTGGAATTCACACACGGTGAGGAAGGAGCTGGTTCACAGTCCAGCTCAATCGGGCAGCCCGGGGGCAAGTGAAGACCCTTGAGACTGCTATCAGCCCTGAGCCGGATTCCCCATAGGCTCTGCGAATGCCGAAGTCGTTCCGTGCCAGGGGGCCACCCAGGACTCCCATCTGGGGGCGCTCGCACACATACCCCTCCCTGACTCCCAGGGCCCGGCGCTTCCTCGCCCCAGAAATGTCCCAACGCCGGGCAATGCTGTGGGCCCCTCTAACCTTGGCCCGTTCCTCCACTCTCCAGGGCATCCTTCAGCTCTGCTTGCAAAAAGTGCGCGTGCCCCTTTCGCTTAGCAACTTCCCGACTGTACCCTGCGGGCTTCAGATGCCCGAACCCACCAGGGTGGTGGAAGCCGAGGACGCTCCAGTTTCAACAGCTGCTTAGCACGCAACGCTCATTCAAGTCGAGGACACCCCTCCCCACACAGACCTCACCGGGTTGTAAGCAAAATCAGAAGCTAAAAAGGAGAAATGAAAAGGTGAACCTACCTAACGACGACGGCTCCTTGTCATGTCAGGGGCACACTCAGGGTTCTCTGGCATGGCATATAAAAGCCTCCGCACCAATGCAACGCCCGGAGCTGCCCGCACCTCCGGCTTTGCAGACAGCCTGAGCTCGCTCACTTGGGTGAAGGGGACCCCGGGAGGCAGTCGGGTGGACGCGAGCTGTCCGCAGCGCCGGCTGCCCTGCCGCGTCCGCTCGCAGCAGCTGCGGCGCGCGGGCTGAAGTTGCGGGGCTGGCGGGCGAGAGGGTGGCGGAGCGCGGAGCGAGAGCGGCGGAGCGGGCTGAGGGGCGGGAGCCGTGAGGAGGGGGAGGCGCGGCGCGGGGGCCCGCGGCGTCACTTGTGCTGGGAAGGGAGGGGAGGGCGGGTGGAGACAGCTGCTTGACAGCTACTTCAGCCCAACTCCAGGAGGCTGCGCTTCGGTGCCTGCTTCCAGCTGATCGCCGGCACGCCAGGCTTCTTTGCAAGAGCTGGCGCGGCAGCTTTGGAGTGATCCGTGGAATTGCGCCGGGGAGCGAGCCCGGTGGATCGAGCGCGCTGGAGGGAGACGGCAGAGTAAAGGAGCCGACGCAAGGAAAGGCCCTTTCAGCTAACGTTTTGGGATATTTTATACAGGCTGGGCTGTGCACTGAAAAAAATGAGGCGGTAGTGTGTGGGGTGGGGGAGGTGTGGGGGTGAGGTTGGTTGCCCACGGCAAGCGTTGTGCTGGAAAGCCCCGCTGGGGAGGGCTGCTTCGTAGGGCATTCTCTCTAGCGGGGCTGCTTTGGACACAGCTCTCATAAAGATGGCAGAAGCAGAATTGTTTTTTATTTTGTTCTGGTGGATTTGAATTATAAAGGTTTCCTTTGGGAAAAGCATCGGTCTGCCTGATAGACAGCCATTCACAAAAAAGGGCCTTTTGGAGTGGAAACTGTATGGAACTGGGAGTCGACAAGGGCCCAGGGACAAGGCCCTGACTCAGTCTCCATCCTTACACAGGGATTCCCTGCTGTGCCTCAGTTTCCTCATCTGTTAAGTGATCATAATGAATAAATTGTGTATTTAGAATATGTGAACTAGAAAATACCACAAGACACACCCACTACCTCCCACACCACTTGAGATTCAGTCACCTTGTGAAAGGATCAGTAAGAATCAGTGAGCTGAGACGTTAACCGAAAGGGAACATCCTAGCAGACGTGTCAACATGGGAAACACCCACAACCAGTCATAGTCTGGGCACTGCATCCTTGGGCTGAAATACCAAGCAGCCAGAACCATCGCCTGATAAACTGTGTCATAATCCACCTAGGAATACAACAGAAAGGGCAAAGTCGACTTGATGCTCAGCAAGAATGCCCAAGTGCATGCCTTGGTCACCATGTCTCTGCCTTAGACCGTGAAGAGTGGCCTGAGCAGTTCCTTGACAGCCTGAGCCCTCATTACAGCTTCTACCCTTCTTCCAACCTACAAAATAGTTTCTGACAGCACTTAGTCTCCTCATGTAGGCATTCCTTTGGAGGAGAAAATGTGTTGACCACATGGCATGTATATGTCAGGCAGCCTAGTGAGTTATTTTTCATATGTTTTTAATATTGGGATTCTGGTCAACACATGAGTCTCTGGTGAGTTTCGTTGACTTGAGTCTGTCCTTACACTGCTGAACACTACAGTTTATCAGCTATCTTATATTATAGGCTCCAGAGCAGATATTTTACAAGCATTGTATCCTTTATTCCTGATTATAATCCTCCGGTGGGTGTTATCGTGCCCATTTTATAGATGGGAAAACCAAGATTCAAGAGACTTCACATGACTTGTCCAAGATGACACAGGTTAACCAACTTTAGATACACATTCGAAACCTGGGTTTGGACACCCACAAACATGGGCTATGGTGATACTAACCTGTCCCAGATCCTCACCCTTCAGAGGACACAACTAAGCCGTGTCTGGACTCCTGAGCTGCAGAAACGGTGAGATCATAGACATGTGTTGCTTTAAACGACTGTGAGAAGGGGTTATGCAGCAAGAGATAATGAAAATATCTACACCACAGAAACAATCATCTTTAAAAATATGCACTGTATTGTGGTCACTGTGGTGCTTGAAACCCTGCATTGGTTCCCAATTTGGAGTACAGAGCAAAAGCCAAACTCCACACCAATGCTTACCAAGCCCCTGCCAGTCCCTCCAGCCTCACTCATGCCTCTCTCTTCTCTCTCCTCTCAGTTCCTTATACACTCCAGGCCACTTCTCAGAGAGGCCTTCCCTGACCACATCTTTAAGTATATCCTTCCCCCACCAGTTATTCTCTTTCTTAATGCTCTGTGTTTTTTTATAGCACCAACTGTAAATTGTAAAAACTTTATTTGCCTCTTTGTTTATTTCTTGTCTTACTAGAGTGTGAGCTCATAGGGCAGGGACCAACTCTGTCTGATATACGGTGTCCCCAGTACAGAGGAGGAGCTCCATAGCTAGATACTGAACGAAAGATGGATCACCCAGTCATTCTGAAGTACCCCTTCACTCTTACATTGATCCTTTTATTTCCCTTGCTAACCTCACCCTGAAAC